>NC_088679.1:35000000-36250000 GCF_950023065.1 Planococcus citri
AAGAAAAATAATTTATGAACGAATTACTTCAACTACAGATATTTGTTGTGTTACTATTTCTGGCATACCTACATTTCAACTCAAAAATGCTTCCTAAATTTATATAAGCTTTATTTGATTTTAATTCAAAATTTTTTTACAACGTACCTATTTAAAGTAAAGCTAGTTGAATTGAATCGCACTGGAATTGAGGGAAAATTTGAAAAATATTGCAGAAAGTTAGAAATAAATTATAAACGATAGGCAAACTGAGCTCGTAAGTATATGTATCTTTAATGCACTATGCATCCAAACAAGGTTTAATGAAAATTGGTGATTGATGAATGTCGAATGTCAGATTTCGAAATTTTTTACGAGTAGGTATTTATCAAAAGTATCTTAAAGCTACTACATTCAAATATTTGTAGGTACCTATTGTCCCTAATGTGCAAAAATATTGCGTAAATTCCATATAATATAAAATCACAAAAGTCTATAAATATTTTGTCATTTAAAAACCGGTGATTTCGCTGTACCATTACGTTCAATCTTTGGTCATTAACCTTTTCTCGCGCTTTGCTGATTCAACAGGTCAAGGTTACTTTTGAGCTTTTTGAAGCCATCAAACCATACTATCTGTATTTTTGTTTTGCTCATTGTTGAGAGATTCTTGGTTCTCGTCTAATCATTAATGCATTTATTGTTTATTTTTATAAGTAGGCCTAATATTACGTGAGAATGAATGAAATGAAAATAGCGAATCATTCCTCGAAAATTGTTGCCTTTTTAGTTGTTATTTCGCTACCTTACATTTTTGCGGTCGGCAACCATTTCGACATCGATGAGTATCGGCAGTTCGGCACTGACAAATAACCAAAATGAAATCGCAGTTTACCAGGATATTATTTAACACAAAAATGTTCAATTATAGGATGTTTAAAACTGGACAAAAAATTGAAAGTTACCAAATATACAAAGTAAAACTTTCAAACTTGACATTGTTCGTTGTTCAGATAAATATTCCATTTAAAAAAAATAAAAAAGTCAACGTTATGACAATTTTTGCACGTTCTCGTCAAACTCACAAACTGACAGAAAAACAAAAAATGCTGCCCAATAAATTGTCGTGTCAAGTATTGTGACGTCACAACAGATTTGATAATTTTGGAATTTTTATCTGTGAATGTGATATTTCATTTCTTTCGCATGATGTCGGCCACTATGATAGTTAAGCAAATTAATTAATTCAGTTTCATGTTTGTGCACGAAATGGATTCACGTGTCAATTTTAGTAATTCTGGGGTAAATTATTTATGTTTTATATCTAATTACCGTCTCTAGCAACGTGCAAGTTTTTAAATATCTAAATAAATCAGTTTCGGAGTTCGAAAATTCGTTGTAAACGTCGTCATAAATTATGAGTGCTACTGCAGCCACCAAGTGTTACCGTTGTTACGAATCGGGACATTTCGCTCGTGAATGCACGCGTGCTGAAAGAAACGAAAGAAGCGACAGAATGTTCAACAGCAATCGAGGAGGACGAGAAAATAAGTGTTACAAATGCAACGCTCATGGTCATTTTGCCCGTGATTGTAAAGAAGATCAAGACAGGTGTTATCGTTGCAGCGAGATTGGCCACATCGCCCGAGACTGCGTCAGATCGGACTCATCGCCCCAGTGTTACTCTTGCAAAGGTGTAGGTCATATCGCTCGTGATTGCCCAGATTCGTCGTCAAATAATTCCAGACATTTTTCTGCTAATTGCTACAATTGCAATAAAACTGGTCATATGGCACGAGATTGTCCGAATAGTGGTGGTGGAAAAACGTGTTACGTTTGCAGAAAACAAGGTCATATTAGCAGAGATTGTCCTGACAATTAATCATTGTGATTATTATTTTTTATGCACGAATAAATTTGTGTAATCTTGAAAGTGTTACCCCCCAAAGGTACCCAATATAGATTTATACCTACCGAAATTTTTTCATTTTTGTTTCATTAGTTTTCATTGAGTGGTTAAAAAAGCGTTGAGGAAACCAAATTAACGTATGTTTCTTTGTTCTTGCGAGCACGTTAGTTTTGAATACTTTTCTTTTAATACCTAATTGATTGCTAGTGTTATGAGTGTTGATGGTTTTCTCATCATTTAATTCATTATGTATGTAGTTATGTATTCGCTACTTCGCTAGACTACAATTAACGAAGAGCGTTGTTCGATTCGTAGTTCAATCGTGATAATAGTTTTTCGTGAATGCGAATCAAAATTCTTTCTAGTCTTTCTTTTTAGAGATTTTTTTTTTAAACAATTGATAATACATTCTAAAAAGTGAAATCTTCCTCTCGAACAATGTAACTGTTGAAATCTTTGATAGTGGGCTTACACTTCCGCTACCGTTACGTAAACATTATTTCTTGTTAAACCATCGCATGGATCATTTGCTGCAGTTATTAACATAACTTGGTCGTATGCTGTGGTAACGCGTTCATTTCGAAAACAAGTTGGTCATGCGGATATAAGCGTATGATATATTTATCATTATTGAATGCAAAAAAAAAACAAATTTATGTTTTGTGATTGTTGTTTTAGTTTGACCAAGCCACCCAGTTGGGATCAGTTTGGCTTCGTCTATGACAGAAGATGAGAAGACCGCGACTTAGAAGCTTTTCGAGTAGGTAGGCTTGGGAAATCGTTCCTCGAGTAATCAACGGAAATTGAATGCGTGTATAGGATTAGATATGAGCGAATTTTCAAATTTTAACTACTTTGTGTGATCAAAGTAGCCTGTCACCAAAATGAAACTAACAATTGAATGCCAAAGGATTTCGAGATCGGATACTCTTTCAAGTATACAGAAAATTAACAATGTGGTTTGAGAGATTTCGTTTTAAAATACTTCTTTTTTTTTCAAGTACTTCTATTATCTCTTGAACATGTATTATGAAATACTACACTCGACTAGAGGAAAGAAAGTAATTTTTTTTCGTACTGTACACGTTTACTAGTTGCTTTTCGATTACATCTAAAATACGATGTGGTTATGAGATGATTATTATCGTGAAAAGATCGTCAAATTTAGTATGAGAAATGCATAACGATAATTTAGTTATCATTTTATTTTGAAAACGAGATATCGAATTTATTTCGAGCCGTTTCACTGATGAAATTTTATATTTGAATTGCAACGCCATAGTTGCCAAATCGTGACACTAGTTGGTATTTTAATAGCATATCGAATGAACGCGTAGAAATTGCGAATGAATTTTTTCACGTTTGATTTTCCATAATAGCTTGCGGTTCGCTCTTTTTTTTTGTACTTCAATAAATACTTGATTTGGTAAGAATTCATTATTCTTACACTTGTAGCGATAGTTCAATTCGGTTGTTTGTTTCTTTCTGGACTCCTTAAATTTCAAAATTTCATCTAACGGCTATTTTTTCTGGCGATTTATTATATTTGATGATTTGAATGGAAAAAGGATTCAGTCTCTGTTCTATGAAGACAAAATTGTGAAAATGAGCTTTGTCTCAACTTCAGTCAACTTTTTTCCTCTCATTACCTAAATTTTTTTTCCAACTGAACTACATATGTAAAACGGCAACACTGCTAGCGGATGTGTTGAAAATTCGTTTAGAAGAAATTCGTATGTGAACTCGTGGAATTTTTATTTAAAAATGTCGTTTTTATGATTAGGTACCATTACCTACACCTACATTGACGTACGTAGTAATGCGTCAGGTGTATAAACCAAAAAACGAAATCACATAGAATAATTTTTGCGTCAACTGTAAATGATCTTTAGGTACATTTTTTTTATCATCGTAAAACTTATTTCCCGCTTGAACAGACTGGTGGAAAAAACGTGGTCAATAGTCATGGTTCATTCACCTCCGGCTCCATGTCTTGTTGCATTCGAATTTTCACTTCATAAAAAATAACTAAAAGAATAGGAAAGCGTCAAGAATGCCAATTTTCCCAAAATGTGGAATAGGTTAGGTATATCATACAAAAATTTTTTGCATTTTTTTCCCGGTTTAACATTTTGAAGAAGCGATCTTTGTGAATTGAACCCGAGATTTGACAACTTCTAATAAAAGCTGAAGGCAGAACGGGGGGGATTTAGGTTTTTTTTTCGCCCGATCATATGTCTGTGTCCTTCACACTAACGATTCGTTCTCGAATCTCGATGTAAACCTGTTTGAGGAATGGAGTGAAGTTACTTTGTCATTTTACAAACCATCCGCCTGTTTGAATTTTAACAATTTTAGTTCCTGATTCTTGGTATAAATGTGCTATAGAACGTTGAATTTTCTTGCGTAATAACGTGGTGAGACAGATTAGTCATGCCGTTAATCTTTCGTGGTGTTGAAAGATATGATTGGGGAATGAATTTCTTTGAGTGCTTAGTTAGATTCGCCTTTTTCAGTTATTACAAAATTTGTTAGAACAGCGTGAGTGATTTTTCTTTCCGATTTAATTTGTAAAAATATGTGACAAGCGAATAAATAGGTAGGTACGTTCTGAGTAAAATCGCATCGGCTTCAATTTACAGAAAAGAATAGTTTTGAAATATTCAACGAGTATGTTGAAAGCATAGAATAAAGAAAAATGAAAAATGTTCGTGATCTTGATCTTTAAACTCTCAATTAAAAAAAAAAATCCTGTCATATTGAAACGCAGATTAGAGTACGCGGAGCAGATTTCAATGTAAGTATTAAAAGGTAAGACCACTTCATTGCAGAAAAATTACAATTTCACTTTTTATAAAAATTCTTAATTTAAATCGTTTTATTCAAAAATTCTATCTATAAGTATAAAAACATCACAATATATTTTTTTAAAATTTGGATACAATCTTACCAACTATTTTAAACAAATTTTTTACATCACCATAAATCGAGTAACACTTCTGAGTGTGAAAGTCAACATTTGGAATTGGAATAAATAAATAAAAATTACAATACTGTGAAGTATAAAAAAATAAAAACTGAATACCATTAAATTAAGTAAAAAAAAAAAAAAAATACATATAAGTATAAAAATTGATTGAAAAACACGGACGGATGATTCACAATATCACATTTCATCAAAGTCTTGAAGAATCGTAATCGTAAAAGGAATAACAATAATAACGTAGGTAGGTAATGCAAGTAAAACATCAACATGTCAAAATGGACGGATGGCTCATAGCTTACGAAAATATAATACTGAATATTATATCGTGCAAGTCGAAGACCCACGTAATTAGAGATTCTCGAAAAAATATTACATTGATAGGAGAACTGAACACAATTATTTAATCAGAATAAAAAATTGCTGATTAAAAGTCCCACTGATGCGCAGATACTGGTAACAAAAACGTTGAATCGAATCGAACTTCCGGTCAGCTATAAAGAATGAAAAATAAATATATTCTGCTCAAAAGAAAAATTATCAAATATTGATGAATAATTACCGTTACGTAATAATTACACCTATCTCCTGCACAACATTCGGCACATTTCCAATCGAGGTACCAAATATAATTACATGTTGACATCGCTTTAGATATTATTCTAGTGCAATTATCTCGAGTGGCGCATCTCTTCGAAACGTAATACTGTTTTTCGCTTCCACGAGACCAATACGGAGGTGCTGTAAAATATGTAAAGTAGTATAATATGGTATGCCAATCATGAATTAATAAAGTAATTTAATAAAAAACAAATTTACGTACATCCCCATTTGATTTCCGACAAACACATTTCTTCGCCTTGTTCGCAAGTTTTGATTGTGTTCAAACACTTTTCGTGATTGTCTTGCTGATTAGTACATACGTAACATTCCAAAGCGAAACCTAAAAGTAGACAGTAAACTGTTGAATTATTCACGCAATGGGTAGAAAATGTACACAAATTTTCTGAAAAGGAGTGAAGTTATCGATGTTTTTGCTGATCATAAAAAAAGGAGAGTGCAGAAACACACCATAAGAAATGACTTACTTGTACTGAATATGGAACAAATGATCAATGAATAATATAGTTTCGTGACTGCCATCTTATAATACAAATATTCAGGGCCTCAGGGGCTTTTTCTTTGAATTTCAATGAAAAATCATTTCGTTTGCGGTGACACCCAAAAATTTTGAAAAATAATTTGTTTTGAATTTGAATTGAAATAATTTTGTTGACTTCGTTGACTAAGACGATTTCAATGAAATGAAACATCACAATGACGTCACTTGACGGACAGCAGCTGGGCTGTGCTAAATTACCGTTATGTTGAATCGGTAACGAATTAAGGAAAACGCTTGTCAAATTCGGATTCGGCGTCAAAAAAGACCTTAAAATGTAAAAACATGAAACTAAAAGCTTTCCCCCCTTTTTAAATTTTTTTTACCTATATCGATTTTAAATTCCTTATTCAACAATATTATAAATAATGCTAGAGTAAATAGGTATGGATGGATATGGCCAAAAAAAAATCAAAAATGTTATGAGAACTCAAAAGCGCTGAGCGAAACCTCTAATTATTGGGAGAGGCGAAAAACGAGAAGGATTGCAGAAGACCAGGAAGTGTTACCGCGCCATGAATATTACAACGAAAGCTCTTAATTTTTTCTGTATATTTTCTACCATTTACTTCCGAACCTATAGTTTGACATTCGCCAGCTCCACGAGCGCAAATCTGGAAATAAGTCATGATTTCCAATCGATGAAAGACCATTAAATGAAACAAGAATTGAATAATGATCTTGTGTACTTGACAATTCCAAATTTAAAAAAATAAGAGATCGAGGACCACATTGCAACATATTGATCACCACAAAAATTATTCATTTTTTTAATAGTATTCGATTATTCGTCTCACAGTATTATAGTACCAACAGAATTTTTCAGGAACTTTTCTGTCATCATCTGCATCATCATACGTGTACGTAGAATCAGGCTCCACAGCAGACACGATATCATCTCGATGCATAAAAAAAGACTCCAATCGTTCACGACTATCATCATCCAAGACAGGCGCATTTAAAAACTTTCGCTTTTTCCACAAGTTTGCCACGAACAGCTGTTGTTTCAGTACCTCACTCGTAATTAATGTTTCCTAGAAGAACAATACTTGGTAGGTAAGTCCGCAACCCACGATGACTAATATCAATATACTACCTTCTAAAACTCACTTTATCCAACGCCAAATCATCATTTTTCAGTCGAGCATTTGCTAGCAAGTGAATCAACAAATCTTCTCTTTCAGCGGGATCAATAGTGGACAAGAATTTTCGAAGACCTTCGCATTGCTAGCAAAAAATCAAGATGAAAACAAACGTAAAATTACATTTCACATTAAAAGTACCATAATACGTGATAGGTTCGCATAACACATAAAAAGAATAACACAGGTGCGGCGCACTGAAGGAAAACTGTTTCGTACCATTTCATAGTCTTTACTCAAGTCACGAACAAAATGTACAGCTACTTTTTCTGGATCTGAATCTTCGCCTTCGCCCAACTTGAAACTATGAACAGTCCGAAATTCATTAATCTTAAAGAAAATAATGTTGAATTCCTGTAATAAGTAGGCAACTGCAACATATCGAAATCTTAGTAAATAGTTACCGGCACTCCTAGAAAAAAATTAGGATTGTCTTCTTTTCCTCCTTTATTATTACTGTCGCTGTTGAATCTGAAAGACGAGTGAAAATGGAATTTATAAGTTAATCATCTCGCACATCAGAGTAATATCGGTTAACTAAAATAACATAAACAGTCGTTACCTTCGCTTTATGGGTAACTGAACGATCCTAACCCGATTAACTGAGCAAACCGACCATATCCCTTCTTTGGAAATCACCTATTGAAAAGGAAGTTGTTCATTTATGAACGATAATTCATTGTATAATATAGGTAATCTAATTCAGATTCAAATACCTTCGATACGTTGCGTAGAGAAACCACGAAACTGCATAATGCAGCCATAGTCGATGGGCTCAACCGATATACTACGGATAATTGGACATGCTTTGAAAAAAAAAACTATTCCTCGTCAAAATAGAAAAACGGAGTGATCAGGATCTATTTTTTTCAGGTTATCAAACCATAAAATCATAAACCATCACACAAATTCACAAAAAATGAAAAAAGCTCACCTGCTCTTGCTCACCTAAAGTAACAGATGATTTTTATATTTTTATTTTTATTTATTTTCTTATCAGTGAATTTCGACTCGAGTGATAAGGTGAAACTCGAGTAAATCGAGAAAAAATCTTTGAATAAAAGTGAATAATGAAACGTTTGCGGTTAAATCAAAGCTTACGAGAAGTACCTAATTTTATGGATGTGTAATCAGTAATGTGTGTTCTGAAGTGTTTTAATAGAAGTGTATGAAGCACCATGAAACGAAACATTTCCGTTGGAGTTGTAGTTATTGGAGACATCGGACGTAGTCCTCGGATGCAATACCACGCATATTCACTTGGTAAAGAAGAATTTGATGTCAAAATATTGGGATATAATGAAACAAGCTGTAACGATAAACTTGTGAAAAATAGTCAATTGATTCACATCAAACCACCACCTTTATTGTTTGCAAGTAATGAGACCCTATTGCATGTGCTGATGTTCGTTCATCTTGATTTAATCGTCTATGTTTTTACAGATGCTCCACGATTATTTCATTTTATACTGAAAGTTTTCTGGACTGCATTTTTTCTATTCGTTGCTCTGATTCAAAATGGAAGATTTCACGTATTACTCGTTCAGAATCCGCCTGCTATACCCTCATTAGCTGTTTGTTGGTTGTACTGCCTGATTTTTCGATCTAAACTAATCGTCGATTGGCATAATTTTGGATACAGTGTTCTTTCAATGAGTGTTGGTCCACAACATTTACTGGTCAAAATTTCATTGATTTATGAGAAATTTTTCGGACGATTATCTCATTATAATCTATGCGTTACCAATGCTATGAAAGAATATCTGAAAAATGATTGGGAAATCGAGTAAATTTCAATTTTTTTTTACTTTGGTACCTATATAGTTTTATTTTGTATTAAAATTGATTATTTTTTCAGAGCTGCTACATTGTATGATAAACCGGGACCTACTATGCTGCCATCAATCTCGGAAGTAGAAAAAAATGATTTGTTTCATAGACTCTCACAATCGTATGGAGAACTTGAAAGATTCGATAGTTCCACAGCTGTATTGATATCAAGTACAAGTTGGACAGAAGATGAAGACTTTTCCATTTTATTAGAGGCGCTTAAAGGTTCGTTCCAAATTTTCACTCGAGTGCAATCAATTCATATCTTTTGTAAGCTCGTATTACATATTACATCTGTAACTCTTTATACTTTATAGAGTATGACACGAGTGATTCTGAAGATCTTCCATTTCTAATATGTATCATAACTGGAAAAGGTCCTCTGAAAAATTATTACCAAAATGTGATCAAAGAAAGTATTTGGAATAGAGTTCTGATTGTTACACCATGGCTTGAGGCTGAAGATTATCCACGGTTGCTCGGTAATAATAAAGATCCTGAAAATCTCATCTGTAAAGAATTGCATTTAACATATTTTCCTCTCAAATTTTAGCCAGTGCTAATCTTGGCGTTTGTCTTCACACATCTGCAAGCGGATTAGATCTTCCGATGAAAATTGTTGATATGTTTGGCTGTAAACTTCCAGTGTTAGCGTACGATTACCCTTGGTAAGCATTTCCTCATTTTCTCGACAAAATCCCTATTTTTTTTTTACATTTGTTTTGGTCCTAGTTTGTCGGAGTTGTTGCGGCATAATGAAAATGGTATGGTTTTCGAAAACTCTTCTCAACTGGCTGACCAACTGAAACAGTGGTTTAGAAATTTTCCTGATGTTCAAGAACAGCACGTCAAATTTCGACGGAACATTGATAAGTTTCTCGAGACTGATTGGCATTCAAATTGGACAGAAAATGCACTACCCTTATTTTTAAACTGAAAGAAAAGTGATATTTTAAAGCAATTACTAAGAATGTGATAAGTATCTACCTATGTTAAATAGGCTATATTTTTAAAAAAAATGATTCTTCTTTCTTTCTTTTTTTATTTATTTATTTATTCATTCATTCATTCATTTTAATACAAGAAATTAACCAGCTGGTAATTATATTCATTTCTTGCCTTCTTAGTTCAAGATCTATGAGATACCGGTGCGGGAAGAAAGCCAGCCACAGAGGTTAATGACCTCTACTTATATTACTCAGTCTTTCCCGAGGGAGAGGAAGTAAAATCGACTGAAATCCTCGGCTCATATTTGAATCACAGCGATTTTTGCTCTCCTCTAACCGTATTCCGCTCTTCTCCTACCTATCATCTTTTCATGTACGAATTATGCACCAATGTACCTATACCGACCTGGCGACCTATACGCGCAAAAACAATTAATATTAATAGCATGAACAGTCTTTGTGTTACAAAGAAAAGTTGTTCAAAGTCCAAACCATAAATTCAACAGAATGAAATTATGTTGTCGAATAGTCATCAATAGTAATGTCATTCATTTGTTATACTAAACTGGACGGTACCACACTCATTCATACTCTTATCAGTTAACACTGACACTTTTCTGTGATAAGAAGCAATAAGTGCAAGTCTCCAACTTCTCAGTTTCGCTTTCGCTCGCTCGCTTTCTGCTTCTAAAGTTCGAATGCAATAACTTTGAAAACGTTCGCTTGGCTAATTTTATAGTTCTCTCTTTTTCCCTCATATTTTAATTTTATTCATATTGAGCCTGTTCAAAATTCTCATAGTTGATTATGTTTCGTTTAAGAAACTTTCTGGTTTTAAAAAACTGTAAGTTTTATTCGACTGATAAGAAATTAATAGATCTAAAAACTGATGAAAAAACTAGTAAGTTGACGATGTCATGTTCATTCTATAATAATTGTATCTATTTATCTGAAGTGTTTCCCCTTTTATAATTTCAGGAATAAGTACCCTTTCTCTACAGAAATCTCCTGTAAATAGTTTAAGTACACCATTTTTAGCCGAATTGGGAAATATTTTCGATGAACTAGAAACTAGTAAATCGACGAAAGGATTGATTGTAACTTCCGTACGTATGTTAACATTATTCTGAGAGATTATTCCATTTCATTGTATCTGTACCATAAACGTACCTTATTTTTAGAATATCCCTAATATTTATTCCGCTGGACTGGATTTGATGGAATTTTATCAAACTGATGAGAAACGATTGGAAGCATTTTGGACCACTTTACAAAATACGTGGCTGAAAATCTATACTACATCTTTTCCTACGGTCGCCGTCATAAATGTGAGCATCATTCGTGAATTCGTCAGTTTTTTCCATGTTATTTACCTTAGTGAAGTACTCATCATTTTTTTTAATTATTGAAAAAACAGGGTCATGCTGTAGCTGGCGGTTGCTTACTTGCAATGAGTTGTGAATACAGAGTAATGGCAGGTCCCAATTACACTATTGGTTTGAATGAGGCCAAGATTGGCATAAATGCTCCATTTTGGTAAGCATAAAATATTGTAGAAAGAGTTACCGAAATTCGAAACACTCATCAAAGATCTGATTTTATAGGTTTATAGACGTTATGAAGACTTTAATAGGTGATAGGAAGACTGAAAGTGCCGTTCTATCAGGTGAAATGTTTCCTGCTGAAAAAGCTCTGTCAATTGGATTAGTTGATAAAGTTGTTCAAAATGTGCCTGATGCTCTAAATGAAGCCAATACCTATTTGCAAAATGCTATATCTCTTATTCGTAAGCTACCTTCATTTACTCTTATTTTAATTAATTCTCTGGAGTATTCTTATACTGATTGAACCTCATTGTAGCTGACAGTCGAGCAATAATGAAACGAGATTGTAGAAGAGATGTCGTCGAGAAATTTCTAAAGGGTAGAAAGGAGGAACTGAAATTCATTGTAGGAAACGTTTTGCTACCACAGAATCAAGAAAGGTTCAAAGTTTATTTTGAGTCCATGAAGAAGAAAAAATAATCATGATTGTGATATAATCGAACATGTTCATTAAAAATATTATTAGGTTTAGGTAGTATTATTTTGTTGATTTTTAATACAATATACATTTGTTTTTTATATCGGCAAGGGATGGGATGTTGGTAAAAACTGAGAATATGTAACTTATTGATTTTTAATTTTGTTTTTTTAAAAAAAAACTAATAAAAGTATAGTATACGAGTCGAGAAGAAATTTAATTTTAGAATAGTATTACTCAGAATGTTGAGTATAATAATGCCACCATTGCCAAACGTTTGCATTTAGGCTTGGGCTCTGGGCTTAGTTTCAGCATCGCCTGGTTGATTTTTAAATCGAAATTCGAAAGCGTTAGAACTTTAGAAGGAACAAAGATGAAACATTTTTCGTGTAATTTTTAAAATGGAAAATCAAAAAAATTAATTTCTCCGAAAAAATTCGGTTTTTGAACTTTGATTCAGTCAGGTCATTTCGGTCAGTCAACAGTTCAAGCCAGACGAACGTCGATGATTCATTCTGATTAGCCAATTAGCAATTGCATTGATATGACAACAAAACTTTCTGTTCTGAAAGCTGAAAGCTCACAAAACACGCTCATTTTCATTATTTTTACTTCATAGTTTTTGTTTAAAGTTGAATTTGAACGCGGATTTCGACTGTTGAGTGATAAGATATTTTGAGATTTAATAAATAATGTGTTCGGAAAAATAAAATCAGCGTTACTTTCGAGTGCACGATAAGAACTGAAAGTGCGCCGTGATCGGAAATGCTCCTATGAAGATATCATCATTCTTGTCTTACGTGTAAGTGTTTTTAAATATCCGATTCATGCTTGAAGAAATAGAATGTTTCCTTGTGTTTTTTGATTACACATCTTTTTCACTGGTTTTCTACTATGAACACTTTGAATGTAAAATACAAACCAACTACTTAATGTCTCTTTTCAGTTTTCAGTGAATTCAATCATCTTGTCAACAACTAATAATGGAAAGTGTCGCCTGCATCGAAAAGGAAAATCCAGATAAATATAAGAAAAAACCTGATTCCTACTCTAGGGTATCGGTCTCTTCAGATACCTCCAACTCTGCTGATATTGGCGATGTTGAGTCGAAGAAAAATGTCGCGCTCGTTATTCACAACGATGAAAATCATCTCATCTCGAGCAGCCATAACAATAAGAAAACCTACGATCAAACCAATAACATCTCGAACAGCGTTGATTTGAATGAAATAAAATGTGAGATTAATAACGTAGGCCACGACGAACCGTCAACGTCTGGCATCAGCAAAGAACTAGCATCAAAACTGACAGTTTTAAAACTACCAAAATCGGAGTTAGATACTAGCGAAGATGAAGATCACTCGCATTATGAAACATTGGTTTCACAAAATTTCACCGATGTGGCTGTAACTAGAGAACGACCTTCAAGTTTACCATTTCATAAAGGTAAACGTCGCGTTTTAAAAATATCACCTGAAGACATATCGAGTCCAGACAGTCCCATGAGTGACGAAGAAATGAATAAATATTTCAGTCCAGACACAGATTCGCAAGATGAAATGGAAAATTCTATTTTAGAACAGTTACACAATAAAATTCCCGAATTAACTGTGGAAGAAGAAAGAGCTGATATGAAAAGCTGGAAAGCTTGCACCATTGGAGGAATCAAGAGGCAGATTGATATGAAAGTAATTGAGCCTTATAAAAGAGTTTTATCTCATGGCGGTTATCTGACGACCGGTTCTCATAACGCCATTATAACTTTCAGCGCTTGTTTTCTACCTCATAAAAGTCGTGTTGATTATAATTACGTGATGGATAATTTATTTTTTTACGTTTTATACACTCTGAATCAGCTGGTAACCGATGATTATGTGTTAGTATATCTGCACGGAGGTACGCCTAAAGATTGCATTCCTAAATTTTCTTGGCTTAAGAGGTGCTATCAGATGATCGATAGGAAATTGAAAAAAAATCTAAAAGCTTTATATTTAGTACATCCTACTTTCTGGCTGAAAACTCTAGTCTACATGATTAAACCTTTTATTAGTTCAAAATTCAGCCATAAAATGCATTTTATTCATAGTCTCGCCGAGCTCTACGATACTTTACCTATTGAAGAAGCCAGTATACCAGATAAAGTTAAGCAATATGATAGAATTAAGTTGAGCTTGCGGCGTAAAGAGCAATAATTAACTAACAGGGTTTTTTTTTATTCCATGCATAATTATTTATACGTTTACTTTAATTTATTTATCGAATTATAGTATTTATGTAAGTCGTTAATAAGATAAATTTCATAATGCCGAGCACCTTATTTATACTTAGCTAAAGAAGTTTTGAATGGTTCGGAATTTGTGCTAAAAAGAAAACTAAAAAAAAAAAAAACAGTCATTGCTTTCAACATTTGCTCTACTCTTATTAGTTCTAAATGTGGTTGTTTTAATCGCGTTGGAGCATTATTTTCCAATAATTTTAGTTATATAGGTACGTGTGTGCTCTCTAAAATTAAATTCACAGATTATATCCTTTATAAATGAGTGTGATGTAGGAAATACCTTAGTTGAATTTTTTATAAATGTAAGTACATAATTTGAAATAATTGAATTTATCGTTCACCTGATGGAAATTTTTCTATGTACATTCCATAATTTTTATCCGGTTTTATTACGGTTTTTATTTCGTTTATTTTTGTTTGTTACATTCTTTTTATCGTTTTATTTATTTTACTTTTAATTACTTTTCCTGTACCTTTTTGTGTTTTCGTATTTCAGTTTATCGTTTCATGTTTTTCCTAACTAATCATCATAGACTGATTCTTTTTTTTAAAATTGCATTTTAATTTATTCGTCAAAATTACAATCATTGATACAACAAAATTCGAATCTCAAGATATGTATAGTTACCTTCATTCTATTCCCTATCATGCTGCATTCCTAATTTTTATACTTTGAATATGTAAAAATATGATTGATTTAATACATATTTTCATTAAAAATGTCCTTTTTACAAAATACGTATAGGATATGTCTATATTGTCTATGTTTTGTCGTAAAAACAGGTTACATTGCGTTGTAGCCTATATCATGCTGAATGAAGAGGAATATACATGAGCCATATTTAATATGCCATAAATACTTACCTACCTACTATGAAAATATTTCTATTGTATCGAAGACTTATATTTTCTAAGTTAGCAGCTAACTAATACATTGTCTTGAATTAATAAAGTGAAATGAAGAACTAATGCACTCGTTATGGTAACATTTTGTATGAATATATGTACTTGTTTCAGTTGTTGCTGTATAATCATTTATTCGTTTTGGCCGTTGACCTACTTTTTGTACTGATTTTTCAAATTCCTCATCAAATTCAGCGATGAATTTTTCCTCTGAGTAATTGAATTTGTTCCACTGCTGCTTGATTATTTAAAGGGATGCTGTATGCTGTATTTTCAAATTTATTTTTCGTTATTCTTTGGAAAAAATAATATCTTTGTTAAATTGAAGGATGATTTCACTTTGTTTAAATTTATTCGAAATAGTTTAATTTTGATGCTTGAAATAAATGTACAGAAGTATTCATTCTGTTAGGCTTAAACTTGCGTGAATTTGGGAAGTTTGGACTCTCGAATTTCCTTGATTTTTTTGGAAGGAAATCGAAGGATTGGCTTGAAAGATTGGTGCCTAGGTAAGTAGAAGTAGCTACTCATATAATTCATAACTCGTCGAGTAAAGTGTGAGGAATGGAGCCCGGAGTCGAGACCAACGTTCCATGAAAATTGAAACCTGCTGATCCTACATAGTTCAAGACAGACGCAGAAGTACCCCTTTTTTGAATTAATATTTCAATAATTTATGAATTTACCCTACACAGCTCGTATACTTAATTACAATGTTCGTACATCTTGAATGCGTCCTCTGCTTCTTGGTTTCTTCGCAGTGAGTATAATCAATTTGACAATTTCCAAATTTTTTATCATTTCCGTTTTTTGCTCATCAAGGTAGAAAAAAAAATTAAAATCGAATAATTCGAATCGCAACGAATTGGAATTGAATTCGAATTGAAATAACCATACTTATTTTTTACTTTTTTTAATGCAAGTACCTTGGAACATTACAACTTCCTTGATACTTCCTTGGTAAACCTTGGTAATCGTCTAATCTAGTATCATGATAATTTTTTACAAGCTTTTGTTTTTGTTACCATCTAATTTCTTGTAATTTGTCAAGATTTCGTTGTTTTAGAAAAGTTTTCTGCCGATAACTGCTCCGCGAATCGATATTCCAATTTAGGTATGGTAGCAATTTACTTGACGTAGTTTTAAAATTATTACTTATTCGTTCACAAAAGCCATCTACATATTATACACAAATTGCTCAAAAGGTCATGTAAATTATTTATGGAATCATCAAACGCGTTTTTCCTGCTCAAAAGTCATTAAATGGTTCGAATTCCAACAATATTCAATAGTATGTTGTAATATTTATCGAAACGGATGAATTCCATTGGAAAATTTGTATTTAAATCATTATGAGTGAAGTTCATACATACAATTGTAAGTTTTATAGTTTTTTTCAATCATGTGTTTCCTTCGTTTTGTGCCGATGAATTTTTTTCAAACGTATTCTTGATTTTGGGCTGATGTCAGGAACCGGTCCTCGATTAATTTATTATTTAGCTTACGGATCAATGGAATGAATATCTTATACGAGCATTATTATCAAAATCATTTTGCTGTTTTTGTCGCTTCGTCATTGAATTCGTTGAAACGATTAAAATTGTGACTTAGTTTCAGGAATTCATTTACAGGTTTTGGTTCGTTCATGTGATATGAGGATTTCGTGATTCCAAGAGCCATAAAGCGGTAATCATCTATCATGGCAAGTCCATCTCCCTCTGAGGTAGTAAAATATTTTCATTTTCGTTACGAATTTTTACATTGTCTTTATAGTTTCAATTTTACAGAGACGTCTGCAAAAAGAATTATCAGCTTTGATGAAAGATCCTCCACCGGGAGTTTCGGTCGATGCTAATGCTATTTATCAGAATTTAAGCTTGTACGTGGTATTATGATTTTTAAAAATAACATCGAGTTCGCTGACGTCTATAACAGATTTGTTTTCTGGCGTTTAAATATAGATGGAACGTTCACATGAAAGGAGCCGATGGCACTCTGTATCAAGGTGAAGATTTTCAATTACAGTTCCGATTTAGTTCCAAGTATCCATTCGATTCGCCGGAGGTATGTGTATATGTAAAGGTTGACTAGTAATTAACGCTGGCACAATATTAATCCACATCTGTGACGTAATTTTCACAGGTCATGTTTGTAGGAGATAATATACCGGTACATCCGCATGTGTACAGTAATGGTCATATTTGTTTATCAATTTTAACGGACGATTGGTCGCCAGCTTTGTCTGTGCAGTCTGTATGTCTTTCAATTATTTCAATGCTCAGCAGTTGTAAAGAAAAGGTACGTTGGAATAGTCGCCGTTTAATTACACCTTCCTACCTTCGTATTAATTTGATTGTTGAATTGCAGAAAAGACCTCCCGATAATTCGTTTTACGTGAAAACTTGTAATAAAAATCCCAAGAAAACCAAATGGTGGTATCATGGTTAGTACATACCTACATTTGAAGATAGTGTGATGATTATTCTCAAATCTGTATTAATTGTGTGATCTTTTTTTTTTCAGACGATTCGGTGTGAAATTTACCCAACAAGTAATGTCAAAATCGCAACTAAAATCTGTGATGAAGCTTACTGCTAAAAAAAGTTACGTTCTTTGTTTTTACGCAAGTCACCTAATGTTTAGATTTTACTTGTGCATTACTATTTTTTGATGTCGTTAGTAAGGGTGTTTGATAAAAAGAAACTGTTAATTTTACACCGTACGTATGTATTTCTAATTCACCGATCTCTGTTTTCGTGACAGTTACGCGTTTTGATTTGACATACAGAAATCATTTTAATCAAAACGATAATATTGTATTTTAACGCTTTATTATGGATATACCATAGATTTGCTTGACGTGTGATTCAAAGCAAGAGAATCTATACATCTTTTTCTTCATGTTTTCGTTTACAATACTGTTGTCCATTGTAAATACATTTACTTTTCATCGTGATAATTTATTTATGGAATTACAATATTTAGTCGATGTTATTTTAACAACTACCTATTTATTCTCGGTTGTGTTTCGTTTCTAATTTTTTTTCAGCTACCGTTACTTCTGTGCTTTATCTGTGTTGCGTAGGATTTTTTTTTTTCATACTCAATGAAGAGACTCACTCGTAGAGTTATCTATATTGTTCAAGTATTACTATTTGTGAGGTAACTAGAACTATTATGCTTTAGCTTACGCCCAGCTTTAGCTTCTTGTTATTCTCTCTTCAACAGTCATATTACAAAAAGAATTGTTTTTATTTCGACTTTTTTTATGTACAATATTTTTAGAAGTTATCTTTTCATCATTCGTTGAAACACGAAAAATTCGTTGTATCGATCGTTTGTTATAAGTGTTTATACGAAGTGGAATGTTTCCATTAATAATTCTCTAATATGGCATTCTTAAAATACGTAGATTATTTCGTTGTTGGCCTTTACGATATTTTTTTTATTCTAAGAGTAAAAAAATTCCTAGTTTATTACGGTAGTTTTTGGTTATGTGTGTGTGTATGTTACTGAACGTCGAATACATATACCAGTAGCTTTTATACAACTTATGTATTATTATATAATGTACGACTATGTGCGAAAAGTTTACAGTTAAATGTACCTATCTTACAAACATCTTGGTGTTTTATTTGCACGTGCGAGTACGAAATAGGCTCTCACACTCACAAAGGCAGAATTAATTATCCATTATATTAATACCTACGTTCATCGTTCGAAATATGATAGAAAAAGATATTCTTCGAACTTTTAACTGTTTTGATAATTTTCAAACCGCTAAAATTACATTACCTACTTGAAACTTCTGTATCTTCAATTCATCTAAAAGAGAAATAATTTTCGTTTCAAATCCGCCGTTTTCATGTTTTCACTACTTGTTGAAGGTATTGTAAGTGAAATAATTTTTTTAAATTGAAAACTTTTAACTGGAATCTGTGATACCAGCGATACCTATTTACAACAATAGATTTATTTAATACAATTTTGGTTTCGCAAGTTGAAAAAGTTTATTGTTAAAGTTTTCTCTTATCATTCTCAACCATTGAAAGTCTAGTTTGAAAGAAATTTCTTTCGGGAAATTATCGATTGGTGGATTATTTTTGAACATTCTTTCGAAACGTAACCTACCTACATGTGCTAATAATTTCCAGATACGTATTAAAATTTAATATTTTCACGAAAGCTTCTGTTTTTGAAAAATTAATAGGTACCTACCGAGTTATTTTCCATTTCCACGTCAGCCACCTTAATTACCTGATGAAAAATGTAGAAGTGTGCGCGGACGATCAGACAGAATCATCGAATTGAGAAAAAATAAATAAGGTTAAGCCAATTTATTTTTCAAATTACGGTCTCGCGAGAACTGATGCATTATTGTAATTTGCGTGTTTTACACGATAAATGTAGATAAGTGAGACGGTTTCGAGAATTAAAAATCATTTTCCATCTCGGTAGATGCGTACTTTAATCCGTTGGTAGGTCGAGGTAGGCGTAAATTTAAACACGAGAAGATAATCGAAAATAAAAACAAATTCAAATTCATATCGTAATTCGCTACTATTACATATAATTTCGAATCCATTTATTTTACAGCAACATTGTTGCAAAAGGAGAAAAAAAATGCGAATCTATTTTAAATAAATAACCCCTGAAATTAAAATCGAGTAACGAAACAACGTTATTTTTTTTATCTTTTACAATTGATTTTCACAAGAGATTTGCATATAAATGAGAAATAGCGAAATATTTTCTTTCTACCGGAGTGACACTGCCATTTGTTTACCAGAAGGCTTATAACATTATGGTGGAATTCTAAAATAATATTTTCAAATCCAATATTTTAACTGAATATCTATGCTATGTATATTTTTACAACGCAGTACGCCGCCTCAGAGTCAATTTTCATTCGGAAAGGGTTTCTTTTTCACGATGTAGTAAAATACTTATTCAAATTTCTTATCATGAGTATAATCGACGTAACGGAGATTGCAGTCGGTTTCATGATGCTTGATACTCACTGTCTAAATAATTCTCGACAGACTGAGTGAATTCGAACGAGATGAAGTAAATGTTTCATTTGATTACATTATTTTCAAGTTAGGTACGAAGCGAAAATCGTTATTTCGTCATTATCTCGGCCAAAAGTGGATGTACTTTTCATTATTCTTAATAAATGAAGAGTAAGCGACGATAGTCTTATTTGTTTTTAGAGAGTGATTGGGTACGGACCAAAGTTCTCTGAATTATTTTAGATTTTTTTTTTTTTGAAGGAAACACTTATACTCGTAATTATAATAAAAACTGACATTATTTTCTACTTGAAAAAAAAAACAACAACTTCCATTTGGTTTGAGGGATAATTTGCATTAATCGATTGGTCATTATATTTTTCAAATTACCTACTTATTTTAAATTTTGATCAAAATTTGAAGTCATTATGCCCCCTGGGTACTGAAATCTCATTTTAAAACTCATTTCATTGAAAAGATGATAAAAAATATCATCATGGTAATTTTTCCAAACTTTCAATACCTAATGAAGATTTTAGCTTTCACCTTGAAAATTCAGTTTTGAGTTTTTCAGATTTTTGTAGGTGTAACCGAATTTAATCTTCCAATTCATTTCTCTTTTCTACCTTTCAAGTACATAGAAGTATTCCAAGTTCAGCTACTCTGGCATAAATCGCATAGAATACTGAAGTTGAATAAGTTGCATACTCAGTTTGCCGTAAATAATACATTTCACGCCACTCCTCCGTAGGTAGGTATTTACGGCAAACCGAGTATGCAATTTTATAAACACTATCAGGTGTCTTCCATCCTACGTATTCCGAAAACTGGAAGTTCTGGTTTCGCTGAGATTTTTAAAAAGTAAAAGACCAGTTTTGTAATTTTCGCGCGTTTGCGATTCTTTGCGAAACTGCCAACATTTTAAAATTCACATCGTAAGACTGGTTCTGCTAAGGACAAATTCGTTTGAGAGATTTAGAGTGAAAACTCAATTTTTTCAAGCTGATTGCAATTAGTCCGGCATATGACAATAGGAGTAATTGCACCCCTCCCCCCGCCGATCCTCCAGGACAACTTTTTTCTTAAAGGGGACATCCTAAGGAACATTTTAAAGCAAACTTGCCCAAAAAAAAGTTGGCCTTACTTACAAAATGGCGGCCATTTTGATTGACAGGTCAGCCGAAATCGCGATGTAGCGTTTCAACATGGGACTTGCACGAAATTTTTCAAACCTTATAAAGGTAGATCGAAAGATCATGCAAAAATTCATCACCTGTCAAAATTTCAAGTGCTAAAGTGTGTTTTTCGATTTTTAGTGAATTTTTGAAAATCCAATTTAGGCCAGAAATTGAGGGAAAAAAAATCAAAATTTTGCCAAATTGACCAAGAAAGCTTAAATTTGGGATATACCCTATTTTCGACATGCCAAATCGATTGGAAACGGTTTCAACCCGTTTTGAGCAGTTCTGGAGCCTCTAGCAGAGTTTTGAAACTCGAAATTCCCACAAAATTCCATCAAATTGGAATTGTAAAGCTGGAATTTATTCTAAAAACTAATTTCAATACGCTACGAAGTACTGCAGGTGAATGTCAAGTCGTTTTGGAGCCTCCAGCAACTTTTTGAGAATTCCTGAAGCCTCCAGCAGATTTTTGAAACTTGAAATTTTCACAAAATTTTATCACAATGGAGATGGAAAGCTGAAATTTTCTCTACATTCCAATTTTAATACCCTCTGAAGACGACTTCAGATGGGTTCAAGTTGTTTTAGAGCCTCCAGTAGATTTTTTAAACTTGAAATTCCCGCAACATTAATTTATCAAATGGAGTTGGCAAGCTGACATTTACTTCGCAGACTATATGGTGGTTCAAATGGTTTTGAAGCTTCCAGCTACTTTTAGGAAATTTCAATTTTCCAAGAAAACGCCATATAACCTTTCAAAAAGTCGCTGGAGGCTCCAAAACGACTTGAAATCCACCAGCAGTCAATTTCGCAGCGTATTGAAATTAGTTTGCTGAATGAATTTCGACTCTCCATCTCAGTTTGATGAAATTTTGGGGAAATTTCAAGTTTCAAAAATCTACTAGAGGCTCCAGTAATTTTCAAAAAAGTCGCTGGAGGCTCAAAATGACTTGAACCCATCTGAAGTTGTCTTAAGAAGGTGTTAAAATTGGAATGTAGAGTAAATTTCAGCTTTCCATCTCCATTGTGATAAAATTTTGTGAAAATTTCAAGTTTCAAAAATCTGCTGGAGGCTTAAAAAATTACAGCGAACATACTTTATGGCCTTCTTTGTAACAAATTAATTTTCGAAATAAGATTTCAACATCTCTGGTGGGCATATGCAAGGCCTCATTTTCCTGATTTTGAACAAAAATTCACAAAAATTTTAATTCGAAGTAATATACTTATCGATTGTTATGAATTCGTAAGCACTGAGTTTGAATATTGACTTTTTTTTCGATTCGATTCCAGTAAATCCCCCCTCCCCCTCCTCAAATCCAGTGCTTTTAAATATCATCAACATATTATGTTAGTACCAAAAATTTAGAAAAAAAGACGAGTGACGTAACATTTTGTTAAGTTCTCAGTAATACTAACTTCAATATATTTATTCATCCTCAAATACGTTCACTTGTAGCTGTTGGCCACCTCCCTATTTAAAGGAAAGTTTCGAAAAATTATGAAAATCTTGCGCAACAAGTCAATTTCTTCTAATTCAAGGCCAAGTGAATTAGAATATTCATTTATCTTTGTATTTGCCTAAGTAACTGCTCGCTCCTTCAGTTTTTCACTGCTCCCAAAATATTTTAATTTATTTTTTTTTTGTTGAAAATTTTATAATTTCGAACCTAAAACAAAAGAAGAGTTCGAGACAGAGATCCAATATTTCGTGCGCGGTCTTCTAACGTTATCCTATAGGTAACTTTTTAAAAAACCCTTCCAAATTTCGAAAATTTCCCAAAGAAAGTTTAGGTTTAGGTACCTACCTTGTTGCATTATACTTCTTAAAAATTACAGAAAAGATGAGTTTTATTATTTTTTCTTTATAATATTTTTAGTCCACCTTATATGTACCTATGTAATTTTGAGTTTGACTAAAATTAAAGAAAAACTTCTCATACATACTCTCCTTTCACAAGTTTACAGCTTGGCTCTATTCCTGGGAATCGAGGCTAGAATCCTCTTATTGTCGCCTCTTTAATTTCTAGGTTTCGAGAACTTATCTACATCGAAGTAGATTTCATTTTTTAATGTTTTCAAAATAAATTTTTTGAAAGAAATGTATAGGTAATCGAAACTAATACACAGTGTTCACCGATTTAATTTGATCTTGCAAACCACCATGTTTGGTTTCTGCTTATTTACGTCAAGCTTACCTGCCTCCACTTTCTCTCCGAAAATAAATTTTACTGTAATATTTCAAGTTAAATTCAATTCACTTTCGTGGGTTTTCTATTTGTATAATATTTTAATGTAAAATACGTACAGACACCTACAACATCCACCCTGTATTTTTATATTAAAAATTGAATCCTCGCGATATCATTTATCACGAGTGAATTCAGTATATAATTGTGATATATTGTTTATTCTAACGATTCTGCGGCAAAATAATAAATCACAATTATCCTACGGCATAAAAACCCAAATATAAATTTTTTTCAAGTTTTATACCTACCTACCAAAATGTGAAACCATCGAAATCGTTAAACCAAAAGTAAAATATCATAATAACAAAGATGATCCTATAAATGATCTTTTACTTCACATAATTTCGAAGGTTACACCGATAGTAAAATTAGCATATGCAAGTTTTAACATAATTTATATTAGGCACAGCATAGCTTTTTCGGTTTTACCTACCAAGAGAAAATAACAACCAGCGTTAAAATTACCATCTCTGATATTGGTAAAAGTACACGAATGAAGATTCGTAGTAAATCAACTAAGTAGGTAGGTACCTAAATGCATTCCAAGGAAGTTTACCTGCTATCAGATTGTTTGCATTTGGGGCAAAAAAAATCACGCCAGCAAAAATGATTAATTTGCTACGAAAGTATATAGCTTTAAATGGTTCTATATTTGATGGATCGTTTTCGAGGGTAATTTTTCCTTCGACGTTTTACCGAAACTGTCGGCTTTTCGGAATTTTACGTTGGTGCAACGACTTGTGAAAATACATTTTCCGCGCAGAATCATTTTACAACGTATTCATATTGATATTTCATGTTAGCACTTCTGCACAACGAGTTAGATTTCATTGTTCCTTGGGTTACATGTATATAGACGCTTGTATTATAGCATAAGATTTTTATGTTTATCAGTTATTGTGTTTTGCATAGCATCATTTTAACCGCATGTGAAACCTATTCCTCTTTTATTTTTAGGTAAGTTTTCCGATGTATCTTCAAAGCTTGTTAGTTAAAAGCTTCTCGTGTGTGTTAATGTTCCTATCTAGTAACTATATACGATACATCGTCGTGGATTTCATATCATTGCTGTACCTACCTACCAGAATGTTATCATGTTTGAAATGCATTTCGTGCATAGGTACATGCTGTTACATAGGTACACTTATACTTCCCGGTGTCTCGTATTTTATTACGTACCGTCGAGTACACATCCATAAATAATCGTTTGTATTGTTGAAATACTGCATAGAAAACGTACCATGTTCGTACTTGCATAAATTAACAATTTTTTTTGTCAATTTTTAATAAGACGTACTCGCCGTAAGTTCTATACAGTTATGAAAACGGTGCAATTATTTTGGAGTAATTTGACGATTTTCGATCGTTTCGACGATGGATCTTTTTTCCAGTATGATTTAAAGATTTCTATTTACTTATTACTCGTACTTTCGAGCTTTCTAAGAAATGATTCGTAAATACCTCATTTTTATTTTCGTTCGATTTTTTTTTTTTTTTCAAAAGGAAGAGCATAGGTATTTATTGATTTTTTCCGGCGAATTTTTGCATTTCTAAGGCAATAATTTTGAATCGCTGATAGGTATGTGAGCAAGAATAAACAAACTGATTGAATTGTAAGTAAACACAAATTATTTACAGATATTAAGTAGGTATAACAAACTCGAAAGGCGTGATTTCCTATTTTTGATAACGGTAGAAAAATTGACCAATAAAATTAGAATACCTACTTTTAAGTATGAAACTTTGTGCATTGAATACTTTTATTTAATTACCTACTTAAATAGTCGAAAAGCACGTAAAGTTAACATTGAGCATAATTACCTAAATTAACAAGCATAAATTAAAGCACCGGCATATTTTTTTTTTTTTTGGAAAAACATCACCTGTCCTCTTTTTTTGAAACTACCACATGGCTATCAAAGCAGGTGACTGTTGATTTTATGTCGATGTTAAGCCATCAAAAATTTTCATGTCTTCGACTCAATCTCTACTTAATATCAATACTTTCCAAATTGCTTCAGTCTATATTTTAGATCTACATACTTAATAATAGTTATTACAATTTTCATTGTAGGCCATTCTTTTTTTTTCAACGTCCTCTAAAAAGCCAGGAAAATCAATTTTTTTACACTAAAAATAATATTGTTTTGCTTGTCAAGTTATGAATTTTCTGCACCCTTTGCCCATTGTTTATCTCGAACAGACTCGAATATTCTTAAATTCATACGGAATAAAAATTAATTTGAGTTATATGTATTACAAAAAAATGCTCAAATCAAAAAATGAAACAAGATGAGTCAGTTTTGCTATACACAATTTTACAAAATCTTGGGTAAAAGAAAACTTGAAAATATCATTGAAAAATTGCACAACACCTTGTCTCAAATAACTAATAGGTATACGATCACACATCGCCAACTAAAAATTTAATCTGTAAACTGTTTTTTTTTAAATATGGAACTGAACGTGTCAGTATTAGGGATCGAATTTTATTAATTACGAAATTCGAGCACCGAACTTCCCCTTATTCCTCCATTCACTTCCTCCTTTTTACATTTGTTGGTTCAAGTTGAAAATTTTCACTTCTCTTCCTCTTCCCCATCTCCAGTCTCACTTGTTTTCTACCATTTTGGACCGATTCAAGACACAGGGCCAGTAAAAAATGGATTGTCTTTCTTAGCCAAAATAATCTTGGGTTCGACACTGTTTAAAATAGGGCGAATCTGGGTAGTGTACGTTTTTAATTTCAACTTTCAGTCGATCACTCTCGATCGATTGAAGATCGACTCATATTGGAATAGATACTTACCTATTTCTACAATGAAATCAAGATTAATAAAATTCTCGTGGAAAAATAACCTATTACAGTGACAAGGTGGCAATTGGCGATTATTTTATAAAATTTTAAAATTAACACACGTCAAAGGGTTTTAAAGATTTTTTTGTCAAAATTTTAAAGTTTTATGGGGGTAATAAATAATGATCAGTATACATTTCGAAATAAGCGTACACACTCTAACTGAATGATCAAAATTGACGTAATGAAATATGGCAGTAATGATGACAGAAAAAGAAGTTCAGTTGTGCCAATTTTTTGATCATTACGGCCAACTTGGAAAAATTGGGAAAATTTTGTAATTTTCTGGCTATTTTTCATTTATTTATTTATTTATTTATTTATTTTTTGAAATCGACAGGAATGATACTAATGACAGAAAAATTGACATCACTGCGTTTCAAAATATTTCTTCAGTTTCAGAAATGACATCTTTCAATATTTTGGCTAAATTAATGCAAAACATTTCCGAAGAAAAAATTTTCAAAACATGAATTTATCCAAAAATAAGCAATTTGCACAATTTCAACCACTCAGTAGAGCCCTAAAAGTGGTTTTTGGATTTTGACGGCTGCAGCATAGATCGACGTAGAATCTGAAATACCTACATACTTACATACTTTCATTTGGGACTGGGTCATTTTTCACAAAACAGCTTTTTGGTGGCGACAGGAGCGAAAAAACACAATTTTTTCGAAAATGTTTTTTTTTCAAGGGCCCATTTCTCCCCTCCAAGGACATTTTCGGAGCTAAAATTTGTTCTGAATAATTTTCAACTCAAAATAAAAGGCTCTATCCGAATTTGGTCAAAATCCGGGGTAATCCACCCTACATAAGTATAAGTATATTTTGCATCAATCCATGTAATTCAATTTCTTCATCCATTTCCTAAAATTCGTTTTAATTCGAGCAAGAAACATTTTTTAGCACTTAAAACGAAACGAAACAAACTTTTTTCGTCAACTTGAGAACTATAACCAACTATCAACTCATCCGAAACTGAAATTTACCTAGCTACCACTTAACTTTAAGCTTTAATTTAGAAAACGAATTAAGTTTATCAAGTTGGTAATCTAAACTTGCGAGTTGGGGGTTATAATTATTCTCAATTACAAGAAACTCTGTACTTATTATCAATTAAATAGGTACGTACAACCTACGCTTCGCAGGGAAATTGTTAACGTTAATAATAATAAATAAAGAAAATTCATTTCATTTCATTTTAACTTATCTAGAAATATGCTGGTCGCGATAATAACCCTCTCATTCGCTTCGTTTTTTGTCTCGATTTTTCTCGTAAAACGACGATAATAATTCTGAAGAAGAAAATTGAGAGATCATTAAGTACGATAAAAATAATCAAGCCTAAAAGCTCCGAATAAAGGATATTTTTGGCTGAATTTCAATTTACGATAAAAATGTTGTTGTTATTTATTCTCCGGTATCTAAATGTACGAGTACGTTGGATTCGAAGCAGTTGTTTGGCTGAAAGATTAAGTACCTATCTATTCTTTTAAGAAAGTATTACTTTTTTTCCCCGAATGGATTACAAGGTAATCAGGCAGTAATCTTGTTTTGAATTGTAGTTTTTCTCTAATTGCCTTTTGTATACATCCTAGCACATAGCAACACGTTACTTTTTTGTCTGGGAAAATTTTCGATTTATTGGATCAATTTCGTTTGATTTTTCTATTTAATTACATAGGTAACTTTTTCTTTCGCTGAAAGTTGGTGAGAATCTTACAGAGTCTTGGTAGTGTAATGAGTAGATAGGTTCTGATGGTAGAGGTACCTATTGATGGATTTGAATCGAAATTTGACGCCTCACAATTTACATTGCAAGTTGATGTTTAAATTTTGAAATGAAGACGAGTTGAAAAAAATTGTTGAAAAATTCCCATTTAATTTCTATTGTCAGAAAACCAATGTACCATGTAATTTTGGGTTGCTGTAACGCCAGTATTCTCCACCTCGAATAAAAAAAACCAATAAGCTCTAATTATCAAAAAAAAAAAAAAAAAAAATCGGAAAATCTTTCTTACGTTATAGCTTCAACACGAAGGGTGAAAAATCAATCGTATAAAGTATAGGTACCTATGTAAAATGATTCGAAATTACCTACTCCACTTCACCAAGTTACAAAATCTACGCATTAATTAAAAATTTTCCATTCATTTGGGTTTTTTGTTTTGTTAGGTACAGGTATAATCTATACATCTTCCTTTACCTATACATCTAATCAATTATAATTCAACTTCACCACGTATGTACCTATCTGCACACGAGTAAAGTTTATTGAAATGGAAAACGCTGTACCTACCTAGGTATTTTTTCGCGATTAATTTTCAAAATAAAAAAAATTTCACGCGCTTAAGTATAAGTACACAGTGCGTATAGTGAATACGCGGAGACGATGCTCGTTGATTGGTGGTGAAAATTATGCTTTTGATGGCAGCAAAGTAAATATTGCTTTGTATTGAACAAAATCCATCATCATAAATTACGGATTAGTTTGATGAGTGTAATTTATTTGAAATTTCCGCATAAAGGGGAAACTCGACCGCTTTTATGAAAGAACTTTAGGCAATAATATACTTAACCAAGTTCCCTATACGAGGTATATAATATCTACTTCCTGCTCGCTATCCTTTTTTTTTTTTTTTTTCAACGCCAACGTTTTCGCTGTTTGTTGAATCCATGAAGGCAAATCTGATTAGAGCGAATATCATCGCGATAACTGGAATTTTATTCTTATTAGCGTTGAGAGAGTCAGAGTCGTATACAAGGGTTATCGGCGAATTAATAATCATTAGACGATAAATTTGTTTTGCTTTTAAATTAAAACGTCAAAAGAGACATTAATGATTGCGCGATTTTACGAATATGTGCATACGAACGCGAGAATGAACTGGCTATATGAAATATGTACAAGTACTGGGCGTTTCGGAAGCGATGACTCTGCTTCGATTCAGTGGGTATCTATAGGTAACTTTTTCTTTAACCCTTTAACGCTCAAATATAGTTCAACGGATGGATTGAAAAATTAGATTGTGATATGTATTTCAAAAAAAAAAAAAAAAAATGAATTTGAGTAATCATATTCACTTGGGAAATTGAGGACTCGCTTCATTATTTATGTAATATGGGTATGTGGATTTTCAAAGCCGAATTCAAAAATGAGGAAGGAAACGAAAGATCAAGCTGACAAAAACTTGCCACACAAGGGAATTTTTTCGATTCTTCTATATAAGGACCTGCGATGTAAAAATTTATAGTATCTCGAAACACAGCATTCAATTCTCTTTTTTTCACAACTTTGACAGCTTACAAAGAAAATTTTTTTGATACATCACAATAAAATGTTAATGAAATCGGGTAAATGTCACCTGTAGGGGAGGAAGGGGAATCGATTTTTTAAAAAAATAATTTTGGAATTTTTGGAGTTTCAATAGAAGTATAAAAACTTGGGGTGTGATTGATGGGCACGACAGAAATATATAGGAATTTCACAACAGAAAAAGGGCGTTTTAAGAAAACTTATCTAGGCAGTTTTTGAAAAAAAAAATAGGGTTTTTGGCAGTTTTGTAAAAAACAAAATTAATTTGGTACCAAATTCTGGAAAAAAGAAAGACTTTTTGAAAAATTTATAAAATTTTGACCAAAAAAACAAAACTTTTTCACAATTTTGGCAACTAAAAAAACAACTTTTATACATCTACTTAATTTTTTACAAAATGAGTTATTTTTCTGGAATTTTTTTTTTTGGCGAGGAATCATTTATTTTTCCAAACAATAGGTAGGTAGGTAATTTTTTTGCGATCAAAATTTTATTTGGACATGGATTACATTTTCTTTCGTCATTATATGAAATCGAATACAACCTAAATAAGTCTTGCTGAACCGTCATTAACAATTGTCGTTGAAATACCCTATTTTAGTCGTTCAATTAATGTCGATCGTCGGTCCTGTCATTCAAATCACTTTTTCTATTATATGTTAATACTTATATGTACATATATTCCCCAAAAACGTATACTAAGTATGTGTATTAGTTAGTATCAGAATTTCCTGACAGAAAAAACTTTTATTCAGGAATACGGCTGAATCTTGTATACCAACCTACCTACGTAAAATAGTTAGGTAGGTACATTTTCAATTCTTGGTTGCTTTTATAGTAGGTACATAATACTATTTCTTTTTTTGGAATTTGATTCTGAAAACTCGGTAATTTTTCAAATTTTACATTAAAATGAGATTCCCTCCTCAATTTCCCTTCAAATTCTAAAATAAAATCACAATCAATATTCAAAATATTTGAGCTTGTGCTCTGTACGCTGATTTTTCTCAAATTCAAAAACGTTTAAATTTTATCAAATGTTAAAAAACATAAGTTTTTTGCCAAATTTTTTCTGAATCCATCATCATTATCATCATCATAAGTTTATTTTATGACGTCCGCCTCTGGCATCATGGCCTTTAACGTCAACAAGCCAACAACAGAAATTAAATTAACAAATAACAAAAATATAACAACAAAATAATCTCAACAAAAGTAAGCAAAATTCATAATAATAATACAACAAATGTTCAACAAAAATTAATATAACAAAATTTAACAAACTAAAACAGATAAGTTATAGGGTCCAGGGCTGTAAGGTAATTTATGTTGGTAAATTACGGCTGTATTTTACGGTATTTTACCAAAAGTTTATTACCATATTTTACCATAATTTACCAAAAAGCCAAATTAACACTTTTCCCCCATCTTTCCTTCATAAAATTCCAAATTTCCATGGAAATTTATGATTTGAAAGTTACCAAAAAATTTTCCCCATAAATTTCCAAAAAATGTTCATGGAAAATTTTCTATAATCTTTAATAACACCTAAAACAGATGAAAATTTACTTCAGAGGCAGGTCAGAAGTTCAGAAGTTCAGAACTTCGAAGTCAAACTACAAAAAAAACTCTTCATATCCAACTTAGTAAAATACCATAAATACCGTAAAATACCATATTTTACCACCGTATTTTACCAGTGAATAAATTACGGTAATTTAACAGCCCTGGTTATAACAAATCATAAATCCCTGCACTTTACACACATTTCTTCTTCATCTTCATGTACTAGCGTGTATTTAAAATTTACCCCAAGTGTTTTGTTTTTAATTTTTTCATTTATGTACTTTACCTAAATGATTCTTGTATACCTAATGTGTTGGATTGTCACATTCACATTACACGTGCCACATTTTTTGATGGATTTTTCTATAAAAAGTGATCTGTGTGTCAATGTCATATAGGTATCTGATTTGAATTCTGGCTAGAATCACTTCTTCTCTTCTATTGCTCATCGTCGTCGTCATGGTTCCTAGTCCTTTACAGGACATTGGAAAGCGCATTTTTTGGTGGTACCCTAAGGGTGAGGCGAATGCCTATTGCCACTGTGATTATTCTAGGGAATCGGTGTTGTTTGAGCTTTCACGTAGTAGTTTCCCATTGCTTTCTACGCTATCTACAAAGTAGCTCATACATCACTAGCCGGGTTTTTACAACCCTGAGTTCTGTAATCATCGCTACCTATAGTTGCTCAACCAGTTGCATTTTTTTGATACTGGCAACAGATTGCATGCATTTCTGTTGCCTCTGCTGTTCTGGTGCTCGGAGCTTAACGTGTAATATAGATGTTAAATGCACTACAATGTATACATTTCACGTTAACGCCTGTGTCTCTAGTAGGATTTGAACCCACGACCTCTTGTTCAGAAAGCCGTGGCTCAACCCACTACGCCACTGAGCGTACTATTGCTCTGTTGGAAGTATTTTTAGTTAGTACAATAAATTGATACTGTTTATTAGCTTTCAATTTGAGGTATGTTGAGTGGATCAAGTCCCAATAAAACTATAAGCTCTTTTGTTCTGTATTCAAATGGTTTGTATATTTTGTATGTGACATATTTGTGTTGATTGTTGAAGATGAGTGTGGAATGTTTTGAAATGATTGATATGACTAGTATTTTTGGCAAATTTGACATATTGCCTTAGAGCTAATACAGTGGAGTCTCGATAACTCGAAGCTGAAGGGAGAAGGAGTTGACTTCGAGCTATCAGAGTTTTCGAGTTATCGGAGTTTGAGTTATAGAGGTTTGTTTTTGATATATTTTAAGTTAGCAACGTTTAAATTACATAGATGAATGTTTTTTTTTTTTTTTTTTTTTACCATGGAATGAAGTGGAAAACGTATTATACCTATGTACTCGTATTTAAGTGAAATGTACATGTTTATGGACATAAATGTACTTATAAGGATTACCGGACATTTCCCCGAATCCACTTCCCCGAAAGACATTTTCCCGAATGACAAAATCCCGAATTTTTTTATCCCGAATCCATTTTCCCGAATGCCGTGTACCCGAATCTGTAACCCGAACGTCCAAAATCCCGAATGCCTTTAACCCGAATGCATATATCCCGAACACCTACATCCCGAATGCCTCGGTGTATCCCGATTTACCATGGAAATAGAAATGCTGATGTGTAATGGTTACCTATGCCGTGTAAGCACCTTATGTTACCCATATGAAAATTGAATTTTCTATTATAAAAAAAAATGGCCGCCATCAGTGACGGGAAATTATTGTTGCAAGGGTACGTCTACGTGAAGTCAAAGAAAAGTCCAGATGGAACGAAAACGTATATTGGGATTGCCGAAGAGTGAGGCTGCAAGAGTGCAAGTCAAGAGCGATAACTGCAGTTCGACGAAACGGGGAACTGCTTGTTCTAAGTTCCCGAGGAGGTCCTCAGCCAGCTGCCGGATCAACAAGATTGAAAAATTAAAAAAATTTTTAACTCAATTTTTTTTCAATTTTCGGGTGTAGGTCTTTCGGGGAAACGGATTCGGGGAAATGGATTCGGGATAAAAAAATTCGGGATTTTGGTATTCGGGAAAACGTCTTTCGGGGAAGTGGATTCGGGGAAGTGTCCGGTTACCACTTATAAGTAACTCTGATGTGTTTGTAAAAGAGGTTTGCATCAATGAGATTCAAATTTACAAGTTTTTTCAACAAGAAAATTGAGTTATAGAGGCAAAACGTTAACAACGTTTGACTTATAAAGGTTTTTACTATATTTTTCAAAAGTTTTACTTGGAGTTATTTGAGGTTCTGGACTTTTTATTTCGAGGTAAAGAAGTGAATTTTACCTCGAGTTTTATGGGGAGTTGAAGGGAAACAGACTTTGCTTCGGGTTACTGGAGTTTTCGAGTTAACGGAGTTTGAGATATTGAGACTCCACTGTAGTTTCTTCTTTCTTGTGGAGAAGAAATTCCAGATTTCTCAACAAGTTTGATTATTGGACTGGTTTGGAACACTCCTAATGATAGATGTACCTAATTAAAATTTTGAAATGAAGATTTTTTGAAACCAATCCAAAGCTCTTGCCTTTGACCCTGTGTCATTTCAATTTCTCTTCCCAATCCTTGTTGCAGCTTAATAAGATAAATTCTTGCTCTTCGTTTTTGTTCTTGAAAATATACAAAAGTGTTCTTGTGGTACCTATTCATTCAAAATTTATCTTCAATTTTTGTTCTGGTCGTTTTCATTAGCTCAAAACTGTTTCCATTCCTGTTCTGGTTCAGTGTCGTAAACCTGAAATCATTTTAGTTTTTGTTGTAGTCCCAGTTGCTGTTTTCGTTTCTTATTTTGATTTCAGTTTCAATTAAAAATATGTACCTATTTTCGTCACAAATCAAAAAAATATTCGTCATTTTTCTGTTATGTAGATTACTCGTCCGTGGAATAATGTCACGAAACAGAGTTGTTGAAGCCAAAAAATTAAACTCTACAAACCAAGATGAAATTTTTTGAAACTGAAGAAATACATCTTTGTGAGAACTGAATAGATCCTTAGTTAGGTATCGTTTCAGTTTTCTTTTTTTTAGCTCACCTTTGGGCAGGGGTCGGATTGAATTCCGCAGTTGAAATTCTTTGCAATAAAGACCAAATTTAGAATTCAATCGCTCAAGATTGCTGCAACTTGAAGAAAATCTGTATGCGTAATTTTAAAAGCACCTGCTCTCATTGAGAGTAGTTTCAAAAATATTTTCCAAAAATTACAAAAGTTCAAAGCAGAGTTTTTTTTTTTTAAAAGCTAAATTTTTAAAAGTTTGCCAAATATGGAAGTTATAACTTGAAAATTTTTAGAAAAATACTAGAAATTATACAGTTTTATGATGATTACAACTATGAAGTTTTCGTGATGAGATTCGTAAAACCTTTGGTGAGGGGGGGGGGAGGCTCAGATCCTCAAAATTTTAGTCTAAAATGTGAAATATGTACTTCTGAATGTAAAATATCTGTGCATTCTGTTCGGACAAAATTCAAAATATTCTTGATATTCATGTGAGAAAGCTGTGTAATTTTCTCCCACTACAATAGGTACTACATACAATAATTCAACAGGTTTTTAAAAATTTAATGAACATTTTTTAAATGATTGTTAAAGTATTTGTACTTAGTGTTTCTACGTACCTTGCTAACCTATCTAAGTATGTAAAAATATGTTAAATCGCCTTCTTTTCGATATATGGACTTCGAAATAACGCTAGGTAGATAGGTAGGTATATTTTTAAAAAACCACTTTAGGCTTCTACAATTTAAAGGTTACCTAAACAAACATACATAATCGAATTCAAGATAAGTTGCCTATTTACCAGATTGAAGGAAAGACATCGCTTATGAAACACCCTATAATATGTGTAGAGGGAAAGCGAATAAATCCTTCTTGTCACCCGAATACGTGATTATATTGCGAGTCTGTTTTATGTTTCAGGGACCATTTAATATAGTCGGCTGTGATATATCTAGTAGGTAATACACACGAGAACGAGAAGGAAAAAGGCTGGAACTTTTATCGGGATCCCGAGCGACGAAATCTTGAATTTAAAATATTGATATGAAAATATCGTTCGTTTTACATTGGAAGAGAAATATTTCCAAAGAATGCCAAAGTTTAAAATATTTTTTTAGAATTTTACCCAACTGGTTTTGCCAGCTGAGGTTGAGCTCGGGCTTATTGATCATCATTCTATTTCATATGCTCGAAGTGGTATCAGCCGAGAAGAATATTCGTTACCAAAATGAAGCGGAAGGGATCGCGTACTCGAAAGAATATGACAACAGTGTCGAAAACATGCCAACGCTGGAAGAAGACATGTACCATAAAGAGAAACCTACCAACAGCGTGAAACGATTCAAAATCGCCGATATCGAATTCCAACGCGTTGAAACTCCAGTCTTGATTGCTATGTGGATTTTCTGCGCCAGCTTAGCGAAAATATGTGAGTTTTTTCCCTATATATTTACGTACGCTTATATATCCTTTTAAAGCGCTTAATACGTTTTAAATGTTTTATTATTCTTTCGTAATACCACGGCGATGCGATGCGATGCGCGCTATTCTATCGACATTCTTTAATAAACATCAACGACGAATTTCGATTCGCAAATACAGAGAGAAAAAAAACAAAAAACTAAAACAGTTTCACTGAATTGGAAAATGTCCTTCGCTTAAAAGCAATTGCTATTTTGAATACTTCTGCCACGGCTTTAGTCGTCGCGAGTTAATCAGCACATACTACCTACCTAAATATATAACGATTTAATTCGTCAGTTCGATAAGTTTAACGCGGATTTAACGTAAACAAAAATTTTCATCAATTTCGAATACCCATTGGTATTGATAGGTACCTATTCTCCAAGCTGGTCAAATTATAAAGGATGCTTTTCTACTTACACGCAATGATCGTCTCTGTGCGACGAACGAAGCTGTAAATAAATTAGAAAATATGGTCTACGTCTACTATCTCCCTCGCTCGTTTCTATCTAAAGCTATATGGCCGCGAGTTATATAGGGTTATTGTTCTTAGGGGGATTACAAATGGTTTATATAGGTAGGCTATGGTTGCCGTCGGTCAGCTTTAAATGTACATTGTACTTACTGCCTCTGCAAATAGAATGGCGAGGCGAAAATTCGCCCAGGTCTGGGTATTTTTATTTAATTTCTTTTTCAGCTCGATTTCGTTGTTCGATGGGTTGTTATTTTTATTCTATTTTTACCTTCAATCACCGGGGACATTATACGCGGTAGTTTGTCCGTACCTATAGTTGTTATAATTTTCAAGGTGCAGGGGAAAAGGGTAGGGGGGTTGTTGAATACCTTCTGTAGAATCTCTTTGACGATGAAAATGTCGAAAAAATAATAATTTTTTTGAAATTTTTTTCAAAGCACCCAAATCTTTAATGGTGCAATTGGTGGCCACTACTTCGAGAATTTCGTACTTTTGAAGGTCATTTATGACACGATGAGCATAAAAAGGTATATTCATCGACATTTTATAACATTTTTTTTTGTAAAATTTGACCCCCTTCAGAAAATTCCACTATCTATTGTACATTTTCATTAGTTTGGACAGTTTTTAGACTAAACCCATCATGAAGCTCTGAATTTTTTGTTTGGTTGATGATTGCGATTTTCCCCCAGAATCCCCATGTCCTACTAGAAAAAATGACAAAAATTTGTGATTGGAAGACCCATAGAAGTTCTCCCACATGTGTTTCTTTACAGATAGAAGACACTTTTTAAAAATAGTTTTGCGTTGTGTCAATGGAGCAACAGTCACAACTCAAAACATTTCAAGGAAAATTATCGATTGCAAAAAACACAATGAAAAACGAAAAAAAGGGGTTTCAATTACATTTTTTGGAGGCACCACTCACCACTCTTTGGATTTGGAAACCGCGAATGCGCTCAAAAATCATAATTTTTCTCTAAGGAGGCTAATAAGTAAGTACTTAAATGAAAAATGGCGTGTACCGTTTTTTTTGTATTTTGCCAAAATTGTGAATAAGTTTTGCTTTTTTGGTCATAACCAAGATCTATGCATTTCATTGAAACCATAAAAAAATCTCGTTTTTTTGTCAAAATAACTGTCAAAAAATCTTACTTTTAAAACTGCCCAAAAGTCTTATTAATTTTAGGCGGATTCTGCTCCAATAAAAATGAGGAATCATCTTCGCAACCACTTCACTCTTAATTATACACAAGAAAATCTGCTATCTTTTTTTCATTCGCGAGTAAATGTTAAGCGGGTTCTGCGCCAGGAAAATTTGAAAAATCTTTTTACACCTGTAGGTTGATTCTTCATAGCATGTGAGAAATTATTTTTTTTGAAAACTCAGATTAATATGGACGGGCTCTGCGCCAGGAATACTCGATATATGGTACTCATTTTTGCATTAAGGTGGATTTTTTCAGCATGTGGATTTTTTAGAAGGAATGTCTAATTACTTGATATAATTATGTAGGTATTGTAGGTATACCTATTGGGTCTGTCTGCAGCAGTTGAGATGAGGAGCTGTCTTCACACCAATTTTGCTCTTAGATAGTGCACAAAAATTATTGTTTTCGCTTTAATTTGTTAATGAGAGTGGTGAATGGATTCTGCGCCAGGCAAACGAAAGATCACTTCTGCATCAAGTTTGCCCATTGCTAAAAAAAATCGTTGTTCAATTTGAAAAGAAATACTGGGCGGGTTCTGCGCCAGGAGGACTTGAAAATCGTTATTTTCCCGAAGTTTCTCTTTCATAGCTTGTGAAAAATCATTTCTTTTTTTCAATTTGCACTAAAATTGATCAAAATCGTTGTTCAATTCGAAAAGAAATATTGAGCGGGTTCTGCGCCAGGAGGACTTGAAAATCGTTATTTCTCCGAAGTTTTTCTTTCATAGCTTGTGAAAAATTATTTCTTCTTTTCAATTTGTACTAAAATTGATCTGGGCGAGTTCTCAGTTAGGAAAAATGAGGAATCATCTTTCCATCAAGTTTGCACAATGCAAGAAAAAAATCATCGTTTGGTTTGCAAATAAATATTGAGCGGGTTCTGCACCAGGATAACTTGGGAATCGTTACTACATCAAACTTGTTCTTTCATAGCATACAAAAAACATTTTTATGTATTTATTTTTTTTCCCTATACAGAAATTATTCTTGAGTGGGTTTTGCGCCAGGAATACTTGATACTTAGGTACCTATTCCTTTTTGCATTAGGGCAGCCTTCTCATGATATGTGAATTTTTTTCCAATTATTTATTTTAATTACATACTTTCAATTTCTAGTTTAAAAAGTCTTGAATAGGTAATTATTTCCACTTTAAAACATCCTATTCACCATAAGTGGGTATAAATGTATCGGAAGAAAACAGAAAAAAACTTCATCGGTGAGAGAAAAATACACGTAAAATTTATCATTCTTTAGCAAGTACCCCAATGTGAAAAGGCGTAGGTACAGAAAAATAACGCCGTTACAGTTTTCCTTTACAAATAAAACTTTGTATAACTCTAAATATCTTGAATGTCGTCAAAAAGCGAACATAATACATTGGAATAACATTTCGCTATTACGATAACACTATTCTACGAAGAAAAAAAATAACCGCTATACAATGCTGCAATGTGAATCGATATTGCTTTTATATTCATGGTAGGTACCTCGGTTAAAATCGTACTTGTATCAGTATTACCGGACGAGACATTTAAGCCATCATTGTTTAATTAATTATTGACGATTTTCTGCTCGAAAGTGAAGACATTAGTGATCTTGAAAATCAGCTCTGCGTTCGCCATTCTTTCGATGTGTGCATTGGAACGTTGCAATAATGACCGGCTTCCTAATAGGGGCGGCTTTAGGCTTAGGTTTTGTAGAAAAGCCTTCAGTGGCAAAATTATGCCCATTTCACTGAAAAAAACAACAAAAAAAACACAGATTCTTAAAATTACAATAATTAGGGACATAAAAATGAAAAATTAAGTACCTACATCACTTGCAACAGCATTTTTTGCCAGTCTCATCATTTCAATCAAAATTACTTCAGTAAGAAATAGCATAGAAGGCGCAACAAACAGACAATTGAGTCAATTATGAGGATCTCACCAAAGATTTTGCGATCAGAAAATGTAGGAGAGACCCCTCTCCTCCCAATCTATGGTTTTACTTGTATGCTACTCGTACGTATGCAGATATAATCGATATAGGTATAGCTAATTTTTTTCATACTTGGTTACACTTTCTTATAAATCTACTCCAAAAAAAAAAAAAACGTCATAAACAGACACATTCCTATATACATACACACACGACGGGCACCTACAACTTTAAAAAATAATAAAGTATCGCTCAACTCTGTGGAAACCCCGTCATTATACGCTAGATTAGATTAGGTTAGGGTAATGATACGAATTATAAAGGATTTGCTGCTGATGTCTTCGCTTATAAACTCCACAGTCCGGACGAAAAAAAAAGCTCCATGTTGAGTCACGAGCATTCGGGGACTAATCAACCGCTTAAATAAAAAATAAACTCCGGGCTGCGGTGGCTCGTTGTTGAGATAACGTTGTTTATGACTCGTCATTTAAATATCTCGTAAAAACTTTTTTCCACCGTTGTGTTTTTATTATTGGTAAATTTCTCGTCGCTTTCGCGTGCATTTGAATATCTCAAAAGGCCTCTCTTGATCTATCGCCACCGCAGCTCAGATAACCTCTACATATAAAACAACTATCGCATTTTTTTTTTGTTTCATTTAATTTTAATCGAGAGCTCTTCGAATCGGTTAAAAGTTACGGTAAGCTCGTCACATCGATAATATTCGGTAAAATATTTTTATAGGTAGGTATTTGATAAAAGTATTTTTTTAACGTTATTTTTACGCCATTTTTCCAACGAATTGAGTCCACACCGTTTTAGTCAACATTGCGAATAGAAATATTCATAAAACCAACGAATTGAAAAAAAAAACGTTTTTTTTTTTACAGTTTAGTTGCACGACGAAGTGGTAAATTATGAAATAATAATCCCCGTTTTAATCGTTTTCCCTTTACACGGTGAAAAAAATGAATTTTTTTTGCGAACCCCCTAACCGTCGAGAGAGCAGATTTCTTGAATTTCTCTCGCGTTAGAAAAAAGATAAATATTTCAATCGTTCGAGCTTCGGGGAGTTAACTCGTATAGCGTATACGTTCGAGCACCAAGTTGTTGAAGAAAATTAAAAATTCAACGACCAGACGGTATTTTTTAAATGTTTATGAAAGAACCTTCTTTATGAAGTGCTTCTTAGGTGCTCAAAATAAATTTTCTTTTACGTTTTCTGTCGTAGAATAAAAGAGCGAAGCATTTGATGTAAAATTTATTAGATAACTTGGTTCGCTATACCTTGCCTCTCATTCTATGTACTATACACAGCCACGTTAAATAATACCGAGTGTTGGAATGGTAATAAATTTTTCATTTTTTTTTGTACCAGTTTATAAATAGACTTCGGGTCAGGGTATTTAGAAAAAAGAAATTTTGTTTCAACCATTATCTTGCACTTTTGGGGGGGGGGGGAGAGGGAGAGAGAATGTTTTTCTTTGTACAATAGATTTTTATATCAAAATGCGAGCGAGTAAAAGTATCTGCGTAATATGAGAAACCTATTAGTCTGTTCTCCAATTAGATAGGTAGGTACCTGTAGAACAAGATAAGAAAAAAATTGCCATTTAAAAAATTTTCCACAGAAATTTTTCAACTGTTGTTTATTATTACACGGTTATAGGTCTGATAAGCTTGATTTAAAGCGGTAACGTGGTCCAAGCTTTTATAGCAACATTTCTCGATTAAATTTTGTCCACAATATAAATTTCTAGAAAACCGTCTTCTTCATCTTGTTTTTCCACCATTAAATTAAACTCGCAATACTATGTTGATTTTGAAAATTTTAACAGGTTTACATTTTTTTATGGTTTTAGTTTCGGTCAATTGGGTACTTGTCCAATTAACATGGGCTTGAATTATCCTAGGCATAGGTACTTTATTTTGAATTTAGCGTGATGGTGAATTTTTCAAGTTGAAGTAGGCATTTGAAATTTGCTCTAATGCAGTTTGCTTGACTTTTGCCCAGTAGGTACATTTAATTGCGGCGATCGTCCAAACTAAGTGGGGTCATTTTAATAAAACGTTTAATTTAGCATGAGCAAGTTCAACTTTTGGGGCTTTAAATGGGATAAACATTGAGCAGTTTTTAAACAATTGTCATTACGAGGCTTCGAATTCCTGTGCAGTAATCGGGGTAGTTCCTTTGGATGTAAGTTTTTCTTTTGTCGAGAGAGAAAAAAATCAGTAAATCATATTCGAGAACCAAGATAAGTCAAGGGTATGGCAAAATAAACTTTCAATAAAAAACATATACTGTAATTAACTAGGTACCTAGCTAATTCTTCTGTAAAAAAAATGGATACAATTATTCAACAATTTTCAGTGCTGCTTTGCTTATATTGCTTGACAAAATCCTTCGCTTCAACCCCTCCCCACCTCACTTATGAATCAATCACCACGTGTAGCTTCAAAATAGGTAGGTACTGAAAATCATTTTTGGAAATCCCAAAAATGACTTTCTTGCATTTTTCCAGGCTTTTAAGAACTTTGAAAAATCCTTTTGAATCGCTGAAATTACCCGTATCTCAAAGAATCTGTCAGAACTCAGACTTTCGAGAACTTAGAACAGTTCCTATCACTGGAATTTCATCATCAAGTCTTGAGCAAAAAACATCCATGATTTATTTTAAAGTCAAAGTGTCTAACAGGTCCTACTAGTCCTACTAGGTAGTCCTACTAAAGGTCTATACTCTTTGCCACTGAGTCTTTTTAGTCCTACTAATGTCCTACTTTTCAACAATTTTATCCAAAAGTCCTACTTTTTTTCAATAAGACTTTCTCAAATTTTTAATTTTTCCTTTTTTTTTTTAGAATTTTGAACAAATTTTGTATAAAAAAAAGGGCTTTTTTGTCGTTAGATTTTGAATTATGTATATACATTTTTAAGAGTTTTTGCCCTCGCTTTACTCGGGTTATTTGCTCTTCTTTTCCTACATAAAAACTTATTGTTCAAATTCAAGAAATGTTCAAAGCTTGAATCAGATAAATAAACTCTTCTCTCCATATACTTTTTGATTTTACTTCTCAAAACACGATTGAATTTTTGAAAGCTTTTTGCTTGCATTTCTTTCTCAAGTTTATTTATTTATTTTTTTTAATGATCATCATTCAAATTTTAAAATTTTGAAACAAAAATAATAAACTTCTTCAGATATCACACAAGAAAACATCGTTTTCATACTCCTCAAAATACTAATTTTCGGGAGCTTTTGCCCTCGTCGTTTTCGCTCAGGTCCGTTTGCTTTACTTTTTTCAACTTTGAATTTTCCAAAAAAATCGTCATTTAAATTTTTAAATTTTTAAGCAAAATAATAAACTTTTTCTGAGTAACATCATCACACACAAAAAAACGCCGTTTTTATACCTCTCGAAATACTCATTTTTGAAAGCTTTTTCCCTCGCTTCGCTCAAGCCTGTTCTCTTTACTTTTTCAATTTTGAATTTTTCAAAAAAAAAATCCATTTTCAATTTTTCAACAAAAAGTAACTATGTAGGTATCTATTTGAATTTCAAAATTTTTAAGCAAATAATACCTTAATATGAAATATTTACAATCGAAATTTAAGAATTCGAGTTTTTGATTTTAAACGAACATGATGTGATATTATTCATCAATTTTTAAAATTGATAAGGAAAAAATAAAACGAAAACCTGAAGTGAAACGTTATATTTTTGACGTTAACTTGTTTAAATAAAATCGGTAATAAGGTTTTTGAAGACATCAGAAAAGCAAACATCTTTTACAAACTCGAATGTAAATTTTGACACCTCCCCCTTTGAAAAAATTCTGTAAGTGCTCGAAAAATGACCTTCTGAAAGTCCTGTGATTTTAAAAATCTCCAATTTTCCATGGTCTCTTATAGAATGATGGGTGAAAGAAAAATTTCTGGAGTGAACAGCAAAAATTCCAAATTTCAAATTTCCTGGCCTTGGTATGATAAGTAGGTAAGTACTTAATCAATTTTACAAAATAACGAATTCTTATACACTTACAATATGCATGTAGCCCAGGTTGTCACATGATCGCATAAAGAATAGCGAATATTTTGGAATACATATTAACATATTCGATACCTATCTTTCTATTCAGCTTCCTAAATGAATTAATTTCTCATGTAAAGTTTCGTAGGTAGGTACCAATCTCGCTTGATTTTAACCTTGGATAGAAAAATACCCCAATTCAGTTCTGCTCCCTGTTGAAATTTTCAATAGTCAACTCTCAAGCACATGAAACGCCTTCCAACCTGAAGTCTAAAAAGGAGCAATGCTAAGATGTCAAAGTGGCAGTATACGCTTTTAAGATTTTCCAAAAGTGTCAGTATACTATAAAGAAAACTCGTTGCAGATTTCGCATTCAACAATTCATCGGCTCATTTTATAGCATTTTAAAAAGAAATAAACTCTACGTACCTACATTTTTAATGCAAAAGTTTCTTCTCTTTGGGGTACACGTACCAAAGTTTCACATTTTTTATCCTCTCTATATAGCTGAAATTTTGGTACTTTTTTTTAAATACATACCTATAACCGAATTTTTCGAACTATTTTTTTGCATGAAAAATAAATGCTTTACTGAATTCGCGAAAGATAGACTGCTCTTGGGATACGGATTGAAATCGAGGCGAATGTATCTATGTACAAGGTACGTTGCATAAAATAAAATTAAGCACACAGAAATTTTCAAAATTTTTAGAATTTTTGGAATAAGATTTTGCCATGTTATATTTAATACATATGAACTTCTTCATCTAAAATCGATATTAATAAAACAACAAAATTCACGAAATTATGAAATTGTCGTAAACTTTCAAAAATAGGTATCTAGGTGTAGGTACTCATGTAGGCATTTACCTACGTAATATTCATCAAAAGCTATGCTACCTTACCTTTACTTATTCATTTGAAAAGTTAGTTATGTATATCAAAATTCCCAAAGCACCCATTTCTCGTACACGTTACATCTATCGTTATAGATAGTGGGATTTTCATTAAGTTTAACTCATTATGGCGAGAAAACTATGCGAGTATGGCTGTGATATGCCTATCTCGAGCATAATTAACTTCATGAATGGTCTAATGAGAATCAATAAACGTGTAGAATAACTGCACGACACTTCTTTGAACGTGCAAAAACGCGGCCTGATTTTTCAAGAGTAGGTACTCTAACGTAATTGAAAAAAAAAACAGTGGAATAGATTTGGGATTTAACTCTCGTACAAATGTAGCAATTCGGGCACGGATGAATATTTATTTTCAAAAAAAAGAGCTTGCAAAGTTGTTTTTTTTTTTTACTGCAATAGAGCTGTAGAAAATATATCTACCGTTTGAGTTGTTTCGCAGAATAGAAGTTTTGTACTGACTAATTGATAAGTAGGTTCCTATATCTTTATAAAAAGAGAGGATTTTCCGAAAACATTGAGATCGTATATTAGTGTCAATTTGGGTTGATTTTTTTCCTCATACAGTAGATACCTACTACCTATACTGCTACGTTGGCTGTTGGCATACCTACTCACACGTATTCGAGATAAAATTTGGGTCAAAATGGGAAAACGGGTATTAGTATTCTTGAGAGTTCGAATATCCCTGATTAGAAAGACTACGACGACGTTAGAGGTACGATTTTGATAATCTATTTGAATATTTATTGATATTATAGGATTGAATTTCACCTTTCGCAATGTGCAGAAAAAATTCCTTTTCAACGTATTGATATGTGTTTTTTTTTCGTTCGGTTTTCCATTTTACAATGTAAATTTATTTCATATTTTCACCTTTCTTTTCGATGTTATTTCGATTTTTTTTTTTCTTGTGAAGAAATGCGCCAAAAGTTTGGAATACTTGGAATGTGAAATGAAGAAACCAAACGAGCCGTAGTTAGTTTTTAGGCCTTTCGTATTGAATCCTTATTTAATATTTTCAACGATACTATGCACAGAGTAGGATTCCAGAAAAGCATCTTGGTAATTTTCCAGGCTATTATTGGATCTAATGGTATAATTTTTTTCCAAGAGGAAAAACTTTTAAGCGTAAAATTTTTATCTAAATATTTTCTCATCTTTTAAATTAGGATACCTCGAGGTGCGGATATTAGAAACAATAAAATGTTTACTCGTTGATTCTCGCATAATGAAAATTTATTTACTCGTATTGGAATTTTTTTCGTTAAATATAAGATGATGCTAATAAATTCCATTTTTAAATTCGTATCATGTTTCTAGTTTCTTACCTATGTTATGGGTAATAAGTTGATTTCATTGTGACCTAGATTAATACCAAAATAGAGCTATCAAATTCGTCTAATTTTATGTGTAATTTGCCGGTTCGTGTATATATAAGTAGAGAGATACCAGGCGAGAAAGCTCGACTATAAATTTAATTTCACCAAAATCATGCTCAATTAAAACATTCTGCCGGTTAACGAACCATTTACCAATCCACTTATATTATTTTCACTCGAGCAAACTCCAAGTACCGGTAAAAATGACAAAAATTTCACCTCGACGATTAATCGAAAATGACATCGCGCCATTTTCTTGTCTTTAATATCATCTACTTTTAAACGAACGAGTTTATTCAGCGGTTACTAATTCGATAAGTCGATTAAAATTTTCTATCTACTTCAAGATGATGTGTAATTACTACTCAAGTAAACACTCTCGTTTGTGTCGTAAAAGCTGCGAAAAAATGATTTTAATTTATAATCAATTACGTAGGTACCTACCTATAGGCATACTCGTTTAAAAAAAGAAAAAAAGTGAAATAAAAAAAAAAAATACAGCGGTTATAGGTGACGCTGAATTGTAAACACGCGAATCTTAAATTTTACGCTGTTGAATTATGAAAACGATTCCGTGAATGTTGTATTTTAAAAACATATCAAACATGATAAATGTTTTAATGAAAATATATTTTTGATGACAGCGAAAATAATTTTTTAAAGATAATTATTATTGAAAGTAACTGTTGGTGTTTTTTTCTTTTCATTGATGGAAAAATTGTACACACGTGAACTTCAAATTTTTTATCACAGAAAAACGATTTTCGAGAAAAAATTGAATCGTTCGAAAAAAAAAAGAAAAGCGCGATAGAGCGTTCAAGTAAAACTTTTCATCAGCAGAGTTAAAATTTTTTTAGGGGGCTTAGATTTTGAGTTATTTTTAAAGTTTAATCAGATTAATTCTGTACTCCAATGCAAAAAGGATGGAAGTCCTATGACCTGGCATAAGGAAAGGAGGTTAGTGTGTTCAGTGCAGTTTTGAGAAACAGGAATTTCAAATTTTGAACTGAAAAGTTTAAAATCCCTGTTTCTCAAAACTGCACTGAACACACTAACCTCCTTTCCTTATGCCAGGCCATAGGACTTCCATCCTTTTTGCATTGGAGTAAGAATTACAATCAGAAAAATCATTTTTCTAAAACGAGAAAGAAAAACAAGTGCTTGAGTCTTAGAAAAGGCAGAAAAGGCACCATCAGCATTTCAGCAGCATTTTGTTCTTTCAATCAAGGAAAAATGAATCTTGTCCACCTGAATGAGGCATTTACCTACATAGAAAAATATTTTTATCAAATTTACAGCTTAAGAGGAGATTTTTATCAAAAGATTCCACCATTGAAAGAATTAAAAAAAAAAAATCCAGAAAATACTCTCTGTGATACCTACTTGGAATTTTTGTAAATTTGAAATAGTATATTACACAACGAGGGCCGAAAAAGTGATTTTGGACGAGGGTGATGTTTGTGACCCGAACGAAGTGAGGGGAACAACTCACACGAGTTCAAAATCACTTTTTCTCCGAGTTTAGTGAAGTAATTTTTCCTGAACGAGGGTGGAAAGTACTTATTTTTACATCCGAGCGATTCTCGCGAGGGTGGAAAAGTAGTACTTTTCAGCCCTAGATAGGAAAAAACTTAATCCACAACTCCTAATAGTATAAGAGCCATACCTACTGCGATTGCACCGAAATAACTGAAAGCTGGGACTGGTCTCAAAAGTTAGCATACATACTTACCTCTATTTTAAAAACACTCGGTCTGCCAATCCACAGCTGCTGCTTTAAAGCTCAGCAAAAGCTCGAAAGTTAACAAATTTTTTTGAACTTTCAACCAAGAAAACTGATGACTTAAATTGTTGCCCAATTATATAGCATTTTTCGGACTGAATCCGAATATATAGGTCTGCCAACCCTTTAGTGCTGCCAGAGCCCCGTTAGACTGGGCCAGAGGGTGAGCAAATTTCGCAAATTTCCTCTTTTTGGGCTAAATTCTCATAAAAAACAATTAAATCGGGTTAAAAATTGTTTTCAAGCAGTTTAACGGAATTCTCTAGGGCTAAGATGATTTTTAGACATCGAAATTTTTCAAAAATTTTCATATGGTGAGGGGGTGGGGCGTAAGGGGAATATCGATAAATTTGTCAATTATGGCCTTGTGATACGTACATCAAAATATAGGTACCTATGTTTTTTGGCCCATAGAATTCAATTATGGCGATATTTTTCACATTGGAGAGTAAAGACAGACATTTTGAACAAAAAATATCAGGGTTGTTTCTTTGGAGAGGCTTAAGCTGAAAAATCAGTAACCAGAGAACCCCTGTTGAAGTATATTTGCGAACCTGAACCTTAAAAACATCGTCTATCGGTTCCTCGTGATTTTATCATCTTTTACAACTTTTCCCCAACATAGGAGCGAAGTGGCAGCCTTTTTACGATTAAGCAAAGAGAAACAAAATTTTACGAGTAAAACCTAAAATTCTCAATTTATTTTCAAATTGTAACTTGGAAAAAGATTGTTGAATTTTTCACATCATGTCAGATTTCTAGAAACTTGAAAAATATCATGATGAATTCTCGACATTATGTCAGAATTTTAGAACTTTGAAAAAAATGACCACTTTATCCTGATATTTATTCGTGGGTGCTGTCAGACTTTTAAAAACTCGAAAAACATGATCTTCTAAAACTTCGGAAATTTGATGAATTTATGTTTTTTCTGATTTTTGAGAACTTGGGCAAAAATTGTAACAAATTCTTAACATCGTGTAAAAAAAAAAAAAAAATTTGAAAAAACATTCTCTTTACATAATCGTGATGAATTAGATACATACCATAATTATGACAAAATTTCGAAAACGATTTGATGATATTTTGTCTAACTTTTTTTTATTAGGAATTTCTATAGAATTGAGTTATCAACTTGGGCAAAAAACGTATCCATAATCTAGAACTTTCTTTGAAGAGCACACTTGAGACTTTACACTCATTTTGTATGAGTTTCCAACTCTTTTCTAAAACAAAATCCTTTGTTTTTTTTTCATTAAAAAAAAAACAGATTTATGAAAATTGCATCTATCTCATATTGTGTTCTACTGGAGAGTGAAGCTTTCAATTGTGTTGGCTATTTCTACCTTTAAGAATAGGAAGATTGAGAAGGATGGTAGTAGAAAGAAACATCATTAACGGTTCATTGTCACCTTATAAAAGTACATTTCCATATTTTCTTCTCTTCTTTTTTACAATCTCCAGGTCAAATATTCTGGTAGGCAATTCAGAGAACATGTGCAATCAAGCTTATTTCAAAATCTGTAAAATCAAAAAAAAAATCTAAAGAAACGGTGCTAAATTTTCATTTTTATCTCCTCGTCCTATAAAGTAGATTTTTGCGAAAATCGACAATCGATAGATTTTTATTTACCTTGCTTTTAAAAAAAGTTTTAAATGTGTCTATATTTTTTGAAATCAAAATTTCAAAGATGTAGAGTTTTTTTTTAAAGAAAAAACGACTGATAGGCTTTTTTTTACGAACAGTTGACCCGCTTAAAATATAATTTTTTTACAGTCTCTTCATTTGATAATTTTGTTCGCTCTCATTTACCCTGACATTGTGACGTACTGCTCCGACTGAATGGCGTATTTTGCCATACAATTTCGCTACTCTCGAGGGCTTACATTTGAAAACTGCGAACCAGATACCACATCCGGTGAAGTTATAAAAGGAAAACCTTATACTTTTGGTTATTTCGGCGTAAAATTTGACGTAATTCTAAAGCCAGAACCTTTAAATATAGAACACAGTTGTTGACGTTCTATCTGTCGTACGTCATTTAAATATGAAATTGTAATTTGTATGGGTTTATTAAGGTTATATTTATAATGTAAAATGTTCGGTTTTGAAATATCCCCGTCATCGTGTTTCCTGTCGATTTTCTCAACGCGTCGTCGTCCTCGTCGTTGTCGTTCTTCTTCAGGCCACGAGATGAGGGGGGAAGGAAAAAAAAGCTGGATTACTGGTATAATTTATTAACATTCATTTTTTAATGCTGGTCTGGGCTCGTTATAATAAAACGATTTATGTCTATACGCTCGTAAAATTGGACTAGCGCGTTTAATGATTTGAAATATCGCGCCAAAATGGTAAAAGCAGCGTGTTTACGGGCGCGGAAAAAATAAAAAAATTGAATATAATTTTTCGCCATTTTCCCACCAAAAAAAGATACCTTATTCGGTCAACGAAGCTCGTATTGGAAAATTAATCGGTATAATTTTTCATTTTATTCGCCAGCATATTTTCACATTTCACGCTCTCAACTCACACGTTTTGAATTTTCTCCTTTATTAGGAAAATTTTACAAAATCCAAAGGACTTAATCTCGCGTGAAATACGACTACCTATCTACAATCTAGGTACATTCTTCCTCCGGCAGCAAAGTTTTTCCTATTGCCGTGATATTATATTAAACACTGCAACGATGAGAAGAACCTACGCAGAAAAATACGTACTTTTTATGTAGGTAGCCGAAAAAAAAGTTAAAATTTAAGCTTCTTATTGAGCAAACGAATATCTTTAATCGAGTCAACTCGCGTTTGGTATAGTCGAGGATTATAAAAAGATTTTTTTTTTCATTTAGTCGAGTACGATTTTAAATGAGAGAAAAAATCCGGTAGAATTCATTTGTAAGCTAATGTCAGCTCGAGGGAGAAAAACTCGATGCTCCAGAATGGAACAAGCAACTTTTAACGACTCTCATTTTCAATGGTCATTTGTATACATGTGTTGCAGGTTTCCACATGGCTCCGGATTTAAATCAAAAAGTACCCGAGTCGTGTTTATTAATCGTAGTGGGTGTGTTAATCGGACTAGTATTGATGTGCATTAAAAACATTCATATCACTGCTCTAACACCTGATACGTTCTTTCTATACATGTTGCCGCCTATTATTCTGGATGCCGGATACTTCATGCCAAATAGATTGTTCTTCGATAATTTAGGAACAATTTTATTGTTCGCTGTAGTCGGCACCGTTTTCAATACGCTCACCATCGGTTCGTATATCTACTCTATACTTATATTGATTTTGACAACTCGATAAATCTGTTCTTCGCAGCTTACTTACTTACCCTTTTTTTTCTCTCATCCACCTCATCGCGTTCTCGAGCTTGAAGCGTAAATTTTCATTACAGGAGCGTCTTTGTGGTTAGCTAATACCTTAGGATTATTTGCCGTCGATACACCGGTATTGGAATTGTTTCTATTTTCCGCATTAATCTCGGCCGTCGACCCGGTAGCTGTGTTGGCAGTTTTCGAAGAAATTCACGTTAATGAAATTCTCTACATCGTTGTATTCGGAGAGTCCTTGCTCAATGATGCGGTTACGGTGGTAAGTAAACAAAAGCGAATTAAGACGATTTTGACTTCACTTCGTGGTTAATCTATACCTATTATTTATTGTCATGTCTGCTTTGTTTTCAGGTGCTGTATCATATGTTCGAAGCGTTTAATCGAATAGGAACGGCGAATATTTTGTATACGGATTTATTAAGTAGTGCGGTTTCGTTTCTAGTCGTCGCTATCGGTGGAACCTTTATTGGCATTGTGTGGGGATTTTTGACTGGCTTTGTCACCAGGTTTACTCATCAAGCCAGGGTTATAGAGCCGATATTGATATTGGTTATGGCCTATATTGCTTATTTGAATGCTGAAATGTTCCATATGTCTGGCATATTAGCGTGAGTATATTATGTATTTTATTTAGAAGAAATGAGTATGTGCTTTATGTAATGTAATCAACGAAGGGTATTTTTGAATAACCTTCATGACAAGTGAGCAGAGATGCAATTTTGACAAAGAAAATGAATTTAAAAACTTGATATCAACAATTCAACATCTCTGACAAAAATCAAAATTGAATTTTTCAGTTATTTTTTTTTGCATTTTGAGCTCTACTGTGATATTTAAAACGTACCTAAATCAAAATTATAAATCTGCACAATATTTAAAAAACGAAAAAACCCACAAGCCCCATGAAAATATTTTCATTTTTTTAAAAATTTGGGAGCTTTTTTTGAGACATCGAAAACTCTGCAAAAAGAAGTAAATGCAAATTCGAATTGAACACCTCTGAAAACTCAAAAAATCATAGTCATTATGCGAATCTTTCAATTTTTTTTCAATTTTGAAAGCTTAATTTTCGGGCTCGGAGGCTTCTTCCTAAAAAATGAAATTAAAATCGAGATCAGTGATTTTAAAAACTCAGCAAACCATACCTTTTAGAGTTCTGAGGGTAAGTAGGTACCTACCTATATTATTTTCAATTCAATCAAAATTGAGATATGCCGTAGGTACCTATTTACTTTTTTAGAACACCCAGATCCTGAAATTTTTTTCAAAATGGATGAAAGGATAGTCCTATACCTGCGCAGCCAAAGTTAGCAAATATTATGTCAAAGAATAAAGCATAGATAGAGCTGTTCATCGAAGTTGGGGTGCCTCCCATTCCTCCCACACCGCATTAAAAAAGTTAGATAGGACTGTTGAAAAACAGTCCTACTTCTGCTGCAAATCCAGCAAACAAAAAGACAGACAATTTTGAGAGGCTAGGTAGTTAGGACAGTGATCTTTGAGAATCCAGACGCATGGGTGCATGGCCTGAAGATTCCAGACAGACAGACTGATGACCTTGAGAAGCTAAACAGACATGTAGACAACCTTAAGAGGTTACACAGGTATACGTCAGTGTCTTGAGAGGCCAGACAGATAGGTGGTTGACCTTTAAAGGCCAGACAGAAAGACAGACAGATAAGTCAATGACCTTAAGAGGCTAAACAGCCGGACAGACATTAGACAATCATGAGAGGCTAGACAGGGAGGTCAGCGACCTTAAGAAGTCAGACAGAGGAGCCAATGACCTTGACAAGATAAACAGGCAGACAGACGATCTTGAGCCTTGATAAGCCATACTGACGGGTCAATGACCTTAAGAGGCTAGACAGACAGACAGACAGACAGACAGACAGACAGACATATAGATGGAATGATTATTAAGAGGGCGGACAGGCGACCTTGGAAAGCTAGATAAGTAGGTCGTCTATGCCCTCGAGGGGCCTAACAGGCAGACAGAGAGACACAGAGCCTTGGGAAGCCAGAGAGACGGGTCAATAACCGACCTGAAGAGGCCAAACAGTAGACAGACGACCATGAGAGGCTAGACAGGTAGGTTAGTGACCTGAGAGGCCAGTCAGGCAGACAAATGCCCTTGAGTGAGCAAAGAGACAAGTAGATGACCTTGAGAGGTTGGACAGACAGGTCAATTACCTTGAGTGGCCCGACGGGCAAGATGACTTTGAGTGGCCAGACAGGCAGGCAGACGACCTTGAGAGGCTAAATAGGTTGTCTTTGGGGGGGGGGTGCTCAAACATCATAACTGAGTAGGTATACCTACTTCAAACAGCTCTATCAATGCTAAATCCTTTAACGCCATTTTCACAGATTTTGACTGCATTGGTAGGGCTACCATTTCACTACCTTTAGGTACCCCACATATGGAGTATTTTTTGAAGACCCTTGGATGGTGTTAATAGAATTGCATTTTATGTTTTTCTACACGATTTTTTGAAATACTGTCAAGTTATGAAGCTTCAGATCATCTCACAGCTCATTGAAGTTGGAGCTAATGTGTTCACGAAATTTTAAAGAAAATAGATAGGAATGGAAAAATTCTAATTCAGTCATCCCATCTTAAGATCTCAGAACTTTACTTTCTTGCTAAAGACTCAACTTTTCACGACAAGTGCTGAAAGTTATCCTTTGAAAATTTTAAAAAATCACTGCATATTTTTTCAGAATAATTTTCGAAATTACAAATTTTAACAGGAGGCCTCCATTTTTATTTATTAATTTGGAAACGCTTATTTTGAATACTCAGTCATTTTTTCGATTCGATCTTGTACCTTACCCTTCCCCTCCTCACCACTGATCACAACAAACATGATCAAAATACCAGAAAATTTGAGAATAGAAAGTGGTAGATGCATCGGTTGTTGCATGGTTTCTTGAGAGTAATACTTTGGCTTGTTCTCTGAAAGTGATCTCAGAAACATTCATTATACCTATGTACTTATTTTCTGCTCTTCAACAATTTTGACATTTAAAAAAAAAAATGAAAATGTGGTGTAACATTGTAAGTACGTTGATTTTTACTAATCAGAGGACGCTGAGTTCGAATATCAATGTATTTTTCAAGCTATCCTAGTATATCTCACTTTTTTCAAAATTGGAGACCATTAACGAGATGTGATACTGAGGGATTGAATCCAAAAAATAATATGCAGATATCTGAACCAGCAACCACGAATCAAGATTCGTGAAAAATTATCGCTCTTGTTTATTTTTAAATTATTGTAAAATAGAACTCGGACTTTTTTCGATGGACAGAAAAATATCAAAATCAACTTACTTACTTACATATCTACATTTATTACATTCATTCTTTTCCTTGCAGTATTACGTTTTGTGGCATCACAATGAAGAATTACGTCGAAGCCAATATTTCACATAAGTCTCACACGACCGTAAAGTACACCATGAAAATGCTGAGTAGCTCGTCCGAAACTATAATATTCATGTTTTTGGGAGTATCAACAGTTAGCGAACATCATCAATGGAACACAGCATTCGTCATAATTACCATATTTTTCTGCACATTTTATAGATTCGTTGGTACGTAAATTTTTACTTCAACTTATATCTAACCCTTCACCCTTCCTCATAGTTGTATAAAAACATCATACGATATATTTTTTTCACCACAGGTGTAATGCTATTATCAGCAATTCTAAATCATTTCCGATTGTATAAACTCAATACGGTCGATAAATTCGTCATGGCTTATGGAGGATTACGAGGAGCAGTAGCATTTGCGTTAGCACTATTAATTAATCCGCATCACGTTAAACAGAGGGAAATGTTTATTACAACCACAATCGCTGTGATTTATTTCACTGTCTTCATACAGGTTGGTTTGACGTTAAACGTACGAAATATACGCATAAACGTGTTTGTGTTTGTTAATAAGTTTTCATTCGTACGCAGGGTATTACTATAAGACCATTAGTAAAAATATTAAATGTCAAGAAAGCCGAGAAAAGGAAACCTACGATGAATGAGAGAATACACGAAAGGGTAAGATTGCATACCTATTTCTAAAATATACTCGAAGCTTATCGGTATCTGTCGGTTTATATTAGTACTTCATATAAAACTCTTGTTTACGTTCAGTTTATGGACCATATGATGGCTGGTATCGAAGATATCCTAGGACATCATGGAAATCATCACTTGAGAGATAGGTAATAATAAAGACGTTAATAAAATTGCATACTTGAACGCCGTAAATACGTAATATAGTTTTTACGGCTCAATACGTATTATACTTACCTACGTAGGCAACTTTATTGACGCGGTGTTAATTTGGCTCGTTTACGCAGGTTTAAACGATTCGATAATAAATTCATACGACCTCATTTGCTGAAAAATCATCAAGGTGCCGAACCAAAAATATTAGAAACGTATTCGAAGCTTGCTATGAAAGATGCTTTAGATTTTATGCGAAGAAACGCTTCGACTCTCGGTAATATATCGAATACCGAATCCGTCTCCGCTATATTTAGAAATTACACCGGAGGCAATTTACAAGCGAGGTATTGTAACAAAATATCGGCGACAATCGATGACATAGGAATGCAAATAACACGCATTTTGACTATATATTTTCAGTTCTAGTTGTTCCCAATTGGATAACAGTATGTGGAATGTTGATTTGCAAGAGTTGGAATATAATCCTTCGAAAAAAGATCTCACCGATGCCAGAATACATCATTTGTTGACAACCGAATTATGCCAACCGCCAAAAAAAGTAGGTAACCTTTCGATTAAAAATATGTAACGGATTGACTTTGAAAAAAATATTATCCGATGATTTAAAATTATTTATCAGGCTTCGGAAGTACCCCAGCATCGTCGTTTAAGCTACAGTCGTCACATCGTCGACGAAAAAGAACTGTCCCAAGTCAACTATCGAGCCAACGTCACCACTAGACGTATCGTCGGAGGTTCTGAACTCGGCCGTCGCCATCATCACAAACGAAGCAAGAAACTGAACAAGGTAATTTTCTAAATCAAATCTACCCTTACCTACCTACATATATAACCATTCCCGACGAACATGCCGCATTTTATAATCCATTCGTACGTACGAATGTTCTCAGGATGGTAAAATAAACCACGTTACGTTTCCAACGCCGCAACGAAACGGACCAGCGAAACAATTTTCCGATGGTAATGGCGTTTAAATTCTTGTTATACATCGCGAGTCGGCGGCAATAAAAAAAAATATTCAATTTACAGAATACCCCGAAGAGCTGGAAGACAATAAAGAATTTTACGACGATAATAAAAACGCATGTAACGATGACTGGGATGCTGGCATAACGTTTACCGTCAATCCTGCAAGTGAGTTTACACCAGAATCAGGCCATTTTTTAAGAAATGTTCACTGGGTGGGCAAGGGGACAGTGGCATAGCCAGAGGGAGGGGTGAAGGCCATTGCCCCCACTCACGAGTAAAAATTTGAAATGAAACATGCAAAAATGGCCTTTTTATCATTTTTGGGATCTAATTTTTCAAAAAGTGTTCCCTCTCGCTCTATTCAAGCAGGAATTTTACTACTGTTTTTATAAAATCATTACACATCATGAAAGGTTTTCAGAAAATCACCTCTAAAATCGAGTTGTTCTGTTCAGATAAAAATGAAAAATTTGCGTTTTCCATATGCTTTGAGTATTATGAGTATTTCTAGAATTTTTCTGCTTTTCGCATTACAAATTTGTTTTGGAAAATTTGCAATTTTAGAAGCAGAACAGCGTCAATTTTGATGAAAGAATTTGGTTTGTCTAATGTCAACATTTTTCAAATTCAACTACAGATTTTTTGAAATTCTAATTGTGTAGAAGAGAATCAAATTGGCCCGAGCGAAGCGAGGGCAGAAGCTTCGGAAAATTCGTTGTTCAATGAGTAGAAGAACATAATTTTTAATGTAAGAATTCGATTTTTCAAATTTCAACTTTTTCTAAATTTCATTACTACTTAATGGTGTCTTGAAATTCTAATTGCAAAGAAGTAAATATCGAATTGGCCCGAGCGAAGCGAGGGCAAAAGTTTTTCAAAATTTATAGGTTTTAGAAGTAAAACAACAATAATTTTAAAGTAAATAGTCTCCACTGCAGACATTTAAAAAAAATGCTTTCCAAGCACAGTTATGAATAATTTGAGAAAAAGAAAATCAAGTTAGCCCGAGCGAAGCGAGGGCAAAAGCTTTTGAAAAAAATAATAATTTAGAGAATAGATTGGTGATTTTGAGTGCAAATTAAACATTTTCTTGGGCAAATCGAATTTACTGGGTGGGCAAAGCTAAGTCACTGGGTGGGCATTTGCCCATGCACTTATATGTTAAAAAATGGCCTGACCAGAATGGCTTTTAAACGTTTGTAATGTGTTTGTTAATTAAGAAATTGTAACCGTGCTCGAATGGTTTTCATATGTACCGATGAATATAGCGTGTAACCAAACGGAATCTAGTTTAGAATCAGACGAAAAGAAGACTAATTTCAAATTAGTCGAGTTTAATATTCCTAGTAAAATTGAAAATACTAAACATTGTACTCCAACCGTTGCTGAAATCAGTTTACCTTGGCATCGGTCTGGTACGAAAAATGGTACATTTATAAATTTCGATATCGCTCTCATATCTAGATTACCATAAGTAGATGTACTTACTCAACTCATTACTCATGGGCTTTTCCTTTTCATGTGGCATAGAAGCGAATCTTTATAGAGTGTAGATCACGTGTAGGAAGTGTCGAAAATGGTTAGATGCTTCGGATGTAGGGGAATTCAGATGTGATGTGGTTAAAAACGTAGATTTCATTTAGATGTCATGTAGGTATACCTACAGTCATGGTCAAGAAGCATTATAGCACACTGAAATCGTTACACTGATTTATCAAATTTTTTATTAAGCACAATATTGGCGATTTTAATTTTCTTTCTCATACAGTATTTACACGCTTAATAGGTAAAATCTTCAGCTAATCAATGAAAGACCCACTATTTTGCTGACAAAAAGGTCTAGATAACCTTGCCAGATTGAATGGAACTGAAATTCAGCTCAATGAAAAAATACATTTATACCCACTCCAACCTAACGACCAAATTTTGAGCTCTTAAGGTTGAGTTTTCTATTTTTGGCGAACTTTTGACGATTTCGGAAATAGCTCACCCATCTGGTACCTTCTCGATTCATTTTTTTTTTGCCTCAAATACCGCGTGAATTTTCTATTGATTGAATATTTTATAGAGGTTTTGGAAAAAAAATCATAAATAATCATAGGCTCATCCAAAATTGATGATTTTATACTTTTTAAAAAACCGAAAGTTCAAAGAATTCAAAAATTGAGGTACATTGAAGAAAAACCGAAGCTATCAACCCTTTTTGGGGCATTGAAGAGGGGGTTAGAAAAAATGAAAATTCTGGTCGAAAATTTCGGGGTGGAATAGCAGGTTTTTGAGAACATACGTATTTTTGTTTTTTTTTGTTCACAGATTCCAAATCTCCACTCTCTCCCCTGTCTAACAATGCCTCACACTTTATGTTCCGGGGCATTAGTAGGTAGCTAGGTAGCATGCCAATAATTTCGGAATATTTCCCTTTGGTTCTTATTTATGGTAATCTTCACTGCTATGAAACTAGGCTCAAAACTAATTTCACAGATTGAAAGGGCATTCGAAGCTGAGTCAAAAACTTCATAAAATTTTTCAAAAGTTCAAATTTGAAAATGGCGCCGTAAGTGCGAGCTATGATTCAAAATTACGCAAAAAATCACCATAGATGTCACTTTTCATGCTGTTTCAGAAAATATTGTTTTCAAAATGGGCACCTTCAACAGGGGGGAAAATTACCCCTTTCAAATTTGGGTCCAAAATTCAAAAAAAAAAAAAAAAAAAAGTATGAGCGGGTAGTATATCAACTGTTATGTTTTCGGAGGTGCAAAACACGAATATGACCTTGGTTTTTCGATTGCGCTTCATGTGAAGCCCTCCGCACCCCCTCCCCCTGAAAGGGTCAAATTCCAAAAAAATGGGTTGGGTAACGCGATATATGAAATGGCACGTTTTTGGAGGTGCTGAACACAAATATGACATTTGTTTTTAGATTGGACGTCATCTAAAGCCTCCAGTTGTCCAATTTTATTTTTATTCAAAATTTGACTCAAGAGGTGAGGAGCATGGGACCAAAAATGAGTCGCCAATCAAAAAACGAAGGTCATATTCGTGTTCAGCACCTCCATAAAACGTGATATTTCATGTATCACGTTACACAACCCATTTTTTTCGGAATTTGATCCTTTCAAGGGGAGGGAGTGCTGGGGGCTTCAAATGAAGCGCAATCGTCATCTGAAAACATAACAATTGATACACTACACGCTCATACTTTTTTTGAATTTTGGACCGAAATTTGAGGGGGGGGTAATTTTCCCCCACTTGAAAATGCACATTTTGAAAACAATATATTCCGAAACAATATAAAAAATTACATCTATGGTGATTTTTTGCGTGATTTTAAATTATAGCTCACACTTGGGACGCCACTTTGAAATTTGAACTTTCACTGGAAGTTCAACTTTGAACTTTTATAAAATTTTTATGAACTTTTACATGAACGTTTTTGAATCAAATTTGGATGTCATTTTGAACTGTGAAATTATCTTCGAGTCAATAAGTTTTCTAGCTGAAAAGTTATGAGCCCCCAAAGTGGAATACTTCAGGACATTGCTAAAGAAAAAGAAACCCTCCCAACTGAGCCCTCGAGAGGGCTGGGGGATTATTGGTGTGTTTTTTTTTCAAGTAGTTGGGTGGGTGGTCATGTGAAAAAAATTTGAACAAAATCGAAAGACATGGGGTCAAAATATGGGTCAAATTGAAATGGAATGACCCCTGGACGAGTATACTCGTCATTGGTACAAAGGGCCATGTATTAGTTGGACGAGTATACTCGTCCGCAGTACCGAATGGGTTAATAGGGAGATACACCAACTTAATCGATATAACAACTCCAACATCATCAAATCACATTCAGCTTCATGGTGGTTCCATTTTCCATTACAGCAAAACAAACAAAAAAAGGAGTGGTTCAAGTGGTTGTGGAAAGGGAAATTCATTTACAATCCTTCCATTTTTGCTCTAAATGCCATAGTTTTTTTAGTCATGAAAATGTCAAGAAATTTTCACTCCGAAATCAGGGGAATTGTATGATGATAAGGTTTATATTATTTTTATAAAATCAGGAATTTTTGTCATCCATTCTTCCTCTATAGAAAAGATATGAATATGATAATACAGCCCATAATATGTGATCCGGGTAGGATTCTTAGATATTAGATAAGTACACATTTTTAAAGAGGCTGAATTCTATATCAAAGAGATTGTCTCGATCATTTTCTGCAAAAAAATACTTTAAAACGCCCCAAATGAAGTATATTTTTCAAAATGAATTTCTCGTTGAAAAAATTGTCATTCTGCCCTTTCGAGTGCCCCCATAAGGAAAAATCATTTCTTAAAGAGAGTAAACATCCTGCAGCACTTTAGAATTTGAAAAATTGTTTTCCGACATTTTTTCTGTACGTCATTTCATTTTTCTAATTTAGTACGTGAATTTTTGAAAATCCACATTTCAGGAAAAATATTAAAATTTGATTCGATTGGGTATAGAAAACTGAAAATTAGTTTTTACCCTTATTCTTTCGACCTTCCAAATCGATTTGTATCGATTTTGAGTCACTTTGAAACATTCTACAAGAATTTTAAAAATTCCATAAAAATACTTCAAGTACTTAAGTATACGTATAGTTTATGACAATGGACCAAAATGATCGTCTGACATCGAAGATATCCCAGAACATTATGATAATCGCCACTTATGATATAGATGAGCAAGGTTCCAATAAAATTGCGTGCTTGAACTTCGTAGATGAAATGCTCGAGACGTTAATAAAATTGCATACCTGAAACGCCGTAAATAGCCGAGTCGCAGATTTTACGGCTGAATATAGGCAACTTTATTGACGCGGTGATGGAGATGGTGGTATGTGAAAGGGTGAATTTAAATCTACTAAGAATTGCCAAATTATTCGATTTTTTTTTACATGCTTAAATTATATTGTCAATTTGTCAATACCTACGTTTCATAATCCAGCGTGGCCAGCATAGTACGAATTTGAAAAAAATTATAAAGAGAATAATATGTCAGTTATTTTTTTGTTAATGAGCAGAATTGAGGCCAAACGTTCAATTTTCGCTTCATCCTGCTATTAATTTATCCAACACTAGTAGGTATTACGCACTTGGTCTACGTAGATTGGTGCAGCCATACGAACATAGACTAGTTTACATTCACTTATTACTTATTTCATTTAGGATAATCGATCAATCCGATTAAATAAGTTCACATATTTGCTTAATAATTTCCCCATACGTAATTAATAGGTGATTATCAACTCTTACACACTTATTAGTACATGCCTAGATTTACATACCTACAAAGTACACTACATACTTATAGGTACCCCATGCAGAGGTAGAAAAGTTCCTATTGCACTTGATCAATACCCGAATTGATAGAACTGTTCAGGTTCAAATTTTTTACTAATCTTATTACACGATTTACTTCATTTAGGATGCGAAGAACCGGTTCAAGTTACTTCTGTGGCTGTTGAAAATAAACTCCCTTGGAGCCACAGCGAGGAAGAATCTGATCTTGAAAGCGGTACCGTCAAACAACGCGAATTCCCTTGCTGGACGACCAATAGAGAATATCTACCGTATAGTTCGCCATCCAATACATTAATAAGTAATTTTCTTTTTGATTACGAGTACATGAGTTTTCTTTCTGAGAATTTCATCCATGTTTAATTTATTCAAGGTGGAGTCGAGAAACCAAAATTAACCTCAGTACTGAATTTATTCCGAAGAGATCGTAGCCGTAGCAGTGTAACTCGTTTAGAATCAAATGACTCCATATATCATCCATCATCCTCATCATCAGCCGTATTACACGAAGAATGTGGCACTGCTAATACATCTGTATCTTATCTGAGTCCTCATCGTGATAATTCTACTCCTCTTCGACGCGGATCTATGATGGAATTGAGCTCATCTGCTTACAGGATACCAGAAGAAGATTTCCTATCAGGTACAAACAACATGTTTATTAAAATCAATGTATTCGGTTAATTTTGAAAAAAAAATTTAAAAATCCGTGTTCTTTCAGTCACTATACCAGGTTCAGGTGGCATTCATCGGATACGTTCCGGATCCATGTGTATTCCTCGCAAAAAAGATGGTATATTAACCATATCAAAGTCATCGTCTAGCAGCGGCTCATCCAGCTCTAATGAAGACGAACCTTTTGGATAACAATTACTCATACCCCGGAAAATATGATACCGGGGGTCCAGTGTGTACCATAGCTTCCCAATGTTGGTACACACAAAGAAGGATACTACAGATGATAAAAAAACCGAAGATGTGTAATACAACCAATGTAATTTTTGGCCTACAGTGTGAGTAAATTATATCTACATACATATGACAAACGTGATCTTTAAAAATTTTGCAATTTTTAAAACTATAGCTCAATATTTACGAAATGATTCGCCATTGGTGTTTTGAAAGTACCCTAAAAGAAATATCGTGCTTTCTCGAGGTTGTTAGTTTTTTAAAATTATATTAATGAATGTGCTGTGGTTGGCGTTAAAACATTATTAAATTAGTCAATTGTTGAGAAAATATTATTCCAATTCAACCTACGTAGGTACCTACTTATGTAATAATTTCGTTATTTAAATTTTTTTTGAAACGGTCTTCCAAGATGGTATGTACCTTTTTTTTTATGCTTTAAAAGGCTGATAGATACGATTTTGATGTTATATACTCGAATATTATTTATATTTTATTTATAATGCTGAAAAATTCGGGCACAATTTCCTCTATTTTTGATTTATTGGTTCGTCGAATCGGCGAGTAATTTCACAGAGTAACTTATATATTTTACATATTCGACGCGTCAACTTCTTCATATCTATTTTGATACCTATCTAAACTTTTACACGAGTAAGTTTTTTTTTGCTATTTACGAGCACACGAATATTTTATACATTAATGCCAAATGAGTTAGGCACGTGCTCAGCATTTTCCTATATCAGTTTATTAATTATATCTTTCTTCAGTTGATTATACATATCTTGAGCTATTGAAGCTGTGGAGTATAATCGCATATTTTACACCTAGCATTATTACCTACCTAATTACGTTTTTATCATAATTTTTTTTCTTAAACGTTGAATTTTTTAAAAATTTTATTCAGCTTGTTGATTACTTAATGTTATACTATTTAAACTTAAAATATAAACTAAAAATTTTTCTTTAATTTTTTCAATTGTTATTTTGATTAAAATCAATTTTAATAATAAAACATTTTACTTACCTAGTACGTAATACATAAATCCTACTTATAATGAGTTTATTTAAAATATCGACCGTAAGAACATATAATTAATCAATGGTACTATTCTATTTATTAAAATACGTTTATGTATTATTAGAATTATTTCTGTGATAAAATCTATAGTCACTGTGTCCTATTTTTATCATAAGTATAAAATCTGTCTAGTCAATTTAGTACTTTTCCTTGTGTTTTGCAAATTGTCATTTTCCGTTGAAATATATTACTTTAGTTTGTTGAGTATTTCTTTTATTCAATGACGAACTACATTAATTCGCAATTTTTGATTTGATTATTATTGCTTCACTGGATTCTAAGAGTATCTCAGTGTCTCGCTAGACCTCTATTTTATCAAATTATTAAAAAAAAAACAATAATAAAATAAAATAGATACCTATTAGAACGTCACGCTACATTTTTATGGGTTTCAATTTCCTTTTTTTTTCTTTCTAAAGACGAAGAAGGGTTGTACTCGTATGAAAGGGCTACTGAGGGTTTGAGGTAATTTACAGAAAATATTATGAACATTTCAATCCAAGCCCTTCGAACTAATATTCCACAAATAAAATAATTATTCCAAGTTGCTTAAAAGCTCAAAACTGAACTTTACTGGCAAAAGTTCAACTTCTTATGATAATTACAAAAAAATTGAGATCAAACATTTTAAAATTTGAAGAAAAAAAACAGTGAGTGTCATTTTTAATTTTCAAAATGAAATTTCAAACAAACCCTCAGGGAAGGAGCTGAAGAGCTTTAGGAAGGAGAGTTGCTAAAGGCTTCCAATTTTAAGAGTCTTATGACAAAACTATGCTCTTCTATATTCTCTGCAAAATTTTGCTATCAATTCAGCTTCAACTTTTATCAGCCTTGAGATGAATGATTCATTAAACAGTACCTACAGCCTGACAGTTTTACAAAAAAAAATGCACAGAAAAATAAAAGTCAAAACAATTGCATACTCGGTTCGCCGCAAATAATGCATCGTCGCTGTATTTACGGCATGTCTATGGATTGGTTTGCTATCAATTCATTTTCAATTCGCTGGATACGAATTTTAGTTAAAATACTATTTTCGATTTGAATAATATAGGACATGTTTTTTTACTCATGTTTTCAAAGGCCCTTATTCCAAACCAAATTTTTTTCTAAATATGATTTCTTCAACCTTCATGAAATCGTTGATACCTATTCATTATTATATCTAACCCTTCGCCCCAAAATGGAGCTTTCATTTGGTTGATGGGACGTAGAGAACGAGAAAACACTTCTTTAAAAGCAAAACTATTTTAAAGTTGCTCGGAATTAATTTTAAAAAAAACTTGAACAAGTTTTATTAGAGGTATACTGATGTGATAAAAGAATATTGGACAGCGTTTTTCCACCTTAGTCCATAGCTCCAAAAATTTCCCCACGCATCTAGTTCTCAATACCTGATTCCGGTAAAACGATACATCAATCACAACAATACAGCACTGCTCAGAGATAATTTTATTTGTAGTGATCCTGAGACATTTAACAGATAACATGACTTACAAAGAGTAATTCGTACATTTATCTACATAAAAAATTGACTTTTATTATAACAAAATCTTACAACAGCAATATACAATTAACAATGAATTTCAAATAAAAATAATTATTTACACCGATATAATTTCTACTTTAGAAAAAAAATCATAGAAATTTCAACTCATAGTCATGAAAAGTATATTACATTTGTCTCGTAGACAGCTAGACGATACCAAAAAGAAGTTTGATAACTTGGAAAACCTCAGGTTAGCTCACATTACTCATCTTTTCTTTAGTTTTTTTCCCGTCACAATTCATCATTCCAACGACTGGAGCAATAAATATATTAGGTATCAGTATAAAATATAAAAATAAAAACACGAATCAGCTCGAGAAATATAAAAGGTTACATCACAAAAGTTCAACACACTCATCCGCACGAGGGAAAAAAGACGAAAAAAATAGTAATCCCTACTTTACAAACGCTCAAACGCTGCCGGTGTAAAACGAGCTACTCTAAAAGGTTATTTTTTTTGTTTAAAATTTCGTAAAAATATAACGAAAGAAAAACCGTAAAAATGATTCAGGGTAAATAAAAATTGCATTATCACAACATGCCACGTTAAGTACTAAGCAACAATAATTACAATTTTTACATAATTTCGCCATCTACCCTTTCATTTTTCTTTTTTCAAACATAACAAAAATAATGAAAATTTTTTCAAGAATTGCAAAATTTCGTCGCTCGTGAAGACACAAACCGAAAACGTGTAACATTCGTAAAATATGTATCTTTCGGAAACTTACAACAAGCGCAGACTAGATGAATAGAAAATACAAAGATACTCAAAATTTCACTTCGCTTTTAAACGCTCGAAAATTAGAATAAATTAATAAAAATATTTTTTTCAGAAATATCATACACACGTGATACGTAGTATACCACAAGTTAATTGCGATAATAAACAGGCACACACAAACGTAACCGATTTCATTACGAAAGAAATTATTCAAAAATATCGATAGCGAAAGTAAAAAAGGGGAAAAAAATCTTATCGCCAACGATTTGCAGTCGAAATCATTATTATAAATACATAGGTAAGTCTTAATAGCAGGTTTTTCGTTATTTACAAAAAATCGCCTCAATTTCATTCATTCTCGTTCTATTCTCTTCACCCCCGTACATTGAATTCCGTCAATAAATCAACTACTTGGGTATACAAATTTCATTGACGCAATTTAAACGTCGAATTACGCTTCCTAACGTTTACCCCAATTATTATTGTACGGCCGGTTATTGTAATTCTGTCTATAGTGGTTTGGTTGGTATCCTCGATTATTTCTATGTTGATGATTGAACCCATTCTGCATCCACGACGGTTTTTTCGTTCGATGATGATGATGGTGATGATGATAATTATTATGATTATTATTATTAAAATTACTATACTGCTGGAAAGGATTTTTACGTGGACCCGCGTCGCAGTTTTCATTTCTGTTTTGGTATTTCGGTTTCTTTATCTACGGAAAAAGAATAAAAATTAACATCATATGTCTGCTCACTTTTCGCACCAATAAAACAACGGAAAAATTCAATATTACTTTTCCTCTGTCCATTTCATCATCATATGATTGACTGTAAGCGCGTTTCGACGATTCTTTTCTTTCTTTATCAGCTTCTCGATTTATATAACTATTATCTCCATTCCACGAGAGAACTACAAGAACAACAAACGGATCATGAATAAATCATATAATAAGAATCATTGTAAAATAGGATGATTCCTTCGTCAATTTACCTTTACCACCATATCCATTGTACGACGAATACGATGGATTCGTAGAGCCGTTTTGAGAACAGTTTTGTTGCGAGTAATTATCATTCTTCGCATCTTCCTTGTCGTTATAAAATTTCCTACCATTTTCCTGAACATCTTGTTTGTGTTCTTTGAGTGGACTGCAAAAAAATGAAAAAAAAAATTAATAAAAATGATACAGATATGCATTTTTTGCTTCGCCACCAATCAAAATATACATATACTTACGATGAATTCTTCTGATTTGATTTTTCAGTAACCACCCAATTGCTTTTAGTTGACCCGTGATTCTGCGTTTTCTCGCCGTTCATATTTTCATCGTCAACAAATTCGTTTTCATTATCACGATCGGTGACAATCCATCCGTTAGCGTGGACCTTTCGATTGCCATTAAACATACCGTTAGTTTTATTTACTCCGTTAGTCAGCCCATTAGTATTCGCATCACTGGTAATTCTCTCTTGGCCATCGTCTCGGTCTCCATCGCCGTTGCTTTTCTGCGAATCATTCGCGTAATAAGGAGTAGCAACGCCGATTTGTTTATACTTCGGTTTCATGCGATCGTTTGAGTCACCGTTCTCTCTTCCTTCGATTTTGTCCTTCTTTTTGAAACTGAACGTTATGGCGTTACGTTTCTCAGGTTTTTCGAGTAATCCGTATTTACTATTGGTGTCATTGTCAACATCATTTTCGTTATTATCGGTCGAGGTATCCAACTGCGAAAATCCTTTCGTTGGCGAAGACGATGCGGCTCGGTACGATGGATTGTCATCCTTCGACGACGAACTATTGAGTAAACTGGTCAACGTACTGTTTCGTTTGGCCAACGGCGATAATGTTTTACTATGCTTTAGACCATTTTCAACTCGATCGTCTGACGAAGAGTTGTTATTTTTATTAGTTCCCGGTTTTCCTGTATCGTTCTCTGAATCACTGCTTTCACTTTCTGAAGACATATATGGGACCAGCTTGGGATTTTTTGATGAAGCATTGGGCGTTGTAACGTTGGCTGGTTTCAATGGTATATATTTTTCACATTTCATCGGCTCCAAAGATGGCTGCCTAAAATACAGAAATATCAACATGGTTACAACTTGTATAACATAAGACATAATGAGTACAGAGGATTTGAAAAAAAAAAAAAATGGTATTGAACTTTTGAAAAAAAACGAGAAAATTCTAGCTCACATTCCAGATTAATTCAAATATGGAATTATTTTCTGATCAAATTGAAACGTACTTTGAATGAATTGAAGATGTAGAAAAAGAAGTCTCGCGCTTTGTAAAAAACCCGTTACTCCTTTGCATAGTACCATTCATGTAGCCATTCGGTAACGAAATTGTGCTACTGCTCGAAGACGATTTAATGGATGACGACGAAGATGAATTCTCCGAAAATACAATAGGTTTTTCCAATTCGTAAAACATAATATACGCGTTTGGATTATTCGTATATTGGCCTAGATGCGTCGGATACACCTATAAAAGCATATATACGTTAGATCAAGATATCACTATTCAACTCTAAACGAACCAGTTATCAAATTAATTACTTGTTCATCGTTGAAATAATAATACGGTCCAGCTGAGGTACATCCTAGAGCCGTGTAATGCCCACTATTCGCAGAAGGACCGTGATGAAATACCATCGAGACCAATCTATATTTCAAAGGAGTCCCACTCGGCGATCCTTTCTTGTGCTTAAATTTACTTAAATCAATATTTTGAGGAATACTTATCAATTTAGATATTTTACTGCCACCGTAAAAACTATTAATATTGAATCTGTAAAAATAAAATCAAACCAAGCATTACTATTACTGAATCTCAAGTTCGTAATTACACGTTCATCAATGATTTTACCTTTTGAGCTGTATGCACAAAGCATTCGGTGCTTTTTCTATGGAGAATTTTTTATACGCTGATACTTTCTTTTTACAATGTTCGCAGTGGTATGATTCGTCTCCGTCCAGACGTTCTTTACTAAAATAATTTTCTAAACCATCGTACACAGTCGACGTGCTGGCTTGCCTAATATCCAAAATCAGGTCTTGAAAATGTTGAAAAGTCGTCGATACTTGACTACATTCCAAACAGGTAACTGCAAAAAAAAAAAAGTTTTTACTAAATGATAGAAATTTAATTATTATTCATAAATCTAGAAAAAAAAATCACAAGACTATTTTTGAATATTTAAATACGGTAACACTGATTTCGCGATGTTCGGTATTTTTATAAATTAAGTACTGTTTTCAAGATGATAGATAATTTACCACCTGTTACTATTCAAAAATTTAATGAAGCCAGGGTAAGAGTAGAAGGTGGCGAGATATTGTATGTATCACCTGTATCATTGTTACTCACAGAATTTATGAACGAACTGAAAGTATTACAGGTTTACCAACTATATCTAGCCAAATGTGTTTGTAAACCAAGTATCATCTATCATTTTTCAATATAATGGAACTTAATCACCTCTCCTGAATATCTAAAAACTTTCAACCACCTCAAAACACAAAAAGAAAACAATGAAACAATTAAATGACAAATTCTTACCTTCAGTACGAATATAACCTCCGAAAATCTGATTTAAAGGGGTAGTTTCTTTCGAATAACTGTCTAATCTGTATTATCACGCAATAAAACAGAAATATTAGTAAAATTAATACAACGAATTCATCAAAACGTAATTATTCACTCACTTTTTAGCTTGTATACCCAAAGTAGCTATATAGGATTTTTCCATTGCTTCCATTAAATAACGAAGAAATTCATGAGCATCTTCTTGACGGAAGGGGGATAAATGTTTACAAATAGCTAAACAGAGAAATAAGAGAAATAAAATCATTCGTTCAAGTACCAGTAATATTAATGCATTAAAACAGATCCGGCACGTATTTACTTACTTTTAACTTTTTCTACGATCAATCGCGGTCGTAGACTACTTCCATTGAGGCGATGAGACGTATGAAGCGTTTTTGACATAGCACAAACAATACATTCGGTGTGAAGAACACCATCTAAACAGATATTCGTTTTAATACACTTTCAATCATAACACAAAATGAATACATTATACAAATAATACATACTCATTTTTTCGCACATCATATGATGCTTTTTGTCATCTAGTAACCAATTGACAAACGACGGCACATGAAACAAGGCCTGAAAAATAAGACAAATTATGTATTTTTCATCTGCAAAGCAACTTGGCGAAAAATATGAACTTGTTAGTGACGAATTTTAGCATAAAATACCTGCAACGTTGAATTGATGTAACAAGTAGTACCAGAATTGACGAAACCACTTCCAACCGGATACGAGTTGTTTTTCCATCCGAGCTGTACAGCATCCGGAGAGAATAATACGGTTTTAGGAGTTGGTAAAGATAAATTTTGCCCTGACTGTTCGGTGTCCTTCATTTGGGCTTTTGAATTATCAGTATCGTCTGAACGGTTCTTCGATTTCTTCTTCTTTTTCTTATTCAATTTCGACGGTTTTAGAACTATGTACTTCTTTTTCAAAGAATCTAAGAAACTAGCCGTCGAATATTTGGTAGTAAGGACGTAATCTATCTTGGTAGATAGTATCCGGCGGGCGTTTGCTACGATATGTTCATCGAGCGAATTCTTATGCAGCTTCTTATACTTGGGTAAGAATGATCTCTTCAGCGCTAAACTTATTAAATCGCCACTTGTGGAATTCATTGCATATATACGATGAAATAAACACTGTGAACAGATAAACCAATTGTTAGGTAACCATCGTGGGAAAGTTTACCGCCATTAATGAATTGCATACTTACTTGTACGAAAATTTTTCAATGAAAATCGAGCGCCGGGATTTGTTTGAAAATACAAACACTCCAGTCCTGAAAACAATGATGAAATTAATTCGATAATCGATAATCAGTTACAACACATGTTAACCTAATCAATGATGTTATCATACTCGAGTACAGCACAGTATCACCAATATTATGTCAATATTATTAAGCACTCAAATTTAACACCATTACGCGCTCGATTTAAAACTGAATTAGATCAATTAATGACATTCAAATTTCAATTGCCAATAATACAAACACAATAACGCGGATGTACTCATTTTGACAACTTTTCACTTTGGTCTATTTCGAACACTAGTGATATGAATTTTCCAACTGATAACAATTTTGAATGAAAATTATAGTATTTAAACCAAAAATGAACTCGTCACAACGAAATGAGAAAGTTTTGCGAAAACATTAATACCAAAGTGTGACTAATCTCATGTTAGCCGAGTGGACACCATGCAACATGTAACATCAAATTAAACCATGTTTCTGAACTTTATTTCACGTTCCACGAATAATTTTATTGACAGAAACGTACGTAGAATCGAACAATTGGAAAATAATATCATCGAGTATGATAAACAAAAAATTATTGTTATGACATAATTACCTTGAGGTTCTTCCCGCGATAGTTGGCGAGTAAAAAGCACTGAATTGCACACGCAGCTACACGACTCGCCGATATCAACTGCAGCTTTCATACAATTTCTAAGACCATTACACCGTAAAAATTGAACTTGACATATTCGAAAATTCAATTAAAAGCGATAATTATTCTAATTTATAGTCAACATTTAATAAAACTAGTCGCACCGGTGCAAAACTGACATGATAAACACGAGCACGGGGCGATTATGGAGTACCATAGATGAAAAATTCATTATTCAAGCATCTATGGAAAAGAAAGATCATCGACAAGATTTGCCACGAATTCGTAAAACGTCGAACATTTTTCTAAAATTAGATTTTTCACGCGATATAACTTCGGGAAATTAAATACGTTGCCTTAAAATGTTGAATTATCCAAGAAATTTCCCCAGAAATTCTATGTTCAGAAAATTTTCCACAATTTGTCAGCGAATTTTCTTCGGATTCTTGAAAAAAAATTGACTGAAATTTGGTTCAACAGCGTCTCGTCTCTTTGTATCCACATCGTTGCAACTTTTTTTTCATATAAAAGAGTGAAATTAGAGATTTCCCCACAAAGATCCGCAATCATCCAGTAGAACTCGCTATTTTCATAGCATTACGTGAAGTTTGGTACGTTGTGAAACCTTGTGAATGAAACGAGATCGTAGTTTGCCTAAAAGTTGAATGTGCGGTGCTTTTTTTTTTACATTGTATGATGAGAAGGCACCGCACAAACAACACTTAGGCAAACTACGGTCTCATCATTGTGAATGTAGCAATTCCCATTTCCTCAAATTCAAGACTGCTGAACTTGTTTGTCCATGATCCCAATAAATTTTTTGAAGTTTTATCAAAAACTTTGAACTTTTGAAAGTTTTCAATTTTTTTAAACTTAGGAAGTGTTTCCCTATATTTTCTTGTTCAGAGGAGTGATGATGTTTCTCCAAAATCATTCCCAATAATTCTGAAACCATATGAATAACCGTACCGGTTTGTTCTCGTTTCCTGAATTTCTTTCTCATTGAGAATTTCGAACATCGACGTATATTCAAAATGCAAAGTTTGAAGGGTCTTATCGTGAATTCCATCCTAAGGTAGGTAAATCTCCAGTTATGGTGCTTCCAAAGGTTACGAACGATTAGTATACATGTATTCATCTTGTATTTCAGCTCAAGGAATGCCAACAAATGGGCTAGTGTTTCATGTTTTTCCACTTTCACCCAACCATTATGCGTTAAATTGACTCCAATGTTGTCGTAAGTATGGTATTCCAACCTGAGAATTAAATAGATTTTGATGCTCAAGTAATTTAGTTATTGCGTTTCATTTCAGTGCTGAACCTATGAAAAAAAAGAAGAAAATGGACCCAGCTATTATAAAAGTTCGAGAAGACCGTAAGAGAAGGAGATTATGGAAGGAATGCCGGCGTTTAATGAAAACACAAAAACAAATGAAACCAGTAGATGAAATAACAATTCCATACTCTATAATAGATCACAGAGAGTGAGTGTCCTGTAATCTGACAACTCCTTGTTTCATTTCATTATGCACTATCGTTCAATGTTATTTTGTAATAGAAAATACTTGCGGAAAAAACCAGTCATGAATGTAGAAGTATTAGATGAGCGAGCTGATTTATTAAGGGAATGGACTTCGTATAAGAATGATCGTGCCACTCGAGATTTTAATATGATAGATAGAATATATCGTTCTCAAGTTAAAGCACTCAAACAACTTCAAATTGCATCACCTACGTTATATGAAGAAGCGATCAAGGTTTTGGAATTTTTTTTTTTCATCAGTTCTGTACAGAGAATAATAGTTCTTGAAAACTAATTTATTATCTATTTCAGATCGATGAAAATTTGTTACCTATTACTCTGAATGGTCCTACTTTAACGCCACCTATCAAAAATTACGAAACGCCGGATGGAGAATACGTAGATGTTACCAGAAAATGGGATCCTCCGAAATTGCCAGCTGTAGAAACTAAAAAATTTAAAAAATGATCTTTGTGTTTATAATAATGTGTGATATTTATTGTAAATGTTGTTCTGAGAGTGTGAAACTGGATGTATTTTGTTAAACTGGAACAAATCTGACGGACTGTCGAGTAAAGCATTTTAAAATAAACGTTTCAATTATAGCTTCAGATCTCTTGTTTGTGGTTTTTAAATCTTACGTGGTTTTTTCCTCACTTCGTTGTGTTGTTAAGTTCTTTTTTAAAATTATTGTAGATGGATGAAAATTCATTCAGTTCGACCTAGCACTAATAAATGCATTAATATGTATGTACTCGTATTCAAGCTGATGTATGGCGATATTCCTAAAAAAAAAAAAATGAAAAGTGAACAAAAAACGAAGTTGAATGTTTGCGAATAAGATTTTGTACGTATGTATTTTTACATACAGGTTAGAAGTCACATTCCTGTTTTTTTTTCTTTTAGTAAGTATGAAAAAAATAAAATAAAATAAACGACACTTTTGTTTCATAATTTTACCATGTTACATGTTTCCATTAAATTTACAATTTTTAACGATATTAATATTTATAGTCCCTTCGAGAAAAATAAAGAAAAAGACCCGGTGTTAGAGTAACACATGCATATTTTTTCAAAATCAAAAGATAGCGCTACAATTGGTAATATTAAAGAAGCGAAAGTTACGTGTTGTTTTGTCAAAAAAAAAAAGTTTTTATATTTGTGCGAAAAGAACAAAATGTTTCGAATAAGGGGAAATATACCCTTGAGGATAATATAGGCGTTTGTCTGATATATACTGAAAAGACAATTGCAAAAAAGGAAATCTCGTACGTTCAGACATTCATTAATTTTTATGAATGAATCGTATATAACTGTAATTCTTTTCTTTTTCTACGCATCTTCCTTTTTAATTTTTAAAATGAGCCGGTGCTATTGTTCATCGTCTAACGAAATGGTACGCAGAACTAGCTGCATAGTAATAATGATGATGGTCCTTCTTATTTCCAGAAAGATTTAGCTATCACCGAAAATACAAAATACCTACCAAGTACCAAGGTACTACATATGCGTTTGTGGTTTCATTTAAACGTTTCACGTGCTAAAATTTATTAATTTTTTGTTCTTATTTCTTGATTACATTATATATAAAATAATGATGATTAATAAGCAATGAAATTTATTGTAATTTTCTATTGTCATGTAAGAAGTAATACGGATATTACTTCGGTTTAAATGATTCAGAAATTCGCTATTTCGTAACCATACTTGTGCAACATTCACGATGGAAGAGCGCTATACATTTTTGATTCAGTTTTTAACACATTTTTTCGCACTTCATAAATTGCTTGTTTTCATTACTTTTGAAACCCATTTTGGAATACTTCTCAATTCCTATTGCCTCTTTCCTTTTTGTTCTTATTTTCTTTTTTTTTTCTTTTTTTTCTTTGCTTGCTCGCAGATACGTTAGCAATTTCATCAAGCATCAGTGTTATAGCCAAAATAAGAAGTAACTCTAAATTTTTATTTCTTGAATATCAAGCGTGTAATAAATAATATTTCTCATATAAGTCGCGCAAATGTTTACATCTAGGCCTACGCGCCTATAAAATTTCTTCTCTAACCATTTTTTTTTTTTTTTTTTTTTTTTGAAAGAAAAATTCATAAAAACTTTTTTAAATGGTGAAATTGTAAAAATTTTAAACAAAATGTGATATTGAAACAATATATAGTTTTATTTATTATTACAATACAAATTGAAAACCATATTTAAGAATCCGTTAGCAGTCATATCTTGACATAAATTTGAAATGAGAAGTACACTACACGCTTATTGTTCTATCCATATAAAAGTTGTATCGTTTAATTTTAGCTTTTATAGTTTAAAGTTTCATGGATAAACTTTAAACTTACTCCTCGTTTCTTAAACTCTTTTAAGACGTGGCCAAAGCTAACGCCGGTATCTACGAGTATAACTATAAGTACCTACCTACGTGAAATGTAAACCAGTAGGAGTTAAATGAAAAACCCATTTTGAATGTATTTTTACAAATCATTAATCAAAGGTTTGGCTTTTTGGAATATTAGATCTTTGGATTATGGCCAGTTTTATACACGTAGACATTGTACCTACCTAAAACGAAGGAAGAACTTTTATAATTTAGGTTTTTATGTATGAAGATGAATATTCGGCGCGATGTTTCTATTCAGTTTATTTCCATTGCTCGAACGAAGTGCTTTCAAAAATCATCATTTTCAAAGCGATAACCACATTTCAATTTATCATCGAGGTTTGCTCCAAATGCCGAATTTGTAATTCGTTGAATAAAATATCTCAAATACGCTCTTCAATCAACCGACTGTGTGCAGAACTACAGATTTATGAAAATATATTGTAAATGTATAGGTATCCTGCTAACAAAACGAACCGCGTGAAAAACTTGCATTTTCTGGAATAGCCTAAGTAATTTACTAAGAACATTTGCGTTAACATTTTGAATTAATGAACCATACTTATTAGATGAATACTCGCCATAGTTGCTGGTTAGTAACTTCACTTATCTAGTAATGAAATTTCGCAAACGGTGATATGGGGGGGGGGGGTGAGATTTCAGTTTTATGGGTCAATTTTTATATATTTTTTTTTTACATTTTTTTATACTGGTTGTATTATTACTTGGTACTGAGTGAATGTTCAAAATTTTCGATTTTGTGTTCTTAAGTTCTTGAATTATTCGTCAAAGCACAATAACAAGTTCAGCCAGTTATCAAAACTACTAGGTATTCTAAGCAGGCAGTAGTTAGACCAACGTTGCTAATGCGGAGTTGAATAAATTGCTTAACCGTATCTTTACGCGAGCTGATGCAGAGTTTCCAAACTACCTAAATAAACGTGAATGGATTGATTACAATATACTTTGTTATGGGCTCACGTTGCTATAATTTTTGGGTCTGTCTTATCCCAACAAATGTTTTGGAATTTCTTATATTAACAAATACCTATATACTTACGTATTGTATGTTACTGAATCTTAAATTGAATAGGAAAGTAATAACATGACATTTGCCTCGATGTTTAAAAATGTTGGTTACTTACCAAACTCAATTTAAGCAATTTGTTAGAATCACAGCATGGTTTACCGTATAGAAATATATGCAAATTAATAATTAGAGATTTCGATAAACATCCACTAAGAAATGCAATGCTGATTACCTGCATGACTAGAATAGAACAAAAACATAAGTACCTACTATTTAATCTCAGCCATTAAAAACATCCCAATTTATAAAGATGATGTTCATTTGTGCATCGTGTATCGCGAACACTAATCTACTAAAAGAAGTTAATAAATCATTTCCATATTTATTCGTATCCTATGAAAACATCTGGTATAGGTATTTTTAACGCGCAAATATTGAAAATCAATATGCCTTCAAAAATTAAATCTTTTACGCGGATAATTTGGTTTTATCGTTACCGTACATTATCTATGTATTTTACATTTTTATCTATTGAGCAATATAACTAGTTTAATTTATTTCATTGTCTGTTATACATAAACACTTTTACCAATAGAAATATAAGAAAACAGATATGATAGAGCTGTGATACTTTATTAGCACTTTAGTACGTAGGCAGTTTTACAACATCTCGAAAAATATGTGCATGGTATTTGTATTTTCTCATACATTTAGATACAACTTTACGTCGGTCGGCAAAGTCGAATTTCTCGATGTTTCGGAGACGATGGTTCAGAAATGACCATCTCGAAGCTTACATTGTTTATAAAACTGGCGGTTTCGAAACATAAATTTTATACTTTGACATATTTAGCCCATCTCAATTTTTCCAAATTGGTTTAGGTAATTTTTGGAAGTTATAATACCGGAATTGTCATAAGAAATGGACATTCAATAATCGAGACGAGTCTAGATGGGATAACTTTTACGTAATTATTAGGTATAACCTTATTTTTTTTCATTTTTTTTTTTTGAAACACTTATCTACACTCATTTCCAAAATTGAAGGGAGATTTCAAAATTTAGTCTTAGTAGGGTAAAAGTAGGTAAACATCGAGTCAAAATATTGTGTCAATGTACAATTTTAATAACGTAAAGGTACCTATAGAAAAAACGAAACAGAAATAAATATCTACAAAGGGACAAAACTGTGGAAGATACCTACACAAGTGCGAAAAATACTAAAATTTCACTCCATAAAAGATGATATTTCGCCAAAGCGACATTTTTTCGATTAATTGATAAAGTCAACTCACAAAACTCGATATTTATTACTTCGTTATTTCCTGAAATAACGGCTACAAGAAAAATTTCTTTCGTAGTTGCGTAATTTATGTATCCCGCTAGAAAACCGAAATACAGTTTTCAAAACAATGCGCAAAGCTTTCGCATGAAACAATGCGCCAAGGTTTACATATTTGCGGTGATCGTAACGGATTGCTTTTTTGATAAATTGAGTGTTTTCTGTTCCAAGCGTTTTGTAGAATTAAATCTCCACTATTGGTTGTCGGCGAGATGAATATCAACTTCGGTAGATTTTTTTGTTTCTTATTGTCGAATAAATAACTTTTCCTAGGGTTCGAAAGTGATGTGCTTATTTTGTCTCAATTTTTATTCAAAATTGGTAAATTATTATTTTGCTACGATTTTTGCAGCCCTTTGGGACGTTACTCATGTGTTTAATCAAATCAATCATTTTTATAGCCAAAGTTTAAACATTTTTTAAATTTCAACTGAGCTCAGGTACGTGATTTTTGGCAAATACAAAATTTGTCACGAGCTCAGTTAAAATATAAAAAATGTTTGTTGTTGAACCTACCACAATATAGATATGTAGATACCTACCTAATTTATTTTAACAAAAATTTGTCTAAAAATTATTGAGTTTGATTGAACGCTGAGTAACGTCGCAAAGAGCGCAAGTTTCTGTTCGAATAAGTACAATATAATTATGCCTTCGACTTATGAGACTTTTGTACGGACGGTATCCATAACATTGAGTAAGTAGGAGTATGATAGATAGTTTATTAATTAACAATAAATGAATAGGTACATATCTATAACCTCTCCTAAAATCCTGCCTAAACTATATTTTCAACTTTATTTATTATTATACCTAGAATTTTTATACCTTCATCACTTCCTGCGATTTATTCAAATGAACTGCTTAGACTTCCGAAGTCTCGTGCTTGATTATCACGAAATAAAAATGATCAAATAATTCATTAAATTGCACCACCCAAGTTGTACACATAGTACACACACATTTCATAATAATAAAGCGTTTAAGATATTTTAGCTACCTTTTCTCGATTCTCATCTTAATTTCGACTTTAAATAGAACCCTTGCTTGATAATTTTTTTCCTTACTGGAATTCCGCTTCTTAATCAAATCAAAATAAAGTAAGTAAACCTACAAAATATTATGAGATATTTTTATATAGTAACCTTAGAAATGCCGAAAACGAAAGGAAAAAATGTTAACGAGGAAACCGTGACAGATTTTTTTGTTCACAAATGAAAATAAATTCACGAAGATGAGATAAAATAAAAGCGTCAAAAATTAAATACCTGCCTTTTGAAATAATAATATCGATTTAGTTTTATAACGAACGTTAGATTGAAATGTTTAATAGCTTATAAACGATATTGTATCTAATTAAACTAATGGATCGAGCGGGTTTTAAGATAAATAGGCTGCTACGTAGGTATTTACTTATACATTATTTATTTGAAAATAAAAATTTTATACTTACCTATCATTCAGTGGACTTATAGTTAAGTATTATTTCTAAGTAATTCATATTAATTTAAGTAGGAACTTTATTATTGAAAAATTTTTCCAGTTTAAGGTTCCTATCTCACATTATTTTATTTTTTAGCGACAAAGATGAAGATTTCTTTTTTAATTACTTACCTAGTATAATTATGTAATGTACATATTTACCTTCACCTACTTATCATAGCCATTGAAATAAGCAAAGGGCTTCCGCGAGTGTTCATTTTTGGCTTTGAAAAAGAGGACAAAGGAGAAGAGAAAAATGTTTTGCTTTAGTTGAAAAATAATTTTAAAAATGATTTTTATGACATTTTAGTAATTTTAAAATCATTTTTTTGACATTTCAGTGATTAATAGTCGCAAATTTTTAATTTTCTTCCACTTATTGTTGTGATTCATTGGGATGCCTGGCAGTTTCTGAAGTTATCTTGAGAGAAAAAAAGCTCTCAGCTACTCAGTGTACCTAAAAATGCATTGTGGAGGTCCAAAAATATTTTCCTAGTCTGAAAAGAACACGTACTTTTTTTCAAAGGATGTAGCAAAATAAGATAGATGAATTAGCCTCATTCGATTTTTTTTCAAAATTTTCTTTAGCTCCCCATTCGCTTTAGAAGCATAAAATTTTGTAACCAAACGAGACGAAATCGCTTTCATTAAAAATTCTCCAATTTGTTGAAAATGCTTTTCCAGCTAGGCAGCTTTTTGACTTCCAAAATCTGATTTTTAAATTTCAAAAAAAAAAAAATAACTTCCACGCTGCAGATTGCGAATTTACAGAAATTTTATTTCTTGAAAATGTTTTTCAACATGTTTCCCACCTTTATATTTCAACCTGAAGTATTCAATTTTTAAAATATGATCAAAAAATCAAATTTGAATACATGTTGAATAAAGTAGGTACCTAATTGCGAAATAATTCGGTGTTTTTTTGCCGGAGGAGAGGGTTGAAAAATTGCGGTTAAGCATTAAAAATTTCCTTTTAAAATGGAAAATCAAAAATTAAAGCAAAAATCAAGTTTGGAAAAAATTTCAAAAGTCCAAAATCGAAAAAATGAAGATTACATAAAATTTTGAATGCTCCAAAAATTTCAAAAACTGTCTCCAAAGGACCTGACTTTGGAAAACACCATTCCTGGTAATATTTTATTTAGAATCAAATTCAAGGGATCGGTTTTTATATCAAAGGATAAGAAAGAGAGTGGGTATTTTTTGAGAGTCATCTAAATCCAGAAAAAAATTTTCAATTGTCAAAAAGTGCGAATAGGCAGCTGCACCCGAGGGAATCTCTTCAGATTTTTTTCTCGATTTGTATCAATGCGTTTTGAGGACCAATTGCCTTTTCTCTCCAGGCATATGATATGTACTCTAATGCATGTGGTGTACTTGCCTAAGTATTTTGTAAGCGAGTACCTACGTATAAATATGTACTTGCTACACACGCTTCCAAATCCAATGTATCACAGCCACCTGTTTCATCGCATTTAAAACATGTCGTCCATAAAAAAAGAATTTGTCAGTTTATTTACTTACCTGCAACATGCAATGAAAAAATCCTAGGTACGGAATAACAACGCTTCCCTTCTCTTCTCCACCTCCCTCACTCATCGTCACATCTTGTTTCAACAATGATGGAGCCAAAGTCAAAAATGACTTTAAAAAATCAATTAATGGCGCGCAGGTTGTTGTTTTCTCATTTCGATTGTGATTTTCACGAAGATTTTATTCGATGTGTTTTCTGTCCTATATTCTTCGGTCGACATCTTGTGAACTCTATTGAATTCAAATTTTAGTATTTCCAAGCACGTTTATTTGTAAAATTATAAACTATAAATGTTATGAAAAGTTGAAAACGGATCTTCTCTGGTTGCTAAACACGGTCTTATTTCCTCGACGATAGACGTAAATGATCTAAAAGTTATAAATGTTTTAAAAAATAGACCAATTTTTGAAACTTTTCCGCTTTATTGGAAGCACAAGTTGAAGAAAAGTCAGTTATATGTGGAATATAGTTGTCAATGCGTTTATATTTACAAAATTTTTGGTGTGTTATGTTCTTTCGAAAAAAGTTTAGGAAATAGTTCGCTGATGTGTATGTTCATGTTGGGCCTGTGTATTTCGACGCCATTATAGTAACCAGAGTCACACTTTCTTTCAAAAACAACAAAACCTACATCATTTGAACTGGTTTAACAAATAAATTTTTCTTTATTAAAATGGGTGCTGTCATAAAAGGTGACACTGTGTAAACGGAAAGTGATCAGGTTATACATTTGTGCACCACGCTTGAAAACACTTGAAAAAGTACCTGCAGTTTCTCTCAGTTCAGCTTTGGATATACGAGTACATATCTCTCGTCGGAATATCCTACTAAGTACGATATCTAGAAAAATTAAAACATTTATGTTGGAAAAAATTAAGTTATCGCTGTTAACTGCGGGACGCCGTCCATTAGAAATAAGAAAAGGAGAATGCAACAACGCCTATGTCTCGCATACCGATCTACAATCGACGGTCGGCAGCGCCAAAGTTTGGTAATATTTTACCAACGTTCACTACTGTTCCCAAACGCTGATATATTTATAGGGTGGTTAAGAAGGCAACCGGTATTTATACCTTGATTAAGTCGTTCCTATCATCTAGTTAAATAAAAGATAAACGTGATACACATACTCTGGATTTTTATTCCACTCTAGAGTACCATCTTTTTAGATGGATTTTTTTTCTTTTTTTTTTGACATAAGTTACTGGAGCAATCGAAATATTCTCAAGCACTACAGCATTAAATCGCAGGTGTAGATCCGGTTTTGCAGAAAATTTCATCGATTTTGCAACGATGAAAAAGGATCAACGTTCGTTTTCAATATTACATACCTAGGTATACCTATCTCGCATTTATAGGTACCTAGACCTACTGAAATAATGACAATATCTAGTCTGACAAGTTTATCGTAAATCGTTTTAGTTTTTTTTTCTCTCTTTGGCCTTGTGTAACTAGATTTTATAGAAGCGCCTGCTGACAAAATTATATACATTTTATTGTTATTACGTTCAAGACTCCACACTGCAGTCTTTATTTTTTGTTTACATCTTCCTTCGTGATAAAGAATGTCGGTTAACAGGAATACAACGATGGTTTTAATAAATTATAAATTTTTATTCGGACGCTAACACGAGTAACGTATGTTTCACAGTTGAGAAATAAATTTATTTTGCTTTAGATTTTTATTTTTCAACACTTCCGAAGAGTTGTTTGCCTTTGCAACAACATTGTACATAAGTATCTATTTGACTTTGAGAATATGTTAAAGAACACCGAAAATTCGTTTAAAAAAGTAGGTGCATTGATTTACAAGTTATCTTCTCTGCTTTCGGATTCCGTTAACTTGAAAATGAAGAAAAATTGATGGAATACCATCGAAACTGCAAAAAAGAAGGTAAAAATTTCCTTCAAAAAAATTCATGGAAATATTAAAAAATCAATTAAAAATTCCAAACAATGGTGGAACTTCCTAAAACTTATGAAAAATCGGTAGGTATGAATAATTGGTATATACCTAAATGATTTAAAATAAAATTGGTTCCTACTTATAAAAAAAGTTTGCAAACTTTATTTTTCGAAGAGAAAAATGTAATCTGGTCATTCCATTTATGTCAATTCGACCAACGTTTTTGAGTCATGTCTTTCGATTTCGCTCAAATTTTTTTTACAATATCTACCCATCCAGTAAGTAAGAAATCCGCAATCAGATTGGTCCTAACACCCTCAGGGGCCGGGTGGGGGGCTTCCATTATTCTCACATTGCCTCGAGGTACTCAACTTCAGCAGCGCATTCCTCCAAAACTGTGATACTTTGATCAAAACTGATTTTACAGTTCGAAAGGATATTGAATTTTAAACTTTTTAAGCATTTTGAAATTTTCAAAATTTGAAAGTTGAACTTTTAAATTGAAAGATCAAATTTCAAAATGGCACTGTAAGTGGGAGCTACCATTTAAAATTCTGAAAAAATTGCCATAAATGTAACTTTTGATGCTTCTTCGAAACATTTAAGTTTCAAGATGGGATCTGTTAATGGTGGGGGAGCACCCCCACCCTCAATTTGGAGCAAAACTTTCAAAAAAAATCTGGGGCATGTGATATATCGAATTGTATGTTTTTGGTAACGTTAAACACGAATATGACATCAGATTTTCGATTGGATCCATTCACGGCCCTCAGCACCTCCCCAAATGGGGTAAAAGTTAAAAATACGTTTTTTTTTGCGTGCGACGCATCACATAGTATGTTTTTGGTGACGCTGAACACGAATATGACGTCAGATTTTCGATTAGACTCCATCCACAGCCTCCAACAAATTTTTTAAACTTTTACCAATCAGGGGAGGTTCTGGGAACCAAGGGTGAGATCAATTTAAAAAACCAAGGCTATATTCGTGTTCCGGGATATCGAAAACATACTATTGCATGTGTCACACGATTGAAACCATTTTTTTTTAGGTTACCTCTCTTGGGAAGGTGCTGGGGACCGTGGATGGGTCCAATCGAAAATCTGACGTCATATTCGTGTTCAGCGTCACCAAAAACATACTATGTGATGCGTCGCACGAAAAAAAACATATTTTTCACTTTTACCCCATTTGGGGAGGTGCTGGGGGCCGTGAATAGGCCCAATCGAAAATCCAATACCATATTCGTGTTAAGCGTTACCAAAAACATACAATTCGATATATCACATGCCCCAGATTTTTTTTGAAAGTTTTGCTCAAAATTGGGGGTGGGGGTGCTCCCCCACCATTAACAGATCCCATCTTGAAACTTGAATGTTTCGAAGAAGCATCAAAAGTTACATCTATGGTAATTTTTTCAGAATTTTAAATGGTAGCTCCCACTTACAGTGCCATTTTGAAATTTGATCTTTCAATTTAAAAGTTCAACTTTCAAATTTTGAAAATTTCAAAATGCTTAAAAAGTTTAAAATTCAATATCCTTTCGAACTGTAAAATCAGTTTTGATCAAAGTATCACAGTTTTGGAGGAATGCGCTGCTGAAGTTGAGTACCTCGAGGCAATGTGAGAATAATGGAAGCCCCCCCCCACCCGGCCCCTGAGGGTGTTAGGACCAAACTGATTGCGGATTTCTTACTTACTGGATGGGTAGATATTGTAAAAAAAATTTGAGCGAAATCGAAAGACATGACTTTCAAAATCGATTTTTTTTGGTCGAATTGACATGGAATGACCCTCATTTTCGAAAATGAAATGAAAAGTTCATTTCGTTCTTGAAGAGAGTAGCTCGTACAAACTTTATTTTTGGAGAGAAAATGCTAACTTCATTTCAAAAAAGCAGTAGAACCTTCATTCTGGGAAACAAATATTGAAAACTTCAATTTTTAACAGAAAATACACACAATCTTACGAGTAATTCTTGAAGAAAAACCAAAAACTTCAATTTTGTAGGGAAAATGGAAACTTTGTCATGGAACGAAAGCTATAAAGCTTTGTTTTTGAAAAAAAGTCTCTTGCGAAAAACTCACTTGAAAAAATACGTACTTCTATGCAAGAGAAAAATTCTCTCCAAAATTGTTCATCACGACATGTAATTTGTTTTTGACCTCAACTTTTAAAAATAAAAAATTTTCATGAGGCCACAACTTTTTCCTCTGAGCCTGCATTGGTTCTCAACGGCATTTTAGAGAGTCATTTCTAAATTATTAGAGCTCTAGGTAGGTACCTAATACCTATCTATATCAAAATGCACGTTTCTTGACTCACAGATCAATTTGTTGCAGAGTATAGGTACTTGGTGTTCAAAAATTACCGTTTATAGTAGGGTAAAAGCAGGTAATATGGGGTTGCTAGTAATATGGGGTACCCGCTTTTTTCGTATTCTGTGGGTGCTATCCAACAGGAAAAAATTTAAGGAGTGTTTTTAAATGATTCTAAGATGATCTGATCAGACCCGGAGGCGATTGGTCACGTGTACTCTTTTTTATTCGTCGGTGGTGACTTTTTCATGCAACCCCAAAACAGATACGTCAAGTTTTTTGAACGTTTTCGCGAAAAATACATATTTTTTTGAAATTTCAAGTAGAGTGTCGGAAAGAGCCATGATTTTACTATCTATTTCATACTTTACTTTTTCAATGAGTCGTTTTTCTGAATTGAAAAAAAAATAGAACATTTTTGGCGTTAAAATTTTCACATGCTGGTAATATGGGGTACCTTGTTTTTTTGCAGATTTTTGACATATTCTGAACCAAAACACTAACAAATGTAAAAATTATGAATAAAAATAATTTTTCCTGTTTGTTTTATTCGTTTATTTTCATTTTTACAAATACTTCATGTTATCTGCCATTTTTTGGTGAATTTTCAACAATTTTTTCAAAAAATCAAAAAATTATGAAAAAAATCATGGGAAACCATGGTTTGTGCGTGAAATAAATGTAAAACTGGAAAACATTTTTGTTTGGCTTTTCAAAGGTCATTTCATTGTTGTTGTTATTGGTACCCCATATTACCTGCACTTTTTCAAAAATGTCGATTTTGAACTTTTTTTTCAAAAAAAAATTAAAAATAGTAAACATGATTTTTAGTGACCACAATTTTTATCACAGATGGGTAAATGTTTGAATTTTCAAATGTCGCAAAAATTTTCATTTTTCATCAATTTCTCTCCATTCAGGAAGAGTTTGAACTTATGTACCCCATATTACCTGCACTTACCCTACATATGTTCCTTTTAATCTCGTTAATTTGCATTTTTTTTGGATTAGGTATCGATTAGGCAATAACGTCAACTAAATTTTCTGTGCGAAATTTCCATCAATAAATCTTACAACAAAATACGTGTTTTAGGGTTTATTCACCTATAATTCAGTGGCTTTGGAATCTTATTTGTTTTTAATGAAGAAATAATTCAATAAGGTGTATAAATAAAGTGATGGCCAAAACGCTCGAAGTTGAATAAAACCGAAAAAATTATTCACTAGGTATAAAGTTTCGATGATTTATTTTTCAGTAGGTATTTTATTTTTTAATAACCACCTGATGCAAAACGGTATGCTATACACAAAGTAACTGTTAATACATGTTGCAAATAAGCAATAAAAACCATCTGAGTCTTTTCCTTTTTTTTTTTTTGCCTTCTAGAAAAAAACCCAGCACGGCCTTTGAAAAGGAATCATATATGCGACGCGAACACCTCGGAAAATATGTATATTGTATAACGCCGGTATTCATTTTTCGTTTAAATCTAATCTGTATATGCATGACTGCCAATTAATTTAAAATTATATGACACTTTTGAAAGTCATATTTTACAAAAGCTTACCAATTTATCACGACAATGTTCGTTTAGTGTGATAAGAAACAGAAACACTTGAGCCATACGCGTTGCCGAAAAGGAAAGTCATCTTAGAACTTAATTTTGTTTTCTCGATATTATGATTTCGCAATTTATCGCTCTCAGAGCTTGAAAGTTTTCCTCATGTAATGTAAGCTAATAACAATTAAATTCATAAAAAAAATTTAAATAATAATTTTTTCAAACAAGATTTGCTCCGAAATTTATTCATTGTAAAAAATATTTGTAATGTAAATTAGAAAAGTTTAATAAAAAATATAAATAAGAAAGTTTCAGTTTTCCGCGTGTCAGTTTATGATTTCGGATTCAGGACGTCAGTGAGAAATAAAAGAAATGTTAAAATTCGCAAAATATGTTGGTACTTAGCACCACTGTAAATTGTTTTTCCCCCTTGTAGATTGTTCGAGCTTTATGCGCCTTCAAAGCGTGTAAAAATTCTAACTACTTTAGGCTTTAATAATGACTTCTTAATTTATCCTTTGGGATGGAAAAGAAAACAAACGAACAATATTGTTTAATTTACCCGAAATATAAACAACAATCTGATTATGTTGTTTCGTATTTTTTTTTTTTTTTTTTTTTTTCAAAGAAATGAACAACGCGGAAGTTGAACAAATAAGAAATCTTTGAGTTAAAAACCTTTATTAATTAGGCAAATAGGTACTGTATTATTGAAGGTTTGATTTTTATTTTTATTTTCGCGTTTCACATAAAATTATTAGCGATGTTGTAGGTACATAATTATGTACCAATGTACCTATTCTTGGCACAAATTTATAAATGAAAAGTTTAAGCATAGGTAGTTTTTTCGTTTAGATTTTTGAAAGTTTTTTTTGTCTTCTCTTTGACATACCTATTCCTGTTGGTGAAACTTTGAAAAGCATTCATCGAAAAAACGTAGGTAGTTTAAGTTTAGCTAACTTTTTTGGATGAATTTCAAGGCTATCGACGAAGGCAGATCTGAAAGGAAGAGGTAGTTAATTGGCAGCCTAAATTCCTGAAACGCTCAGTCATATTCAAATTTTCGGTTTGTTTATATGATAGTCATACACTTATCTAAAATACTTTTCAAACAAACCACTAATCAGTTATCACAAATAACCAAGTCATATCTCTAACTATACCTACTTAATCATTAATAATTGGCAAAACACAAATATTTACTCTTGTTTTAAATGTGTAGTATAGGGCTCATGCCTTTGTACAGTATGTTTTCTTTAACCGTTTGAGGCATTTGAACACATAAGACGACGACTCGAATAAATTTACGAGTTGTTCCTCATGCAGAGGATGAAAAATTCTTTACAACCAGGAAAGAAAATCTCGTTTTTATCCTACTTGAGGTAGCTATTCGTAGTTTAAAGTAAGTACCACGGGTACCTAGTTAGAGCTACATACGTTTCCTAGAAAAAAAAGTATATTTTTTTTCGAAATTTCACGTAGTAAAACGCCTTTTTTTCTCGTTGAAAATAACAAATTGTTCTTCTACGCCATTACTTACGGACATTTTTTAAACAAACGTAAGCCTCTTTAAAAATCCCAAACACGATACGGTCAGTGATCGATAAACGGTAAATTTGTGCATCGAATGCAATTCTGCGATTATTCATACGATAAGTGTAGTAGGTAACATGGACAGATGTTGCACGAGTAGGTGTATTCCAACGATATTCATGGAATATCAACGCTTCGGTAAACACCTCGAGTTTGAAATATGTACCTGCACGAAAAACATCAGAATTCATGAGATTTAAAATAGGTACCTACCTACTCACATCCAAACTATCAACTTTTTAGCATTTGTTTTTCAACATTTTAGCAAGAAAGAGAAAACTTCTCTGTTCGAAGCTCGACGAGCTTTGTTTCAATCGTGCTGAAATACACTTACGAAGGATGCTACCGTTTTTTTTTTTTGCTTTAGTATTTATACATATGTAGTAGTAGTAGAGTGTCAAAACCCATTCATTTTGATTTACAACCTTAAACTGGAAATTCTTATCAGTTTCGTAGCTTATTACTCATTCCTAAATATTCTGCGCGGTAGAAAGAAGTGTAGATAAGCATTGCCGATGTATTGTCATTTCCAAATGTGCAGCATTATTATGAAATAACTAAGCTAATAGGTATAGATAGGTAGTAGGTTAGGTAGTAGGTACATTAAATACTTAAATAACGTTGTACATATGTAGTATGTACTACAGCTTAGTTGAGTTGATTCAAAAATGATAACGTAAAATCTTCTGTTTACGTACGATATCTATGTACAATACCTACTCATTAATGGAAAGATTTGACGATTTTTAATTGTTCCATGCATGCGTAAGTTATTAAGCACAGATCTAACCACGTAAAGTAGGTACTTATTTATATGTTCTGTGTATCGGCAATTCAGCATAAATTGTAGACCCTTAACTAAGTACATACGTACCTTTATTAGAGGAAAAGGATGGTAGTTTAAGATAATACATATGAGTTGTGGTAACTCATTCACACGTTTCTGCAGTCCTATTTATTTTTCTCCTCGAAAATGGGGTCCCAAAAATTTCCAAAATTGAGCCTTCAAATGTAACCAAAAATGTGTAGGTATTTCCAAGATAGGTACATCGACTTCCTCATTTTTAAATTTTTTAAAATCAAGTTTACAATTTTTGAACCATTTTGGATTGTTGAAATCTTGGAAATCAAAATTGTTTTCATTCTGTATTATAGAAAAGCTAAATCGAAAGAGCATGCAAAAATAGATCATCACTCATAATTTCAGAACTAATGATGCATTTTTCGATTTTCGCTGAATTCATGGTAAGCAAAGGATCACAAATGCATAATTAAGCAGGCAGTGGCGTAGCCAGGATTTCCTCAAGGATGGGGCAAAACCAGAGTTTTAGGCATGAAAAATCGAAATGAGGGGTAATTTTCTGGAAATCTATCGTGATGTGTGGTGACATCATGAAAATCAAGGCAAAATTACTACTTGAGCGAAGCGAGAGCGAAAATTTTCAGAAAAAATGAGTCCAAACAACAAAAAAACGTCCATTTTTGCATGTTTTCTTTCAAATTTTCGCTCGCAAGGGGGGGGGGGCATGGCCCCCTTCGCCCCCCCCCCCCTTAGCAGAGCATAAAAACCGGATGAATATCACTCTTGGCTTTCGTTTTATGTGTTTTTTTTTTTTTTAAATAAAGGTTTTGGTTAAAGGTTTTGATTTTTAAAGAATTGGTTTCGGTTTTGATTTTGATTTTTCAGTTTTTTAAAAATGAAACTCTTATTAAAATTTGCTTTTAAGCATAATCATGATCATGCAATGGGTCAAAATTGGGGTTTTTTGACACGAGGAATCCAATGGTACAATTATTTTCAACCTAGATACCTAGAATGCATAGTTTTTACTACCTACTTATATGCTTACCAAACATACAGAATTAATGCTCATTACCCAGTAATTAGACAAATTACCCGAGAGGCCGAGAAATTCTAAAACCAAAACCAATTCAGTTTTTAATCGGTTATGGTTTCAGTTTTGGTTTTGAATTTGAGAAATAACGCTCCTGGTTTTGGTTTTAAGCAATTTTAATCAGTTTTCGGGGTTTCGATTTTGGTTTTGATGCCCAGTGCATACGAAAAAATGGCCTCCAAACTAGAAACTACGAACAAGAAAATCAATTTTTGGAGCTTGCATGGCCTTTAAAAATTACGAAATTTCAATTTAATTTTTGGAACCGGCATGACCTCCAAATTACAGAATTTGAATTTGCATTTTGGAGCTTTGAGAAGCCAGACAACTGGACAGACGACCTTGAACGGCCCGGCAGGTATACAGACGACCTTGAGAGGCCAGGCAGACGAGTCAATGACCTTAGGAGGGTAGACAAGAAGCCAAACAGCCTTTAGAAGCCAGACAGGCAGGCAGACAGGCATGCAGATGACTTTAGTCACCTTGAGAAAGTCGACAGATGGACAAACGACCCAGAATGGCCAGACTGATGGGTCAATGACCTGGCCAGGGCAGACAGACAGAATTGGGAAGCCAAACCGATAGTTCAATGACCCTAAGATGCCAGACAGGCAGATATGCAACCATTGGGAGGCTATTCAAATGATCAGTGACCTTGAGAGTCCAGACACACGGTCAATGACCTTAACAGACTCGACAGCTACAGACAGATAGACACATGTACACAGACACACAGATGACCGTCAGTCAACGATCTTAAGAAGCCAGACAGGGAGACAGACGTCCTTGTTCTGAGGTGAGGGGGAAGAATTACTTAAAACATTGGGACTGAGTACTCTAAACAGCTCTAACTGATGCTAGATCCTTTAACATGAATTTTACAGATTTGACTGCAATGATAAGTCTACCATTTCATAATTAAAAAACGAACTGAGTGAAAGGGAAGTCCTCCAACGTCGGGACTGAGTGCTCTAAATATGTAGCTCTATCGATGCTCTATCCTTCAACATAATTTTTGCTGATTTTGGTTGCCTGCAAGGCCATCGTTTCGCCTGCAGCCTTACCAAAAGTTTTTTTTTGAAAAACGGGAAGAAAAGGACGGCTGCACCAACTTGCTCCTATGATGCTCTATTGCTTCAAGGAGCCCCCCCTTCCCCCTTCTGATACTTGCAGGGCTGGCGAAATCTATCTGGAAGAAAGACGAGTCAATATTTTCAGTTATCAACCTGTTGAAAAACTCATAGTATGTAGTTTGCCCAAGATAATCTCTTTACTACGTAATTGCCTAACCCTCGAAAGTTGCTGTGCCACAAACTTGTTTTAATAAGTTTGGTTAGTTTCGAATTAGTCTTCGAATTATCAAAGTAATTAAGGAATGGAAGGATATAATGACTGTGCCGAAAACTTGAACAAATGAGTAATATCTAACTTCGAGAAAGAAAAACAAAATAACAAAATGTAATATCACATTGCTAATTTATTACCTCCCAAGTTGAAGTGGCAACTGTGTGAATCCTGGACATAGCTTTTTACTTATTTTCTGTAGGTAATCAGTGCATGACGCTTAAGTAACTACGAATTACACCTACCTAAGTAAGTATAAAGTGAAGTGGTGTTTGCGAACCATGTAATTGCAATATTTTAGTTCGATATTTACACTTATACGTACGTTAGGTACTTACTGTCTGCTGTATTCTGTCATGTTAATAAAGACGTATAGGTATTCAAAGTTTGAGTCAAAAGTAGAAGTAATCTTCATGATTCACAAGATAGGTACTCGTATCTCTTAGGTTAGGGTGCTCTTTATTTGGTGAATTTTTTTGCATCGTGAAGGGAGGGGAAAGGTGAGGTCATCAAAATCAAGGCCAAAATGGGCCAATTACTCAAATGAGGCTCAGAAATTGTAAAAAATATGAAAATTCGTCAGATTCAAGAATTTGGTTGGGTTTCAAGTTGAAAGAAATGCTCTGATCGTTATAATTTGGTATTTGGTACATGAGACAGTTGGAGAGGGAAGGAGAGTGATGCCTACAAAATTATGAAAATCAGTATTTTGATCATTTGATCAGTCCTTACGTTCTCTTATCATGTCGAGTACAATGAATACAAAATTTGTGCAGTCGTACACCTTTGGCCAAACCTTGACCTTCTCAAATGACCGTTTGGCGCCGCAACGCCACAATAAAACATTTCATGTTCAAAAAAAAAAAAAAAAAAACAGAACTATCATAAAAATTGACAATATCAGTGCCAAGAACATCCAAAATGAAATGGAAGTCGACTTAACAACAAATGAGGTTAATACAGCAAACGATTCGTGAAAAAAGTCAAGTAGGTACAACGAAATTTCAGCCTGATACAAAATTACTACGAACTGCAAAAGGTAAACATTGATCTGGGGATATTGGTTTATTTATTTTTTCCCCCATTGTTAACGTTCGTTGAAATTCACACCGAAGTACATTTTATTTGGCCGGATGGCCAGACGAGGAGAATCGTATCAACAAATTCCAGCACTCACGCCAGGATTAGATTTATCAAAAACGAGCCTTTCGGAAAGATAAACGCTTATAAACAGGTATAGAGCGCTCGGCAACGCTCGGTGTGTTTCGTCGTTACTCGATTCGTTTCGAATCCAAAAACAGAAAGATCGTCCTATTATAAATTTGCGTTTTATCGTTTATAGCTTATCTCATTGTTCTTTTCGGTGGCCGTATAAAGCGTTGTACATGTGACGTCTCCTATTCGCTCGTATTTCGTATTTTTTTTTCGTACTTTTTTACGCGATTTTTTTTCCGAAAGAGAATTCATTTTGATTCAACTTTTTTCTGCGGCGCTCGACGAAAAGCAATTTTTCAAATGTTACATTCGTTTAAAAATGAACGTATTTTTAGAAATTTTAAATTCAAGTAATTCGTAAGATTTATCATGGCGTGGTGTTTTTCGTTGAAATTTGTTTCGAGTTGTGTTTATTTTGTGAATGTTTATTTGTTAATTTTCGTTTCCTTATTTTACCACGTTTCCAGCTCTAATGATGTTCACGATTACGAGTCCGGTAAGTTATTTATACTTTGTTGATACGTTTAATGTACTCGAAAGTTGATAAGAAAAAAAGCACGTGGTGCTTTTCCCAGCCATCATTCGAGTTTAATCGTGTCGGCTTGATGAACATTATTTCATTTTCGACCACCATTTTTACCTACTCATATTATTTGCTGGCTGTGTTCTCCAACTATTAATTTTTATCTTAACAGATTTACTTGCTGGTATGCCTTTCATTTTTATTCCTTTTTCCTTCGCCATTCGCCATTCGTCGAATATTTTCGTACTCCGCGGAGTTTTGTTAAAAATGGATTTTTTTTCTCGTTTTTGGCAAAAGAGTTTATTTCGTTTAAACGACCTGAAAACTAAATCATTTTTATTATACAAGTGTATTTGATTTTGAAAATATTTTTTCCCTTCTTTAATATTCTTCCTCTTTGTGCTTGTCTAGTTTCATCTTTCATCGTTATGATGGATGAAATTGAAAAAAAAGCTATACGTGCTCGTTGCTTTCTTGAGAATTACAATTCAAATATTAGCTCGTTATAAAATGTCGCGTAAAGACGACTTCTTCGTTTCTTAGAAAAGCAGACAAGGAAGGGGGTTGAGCTGCGTAGGTTTTGTGTATTTATAAGGAACAGAAATAATTACGAGAATTAAAGGTCCCACTTCGTACTGTTCCTTTCTCATATTGTTCGTCATTGTTCCACCTTGGAAAATTTTTCCCATGGATTTTTTAATTATCGTGAAACGCGTTTGAAAAAATACTTGGTACTGTAAAATATTCAACCGGTAAGTATTCTTGGTCGAGTTTGTGTTCCTCTTCTATCCTTCCATCCTGGTACCTTAAAATATAGATATCTTTTGTTAATCTACGACTACGACGAGTTGCCAAAATCAACGAATTTTCCTCTTCGCTACCTTCGTCGTAAATTTATTTTTCGACGAATTCGTTCTCCTTTTTTTAGAACTCGTCGAACGAATGTAGTAGGTATATTTTCTCAATTTTCATTTTCCTTCACCTCCTATCTGTACCTACCTATTCTGGATCTTTGCAAGAGTAAGGGCATATACTTTTTTTCACTTCCGGATTAGATATGAAAATAATTGCTATTTCGTTCGGCATATACCTGGGATTACTTTTTTTTCTCTCCCTTGGTGAAAATTTGAAGAAAAAAGCTTCTCGTAAAAGACATTGACAGACTTCTCAGCATGATTGAAACTCTGCACATATTTCTCTCTGATGCATATGTAGACTTTTACGTACAGACTGTAACGGTGTGAAAAATGAATACCTCGTTCGCTCGACAGTGTTTTCCATTCGAGAGACGAGAGGTATATTTTTTTTTTACTTTTTTTTATCTCTACAAGGCGGCGTGAATTACGCCGGAAGATAGTTTAAAATATTCGTATGTCTGTATATTTCTTCACTTTTGTGTACATAATGTGGAACAGGGGTGTGAAAAAAAAAGAAAGCTTCGACGACGAGCGTCGTCTCTAGTTACCAAACATAATTAAGGACAAAAAGCTAATTTACAAGTCAAAATAATCGTTTGAAAAGCTTCTTCTTTTAAGATGTCGTTTCATTTTGTAAATAAATCTGCTCCGATCTCTGTAGATATTCGGAGTGTAAAGGAATTACTAATAATGTTATCGTTATGATGTTGACAATAAATATTGATCCTTCAAAAGTGCACCTACCCTTTGGGAACTGAAAGCTATCCTCGTATATATTTTACTGGATCGATTTTTTCAATTAATTAGCAAAAATCTTATTGAAAAATTGCTCTTGGAAATTTTCCACTTTACTCACTATCTGTATAATTGTCTTGTTTTAGCGTTTATTAATTCTTATAATATTATTAGATGATCTTAATTAAAGCTCTTTTTCGTTCTTTCGCGCTCTTTATCATTTCCACGAATCAACTTTTTAAAAACTTGCTTTAGTTAAACCGTTTGCGAGAGATAGATATATTTTTGTTTTTTTAAAAAGTGTTCTCATTAATTTCTACCTATCCCCTTACTTTTGTAGAGCAATTGTTAAAATGTATAGTATATTTTAGAGGGTGCTTTTAGGCGAATTTCATTCATAAGATGTTCGATTACTGTACTAAATTCATTAGGTACCTTGCGGTTAAATTGGTGAAAAGACGTGCCCAAAAACTCCTTTGCGATTCCTGAAAATTATGTTGATGATTTTCAGGAAATATTTTATAGCTCTTCTAAGTTTATTGGTTTAATATGTACTTAATAGTCTTGAAAATGAAATTCCAGATAATATCTTTCAGTGTAATTTCTAATTCAATTTTGACTGATGCAGTATTTTAGTAATCAATGAACAATATGAATCCACCTAATTTTGACATTTCTGTTAGGTAAAGAAGAAATAAGTGATCAAATGCGAGTAGAAACATACTGAAGTCTTATGATAGAAATTTGTTTGTCAGTGATAAAAATTGCTCAGGAGTTCATTGATACTGATATGAAAAGACATACCTATCACAATTTAAAGGTCCTATAAAATAATTTTGAGGGGAACTTTTTTTTCATTCTTCAACTGTGAAATTGGAAAAAGTCCTGGCTACTTTTGTTCAATGAACGAGTGAAATACGTAGGTAGGTACAGTTTTACTGAAAATCATTGATGAAAATTGAAATTATGGTTGTTTATGTTTACGCTCTGATTTTCCTAACACAAAAATATAGTTTTTCTAGAGAAATTAGGCAGTGTAGAAATCCATTTTTCAAACAATTTTCTGTTTAATTGTACATTTATTTACCATGCTTAATACCAATTCTGAATTGGTGAAATTTGAACCGTATAATTTATTTTATTTTTTCCCAAGAAGGCTTTGTTTCTGATATATTCTAAGCAAGACCAAGAGGTAAAACAGTCGACTGGAATTAGAAATTACATATCTTGTTTGTGCTGAAAACACATCAAAATTTTTAAATTTTTTCCAGTTAGATACATAGGTACTAATTTTATAAGAAAGGTAATCTTATGAAGAAAGTCGAACATTCTACCAATAATAAAAAAACAAACAAAAAAAACAAACCATCAGCTATTATTTTGCTGATTGCAAGATAGTTTTTGCATTTTGCTTTCTTTGTAAGTACGTACGTTTGTTGGTTGCTAAGTTCGCTTTTAAATATCAACTTGAAGCTGATTTCTCATTTCTTGATCTTTTTCATAATATAAACTTGTAGAATGTACCTACCTACTACTTTTATTAAAATGATGTCAAAAAAATTTCTCGTAAATTAGAACATTCAACTAAACAACTTTTGATGGAATAATCAATGGGAAAACTTTAATTGAACGACAGATTAAGTGAATTGCACGACAGAAAAATCCCATGACGAAATCGTGTTTTTGAATGACAGCAATTTAATGACAGTTTTGGTCATTAAAATGACAGCATTGAACGACAGACCTTGAACGACAAGCATAGAAAATTCACACCGCGAGAAAGGGAATGCACGACGAACATGGGAAAGCCCGATGAAATAATTTCAATTTCCAGATTGAATTGTCCCTTTTTTGAGTGAGGTGGCCATCTCACTACCAATTTGGACGAAGTGGTATCAATGGGCTGTTAGCGATATCCCCAGTGTATTAAAATTTAAAAAATAAATAAATAAAAAATAAACTCTTCTTACTAAAAAATAAAACTCGTTTTTAGGCATCTCGCAATGAAAATTGTTTCGCTCGGCCCAATTTGTTCCTAATTTTAAAATGAGCAAATTTCACATTTTGATCAGGCCTCCCAAAATCCGAAAAAGAAAACAAAAATTTTCATAAGTCATATGAATATTGAATCAATTGGCCAAACTTGATGCATTTCTTATTTATTTATTTATTTATTTATTTATTTTTAATTAAAAAAGTTGATAATCAAGGTTTAACTATTCTTTTATATCTGAGGAAGTATCCCATTTGAAGAGACTGAAGCTTACAAAAAAAATTACACCTTCCCCCCAAAAAACCTTTTTCTTTAGAAAATTGGAAAAAATAGTCTGGAAAAATTGATCTGGAAAACCTGGAAAAGTCAGGGAAAATTACTTCCAGAAATGAGTGGACATCCTTGCAATAGAAGCAGAAAATGTTCCTCTGGGGCAGATGAGGAAGAGGGGTAGGCCAAAGAAGGCAAAAAAGGCACATCTCATATATTCATACTGTTCTTATGTTAAATTGATATTTTTAATAATTAATCGTTTTTGGAAATTTTAATTTTGTGAATAAATTTGTCGCCTTTATCATTATGTCGTTGTTCATTTCCTGAAGTCGTCGATGCATTTCATTCAATTTGTCTGGCATACGCTGGCGTTCACTTGATTTTTTTGGCGTGCACTTGAATTGTTGTTGTCATGCAATGGTTGAAAACTGTTTCCGTCGTTAGAAAGGTGGTTTTGGGACGTTAGAATCTGTCCTACTAAACACTTTTTTTTTGTCGTTCAAATCATTTAATCTGTCGTGCCGATAAATGGCACCCATAATCAATGTAGGTATTCTCACCTTTAGACATGTAGCATGAATTTTTAAAAATTCTGATTTTTTTAGTTCCACTTCTTGTTGATAGAAAGATGTCTGATTTTTATAAAATTGAATTCAAAAAATAATGTACTGTACCATGTAATTTTTTATGAACCCCACTTCAAAATTTCAAATCATCATTGACAAGAAGTCGAGAAAACGACTGCCATGCCGGTACCTTTTTCAAATTTGGCGCCAAAATATTATTGCTTACATGCTTAGCATTATAAAAATACTATGTACTCGTTAATTGGATCTTTCAGAATACTACTCGCTGATTGGCTAAGTGTTATTAGTCTGTACGCCTTGATTGAACGGTTTCTTTGTGACTTCTAAAATGGACCACTTTCCTGTGTTCGGGTGAATTGGATTTCTGCGAACAGCTACAGACTACTTTTTTGAATTTGGTGGGCAAAATTTGTAGCTTATCATTGTCAAGCATTGAGTATAAAATCGCGATCTCTAATTGATTAGTTGAATCTTGATGATTAGTACAATCGCACGCTGAGGTTTCCCTCCAAAAACCCTGAAAGGCAACATTCATGAAAATGTGTGATGAATGGTCTGCTAGTCTTAAAAATTTGAAAATGATGAAATACTACCTATTGTTACTTCACTGAAAAGTGGTGAAGTGGTGGGATGAACAGGTTACTCTACACAGTAACCTCTCGATTATCCGACCTAATTGGAGGGTCAGGTGGGTCAGATACCAAAAAAGTCGTGTAATCCAAAAAGAAAGTTTTTTGCGTAGAAATGAAGTGCATAAGCTTGAGAAGACAATTTTTCATCCATAAAATCAAGTTTTTGCTCTGAATATGGGCAATGAATTGAAAAAACCATAAATAAACAAAAATAATATATTTGTACTTTTGTACATGACTGAAAATTAAATAGCCTACCGACTCAAATTATAATTTTTGAGGTGAGTTAGATCGATTTCAAGGAAAATATTAACGTTAGAATACAAAACGTTGCATACTGCGTATTTATAGGTACTCATTCCAAAATCGAAAATTAGGGGGTTTGTTTAGAATTTTGGATTATCCGACCTTGTTAGAGCAGGGCGGATAAGGCGAAAAGGAAGTCAGATAAATTTGTACCGGGCCGGCCGATAACTCGAAAGTCGGATAATTCGGAGTCGGATAATCGAGAGACTACTGTATGTACGAATGTGTGAAAAATTGAAGGAGAAAGGGTCTTAAAAAATTTTAATATAGAAGTAAAGTGAGAGAATGAATAAAGCTTTTTCTATCTTGATATTTCTTTTGTTCGATTTATTTGCAACTCTTAATTTTCAAGTTGAGCAAAATCTCATCTGGATTGGAAAAGAAAAAACTCTCTCCTTATTTTTAATGCTTTTTATTGCAAAGATCTTTTCAAAAAGTACAACTTTTCATCATCAGGCAAGAGCACTTAATGAACAAATACAAAGTGTGCATCTTAAAGTAAAGGTTGGGTGTGGTCACTCCTTTGGGTGTGTCAGTTTCTCTGTGTTGTGATTGGTCCTAAAACTTGGGTGTGGTCACTACCAGGATGGGTGTGTCTGTTTCTTGGAATGTGTATGTGACTGGTTCCATGTAGGCATTTGAGCAGGTCAATGTCCAAAGGTCCCAAGTCATCATTGAGGAGTTTTTCTCTATTGTTTTTGTGCATGGCTATTGCTTCCCTAATTGGTAGTTCTGATATTCTGGCAACTGGTTTTTCTAGGGTCAAGTTGAGTTCAGTTATTGTGTGTCCAGTTGCTATAATGTGGTCTCCTATTGCTGATTTTCCTTCAATATTGTATCTCGCTTTGTGCATATGTTCCTTGTATCTGGTTATGATGTTTCTCTTAGTCTGTCCTATGTAAAGTTTGTCACAGCCAGAGCATGTGATCTTATAAATTCCAGATTGATCAGTTTTTGGGTCCTTGTCCTTGAGGCTACCCAGTAGGGTTTTCAGTTTATGTTGATTAGTTGTGACAGGTTCTAAATCATTTTTCCTGAAGATCTGACAAAGTTTGTTGGTTATGACTGGGTAGTGGGTCAACTTGATTCTTCTATTGTCTGGTTTATCTCTTTGGAATGTGGTGATCTCTTTCAATCTTTGTTTGCTTATATGGTTTTTGATGAGGGTGTCTATTGTTCTAGTCTTGTATCCCAGATTGTTGGCTACTCTTTTAATGTGGTCAAATTCTCTCTTTCTATTTCCTGGGCTCAAGGGTAGTGCACAACATCTATGGACCATACTGTTAAAAGCAGCCAGTTTTTGGCTCCAGGGCTGGTAAGAGTCAGCAGGAATGTAGTTGTTAGTGTGAGTAGGCTTCCTGTAGATGTCATATTCCAATTTGTTGTCTTTTCTGGTGATTAGGATGTCCAAGAATGGCAGTTGTTGGTTGTTTTCATATTCATAGGTGAACTTGATGTACCTACTATTCATCTCTGTGATTAAAAAATCATTGAATTCATTTTTTAAAAGTAATAAATGGCTTATGCTCCTTCTGTTAGAAAGCTAGACAACCCATTCGTTAAATAACACCCTGTATAATACAAAATATTCCCATAAAAAATTTTTTCCGAAATTTGGAAAATTCAGCCAAAAAAGTACCGCTGCTTGTCTCGTTGCTGCTCTTTTTCTGGTTTACAAACTTTTTATCTTAATTCGTTTCATTAAAAAGACGCACTTGTGATATAATTAGGTATTTTTTTATAAAGCTACAGATTTCATGCATCAAATTTAAACACTTTACATTAAGTACGTAGATTTTTCACCTTTAATTAATGCTCTCCGCTTTTGTGAGAGATTCGCGATGAAATCTACAACAAATGGCTGTTAAAGTTTTTACATCGTAGCGGATTTTTGTCTTTACACGAAAATTACTCGAAAGATGTACCGCTTGTACCTGTGGCTGCGGTTGTGGCGAGTGGTAGAACAAAAGTAATACCTTGCTAAGAAAAAAGACAGGATGGCCGGAAAAAGAAAACCATTTATCAAGTACCTCTTGAATTTCAAGGATCGAAGGATTTATCTGCGGGGAATGCTCGTAAAACACCATAATCATCAATCAGCAATTGTACTAGTATTTTGTTTTAGCAAAAAGAAAAAAAAATCGGCCACATTAAGGTGAAAACTAATGTTTTATAGATTTAAAAAAAAGAGAAGGAGGAAAGAGAGATGAAGAACACATTGTATTGCCTTCTAGAAGATTTAAAACGACTGAAAAAAGTTTTTTGATTGAACGTTGGCAAGTTGAACGCTTTTATACTTACCAACTCGAATTACCCTCTAAAATGTTAATATTTATAAAAGCTTTTTATCAAAGTCTCAAAGTGGTTACGAATGATTACAATTTTAAACACCGCTTTCGATAATCACTCGAGATACGACCACTATAGATTCAAGATTGCTATTTAAAGAAAATGACGGAAAAAAAATTTTTTACCTCGTTGGGGAGTTGGACGATTGTACTCGTCCCACGCTACCTCATCGCGAATAGACCTGTGCCAGCGACCGACTAATATAAACCTTTGGTAATAATCCGTCGAGTTTGAGAATAGTGTTAATTCAAATACGCTATATCGGCTGTAGCAAAAGGCGAGGTAAACAGTTAACGCCATCTCTATATCATCCTTTGTGAATTTCCTGTTTGGTAAAGGTACCTTTTTGCTGTTTGTTATTTTGACATGGGGGTGCGCGCGTGGTCCACAGAGAGGCAGAGGCATTTTCATTATTACGCGAGTACTACAACTATACTAAAGCCACCGCTGCTCTGTGACATCCTACTTCATTTCTCTAAATGAATTCGCGCCTTCTCTCGTATACAGTATTTGAAAATTTTGCATCTCCTCTTCACCCTTGTTCGAATCGAATTCATTGTCGTAGGTGTTATTGGTATTTTTGGCCCAATGTTAGCTTGTGTGTTTTTAATAGGACTTAGCCGGCCGCCGACCGCCTGTGTTCGTGTATTTAATTCGCTGCGGCCACGTATACATTCTATACGTATATCGATAGGTGTACGATAGAATGCACGGTGGAGGTGCGCTCTTTATTTTAACCACGTAATGATATTCTGATTATCTGGCCGCAAAAGCTACTACCTGCTTATTTTACCCATTTAATGAACAGACTCCCGTTGTTATGGGTAATTTCTAAAATATTATATCCGTGTAACTGGATGTGTACGTATACGTTGTATGCGGTAGCTTTAAAGTTTGATAGAAGTGAGATTTCACATGTTATTGCTCTTTCTATGCCATCCCTCGCATTGCCAATTCCACGTTGAGTTATTTTATCTTCCTCTGTTGAATCTGAAACAGTCAGAATTATTGTAATTGGTTCATTTGGTGGATGGTAAAATTTTCCATGATTAGAGGTAAGTATATAAGTAAGGGAACTTCTGAATTTAGTCGTTTCAGTTTTCCATCAAAGTTCGGTGGATGGTAAAAGTACATCAGTGGGGGAAAATGGATGGAGAAGGGCCGATGTTTTAATAAAGACAGGTTAGAAGTACTTTTACCGATCCAAACAAAACCAAGTAGGCACCTATGCTCTGGGTCGGATGAATGCAAACAAATTATTGAAGTTTCCTGATATGCTCGCAGCTTTTTAAATTTTAGAGACATCACATTTTGTAAGAGAACTTTGCTTTGTTTAAGTATCTATACAAGAATTCTAAGTACAATAAACTACATACATTAGAAATTCGGGTTTTGGAAATTCAAAGATACTCGTACCCTTCTCTTTTAGTTCCTGTGTGTGAAAAATCAACTGAGCATTGATCTTCTTCGACCTGAGTCAAGTTCTGTTCAGATCTATCGGAGGAGGGGCGGTGGGGCGATTATGATTATTTCCTCGTAAGAGTTCATCTCCTTTATGTGACATGGGTAACCCATCTTGAAGTTCACGTTCCAAAATTGAAAAAGATGAATTTTGCTCGCTTGGAAATTTTTTTTTCTCAACAATATTTCTACCTTGGATTAAATAGCATAACAAGGAGACCTTTGCAACCCGTCAACTTCGATTAGAGTGAAATTTGGCTCACTATAAGAGTATGTTACCGAAATATCAGATCAAATTTTTAGCTGTCGAAGTAGATTTTTCGATTTTTGGAGAATTTTTGAAAATTACAAAATTGGAGTTTTGAAAATATTTTCATATCAGCTAGGTACTCCAAAAAAAAACCGAAAAATTAGATAAGTTTTCGGCTATTTTTTTCAATTGTTTGAAATTGACAAGAATTATAGAAAAAAATTGGCATCTATGTCTTCCCAAATATTTCCCAAGTTCCACTGTTCCAGAAATAACATCATTCGATGTTTTGGCTCAATTAATCCGAAACATTTGAGCAAAAAATATTCTCAAAACACTTAATTTGGTACCTTAAAAATATACGCAATTTTTGCGAATCTTTAATCACTCAGTAAACCCTTGGATTTTAACGCAGAATCTTATTATCATCTTTTAGAAGTGACTATCTTTGTCAAAACAGGTTGGGATGAAAGCTTGAGCAAAAAACTCGATTTTTTTTCGAAAATGCCCCTCTTTGGGGACCCATATCTTCCCTTTAGGGACATTCCCGGAGCTAAAATTTTTTCTGAGTGACTTTCAACTAAATGTAAAGGTTTTCGCTGGATTTGGTCAAAATCTTACGATATTTTTTCTGACGCAAATCGCCCTAGTGAAATGAATATAGAAATAAAAATCTGAAAATCGGTTCGAATACATGAAGTCGACCCCTCCCCCTTCGATTTCCACCCCTTCATTTTCGAGCCGATTTAAAGTCTCCTGCAAAAGTTGAATTTTCTCCAGTAATTTCAAATCGTTTCAGAAAGAGTTGTAATCAATTTCGGTAGCTGAAATTTAGTTATGATCGAGGTGATAGGTTGAAAACTGAATTTTTTATGAGTTCATAATCTCAACTTGAAAAAAAAATTTGGAACACGTAAGTAATTTTTGCTACAAATCATTAAAAACATTATCTTCCTCCGTCAAAATTATTACGGGATTGAATTTTCAGCAACTGAAATTGACCAAAACGATTTTTGGAGCAATTTGATATTTCTGGAGAAAAGTAAACTTATTCTGAAGGCTTCAGATCAGCTCGAAAATGAAGGAAATCTAATCAGGAAGTCGGCTTTAGTATCTACACAAATCGATTTAAAGATTTTCATCTCTATATTCACTCTTTTCGTAGAAAATTGATGTATCTACTTCCCAAGAGACCATATTTATTCGCCTAAAATTGTAAAATCTGCTTCTACAGCTCAAAATTTGGTTTTGAGGTCAGGGTGATGCTATTTTAGTGAGCCAAATTTTAGCTTAATTGGAGTTGACAGATTATAAAGGTTCTCTTGTATAAATGTACATCTCCCCCCGCTCTCCTTCCATCATGAGTAGTTCTTGAGCAATTTGAACGAAACTAAGAACTGCAGTTTGAAATTTTTTTCATGTTTTGTGAGACAAGGTTTCAGCTAGAGTGATCAAAAAATCGTGTTTGACTTTCTGATAAAATTTTATGTTAGAAAAAAAGTCTAAAAAAGTTCAGAAAACGCCAATCAACTTCTCTTGCTTCAAAAAAAAGTTACAGCTTTTTCAGAAATTAAAAAAAAAAAATGTCAAAAAATCGACACCAAAACTTGAAACACATTTTTCCGAAAATATGATCAAGAAATCAATTCGACTTTTTGACGAATTTTCTAGTAAAAAAGTCCTGATACCTAATTCGAAAAATGGCGACCCTACTCAATCTATTTTGCGCTAAAAAAAGTTGTAGCCGTTTGAAGTTAACTACTCGTGCTTTTTCAGATGTAAAAAAATTACCAAAAAATCTACACCAAATCTTGAAACACATTTTTTTGGCAGAAGTGATTTTGATCACCAGAAGCATTATTCCACGACACATATCTAATCTACCTAACCTATGCATTGAAATTCCAAACGCCATTTTCCTCCTTGAATAGGTATATTTGACTCGAAGTGTGAGTGTCTTCTTACCTATTTAGACAATTGAGAAAGCTTGAAAATTCATTTTTTTGGATGCGTTATTAGCCCTAGACTGATGCTTGATTTTTTTTCTTCAACATTTTATCTCATGTTGGAGCTGTGATTAAAAATTATGCAAAATTTGCTATACGTATTATTGTTCATTTTGTTCATTACTTACTATGTAGTGGGGCTAGCGAAAAATCATTTCCAAAAAGCGAGAAGCCTATTGACCCCTTAATTGAACTTCAAGGGCCCCTCCCTCATTTCATGGATGTAATTGGTAGATATCGGTTTTGCATTGATCAAAAGTCTGCTGAACATAAAATGATGCCACATCTCCAATAAGATTACCATAAGATAGGTATCACTTTCAGGACTCTTAATGAATTTTGAGTGAAGTTTGATGCTTTGAGATCATGTGTATTAATGATCAATTATGTAAAATTGAGCCGATTTTACGCAGAAAATTTAGACATTTCTTCAAAGAGCATAAATTTTTTTGATGGAACTACATTTGCATCAACTTCTAAAACAATACCTACTAATTTCTTGACAAATTCTAAAGTGCTATAATATTTAAGAATATGACTACGCGGACTTCGCTTTATATACCTAGTACGTTCAAAATATTTCAGTGGAAATTTACCAATCCATTAATGTTATTTTGTCGCGTAATGAAATTTTTAAACGAGTAAATAGAGAAAAACTTTAAAAACTCAACCAAACCTTTTCCCCGTTAACAACTTGCAACTTTTTATCACTTGTATTAGAGAAAAACTTTTCAGTCCTGTTTTCGTCGAACGAACGTCGATATGCTGAGACTTCACGCGGACGCGAATTGCGACCTACAATCAAACCCTCTCTTATTTTGAGTAAATCCCTCGCTCGAGGTCCGATTTGTGTTAATAAATTAAATTTTTTTTGGAAAAAAGTCTACACTAGTACCTTTTTACCCCCTGTCGAATCAGACTGAAGAAAAACACTGGGCGCGACGACGAGTTCGATATTAATTTAGAAATGGCAAAAAATCTGGTATTTTAATTAAAAATTCTCATTAAAAATCTTTCAAATAAAACACCCTCCGCGAAATTAAAATTTACGTCGGAGTTAGGTTTGTGATTGTGTTTTAATCCGAGTTCGATGTATTTTTTTTTATTTTTATTTATTTATTTCGTCAAAATGAAATATTTTGATAACTGTATACAACATCTACCTACATCTCGACACGCCAAGGAATGAGCACGAGCAGCTTTTGAAGATGACATTGTCGGCGCGACGACGACGCTGACGGCAGCACTCGCTTCGCTTTTTATAATAGCATTTTATATACCAAAGAGAAGACTCGACTCGTTTTTACTTACCGCGGAAGTCGAGGAGGCGCATGATTCGGCGTCGAGTTGGCGAACTTAATCATATTTTATACGCTTTAATTAGTCACTTCAAAGGTACCCGTTTAACAAAAGCTCATATTCAAAAGTGGAATGCAGCTTATTATAAGGCGAATAAAATTTATTCTAATGTGTAATAGAGTAGATTGATAAAAATTCGCTAATTAAATCGGGTAATACGATATACTCTTGCCAGAGCCGGCGAAATTCACTTTTTCCGCGCGCCTAGATAACTATGCTTTTAAGCAGGTAATGCGCCGGAAAATAAATGACTGACGTTGGAAGCGCGATTACCATAATGAAAGAGTAAACAATAAAAACACAACGGTACCCGCTATGTAAATTATAGAGAGATGAAGATATGACATTCGACTCGACGACGACGATGACGATGACGACGACAACGCAGCTGCGAAATTTTCCAAACTCGGGCTGCTTCCCAGAGGCGAACAGCGAACCGTGTTGAGAGGAAAAAATTACTTACTCGGAGAGCCAATTTTCAATACTTTACTTTTTACGTGACCTACACCTTAAGGCGATGTAGTAAACGAGAAGCGTGAAGAGAGGTGAAAAACTAAACGAATTCCAATACATAGGTAAAATATTGAAACGAAAAATCCGTAATTTTAAGCTTAAAAGGTGCTTGGGCCGATACTCTGGCTTCTAACGAGGCGAAGTTTGCGGAGATGACGGCGTTTCCTGTAATTTTTTTCCTCGTACTGTTTTCAAAGACAACGAAATAATTTTCGCTACAGCGAGTTCGGTTTATTGAAAAATCAAAATCAAGCTTCAGTTTTTGACCTCTGTGTGTGAAGTATTTCTGTACCAGGTGGTAGAATGATCGAAATGGCTCTATAAAAATCTAAGTAAGTAAAAATAGGTACCTGAATATAGGTATAATCTTGTCAATAAAAGTATACGAATATCCTGAAAATTACCTCAAATGCTTAATAGCATTTTCTTTTTCAAAGCGAACCTGCTTCTTGTTCCTACCCTTACAAATTTTCATCAGTTTTATTTTTTTTCTCCAGTCACTAACTTAATTTCAGTATCTTAAATTGAACTAAAATAATTCAACCAAAAAAGGTAGACAAATATGGGGCAAGGTAGGTATCCGAAACACCAATGAAATATTTATTATTCTACTCGAGCTCATCGCCGTACTACCCTCCAAATATAACCGCTACGTTTATTCCTTCAAATCGAAAATTTTTCAAAATTCCACCTCCTCTATTGCATTTACGCGGAAACGAAAGGTTTCAGCAGTCGTCTTTCTCGACGTCACGATAGTCACACAAATTTAATGTAAAAACAAAATTAAGTCGATAAGAATGGAATAGTCGCGAAGGAGCCAAAACTATACCAGATAAAATTAACTCGTAGTCGAAGGTACTGATGTCGAGGTACGAGGAGCCGCTTCAGAGAGCCAGAGAAATTTCCATTTGATCTCGAGAAGGCTAATGGATATTTTGCTTATGGACAAAGTCCCAATAGAGAAAATGTTACCAAACACTATAACAAACGAATAGCCAACCATCAATGTATAATAATTTACACCGATATTCGAAACTCACGGGATTATTCGTGTTTTGTTCTTCCCTTCGCCCTTCGATTCCTCTCCTCTTTCAGGTTTTATTTTTAGAGTATTTTAATTATTAAAGTATTTTGAAACGAAGATACCCACGGAGTGTTTAAATTATACAAGTTTTCCACCTTGTATAGGGTAAGAAGATATACACGAGTTTCGATTTTCGCATCACTTTGCGAAATTACTCATTTTTAATTGGCGAAAATTTACGAATTTAATTTAGTGAAATATTAAGATTAACTACTTATTGTTTTTTTAAAAAAATTATTATTGTTTCGAGGAAAATAAATCATATAAAATTATTGGCGTAGAATATAAATATTTTAAAGAAAGTTTTAGGCATACTGAAATTTTGTTAGCAGCATGTAATTGTATAGGTCAAGGTGGATCGTCCAAAGAAAAAGTCAACGGATTTTGATCAAAGAGACCTTCATTTTGAGTTGAAAGTTATTCAAAAAAAATTTCAGCCAGGGAGGTACTCCTGGAGGAAGATGTAAAAGCTCTCAAAGAGGGGGCATTTTCCAACAAATCGATTTTTTTCACTCCTGTCACTACTCAACATTTTTTTTTTTTTTTTTTTTGAGAAATGACCCAGTCCCAAATTGAAGCATTTGAGATTCTGCGTTGATCTCCGCAATTGTTATTAAAATCCAAGACCACTTTCAGGGTTTTACTAAGCTGTTAAAAATTTGCAAATCGCTTATTTTTGGATACATTTGTATTTTGAACATTTTTTCATCGCAATTATTTTGCATAGTAAATAGTACCTAAATGATGCCAAAATATTTTTTTTAAATATGATTTCTGAAACTGGGTAAATTTTTTAGAATGCAGGGGTGCCAATTCAAAATATCGAAAAATTTTTATAAATTTTTGGCCTGTTTTTCTCAGTTTTTTGAAAATGACAAAAAGGAATAGAAAATATTTAGTTTGTATTTTTATAAAATTTGTCGTATTAATTTTGTATTTGTATTTTTTTTCATGTTGAAGATTCCAACCTGAAAAAAATCAACTAGGTACATATCTTCTTTTAGGTACTTCAGAAGAGATGTTCTTTTAGTCGCGTTCTTGCATAAAATGTTAGACACTAGGTATTTTCTCTATCCCCTTCCCCTCATTTTTCTACGTAGAAGGCAGATTTTTGGATACGTTATGATACGTTATACAACTTTTGATTTCCTATCGATGGCGTTTATGGATAATTTTCAATTTATTTTAAAAATATCCATAAACGTCATTTTTAGGGGTACCTAAAATGTGAGGCTGTAAAAAAAAGGTTCAAAATTACGAATATTCAGAGAGCTTAATTCAACTTTTTCATCTAGATTATTGAATATATACCTCAAAACGTTACGTTTGGCGCAAATCGCAGGTTTCTAGTTTTTCAGGGGTTCCCAAAATATCGAAATTACGAAAAATTGGGAAATTGGATTTTTGAGTTCCAGTGAAAATTTTTATTGAGCTCAAAATTTGGCAGGATGGAGGTCTTTCAGATACTAATAAACTGTAAAAAACTTTTTAGCGGGGGGTTCAAAGGGTAAGTCCAAAATGGTGGTTCCAAAATTTTCAAAAAATTGAAACCCCCCCCCCATTTCTGCCCCCAAGGGTCGAAAATAGAAAAATCTCCTCGCATAACGTTTATCGGGTTCAAACAGATGATATTTTACGCTAAAAAAGTTTTTGAAAATGATACTCAGTGGTTCCTAAAATTTTTTTTTATTCGCAACTGTGGGAACCCCTGGAGCCCAAAAAATGGTCATTTTGGGTTAACCAACCACGGATTCGTATTTGGGACATTTATTACAACATTTCAAAAGTGGTTGAGTTGATAACTAACTGGTGCCAAAAATGCCAAAAAATGGCCTTATCGCAACTCCTCCTTTCCCTTCAATATCTTTTTGAATTTTAATAGACACCCTGATGCCAAAAAGAGTTTTCAAAAATGCTTTAAAAAGTAGGTACTTTTTTTTGAATCCAGAAAGAGAATTGAAAAATTCGTAAAAAAAAAAAAAGGAAAAATGGTTAGGTTTTAGTCAGTTTTTAGCTAAAAATGCGAGGCTTTCAAAGTTGCTATTTTTTCGCAGAATTTCGCTTTAATGCCTGGTTGGTGCAAATTACAAGTTCAAAGGCAATAATCTTGATTCAGAGACTTAAATTTTCGAATATATGGGTACCTGCTACCTAATTAAAAGGTTTGAAATAAGCTTTTGAATTCAAAAACCATACAGTGGGTTTTGTTTTTTCGATTTATTTTTTCATTATCATTTTCATTAGTACCTAAACAAAAACTCACAGTTTTCAAAAGACGAATAAACTGAGGATTTACGCATACAATTTTCAAAAGTATTACAGGTTTAGTGTTACCAATTTTTTTTCATCAAGTAGGTACCTAGGTATCAAAAAGTATTTTCTTCATTTTCGAATAATTTGTTGAGAAGTGAATCTTTTACTGAGTATAAGTTTGGTGGGGGGGGGGGTATGTACCTCAAAAATTTGGGATAAAATGAAGGAAAATTAACGAAAATACTAGCTTTTCTCATTTTGAGGCACTTTCTCTCTCTCTCTATTTCACTATTCTCTCTCCAGTTACTTACAAAGTCATTTCAGTTGAAAAAATTTTGTACGTCTTGGTGAATTTTTCCTACCTATTTTTAAATACTCGTAGGTATGTATTTTGGAGCACATATTCCTGCTCTCCTCGCAGGTATTTCATATGAATTTTCAAGTTTACGGTTTAAAAAATTTATCAAGACCAGAATTCATGCATAAATGAATTGCTCAAATTCTGACTTCAGATTTCAATGAGAGGGGCTGGTATTTTTATTTATACTGATTACTGAATAACTGAAATAATATTCTCCAAAAGTACAAAGCTATAGTCTGAATTTTTACCCTTGTAATTTTTTAATATAGGGATTCATTTTTTTCATCAACCCCCATCATCATCCAATAGATACCTATTTCTAAAAAGATAAACAAATAGGGAACAAATGTAACCTACTTATTGTACCTTCCATATTTTATTCTTTGCTTCTTTTACATGACTTTTTTCCTCATCTCTCACATGAAAGATACACGTGGTGTCGTTAAAATGGAGTGTAGGCAATTTGTCTCGAACTGAAGTTGGAAGAAGATGGGGTAAAATCAAAAGCAATTATATGTAAAGAAATGCGTCAACGTAAGGGATATATTTACGATATAAAAATGTATACCTACTTAATACTTATAGTATACTCGTACATAGGTATCTAGATAGATACCTCTGTATATGCAGTTGGAATAATGACGACGTCTCTCTTACTTTTCAACTTACTATTAAATGAAAAGATGATAAATGTGTCCCGCTGAGCGTATTTCAATAAAATATTGAAAGGTTTAGTCTTAAGATATATTTACCCGCGCGCTGTTCAATCCTTCAATCATTTTTTTTTCAAATATTAAACCACACGAGTAAAATAAGAAATGGTATCGTGCGGCATAATAATATAGTAATGGGGTGTACGGTGTACTATTGAGAATTCTTCGGCGGCTTCGTTTCTCTATGTTTCTAATTGTTCGTTTGGCTTCGGCATTTGCGAGTCTCGAACAAGTGTAAGTATAGGCATACTACCTATTTTGAATATAGCCTACGTTAGATATACTACTATATACCCTTGTACTCGGCTTTTATAAGGGTTTTTCTACCACGAGTTGGAAAAATATAGTAAAAGTTTGATCAAAAACGGGCAAAGCTTTTATGTTCTTAATGGCCGGCCAGCGATTAGGGAATTGTATGGAGAATTGCATAAGTAAAGTACGACTAAAAGAATTTTTTTCTAACCGGAGAACACGACAATGGTCGGTTTCTTACATAGGTTTTTTTCCCAGTGCCAGAGTTTTCGAAATCGACTCGGTATATAGGAAAAGTTATTTTTAATTGTTTTATTGTATAACGAGACGACGACGACGACGAGAAAAATCCAAATGGGAAAAATTTCCGCCTCCTGGAATACCCGGATATATATACGTTCTCGATGAGTAATATTAAAAGCATTTCCAACAGTACTCGCCGGTATAATTTATTCGCAGATTTATGAAAAACATGATGGCGAGTCGAGAGAGAAACACGAGCTCGCCAAAACATTAGTTATTCAGAGGATATTTTTTTCCCGCCGGTTTTAAGTTGTTAGATGAAAGTTTACGTCCTTTGTTTATCTGTCCTCTTTATTGCGCGACGGTAAGTTCTTGGGCTTTGTTTATGGCTTGTTTACTTGTTCGTTTACCCGCGTAATTGATAATCCAAACTGGGTTCGTTTGAATTAGTAGAATTGTTGATTCGGCCCGTGCCCAAGCTCGATGCCCGGTATCCTGCTGGCCATGCTACACTCGTGTACCACTAGATATACGTACCTATAAGTACATATAAAAAAGTCTTTTAAAGCTTCGAACCAGCGTCGCCGTTGTTTTTACTCGTGTTATTCGATTGGATGTGTCCTGTCCTATCTATCCTGTGTCCTCTTCTATATCGAGTTTTTTGTTCATGTTTCTTTTCAACGATGGTTATAGCCTGTTCAAAGGGTTAAACGTGTTAAAAAGACGGGTCGCCGTTTACCAAAGATACCCAATGGATTTCAACTGTAGCGAATTGTGTTTAATGGCATGTTTTATTAGGGTTGATGGAGATGACAAATTTGAACTTTTTTACCCTAGATTAGGAATGGCGACTTTTATTGGAAATTTCAGCTCGTTTTAATTTTTTTTTTCCTCAATAGATGTGTCGTATTTTGATGCAGCCTAAGAATGTGAAATTTGAAATGATCGTTTGAATTACCTGCCTAGAGCGTGTTGAGTGTCGTATGATTTTTAATTAATTTTACCAATTTTTCATTTTTTACTGAATTCGATGATGTAAGCGAGTACTATTTAATTTGCATTCAGGAAAAAAGTAATGAAGTACCAAAAAATCTCAATAAATAGGTGATAGAAAATCAAATTCTTGTATTTTCAAAGTATACTTTGTGGCAAAAAATCCATGAATTTTTTATTAATAAGTAGGTTTACGTAAGAATATCATCGTCTACCAAATTATTTCCTTGATTTTATTTTTCAATCCATTAAGGAGCAATATAAGTATATTGAATAGGTAGGTAGGTATTGTAAAAAAAATCAACATTTCTGTTGCCACCTATTTTCCCAGTTAATCGAGTTCAGAGAACTGATTCAGACGATTTCAAATAGTAGGTTCATTTTGCTATTGAATGGACACTTTACTTATAGTGTAACACGCTAATTAAGTAAATGAGATTAAATTAGAGAATTTTGTTGACCTTGAAATATCTTGGGTAGGTATGCCATTCTCACAAGCCAGAATACCTAACTATATACTCAGACTAATCTATCAGATGTTTTTTTGGAATTTATATTGAGTAAGGACCTTAGGCACACGTATCTACGTATTACCTAGGTATAGATTAGTATTCGAAATTAGGTGTGCTATTAGATGATTATCAATTTACTAATCGACACATCATTTTATTTTATTTTTTTGTTTTTTATTTTGTTTCAGGTGAGTACAAATTATTGTCAAGAAAGTAGATACGTAAAAGAATAGAAGTACCTGTAAGTCAATAATTTATGCTTTACGCGAGAATTTCATCAACAATAGATTTACTATTGAAAAGGTAACCATCCGAGTGTTTTCAAACGTCTGAAAGAAAGCTGATTAATTATGCAGAATTTGATTAGAAATTACCCTTTGATGAATACAACCGATAAATAACTGGATTTTTTTGCCCTTTTTGACTGAACTTTCACTCTTCTACTTTTTGAAGTTGAGCGAATTTAATAGGTAACTCTTTTTGAACTGATGCTGCCTTTTCGATTTAAACAAAAATTCAAAATGCGTTATGAAAGTCTTCAACTTTTACATTGGGGTCATTCCACGTCAATTGGACCAAGAAGTGGTAGGGGGGTTCGGCGATTTTTTTGAAATTTTTCCTGTGGAAAGACTTTCCGAAGGGATGAACAATGGCGTAAATCGCAGGCCTCTAGCCCATTTTTAAAGGCAGCCAGGGGGTGTCAAAGTTTTTTCAGTGAACCTAAAATATCATCAATTTCAGCAGTGGATTACTCGATAACCGCGGTACCTACCAAAATGGAACATTTTCCCATAGTTAGGCGTTTTGAAAGGCTTTTTGGTGATATCATAAAAATCAGTGTTGCCACTGTCTTTCGTACAAAAAATTAGCTCAAAAAGACGTATCGAAACGTAGTTTTCATATCGTTCCGACTCTCAAAAATTATGAAAAAAATGTATTATGGACAACTTTTCATGCTGAACAACATTTCAAAAAATTGAGATGGTAACATGTTGCAAAGTTGATTTAAAAAATTTCAAGTTTGCGAAAAAATACGATTTTTTGATTTAAAACATGAAAAAAAGTTTTGATAGGTGAAGTTGACCCATTTGACCCCTATTTTTACGTAAGTATCTGTTGAAAAGTTGAAAAAACCCTTTCACTCGATGAAATGAACTCCTCACAAAAAAATCAAAATTCGAAAAGATTCAAAAAATGAACGAATTTTTATTTTTTTGTTGTGAGTGTAATTTTTATCAACTTTTTCATGAAATACGTCAGAAAGGTGTCAAAATAAGACAACTGAATAAATTTAAACTTTTTTTGATAATTTGAAATTGAAAATTGAATTTTTTCGAGTTTTGATTTTTTGTGAGGGAGTTCATTTCATCGAGTGAAAGAATTTTTTCAACTTTTTCAACAGCTACGTAAAAATAGGGGTCAAATGGGTCAACATCACCTATCAAAACTTTTTTTCATGTTTTAAATCAAAAAATCGTATTTTTTCGCAAACTTGAAATTTTTTAAATCAACTTTGCAACATGTTACCATCTCAATTTTTTGAAATGTTGTTCAGCATGAAAAGTTGTCCATAATACATTTTTTTCATAATTTTTGAGAGTCGGAACGATATGAAAACTACGTTTCGATACTTTTTGAGCTAATTTTTTGTACGAAAAACAGTGGAACACTGATTTTTATGATATCGCCAAAAAGCCTTTCAAAACCCCTAACTATGGGAAAATGTTCCATTTTGGTAGGTACCGCGGTTATCGAGTAATCCACTGCTGAAATTGATGATATTTTAGGTTCACTGAAAAAACTTTGACACCCCCTGGCTGCCTTTAAAAATGGGCTAGAGGCCTGCGATTTACGCCATTGTTCATCCCTTCGGAAAGTCTTTCCACAGGAAAAATTTCAAAAAAATCGCCGAACCCCCCTACCACTTCTTGGTCCAATTGACGTGGAATGACCCATTGATTTTTTTGATAGACAAAATAAATAAAACATCAAGTTTCAAAAATTCAAAATCAAATAAAACGAACAGAAACTAGAAATTGAAGGCATTAAATGTCGTAAAAAATGTAAACCTGTAAGTAAGTATTATTTAAGTGTAATTTGTTATGCGCGAAAGTGTGACTTCCTTAAAATAAATTGAAGTTAACTCAAAAATTAATAGAATATTGGAAAACGACCAAAAGTTGATGAAATAACGCTTAGTTTATTAAAAATTGCCAACATTTACCTAATCAAATATTCTTAAAATTGAATAAGTAATTATTTTGTCAAATAAAAAAATGCAAAAAATATAATAAAAATTTGTTAAATTGACTTCCCACCTACCGTATTAAAAATTACTACCTACAAATTGATGAAAAATCAGCATGGGTACTTGAGCAAAATTTTGCAAAAATTGCCTAAAAATTGGTTTAAATTAAAATGTCGTGAAACATTGCAAAAGTGCTCAAATTTTAAAAAAATGGTTGAGAATAGCGAAAAATTGATTAAATATTATCAGCAGAATAAATTTACTAAAGTTGCATGAAGTATTGTGAAAACTGTAAAATGAGCATACAAATAAGTAAAAATTGCTAATGAATGAAAAGATGAGACAAACTTGACAAAAATTGCTTAATGCATCATTCAAAGTTCATAAAGTATCTCAAAATTGCAGTAAAATTTTGAAATCAAAAATAATGTCTTGGTAATGAAAAGAACAAAGAGCAAAAAATTATTCGTAATCGTGATTCATGGCTTATAACTTTGGAGTCTCCAAAGCAATTTGAAATGTCATTGGAAAAATTGAAACTGCGATGTAGGCTTCAAAAGGGCTTAATAAACGATTGTTTTCAAGTCGGTTGGTCACGTTGGCTTACCAAACCATATCTAAAAGAAAAAAAATCGTTCAGGTTTTACCCCTTTGAAAATCCAATTTTTCTCATTTTTTTGAATAAAAATTGGTCAAAAATTCACTTTTGTACTAGCATTCTTAAAATTTCGCGGTAACCATACAAGTTCTCGTGTTTATACTTACTTACCTACTTTTATTTTTCGCCGGACAATTTAAAAATGAAGGAAATTGAACGTTCGCTGTGGAAGCTTCGAACACCCTAAAACTGGTGATTTTTGATGTGGGTAGAGGGGGAGGAGGGGAGCTGAAATGAAGCAATTATTCACATGGATCCATTACCGTTGAAAAATGTTTGGTGAAAATATTGAAAAGTTGCCATAAAAATAGTTTTTTCAACTTTTTAAATTTTCAAAAATTCGCCAATAAATTCAAAAATGAACTTTACCTTAGAACATTTTAGTTAGCTTTTAGGTTAGCTTCGTTCAAAACGGGTATTAAGTATCTATTGATATTATAACCAGTGAATTTAGCTAAAATGCCGCACTTTTCCATATCATTCCCTTTTCAGAAGCCCTTCTTCCACACATGGGAAACCACTTCTTATCTCCTTAACCGTTTATCCTGAAAAAAATACATTAAAAAAAAAATTAAATTAAGATATTTTAGATAATTTTTGGTACCATTGAAAATCTGTTAGAAGTTACACTGATGCATATGCGTACCTATACCTATTTTACCTAGCCACTCATTCCATCCAACAATTACCCATAAATCAAACTCACGAAAAATTTTCCTCTTCTAAAAGGTGTTTTTTGCGCGTCTACTTCGAAGGAAATTTCACATTTAAAAGGTACATTTGGTACGTGCCATAAACAACCAATACGAAAAATACGTAGACCGTAGACGTACATAAACACAGCCCAAGCAAAACTTCTACGTGCGTAAAAGAAACACTGCGAAAAGTATCGAACGTGCACTAATCTATCGGAAAGAGTTGGATAACTCGTGTAAAAAATTTAGCTCGCTGTAGCGAATTGAAACAAAAAGTCGGTGATTTTTAATTCGGCGTCTATTTATCACTTCCTTGATGAAAATTTTCAACAAATTGTAAACCATCACATATCTGTAGGTAGCGCTTTAAATACTTAGCGTAGGTATACGTAGGGTAGGTACTTGAAAAGGTGCGGATAAGCAGCAAAAAACATCGCATTGGTCGAGAAAAAGAAAAGAAAGGTGAAACATTAACGATATTCGCCTTGGATTTGGAAAACTTCCTGTTTTCGTGCTTTACTACTCGTACTTAGATACCTACCTATTGAAACTGGAGGCAAATTTTTCACAATAGTAAAATCTTATTTTGGCCGAATGCAGCGTGTTCAGTACATTTATAACTCTTGCGCGGATTTACACCAAGTAAGAAAAAATTCAAATATCGTAGCATCCGAAGAAGTCTACATGTTACTTTTTATCTTCTTTTTTTTCGAACTTGGTTAAAATAATGAAAAGTAAATCATTTTATCATACGGAAGGTTTTGAAATTCGTTTGAGTTTTTTTTTTTCTTATGCATGCTTACAGCACGTCACAGCGACATAATATTTATATCGAATAAAATGAAAATTTATCTTAAATAAAAATACGTACCCGGCGCAACATTTTTTTCAAGATAGACTGTATACCGGGTATTTTTAAATTATTAATATAATGCGGAAAAACGGAAAAGTAACTGTTAAAAAAAAAGAAAACAAAAAAAATGTAAGAATGGTAGAGGTATCAAGTATTTTAATTTCATTCATGAGTAAGATATATTATACCATATTTTAAAACATCGAGCTATATACCTACCTACTACTTTCTTAGTTGAAAGATGAAGTACTCGAGTATTTAAAAATTAAATTATTTGTTCACCTGAACATGTGTGTCAGTATGTTTGAATAATTTCTATATTGTATGTGGCATTGTTTGAATACCTATCCAGTTTAGGTGTTCTAAACCCTTTCCCAAGTACATATATCCAAAACAGTATGGGTTAACCAAATGTCAACGTGAACGGCCGTTTTAAAAATTTAACGAAACTATTATTATTAGCGAAAATCCCTCTCTTATTTAATACTCCACTCCACTTTCTTATTTACGATGACGTACGAGCGTATAAGCGACGACGGTTGCGGTAGTAGAATTTTAATACGAACCTCGGCGAAGTGTCCTAAAATTACATTGGAGATGATATACCACCGATGACGTACACGTGGGAAATTCTTCTTCCGAATAATTGTGGATAAATAATACATACTGTATCCTATACTGACAACCACCCAGACATCAACAGTCAAAAACTTTCCTGGTCTCATGACAGATATCAACCTATAGCAGCAGTATAACACTGTCTTCACTTTTTGTAATTGACATATCGGGTATCTAAGTATATTTTTTTAATTTGGTACCTACCTAGTACCTACCCTTTGTTTGAGACATTTTTCTGAAAAATCTTATGGATAAGTGTATAGTTTGCAAAATTACCCATGTCTGCTTGTATGGTTTGAAAGAAGAGAATTCTCATGTGAAGTTGGAAGCTTTGATTGATTCTTTCTGGTAAATTAAATTGATGTCGAACACCAAGATAGGCTAAAATCAACCTACTCCGAGGAATTTATAATATAGGTATAGGTGCAATGGTGCATATTGTGTAGTAGTCGAATTCAAGAGGCCGAAGACTATTTTTTCATCATGAGCATTTGCAGTACTCTGAAAGTGACCTGAATCCTATGGCAGGGTAAAAAGGCGAATCCAAGTCGATTTCCTTTTTTTGCTCCCCTATTAGCAGTGGAAAAATATAATTTTAGAGCCCCTAAATGGAAAGTTAAGGAGGGGCGACTTCAGAAAATAAGATTTTCTTAATAATTTTAGTTCAATCTTGGGAACGTGTGTTCTACTTGCTCAATTCGTCGAATTTGAAATTTATTTTCAAGCGGAATTTTTGGGGAAGGAAATGAGAAATTTTACTGTTGACTTTTAAAAAGTAAAAAAATATGTACTTTCCTGTATTTATTCAACACCCAGGTATGTCCATATCAAAATGGAGGAAAAATTAATTTTTCCACAAGTACCCAATTAATTAGATTTTTTACTTAAGTGTGTGACAGCCGATGAAAGGAGATTGACGATTCAAAAGGATTTAGGTTCTTATGCACCACAAATGGTGTGTCTAAACTGGAAAAAATTTCTCACAAAAGCTGTACGTACCTAAGCCTTTCCTGAAATTTTCAATTTTGACCCAGATGATGGAAAACGATCTCACACTAAATTGATAATCCAGAGGTCAAAATATTTCCATTAATTTTTTCTTCGTTAATGGAAGTGTAGTTATTGGAAAAAATATGCAAAGTATGTAAATTTGAAAAATTTGCTCAAAGTGATGTATTTTGACTCTCTGAGCAAGTTTTTTCAAAATTGAACTGCTATACCAACTTGACAAAAAAATATATAAAGAATCTTAAGGTATATTGAATTGTATTGAATTGCCAAAACCTTACGGAATAATGAACCAAAATCATTCAAAATGTTATTCTGGACACCAACACATCTCTATATTAATGCTCGACTACCGGGTGTGCCGAGATTTGTGTCAAATAATGACGAGTTTTGCAGCAACCTAAACTAAGCAAGTGTCAGTTGGTTTGCCGACTGTAAAAACTGAAGGAGGAAAGTCATAGACGGTTTTATGTTTATTAGGGTGGTCCTTAATTACATGACAAAAAAATGTGTGCTTTTTCTGCTCCCACCCCCTAAAGTGGTAACCTCTGATGAGAAAATAATTCCCTATTTTTTATTTTTTCCATTTTCGAAAAATTCGGGCTGCGGTGGGCCCCTCAATTTTCAAAAATTGAAAAAAAACAATTCAAAGAAAAATTTTTAAAATTTCAAAATTTTGAGTTGGAGGGGGCTAAAATCGCCATGAGAGTATATTTTACTCAAAAGGGACCTTCTAGAGATGATGGAACTCGAAATTTTAAAATTTTAAAATTTTTTCTTTGAATTAGGTTTTTTTTAAATTTTTGAAAATTGAGGGGCCCACCGCAGCCCGAATTTTTCGAAAATGGAAAAAATAAAAAATAGGGAATTATTTTTTCACCAGAGGTTACCACTTTAGGGGGGGGGAAGCTGGAAGAATAATATTTTACCTTCTTTGGTATACCCACCTACTTATTTTTTAAAACTAGAATAAGATAGAAAATGCCAACCTGGGTTAGAATTGATCTTAAAACTCGGTATCAAAAAGGTGATTTTGAAAAAGCTTCCATTTATTGTTCTGAAGATACTAGTATGTACCAGTCCCTGTGTTTCATGAAGTGGGCCAGTTTTGTAAAAAAATTCCAAAGTGCAAGGTATTTATTCAATTTTTTTTGTAACATTCTCATTTCATCGTTTTTCCTTCCTTCAGTAATTTTTGATTCATTCTCGATCAGTTTTCGAGTTGAAAACTGAAAATTTGGATTGCATTATTCTCTCATTTCACGTTTTAATTAGAAATTAAACGCATTTCGTACCTACTGGACAAATGTAAATTTATACGTAACTTGAATGCTGAATCGATCATAAATCAATCATTTATGTCACTGGAGGAGGAGAGATTGCATCAACCCAAAAAATTACTAAAATTGCTATCCACTTACTACCCACATTTACATAATTATTTCGCTATCCTAAGCAGGCTCAAACGAGTTTCAAGTTTCATACCCTTTTACCCTATTCTTAAAATCCACAGCAACTTTGAACCGCTTACTAGGCATTGAAGCGGTTTTGATCTTTTAAAGAAAATTTTAAGCTTATAATATCATATAGTTTAAGCTGTATACGTTGGTGTTCTAATCCTCATTACAATAAACTCCATTTAATTAAAAAATAACTCAAAGACATCGCTAACTGCCGGAATACTTACCGCACAAATGAAGAATTCTTATTCATTAGTAATTTACATATAATCGAAAAATACGAGCCAAAGTGTACTACGTACAAACGTAACCGGAGAACTACCGGAATTCAACTGTATCCGTCATTTTTGTTCTTTTTATTTCTCGAGATATGCTATATAGCATTTTGAAATTCGTAACGCTTAGCAGCTTTATTCATTAAGTTCACAAAAGAAAATTTACTTTAAAAGTATATATACCTCTGAAGGCTTAAAATAGATGCATAATTTAAATACTTTTTCCAGTAACAAAATAAACTTCGCTACGAAAAACATCTGCTGAAAGACGCCACGTCTTCACATCATATCAACACCGCCGTATCGCATCGCTCTTTAGATTATTTATAAAATGAAAATTTTCGCTATTCGCTTCAATATATAGACGACTTGCGTTACATTAGACGAAAATGAAAACGCTGCTTTTATTTTCAACCAAATAAGCAACAACAACAACGTTAACAGCGTAGAAGAATGTGCCAAGAGCAGGAGAAGAAGTAGGTACGAATAAACCGATGATGAATATAAGCATTTGTAGCGCATCACAAGTGACTGCGAGAATGTCGAGATGAATTTACACAGAATCGCATTCGTACCAGTAGGCCTAGATATTATTTTGGTGTAAAAATAATTACGATGTGTTATTAATTTGTTCGAAATACGACAATGGAATTAAAATGAGAATGAAAGCTTGCTGCCATTTCAAAAGAAGGTACCTATAATTTGTTACCTATAGATTTAGATATAGCTACCTATCAGTATTGGAAAATAGTGATGAGGTCCTCCACCCCCCCTGAATTCCTCGATTGTTAATTTCTTTGCAAAATAACGTTACAGTCCGTTCAATTTTGCATGAATTATTGTTCATTATACCTAATGGCTTATTGGAAAACAGTCAATATCAGAAGTCTTCCACAACTGGATGTTCTACATAAATTTCACCTTCATCACGCCAGGAAATAAGGAAGTCATGACAGGATGATTTCTCCTCATCATATACACATGATTCATTTTCACACGAGATGAAGTTCATTTTAATTTCGAATTGATACTGCGTGAAATTCATGACACTATACTTGCGACCATCATCACCATCAGCGTATTAATAACCATGTATGTGTATTGTGTACCTATTTAAAACGGTCACATGCTTCATAAATATTCATTTTTAGAATCTATGTTTGAAATGGCCTTTTCACCATTTACTTGGTTGTCCAGTATTTATGTTACTGCTGATGCTTCAGATGCTTTGCGGCTAAACCGAAAAAATACTAGCTCATTTTAAGAACAATCGTAGCCTATTTATACCAGGTTCAAGTAGCTACATAAATCATGAATAAGCTACAGTTATGGGTAAATTATTTTTTCCAAAAATCTCAACAATGTGGAACAAAATAACAGGACAGATGTATAAGAATTAGTAGAGGAGCGATCGTGGTCAGACTGATTTCTGTCTGAAAATACAAAAGTATGAGTACAAAGTACCTATGAACTATACATGATTAGATTTACTGGTGTCTCGTACAATTTTTCTAAAGCAGTTTACATTAGAAATACGTAACTCATTTTGGAGAAAAATTCGACCTTTGATTTCGGCATAAACATTGATGAAGTGAACTTGAATTGATATCTTATCACGTAGCATACGATTGTTTTCCAGTGTGATTCAGTACTTACCTATGTACTTAGTTGAGAATCCTTATCTATAGGTCGAAAGTCATCTTCACAATGAAGGCATTTATAATGTATGATTCATATTCAACTACTCTGGTGCCACAACTTAATGTTATCAGTGTCTTATTCATTGTAAAAACATGTATTTAAGTAAGGATAAGTTGATGCTTCCATTTAGTTCAGTTTGTACCTATACTATAGTTTGACGGTTCATAATCTGTAGCTTTCATTTAACGTTTGATCGTTGTCAAGGTACGATCTTAAATATTGCGTTCGGCTCAATTTGAAGTTTTCATGAAAGTTACTTTTGGAATAGTTTTTCATAAAACGGTCACTATTGGTTACCTTTTTTACTACAAAAATTATTCCAAAAAATGAAGAAACAGAAAAAAGTATGAATTTATGGCTGCGTTTGAAAAAATGGATATAATGTCTATGATTGTCATCGCGAAGAGGTCTTGAAATTCCAATCAACTTGAAAAATCAAAATGATTCAATATATGGTTCCTGTCATTTTCTTTTCATCGGTGGAGCGTAATGGTAACATTTGTAAGTACCTACTTAATTAATTTCTTAAATAGTATTGGTAGGTAAATATTCTACGTAAGAGGTTGGGTAATTTTAGTGTTTTATTCCTTTTTTTTTTTTTAATATTCTTATTGAATGAAATCAATTATGTGCATCATCTTTTTTGCGAAAGTGAAATGTGCATAAAAATGTTGTGATTTTTGGCCAGAAGGTCGTCCATGAAAATGATGGTTCATATAAATAAGTTCATATTTTGTTTTAAAATGACTAATTGTGAAAACTGAGAATTACTACCTATATTAATTTGGAGATTGATTGGAAGAGTTCATAAAAAATGTACAAAATGTCAGTGAAAAAGAGGTTATTCTGTGAGAGCAAGTATCCAATTAGACCTACATTCCAAGCAAGATTTCTGAATAATGTTTTTATGAAAAGTTGGAAAGGTAATGAAAAAATATAATGCAATAATCTAAAAAACCTTTACTCTCCTTTCGTATTATTTAACTTTTTCTAATATACGTACCAATCACCTTTTTATTATTTAACTGTCAATTAGCAAGCAATGAAAAATCATAGCTTTGGGAAGGGATAAAATTTTGGTACTTGGTAATTTGAACCAAAGGAAGAAGTCATGATTACTTATTGGTGTAAAGGTACCTAATGAGTGAAAAATTGGAACAAATTTTCCCTTTCAGAAGGGAAAATATTCACACGTATTTTTTCATCTCCATTGAGAAGAAGATGGAAGAGAGAGTGAAAACTTTATTATTTTTTCATTTTCAATTTTTTAAAAAGAGAGATTAGATAGGTACATACTATGTTTCTTTGCGAGTAATAAAAATATGACGAATGGAGGGGGAGGGGGAAAGAGAAGGAAACTGTTGAATTGGTGACTTTATTCGCAGTGCTTTTGATAGGGTTTCGTCTAGTTCAGTGCTTACTTTCAATTTTGCTTTCATTTTTTCAAAGATCCTTTTTTTTTGTGTGTGTAAGATGGTGAGATCCGCTCTCTCACCAAATTGGAGAAAACTCACCCAAATGATTAGTGCGCAAAATTCAATGTGTTCCATCTCCGGAAGGGGAGAATTAAAAAATTTTGAAACTTTCATAGAAAGTAGCCATTCAATGTATTTGGTCCATATGTGGAAATTTTTTCAAAATATTTGGTATGATGGAGGTTTTTTGGGAGGATTAAAAATGTTTTAAATTTGTAGAAATTTAGCTACACCTTAAGGTACTGGTATAATATATGTACATAATTGTGGAGCTGAAAATTCGGTGCAACATGCTCAAATTCCTTTTTCAAAACACACCTCCCTCTTCTAGTTTCCCAAATAACGTAGGTTCCATTATGTGAAATTCTTTCCTCTCCTAAGTATTGAAAAAATTGAAAACAAAATAAAGTTTTTTGAACATTTTTCATTTTCAGTCAGATTTTGTTTTTTTGAATAGATAACTGGGTAGCCCATTTTTTCTAGAAAAAAAACACTGCATAGGTACCTACATCCTAAAGTTGGAAAAATCGTTAACATTTTTTTTGGAAATTTTCTATTTTTGGACAAAGTTTATTTTTGAAAATAAAAAACTTTTTGAGAAAAAACCTCCATTGGTCCCCATACTGGGAAATAAATTCATTGCTCGGAGGACTGAAGGATAGTAGAGAATTTTTCAATGTCACTGTCACCTTATTTTCTATTTTTAGAATTTTTTTCGCTTGATGGGTGGAGCTGGATGCAGGGGCAGAATAATTTTGATTGCATCTAGCTTCCACTTTTCTCTTTTAGGTACCTGTGCCTTGTCTCTGATATAAATATGTATGTGGAAGGAGGGAGTTACTTGAGGTGGGCTTGGTTGTAGTACATAGGTATGGTACATATTAAAAATGGCGAAATTGACTTGGGCTTTTTTCAACTGACAAACCCATAAAATCGATTACCTACCTAAAGATTTTGAAATTTAATTTTTCATTAGGGAGGAAAAAAGTGAGCTTGCCACGATGTTACATTCGTATTTTCCATTCATATTTTTGTTCATGATTGAACAATTTTTTGGGCTGGGAGAGGAGGAGCTCTCAATGTAACAAGTATTTCTACATGATTTTCCATTTTCCTACACATTTTAACCTCGTTTTTCTCCAACAGTGTGGAAATTTACTCATATTTCACGTTCTTAATGTAGGAAACCGAGGGAATATATCTGTAAACGCGATGAAGTTATGTGCTTTGCGGTTTCGCTGCATAAACGATAGATATTATTAATCACGTTCGCGTTTCATTTCATGTATGCCACTAAAAGCTGCAGATATTATAGCCTAGACGAGCAAAAAATATCTTTATTTAATTCAAATAAATATTTCGTTTATCCGGATCGGAAAGTTATAGGCAATGGTTTGCGGTTATTATGGTACACGCATATAGACTCTACATACGCATACAGTTACATTATAGTCTGAAGTGAAAAGCTCTTTCGGCGGCATTGTAATGGTTAAAAACAACGTCAGCTGTTAATAATATTGAGCATATATTACCCCAATGCGATACTATTGCGAATTCTATACGCGTTTGGTGTTTTCACTTGACGCGCAAAGAATGGGCCTACAATATTGAATATAAAAAGATAACAATTTTAAATGTGTCCGATTCAGATTTGGAAATGGATTTAAGAAAATTTTACTACTTGAATATAAATTTTTCTGTACACTCTTGGGAGAAAATTTGTTCTACACTCCTAGCAGAAAATTTTTTCTTCACTTGGACCCAACCAGCGCAACCGACTAGATGGTAAAATGTAATTTGATATAAATCCGAGATAAATATGCTGACAAAATAACCGAAGGTTTTTTCTCTCATTTTACAAGATAAAGCTGCAGCAAGAGCAAGGTATACGTTTCTTTTTTCTTTGCTCGAAACGAATGTTACAATGTTTGAATGACTGCTGTTTAACACGAAGGTAGCTTTTTAATTTGTTCCAAGCCCAATGTACTGAGTACAAAGAATAAGTTCGTTCAACTTGATTATATTTACACAGTTGCAATTCAAAAACACTCACGGTTATTTTTCTCTTATAAAACACTCTCGTCTTATACTCTCAACTACCACTATGTATAGGTACTCTCCAACACACATTTAAAGCTATATAAATTAATAAAAACCAAAAAATACTTTTCCATGGTTTAAATTCGAGAGGTTTAAGTTTACAATGCGGGCGTATTTTTTTCATTTTTATATTGGTTTTGTTTTAAGGGGAATTGTTGGTTGGTGAATAGGAAAAACAAAGCGTGGCAGGAATACCTACCTACTGTATGGTTTTTTTTCCTCACAAAAAGGTTGATATTTGTGAGTTATTTCTTCTCTCAAAAAATCTGGCCATGGAATTTCGATTTTTATTAATGGAAAATAAAACGGCCCGAGAATAAATATCTGTTTCTTTTTTTTTTGTGCTGCGAGAGGGCAGTTTTGAAAAATACCTATATTGAAAATTTAATACGCAGCAATGAAATGTTTTCGAGGTTTGGAATTTTTTTTTGCAAAAAAATTGAGTTGAATTTTGTCTAAAATTTATAAGCATTCAAATAAAACATCGTGAGATGCAATGGGCGAGGAGTCGAGAGGAAGGCTGGTACATTGTTTTCTTTTCTTTTACATACCTATCTGTATTTTTTTATTTCATTTTTTTAAATTTTCGAGCCAGTTTTTCAACATTTTTAATATAGGTACCGTTTGCTCGGGCGAACACGGGTTCGACGTTAGGAAAGGTGGAGGGGGGGGGGGGTGTGAACAATAAAAAAAATTTGACATGCATTTTTGAACCACCCTAGTATGTACATAGTTATCAATGAATGGATGGAATTCAGAAATTTCGATGGAAAATTTTTTGAACGAGGCAAAGCGTAAAGATCATACAAAAATAGATCACGAGCCAAAATTTCAGGCGTTAAAATGCATTTTTCGATTTCTCGGGAATTTTCCAAAATCAAACATTTAAGAAATTCGAAAAATCAAAATTTAACCAAATTTACTAAGAAAGCAGAATGTATTTTCAACGTTCGAAATCAATTGGAAATGGTTTCGAACCATTTTGAGCTGTTCTGGAGCTTTCAGCAGATTTTTGAGAATTGAAATTTTTATAAAATTTCACTTGATCAAGTTGGAAAGCTAAAATTTTGTGTATACTTTTATTTTCAACAAGCTGAGTCGATAGTAGATGGTTTCAAGCAGTTCTTCCGTCTCAAAAAAAAACGTTGATACCTAATTCTAGATTTTCGAAAAGTTTCATAAAAACTGTTAAATTAACTTATCAGTCACGTACCATTTTTTCAAAATCGGTTTCTGCCGGTTTGAAACCATTAAAAGTCGGTTCAAGTTTCATATTCTACACCCTGAATTGCCTGGAGATGGTTTCAAGTTGTTTTTGAACATCCAGCAACTTTTTGAAAATTACAATTTAAAAAAAAAACATGAAGCTTTTTGAAAATCTGATATTCCAAACTGTTCATGGAGGCTCCAGAATGACATGAAATCATCTCCAACCGACTCAGCATGTTGAAATTAGAGTATGAAGTAAATTTTAACTTCTTCCTAAGTTCATTTGGTGCAATTTTGTGTGAATTTTCAATTTCTGCTAGAGATACCAGAACTGCACAAAACGATTCGAATGCATTTCAAGTCGATTCGAGAGGATTTTACTAAATTTTAGCTGTCAAGGTTGATTTGGTAAAATTTCGATTTTTTCGCAGTTTTGGCCGAAAGATTTTCGAAAATTCACCAAAAATTGAAAAATGCACTGCACCTGAAATTTTGACCGGTGATGTCTTTTTGTATGCTCTTTCTATTTAGTTTTTCCAGGTTCAAAAATTTTTCTGGTTGTTGGGATACCTTCCTTCTGAGAATATTTTTTGTTTTTTCAAATTTCTCATCAAACTTTCATTTACTCGGTTCTGTGTGCTTTGAAAATTTTCTTTTCTCTATGCTGAATATTTTGATTCCTAAACTTGTTTGTGTCTAAGGCCTCGTACATTCATCTGTGGTTTAAAAAAAATGAAATAAAAAAAAATAGTTTCTCGTTTCTTTTAATTATTTTTAGAAGGAACTCGAAAAAATGATTTGGAGGAGATCTTTAAAGCTGAATAAATTGACTTAATCAGGTACAATGGGTGCATGTCTTTCAATACATAATTATAAATGTTGAAATGATCAACGTCTCATATCATTGTTCTTAAAATCATGTACTTACTCATTATTATTGTCATGAAATTTTATTCGGATTTCAAGAAGTTTTGGACATCCCAGAATTATTGAAATCAATTTTCCCATTGAAAAGATCTATCCACCCACTTAGACTTAACCACTTTATAATTTTTTGAAAAAATGCATTGGAGTTTTTCATCTCTGTCTTATTTATAAATAATTTTCTCCATCGTTTCTCCCCGATAAAAAGGTGTTGGCGAATTTACACGAAACATAATGATATTTTAACAACAGTTTGAAAAACTTGACGTGTTTTTTTTCTCGTCAAGGGGTGTAGTGAAACCAAAGAACCAGGTGAAATGGTGCAGGACCGGGTTACTTTGTGTTTGTGCGGTTTATTTGTATGAAGTAAGGGGATGCGGATGTGTGAGCACGAAGAGAGACCTCGTCTCGTAAATTAATTGAAATTGCACTCGAGTAATTACATTTATAAATTACCCATTTGTCCTCGTCGAGCGTACTTGGAACGGAATCCATTTGTTAAACTCGTATACCACCGTCGTCGAAAGTTCGGCCTGATATACGAGAGTAGTATTTGCTCGTATACGTATCCTACAACTTAAACACCACACCATCATCCCATGCCATTGAGAACTCAAAATATGCCTGTGCGAAACATCCTCCCTGTCTCTCTCACCCTATCCTTGGGTTCTGTTGTAATACGCAGCACGCATATCGTAGTACAGTCACCAGATTCTCTACGACCATAGTGTGTGAGCTGAGCCGAGCCTGAACAGAGAGCAGATTCGTCTGTGGTGGTGTATAAAAGCGTGCAAATGATATGTTAATCGTCTGGGTACTTGCAATATTTGCCAGTGCTTTGTATCATTATGGTGGTCGTTCATTTAATTAACGAATTATCAAACGAAAATCCTTCGAGCTTTAGGAATCTTAATTAGTATTGTTGAAGGCGCTAGACGATAGTCTATTGTTTGTAATCCTGATTAAATAGTTTGACCCTGAATGACTTTAAATTGCGGATGAATTTCTTAGATAAGAGTTTACCCCATTTTGGTTCGCCAAGCGTACCAACTTCGATTTCGAGTTTATCTCTTCGTATATATGGCGAAGCGAAGTTTTTGAATTTTATAGTGCAACTTATAAATGGAAATTTCGACGCGAGGAATTTCTCTCAATGACTTCCAAACGCTGCTGACCGGTCTTTATTTTGTAATTTTAACCAAGCCATCGTTTTTTTCCCTCTTCGTGCTTATTCGCGCGCCACTCCCAATCGTTTTATTAAGATGTCGAATACTCGCCGAATTATATAAATGCGGAAATTATTGAAGTTATAACAACCGGCGTTCCTCGCTATACCCTGAGCAAGTATTATTTTCTATCATTGCGAGGCGAACAATTTGCATGTTTTGATATTTTTCTTTTCCTTTATTTTTTTAATCTTTTGTTATACAGGGTGTCCCGTCGAAGGTCGGCAAACAATGTGCTTATTTTGGCATCTGAAGGCACAAGTTTTGCCAAACAATTTTTCATGCGAAATAAAATGTTAGTCGCTTCTTGAAGTGAAAAAGGTTCTAACCGAATGTAATTACTTATCAAACATCTTTTATTCCTGCAACATAATTGGAGAAAAGTTAAAAATGATTGATGGTGAAGTAAGTCAGAAGTGATCACTGTCAATTGAAAATATACGAAAGTTTGATTATCATGGCTTATGCTTGAGGGAATAGCATCTAATCTTCGTATTTGATTTTCCTGAAATTTTCCTAGCGACAGATTTTAAAGAGAAAATGGTTTGATGTACCTATTCCAATGTAGCTTGTAAAAGTTGCATTACAAAACACAGCCCAATCCTCAAAATCAAATTGAGCTATTGCGGTGTTCCAGGAATCGTCAGACGAACAAACAACGTTATTCTGACTGATTGTCTTATTTGCTGGGACACCATGTACATCGTATTTCCTTATAGTTGTAATATGTATAGATATAGCATAACACTAAATTCAAGGATATTTTAACGTCATTTTTATGGCTTAGCCAATGGAACGGAACAGGTGTCGATGCTACGTTGAAAATCTCCGCTAAAAAGTTAATTTATTCATTTTCTTTTTCCTTTTCTCAATTCCCAAGCATCAATGAGTCGTAAATTGTCGCAGTGCTATACCTACTCGAGTAACACGACGATGCATTTGTGGTACCCATCTGTATCGAAAGTGAACCTGAACAGAGCTGTGATTCGGTATACTTACTCGTCGAGTTCAAGGATACTAATTTTTCAATATAGACAAATATAAACTCACCTGTATTCCTTCATTTTTTTTTTTTGAACCAAAGAAAGCATTTTTTGAATTATTTTTTCCCTCTCTTAATTGCAGAAGCAGTCGCTGACTTTTCAGATTTCCCGTGAGTACTATCGCATTAATAAGCAGAGCTGTGTAGTACTCGGCGAGTAATTGAACTTCCCTTTTTTCTCTCTCTCTCCTCTGACAAACCGAAGGGTGCTAAATAAGCGCGTTACCACGATGCTTGAATTATTGTGCCCTTTCCCCACCCCTCCTCCCTGTCCTCTCACTTCATCCTCGAGTGTATCCAACTTGTACCCGTGTAAATGAGTGTCATTAAAGTGCTTGAGTAATGGACGCATTGTGTCGCGAAATATTTTTCTACTATGCAGAAATGAGTTTTTTCCCTCTTTATTAGTGCATGAATTTGGGAATTACTGCGGTATCCTGCCTGGTGTTCTCGCTCTTCTTGCTTACCTACGTGGATTTTTGTATTTTCGTATTCAGAATTACTTTATCGAAGGGTGGTCTGGGTTGTGGGTTGCGTGATTTCAAAGGTTAGTCATAATTAAAGAAAAGCTACGGGAAATGGAATTTCAAGCAGGGGATGTGTATTTTGAAACTGGCGCGTGGGTGTTTTCATCTCTTTTTCATGTACTTTACTGAGTCTTATGCATGTTTTTGAGAACTTATTTTCATGATATTTCTGACTTACAATGTGTCTAGTGCACATTGATAGTGTACGATTTTTGATTATTCCAGCTATTCGCTGATCATCTTTGGTCTAATTGTTACCCAAAGTCAAAATCGAAGTCTGAAATATTGCACGAGCGAAGCGAACGCGATTTTTTTTTGTTGCGAAATTACATCTGAAAAATAGTGGTTAGGACAGTTTTTATTTTCAAGTTTGAGGTTTTTTTGCGCCCACCCTTCAAAGTTGTTCCATTAGGTGAGAAAATAATTCCCTAGTTTTGTTTTTGCCCTTAGTGAAAAAAAAGTAATGCCCCCCAATTTTTCAAAATATTGAAAAATAGGAAATTATGCAATTTTTCTATTTTTTATTTTTTTCAATCTACCCCACCCCAATATTCTCTCTTTGAATCAAAACAGCCCCCAGAAATTTTTTATCCTCTCCCCTGTAAGAAAACAATGAAAACTGGGAGGTGGTTCAAATTTGCTATAGCATTGTAAAACATTGATGCTTTCGTCTTGTGATTATTTGAGGCTGTTTTGGTTCAAATGGGTGAATATTGGGAGGAAGCAGAACATAAAAAATAAGAAATTGATCATTCCCGTTTTCATCGTTTTCTTACAAGGGAGGGGATAAAAATGGGGGGGGGCTGTTTTGGTTCAAAGGAAGAACAATGGGGTGAGATTGATTGAAAACAATCAAACAGTTTAAAAATATGCATTATTTTCTATTTTTCAATTTTTTGAAAAATTGGGTGGCATTCTGACACCACTTTTTTTTTCACCGGGGGGGGGGGGGGGTTGAAACCTAATAGGATTTATTTTTGCATCGAGTAGAACAACTTGGGGGGGTGGGAGCAGAAAAAAATCAAAAAAAAATTCCATCAAGTGTAAATAAGAACCACCCTAATAGTGGGTTTTAACAATTCTGGACGCCTATTCCCACTTTAGCACAGAATGAAGGAGTTGGGAGTAGTAAACTTATTCAATTTCCAATGAATTTTCAGTCATATATTTGTAAATCTCACAGTTGTCTATTTATAATTGCCAATTTGCCAATTTGCCAATTTGCCAATTCAACACTCAAAATTGCAAACTTTCCAACTGAACACTCAAAATTGTCAACTTCTGCCAACTTCCAAAACGCCCAGCCTTCCTCGTTGCTTCATCCCTGTCAACCCGTCAATTGAGAAATGACCAAATACCTTTACAATGCTAGATAATTATTCCTAAAGTTGGATTTTTGAGCTTGATTCAGGTTTGGTTTTTGGTCTACTCGTATAATTGATCTTCATCAATGCCTCTTGTAAAATGTCAATTTCGTGTAAATTTATAGGAACGAAATAATCTAATAAATTTTATTTTTAAAATACACGCAAACGAAAGCTAATTGATAACACACATTGATCTTAATGAATTAAACCTTTTAGTGTAATACGAAAATAAACACGATATAAATCACATTAGATACTGGTGTATGTATAGGTATGTACTTGGAAATCGAAACCCAGCAGAGTATCCAACATAGTTTACACAAACATAAATTACAACGCTGCCAAAATAAAAGTCCACTTCTCCTTTCCCTCCTCTCTTCAAAGTAAAACCTTATTAATCCAGAAACGAGCTTTGTATCGTTGGGAATTTCATTATCAATGCACCGAAAATCGACATACCTCAACGATACATTACGTATCGGCTTTTGAGGGGGGGATGGGCATGTAAGGGCACGGCACATACCCCCAGAAGAGGGTTCAAAAAGACGCATTTGAAGTATTTTTTAAAAAGTGGATAGAATACACTTACCTTATACGAAGTTCAATTCATGTAATTTTTGAAATTTTTACTATTGGACTTCAGATACCTATTTCTATAAAATACTCATAATAAAGGGCGCGAAATGAAATTTTTTTTTTGCTTTTTATACGAGATAATTTACAATTTTCAATCCACTAATCAATACTTACCACATTTATTTTGTTTTCTGTTTCAGGTGAGTAACTCAGAGTAAGCTAATTTCTGTTGTAAAACTAAAAGGAAATATAAAGTGAGTCAATCATTCATACATACTTAATATTTTATACATGATTTATTATAAGTTCATGAATTAAGGTGTACATAAGGAATAATCGTTGGAATATTTAACAGGTCAGAATTTATAGAAACTTTTTTTGAAAATTTTGCAACATGTTAAACAAAATTTCAACTTCGTGGTACACAAAAAATCTGCCTCAAGACCAGCAGACTAGTCTTATAGGTATAGGAGAGATTCTATAAATTGAATTTTCGCAAGCAAAAGTGCAAATATTTTCCAATTCCAACTACGGGCCACCAACACAGTGACTCGGGCCCACTCGAAAGTCAGGTACTACCTAACCAAAGAATGAAAACGAGTGATTTGGCAAATATTATAAGAAACTGTTTCTTTTCTTAAGCAGGTTTATACGTTTGGGAATAGAAGTTTTTCAGCTTTGGTGACTCCGATGCCGGCAGTATATAAGAAAAACTTTCACTTGGCTGAAACGCCGCAAAAAAACCTTAGCATATTCGCCAGCATAAGTAATCATCGACACAAAAACGAAACTTTTTCACGAATTCGCAAGTTGTTCGAAGAGTTACTATTCTCGCTATAAAGTAATGAGAATAAAACCACCTCGTACCTACGTATTGTTTTTACTTCAATGGGTTTAGAAATTTTGTGTGGGAGAAGTTCGAGATTATTGAGAAGAATAAAAAATATTCACGACGAAGGGGGCCTGCACACCGCACCGTGCAGAGATAAAGTGAAGGGATAAAAGTATACCTAAACAGAAAGTATATTATGTTCTATAGTATTAAGGACAGGAAATTGAGCAAAAGTGTTTGAAATACGTAAAATATCGATATAGGTAAAGAAAAAAATCGACTCGAGCGTTCAATTTAATCTGACACTTTGAGAAATTTTCCCGCCACCTTTTATATTCCTGCTATAATTTGACAGTTCTCAATCGTAGGTGCGCCCTTTTCAATGCCAATTTGGAAATTTCCTCACGAAAAAATTGCGGTTAAAAAACCAGCCTTATTTACTCGAGTCAGGCAACCGATCAAACTTGAAATAATTTAAATTCTCTCGGGAGGGGAAAAATCTTCAAAAATAAGAATCGTAATTTTCATTTAAGCGCGAAAAAACAAATACTTACCTAAGTAAAATTAAAACCGACCAATTAATCTTCGCTTATCTTTTATAATAAGTTTCTTACATTTAAAAAGGTAAAAATTACGTAAATTCTTCGCTTTGAATTTATCGCCGACCCCAAAAATACATTAACCTTTTATAAATTCTAATTAGTCACAAAGACCATGGCGCCGGGCGTCGGGCTCGGGCTCGGCGCTGCGCAGCGCAGCGCAGCGCCACAAAAACGTTATAGCGATATTATGCAAACAATCTCAAGTTTTCATAGAGTTGAGAAAAATGTTCGCGGATTTGGTTTATAAATTTTTGTACTTATACCTTTACACTGGCGGAGGCGGAGGCGGAAGCGGTGCAATACAAACCGAGATATTCAAATTCCACTCGCAAAGTATTAAGTCAAAATTTTCGAATATACGATCAAAAGATTTTAGTAAATTTTCGCCATAAAATTGGCACCGTTTGCTTACTTTATTATACACTGGTGACTCGTAATGTATAATTTAAAGGATATAAGTTAGGCACGTATAATTTTTTCTCTCCTTTTACACGTCGCCGAGTCACACAGATTCCCAATAGTATACAGACATTCGCGATATGTTTATTTCTTCGCACGACTCGGTGTATCAAGGGTAAGAAATAAGCAAACAACTTGAAAGAGGTACCTATATAGACCTACCTCTGCCTATAGACCGGCACAAGTTGCGAGGAAAAAAAACACCCAGATTTCTTATACCTTTGCTCGTTGTAAAATTAAATACTACTAGTTTGCTCGTAAATACAACAACTGTGCTCACCTAAAAAAAAAAAAAACACCGAGAAAAACATTCACGTAAGAATACAGATTAAATTTAAATAACACAGTCAACAAAAACAAGAAAAATACCAGACTATAAGGGAAAAAACGAGCTGGAATCAAATCAGCAAGAGAATTGTACGTACTCTGTACCTTAAAAGCAAGAACGTAGGAAGCTGCACACCTATCCATGGTATATATAACTGCACTATTCTCAAATGAGCCAACTTCCCAAACATGATCAAAAAGTAACTCGCAGAAACACATAAGAGAGAAAAACTTGCGCTATTTTTTCACTTTTGTAAAGTCCAAGTTGAGACGATGGAGGAAAAAAAAGTCTTATTATTACGTTGGCGTTGTTAGCGTTAACGTCGTAAGATAGGCTAGACGATTAAACAATGGAGTTAAGACAGAGTGCAGGGAGGAAAAAAAACATTATATTCTCACAAGGCTTAAAAACTACCTAGTCACGCGCCCATGACAAACAAAACTCCGTATCGGCTTATGCCTTTGCTTTGAGAAGCATATCAAATACACAAAAATTGTTTCGACCATAAAACCGAACACGATTTGCTTTGTCATAATGTCATCGGATTTCCAAGTTGACATCTACACCGAATTACCGACTAAATGTCGAAATGCCTACGTAGCCGGTGATACTTACTTTTCTTCACCAATGATTTACCTTCGCTTGTACGAGTAGATACATTTTGTGTGAAATTCGAGGATTGGGTTCAGACTCGATTGCAATCGAATTATTTTCGGATTGGTTTTGATGAGATGTCTTTAGAATTTTAATGAATAAAAAAAAATTACTTACCTTACTGTTATAAAATGAAAACACAAGTAATCCGCATAGGTATTGTTACCGAAGAAAAACACGTGAAGAAAGATATGAACAGTTTTATTAAAACTGATTTTTAAAACTGAACAATTGAAAATTAAAACTGGTTAAAAGAAAGAAATGATACTTAATACTGCTTAAAAATTGAACTAACTTTGACATGGGAAAGGTTGATGTTTTATACTAAAATTGAATAGGTAAAAATCGGAATAAAAGCAGGAAATTGCAAAAAAAGAAATGATTGTTGTGAAATAAAAAATACAAAGGTTAAAATTAAATAGGTAAGCTTAAAGATCAACGTTTAAAAATTGTATAATATGGTGTAAAATGATGTAATTATAATCGTAAAATGAGCATAAAATGATATGATGTAAAATGATGTAATTGCATAAAATGATTTATAATAATCGAATTGTAAAGTAAAAATGATCTGTAACATCCTTTAATCGATCCCTTAATCATAACATCCCTCCGGGGGTAGGTACTTTAAAAATTAAAAAAAAAAAATTTGAAATAATAAAGCAGAAAATAAAAACGATAAAATTGAATCAATTTCAACAATAAAATTAGAACAAAACGGAAATACAAAACGATAAAAATCGGAATAGATTGAAAATAATAAAAAATAGGAAAAAAAAGTTATAAAATAAAAATATAAAATGATAAAAATCAGAAAAATGATAAAAATCAGAACAATACCATAGTGAAATCTTCCTTAGAGCAACCTCCGTTTCTTTATTATATTGTCGCAGCGAGTGATGTGTACACATAACTTCCTTTTAAGACCATTTGAGGTTCCTGCTTCAAGTTCTGGTTCCTCTTTGATCTGTGTTAACAATTGTGGCATAAAGTGCGGGTAATAAATCTCTTTTATTAATTGAATGAATTTTTTTTCACATCTAGTTCTGAGGTAGATTAGTTCGTCGTTGAGTTGGTTGAATTTTGCCAGTATGTTGTTTTGAGTAAGTTTCAGGTTCTCAATTTCTTGGTTTAGTATTTGAAAATTATCATTTATTATATGTATTAATCTGTTCATTTCGGCACAACAAATTTGTTTCCCGGATTTGTATTAATTTATTAATTTTGTCTTGAGCGAGCATAACATTATCTTCCAATTGGCGTATTTTAATGGTATTTAAAAAAACATTATTGGAATTATCCGCAAGATAGGTACATGATTAAATAAAATAAACAAAAAGTGAGAAATAAAAAAATAATAAAGATCATAAAAAATTACACACAAAAAATTTGAATAGACACAGTAAAACAGTAACACAGTGAAATATTAAGGGATATCACAGACACAATGAAGTTATAACAGAAATGGAAAGTAATTGAATGAATACTGAAGTCTTTAGTATTTATAAGGAATGGATAAAAAATGCAAAATTCCAAATTTTGTTGAAATTTTATCAATTTTTTATGTTTTGTGAAGTTAATTTCAATGATTTTTTGGGTTTTTAGTTACGTATAGTCTTTTAATATATTTTTTGGATAATTTTTATAATATTTTATGAAAATTTCATCATCTTTTACCAGTTTTCATCAACTTGAAATTTTTATTTTGTGTTTTTATGCCATTTTAATATGTTTTCATCACTTTTTCATTCAAATTTTTGTTAAATTTTGCTGAAATTCGTGATTTTTTACAACTTTTGATGATAAGTTAATTCTATTAACCGAATGAAATGTGCTTTTCTACCCTATGGGCATATGAAGTCCGTTTTTTTAAAACACCAGTAAACGGATAACTATGTGGCAGTAAAAGTTTTCGGACTTACGAGCGCAAAATTATGATGCTAATTGGAGCGCTAAAAAAATATACGCATTTGCGCGCGTAAGACCGCAATTTTTACTGTCACATAGTCGTCCGTTTACGGGTGTGTACTTGAAATGCGCAGTCTGCTGTTCACTTTCAATACATTCCAACGTTGAAATTTGAATTTTTCGAAATGTGGTGTGTTCAGTGATGAAGTTCAGTGAATTCAATTTCCATCTTCAACTAGTAAAATATTTCAAACACTGAGAATGAAAATCAAATTCACTGAGCTTCATCACTAAGCCCATCACATTTCAAAAAATTCAAATTTCAATGGTAGAACATACTGAAAATGGGGCTAAACAATAGGTGATTTTGGGTGTTCTGCAATAGTTGCTCCATTTTGTCTGAAATGTAATGAGAGCAAACTGCACACAGCATGCGACTTGTGCATTGTGCAAGTTATGCAGGTCACCCAATATCACCTAATATGAATAAGGTAAGCGAACATTTAAAAGGAAAAAAGCACACTAGCATTACACAGTAAGTAACACATTAGACAGCGAATTCACAAATTACCTAAAAAACTTTCTGCAAAATTCAAAATTCTGGAAAGAACTAAACTTGCATAGACATATGCAAATCATTGAGAATGCACTAATAACAATATTACGCGAACTTGACATAAAATAATTCTCCGAACCAAACACATTTTAAAAAAGCGTTGATCTAAAAACTAAACTCAAATTTGAATCGAACTGAACAATACACACTACACTAAACACTAGTTTCCACTTCACATCTATGGACTTTGAAAAACTGAAATAACACACCATAGCAGACAAAAAATTCACGCAGAAACACACCAAGAAAGACGTTGACAAATACTTATCTAATTGTGATTGTGAAATAAAACCCAGATGTCCCAGACTCGAATCTGCACATCACTGTTCCTTATCAATTGACACTTTCGCGCTCACTAGGATCGCTACCATCGCCGGCTACTGTGTGACGTATAGAGGGGATCAAATGCATTGGTTATATGGGAGAAATTCAGTTTTTCGACTTTTTAATAGAAATGAGTGCATTTACGTAAATGTTGAATAGAACATTTCTTGAAGAGAATTAAATTTCCCGTCGAACGGTGTAAAAAACATTCATTTTCGTGCAGAAACAACGATTTTACGAAGCATTTTCATTCACGGATTTTCATGTAAGTGCACTTTGAATTAAAATTACTCGAAATTTTGATCGAGCACATAGGGTTTTTAGAATACCAAAATGTTCGCTATTTTATCCTCTTCAAAATGGTTGTTTATCCAAATCGCTAGCGTTTACCGTTCACAAGTAATAAAAGCTCAAAGTTGTGAAAACTAGTGATGCGGAATAAAAATCGAACTTTGAACTGGAACTACTCAAAATTGTCAGCAAGCACGTAGCTGTATTATAAACCAAAATACGCGAAACTTTGTCCTCTTTCCATTGGTTTTTTACTCAAAACTCTAGCTTTTACCGTTCAAAAGTTCTTCTAGTTTAAAGTTGCTGAAAGTGATCAAAAGTGATTCTTATCACCTTATCACAAGAATGTAAACAAAAGACAAACATCACGCGGATCTACCACTTTCGATGACTTTGAACTGCAATTACTTTTGAACGGTAAAAGCTAGAGGTTTGAGTAAAAAACCAACGCAAAGAGGACAAAATTTCGCGTATTTTGGTTTATTAACACAGCTACGTGCTCGCTGGCATTTATATGTAATTCCAATTTAAAGTTCGAATTTTACTCTGCATCACTAGTTTACACAACTTTGAGCTTGAATTACTTGTGAACGGTAAACGCTAGCGATTTGGATAAACAACCATTTTGAAGAGGATAAAATAGCGAACATTTTGGTATTCTAAAAACCCTATGTGCTCGATCAAAATTTCGAGTAATTTTAATTCAAAGTGCACTTACATGAAAATCCGTGAATGAAAATGCTTCGTAAAATCGTTGTTTCTGCACGAAAATGAATGTTTTTTACACCGTTCGACGGGAAATTTAATTCTCTTCAAGAAATGTTCTATTCAAAATTTACGTAAATGCACTCATTTCTATTAAAAAGTCGAAAAACTGAATTTCTCCCATATAACCAATGCATTTGATCCCCTCTATACGTCACACAGTAGCCGGCGATGGTAGCGATCCTAGTGAGCGCGAAAGTGTCAATTGATAAGGAACAGTGATGTGCAGATTCGAGTCTGGGACATCTGGGTTTTATTTCACAATCACAATTAGATAAGTATTTGTCAACGTCTTTCTTGGTGTGTTTCTGCGTGAATTTTTTGTCTGCTATGGTGTGTTATTTCAGTTTTTCAAAGTCCATAGATGTGAAGTGGAAACTAGTGTTTAGTGTAGTGTGTATTGTTCAGTTCGATTCAAATTTGAGTTTAGTTTTTAGATCAACGCTTTTTTAAAATGTGTTTGGTTCGGAGAATTATTTTGTGTCAAGTTCGCGTAATATTGTTATTAGTGCATTCTCAATGATTTGCATATGTCTATGCAAGTTTAGTTCTTTCCAGAATTTTGAATTTTGCAGAAAGTTTTTTAGGTAATTTGTGAATTCGCTGTCTAATGTGTTACTTACTGTGTAATGCTAGTGTGCTTTTTTCCTTTTAAATGTTCGCTTACCTTATTCATATTAGGTGATATTGGGTGACCTGCATAACTTGCACAATGCACAAGTCGCATGCTGTGTGCAGTTTGCTCTCATTACATTTCAGACATTTCTCCCATATAACCAATGTAATTGATCCCCTCTATTTTCAGTTCATTAAACATCCGATAGATGCCAGCCACTCCGCGCGAAAGTGTCAATAAGTACATATTATTCCAGGAAATCATATCACGTGATACATGTCTGTAGAAGTGTTTCTAGGAAATTCGGTACTACGAGCATCTTTATCAGAAATGCCAAACAAACATGCCGCATTACCACCGATAATCGCAAAGACTGCAGTTTTTTAAAAAATGTCTACGGGAGCACAAGATTTTGAGCACACTTTTTCAATTAAACGGCCGCTTTGATGTTTTTGTTCATAGTGCCGCATAATTTACTGGCGCTTCTGAAAAAAACGATCTTATCTCCGATTTATTTTGCCCATACCGGGTATTCTAATACTTAAGCGGAAAAATTTGTAGGTACATATGTAAGAAGATACAAACTGGGTCCATCCCAGCACACTTCATTCCATTAACCGAATTATTTTATTACATCCGCAATTCTAATAAGCAGGACTTACTGTAGCATATTTTCACCAAATTACGTTTCCGAGCCTCACCATCTTCCAGATCCACAATTTAGGGAGCAAGGCACTACGCAAAGGGGTGAAGGGGGACGATGGTTTCAATGGTAAAAATAGAAAGTGCTAATCAATATATTACAGCAAACACCATATGTGACGTGCTCTACAAGAATCGACCTTAGGCTTAGGTAAAAAAATGTGTTTTGAGAAACATGCATTTAAAGTTTTGAAGTGTGTTTTCGCCTTATTTTCGGGTAGGTATGCAACAGAAACGTCTCCAGTAGTTTCGTCTAGGTCCCCTTTAGCTCTGTGACTGTTCGTGTAAACCAGTCATAACCGCGGGTTTCCTATGCTGCCACGCTAGCCGCGTGGCGCAGCTGATGGACTATCACACGGGAGGTACTGGGTTCAAATCCCCCCTCAGCCAACAATTTTTTTAAATTTTTTTCAGTTGTTTTTTTTTCATTTTAATATTTTTTCAAGCAGATTTTTCACTGAAAATGAAATTTATTCTACTTTTTCTTCTTTTAAATAATTAATGAATTAACAAGTTTTTATGAAGAGAAATACACGAATGGGGCTTGATAAGTGTTTGTATGCAAATTAGGTTATTTTTTAATGCCAAAATCATAAAAAATAAAAAAAATTAATTTTGAGTTGATTTTGGCCCTACCCCTCAACTTTGGGGTCGATTTCCGAGGAAAGTAAAAGAGATAGGAAGTTGTGGTTTGCGCCATTGGAAAGAGCGTCTTTTTTTCTATAATAATCGCTCATTAACTTGAAAACCCTTTTTTTGACCTAAGGTCGATTCTCATAGAGCACGTCACATATTTGTATTTGATATCTGATTAAAATTCGACCCACAGGAATTGTTCCAAAATTGTAAGCCTACTACCCCCCCCCCCCCCGTAGGTGGGACGATCCTCAGTGGCTACCGGTCTGAAAAACTTCGTTTTGGCCCTAAAATTCATCATACCAAAATTCATGCTTCTTTCATCAAATTCCATTTTTTTAAATTTATTGCCACTTCGCCATACTCTTCTTTTCATTTTAAGAAACACCACATTCCAGTTTTTAAAAAATACTACAGCTATGAATGCAAGTACATAACAGAGAAATGCTTTGTAGCTTGAATTTTCAAAAATTCACCAAAAATTGAAAATAATATATTTTTTCCACTAGTGTAATCTTTTTTTCAATGTTGATACCTACATATTACTGTTCAAGATTGATGAAAACGAAAAAGCAAACAAACTTCTGGTAAAAACAAAAATACCTGCAGGTGAATCAAACTTCTCTATGATTCAACACGTCGTATGTCGTAGCCTCTCGTGTTACAAATGGTAAAATGATTTGACTAAAATTACAAATCAACGGTGACAAAGTGATTTGTCGTACGAGTACACGTGGAGAAAGAGCTACCATCATAGGATTCTACGTACGTACATATTTCGAAGTTCCCGCCGTAAAGCACCCAAACATACGAACGTAATAGGCGTATGCAAGAAGTAGCTGGGCGAGGGATGAACAAATTGTAGGCGCGGGTGAAACTGGTCGGTCGCGTCATATTTGAAATTTATTTCACCATTACGTTGAAATTTATACCGGCGCGTTGATGGATGCAATATTATTTCCATTAGCTACTCCGAAACCATTTGTCTTTACCCCGAAATGCAAATGAAAAGAAAAAAACCCCTGCAAGACCACCGTGATCGTCTGTGTGCTTGGTCTAGTTTTAGTTTTAATGTAGGCTACAGCCAAGTATGGAGTTTCACCCTGGTGTGGCGCAGATTCGGCCATCTATACAATATTTTTATTATTAAAATTAATTTTAAACGGTCGTATAATTTTTTTCATCGGAGTTTTATCGTCTCGGTCGTTTTGCTCTGCTCGTATTACCAATGTCTTTATTATTATATAGATCCACAAGTGAGAAGAACGCGAGTATTATGTCCATGTATAGTGTAAAAGAAACCCGAGCCTTTTTGTTACGCCCCGTTTGGGCGAAATTTTTATGAATCTGTTAGAATTTACGATTTTCAAGGTTCCTCTCATATTATGTCACAAGATATCTGTATCGCAGTTAATTACACCTCCAGTATGTGTGTGAAGTTATACTACCACTAAAAAGAGTAATTTTTAAAAATATCAATAAACGAGGGTAGAAAAACTATAGAGAAACGAATCCCATTGATATTTTTTTTGCCTCGAAGTGATAAGGTACTTAAAAGATTATTGTACTATTTTGGGAATTATTAATCCTTACGGATCAGTTTTTCCAAATCCAATAAAAAATCCTCGACACGCGCCAATAAAATTCAACGTTATAGTTTCCGGTTAAAAATGACCTCCCGCTTTTGGGTATATATTTTTGGCGTTTTTTTTCTCTCGCTTTCGCTACACTATAAGTTGGGTTTTCGTGATCATTGTGTTCGAAACTGAGAAAATAAGTATACAGTTACAAGGACGAATATATATTTCATCTCGTACGCGGACCAAAAACTAAATTAAAAATCGTCATCGATAAAGAGCGTAAAAAATGGCGAGTTGAAGTGAAATATTTCTAAATAGCCGATATATCGTACATACGATACAAAATCGACCTCCTATGGACTTCACGGGACACTTTTTTTCTCTACATTCTATGTTCGACTTTGTACGTGGTGAAGAGCGATTCTTTTCTATATCTTTTAAAACCTAATCCCGAGATTTATGGCCTGTAAAAAAACGAGTTGCATTTAGCCGCGCGTTTAATTTTCTATTAATAATTTATATTATATGTCGGTTTTATTGCTCGCCTTTTTACCCTACCCCCTTTTCTCTTTTTTCCTTTCGGACTCTTTACGCCAGAATTGTATAATTCCCTTGTTTCTTTTTTTCCCTCAGTCTGCGTTGCCCAAATCGCGATTTTTTTTTCACCATATCGTGCGAAGTTATTTATTTTACTGTATTTCCTCGCTGTATCTATCGCCGAATAGACTTCATGTAATGGACTATCGATTTATACTACGACCAAATTTCAAGTTTGGAAATTTTTTCTCCTATTTGGCCAAAGCGATATGAAATGTACGAGTACATTAGAAGGGATTATTATACGTTGATGAAGAAAACACTTACTCTGGACACTATTTCTTTCTTTTTTGACTTGTTTGTAGGCGAATTTTCCCATAGAGGGATGGGTTATCGAATAACACACGAGGTTAGAATCAAAAAACACTTTTATTGAATTAAAATTTTGAACAGATTAAGATTCTTCAACTAAGCTGAATTAAAGTTCACAGTAAAAATAAAATAAGATAAAGAGAAAAAATAAAATGAAAAACGAAAATCGATAAATTTAATAATAGGTATTGAAATGGAATAAAAAAAATAAAAACTTAAATTCAATAAAATTTAAATAAAATAAAAATCAATAAAATTCAGATAAGAATCAATAAAATTTCAGAGAAGAGGTGGAGGAAAAAAAGTAAAAAAAAATAAAATAAATAACTACCAAAATGAAATGAAATAAAACAAACATAAAAAAATAAATAAAATTCAGCGAAAAATCGATAATTAATTGATATAAAATTATCGATTATAATGATCGTAGTTTTTTTTATTACCAAGTCATCACATCTTCGAAGGGTAATTGAGTTTCACCTCTTGATGGGCAAGGCGCGGTGGGAGACGATCTTCATCGTTCATATACTCCATCCTTTCTTCTTGATGGGTAATGGCAATGGCATTAATATGGGATTCGAAATAACTGTAACAGCAACAGCGTATATCGTGTATTTTATGTTTATGAAGTGTTCTAATATGCATGGTGCATGTACTCCCCTTCCCTTCCCCTCCTTTCCTGCTCTTGGTGGTGTAAGTGGCGTCTTTTTACAAAATAAATTTGCCCAGCCAACAATTTTTTGTGGGAAATTGTCGAGGGTGATCCCCTGAATAATCGTTGAGAGTTACCACCCCCTACCCCGCTTGCTAATTCTTTATGGGGGGCTGAACCATCCAGAAATGGGGTTTTCGCGAATTCCTTCTCGATGATTCATCGTATATTTGAATACCTGATGCTTAGATATCGGATTTTTATGTGCTAAAAAACTTAATTTATGTACATAAAATATGTGTTTGAAGTGTTCGAAATATGTGAAATTATGTGCTCATAGAGCCAAAATAATATATGTGCTAACCTGAAAACAATAATATGGGTGTTGCTGGAAAGAGAATTTTGAGGAGAATAACTTGGTAAAATGATAAAAATGTGATAAATCTTTATTTCAAATGCACAAATCACATTAATTCACATTGATAAATTTAATTTTTTCAAATTTTTTTCGAATTTTTTATGTCAAACATAGAAAAATCAATGAAGAAAGAACAAAAACCATCAAAAAATTCTAGATTTTGCGTATTTTCTTCAAAATATGTGTTAAAAAGAGGAAAATGACCGAAATTATGTGCTTAAAATTGCTAATAGGTATGTATTTCAACCTGAAATATGTAAAATATATAAAAGATATTGGGCTCATTTTACAGGAAATTTTCCAAATCGAAAAGATATTATTGATATGTGCTATCTCTTTACAAATAGGAAAATATGTAAAACATAAAAATCCGGTCTCTACTGATGCTAGTGCCGTCAGTCAAGCTGAAGATGGTGAAAAAAATTACTTACTCATGAAGCAACAATTATACAAATCTCTTCCACAAGTTTTTGGTGTACATATTATTCGGATTTTCGAGTGGCTATTTTGAGATTAAATCATAAATTAAATCACGCGAATGAATAACTGATTTTACTCTATTTGCAGTATTGAAAGGGGTGTATGGATTTTCAAAAATCCAATTTTTAACCATGCATTTTGGCATGATTTTTTGAGACGAGCAAAAAATAGTTCTTTCACAAAACTGAAGAAGTAAAACGCAACCAGTGTTACCGAAGAAAACGAGGTTGAAAAATTAAAAACACTTTTTATTGAAAAACTGAATATCACAAATAGCTGGTTAAAAATTATACTGATTGAACTAGAACTGAATTAAAAACTGAACTGACTAAAAAGATGAAAAGAGTTACTATTTATACTAAAATTTAAATTGAACTTTGATTGGAAAAAAATTAAGTAAAATCATGAAATAAGATGAAATCGGAAGTTAAAATTACCTAAGTAAAATTATGAAATAAGATCAAAGTTTAAAAATCTAACATAACATAATGTAATAAAATGATGCGTAATATAATGTAATTCTACTGTAACATTCCCTCCGGGGTATTAAAAAAAAATTTTTGTTTTAAAATAAAAAAAAAATTTTTTGAAACGAAAATAAAATTGAAACAATTTGAAAATAAAAGAATTAAGAATCAGAGCAATAAAACTAAAAACGATAAAATTAAATCAAAAAACGGAAACACAAAGTAATAAGAATATAAAACAGTAAAAATCAAAAAATTTGGAAATAATAAAACAAAAACAAAAAAATAAAATAAAACGATAAAATTGAATCGATAATATTGAAAAATAAAATCAGAAAAACGATACCATGATGAAATAGATAATAAAACGATAAAATTGAATCAATAGAATTGAAAAACGATACCATGATGAAAATCTCTCTCAGAGCACCCTGCGCCTCTTTACCATGTCATCGCAACGAGCGAGGTGAATGCTTAATTTTCTTTTGAGCCCATTGGAGGTCCCTGGCTCGTTCGTATCCATTGGTTCCTCTTTGATTGGCATTGGTTGCGGGATAAGGCGGGGATGATACATTTCTTTGGTTAACTCAGTGAATTTTCTTTCCATTCTGTTTCTGAGATAGATAATCTCGTCATTCATTTGACTGCATTTTGCTAATACATTATCCTGAGTGAGCCTCAAGTTATCGATCTCCTGGCTTATCACCCGAAAGTTATCGTTGATTATAGCAATTTGGTCATTTCTACACAGCACATTGGTTTCATTAATCTGTACTAATTGATCAATTCGATTTCGAGCCAGAATCACACCAGTCGAAATTTTAGGGCATCCCAGAAAAATCATTCTCCCATAGAGCCTTCAATTTCAGAGATAAGCTATTTTTTAAATGAACCTTCTTTGTTTGCTTTGAAAAGTTGTACCAGAAACCAGGGTAAAAAATTGAATTTTCGAAAGTTCACGTACCCTTCGACGATTATCACTTTTGACATTTCCTTCGTAAGGCTAACACGTTCAGTCGATTATAATTTTCAAACTTTCATGTTGAATAATACTCGGAAGAATTTGAAGATTGACTTCGTTGGAGACAAGTTTGATTTAGTAAAAAATAGGAATTTTGGCCAAAAAAAGCAGGCTTCTCATTTTCGTGATTGACTGTTTCAAATTCTTTTCGAATTAGGCTACAGTTGACTGCTGTCTCAGGTATTCACTCGGTAATTATCTGGTAATTTATTCTACAACAGCCAGTACATAATACAATGCATTGCCCATACTGTATTAAAACTCGGCGGTATTGGCTGAAAAAAAATTCCCTATAAATACTCAAATGTATAAGTAGAGTTCAACATCGAGGTGAACTAACACGTCATTTGGTAGTAAATTATTATTTTTTGAAAAAATTCTCTCAGTTAGTTAAACGCGTTGTTCACGTGGATAATATTTCACGAGGACTCGAGTCGAACTCATCTAGGTAATATTTTTTAATTGAAATACATTCAAACGGAAAAATAGCGTATAAAATGCATTAGACTAGGTATGTTCACAATATAATAGCGCTATAGTGGTGCGGGATGAATACGAGCAGAACCGGAATCAAAAGACATACATAATTTATAAAGGCCATATATTAACCGCGGTTATTTCAACTTTTTCAACCATGTCATCCACCATGTAATGAAAATTTGACATTTGTCTAAAAATTCCTGAAAATACATCCACAATACACGGTTAGGTATACCTAGTAATGGTAATACACTCTATTTGGTACAACCCTATTTGGCGGTACAGTCTACGTATCACACAGTTTTGCACATGTATCGAGAAAATGGATGGAAAAGCTCATTCGCAATCACAGACAGAAGAAGAGTAATAGGTATAAGTACCTAGAAAAAATTTTGAAAGCGTATTTAAAAAACTCCCATTGTGCTACACCACAAAACCCCTTGTGTTGGCTAGCAAAAAAAAAAAAAAAATCGCGTCCTATGGATTCGAAAGTGAGAAGTGGGTGAGAAATGGGTGAGGGGGAGTAAAGTTGTGTGGCGTAGCGTACTCGTATACGTATGAGAGAAGGAATTGTGTTTGCAAGTTTCGAGTGACGCTTGTTGGGCGCAAAAGAGAGATGTATTCGTACATACTGTACTTTCTATTTGGCGTATACAGACGAGTGTAGTATGCTATGGTACACACCGAGAAGAACAGAAAGACCCATATACCTATACACAATGGCCCGAAGAATAAAAACAAAAAGCACACTCCTGATTGAATGACAGTACCCTTGTTAAAAAGTGAAGTGCCATAAGGGGTGTAGTTAGCGAAGTAGTATTTGCTCGATACTCGACGAAAATCCTTTACAATTCTCATTATGTAGTATGTGTTGTATACGAAGGACAAGGTACGGAGGCGCTGCTGATATAATACATAGTGCATAGGATACCCTGTATATAGTGTAGAGAAGTTCTCAGTACCTACACCACAGCCTCATCGTACACACAAAACAAGAGAAAGACGACTGTAGGTACCTACCCTAGGTGCACTCGAAATAACCACAATATCTCGCCTATGTTGTCTTCTTGTATATACCCTGTGTGTCTGGCTGATATGTACAATATTGCTGCTTCTTTCAAACGAGGAAAAATTAGTTTCATCTTTTACAATTTGAAAAGACTCTTGACTCGCAGGTACCTACTTTGAACGAATATGTTTAATTATGCAGATAAACAAGTCATCCGACATATCTATGAAGTAATAATTTCGATGTTCAAAGCTTCTGCACCCTTTGAACTATCCAGAGTGTCGTGGTTGTTGTGACTTTCGGCGGTGTTTTCGTATTCACAATCTACATACTTGGTGACAATGATGGTGACGCGTTATGTAACTGCTCCGCGTCTCTTTCAAGGGTCGGTGAATAGCTTTAACAAGTGGTTTTTGTCGGGGTGTTCAATGTGTGCAATTATACACGAATACAAGTAGGCGTATTGTGAATATGAATAATGCAAGTAGGTAGCATGGTTTGTGTACCTTTCATCAAATAATCGTCATTTAGGCTATTGGTTGTGTGATAGGCTAAACTGTCATTGGACTATTTTGTGACTTAGGTATGCCATAAAAGTCTTATATCTTCAGTATCGATGTTGAAGTCATTTTAATTTGTGTGCTTGCCTCCAATTTAATTCTTCTCGAAGGAGTATAGGTGATTTAGACTAAATCCTTTGGAAGTTTGATTTGTACCCCCTCTCGTGTAAATCGATATTGATGTTACAACACCAAGTTTTCTTCAAACTAAGTTCCTAAAAAGTTCATAATTCTCAGCATTTAATGAAAAACTTGAAAATTAATATCCTGTATTCATCGCATAATTTTGGATGCTAATAATATATGAGTACCTACTACCTACCACTTCATCATACTTTTCTGAACAGCACCGAAAGATGACGAAATATTAAATTTACTTATGTACTTCATAACGCGCAATTTACTATTAACTTTGAATAGCTTATAACCGAATAAGTTTTCTCTTTACTACAAATAACCGGACTCGAATAACACACAGAAAGATTCATCAAGTTATACCTATTTAAAAAAAAAAAAAAAAAAAAAAAATAGGAATAATATTGTTAAAAGGTCAAAAAAACATGATAAGTAAAGAAAATAAAAATTATGAAAATATGCGAATAATAAGTTGAAAGGTCAATAAAATGAATAAAAATGAGGTAATGAAAGAAAAATATAAAATTACGGAAGTATTATAAAACTAAATTCCAAAATTGTCTGATAAAAGGGAAAACATCAGTGTAAAGTTTAAAAGTCTAAACGTTCAAAAGCTCGTGGGATAACAGAATTTTAAAATGAATTACCTAAAAGCTAATCACACGAACTGAATTAAAACTAAACTTACTAAAACTGAATTGAAAATTTATAACTATGATTTGGAATAAAATAATATGAGTTTACCTACTATCTTTGATTATATATTTACGAATTACTATAGTGTATTAATCAAAGCCTGCTAGGTGTATAATACCTATGTAGTAAAATATGTAAAAGTAGTACCTAGTTCATAATTTTAAGAATTTAATTTAAAACTTGAAAATTATAATCATTGCATAATTTTGAGTGCTAATATACCTACCGCTTCATAGATATAACAGTAAGACATATGCGTTGGCAATATTGAACTTACCGATCATAAATAATGTTAACGAAAGAAAGCGAGTTTAAAACTTTAAAACACTTTTATTGAACTTTTTGATAAAACGGAACCTTTTGGAATAAGGATTATTACTGATCTTAAAACTGAACTATCACTATTGAGGAAAAAATTATTAAGTACCTACTGATTGAAAAGGGGAAAAAAGGTTAGATTATACATTATAGCAAAAATTAGTAGGTAAGAAGGATGAAAATGGACTTTGATATGGGAAAGAGTTGTAAAATAAAAACAGGAAGTTGCGAAATAAAAAGGAGAATTGGGAACAAATTGTATAAGAAAAGAAAAGAGCAAAGTTCAAAGTCTAAAAATAAGTAGCTATAGAATAAAATAATAATAAAACATGCAATAATGTGTAATATTATAACAATAATGTATATAAACTAAATTCAATAGGTAGGTAGCTAGGTATGTAGGTACTTGTCATCTATGTATTTCAAAGCAGTAAGTAAAATAAAAGTAGTGCTGCTGTTATTTAAAAAGAACCACGAGTAAAAACTTTAAAACACTTTATTTTAAGAACTGAATATCACAATAAAAGTTATTACATTAGAGCTTGATAAAAATTATACTGTTCTGTACATCGGAAGGATAGAGGTTTTATAAGGAAATAAAATAGGTAAAATCAGACTTTAGAATGGACAAAACTGGAAATTGCAAAGAGTTGGGAAATAATAAAGAAAGGAAAAGAGTCAAAAAAATGAGGAAAGTAGACGGATCAAAGTTTAAAATGAAGTAATAATACGTAATTCTTGGTAGGTAAAACATGCATAGCATAATATGAGGTTAAAATGATGAAGTAATAATACGTAATTCTAAGTGTAAAATAGTCTATAACACTGCACTGCCAGCGATATCATGCAAGCTTTTCCTTAAATCTTCAATATGTCGATGTCGAGTACGAGTACATATTCCCAAATCAAAAGATAAAAAGAATTAAGATCAAATTTCAAAATTTTAATTTGATATTTACAAGAGAAAAGATGGAAAATTATGACTTGATGATAAAAAGGAATTAATTTTTTATTTAGGATGTAAATTTAGGCGAAAAATCGTATTTTAGGTAATTAATTAAATAAACTCCCCATGAGATTGACCAATAATAAGTGAAGAAAATACAGTGAAACTTCAAAAGGCGCTGGTGCACTTATCGAGTTTTTCACTTAAGGAAGTTTGCACTCATATGAAGACGTTATTTTTCCTTTCCACAATTTGCACGTAGGTATCGAGGTAAATAGTTTATGAAGGTGAAATTCTCCTACAATTTTTGGAAACATCATCTGTGTGCTCTTGTTGGATGGCATCAGCATTGGCAATTGGCATGGGGTTAAGTATTTTTGCCTCAACTGCAAAGTCTTTTTGCTTAAATGATTTTTAAGCTCATAAGCTGCAAATTTGTTGATGAATTCCATCAGGTAGGTATTGTATTCCTACTTCAATGCCATGAATGTAGTAAGTTAATGATTTCAATTGGCTTTGTTCTCCTTCTTATCCTTCATTTTCAACAAACTGTTTGCTTTTCTTTGAATTGAAAAGATGTGATTTTCCACCTGATTGATCCTAATACCATTGATTATTGACAAGTGCGGAGAATCTTTGAAGTAAACAAAATTAAAATGTACCTGTGAGTAATCAAGAAGTAGGTAAGCAATATATTGAGGAAGAAAATATCAACTTACAAAATTATTTCTACTTGATGCGATGATGTAAGTATGTTTTTACACGCTATCCATTTCAAACAAAAGTACTTTCTGATTACTGGATGAGTTAGAAATTTCCTCAAATCCGGCCTATAATTTAGGACAAAAAGTGGTTCAGATTCACGACTATCTTCGTATTTAAATTCTTTGCAACCAGCTTCGATTTCATCTTTTTCCCCACATGCTTGTTTTTTTGGTGGAAAGAAGAGTTAAAAAAAGACATTAATGTTGACAAATAAGTAGGTACCAAGTAACTTACATCAATGCCCCTACACCTGCGCTGCCCTAATCTCATCGCACGCTTTAAAGCTGACCTGTCCATAAATATGTCAGTATCATGTACACCCACAGAGGACAGTACATCTACATACCTGAGAAAATCATACTTTAATATTATTAATACTTACGAGATATTTTCATTCTGAAGGTACTTATGAAAGTTGTGGCGATTTTTGTTTACTTTTTCCCGGTGCGCAGTGTTTGGGTGAAATTTTGAATAAAAACGCCAAATTTATTTCTTGGGTGGTTAGTGGTTACCTACATTTCTTTATTTACTTACAATTATTACCGCTTTAGGGTGTTTTGAAATTCCCAAATTGGCGCTTTCACATACATAATCAATGAAAAAAAATTGATAGGTAGATAAGTTATAGACTGATTTGTGGTTTTGAGAAAGTAAAACGTGTTTCTTGAAGAATCTACTCCAAAACTACAAAAATCACTGATAGGTTTTTTGTCAATATAAAACAAGACACATAACTTGATCCAAAAATCACTATCATCAGTTTAGTAGCATGTTGACAGCAACAATTAAGTCCATAAGTATAAACTTATTCAAATAATCTACTGTACATGAGCAAATATCTACCACCTCCTCGTACATGTAGTATACTTATAAGTATAAGTATGAAGAGTTAAACTATTTCAAACGCAAACGAACATAAAAACGAGTACGAAACGGCCATTTTCATAATCCTAAAGTCTCTCTTCTTGGTGCAGTGTGTGTCGTAGCGAGATAAAGTACATATACTATATTTCGATAGATTGCCGAGAGAGTGATTTATTGCGGAGCTAACTGAAGAAAAAAAAATACTGGGTACCTTTAAAACTTACACCCTACATAAATTTCCATGTACGTGTAAGGTTTGTTTGGATTTAGCACGATTATTATCAGCGTGTAACGGGTACGGAACCGTTTGAAAAGCTCGCACGGTGACGTCACCATAGGTTCCTATTCAACACATACACCAAGTAGCATTAACTGTACGCGATTGGTAAGGTATAAAGGTAAACGTATGTACTTTTTATTCCTCGAACACAAATCATAATCTACATCCTTTCACGTGTAATAAAGTCATGAACCAGAATGTATCCTCCGCGTAAATTATATTACCGGATTATCCGTCCGCGTGGTAAACTGTGCTTGAGGATTTATTTCCTATTCGTACTGTTGAATTTGAATTTCCGCGCGAGTTTTCACTCCATGACGCGTTGTCTTTCGGTTTTTTTTTTTTGCATACTCGTTGGTGAGATGATATATGAGATGAGCTTTATTGTTGGAGTGTCTTTTGCTTAGATACACTGGTTACTTACAGACTTACATACACATTACCTATGTTTACTTTTGTTACCGAATGAAAATAACGAGCAAAGAAAGATTTGAACACTTTTATTTAGAACTGATTTTTACTGATTAAAAAAATTAAACTGATTAAAAGAAAGAATGATACTACCTAAAAGATGGAAAAGAGTTGATATTTATATTAAAAATTAATCGGACTTTGATCTGATGATTCGAGATAAAAGGAAATCGGAAGTTAAAAATGAAGTAATATTATGTAATAACTAATAATAATAAAAAAAATTAAGATCAAAGTTTAAAAAATAAAATAATAAAACATGCATATCGCGTAATATGAGGTAATATTCATCAGCATAACATAACATCTTGTAATTCTAACATAACACTTTTAAAGTGGAGAATGCTGCGTCTATTTTAAATAACTACTGTGTGTTTTAGGATAGAAACACTAGTCTTCCATATGACCACTATGCAACATTTTTTGAACCTGTGTTAGCATATTTGACTAACTTGAAGACTGCGGGCGCGGGTGATTGTATTTTTTTCATTCCAAAATTTTCAATCTTTGAGAATAATTGTAAATTTCAAGGAAATAATTGAAAGTAAATTATCCCGGTCTAGAGGACGTTGGACTGTTTAACCATCATCTAATTTCAAAATGATTCGAGAATTGAAAAGTTCATTGAGATTATTGTCAGATTGATGGGATTTTCTCGGTGAAACTTCTGCTGTTTTTCAACTATAATCAATGCAATCGATGAAATAAGAAAATAGGTACCAATAAACAAACTTACAATTAAACTAAGTCCAAATTCAGCTTCAGTTGCACCAATGTTTTTGTATTGGGTTTTTTTAACAGAGGTTATGGGATAAAGAACACTTCACAAAAAAAATGTTGATCTTATCATGAATAAAACTCTTATAAACTTGAGGAGCTCATTGCAAAAATAGCCCTTGTCACTTTGAAAAAAAATTGGGGCGGTTTTTTTCTCCACTGCATTGTATGGATGTATCAGTATGATAGCCCTCTAAAAGTTTTTCTGAGAGTAACAGTAATTACTAAAGTTGATAAAAAAATCTGTTTGAATACACTATACCAATTCATCAGGACTTTACAGTGCATGGTTTCTTGTCTTGCTTGTTTTTTATTTTCATTTTGGACGAGGCCTATTTTTGCAATAAGCTTCAAACTTATTTCTACCTACATTATTAAATTTAAAACACAATAAATTTAACTGTGCCCAATTTCTGGCCAAAAATGAAACATTGTTCATATTGTTGGCTTTATGGAAAGGGTACCCCCGGCTTAACCTCGGGTTTCGATAAAACTCACAGGGTATGTTTAGTACCCCCAAAAAATAATTTTGGGCCCATAGCCCGACCCCCATCCCGACCCTCTCAGCAAGGGGGGCCAAAAAACGTGTTTTTCGGGGGAAAATTCTGCATCAGCGCGTGTTTGAGATAAATTTATTCTGTAAACAAATATAGTTTAGAGGATACATGGTGGTACCTCCCTGAATTTTTTCAAAATTTTTCATCGCATTGGGGGAGAAGAGGGGACAAAAGAAAACTTTAAATCGACATTACTCCGGAACGAAAAAACATACCAAAACGATTTTTTCGTCAAATATGTATCTTTAGGTCTATTTTCAATAGTAATCATCACCCGGCAATTTGGAGTGGTGGATCAATTCATCAGAATTTCAGAAATCCGAAGACAGGGGCATTTCACCTATTTTACCCAGGAATACCCTTTCAGCTATCTTGATAAATAAATAAGCAAAAATAGTACTTCTGCGTGTGTAGTTTTATGTAGGATCGCGCGGTATTATGTAATTAATTTTCAATTACACATTCTGAGGTAAAATTTCACGCTGAAAAACTCGGTTGTCTTCGATTTCTGCCATTTGTCCATATTTTTGGAAAAAAACGTAAAAAACGTGGTTTTTTGAGAGTTTTTTGAGCTTTTGAGCTTGACTCACCACTCCAAATGGCCGGGTGATGATTTCTATAAAAAATAGACCTAAAGATAAATATTTGACGAAAAAATCGTTTTGGTATATATTTTTTCGTTCCGGAGTAATGTCGATTTAAAGTTTTCTTTTGTCCCCTCTTCTCCTCCAACACGATGAAAAATTCTGAAAAAAATCAGGGAGATGGTACCCCCATGTATCCTCTAACTGTATTCGTTTACAGAATAAATTTATCTCAAACACGCGTTGATGCAGAATTTTCCCTCGAAAAACACGTTTTTTGGCCCCCCTGCTTGAGGGGGGTGGGTTGGGGAGCGGGTTATGGGCTCAAAATTATTTTTTGGGGGTACTAAACATACCCTGTGAGTTTCATCGAAATCCGAGGTTAAGGGCATTTTGCCTATCTTATCCGGGGGTACCATTTCAGGTATATTTTTAAAGCAAATAGCATGTATACTTTTTAAGGTTACCTACCTGTTTTCTTGGCCGATTGCTTTTCAAAGTACCGTGCGTATGTGCGATTTGGCTCAAATTTTCAAAAATTTTGTAATCACATTAGGTAATAAGTATGTTTTTACGAGTTTTTGTGGTACCTACACTATTTTTTTGTGGTACAATAATGAACACCATTAGACCTATCTTTTAAAGTGACGGTCAAGTTTACCTGTGGGCAAAACTACCCCGAGGTATCGGAAATCACGAAAAGTTTTGACATCTCGAGGACTCTTGTACAGGTAAAAAGCTGTGGTTTCAAGTACCTAGCTCCCAAATTTTCATTTTAATGTTGGTGCTAATGGTTTAAAACTTGCATACTGCTTGTAATTTAAGCTTGTTTTTTCGCAAACACTTTGAGATTTTTTTTCTTCGCAGGCCCCTTTGTGCTTCCCAAAACTGCGATTTTTTCATGTTTAATTCAGGTACCTACCAATTTAGAATAATGTTCGTGGTTTTAATAAGTTTTTCAATCGTTTTTAATTGACTATAAGAATTTATAAAATGAGAACATTTTAAATCGTCTAAGAACGTATTTAAGTAGTTACTTTACATTTCCAGTTCATCGAGTTTAAGGTCGATGGAGATGATAATGGATTGGAAACTTCAACCAAGGTTATAATTCCAATTTTATTTTCTTAGAGGTCATTGGCATCATTTTCTTCTCATCAACCTCCGCGTTTTGAAAACCAAACATAAATTTCAAATTACCTTAATGTTCAAGTTTCGTTGAAAAGTAATGTAAATAATTTTCGTCAAAAGCCCTACCTACCTTCGTTTTCGCATAAATATTTTCTCGTTACGATGAACAAAACGTGAGTGTCAGGACTAGGGTTTTAATGCTTTTTGCATCTCGCACTAAGAATACCTAATCACCTACGCAGTGATAAAATCAATCAATTCTTATCATCGATAAGCCTCAGTCGGCTACGTTGTTCCGTTCAATCACTGCATCCGTTTTTCCTATACCTACGTATAAAATAGGTACAAAGAAAGGCTCGTTGTATTTATATATTAGGCTACATAGCTATAGACAAAAAAAAAGATAGAAAAAAGCAAAAAAAGGTTTAATCATAAAAGCAAACGTGCGTGAAGAGAATTTCTCATCCGACATCAGTCTGGCTCTGGATAGGTATTAGGTACCTACTCTTCGAGTTCTACAAACATGGCAATGAAGATAGAATGTTGAAAATTATTCCGAAATATTTTTTCTCCCACGAATATTTTTAAAATCACGTAGGTAACCTTTCAATTTTATACAAGCGCAGCTAAATCATGCGAAAACTTTTAGCTATTAAAATTGTCTTCTTTGAAAGTTTCAACAAAAGGCAATAAATCAACGAAATCGTTTTGAAAAATTATCGACGTTTTAAATTTATCGAAAATATTTGAAATTTTAAAAAGCCTCCGAGAAGGCAACGTAGCTAAAAAAAATGCAATTACCGCTACCTTAGAATTGTCTTATACATTACCGAGACCTAAAACAATCTCTGGAACTAAAAGTTTACGCGAATGTGCGATGTCTTTCTTAGATATCGCGAAATGTTACGAAATTTAATTATTTTTGCGTATTTGAACTTTTTTTTTTCAACGTTCAACTTCATTATCTGGATTCTACGGAATTGTACTTTTCGTAACGACGCGATAGTGTATTTTTTTCATTCCATACGAACGAGATGCCGAGATGGTGTATTTTTTCTCTTTTTTTAGGTGAGACAAAAACGAATTTAGAAATATGTCAGTGTTTTCGATTGATATGGAATCTCGTTTAGGTGTCGCGTGTCGATTTTAAATCCTTTTTCTAACCGATAGAAACAATCGTTCAGAATGATTGGAATTTTTTTTCTTCAAAATTGTACTCGTATCCAGTTGCTTTAGGTTTGGGAAAAAGTCAAGGTGTTTAGTTTTCATATTGATTTCATGTTTCTGCAGATTAAATCGGTGTAATTTTTTTTTTTAATTCGGCGAGTAAAATGAAACTTTTTTTTATTCATGCGTGAGATTAAAATGGGGTAGTATATTTTTTGGAAAGAGATATTTTTTATGATATACCATTCGAATAATATTTCCGCAAAAAAGCGTGGTACATAAATACTAAATGATTCGAAAGTGGTATAGAGGGTCGATCTTCAAGGTATATAATATACCTATAGGTTTTTCTCTTTTCTCTCTTTCACTCTATATATTTCTCTCTGCTCCAAATACAACTTTACTATTACGTACGAACGAGCGGATTCAAAGTGAGAATAGCACAGCAAAAAAATAATATTACGAAAAACAAAAGAAAAAATTATCTCATTCGCGAAAACGATATAAAAAGAATAAAAGTAAAGTAAGAAAAAAAGGAAAAACGTACAAAAGAATTCGCGTTCATTTTACCGATTCAGCCGAGAGTATTTATGCGGTTGAAATGATTTAAGATATGAATTTAAATGCTTATTAAGTGAAATTGAAAAATACAAAACGCGTAAAACAAAAAATGAGAGAGAGAGAAAAATCGGGAAGATGGCTCTCCGCAAAGTACAGTTAAAACCTAGCGGATAAATACATTTTAATGGTGGACTGAAAAAAAAATGAACTTTACAGTTTTAAAATTCGAAAATTCCTTTCCTCTCTACATTTTTTTTTCACTTCGCATAGAGCGTAAGGAAATCTAACAACGAAAATGCTTCCTGTAGTGCGTTTCCTTTTCGCCAACATATTTTATCGAGTATTAACCCGTTCACTCGGTATTGTTTCAAAATCGCTGTATTATTCATAGCGTTATTTTCAATCCCTCCGGTATAAAAAATAATAACGCGTGCAGTGGCTAAGCAGCCATCTAAATCCGCATCTTTTTTAGAAAATGCCAACTCAACGTTTTGCATATGCCTATGTAGATGTACACGTATGTGGGCACATGTAGTATACAAAATGCATCCCTTAAAACTATACAGGCAGAGTGATGCCATAGTCGATCATTCGCCTTCGCCCTTTAGAAAAACATCTCGTTTCTATCGCATTTCTTCTTCTGCAGATTCTCTCGATTTTTTTCACTCTTTCTCTCTCTTTACTTTTAACATTGAAAAAACCGGATATAATTTTATGTGCACGTGGTATCCGTTGTATTCGAATGAAAAGGTATAATTTTTCTTCGCCGCAGCAACCCCACCAACTAGGTATGGTACTCGAAATATAGGATACGTAATCTCATCCATTACTCCCTCACACCCTTTCTTACCCTGCCTTTCATTGTTGTTCGCTATCTTGTACAAAGTGGTATTGTTTTTATTTCGTATTCAAAAGGATACCTTCCTACTCTGTCTTGGACGGTGCTGGATAAAACACTCGCTCTTTAATCAGTTCTCTTTAGAGTAATTAAAGACGAATTGAAAAACTCTCCCTTCATTTTTACACCTGGTTTGTCTTGTGTCTTCTGCTGTTGTGTTGTTTATGCTGTGTTTTATGAATAGTGAAAATGAAATTTATACCGGCGATGATGCCTAGCACGTGAGCCGAGTGTTGATTTTTTTTCAACACGGGTTTGTGTGTCTAATTGGCAATGATGGATTGCAGGGGTTCGAAAAACTTTTACCATAATGAATGGAAATTATCGATTCGTGTTTACTAACTAGTGGTTGTGTTAGGTGACGTGTTCCTGTTCTACATTTATTAGTATAGGTAATCAACTAATCGCGGAAGTGATTCGATATTACACTCGTAGCTGTATATTATTGCAAGTCTGGTTTTTATTATTTTTTGATCAGTTTTTTTCCACCTATTTGAACGATTTTGAGTGATTGAAATATTGTTAGGTGCTTACTCAAAGTGAAAAAGTCACATTGTCTAAAAAAGGGGGTGGAAAGAGTAGCTAGGTGTTTCAAAAAAAAATCAGTTCAATAAATTAATCAAAGTTATACACCATTTAATATCATACGTTTTTGCTCACATTTTTTAAATAAAATCTACTCACCCGACTACTGATCAAACCACCATTGATCGCGTCTTCAACCCCCCCTGGGGGTTGGTGGGGGGCTTGATTCGTCAAGTAACACACAACTGAATCATATATTTGAAAAACGAATCTGGATGTGTGCTATATTGAATAGTATGGTTTCTAGGTTGCTGAATATGAATATGAACCAATTCTCTCGGTTCAAATGGTCAAAAATCTTAATAAATCGTGAAAAGTCGAGTGATATATCAAATATGTACCATAGTATGTTTTCCAGATCGCTGAGTACGAATATGAACCTATTTTTTGGACCCAACCCCGCAAAGCTCCCAACTGCCCCCAAAAAAGGGTCAACATTTTTCTATTTTTCTCCATTTTTCAAAACTATAATTAAACTTAGGTATAGCATAACCGCTTATAAAAATGTATAAATAAAGGGAAGCCCCCCCCACATGATAATCTCCGATTTGAATGAAACTTGGACTGTTGGAAAGAGGACCTCAAAAAAACACCCATCTCCCAATTTTCAGCTGCCAAGTTCATTTTTCGATTTTTGGCGAGCTTGTTACTAACAAAAAACGCACTTGGAAATTTAAAACACTTTTTATTAAAACGAATTTTTTATAACAATACTTAAAACTAGTTAAAAAATTGAACTGCTTAGAAAATTGAACTAGAAGTTAGAACTGCAGTACTGATTAAAAATTGAACTGACTAAAAAGATGAAAAGAGTTACTATTTATTCTAAAATTTAAATTGAACTTTGATTGGAAAAAATTAAGTAAAATTATGAAATAAGATGAAATCGGAAGTTAAAATTACCTAAGTAAAATTATGAAACAAGATCAAAGTTTAAAAATCTAACATAACATAATGTAATATCAAAAAAAAATAAAATGATGCGTAATATAATGTAATTCTACTGTAACATTCCCTCCGGGGGTACTTTAAAAATTTTTGTTTTAAAAAAAAAAAAATTTGAAACGATAACAAAATTGAAACAATTCGAAAATAAAAGAATTAAGAATCAGAGCAATAAAACATGAGAAAATATAAAAACGATAAAATTAAATCAATTAGAATTGGAACAAAACGGAAACACAAAGTAATAAGAATATAAAACAGTAAAAATCAAAAAATTTGGAAATAATAAAACAAAAAAAAAAAAAAAATAAAACGATAAAATTGAATCGATAATATTGAAAAATAAAATCAGAAAAACGATACCATAATGAAATGAAATCTCTCTCAGAGCACCCTGCGCCTCTTTACCATGTCATCGCAACGAGTGAGGTGAATGCTTAATTTTCTTTTGAGCCCATTGGAGGTCCCTGGCTCGTTCGTATCCATTGGTTCCTCTTTGATCGGCATTGGTTGCGGGATAAGGTGGGGATGATACATTTCTTTGGTTAACTCAGTGAATTTTCTTTCCATTTGCAGTTTCAAGTATCTAACTTCTTCAGTCAAATTATTTAGATTCGTTAGGATCTGTAATTTATTATTCTTCAATTGATCAATTTCAGTATTCAGAATCAGAAACTTATTATTGATAACGTTGATCTGCTCATTTCGACATGTCACGTTTTGCTCTTCTGATTGAATAATTTGGTTAACTTTATTCTGAACCAATGCCATATGGTTTTCTAGTTGGTGAATTCTTATTCTGTGAATGAAGGTTTCAACTGAATTTTCAGTCAAGTAATCCATTATTAATAAATGGAGGAAAAAAAGAATGATATACACGAATATGATAAAAATCATCAGTTTAAAAAAAAATAAAAGTTATTTACGCACAGTAAAATTATGGAAATAGATAAGTACACAAAATGAAAGATTAAAAGAAAAAAAAAAGTTTAAGTTTATACACCACAGAATTAAAAGAAAAAGTTTATGTATCACAGAGTTAGAATTTCGGATATTACATTAAAACATAATAAGGCAATAGAAATCGAAAGTAATTGAATGAATGGAACTGAAGTCTTAGTTAGTATTTATAAGGAGAATTTATCAGTTAAGGAAAAGTTTAAAAGGATATGACGTTTCTAGAGTAAAATTATTTCCCTCTATTATCAATTAAAAGTAAAAAGAAAAAGTCATTAGTAATTGTCATTTAGATAGTTTAAAGTAGGTACATCAAAATAAGTTCAAAGGTTACATATACAATTTCTTTATCTCTTTATAAGGTTCTCTACATATGGGACATTTATCATTAATTTGCTTAGCACATGAGATACAGCATTTTGCATGGCCACAAGGTAGGTAGACACAATTTATAGGTTTATTAATACAGACGATACATTCGAAATTAGGGGGTACAGGTTTTTTAAAAATATTATTTTTAATTCTTTCATAAATTAGTTCATAGAGGTGCCATTTAGAGGTTTTAACGTAGTCAATTTTATCAATAGTTTCAGGTAGTTCTAAAGCATAGTCTACTGCATCAAGATATTTGTCAAACAATTTTTGATCTTCTTCAGTTAAATCTTCATAGTATAATTTAATGATGTGTTGCACTAAAGTATGCTCTCTTTTGGAGGCTCTATCCTGGATTTGTTGCTGTATGGCTTGCAATTCATGATGGTAGGTTTCAAATTGGCTTTTGTCATTTTTGGTGGCATCGAGTTTTGAAATATTTTCAAAGGAAGATCGAATAGCTATCTTTAGATTATGCTCAGCATCAGCCAGGTCGGATTTTTCAATTTTGGGACTAAGTAAATAGTGGTTCAAATAATTTCCATACAATTCTGATAAATTTTACCTTAATAATAAAATTACTTACTTAATCTACTAACTTTTGAAGAATTTTTGAAATCATTTTAAACTTTAAATTGCTTTTAAGAATTTATGTCGAATAGTAAAAAACAAAAAAATGTCAAATCAGGTATTTCAAGAATTTTTTTTAACCTGTCAGGAGTGTCAGGTAGGTAGGTACAAACATACTTACATACTTACTTACTTACCTAAAATCAATTGAAGAGTTTTTGTAGTTTTTTGAGAGAGACTAAATATCACAAAAGTTATTAAGTAATAAAATTGATCTTACAATTTTCAAATAGATAGTCCTTTGGCTCAAGTACCACATTATTAAAATTTTAGCTGCTATATTTCTGAGTATAGCTCTCACAGTGAAATTTTGAATTTTAAACATCAACAAGTATAGCTATTGAATCCATATTTTACTTCTTTAATTGATTTCTGATAAGTATAATATCCTTGAGAAAACACACGTTGAAAATGGTTGACACTAAAAATTGTCTAGTTAAAATAAACCAAAATTTAAAAATCGTATTGAAAAATAAGTATACATACGTACCTACTTATAGATGAGTATTAATTATTATTATGATTAGCATAAAAAATAATGATAAAATATGATTCAAAGACATATCTACCTATACCTATACCTTGTTACTTATTTGTTGAATCAAAAATAAAAAATCGAAGTTAAAAATAAAATTTCATCGGATCTACATAAATTATGTCAAGTATTACCTACCTAATACTTTTGATGAAAGATAAATTCATGCAGAGTAAAATTAAAGTAAAAATTGCTTCATTTGATGTAGGTAATGTAATCTAAATACATGATATTCCTCCGGACTAAAGAAAGTGTTATATATACTTAGAATTTCTCTCAGTTTTCTTTTATCCGAAAAATCGCTTTCCTCCAAGTTGGTGTCCTAAAAAAGGCGAAATTATTTTTTGATATACTTACTAAAAATGGATTCAGGTGTGAATCAAGTTGAATACCTCCGATTTCAATCGTGATATTATTTATTTCGAAGAATAACAGCGTTATTTGTTTGTGTAATTCCTAGTTTTTCTAGATTTGTTACCATATGTGTTTTCATCACTGTGACAAAAGTTGTCCTTCTCTCTCAGTGTATAAGCATCTTAAAATTCGTTCATCTGTTTTTAAGCTCGTATTTCTGGAAAATCCGCCGAAAAATCTCTCTCGATGAAGAAATCTCAAACCTTTTAAACGGGCCTAAAAAGTCATCGTCAATTTGTCAGAGCTAACGTGGCGTGTACCGTGAAAAAAAAAATCAGAATGAGGAAAGAAGATTTTGAAGGAAATGAATTCTTTCGGTATACTTGAAAATTAAAAAATCAAATATAACAATTGAAAGAACAAGGAAAACGTTTGACTGGCAAAAGTTTTGCCGGCAGATGAAATTAACTACGAGGGGGCAGCGCGGTGCGACGACGAGCCCCTGCAAAAGAAACCTAAATCCGCCAAAATGTAAACTTTACACAGCTCGCGAAAATTGTTCTCGATGTTGGATGTCGGGAAAAAGGGCGAAAAGAGAGATGTAAACGTTCGGGAAGAAGAAGCTACCGACGTTCACAAATATCATCGGATGTGAAAAACTGGTGTTAATCTCATAAAAGACGTCATTCATCATAACATCACTTTCGATAGTTTACAATTTCGCCATTCTCGTTGGTGTATATCTTTGGCTTTGATCTGTTATGGGTAAAAACTGGTAAAGACTGTTTGATTACTTTTTACTATTTTCGCCCTTCTTCATCATTGCTCGTTATAAGTGTCATTTATCAAAACCGATCTTTCGACTGTGTGTTGTGTTTACACACAAACTGTATCTACTGCTATCTCTTATAACCCGTAGCCGCCACCAGGGCTATGTAAAGCCTGGCGCTGTACCCCGCCTTTCCTTCTCCTTTCTAACCTAAGAAACCGCGTGTTTAATCTGAGCGGTTGAAAGAATATGTAAATAGGTTGGAGTGCGTAACACTTTTCTTTTCCTCTCGACTTTTTTTTCTTCCTAAACCGAAGAAAATAAAACCATCGCTGGGTTAATAAGAGTAACGGAGAGAAAAAAATATTTCAACGGGCGCTCTCTCAGCAGCGGATGCGAGATTCTCTCCGCAAAGGCAGATTGTTTTCGCTGAGAAACTCTCCTCACTGTACGGGTAAAATTAGAATTTCAAAAGAGAAATTGAAAAACCATTACTCTTGATAAATTATACATTTCGCACTCGGAATTTATTTTGCTAATTTATGAAATGAGTTGACCTTTTAAACAAATTATCTGTAACATTGGATGTGCCTGCTTGACTGTGCCAGGCTGCCGCCACCCACATTACGTATCCCAAACTAGCACTCCGAGGTTTTTAACTTTTCATACTTTTTGCAGATTTTCCGCTCAAAAGTTCCTGAAACTTTAATCGTCTACATTTTTATCGGTCGACGATGCGATGAGACAAATTTTAAAATCAAAATTTATAGTGAATCTGGACTCGGCTCAGTTGATTTTTTTCAATGATTATTTTTTAACGTAGGATATGGTAACAAGACGTGATATGTTTTCAGGCTGAAATTCAATCTGAAAAAATTGGTTTTTCAAATTTGTAAGACAATTATTTTATGTTAATTTTGTTTTCTTTTTACATACAATTTTTTTACGGGTACTACGGGTAGGTTGTCATTACTTTCATTTTCGAAACGAAAATTCATTTCGTACCAGACCTGATGTCGACTTGTGTGATAAATCAGCGTCGGTCGTGTGCATCATGGCCTTAAAAATTTTGGACATGTAGAGACAGATTGTGATGCATTTTCAGTCGCGTATGCGAGAGAAATTCGTTCTGCCTCTAGCCAACATTAAAGATAGTTTCGTAATACGACACCTAGCGGATTAGTTCACTCTATACTTCGTAACGAGAGAACATACGCTAGAGAAACCAGTCATTTGGCGACTCCCGATGATAATACATCGGATATCAATGTTCCGGAGATGGTATAGGACCACCTATACCATGTTATTTGCGTAAATCTAATGGACTAAATTAGTAGCACAAGCCCAGTCATATACGAAATATGAACTGGTGAAGCAAGTGATCTATTTCGAATATGTTCTGTGTTCCAGTTACGTTGATAGAGTCGTTCAGATGCACTCGGGTCCAGGAGTTATTACGTAAAACATCCGAGGATCCTTATTGTAAATCTCATCTAAATGAGTAACATATATGGACCTTCCCACATCCGTGTACTGTTCCCTATTCCCTGTGGTGATGTGCATTGCACTTTCTTAGGCATGAATATGCTATCTCTCCTTTTCGTAATACTGTACAGGCCAGTATAAATAATATAGCTTGAGTAAGTTGTTATTATGTACTTGAAAAACAATACATGGAATGACAACTGAAGATGTGTTTCTTATTTCGTAAGGTATATATTATTAGATAATTGTCTGTGTGGTATACGTAAATACACTCAGTGTCCGAAAAGTAGGTAACGAGGCGGTAAGTCGCCAGGTACCTACAAAGCTCTCAGAAGCTAGGTACTGCTAGACCTCAAGTAGGTAGCTAGCATATGTGAGACCTATACATGGAGATGTGCTTGTAAACAGCATATCGTAATGTGCAGAATATATCTCCACATTTGGCGCCCCCGGGTGGGCACGAAGTGTTGAAACACTGTTCCAGAATAATTCCAGTGAATATTTCGTAATTTCAACACTCCTGAAAATATCAACTTCAGGCAGAAGCGCCTACCTACTCATCTGCTCTTACCTATTTTTGCATGGGACACATTTTTATTCAATGTATGTGTTCGTGTTTATTCATAAGAAGAAATAGTTATAAGAAGATTAAATTTAAGGAATTATCCGGAGATATTCCAGAAGAAAAGATTTTGTAAGAACCTACTGCAGAGGTAATTTCGCAATTCAATTCAGATGGATTATTGAAGGCCATTCGCGTAATATGATACACGTTGCATGTTCAAAACGTGTTGAAATGTTACCTATTTATTTCATGTGTAATCAGCAACGTGAGGTAGGTAATACCTACTCGTCAGCGATATATTACGTAAAACAGCCAATTCGTTATGAAACTTGTTCAGATAACACTCTCAAACAATAAGAGTATTGGAGCAGGTTTTTGGCTGAAAATAAAATACACTGTACAATGTAAAATCTATTGAACGGATATGTACGACGTATTATTACGAGGCTAGACCATCTGAGCACATTATTTCGAAGTGCAAAGAGGAAGGGAAGGTTATCTACTCCCACTATACCTATTTTCCATCGAAGGTACTAGCTAGCGAACTAAGCAACGGTACAGAGCTCATATGTTTATTTTCTCTGCTATGAGAAGGTGTTCCATTTCTGCTATCATCAAGCGTTGCTTAAGCAATTTTCATCAAGTGAATGTTTCAAAATATTCTCTCGTTCCTGTGTGAATAATTTTAATTATTCAAGCAATTAATTTATTACGTAAATACAGACGTTAGCCAAACGTGTTATTTCGTAATAATTCCATCATCTAGTTTATCGTAAAACAGGCGTTAGCCAAACGTAAATTTTACGCAATAAACTTGGTATCCTGCTTATCGGAAGACATCAACGTTAGTCAATTGCAGTGTCTCGTTAGATTCTATTTTTGAAAATATGAATCCTCATCCTACTCAGCAAGGTGGACTTACCAACGGGCAAGCGAGTATCTTTCAAAGTACTCCTTTCGTGAATCAAACTGGTACTACTCCTGCTTCAACAGGACAAATGCTCGTTCCGAATCCAGTCCCGACTGCACCTCAGGCAAATGCACCGCCGAATAATTATCATTTATTTCATCCGATCCCTTCGATTTGGGGCACAACCCCACCAGTTCAAAATGGACAAAATCCAAATTTGAATCATACTGTTCCGGTACCAGGAAACTTAACGGATTCTAACCCACCTCAGCAAGATCTGAATAGATCATTGAATGTCCAAGCAATGTCACAAGCAAATCAGAACAATCCTCCTTCGGATTTCTTTACGACTATGATTCAAACGAACCCCTTGTTACTCAGTCAACAACCTGTCGTAAACCAAAATGGTGCTCCGAATAATGGCAATCTGCAGCAAAACACTGCTGGGCAATCGAACCCAACTGCTACAACCCACAAAGGTAAAAATACCGGTCCTGTGGAACCACGTTTCCATCAAAGCACAAGGGCTTACGCTCGACAAATGGCAAAACTTGCAGCAATTAATACCACGGAAAGTCCCCAGATGAGACATCTCAAAAATATTGCTACTAATTTACGTACGAAAAAACTACCGAAAACTACTCCCCAGGGCCATCCGCTTATCTATCCTACTAATCAAGTAGGTCGTAATGAACAAATTATGAACAACCTGCAAAATGACTTGCAACAATCGGTAGCTACTTCCACTCAAAGAATGTCAGGCCTTTTTGGAGGTCCTAATGTTTCACCTATACGTACCATGCCTCAGATCAATGAGCAAGAAAACGTAGACGATTCTTCATTTAACCTGCAAATAGACGATGACCCGAATGTTGGCAACATGATAGGGAGTGAGATTACAAAGCAAGTAAACGTACACCAAATTTTATCAGTGGCTACCCAGAGCCAACGTCACGTACGTATATATGATTTTACGCCTATCAATCATGAAAAAGAATTCGTTAAGGATGCGGAAAATGCAATTCCGGAAGATCCTGAAGCAGTTGCGCATAAAGACCATATTAAATGGGCAATTGAAAACGAAACTGCACGCCGTGAAGCGATAACTGATCTTCAAAATCGCATAAAAAACCTTGAAATCCAATTAACAAAATCTCGTGATGACATGAATGACTATGTAGTGAACCAGCCAGCTCAAATGGATAAATGTTACAAAAACATGCAAGCCTCTATGGCTACTGAGTGTCGACACATTCGGGAACAATTTCTATCGTTTCATCAAAAACAAATCCAAATCAGAGATGCCCTGTTTACTTGCATGAATACATGTATACAAGGGGTAGAAGGAGTCACAAAGTTGAAAGACTGTGTCGGAGAAACATGGACTGCACTCGAAAAATTGGATGAAAAAGTCAACCCGATGTATGAGAAATTTTGTGAAGCCCAACATTTTAATCAACAGATGTCGGATCAAAGGAATGTACAATCACACCATGTACAACAACCTACCAATAATCAACAGATGGGGCAAGCAACCCCACACGTCCAATTCAATATAGGTTCTACCAATGGACCACAATCTAATTCTCATTCCGTAAACCAAACTTCGGATCATCCTCAGCCAAATTTTACGCAATATCCACCACCAAATTATACCGCTATGAACACTAACATGACAGGGATGATAACCGGACAAACCATGTTAACATGTGATCCAACTAATGCCGTTGACGATCAATTAGAGGATTTTCCCCCTCGTGATGAAAAAGGAAATGAAATTGTGGTACCTTTCCAATTAGGAAATCGACACCAATATATACCCATCAATGTACCACGTAGACAACGTATACTCAGATATGACTTATATTTTTCTAAAGAACCCAATAATTACATCAAGACAAAACAACTTTCGGATCAAGGCATCAAACATATTAATTCAAACCTTTATCATGTCATGCAATTTATTTATGAGTTCGAAGGAGCCATGTCTACTAAAGGAGCTTCCGAAGCTCAATACATTGAATTTTTCAAGGCATTAGTACTAAGCGATGCAGGGAAAAATTGGAAGGAAAGCTTAATGGGCCTTAACGGTGAGATCAAGACTTATTACAATTTAAGAACATCTTTCATTCAAACATTATGGAATACTACTCAACAAGAGAATGCCAAGATGTACTTCATCATGACACAACTTACGAAAGAAAACTCAATTAAATGGGCTTTTGAATTACAAAAATGGTTCAAAACATTATGTGATGCAGAATTTCCTGATTGTACTATAATTTCTACTATTCAATTGAAAATAGACGACGATATGAAACATCATTTTGATCTGGGTATAACTAAAAACATCCAGAATTTAGGTGCACGAATTAAGGAGCTCACGAAACGTTCCGTACCGATGAATAGTACCCCGAGGCCCAATGCCACACCTTTTCAATCTACCCCAGCTGGCCGGTACCAAAATAATGGTCGCAACAACCCGAGAGGTAGAAATTTAAACCAGAGTCTAGAAAATAGTGGGAAAGGAAAACAAAATAACGGAACCTCAACACAGGATACGAATGCTGGGGCAGGCACTTCATCTGGCCAACGTGCAAATTATCAGAAACAACAACCACTTTTGAATTCCTTAACTCAAGAACAATTACAAGCATTATATGCAGGAGCATTGAACAACATCCTAGTGGACTTCACGCAACAACAAGATGAGGATTCAAAAAACGAGGATGGTCCAGAGATTTCAATACCTCCAGACGAAGACATGGAGGAGGCAGAACCGTTGTTGAATATTTAAACTCCGTCGAAGTATATAGGTCAAAGTTCCCGATTACTGAATACCAAATGATAGGTGACACTTTGGCCTCCTATCTGTTCGACATAGCAAACTGCGAAACTGACCGATTATGTCTAATTGATAATGTATCTGCATATAGTTTACTCCAAGCATTACGTAAAACACGATTCAAACACCGTTATCACGCCGTTATATCTTTCGGTCAAAAAGAACTTAACAGTAACTACGTGGACTACCAACAATTCATTAAATACGCTGATGCAATTATCTTAGAATTGATTGAAAAAGGATTCGAAGACATAATCTTAGCTTTCCCGCTAGTATTACCTACAAAAAATCAACGTAACCATGTTCCAGTCACTCGATGGTATGCTTTTCAAAGAATTTTCTATGCTTTATCGAAAAAACACAACCTCCGTTTAGTGATTGAACCATCGCTGATATTCACCTGTCTAAAACCTCATCCTAAAATTAAATCTCAGTATGTAATAAAGGAAGACCGCCATCATAATGTAGTACCTGATTTTAAGAAATTTTATGCAAATAATGCTGGCAACTATTTACCAAATAATGCAATGAAAGAAAGATTCATCGAAACGTTTGTAAACATTGTGTTAGACAGCCACCCGAAAAGTGCTAAATCTCCTCCGTTGGATAACCGTAAAATCAAAATGCCAGAGGAAATACCGCCTTCCCCAACACTAGATGAAACGGAAGAAGCTGCCCAACACAAGCTAAACAACATTAAAAATGTTATTGCTAATGAGTTGGAGAAGTCCGAAGTTTTACGTAATACAGTATTCGATGAAACTGATCTACTTGACCGTACGGAAAACACCTCGATGTTGGCACCTGAAAAAATAATCACCACGGATCAAACAAATTCAGAAAAATCAGCATCACCTAATGATACACACCTTGATTCCATTGTAATCGATTTCCGACCACCAAAAATTGAAGCTATCTCGAAAGAGGAAATTGCGTACAACGCTGCGAAGGAACAGCTTGCAATCTGGTACCACACCTATATGTCAATTCATCATAGAACTAAGGCTATCCATACGAAACTGTTAAATACATCAGAAGATGATATTGAAAAAATATTAGATTACAATAACAATGAAATTGGAATTTACGATGTTCCATCAGGAATATTTACTCACTTGCCAAAAGATGTAGTTCCTGATCACAAGTATGCACATGATGGAAACAAATTGATTCAAACTTCTGAGGTGGAAGATGCTTCGAATTTATCTTCAGATATGCTTATTGTTACCAAAGATACCAAAATATTAAGTGACCTGGATTTGTACCTACAATGCAAAAACATTTCATTCAATGATTTCGTAATGCCATCAACCAAAATGGTCCAAGGTGTGGCTGGATGTGGAAAAACCACATACTTACTCAAACACGTAAACACTGATGGATCAGATTTGGTACTATTTCCAACGAAGGAAGGATGTAAAGATTTTCGTACTCGTTTATGTAAATTACGCAACCTAGACTTAGAAAATCAAGATGTAGTTAAAAATTACCGCACCATCGATTCGTACTTAATGCATAGTAGCGATCAACAATATAAACGACTTATCATCGACGAAGCCATGTTGGTACATTTCGGTGAAATTATTTTAGCTATTGCAAAATCGAAAGTAAAAGAAGTGATACTCATCGGAGATGGACATCAAATCCAGTACATAAACAGATCGCCATTACGTGATACGTTATACCAAAACGTACATCAACAATTAATTGATAAAATTGAATACTTAACTGTATCACATCGTTGCACGTTAACCACCTGTGCAGTATTATCCGATATGTACGACAGAGGGATGACTACCACATCAAAAGTACATTCTGAAATGTCACTGCACGATTTCGTAAACCTCGATCAATTACCGCGAGTAGCAGGAGCTCAGTACCTAGTGTACACACAGCAAGAGAAAGCTGCGCTGGAAAAAGAAAAGTTTTGCGTGAACACAATTCACGAGTTTCAAGGCAAACAAAATGATCATATAATAGTAGTAAGACTGCAGAAAGAACACTTATCGATCTATGATAGCTTGCCCCATGCAATAGTAGCACTCAGTAGGCATACAACCAAATTTGATTATTACACCGTGAACAAGAAAGATTTACTATCTTCATTCGTTTATCGAGCCTATCAACTATTTTTACGAGATTACTTGAGTGCGAGAGAATACCCTGGGGCAAATGGGTTAGAGAAAGTTATAAATCAGATGGAAGATTATGCTACCTGCACAATCAACCAAATATTTACGAACAGTCCTTACTACGAACCTGATTTAATAAAAAATTCAACTCTGAGCGACGATGAAACTCCTTCGGTAGTTTCCCAATTAATACAGCGACGGATGATGCCACAAACGTGCGTAGTCAATCTCCAAATTGGTGAAACGGACTTCCCAACCCAACTTGACACTGGGGCAGTCCTTAACGTTATATCTGAAGAAACAGCACTAAGATTGATACGAGAACATTCAAGCGAGCTTGACTTTTTAGAATTACACGAACCAGTTCAATGCATGATGGCGAACAAACAAGTGGTAACCACCTCAGAATATATAATCGTACCTAAAATGAAATTTGGAAAACATCATTTAAAAATACCATTTTATATAATCAAGGAATGCAACCAAGTATGTTTAATTGGGTCACAAACCATGATACAACTTGGAATAGTAGCCAAAATGAGAGATCAGATAGCCGAGTGTCAACCTACCCCCGAACACAACATCGAAAGTATCCCAATTCTACAATTCCACGAATATGCAGACAAACTTGCAATTAACAACGTTACGATGGGATCGCAATATGTTGACGAAATGTATGCCATTTTGAACCGAGCTGACACCGCTCGCAGATTCTACTCTTTACCCGATGGCGTTAAAGATACTGGACCTGAAACATTTATTAAGAAATTAAAAGCCGACCTAGACGAAGCAGTATCAGAACAACGATTAACTCAACAACAAGCTGATTACGCATACAATATCCTATCACCTTACAAAGACATTTTTAGCAAATTTCCAGGTCGTTATAAAGGAAAGAAATCTAAATTGGTGTTCAATATTCCGCAAAATAAGATAGTTTATCGAAGTGGTAAATACAATCCATCTAAAAAGATGATGGAAGCCATCAAGAAAGAAATCCAAATCATGCTTGCAACAAACGTAATTGAACCATCCAATTCTAAATTTATTAATCCTATCGTAATTAACATCAAGAAAAATGGTGACATGCGTATATGTCTAAATCCTGTGGACCTAAACCCAATTCTAGAAGAAGATTACAACGAAGCTGGATTACTGGATAGGATACTCACAGAATATCCAGAAGCCAAGTTTTTCAGCTCGTTAGATTTCGTTGCTGGTTTCTGGCAAATCGTGCTCGAAGAATCTTTTCGTAAATATTGCGCTTTCCAAATCGATGGGCGTGTCTACCAATTCATACGTTTACCGTATGGACTTAAAATATCTTCAGCATATTTCGTAAAACTCATAAACCACGTAATACCAGACAAAGATGGACTAACCAAGTACGTCGACGATATTTTACTCCGATGTAAAACTTTCGAAGAAATGTTATCGTTACTAGAAGACACATTCAAGAAATTAAGAGCGAATGGACTGAAGTTGAACGCAACTAAATCGACATTTTTCCGTAAACAAATCGACCATCTAGGTTTTGATTTAGAAGCTGGCATTATCAAGAAACAATCGAAGAAAATTGCCAAATTTATGGAGTATATCGAAAAGCATACTAATAAGAAAACCGGTAAGTTTGAATTAAAGAATGCCACAGAAGTGCTTGAATTAATAGGGTTAACCGGACTCTATAGGCGATTTATCCCCTGCTATCAGCAGATACTACGTAATTTGTATAAGTTGACGGAAAAAGGCGTAACATTTCACTGGGGCAAGGAGCAGGAAGAAGCTTTTGAATTACTTAAAGAAAAATACACGGAAAATTTTGCTCTAAAATCCCCCCGAAACGGAATTGATCTATGGCTCGATACCTATACTTCACCTGATGCTATGAATGCAGTTTTATACCAGACATTCGAAGGTCAAGACGAAATAGTAATGTTTTCTAGTTTTTCATTCAAAGAACACCAGAAGTCATATACTCTCATAGAACGAGAAATGTACAATCTTGCAAAAACAATCAAAAAGTTGCAGCTTTGGCTACATGGAAGGACCATCCATGTTAGAAGTGATTTGAAATCAATTGTTTCACAATTTGAGGTCATAGCCGAAGTACACCGGAAAGCTGCTATTTGGATCACTCAACTCAATTGTTACAACTTGATATATGATTTGCGAAAAAAGCATAAACGGTGGTTTGGAATTCAAGCTCCTGAATTGACTTTGAACAGCATCAACGTTATCAATTTCGTAACACAAGTAGACACACATCAAGAAAAAATCGTTGACAAACTACTCAGCAGTTTAGACAAAATCGATGTTATGCAGAAGAGAGATCCAAATTGCATGAAAATTACACGTAAGTTAAGAACACCCTATTCAGAACTCACAAAAAGAGAACGTCTTGCAAAAGAACAATTAGCTAAAAGATACGAGATACACGAAATCAATGGTAGAGAATTCCTAATGTTCAGATATAAGGATGATTCAATCGTACCAGTCCTTCCCGATGAACTATTCGCAGACACGATGATGTATATACATGATATTTTTGGACATGTTGGTGCCAACAAGTTGACCCAAATTTTCCGAAGATTTTATTATTCATCAAATTCAAAACATTATGCTCGATACCTGACCAGTGCTTGCCTAGCATGTAAATCAAACAAATCCTATGGAATAAAGAAACCTGTAGAATTTTCATTTGTAGAAGCACATTGCCTAGCTGACGTATTATCTGTAGACATCTTAGGACCGATTGCAAACAGTTCAAACGAACCTAGATACCTCTTAGTAGCGAAAGATATTTTCTCCGGAAAAATTTGGTTACAGCTTATGTTAGACATAAAACAAGAAACAGTCGCAGACTGCATGTTAAACATAATCAATAACATCAAGGATTTAGGGTACAAAATCAAAAAAATCAATACAGACAATGCTGTTCAATTTCGTAATTCACTTTGGAATCAAACCCTTACAAAACAAAAAATCACCGTAGGTAATTCAACACCCTATAACCCACAGTCCAACCCAGTTGAACGATCAATGAGAATGATCGGAGAACGCTTACGATTAAAAATCAATTTTGACTGTAGAGGAGCGTATTCCCATGAAGGATGGCATCACTACACTAAAGAAGTCGAAGACGAAATCAACAATTGCCCTAACGAAGTCGGCATTCTACCTAATGACCTTTGGGAAATTAATGATTTTGTTTTGAACCTACCCATGGACCGAGTCCCGATCAATGCTCACTATGAGCTAAAGGAATTACGTAAAACTGCTAGAAACAAACAAGTACCATCTATCACGATAGAAGAACTTAAATCTACGAAATTAGATATGTTAAACGACGTCTATATAGCATCCGATGGCCACGTATGGGTTTGGGTAGATGGAGCTTGCGCAAACAACGGTGACGAAGATGCAATTGCTGGTATCGGAATCTGTTGGCATCCGGAAGGATTGAAGAACATTTCTGAAAGAATCAACCACCCAAATTATACGAATACCAACAATTTAGCAGAGATCATGGCACTTAAAATTGCTATGGAAACTATGATTACCCATGGAGTTATGAAACTAATGATTTTCACGGATTCTCAATATGTTACGTTAGCAATCAACTCTGAATGTGATCGATGGGTAGAAAACAAATGGAAAAATAATTCCGGAAAACCTGTACATCACAAAGAGATTTTCGAAGAAGTAATTAAATTGAAACAACAGTTTGACGAATTCCATTTATGTCATACCTACGCTCGAAAAACTGATTACGGAAACTTCACTGCGGATCAACTTGCAAGAAAGGCTGTATATACGGAAGAAGTTGACACGACTCGAATAGACCTAATGTCATACCACCAGGCATTAATCCATCTGAATAAAGAAAAAAGAGCGATTAAACATCAAAACGATGAACAGAAGTTCAATGAGAAAAGAGGTGATTTACGTTTACACAAACCTGGTGAACTGGTGATGATTACGAATCATCGTCAATCATCAGCAGATAAACTTGCCTCCGCTAAACTTTATGTCAAACAGAATGGGCCATATGCGATTGTGAAGAGGGCAGGCAGAAATTGTTACGAAATACAAAATCTGAAAGAAAAGAAAGACAGAACACTCATTAGCGTAAGACAAATAGTAACTTACCTCACGTTACATCAACTTGAGGCATTTAGAAAGGAGCCTAAACTCCGATCGAAATTTGATAAACGCTCTTTACATCAAAAAATTCTTGCATTCTGGAAACATAAAGATTTACACGAAAATTTCGTAAATGAAGAATATGATAAAAAAGTGGCTAATAAAAAGAGACGTAAACATTCCGAATACGATAAAATCAGAAGAAAATTGAAAACTTCATTGTCAACTAATGAACAAAAAGATTTCGAAACTACCCTGGAAAAAACGATTCCGGATGTAAAAGAACGTGAATCAGTTAAACGAGAAGCAGAACAACGTTATAACCTGCGTAAACGCAATTCAGCGATAAATTATGACGAAGATAACGCCATTATCAGAATTAATCCACGTTTAAAAAAGAAAAAACTGACAATGAATTCTATAATACTGGAAATATTGAGTGAAACGCAGCGTGAAACGTTCACTAAATCATTTGAAACTGAATGGAATTACGTACCAACACACACAGAGTGGGCAATTAGACATTATCGTCGATTCCGCGGAAAAGAAACTGCCGTATAATTCAGCAACGTAATAATTTCGTTTTCGCAAAAGTTATCCAGTGAATATAGTGTACATTCCGTAAAATATTCGCAAGCAAGTCAACGTCAAACGTTACAAAGCAAAATTTCGTTAAACATCTCGTACGAACGTAAAGAAGGTAAGAAACACTTACTCAGATAAGTCAATCGAATTCACACCACATGGATTAACACATGATGATATTTTCTCAATAGATAATCCAAAATGAACGTATATGAACCATCAAGCTACTTTGCAGTTCCAGCCTGTTCTATCTGTTTAAAGAGTTACACGGAAAACACACCGGTGATTAAAGCTTACACATGCGGACACACCGCTCATCGAAGCTGTGTAGAAGAAACTTACGGAAACCTTGAACACGATGCCTTAGTGGTCTACCATTGCATAAAACAAGACTGCACAGGAACGCTACTTCTGGCTCAAAATTACGTAGAAGTAAAATTTGTGTACGCAGACCTTCTATTACGCGGATCCAGAGCTAATTATATAGGGCAGATTGCTCGCTTACACCGACAATTAGCAGACATGGAAAATACGAACCACCAGTTACGAACAACCAACCGTAACCTAACAGAAGAATGCAACGATTTAAGATCCGAATTAAACTTGAAAAATCGAGAAACCATTCCACAGCTTCGAAAAGAAATTGAAAAACTCACCATCGAATTGCGAAAGAATTCCGTTATCGAAACATTTACTCATCACCGGTCCATCCCGAAATGCGATATCATTGCAATCCTACGTAAGAAAACAGGACTTCCTGAAGTCATGGTAGAACTATTGAATGGATTAATTGCGAAAAACATCCATTTATGCCAAGACATAGAAGACCACCTGAAAATAGATGAAATATACGTTAGAGAGAATTTCCAGACTAGCTTAACTCGATACACTTGTACCAACGGCAAAGCAAGAGGAATAGATACATACTTCTTGAACGGTGTCCTCATACTCGGCGATGCAGCTAGCCATGATCTAGTATATCGATCACTGGATTCGTACAATGCCGCCCAATCTTATTGGGAAAATAATGAACTTTCTCAATACAGAATGACAATCAACTCGTTCCTAATGAATTTGAATATCTTCGTAAAGACACTTCCATCGACCGTACTGTTGTCATTTGGTGAATTCGATCTCACCGAAAACCAAACCGAAGATCAAACGCTTGCAAACATTAAAAGAGCAATTGACCATTTAGAATACCGTGGCGTACAGAAAGTATACCTTATGCCAACGCGATGTTCCAATCGACTTGATCTAAATTCGCTGCTACGAAGAAACGTTCGTGAGCGTATCAGGGAATTAAATAACAACGGATCCATTATATATCTGCAAACAGTAGAAAATATAATCGACCAAAATATACCCGAAGACAACCGTATTTTTAATCGAAAAAGCTACATCGAGACATTCTCCTACCTGGCCGAGTTATTCCAATGAAGATTCCAGTAAAACAATTCCAGAGGAAGAAACAAGCAGTTGTTGTTATCGAAACTGGAATATAAACTAACAATTAGATTTATTTCGTAAAACATCATATCAAATTTATTTTATTATGTCTGCACAATTTTAATAACCTTAAAAAACTGAGAAGAGTATGTGTTAATTTTAAACAGAGAATAAATTTTTGTTTACGTTTCAAACCTCGTGATAATTATTTATGCGTACGTGACTCGAACACAGGTAACGTAAGCCACGCCCCCTACCGGCTGAAACACATGTAGCGATAAAGTTTCTTTTTGTTCAAGAAAAGACGAGTAAGCTATTTTAAGTTCAAAATGGTTGTTGTCATGGAACTTATGTTATCTTTCAATGAATTATTTGCGTAATGGTTCAAAGTACTGGTGATAAAATTTAAATTGAATTAAAAGCAGATTTCTCCCTGTTAATCAAAATGTCCAGGAAAGGAAAAAGTCAAAAGAGTAACGATGAAATTATCGACCTGATGAGTAGCCCTGAAGTAAGTCAAAAGTTTACGAAACACACTTTGAATTTAATCAGTACAGAATACTGAAATAAATTTTCATTTAACAGGAAGACAAAGTGAGAATCCTCATTCCATTTTGTGTAGTCTGTTCACGAATACTGACCAATGGCGAGGACACAGTAGCAAGCAAAATCTGCGGTCATGTAATGCACACAAAATGCATAAAGCGATACGTATACATAAGCTGTGACGGAAAGGAACGCTTCCCGATAGTAAAGTGTTTCGATGACCATTGCAAAAAACCATTCTCGAACGACGACTTGATCACGATCAATCTCAAATGCGAAGATGAAGAGAATGCAATCGCGGTTTACGTAAAACAAATAACAATTAAGGACCAACAGATACACGAACATGAGCTTACTGTAGCTAGACTAAACGGCATACTTGAAGGAATAAAACACCGCAAACCCTCAACAGACGACAGGCATTGGTCTAATGTAAATAAAAAGGAAGACAACTTAAACTTACGGAAAAAAATCGAGGAAGACGATGCTGCACGTAAAAAACGCAACCCATTTCGTAAAACATCTACCTCGAGCGGAACCTCCGATGAACGAGAAGATCTTAAACCATTCTCAAAACCATTTCCGGATAGAAAACTACCACAATCACGAGAAACCCAAACATCAAAAGAATACGAAGAAATTCGAAGTGAACTAAAACCATTCGATAAACCCTTTCCTGAAAAACGAGATCGAGAAGAGAAAACATACCGTAACACAGCGTCAACGATCCAAAGATCACGAAACGATCAATCTTTTAAGAAAGAATCCACTCGAGACCCTAGAAAGAGACGTGAAGCTGAGAGAAACGCTCAACCACATTGGCAAAACTATTCGTACGATGTTAACCCTAAGAAGCACACTAACGCAGAAAAGAGAAGATTTTCAAATAATCAACAGGGTACGGAAGAAGGTGATCGGCATGAAACTCAAAACGAATGCAAAAGAATGCGACACAACGATTCGAATCAAGTCTCACACTATGACGAAAATTACCAAAATAAAAAACCAGTAACTAATGAAACTTTGATATCCGAGTACGACCAAATACGACATGAATTCTTACTCGATGAAGTTGATGACCAAGAACCACTACCACAATGGAACGTGCAATTCGATGCTGATTTTGTAATACATGACAGAACAATCATCAACATACCCGTTGAATTCACGCTAAAGGCTTTATACAAACGATGTAATCAACAAGGATGGTCACTGGGCCAGGATATCGGTAACGAAGATGCAAAGGACTTTGAGTTACGGAAAACATTTGCATACGTAAAATTATATGACCAAACACGCCGCAGCAGCAAAACTACTCAATGCTATTTTCTAAATGACCATATGGTTATTGGCGACAGTTTTCTATATGGCATGATTCGACAACCCATAGTGGGAGAAAAATCTGATAGATTTGAAGTAGCCAACAGTGCTTTCACCGGCCCGTTCTTTTCGACACCGTTAGTTAAACGCCACATAGAAATGTTTATGAATCAACGAACACCACGCAAGATCTTATTATCCTTCGGATCTCACGACCTACGCATGGAATCGGATATCAATTCAACGTTTAATAATGTGACTCAACTTATCAAAATGATGATTAAAAGAGGGACGACTAATATCCTAATTATACCAACTTACGTAACACATCGTGTGGAAAGCATAAACCCTATAATGAATCGGACAAGATTATTCAACCATTGGTTAAAGAACACAGCTACTAGAATTAAAGGAGCTGAAATTAAATACATCGGAATCGCTGAGAAAATATTCAGGAAATATGACATTCCAGCTTATATAGATCACCACAAGAATCCATTCCCCATCTACCCGGCTTACTTCGAATTTTTGTACTACCTGGCTCAAGACATCCAATAATTGCGTAAAACATTCCATTTGATATGTTCAAATATCGTTATCCGTATCAATGTAATGAACTATGTATAATTTACCGTTATTTGCTTTATTTTTTGTTCGTTCTTTTATTGGAAAGAAATCAATGTTATTTTGTGAATATCAGCTATTGTATAAGAAGTGATTCATCTAATTTAGTAAAACATAACCCAACTATGCACATTATTCAAATAAAGAAGTACAACGCGTTCGTCAGTTTAATCAATCTTCAAAAAAATGATGCACCACATCCACAGATAGTTGTCAAAGTAGACGTTAAACCGGCAACACATCAGACACACTCGAGACTATCTAACGTTATAGATTATCAACAAACGTTAAAATTTTGAAGTGACACGGTATGTCAAAGTTTATTATGAAAGTATTTTAGTAAAACATATTTAAAGTGGAGGAATTTATGCAGAAGTAGCAACATTAATTGTAGAAAAACATCCAGTAGGAAGATACGAAAGGTAAGCTGTTTAAAACTAGCAACGTTGATAATACCAGTAGACCAGATATCTTACGTTAAAAAACACGTGTTACAGATCGTCGAAGAATAATTTTCGTAAAACAATGGAAGAAGAACGTGATCAATCGTTCTACGATACACCAATACCCAACTGTACAATCTGCGATAAAATATTAGCGGGTGACAGACATCGAGAAGTAACGGCTATCAGTCTACGGTGCAAACACTTAGTACATCTCCAATGTGCGAAGGAAGCATCAATCCGATATGTCTCGGGAGTATATAAAGAGCTAGAAATATTATGTGGAGCTCCTAAAGGCAACAATGGTGAAAAATGTCGAGTCCCGAATCGTTTCATCGACTACAAAACGATAAATATATCTACAGTATCAATACCAACGGCGATTGGAGCGTACGTTACGGCGAATAGTTTACTCCAAAGCAATCTAAATAATGCCAACGAACGAATTACCACTCTAACTGAAAATCTACAAGAACATCAAATACAGATCCAACATTGGCAAGGGTTATACGAAGAAACTAAAAGAGACTACGATCGTCAAGAAGAATACTATAAAGACTTATCAAAAAGACTTTATGATTCTGAGTTTCGGTGCCAACAAATGGAGAATGAATTGAAAACTATCGGCTTGCGTAATACATACAATCTCGATGGTACGGTAAGAACCAACCAGCGGACTGTGGAACGAAGAGAAATTACACTAGAGAAGAACGGGAATATCACGATTTCGAATCAGAAAGAAAATGTGAAAACATCAACTTTTAATTCCACGTTCAATTTTAATGGCATTCCGGTAGATATTTCGAACATACCTTCTACATCGAGTGGATATATGCACGAAGAAGACTTATTACGTAAAACACCAACCGATAAACACGATGCGCAACCAGCAGACACTACAAAACGAGAAAGTAAAAAACCAACGTTGGAAGAACTACTATACGAGCCAAAGGACTCGGATAATTATAAAGACTTCGATAATGAAGATTACACCGAAGTTCTTGATTACGAGAAAAATAGAACCCAAGAGATGATTTTACCAAGACGAAATGTACTCTTCTGGGATAACCTCTTCATACACAACGGCCAAAAAGTGAAACAGCCAGTAGTCCTAACGACTAGAGAATTGATGAAAGAGTGTGACGCAAAAAACCAGCACTTCGATTGGCCTCTAATACCGTCGAACATTCAATACCGACCAGTGAGACAATATCATTACGTGAGAATTTATGAGCACAACCAAACACAACTGTACTTCCTAAACAATTTCCTTACCATCGCAGACGGGCTATTGTATGGAGCCATTAGAGAAGCCATTTTTGACACGGTACCGAAAAGACGATATGAAGAAAGTGCATTAGGAGGAGCATTTGTATCGACGGCTATGTTCAAGAGTAACATAGAATTTTGCGTAAAACAAATGCCAGAAAATGTTGCAGTATCGGCAGGCGCTCACGATCTAAGGCAGCAACGAAAGTTTCTATACGTAATTAACAATATGCGCCAGCTCCTCACTTTATTGGTTAAAAAGGGTGCAAGACGCATTCTATTAGTACCACAATACTATACGACGGCGACGAAAGAAACAGCTGCGATTAAAAACAAAACCATCCTATACAATCAGTGGTTAAGCAGCTTAGCAGGAAGGTATAATAACGTAACAATCGAGTATGCAGCCTACGCCGAAGACATATCAAGAATATACAACACGCCGACATACATTGATCGAAAAGCAAACGCTTTCCCTCTATTTCCAGCATATCTGGAAATGATAGCTGAAATGGCGAACTTCCTACATACAGAAGAAACAGAGTAACTAAAATTTTTCGTAAAACATCAACCCAAAGGAAGAAGTAATCCGCCAATAGTATATTCGTTCATTATATTTTCGTAAACCATCAATCAATTTAACCTCATTCCAGAAGATTTACGTAAAACATCAAAGAACGTTCTGGGTTTCGTTGGTCGAATAAATCTTATCACTGTAATTTAGAGAATAAGAAAAAGATTCTAGTATCATTATTTGTTATCAATACCTAGAGAATAAGAGAAGTTTTTATTTGTTTTCACCGTTTTAGAAGAATAAAATTGCGTTATTACAAGTGATTCATGTTATTTACTACAAGATCAAACATTTTTTTTATTTCCATTTTTCATTGGAAAGAATTCGCTACACAACATCCGCATGAATAAAGCCAAAATAGATGCGAAGAAAACAGCACCACATCGTTAGTGACCAGCTAAAATAGATGGTAAACACACTTCATCAGATTATGAAATTATCTTATACATTGCAAAGTTACGAAAGATTTTATGAATACGAAAAGTGTTTAATTTGCGAAAACGTGACTTATTCAGTACAAATTTTACGATCAATCTCTGAAACTGTTTCTGAAAATTCAAATCTTCCCGATTAACGACAGGTAATAATTACTATCACAGTACTTCATCATAATTACTAGAAATTATTCTGAACAACACACGTGTGTTTTAGTGTTGAACAAATCAGGTCAACATGAGCACTATATCCAGCGAAGGATCGGACAACAGCGACGTAATTCTAATAGCCCGTGAAATCCCAGTTCCGAAGTGCATCATGTGCGATGAAATATTGTTAGGTCAACCGTCGAAACCAAAGATATTGATAAATCCGGAATGCCTACATACAATGCACGAAACCTGCGCAAAAAGAAGATTATTGCTAGAAATAGATGGAAAAATAGAGAAACAAACAGTACAGTGCAAAGTCCACGATTGCGTAAAGACATACAATTTCGAAAATTTAAAATCCATTGAGATAGAAACGATTTCGGTGTCAACTGAGATGAATCGATTCAAGCTAAAAATTTCATCACTACAGCAAGAACTACAAGCTGCCAAAGCTGAAATCGAGAAACAGGAAAACAAGCTACGTAAACAACAAGGAGAAATAACAAACCTTCAAAACGTCATTGACTTCTTAAAAACCAAAATTGCGACGAATGAAAATTCTACCTTCGATATTAATAACTCTCAACCATCCACATCCACCGGCATACACCACGAAAGTAAATCTTTGCGTAAAACATCCAAACAACAAGACAACGACACTGTCGACAAATCAAACGATGAAAAGAAACTGAAACCGATCAACGAGAAGCTAGAAACAATTGAAGTCAAACCAGAAGAAGATAACGACGCAGATTTAATTCAGAACGAAGCCGAAGATAAACTGATCACACCATCGTACCCAGCTCTCACCATTTTAAAAAGAAGACCAACCATCATGGAATTAGATTTTGAAATACATAACGGAAACCAAATACGATTACCAGTTGACATAACAACGAAGTACCTACATGAGGAATGCAGAAAAAGTGGCTTTACTTTTAATGAACCTTTACCTCAAGATTTAAGAAATACATTCAAGATCATTGAAAAATGGAATCATATTCGAATTGCAAAACATCTCCCAAATGGTGAAATCGTATACATGCTGAATAAATTCATGGTCATCGGTGACAGTTTAGCTCTAGGATTAGTAAGAGATGCCATAAGCAAATTTCGTAAAACTCAATGCGTAAAAAGCAAATTTATGGGAGCCATGGTTTCTACACCATTACTAAAAAGGAACGTAAAGGATCACTTGAAAATCGTTACGGAAGGAGTAATTGTGTCAGCAGGAGCCCATGACTTACGAAAAGAAAAAAATGTAAAACACGCGATGAACAATATGAGACAGCTGATTTCCGTACTAATCGAAAAAGGATGCAAACGCTTATTAATTATACCGCAATATACCAGTTATGCAACGAAGGAAACACGCAGATTTAGACAAAGAACAATTACATACAATCAATGGCTTAAAACATTAGCGGGAAAATACTCAAACATATGGATCAAATATGCAGAATGCGTGGATGAGATCGACACCAAATATCCAGTCCCAAGGTATATTGATGAGAACGGCAACCCTTTTCCAGTGTTCATGGCATACCTCGACATAATCCTACATATTGCGTATCACGTACACAGCAGCGAAAAATACTACTAATGAAATTTTCGTAATACATCTCAGAAAACAAGATATGTCAGATTAATTGATATTTCTCGATGCTTGAATACTCAATTTTTATTTTACGTAAAACATTCAAGTAGAGTTATTGATGTAACTTTAGGTGTAACATTATCGTAATTATAAGAAAGAAGATTATATTCCGTTTATTTCTATTTTACTCAGCCGTAATTAAAAATAATCATTTGTTCACGTAATTTATATATGAAAATAAAAATAAAAAATCATCGCTGAAACACGCTATAGTTCTTATTTAACATCATAGAAGGGTAAAAGGCAAAAGCCCAACTAGTCAGAGCAATTTCATCTGTTAACAAAAACCTGAAATGGGTATTCCCAACGATAAACGGCTGATTGTATAATCTTCAAGAAATATTTTGCTACATTTTTACTCAGCATTGACAACAGTGAAGCACGAAATACGAGTAAAATTTTCTTTAGTGGCGTAAGTAAAACAAAATTTACATCAAGACAATTCCATTTATTTACATCAACAATTTCCGTAAGTACAGATTCATTTGTAACAGTAAAAATTACACAAAACAGCATGAAAATTAATGTAATACAAAATACACGAAATTTAACGAATACCCATGATGTTGACAGAAAATGGATAGCAGAATAGTGAATATCGTGTCTTGCTCATCATGTAATCAATCACTGGCTGAGCCCCCGATCGTCGAGCAAATAGAAAATCCTCTCGTAGCAACCACGTGTACGCATCTGTATCACCTGCAGTGTTTGAAAGACGTAATAGATATTGCTCCACCTGGTGCTGTAAAATGCGTATTCCCTAGATGTGACCAAGAAATCCAACCAGACACTCATTATTTCGTAAAAGGTAACATGAAGCAAATTACCATGATAGATGAATTTCGTAACACACCATCTTTCCTCGTAAGTCGAATCAAAGAACTAGAAGAAGAAAATCAAGAATTACGTAAAACAAATACATCACAAGAAATAGAAATTCAACGCATCAATAATAAAGCTAAACAAAGTATTCAAAAGATTATTGACCTGAAAGCAATCACGAAAACAGTTGAATTTTCAACACCAGCACCGAAACTCGAGGGAATTAAACATGACTCACCGTTGTCCGAAGAGAATAATCGTACTGATGACGACGGAGAAATGCTAGAGATGAATTTTACCCCTTCATATGAATGCATGTCTGATGAAGATAAAAAATCAACGAACTCGAAGATAGCAAAAGAAGACATCCAAGAATTATCACCTATAAAACAAAGAACAAAAGATAAATCTCCAATTACTAAAAAAGCGAACAGTAATACAATTAAAATAAGACAAAGCAGTAATGATCGTAAACAGTTGTCACCGAAGAAAAAATCACCAGAACGCAAAAAATTAATAACACCGCCACGTAGCAAATCTCCAACTAAATCAACAATCACACGTATTCGCCCTACGTCTCCGGTATACAAACGACCATACGTAAAACCAAATTATTCTAACTATCGATATTCAACACGCATACCGAGAACACCATTAGGATATAACAGAAGACATGAATTAAGAAAACAAGATTACGAAAGACGCAACTCGAAACGCTATGAATCTCTGATGATTTATCCATCTTCTAAATGTTACCCTAAACCTGGACAATTTGCGGCGATTAAGACAATCAAACATTTACGTAACTCGATAACAATAGATACCTATGCAGAAAAAAGAGCTCAAACAGTATATTTACCGATTAACTACACTTTATTTCGAAAAGAGCTGGAAAATTTCAGTTACCCGCTAATGAACAGAGCACCAAAAGAAGTATACAATAACATACGCCCGATCAAAGATCATCTATTTCTCAGAAGTTTTTCAATGACAGTTGGAAATGGTGGTTCTGAAACAATCTTCTTGATTCAAAATCATTTCATGATTGGAGATGGAGCAATCCAACAAATTGTCCACACAGCCGTAAAAGCAGATCCCAGTTATGTAGATGCGATGAAATTTAATGACTTCATACAGCCAAACATCTCCGTTGACCAACTCGAACGCAATATTGACAAACACCTTCTAAAATCAACGCGAGGTATAATAATGTCGGTAGGCCACAAAGACCTCATGGATGGAACCTGTGAAGAAAAGTTAAAATCTCAGTATTTACGATTAATAAATACTTTGGAACGCAAAGGAGCTGAAACAATAGTGATATTACCTCCAATCCTGTTAAAAGAGTTTAAGGATCAAGGTTCTAAATTACGAGATTGGCTACAAAGAACAGCACATGAAAGACAGGAAACAGTAACATACGTAAGACAAGCGGAATCCATACTTGACCGATCCACTCCAATTGAAAAAGGTGAAAACGAAGCGCCGACAATGATACAACATATCATTCTAGAACTGATCCTGGGTCTTATTCCATTCCTCACCGAATAAAAATTCAAACATTGAACCATTTCGAAAATCTTCTGATCCTATGAAACAATTTGACACAAAGTATTCAAACATTTCACATTGCGTAACACAAGAGAAATATACTTCCCGTAATGATTGTTCACAAATGGTTTCAACTGAAATGAAGATTAATCCAAGATATTATCCACCATCAAGATAGAAACCTGAAACAGAAAAACAGAAACACATTATTAGTTGCAAATAATTCAAAAATTTCGTAAAACACATATTTGTACTATTTATTATTTTATCTTTTAAGCAAGAAGCATTGTAACATTTTTTTTTCTTCTCTCTTATCAGTAAGCAGTGTTATTTTTTTTATTTTTTTTATTTTACAAATTATGTATTTTAATATGTTTTTACCTAGTACAGTTTCCATTTTATCCATTCATTCATTTCTCGGAAGGTCCATGTTCAAGCGTAATAACCAAATGTTGACATAATTTGGGGCAGAAGAAGAGGAGATCGCAATCATCTCTTAATTTGAGAATTTATGTAAACACTATGCCATTACACAAACTCGGGGCATATGTAGAGACAGATTGTGATGCATTTTCAGTCGCGTATGCGAGAGAAATTCGTTCTGCCTCTAGCCAACATTAAAGATAGTTTCGTAATACGACACCTAGCGGATTAGTTCACTCTATACTTCGTAACGAGAGAACATACGCTAGAGAAACCAGTCATTTGGCGACTCCCGATGATAATACATCGGATATCAATGTTCCGGAGATGGTATAGGACCACCTATACCATGTTATTTGCGTAAATCTAATGGACTAAATTAGTAGCACAAGCCCAGTCATATACGAAATATGAACTGGTGAAGCAAGTGATCTATTTCGAATATGTTCTGTGTTCCAGTTACGTTGATAGAGTCGTTCAGATGCACTCGGGTCCAGGAGTTATTACGTAAAACATCCGAGGATCCTTATTGTAAATCTCATCTAAATGAGTAACATATATGGACCTTCCCACATCCGTGTACTGTTCCCTATTCCCTGTGGTGATGTGCATTGCACTTTCTTAGGCATGAATATGCTATCTCTCCTTTTCGTAATACTGTACAGGCCAGTATAAATAATATAGCTTGAGTAAGTTGTTATTATGTACTTGAAAAACAATACATGGAATGACAACTGAAGATGTGTTTCTTATTTCGTAAGGTATATATTATTAGATAATTGTCTGTGTGGTATACGTAAATACACTCAGTGTCCGAAAAGTAGGTAACGAGGCGGTAAGTCGCCAGGTACCTACAAAGCTCTCAGAAGCTAGGTACTGCTAGACCTCAAGTAGGTAGCTAGCATATGTGAGACCTATACATGGAGATGTGCTTGTAAACAGCATATCGTAATGTGCAGAATATATCTCCACAGACAAAGCCAACCGCTAGTGCAAAAAACATATGTCAAAATCAAAATTTTTATAAATTTGAGAAAGAGAGCTGAAATTTGGTTCATACAGATTTTTGAATTTTACTGCTTTGAAAAATGAAGAAAACCGAATAAAACGAATAAAATTAATAATATTAAACGAATAGAATAAAATTTGAAAATATAATAAAAATCGATAATTGAAGAAAATGGAATAAGAAATTGAATGAGCAAAAAAATTGATTAAAATTCACAAATTGATAATGTTTTTAAATAAAATTATCGCATCTAGTGGGACTGATTGATAACTTACGCTTCAAAGCATTCACTTCCCGAAGCTCTGATTTTATTATAACAGGCGGTCGCATGCAATATGGATGGTATAATTTTCTTGAAGTAACTGCGAGGTTTTCTGCTCCAATGGCTCCTTGCAAGCTGGGCCACTTCAGGAGAAATTTCTTCTACTTTGTCTAACAATGGGTTCTGGTTGACTTTGATGACATCTATTTCTTGTGTGATTGCATTAAAGTTGTTATTGATTATATCAATTTGATGGTTTCAAATATTTGGATTTTCTTCTTCCATAATCAATTAATCATTAACTGAATAAGTTTAGTTTCTAATTGATTCAATTTCATTAAAACTTGCTCTTTGAACATAATCGCTTCCTCTTCATTTCTCAAAGACAAACCCATCAGTTGCTGCAATGGGTAAACAATCGTGCCATAAATCAAACTCAACCAGTTATGCCTCCGTATGAAATTTTATTTCACTTCTCAAAACTGGCATGGCATCTGCCAAGCAATGAACACGCGTATAAACGGTATTTTAACACTTAACAAATAAACTCTTAACATAAAACACTTAACATTTAGAATAAAAAATTTTCTGGGTGACTTTCAGCTCAAAATGAAAAGCTTAAGTGAATTTGGCTAAAATTTCCCAGAATTTTTTTTTCGCTATCCTCTCATTTCATATATTTACTTTAATGCGGAATAAACATAAACTTAGGAAACCTAAAAACTTTTATTATTGTTATGCAGAAATCTAGAACATTTTTCTTTCATTTTCTTGTTATTACAAGCTCCTCAAAACTGTGTCATTTTGGGGATTAGCTTTGCAGAAATATTTTTAGAGAGTGGTGCATCCAAAAGATTGCCATCGTTATTGATTTCCATGTCAGATACCATGTGTGTTTTGAAAATTGAAATAAATTCTCTTTTCAGTTTTACATTTTTATACCTTTAAAAAATAAAAACAATGCTTTGCTCCCTCCTCTTTCTCTTCGCTATGGTTTTGAGCCCTTTTAGAACTCAAATATAACAGATTTTTGAATTTTACTACTTTGAAAACAGCCTGAATTTCATCTTGGCTTTTTTTAGTACCCGAGGCAATTTTGTCTGAATCTGGGAAATCTAAAAATGTACTGAAAGTCTCCAAAAAGGCTCAAAATCGACACCAATCGATTCAGGAGATGAAAAATAAGTTATGAAACAAATTTGAATTTTCTACCCAATCTTAACACACATTGCTATTTATATAAAATATAGATTAGGTACGTAAATTTTCAAAAAATTTGAAAAAAAATGAAATTCAACTTTTGAAATTTGAATTAATGGTGTACCTTTCGATTCTTACAAATGGGTGTAGTTTTTCTGTCATTTCGTCTAAAAAAATTCTGACAGTTACTGAAAATCTCATTGGAAGTTGCAAGTACATATGAAAAAAGCCAAACCCTTTATTGAACAAAAATAACTTTTTTTTCAGGGTGTTTATAAAATTTCAGGAAATACTTACCTACATATTAAATTGCTTCTGGTTCTCATTTTTTCCATTTCCAAACATACCTATGTAGGTGCAATGTGGTGGATCGCAACAAAGAAAGTTGAAGGATTTCGAGCAAATTCAATAGAGATCTTATTTTGAGTTGAAATTCAGCCCGAAAAAATTTGAACTGCCTATAGGCGTCTCTGGAAGGGAGATATGGGTTACCAAAGAAAAAAGATTTTCCAAAAAAGTTGTACTTTTTTGCTCTGTAGTCCCTATCAAATCTGTTTTGTGAAGAATAGTCCAATTTCAAAAGTTACTTACTGTTTTGAATTTTAAAAGTTTTGAAACACTACATAAGATCAACTCGAGGAAAATACTGAATAACGGAAAAAACGTTTCGTACGTGAAATAGAGACATATCCAGCAAACTAATTATCAAACACAACAAAGAAAAAACATAGAGTATAAAAATAACAATACTGACGATCTTCTTCTTGCTCCAATTGACAGTCTCCAATTGATTCACGTTAATACATTTAATATTAAACTAAGCATAAAAAAAAGCTCACAAAAACATCATAAAAATATAAAATACAGCATATAAACTGCTTTTAAACAATATAAAAACGTGATTAATAGCACAAAACACAGGTCAATTTTATGACATGAAAAATAACGTAGAAAAAGCGAGTAGGAAAAGACAGTGATCACAACAGATCACAAAAACGTATTGAAACGTCCAACTTTTCCCATTCCCCAGCTTGGCCAAATCACCTACTGACATAGTGACGTCAAAACGCCACCAGCGACCTTTGCGGAGCTTTTGAAAGCTCAAAACCAGTTACTGAATGACGTTCTGCTGTCTTCAAGCGAATCAGAAGATACTTCAACTCAGAAGAAGATTTTTCATTTTTAAAAAATTAATTTTATCACACTACATTATTAGAAGATACTTACTTAAAACTGTGTCATTTTGGCGATTAATTTTGCGAAAATATTTTTTGAAAGTGGTACACCCAAAACATTGACATCGTTATTGATTTTCATGTAAGATACCATTGTGTGTTTTGAAAATTGAAATAAATTCTCTTTTCAGTATTACATTTTTATACCTGAAAAAAAAAAAATAAAAACAATGCTGTTCCTCCTCCTCTTCGCTCTCTCACTATACATTACCGGTATTTCAAAATGAAACGAACTGTTAAGTCGCCGCGCCGCAAGGACGCGGATGTGTATTTTCTAAATTGAGAATTTCCCCTTTAGGTGGTAATTTTCAACGTCAACTTATTAAATTAATCGACGAATTTGGTTTCTGGGTAAATTTATCCATTTTCAAAGAGCTTATATAGATATTATACCGATATTCGATTCGAATTAGATTACCACCCTGTGGGCACGTTTGGCACTCCGGACGCAATGCCAGCGAAAAAGTGCCAAAATCTGACACTAAGTGTCACATTTTGGCACTCGAGTGTCAGGCATTGGCACTCGGTGTCAGATTTTGACACTGGAGTGTCAGGCACTGGCACTCGGTGTCGAATTTTGACACTGGAGTGTCATGTGTCGGCACTGGAGTGTCAGGCGCTGGCACTCAGTGTCAGATCTTGACACTGCAGTGTCAGGTGATGACACTGGAGTGTCAGGCATTGGCACTCCAGTGTAAAATGATGTTGGCACTGGGGAAATTTTCCAATAACACAAGTCTCAACTTTTTAGTTTTAAACAACAAAAACTTTTTTTGTTGTTTAAAACTTTTTTAAACATTAAAAATAAAAAAATTTGCAAAATTTCAGATTTTTAAAAAATTGAATTTTAATTTAAAATTAAGTTCAAAAAATTTTTATGTGTCAAAAGTTTGAAATCAAGTTTGATTGGTAGGATGGTTTAATAATTATAACCTTACAATGAACAAGTTGGGGAATGGTTTTAGAGGAAATGGCCTAGTTCTAAAAAATAAGTATTTCGCAATCCATCCAAAAGAATATACGAGTACCTACATAATAAAAAAATATTTTAATTTCTTCATTGTGTACTGATTTTCTTTTCAAAAAAAGAACAGGCGCTTTTCCAACAAATAAAAATTAGTTTTTTTAAAAATATTTAAAATTTTTAAGCACTACCTACCCTTGAAAATTTTTTTTGAGAAAAAATTAAAACTCATGCTTATTACTAGGGCAATTATTTTTATGATATCGCATATTCTTTCCTGCTACACCAGATACCGCATGGCGCATATCGCAATTTTCTTCACGTTTCATACAATTTCAAGACGAATGGTGAAATTTTATTGCGCATATTTTCGCATATTTTTGGTATAAATGTATAAAAACGCTTATTTTAGTTAAAAAAACGTCAAAATTTCGCTTATTTTGAGCTTTTTTCAGGTCGTTAAAGCTTTTTCGAGAAAAAAATGGCAAAAATCAGCCAACATAAATAGGAAAAATAAAAAATTTGACATTTTTGATATTAAAAAAAAAACTGAATATTTTAAAACAACAGAAATGGTTGTAGCGGCATATTTTAAAATAATTATGATCGATTGATCTATGCATTTGTAGGTATTGAAAAAAAGTACTCTTATTTGACGTTTCGTTTGCAGCATATTTTGAAGCATGATCGATGATACGATGAATTTTTATTGAAAAAAATTAATATTTGACGTTTCCTTTCTATTTTCTTATGTTTTTTGATATCGCACTGAAAATATAAACATTTTGATATCCATGATGGTGCACTTTTATTGCACTTATTTCAGCTTTTTCAAGTTTTTAGCGCATATAAATGCTTTTTTCCAGATTTTTACAGCATATTATAAGCGCTTTTTTTGGTGTTTTCAACACATAAAAATAATTGCCCCACTTATTACCTACTCGTTTTGTCGTTTACATAAAAAATATTATTCTTTTTGAAAAAATATTATGATTTTTTGAAAAAAAAACTCATCTTTAAGAAAAGTTTTTAAAATCAGCATTATCATAAAAAAAATAATCTTTTCATTTTTTTTGAATACCTACGAGAAAAATTTGCTTTGAAACCTTATTGCAACTTTTTCCTAAACTCCAGTGAATGCTTCTCTCACAAAAATTTTTTTCAACCAATAAAAATTCTTTTTTTTTTGAAAAATATTTCAAATTTTGAGGTTTATACCCTAGCAAATTTAAAAAAAAAAAAAAAAAAAAAAAAAAAAAACGAAAAATTGGAACCCCTCTTTTCAAAAACAATATTGTAAAAAATAGTGGTTTTTATAGGGAAAAAATTGAAAATTGGAATTGAATAAATTAAAAAATTTCCCCAGTAGGATGGGTTAATAATTTCAGAAAAATAAATCTTCAAAAAATAATTAGGTACTAGTGTCTAAAAAGTGCAGTGATGCATGCTCAAAATGAATGAGCAATCAACTAATAGTCGCTTAATCGCGGACAAATTATGTCTCACGCGGTGGCGTAATTGGTAAAGCATCGGACTGTCACGCAAAGAACCCGGGTTCGAGTCCAGCCGGAGCCGAAAAATTTGTTGGAAAAAGGCGGGAAACAGGAAGTTGAAGATAACCTACACTCAACGACTCTGTACCTAGGCAACACTGCGGTGAAAAAATAAGAATTGTCAATAAAAAACTTTCTCTTAATTTTTCCTCGCTGACACTGGCACTGGCACTGGCACTGAAGATTTGCATTGCGTCTCAGTCTCACATTGACGCAATGGCACTGACGCTGGCACTCTGACACTATGACACTGGCACTAAAAATTGGCATTGCGTCCCAGTCTCAATTTGACGCAATGTTAAATACTGGCACTAAAGTGCCAAACGTGCCCACAGGGCAGTATACGGTGAGGTAGCGCACGTATGATTGAAATACTTGTATAAACGTTTCTAGCACAGCGTAGACCTTATATATGCGTATAGTTACCACGTATACTCGGAAGCCTTTAATTTGACGACGCCAACGCGTATTAAATTACTTAAAAAGAATTACTAATTTAGGTATACGATGTCAGATGTGACAAAGCGCTAATAACACTCAAACTAGCCAATCAAGTTGTTGCCTATCATCTCTATTTTCGTGAAATTTCAAATCAAGTGATTGAAAGGTCACATATGTAGGTACAAAGTAGGTACCTATACCTTATCTGATATTCCTACTGATTGTAACATTGTATTACGGTCATGGGACCCTTTGGTATCGACCAATGAAATTATTTTTCTTCGTCGAGGTAGTCCTACATAAATGGAAAATTTTCATTATTCCGCTAAAAGCGTCAAAGCTGCACACTTTGTAAGTATATATGTAGAGTAGATATGCTTCTTGGAATATATGGATACAATATATAGGTACCTACATACGATGCCTCGAAGCCTAAAAATGTCGTTCGTAAACATCGAATGAAATCACGCCCTCTCAAATTCAAGTTCAAAGTGAAATTAATATTTATAATCGACGAGTAAATTTTCTCGCTACGTCTACACATTGTGTAGGTATATCTTACCTAGTTACTTTCTTATGCTTAAACTCCACCAAATTTTCGTACCTATATATCTGAGTATATATTTGCGTATTAAGTTTGTACAAATCTTAATCAAGTATACCGTACTACGGTTTCGTATCAGCAAAAACATCCTACACTTTCTGTACAGACTAAATTATACAATATAAAGTCAACTTGAAATACAATGCGTTTGGAAAATTTTCTAATTAATCGTACCATACCGGCAGTAAAAGTTTGCTAGGTACTTGGATGGAAAAGTGTACTTATAGACGCCGCGTTGGCCCTTTTAAAACTTTAAACAATCGTTGTTAACGCGTTAATTCGTATTCGAATAAAACTCCATCCCAATCAATCGGATTGTGGTCAAATGTCATACCGTCACTTTCAATTTACTTCGCAGTGGTTTTTAGCTACGAATATTGTGCGAATTTCCGCACATTTTCCGCCTATACCTAATTTCTATTGTTTTTAGAACAATAAAATGCATCTATAGGGATAAACTGGCTCGGGCAGTCTACGCGGAGTGATTTTATCGCTTATTTTCATTGCTTCGATGGTGTTTTCTTTTCCAAATATGCGGAGCGTCAGAAGAACCGTTAATCGCGAAATGTTTGATAGGGTTACTTTTTGCGAACGAATTTTGAACGGAATTCTACATGCTGTAGGAGGAACTGTGCAGTCATTTTGTGTCATTTTCGAGGAAAAAATTTCAATGCGCTGAATTTGTTGGATCAGAAACGAAAGATATCTTCAAACTTGCGGGGGAAAAAAACAAAATTTTACAAAATTGACCTAGGAAACAGAAGTTTGGTTGGTACTGTATTTTTGGCCTTCCATGTCAATTACATACATAGAAACGGTTTCAAACAGTACTGGAGCCTTCAAGAGATTTTTCAACCTTTTCATATTCAATTTTTTTTTTCAAAATGGAAAACTGCGTCCATGAGATGGTGTGACAGAGCTTATGCTCGGTTACTTTGCAACTAAGTTACTCAAGTTACAAAAAGTAACTTATGGGTAACTTACTTACTTTTTCAAAATTTCAGTTAATAAAATTACTTACTTAAGTATTTACGAGATAATTATGAAAACGCAGATCGTTTTTGAATAGTTTTATTTTCTTTTATAAATATGATAAAGCCTTACTTTTTTGCTAAAAATTGCTGAAAAGTTTTGCTATTTTGCCAGAAATCTCTGAAAAGCCTGGCCTTTGGTTAAAATTGTCATAATTTCGTCTTTAGCCAAAAATCAGCAAAAAGTCTCGTCATTTGTCAGAAGTAGAAGTGCCATAAAGTCTCGTTTTCCGCTGAAAAAATTGCTGAAATTGATGTTAATTTTTTACAGAAAGTTCCAAAAAGTTCTACTTCATTTCCCCCAAACAATATTATTAAAAAGTCTCGCTTTTTTACCAAAACGCTGCGAAATGATATAACTTTTTCGCTAATTAATTTTCAAAAATTTACTTCTCCACCTCTGTTCTTAATGGTGAAAAAAAAAGATATTAACTTTTTAATAGGTAGGCTTTTCTTTTACAAGATCTACTACCTTTTGCAATGTACATACCTATTCACCACACTTATAGCATGTCAGATTAAAAAAACCTCCATCGGTACTGAAAAAATCGTATTTGCAATTTGAAATAATATAGGTAAAGTACTACAAATATATTTCAATATTTAAAAAAGAACAGAAAAAAAGAAAAGAGGTATCATCTAATGACAATTTTTGTATTGTATGCAAGTTGTTTTCTTTTTATTGCACGTTTCAAAGCTCTGTAGTTTTGACAAAACAACAACTACAAAAAAAACGAAATATAAAGAAGAACACATTATTTACAACGTTTCGAATCGTACAAAGGATGTACGCAAAGAAGGTGTGTTTATATATTTTTTTACTGAATAAATTTATCGTAAACAAAAATTTTTTTCCGGTGTATTAAAAATTGAGACGTGAATTTTCTTATTAAAACATGCTCGTTTGTGTCTAGTGTACGTATCTGTATATTTTTGCTACGCTTGTTACGTTGGTAGGTGCTTTTTTTCCTTTTTTCGTGTGGTGAACTTTTTTTCACGTATAATGAAACCAATTCGGTTACCGTGCTGGGTTTTTGGTATTATAAAGAAAATATGTATTACGCGTGTACTTTACGGTGCATCTAAAAGAAATATTTATTTTGAAATATTTTACAAAAATTTCATCTCGAAGAATGCAAAAGGATAATGGAGTCGGTGGTACAAGCTTGAAAATTTATTTAAAATGAAATAAATTGAAGTAATTTCCAGCCCGTACGATACCGGTTATCATTTTTTTTTCTTTTTCGAAATATGTTGCGAGGGATGAAGAAATATTCCAACGTGAAAAAATAAATAAAAGGGTAAGATTCGTGATACGATGCTTGTAAATACATACAAATAAGTATCTATCATTTTTTATAGTTTGGTTGAGTTAACGTTGGTGTTAGTAGAGGTGTAGGTAGGTATGAAATTTAGGACGTACGTTTTCTTATATTAATTATTTCAGTTCGTCTTTTGTGGAATATATCTGTCTTAAATGATGATTCCAAATTGAATCTGATTTTTTAGTAGTTGACGGTGATTTTGGATACTGCTTGTAGCTCTTCTAATTTCACAGGTAGGTGATTAAATAGCGTTTTTTGAACACTCATCGGGTTTTCTTTCAAAAATATTTAAATGAAGATACATAGATTACTAAGCTTATTTCTTATAAATATGTAGATGATGACCAACATCTCCATCCTCCAATTACTTAATTTGTTTTAGTCAATGATGATGACCCTGGTGTTGCATATTGGTTATCTGTGATAGTTTGAATATCCTTTTTTATTACTTTGCTTTTTGCTCTGTAGCCGATTTTAGATGAAATTGGTGTGAACTAGAAGAAATAATTGCGTTAATATGCAGGTAATTTAAGCAAAAAATGATCAACTTGCATGTATACATATATTTTTTTGTAGATAATGGAATTTTCTATGTACCTTACATTATATCTAACAATAAGTATGTAACCATAATAACTTACCGAAATCAAAAGTAGAAATACGGTTAAACAGAAAATTCTTATAAAATTCATATCTAGTGAAGTTCAATACTTGTAAAATTGGTCGAAATATCAAAAGAATGTAGTTTTCTCAACGCAAATAGGTAGATAGTATTGTTACTAACGTCACTCGCGAATTGACGGCAAATAAAGTACATAGGTACCTGGCAAATGAGTACTATTATCAATCCACATATTCGCAGGATCGCACTGAATGAATTATGTATTTACCATTTATCTAGTTTTTGATCGTAAAAAAGTATGCGGCTGTACATTCAATTTTCATTTATGATAATTTATCACCGCAATCAATTCCATTTCAAAGATCATAAACACTTTGTAATTTTGACGGAAATTTCGTTATTTCGTTTATTGCTATGAACATATGTTTTCAATAATTATTCGCTTTAGTCGTTGGTAATCTATGAATTTTTCTAAATTTTAATAAGGTATCTAGATCTACTCAACACATCCTTTGCTGAATTTTTCCTCTGACATTTTCTGTGGTGATGTAATTTCTTTACTTTCCCTCCATCCGATAAACTGTGTGCTACACACAATTCTCCCCTCTCATTTTACTAAATTATACTTGCTGTGGCTGTTTGTTAAAATTTAAAAAAAAAAAACGAAATTCGAGTATATTGTCAAAGCAAAAGAAAGCTTGATGTATGTATCAACACGTAAAAAAACTTGACATTTAACTAAACAATAATATATTACTTACTTTCTCTTTATATCAACGTATTGTCCATCTTGAAAGAAATTTTTCCCAGTTTATAAAACTGGAGGAAATAAATTTACTGGTACCGAATTTCTTACCAGTCGTTTTGGATAGTACCTTGTGCAAGATGGTTTTTTTCTACGAATAATTTTTTCTCTTTGAACGAAATGTATAAAATAGACTTTTTAGAAAAAAATTAAAGGCAAAATGTTTTCTTGAAATTTTTTATTCTCTGGATCCCTATTGAATATCTACATTATTTCAAATTGATACCTAGTAAATACAGTATGACTAGACAGCATTGAAAAGCCTACGATGAAGACTTATTTTCAGCAGATGCGCAGAGGGTCTTCACAATCGAGGAAACTACGTTGATCGTCAAAAAATTTGATCTGGTTCTCTTTGTGATTGATCTGAATTCATGGTGGTCGCAGAAAAAATTTCAAATCATTTTTTGTGGATGCATAAAATCATATTTGAACTTATTACAGGTACCTAACTATATTGTACACGGTTCAGTAACTTATTTATTCTTAAAACTATTCGTATTTGAGATTGATTCCCCATTGAGGAAATGAAAAATTCCTTTAAAAATGCCGGAAATGATGCAGAAGGTCTGAATTTTAAATGGATAGTAGATTAGTAGATGCCTACTTACTTTATTGTCAATTCGATCATCCATGCACAATTACGTCTATTATGGTGATCATTTAAACTTGTAAAAACAGATACCACATTGAAATCAATGTTCATAAATAGCATGTATGGGAATATCTTTTAGGAAAGCTTCTGTATGATTCTCTTGTACTCAGTACATATGTACAACTTCCCTAATAATATAAAATTCTCAACATGATTATAAACATTTTCTTGAATATCTCCGGTTAAAATTGTCACAGCCTCGTCTAATTTATTTACTCTAAAATTGTATGTAAGTATAATGATTTCAAAAAAGTTCAAAATCGATGGCTTGAATCTAAGTATTTTAAATAACTACATAATATGAGATATAAATTAATCATAAATTGGTAAGAAAATGAAAGAAGCTGTATAGATTTCCTATTATTGAAAGTTTTTTAAATATCTTTAGCTAATTATGTACTTTACGTATGTACCTTCTTACGTGCGTATTCAATAAACTAATGAATTCAAACAGGAAGGGTTGATAGATCTTTGCTTATAGGTACATCAGTAGTTTACATCATCTGGTTAATGTTCTCGAATGTTTGTCTAGAGCGGTTGTGTTTTACAATACGTTTACCTACTCGTTCGAGATATTCTGAGAATAGTGATGATTTTTTAAACGCTTGATTCTTGGTTTCCGTAGTCATAAATAAACCAACTTTCTATTATTATCATCGTGTGTGGCTTCATAATTATGATGATTTGGATTTGCGAAATTCTTTGGGTTTGATTTGAACTTTTAGGCTGCCTTCAAATTTTGTAAAACTACTTTTTTTTTCAATGAGAGTGTGGATTGAATAGGTAGATATTGGAAAAGATCGGTTTTGTTGTGGAAAAGTTTTAACCGATACTTACCTAAAAAAAAGTGAATGGATGGTGTGAGGATAGCTAAGTAATGTAGCCTAGGAAAGTTTGTATGTACGTAGGTTTATCAATTTTAATGAAATAATTGATAGTGATGAACTGTGAAAATGTTGGAGGATTTGGACCCCTTTCAATGAAGACCTCAATTGTGAGATTGCAGTCACTGAGAAAAATATTTTTGGTTCCGGAAAAATCGACGACGATATGCTTGAAGCATTTACGAAATGCTTCGATGGAATTTGCGTCTAAAAAATCACGATCCGAATGAAAATCGATCCATTTACGCAGGTCTTTGCGAATGCTGTCGATTTTTTCGTTGATCTGACGAGCTTCGATGCGATCGCGATGCGGAACCGAAACAACGAGTACTTTATTACAGCTGAATTTTTGCTCGAAGAATAAACTCGGCCTCTCGTATAAATGGCTTGTATTCGCATATTTACATCGCCATACCATTAAATCCATCTGGACTGATGGGAGAATCTGCAGAGAAGCCGGCGGCGTATTCATGAAAATAAATGGGTATTCTTCGATATCGCCGCCCATACCGGAAAAATCTAATCTAACCGACGAGCCTTTGCGTACAAAACTACACCAACAAATGAAAAAAATTCCTTAATTGAAAATGGACGGAAAAATAAATTTCTAGAGACATGGATACCCAAAGATGGAGAATTTTCGAAAAAATCATGGGTTTTTTGCTCTAAACTTTATCCAGCCTGAGTTCTAAAAGATAATACGTAGGTATCTAAGATTCTTCGTCGACCTAGGCCATTGCTGTCAAAATAGACCACATTTAGGGTGCTATTGAGCGGTTGAAAATTTGAAAATTGTTAATTTTTGGATAAATTCACGTTTAAAACTTTTTTTTGTTATCAATAAAAACACGGATGAAAAAACAAAATACTTTATTTTGAAAACTGCAATTACTAGATATAACTAAAACTGAATTTAAAATTTAATAAATTGAAAGTTAAAAACTGAATGTTAAAGCTTAATTTGTATAAATGTACCTATTAAAAAAGTATAGGTAATTAAAGGATGTACTTTGAGATAAAATGGATCGATAAGAAAAAAACATAAAAAGATGAAAGAGAGCGGTAAAAGATTACTTACTGCTCAGGTTTGGAAGATCTTCGTTATGTCTCCGTTGATGCGTTCACTGTTTGCGTATAGTTTAAACGAAGTCTGAAGGGTTCATTTTTAAAATAAAAATTTTAGAAATTTTAACAAATTAGCAAAATAAGGAAAACAACGAAAATCCAGAAACGATAAAATTAAAAAAAATAATAACTTGAAAAAAACATATTATGTGTAGGTTATACATATAGAGGAAAAATGAAAAATTTTAAAACAATAATAGATGTCACGAAAGTTTGACTAGAACACGAACAGTGATGTGGGATTTGAATTTTGCTTAGTATTTATAAGGAGAATTTTATTAAGTACCTAATAGAATATGTAAATATGGAGTAACATCTTCTCAAATACCTATTTATTGCATTGTTTAACCCCAAACATAGAAAAATTTATTTTTTGAAACTAAGGAAATTTTTTTGGAATACACTGATGTTGATTTTTCTTGAGCATATTACATATATTATTTCCAATTTCAATTCTCCAAACAAAAATTGTCAATTTTTAGGATATATTTTTTTTGATTTTTTGAAATTTGACAATATACTGTTCAAAAAATTGACCCCTCTGCGTTTCAAAATATTTCCCAAGTTTCAGGAATATTAACTTCCTTTTATTTTTTACACAATTGATGCGAAATATCTCGGGGGAAAAAATGTTCAAAACACGAATTCACTCAAAAATGACGGTTATACAAATTTTCAATAGCTCAGCAGAACCCTAAATGTGGCCTTGAATTTTGATGGTAATGACCTAGGTTGACGCAAATGCGCAAATACACTATCTCTTGGTAGTGGTCAATTTTCCCCAAAACCGATTAGGTTGGAGCTAGAGCGAAAAAACCGCGATTCTTTCGACAATGACCCCTTGCGTGCCTTTCTACTCAAATGAAGGTCTCCACAGAATTTGTTCGTACATAATCTTTCAATTTTTCTTTTTCTTTTTTTTGCTATCCATCCTAATGTGCCTACATAACAGTGACATAGTTAACAGAAGGAACAACATTTCCTCAATCATTTGGTAAGTTTTGATGATGAGGATCTAAGCATTTTACTATAGGTATTGAAAAATGCAAAAGAAAAACATTTTCGTTGATGAAAAAAAGTAGGTTATCCACCTGCAGCAAAATGACAAATCTTGAATTCCACTAGGTACTCAAACTGTTGGTATAATTGTGGAACATTACTTCAATTTCATTTTTAGCTATCTACATTCTACAATGAAGGGAATACGAAGGAAAATGAAAAGTCCACTTTCCTGTTCAAAATTCCCCCTGCTGACCTACTATGCACATAGGTAATTAGTAGTCGAAAATATGTATGGAAATACTCGTGATTTACTAATAAATTCTTCAACATCAACCCAACCCTCTTCTTTTGCACATGTATTCTGTGTTCATTGAAATGGGTACAAAATTACGATACTTTTTGCGCAAAAATGAACGAATGCGTGTTTCGATGGCACTCATCTACAAATGGCAAAGGTTCAAGTATGAAAACACCATCTTAAACAAATGACTCAAAGAGGGAGAACCGTAATCACTGATACCATGCGATTAATTTCATCTAGATTTTCGATCCTTCATGGAAGTATGGGGTTAAATTTTAATTTTTTGCACATCCTCATCCTCTCGCATAGCTATCGAATAGGGTGTGATACTACAACTTGTACAATGTACACGGCATCGGGGGCTACTTGAAAAAGTTACAAATGGTTTACGGATCTGGCGATGAAATAACTCCGTCATTCGTGAAAGGGAGGATGATGATGTAGTTTATATTACGTTATAAACATAATTTTACATGTTTTTGCCGTTTTCATCGTTTTGTCGTCTCGTGTATAGTGTACAATATATGTATGTATGTAATATGTATAGGATGGGCCGCTTTTTCATCCTTCACTTTTACCATATACGTTGCTTCTTTTCGCCTGTCTCGCGCCCACCCCCTGTTTCCCTTACCGGAGCACGATGCTGGTGTTTCGCGTGTTTCCGTAAACAATAAAAGGGTAGAATAGTTCGTTTACTGGTACAGCTGTCAACAGATACAAATGCTCGCGTAAATTATTACACTTATTGCATTTATACGTAACGCGAGAAAATGTGTGACGTGGTTTATGCAACTATCTCGAAATCCTCTTTCTGTCTGTACCCTTTTTTTTTCTTTTTTTTGCTGCCCGGCTTTACTTTCCTCCGCGTTTGTTAGGTTCTTATATATTTTACGAACTATGGCAACAATCAAGATTTTTCACCCTGAAAAAATTGTACAGTAGGTACCTACTGAGTACCGGTGAAATCCAGTAAAAAAATTACAGGACGAAATGTCAGTATTCATTCCAATCAAAATGATGCTACATATTCATTGAAGTTCAAAACTGATTTCAGTGGGGTCTCTGTATCTTTACTGAACTTTCAGGAATAATAACGTTCATTACAGTAGTGAAACGATTATTCTGATCTACATTTTTTTCAGTGTTGCGATGCATTAAGAGAGAAGATGCAACGAAGCGTATACGTAGGTACCTACGAGATGGTGTCATATTAAGGATTCGTATATGCTTCCCGACACAGAAACTGCGGCGTACGTAGGTCTAGGTAGTAGGTAGGTACCCCTTTTATAAACTCTGTGTAAAACCATAGGTAGTATGTTTCACGGTTTTCAAAACAAGCACCTGAAACATTTCCACATGGGTGGTGTGTCGTCGACGTCGTATATAATTTACCAGGACACGCGAAAATGTAATTATGTTTGCTTTATCAGTGATTAAAGAGGATTTAACGAACGAGTGTTTGCCTTGTCGTCATCCTCTCTCGATATGTTAGCGCAGGCTGCAACGTTCGCGGGCGTATTTTCGAATTGTTGCATGGTTCTTGCTGTACTTACTTATACTCTGCCAGTACGCTATTGCATATTTTATAGGGTGCCTGTGCAGTGTGTATGAAATGCAACCAGTATTAGCGTAGGCGTCGTTACGTGTAATGCCAAGTATCCAGGTAATCTGAAAACTAGCCATTATTAGTTAGCCTAATATCCAAATGTTAAGGAACTTGAATTAAATTTTAATCTGATTTTCGAAATGGGGAGAATTTTAATTGTTCTAATTACCTACATTGTAAAGCACGCGAGTACGTTTCATGTTTCCGGCCATAGTGGGTGTTTTTTTCAGTGTCAAGTTGTGTTGAAAGGGTTGCATTACACAGTATTGTTATAAAGAAAAAAGTTACTTACGAAAGTTGGAAAAATATATTGAATAAAACACAATGTTTTCTTTTTGTGTACCTAGTTAAGTAGTTTTTATGCGTAAATCAGAAAGGTGTAAACTTTTTTAAAACATAAAATTGATAAAAATTCAGATTAACATGGTAAAATAAAATATCTAAAATAAAAATCAATAAAATTTAGATTAATCAGTATAAAATAAAATAGGGAAAAAAAATTGATAAAATTCAAATTAATTGAGATAGGATTGATGAAATTCATAGTAATCGAGGTTTTTTAACTATCACACCTAGATAAGTTTACAGACAATTTACGCTTTCTAGGAGAGTGAGGCGGTGTGAGCGTGTCATCATCTGTATTTGAAAATTCCATCCTCCCAAATTTTATTGGCATTGGCATTGTTATCAATAAAATACGTTCAAATAGCTTAATTCAGTGTACTTACTGGAGTCAACCTCGATGGTGGTTCTGGCCATCTCGGTAGTCCTCCAGACATCTTCATTCACACAATTAGGTAATGGTAGGTACATCAAGGGTGTAGTTTGTTAAGCTTCATAAAATCTGAAAAAATAGGTAATGGGTATAATTTTATTGAAAAATATTTATCAACCTTTAGTCCTGTAGTTAAGATTAAGGTTTAAGAAACTATTATTGTGATACGTGTTGTCAATAAAAAAATGACTCTGGTAAATTTTAAAACACTTTTTATTGATATAAAAACTCATGAATTTTTATACTGACCTGTTTTGAAAATTAATAAGATTCTGCAAGAATCAATTCGTGGATCGATGATTTTTTGTTTTAAATGACATCAATTATTCGAACAATAAAAAATAACTTTTTTTATTAGCCAATCAATGAATGATCGCAAAATTATAAACCAATCGTACTCGAATGACAAGTATGATTTAGATGCTTTCGACAACAAACACTTATGGGAGAATAACCTCAAACCAAAATAACAATATTCGTTGAAGAATTTCTTAATATTAACTTACCTGACATTCATAACATTCCTTGGGGAACGGGGCATAATTTAAAAAAAAAAACGAATGAAACTAGAATAAAAAAATAAAATTGTTACCATTATTAAACAAATGAAAATTCAAAAATAAAGTGAAAAACGATAAATTTTAATTTAAACAAATTGATGAAAATTGAATAAAATGACATAAAAGAATTGTCTAAAATTTATTAAAAATGACTATAAAAATGAATTGACGAAACTTGAATATAATGACATAAAAGCGAGATGTCTAAAATCGATTAAAAATGACTAGAGAACGGATTTTTATACATTGCATATTTTTATTCTGCAAAGATGATTGCGCATATCAATTTGATCTTTGCGATTCACACAATTGAGTCGATTGAGCCGCATTTGTTGTTGCATATTTTGCATATTTTGGTCATAAATGCATAAAACGTCACATTTCAACATTTTTAGTGCATATTTCCGCATTTGTAAGCGATTTTCTTCGTTTTTCTGCATTTTTTGAAAATTTTGGTAAGATTTTCAAAAGTTTTATCGTTCTTTTCCTCAAAGGAAGTGCCACTACGGAAAAATTCCAAAATATATTAAAAAAAAAAAATTCTCAAAAAATAAATATTTTTCTAGTAAAATTTACCAGATTTATAATTACGAAGAAAGCTTAACTTGTGTTATTGATTGTTTAAAAATTGAAAATTATTGAGAAATAATTACTGGATTACCGTTATTTTGAAAATTTCAGATTTCAGGAGTGAATTACCAAAGAAAATAGGTCTTCAAGTTGCTCTACTTGAAAAATGCTGTCTTTAGACATAAAAAAATGCATATTTACGTCATATTTCAGCCATAATAAATGCATATTTTCAAGTTTTTCGTGCATAAAAATCCGTTCTCCAAAAATGACTATAAAAATGAATTGACAAAAATCAAATAAAATGACATACTAAAAAACTAGGATAGACGTGGTCTCTTAATAGTCACATCTTACCAAATTGATGCCGAGTTTACTTTTTCCACCACGCAGACTCCCTGGCATGCTGGAAAACTCCATCGACTCTTCTTTAAAATTTGTGATTGGTTTGGAAATGTAGCTTAATTTTTTTGGTCAATTTACCTATTAATTTGCAGTTAAGGTTAATGGTTAGAAACCAGTTAACAAGCCTGATAATTTCTATTTGCAAATTTTGAGTATTGCGATGGGCACATTTTATTTGGGTTAATTGGTTAAATTTGGTTCGTAGTTGAAGAATTTTTATTTTTACTTGAAAATCAATTAAATTAAACGAAAAATAAGAAGATTGTACGAAAGATTATCAAAAAGGAAAGATTTTGAAGGAAATTAGGTTTGTAAAATAAAAATTATTTGCCTTAAGTAGTTATGAATTTTATTGGAATCATTCATAATTGTCATTAAGGTGATTAATTTATATTGAAAATAGGTATGAAGGTTCCATGTATGATTTCTTTATCACTATATGTAAGGTTCTCTGCAGAAAGGGCATTTTTCTGTTATATGCCTTGCACAACCAATGCAACATTTGGTGTGACCACAAGGAAGATAGACACTTATATGCACATTCAAAATGATGAGGAATGTGTACTTTGAATATTATTATTTTGATTTTTTTCAAAAATTAATTCATTAATGCGAAATTTGGTGGTTTTTACATTGTCAATTCCATCAATGTACATAGTTTCTTTTTATCATCTCCTGGGAGGTCATCATAAAATAATTTAATGATACAATTTACAAGAAAAAGTGTTCAACTTTTTTTTGTAAAATAAAATAAAAATAAAACACAAAAAATCAATAAAATTGAAATAAAATGATAAAATAAAAAAAATAATTGATGAAATTAATAAAATTAGAGTGGTCAATAAAAAATTTGTGGTACCTACATATGTATCTAATTGATAAAAGCAATGAAATTGAAATAGGATTTTAGTACAATTTAGGCTTGTTAATTTGACTGTCACAGTGGTATAAAATAATAGAAAACTTACATTTTTGATATCTTTGAATTCTTCCATTTTAATTTTATCCTTATTCGTTGAAAATACGTATTTGAAAGGTGAAGTTTGGTCAGGTTGTTTTGAACTGCGAAGTTACGAATCACTTAAATGGTATGAAATAAATCTGGATATGATAACAAATCATAGAAGTTCTGCTTATAAAGTCCAATGATAAGGTGACTATTATTTTTCGTGTACGTGATAATTTTTTTGAGTTTTCTTTGCGAAAAAAATTGAAAATTTGCCACCCCTAAAATTTTGCCCCCCTGGGCTACCACCCACTCTATCCAGTGCCATATGCCTAAATCCAGGGCTGATCGATGCATTTTTCTGCCTTGAGCAATAAAAAGGCAGACAGAACTAGACATTATAGGGTTGAAATTGACTATTGAAAGTATGCAATGAAACAAATTGGGTTTACTTGGAATTGGATACACAAACATATTATTTGGTGTAGGTATATAGGTAGGTACTGCAGAGATATTATCGTTTTTACCAGCAAACACTTGGAACCATAAACACTATTTTAAAATACACAAATACTAGACTGAAATTTGAAACGATGGGGGATGCAGAGCAGTAAAATTTGTTCAAGCGACCTGTATCTAAGTATGTGCTGTAGTGCTGTGTTACTGTTAAGGGTTGGTAGCGTACTATGCTTATGTAAGTACATGTATATGCCGGTGAAAAATCTTTTAGTAAAACGATTAAAATATTTCATTTTCAAAGGCCGCTATGCTACGCAGTGAGATCGTAAATCATATTTTATCGCGAAATCTTTCACTTTTAAATGCGTTCACGCAGTATGAACGAGGCGGCACTTTAGTATCGAAATCACTGCTGGTTGCTGTTTTGTGTGTTCGGCGGCATTAATTTGATAGTCGTCCCTTTGGTGTGTTAAATCACTGGCAAGCAACCCCCTAAGACGGAAATACAACGCGTAGACTCTCTTTAAGGCTCTTCGGTTATTATTCTGGTAAGGTACACGATGACGATGATTATAATGATAACCATTGTGTAGTCAAAATCCGTGTTAACACGATGTAACCGGGGTCAAGCACGTACCGCATTGTGATTAAATGCCCAAGAATTGTAATATAGGCGACCCGCGCCTTATGCTTGGCTCAGCTTACTGATAATAATCTTTTTAATATCACGCATTATTACTATGAGTTAGTAGGATACGATAAGACTGATATAATGATAGCACGCAGCCTCCTCGCTATATTCTATGTACCTACTACCTACTTCTAATACTTACTATCTTACCCCGAATACATGCGAAAATTTCATTTCTTGTTTGTAATTATATTAATTGAGACTTGAGAGGTAAACCCCTTTTAAAGTACCATATCCTATGTTCATTTCATTTTGAACCAAAAGTAGGTTGATACTTAGATACCTACCTACCTACCTACCTACCTACCTTTATTCTAAGCAACAGGTTGTTCAGTATCTACCTAAGCAATCCAAGAAATGTACCTACTTGTATAGCGTATACCAATTCTCAGACATTTTTTCATTTCACTTATGGGTCATTCCACGTCAATTCGACCAAAAAGTGGTATGGGGGGGGAGTGGTGATTTTTTTTTAAATTTCCCTGCGGAAACTGGAAAGACCTTCCGAAGGTATGACCAATGACGCAAATCGCAGCCTCTACCCCTTTTTTAAAGGCTGCTAGGGGGTGTCAAAGTTTTTAATGAACTTGAAGTATATCATCCATTTCACCTGTGGATTACTCAATAACCGCGATACTTACTAAAATTAGACTTTTTCCAATAGTTAGGGGTTTTGAAACGCTTTTTGGAGGTATCATAAAAATCAGTGTTGCCATTTTTTTTCGTACGAAAAATTGGATCGAAAAGTTTCAGAACGTATTTTTCATATATCGTTCCGACTTTCAAAAGTTCTGAAAAAAATATATTATGGACAACTTTTTATACTGAACAACATTATTTAAAAAAATGGGATGGCATCATTTCGTAAAGTCGATTTCAAACAATTGAAAGTTTGCGAAAAAATGTGATTTTTTGATTTAAAACATGAAAAAAAGTTTTGATCGGTGAAGTTGACTCATTTCACCCTTATTTTTACGTACCCCTTGAAAAAGTTGAAAAAACTCTTTCACTCAATAAAATGAACCCATCACAAAAAAAATCAAAATTCGAAAAAAATTCAATTTTCAGTTCCAAACATCAGAAAAAGTTTAAATTTATTCAGTTGTCTTATTTTGACCTCTTTCTGAGAAATTTCATAAAAAAGTTGATAAAAATTGCACTCATGCCCAAAAAATTAAAATTCGTTTATTTTTTCAACTATCTCAGAATTTTGGATGTTTGTGATGAGTTCATTTCATTGAGTGAAAGAGTTTTTTAAACTCTTTCAACGGGTACGTATAAGTAAGGGTCAAATGGGCCAACTTTATCAATCAAAACTTCTTTTCATGTTTTAAATCGAAAAATCGCATTTTTTTTCGCAAACTTTCAATTTTTTTAAACCGACTTTACGAAATAATGCTATCCAAATTTTTTAATACCGTTGTTTGGCTTAAAAAGCTGCCCATAATATATTTTTTTCAGAATTTTTGAGAGTCGGAACGATATGAAAATTACGTTCTGAAACATTTCGAGCTAATTTTTTGTACGAAAAAAAATGGCAACACTGATTTTTATGATATCTCCAGAAAGCGTTTCAAAACCTCTAATTATTGGGAAAAGTTTCATTTTAGTAGGTATCGCGGTTATCGAGTAATCCACTGCTGAAATGGATGATATAGTACTTATTCAACTTCATTAAAAACTTTGACATCCCCTAGCAGCCTTTCAAAAAGGGCTAGAGGACTGCGATTTGCGCCATTGGTCATCCCTTCGAAAAGTCTTTCCAGTTTCCACAGGAAAAATTTGAAAAAAATCGCCGCTCCCCACCCTCAAATACCACTTCTTGGTCGAATTGACGTGGAATGACCCTTTTTGTTAATGACATCCTAGCATATCACAGCTGTTCAACAAAAATATTAAAATTCACTAAAAATCGAAAAATCATTTCTGAAACTGGGGAAATATTTTGGAATGCAATGGTATCAAATTTTTTGGTCATTATTTCCAATTTCACAAATCAATGAAATGTTATTAGGTAATGAAAAAAAAAAAAAATTTTAAATTGATGATTAAAAATAAAACCTATAAGTACGAATAAAGTCCAGTGCCACCATATGCAGTAGTTGAGCTTTTTTTCGAGGAAAATTCACTCTAAAAAATATACAGAAATGAAATTGGTTACAATTTTTTACAAAACTTCACGTGATCGATTGAATGCCTATACATTAAGTTTAGTTGGTGGGTTGGCATTTGTGTGATACGTTTTGTATCACGTTTATTACAAATAAATCAAAACATTTTCGAAAGCCGAATTGTGTGAGATTTTTTTTATTATGTCGACCATTGTGTATAGCTATATTCACCAGCTTCATTGTAATTCAATAGAACATCTATGATTCTTAATGTCTTCAGTTTGCGTTCTATATGAATACTAATATCGATATCGTAGATATTTTTCCAGCTATATTCGTATTGATTATACGCGTTGAAATTCGGCCTCTTGGCCAACACTAGCATGAGAAGGGAAGGAGGGAAGGGTGAATTTGGTGGAGTTTTAATGAAATAATGCGTACACGTGTGGTGTGCTATCCATCAGAGGAAAGATATTCGCGTGCACCAATTAAATATATCATTTTTGCCTCCGATTGTATCTGCAAATGTAGGTAATTTTATGGGCCTCAATGAACAAAGTTGGTATGCTTACGAAACATTATCGCATCGTCGGTGTAAATGTATCATTCTAATTATAGCCGCGTATATACACAAAAATTGGTTAATTTTTTACTTCTCTCTTAGGCTTAGGTCTGCCATCCATGCAACTCGACCATGCTCGAACGAAAGGCTTGTCATTTACATTTAAAATTAATTACCGTATTGTGGCATCGCTTGTCAAATGAGTCTACTGCGTATACCTATAGAAGATGGCTGTACCTTTTGTGAGGTATCTTTGTTCTTTTTCGGTTTCACACCTTCGTATTGTTCTAAGTTTACTATTTCTTCTCTTCTTCGTTCTGCTAATTTACTCGTCATTGGATCCCCGCGGCAAGCCTTTTTAGTCTCGAGTTCTCGCAGCAAACGTTTGGTTATTTAACTCGGTGTTCTGTAGGCTGAAACATTGTATTGAACCTGAACGTTTAAGTAGCTTGAAAAGACACGAGTATCTGGTCGAGTGTTTTTATAAAGAATTTCAAATGTATTGTGGTCGTGTCAGATGTTTCATCGTAAGGAAGCACCTTTTTGCGATGTAGGCGAAAAGTCACTTACCTTTGAAATAACATCGCGAATAAGTACAAACCTTTGATATTGTTTTTCATATAGGTGGGATATTGCTGCAAAAAAAAAAAAAAAAAAAAAAGCTATAGGTACCAAGAAATTCCCCAATGGAGCATTCGCATCTCGCATCGTGTTGTGATAACTAAGTAAACAAAAGCCGCTTAACGTTTATAACAATATCATCATTATCGAAATCATAGCCTCTAAAAGGTAGCTTAAAACCAGGATACATTTCCCCAGCGTCATTTACCCTAAACGTATTATAAGAAGGAAATGTTTAACATATGTAATTACCTTATGGATGGATGAGTTGGGATTTAAAAACACGCGTAAATGAACTTTAATGGAAATTTTAGCTTTTCTATGGTTATTGGTGCGTTATCGCTTAGGCCAAGTGTGTACCGGTTAGTGACAGAAACGAGCAAAGTTTTACTCCAAAACGTTCAATTCTGGTGTACGTTTCACCGTGCAAGCGAATAAATTAAACCTCTTAATAGACTGGAATTTTATGTTGTGGTTAAAATGTGCGAAACGCCTATTTTAAAGGTTCGCGTGTTCATTTTTTTCTTCCATCCTACGTAAATTCTTCTTTCTCAGTTCGGGGTCTTTGCTTTTTTCCCCCTCTGTGTTTCTGGGTTATTTCTTTCCTCATCTACGGCGTTAATCCCAAATCACCATGTTATCAATGTTTGAATACACCATCATTGGTCATAATATTATAGTTGGCAAAGTTTCACCGAATATTGAAAAAAAAAGAAGCAAAAAGCAAACGAACTTGGTAAAAAGTTGAATAGTTGTAACGTAACTGTTAACCCTAGAGGGACTTCGATTCAAGTTTGAAGTTGTGCATTATTCTTTTGATAGTTATTCGCAATGAATGGATACGTTATAGACGCTTCAAGCTACGTGTATTGGTGCTGTCATTCAACTTTGAAATGAAAAAAAAAGAGAGGTATCAGCAAATAAAAATAATTTACAACTGCATTTTAAGAGGGAAAAAAGTTATTCGAATTTTCGTATGGGTAAAATCGTATACATATGAGCATAGGTAATACAGTATGTTCCAAAAGTCGAAAATTTTCATTTTTTTTTTTAGAAAAAACGTTGGTAGGTACTTATCGAAATTTTCATGCGTACATAATGTAAATAGTCAACAAAAATATGTGCACGATCGTGGTGTTATCGAAATAAAACGCACGAAGTAAAATGGAAACACTTTTATTTTGAATTACTTAAAATACTAAAACATTAAAACTTTAAAAACTTGAATTTATATCGGATTAAACTGTTTTAAAAAAACTGAATTAGAACTTGTAACTGATTTGAAGACTGAATTAAGAACTTACCAATTTTTATAAAATAATGTGTGCTTTTGGTGGGATTTCCTTTAAATTCTCAAGTTCTAATTAATTTTACTCTAGAAATAGCCTTCATTTATATAAAAAATCAAGGAATAATAAGTTGAAAGGTTAAAAAAAGTAAGATAATCCAATCAGTAAATAAAAATAATGAAAGTAATTGAAAATCATGAAAGGATAATGAAAAGTCTAAAAGTCAAATGTAAATAACCAGTTGAAAGGTCAATAAAATAATCCTATATGTAAATATAAATTACGAAAGTATAATAAGTAAAAATGAAAAGTCTAAAAGTAAAAGTCAAAAAGTTCGCGCGATAACGGGTCTAAATAATTTCAACCACCGTGATTCATCATGAAAAGAGTAGGCTCCCTTGACTCGCAGAGCTGTTGTGATGAAATAAATCAATGGATCTTCAAAGCTATATCAGAAGAAAGCTGGAAAATCGCAGTGTATAGTAGATAAGTATGGTACAGCAAAGAACGTGAGTATGGATATTTTTTAATACACCACCATCGTATGTATTTATTCATTGTGTGGTTAACCAAATTTCAAAAAAATTCACTTTGGATACATCAAATTACCTACAAGGTCGAAAATACTCGTAAGTGAGCATAACACTTTCATCACTCCGAAGACCATTTCGCTGAATAAATTTTTATTGATCGTGTTTTCTTTTACAAAATATTACTGTATCTTCGGATCTAATTTCCTTAATTGACATTCTCCGGATAAAATTTCTCCCGAATGAATTTTCTCGAAAAATTTCATTTTCAGAGGTTAGAATTCTTTGCCTAATTTTGTTTGACAAAAAGCGAGTCTATAGGTAGAAATTCTAGCAATATTTTTGAAATAACAACTCAATGCTTTTAAAAACCATAAATAATACCAATCATTAAGCAACATATAGCGTAGGGGTGTTTTTTTCGGTTTTTACGACGACATAAAAAAATCGCATTCAACAAATAGTTTTGTTTTTGTGCAAGCCAATTATATAATATCTACTCGTATCTATGTGTACAGAACACGCGTCAGTCAAACGGAGTGCGATAAACAAAAAATGTCGATGTATAAAATTTTTTTACAACTTCAATATCCTTCAAAGAGAGTAAACTAGGAAAAAAACTAGCAAACGTATCAAAATTTTTATGCACCATTAAACAAACATTACTCTCCTATACTTGGGCCAAAAGTCAATAAAACTTTTCGCCACACAGTGCAACGTTGAAGAAATTCGAAATTTTTTTCCCCAAGACCTATGTTTAACTACATTTTGATTAAGCTCGATGGGTATACGGAACATATACGGTTAAGTCTGAGAAAAAGTTTAATATCTACATGTATATCGAAGTCGAAGAAATTTCAAACTTGCAATCTCTTATGGTTTCCTTTTTGTACTTTTTTGAGTAAGATATGGAAGAGTTTGGTCATTTTTATCGATAAGAAAAAGTAAAAAACTGCTGCTGCAATAAGAAATAAAAAAATGATAGAAATATAAACACGAAAATACACTTAGGTACCATTGAAACAAGTCGGGAAAATTTTTAAGCGCCAGTTGTTTTCATATTTTTATTGTGTGAAACGCAAGTCGTAATAATTTCATTATCGTAATTTTTATCAATTTTAAAAACTGTACCAACTTCGTTTTTGCTGGCTGCAGGCGAAATGATTTTCTCGTATTAGTGGCGCATTCAGATCGTAAAACTATTATTTGAAATTTCTTACGATTGTAATTGTATCATTGAAAGGTACTAAACTTTATGGAAGAATATGAGAATTTTTTTGTGTAGATACTTATGGTATAGATTTTTGTAGATATTGAATTAGTGTGTAAAAATCGTAATCTCTGAGTAGGTATCTACTCACGACCTAATCTTATTTTATACTATGTATTGACTCAGTTTATTCATTTTGTTTTCATTTTTTATTTTTTTTTTAAACTACTGTAAGTACCTGGTGAGAGATTTTTTTATGTGAAAAAAGCACAGAATTTTAATTATGTACCAAAATATTATATTTTAATATTATTTGTATAAAAACCTAAAATATTTGTGTATAGGCTTACTTACCTATTATTTTAATGAATTGACAAGATGTATCAACTACTAATTATAACCTATTTGCAATAAAATAAAATATAATGTCATCTACTTATACTTAAGCATTGGGTGAAGAAGTTTCCACCATCACAGAGCAATTCACAACTTTTTCAATTGTTCAGCATCCCGAGAAAAACTGTAACATTTTCGTATGTCTTGCTCATTATTTTTCGATGCACCTAGTACCTCTACTCGTACCTACTCGTAGTTCAAAGATTCAAGGAGTCAGCTGGATATCAAAGGATAAGGATACGCAACCAGCATTCAGTAGTTTCTGCTGGAAAAATCTCGGCAGTATTTTCATATTTCTACTCGACAGAATGGGTTTCTTACGATATCAGCGATTTTCTTGACGACTTGTTATTCAGCACTCTTGACTGCATATACCATCAATCGTTATTTGCTGGTTTACGTAAATTTCTGATCGTGAGCCCAAGCATACCCCCATAAAATGGAGAATGGATCAGAAAACTATCATTTTGAAACGAAGTGTGACATCTGTGATATCATATAGGTGAGCTCATTTCTTTAATTTTTGGTGGTCAGTGTGCCTAGATTTACATAATTAATTTAATTATACTTGTCTTATGAGCATTCTTCAAAATGTTTTTTTTTTGTTCATTTCAGGAGTTATGGTACCTACTCATTGCCTCATGAACCTTTGCATTTAGGTATTCTTATTCAAACTGTCATTCATGTGGGAGATTTCACTAGTATTTATGGTTGATACTTTTGGTAATGCTGAGAGACAATTCAATTTTGTGCAGATTGGATCTCCTAGTAACAAAAGTCCCCGAAGGATTATCGAATCTACTGACAGGTAAATTATGATTGAAATTTTCACTGCAATATTGAAAATTCATCATGGGTGTATCTACCTGTCTTACTTATCATCAATTGCTCCATACAGGTTTCCTCATATTGTTTGGCTCTAAATAGGTACCCGTTATTCAAACAGCTAAAGACTCCTTTCAAAGACAAAGAAACAAAGTAATTCAGTGAGCTTATGAAGAAGTGCAGAAAGATGGTTGAAATTGGTTGTATGTACGAGTTCAAAGAGCCAGCTTCTGCAGATTTCCTACCGAATGAGATGCTGTTTCTTCTTGCATTACATAGTACGAGTATTTTTGCATAAAATTGGTGATGTTGAAGTACCTAAAATTGATCCTGAGATGAATGATGATTTCCTACTCAAATACTCATGTTTGACAAATCGAAAAAAATAAAATAAATATGTAGGTATATTTACCTAGTGTGTGATACTTTGTAAGCTTCAGTTATCAGATTATTGTCTTAATAAGAGCGTGGTTGTGTAAACTTCTACATATTTAATAAAAATATTGCGTTGCGATTAACTTGTTAATTGTTGGTAATTCATTAGCCGAATTTATTAATTGTTTGTGTGTTTACGTTACGTACCTACTTTTAATGTTGTAGTTGAATTTTTAAATAGGATACTGAAAATTTATTAAGTGTATGTACATGTAACTGCAGTACTGTTAACAATTTAATTTTTTATATGTACAATGAAATAACGCGTTCATTTTCATTTCAACTCAAAAAAGGCGCAAAAAATAAAATTTTTAACCATTGAAAAAAAGTTAAATAAGAAAATGGTATGATATTCTCCTCCCAAAAAGTCTATCTAAATCCCTGACTCGTATTAAGCGAGCGGAATTTCTTTGAAATGCATTCTTTTTGGGTATATTTCGCTTGATTTTTCATAAAAAATGTGTAAGTTAGATGGAAGAGCAGAAATTCAGATAAATCATCACAAAAATAGTGAAAATGGGAGTGATGCGATTCGTCAATGAAACCAAGTATATGGTATGGAAATTAAAAAAATTCTGACCAAAAAAGTCGGTTTCTAGAGCACGAAATGGTGTCGGGCACTTCTTTTTTTTAATGGTTTGAGCAGGCGTCACGATAATCGAAATGTGAATTCTGAAAATTGCCATCGATAGACGGGAAAAATAGAAATACCTAAATAGGTACATACGATACGAGTATTATCAAAAAATTACATTTTTATCAATAGATACGGGTTCGGCGACATTGATGGAATCATTTTCATAATTTCAAAATCGATTTTTGAGGTCAAAAAATGTAAAAAATTGTATAACAATTTAGGAACCTTCATTTCGTACCGTTGGATGAAAAAATTCCTAGAATCGAAGTTAAAAAGCGTTTCAAATAAGTAGGTATCTAAATTTTTCTGAAGAAATTTGGTTTTAATTTTTCAAAATTATTGAAAAAAGAAAAAAAGACCAGAAGAAAAATGCATAATACCTTATTGATTAAATTGAAATCTTCATTTGTGTACTGAAGTGCTCGTACTTCCATCAAAACCAATATTAATATATTTTGAGGTGTTCTGTGTGAGTTTACCTTTCATATATAACGTATAGCCTTCAGCTATAATACGATCGAGTTCCTTTTAAGCAGGTATGTATGAAAATTATGTGCATTAAATATATTGGAAGTTATGAAGCTAAATACTTGGCAGGGATTATAAGGTATTTCGTTTTAAAATACATACTTACATAGTACGATATCATATACATACGAGCTTTAGACATTTTCGAATGTTCTTCTGCAAGATACTGGAATCTCAGTTTCGTATATTCGTTTATTCATCTGTCTTGTTACAGTAACTTGAAGTCTGAAAGTACAGTGTATTATTTTTGGGTAAAAAATGGAAAACTTCATGGTGTAGGTAGATACATAATATCTCCGGATATCAGTCAGTTGTCAAAATTTCATTATATAAGATTACCTACCGCGTTATACTGGTGTGTAGAATTTGATATGAATGAGTTTAACGTGTTTCCATAATGTATGGGGATAGGCTTATGGTAATTGGAAATATGTATTTTTAGCTGAATTTCGATAGCGACGCGTGCATAGATACCCATCTAATGCTTTACATAAGTTTTTGAAATGATATGTGGAGATGATGAAATTATTTTTCATTGATAGAAAAAATTGAAGAAGAAGAAAATGTCATTCATTTTATTTTCAAATTTTAAAATATCTGTTTGATGAAAAATTAATTTTTTCAAATTTTTCCCCCATTTTATACCTATTTTGTAACATTCTTTAACCAAATCATGTAGGAAAGTATTGAACTTCTCTATTTTGTGAGGTTCCAATCCAAATTAAACTGTAACAATTTCACTGAGTAGCTCAGTTGAAGGGGAGAGGAAAAATCGGACTTGAAAAAAAATTGGGCACCAGCCACAAATTTCTGAAAAAGAAAGATTTTATTACAAAACGATAATAATAAGAGAGTTCAATGTGCCTAATGTGGCATTTTTAAAACTTTGTTCCCCTGCAGTTGTTCTAAATTCTTCTTCCTTTCTGCCACTGTACCATAAGCCATGAAAAATAAAGCCATCGTTCTCTTTGGACATTAAATATATAACAAAATACAACACACGCATCGAGTAAAAAATTATGCGTTACGTTTTTTCATCAATCACGAGAGAAGCGCGAAGATCACGTATCAGCCTATCGAACAATTGTCATTCGCGAAATCCCCAGCAATTTGTAAATTCGGTTTCAAACTGGCGAGGAAAAAATGTATAGACTATTATAAAAATCTGAGACCTACAATAAAAAGATTTTTTCCAGTTAATGATAAGTCACGTCTGCAACCATCTGTTACATTCAACCCTTAAAGAGTTGAATTATGTCACAGAACATTCGCACAAAGACCAAAAATGAAAATTTTTTTCTACAAATTTTTAATAAAAGTATTCCACCGTTGACTTCGCATCGCCTCGGTATCGTCAGGTTTCTGCGGCAAATATCAAATAACTATTCATGCCGGATTCGAGTATTTACCTCCTGGTCGCAGATTTCGTCGCAATAGACACCGAACAAGAAATCTATGTAAACAGAAGGTTGCTCGGTATATACGAGTAGCGTCGCGAATAGAATGCGGATAAATTAGAAATTCCAAGCGACAAATTTATGTTAGCGGCAATAACGACTTTGTAAAGAGGAGTGTACGCGAAAAGGTCGATGGGCGAGCGATTTAATAAATAAAACATTACGTCCTTCCAAATATAAATATATACGCTGGACATAGAATTAATGTCTCTTTCTCCCAAGAAATAATAAGCTGACCACATAACGAACTCAATATTCCGGTTTGGCGTTTAATAAAAATCAAACTCCAAGGGGAGAATCGGTAAGACTTTTATTTTCTCTTATTTCGAGCATAGGATGAAATATTGATTCTGCAGATCTGAAAATAGTCACCATTTCCGAGTTTTTCCGTTTTCCCTTAGATGCTGCTTTCCTCTTCTATTCTTCTCTCTCTCTCTCTTTTTTTTTGGCTGAAAACTTTTACGTTCTTTTTATTTCTTAATAAAAGTGACCACTAAGATGTGTAATGTTGGAAGACTCGAAAATCTTCATTCTTAATGCCGACATATGAACTCTTGTTGCTGCTTGAAATAGGTTTTACGAGCTGATTTCGTTTTATTAGAAAAACAGCGTAAGAAAAAAAACACAGCGCGAGTGACCCACTGAACGCAAATTTTGCCAAGTTTCAAAAAAAGAGTAAATTGTTTTTCCAATTTCAATGGAATTGAAGTGGTTTTAAAAGAATTTACATAAGGTCATATTAAGGATTTGTCAGTTTGGAGGTTGAACCAATGCTATGGTAGATTTTTAAAAATCGTCGATATTGGGTAAGCGTTTTATCTTTTTCCTTTTTCTTTTCTAGTACCCGATTTACCATTATATGTTTTCCTTTTCTCTTTTTTTTCTTTTTCTTCCACAGTGATTGTATTTGGTTGAGTTCGAGGCATACAATGTATACTGTTGACTTCTCTCAAAGTAATGTTTTCGATGTTTTGCGGCTTCGAACTGTGTTACGTTTAAGAAATTGCGAAACAAAAATTTTCTCCGAGTCTTTGACACTATTTGTAGATAAGTTGAAAGTAAATTTTACAACTTTGTGGTAAACACTTTAGCAATAATGTGTCAAATAATTCTATTGGTGTAATACCAGAAATAAGCTGTCGAAAATGCTTCAAAAGGTAAATTACCCCCTTGAGTTCGTAAACTAACAGTAGAAAGTATTACCTATTTAAACAACAAAACATTTCGAATCAGAATAGCTGAATAGGTATGTTTACCTATTATAATATGTATGTACATATAAAAAGGGTTTGTTATTTTTTTTGAATATTGACTGGACTATATTTTAGGAAAAAATCTGAGAGATTTAAATGAGATTGGAAGATGAATAGAGGCCCATTTTGATGCAATAAATTTACACTGTTATTTAAGAAACAACAAGTTTACTAATTTTTAACACTTTTATTAGATTTTTGAACAGAATGATAAAATAGAACTACAACATTAAGAAGAGAAATACATATAACTAACTTTGCATTAGAGGATTGTATAGGGAAAAAGAATAGGAAAAAAAGATAGGATGAACTTTGGTTTGAGTTAAGGAGAAAGAGTTGTGAAATAATAGGAAATCGGAAAGAAAGGATAGAGTCAAAATGAGGTAACCAATTGAAGGGCTAATCGTGAAAGTCGCCTTAGTCATTTTTTTGTTCACACAACTTTAAACATTTTTTTTTTCATATTTCATCAATTTTAAAGGGAAAAATGAGTATTGTAATGCATTCTGGGATAGTTGAAGATGTTTTTTTAAATACTTGACCATGAAGTTTTTACATTATCACTGAAGCAGGACAACAACGCTTTCATTGATTTGTACAAAAATCATTGCTGACTAAGGCGACTTTCACAATTAGCCCTTCAATTGTAATATTGTGTAAAAAAACGGATTTTAAAAAGAGCAAAGTTTAAAATTAAGTAGGTAAGATGTAAGATAACAATACCTAAAATAATAAAACATGCATAAGGTGAAATATTCTATAACATCGTGTAATATGAGGTAATTCTATAACATAACATCCCTCCAGGGGTAATAAAAAAAAAACTAGATAAAGAAAAAGTGAAAAATAAGAACGATTTTGAAAAAGTAAAAAAAAAAAATGATTGAATAATAAAAGTTGAACAAAAAACAAATAGGTAAAAACAGAACTTTGAAAGTAAAAAATGAGAAATAAAAATTGATTACCTAAAATAATCTGTGTTTTTTGATATATCATCTCATCTGGTTAGATTAATATAATACACAATTTCCATTTAAGTCCTCTTGGACTTTGAATTTTTGGAGTTTCTTTTGTATCCATGGGTTCTTCTTTTATAGCTAGCAGTGGATGTGGAATCGAATATGGGTTGTAATTTTCCATTTGAATCTTGCTTTGAATTGGATCATTCCTTCATTCAATTGGTTAAATTTTGAAAACCACATCAATTTGGTTGTTCTTTAAATTGCCAATTTCACAATTCAAAATTTCAAAGTTATTATTTATTATATTAATTTGCTCATTCCGACACATTAGGTTACTTTGTTCTAACTGGATTATTTGATTGATTTTATTCTGTGCTATGATGAGATGGTGTTCCAATTGTCGAATTTTTATGATAGGTATTTACAAAAATATCGGCAGAATTGTCTGCAAAATCCATAATCAAGGAATAAAATAAATAAAAAACAAAAAATATAAAAATGAATAAGTAAAATAAAAATCATTAAAATTGAAAAAAAAAAGATATTTTTTTATCATCACATTCAACAGACAATTTGGTAGAATTGCTCAAAATGAAAATTTCTGAAAAAAAATGAAAATTTTTTGAAAGCTTCAGAATTTTTAATTGGGATATCAAGTAAAAATTAAAATGATGAAAATCTTGAAATTCATATTTTAAAATGTTGATGGAGGTTTTAAAACATGATTTTTGTCCGATCTATGTAAGTACATACTTTCAAGTAACCTAATTTGGTTTCATAGAAATTGGAGTGTGAGGTTGAACGTCTTACTTGACTTACACTCAAAAGCAGGATATTTTAAGTGAGAACTGTCTATTGTACAACTTATATTGTTTTCAAATTGTGTACATACATATACGTACTTACACTATCAATTCACTAATCTACAGTTGTTTTCATTTTTTATGTTTCAGGTGAGTACCTACCAGTTTGTCATTACTCATTAGAATTGTAGGACATGGTTATAAGTGAGTAAATTATAAACAAAAATTGAATTTTAAGGGAAATCAATGGAAAATTGAAATGCCGAAATATTCTCAAAAATTGACAAAATTAACCAAAAATGCGCTGCAAACTAAAAATTGGCCGAAATATGCATTTGTTCCTACAATGTACAAAACTATTCGCAACCACATTTGGGCGTATTTTACTCAGAATTTCACAAATCGCGTAGAAAACGTTGATATTTTGCAGTAAGGCGGAGCAAAAAAATACCTACAAGTCCTGATTTTTATTGTGAGGACTGAGCAGGTTTACATTGAATCAAAGACCCATCTAAAAAAAATTGAGCCTTTCCAGCCCTTCTGCAGGCTGAGCTAGTGATCCTCAAATTTGGGTCATTTTGGAAAAAAATGAGGGGTTTTTGAAGCTATTTTCAGAAAATGCTATTTCAATTTATGAACTTCTCTGATCCAGATGTTTTTTATATTTGATACGAGAAATCCTGTAGCACACTGTTTCACCTTAGACATCTTGTTTTGGAAAAACTATCGCTAGATTTGTTTTCAGCAAGTTGAAATATCCTAATACATGTCTACTTTGTAACTATTTTGATGAAATTTTTAAAATTTTTCAAATTCATATTTTTTATTTATTTTAGTGGTTTTTTATTCAATTGTGGAAAAATTGTAATTTTTGCAATCCAACAATCCTTAAATTTCTTGTAGCCGTAAAGGACAAAGGGGTAGGGAATGAGGGACTTTGCAAAAGTGACAAACTCGTATAAATAAGTAGGTTAGTAAAAAGCACGTTTGTTCGTTTCTCTTTTTCTTTCAAAATTCATTCTACTTTGATCTCTGATGATTTGAAATTTATACTGATGGGACAGTTTTGGGACATCCACCACATGCATTCCATTTATATATTGAAATCTATCCAACCTACCTTTGCTTATCCTGGTCTATACCCTTATCTCAAGTACGAGAAAGTATATCTTATCACAAGTTAGTGGATCACCCCAGATTTCTGCCCCTTTTACTTTGAAATTATGCGAATCATCTTACACCAACACAACTTGGATTGCTTGATAGGAATCATTGCAGATATCTAACACCCTGTAGACTTTCTAGGGTGAAAGAAGTAAACAGAGTATAGAAATGTATGGTGTTTCTTACTTGTTAGGAGAACGTAGACAGCATAATGGATACAAATTCGTAAAATTTCTCATTCATAAACATTCTGAAAACTCCTTCATTATCTTGAAGATAATTCAAAATACCGGCGCAAAATGATGAAAAATTTGAGAAATTTTTTTGTGTCTGCGTCTCTGTGCATGAAAAATGTCGCCTTTATCTCTCGGTGGCATTAAATATTACGCTTTTATATCGAGAATATCACGCAAACAAATTGTTACACGCCTTCAGACGATAAATAATTTATCACTGCGACGGATAAATGTGACAAATATAACATATTGTAATGGGTCTTATGGACCTTTTCAATTAAATGATTGACGAACTGAATAATTAATACTTTCACTTTATTTCACGAATTTAACACAAGTATATACAGAAACAATAAGCTTAAACCGAAGCTAAACTTAAGACTTTCGTCTACAAGATAGAAAACCGAATCATACCAAACCCTGGACTCACCAGAGTATTTGTAGGGAAAAATCATCATGTAAAGGGTTGGCTAAAAGACATTTTGACTTAAATTGCTTAGACATTTTGACTTAAATTGCTTACGGTTCGTAATGTGCAATACTGCAATTACGAACCGTTTGTTGCACATTAGCAACTCGGAAGGGTAGTCAGTGGTTTACCAATGTTCGGCACGCGTCATATTTTTATGGCTGTGAGGCTGTGTGGCGCCAGCCGATATTACGTTTTTTAACAGATTTTAACTTTACGTATATTTTGCCTACATGTGTCATCACAATATTTCCTTTCTCCCAAAAAAGTGACCACACTTTTCCCAAAATTCAAAAAGAAATTTAATTTCCCAAAATTTGCCACACTTGAAAAAAAAATTTGACTATGGAATAGATTGTGAAAGGGGACAAGGGGGGGGGGGGGGTAATTTTCAATTTTAGAAAGTTTCCATTCCGTTTATTATCATTTTTTCAATTTTGTCTTTTACCCAAAAAAAAAAATATTAATAAATAAATATATTTCCCCAAAAAAAAATTAAAAATGGGACAAGATACTTGATTATGAGTCCAGAGTCTGTTTGCTTTTTGTTTTTTCTCTAAATTTATGATATACAAGTAATAGAGGTATACATTAAAAAAATTTTTTTTTTGTTGGTTAGTATAAAAAAATAATTATACATAGAAAATGTTATTATAAAAAATGGTATTATGAAAAATAGTATTATAAAAATCAAATTATAATAAATCGAAGTATAAGAAATCTAAACATAAAAAATCTAAATATAAAAAATCTAATTATAAAAAATAGGAATGTAAATATGAGGTATTATGAGTAGAGATTTTTTTTTTTTTTTTTTTTTTTTTTAAATGAGTATTAAAAAAAATACACATGAAAATACTTAAAAATAATGACTAGAGACACTCAGATCAATCTTAATTCAAATTTCATATATTTATTAATCTATTTATGCTCTTTCTTTTCATTTTTTTCTTTTTTTTTTTTCATTTTTTTCTTTTTTTTTTTTCAATTCTCTTTTTTTTTCTTCTTTTTTTTTTCAATTTTTTTTTTGTTTTATGCATTTTTTTTCTCTTTTTTTTTTTGTTATTTATACATAAAATTTTTTCTAAAAAGATATGTAAAATTATTTTAACAATATTTTTTTAAAATTAATACACTTAAAACAATTAACCATATTGTAAAAATAATACTGCTAATAGTATGTCCTCCATACAAGGGAGTCTGAATATCATTTAAAATTATATCTCTTAATTTGTTTTCAAATATTTGGGGGTTTTCTTTAATATTAAAAGAGGGGGTTTGTTCCTTCCAATTTTCATTAAAAATTTTTGTAATATTTTTAAATTTTAAGGGACTAAAGGGGTGAAAATCTATTTTGCTATTATCTAATTTAGTCCATTGCAAGGGAAGCAGTCTGTTTAGATGTAAGATATTTTCAGAAGTTTTTATGCAAGGAAATCCTTGTGGGATCAGAATTTGGGTTTCCTCATCAGTTTTTAAAAGTAATTCAAAATCACAAGGGAGTTGAATTTTTATTGCACCAGATTGATTATAATTTATCTCTAAAGGAATAGTATCTGATTTTGAAGAGTTGTGAAGGAAAAGAAATTTTTGAGGATTGGAAATGATGTAAATATTTTCTTGAATTTTTCTAATTATTGTTTTTGAATGCATGTGCTCACATTTAAAATTGCACACTGTATTTAATTCTTGAAGTTGTTTTCCAAGGATTAATGATTTTGCACATTCTGGTGATTCATAGGTGGAATCAAAGTAGTCCAAAAAACATAACTGTCTTGAAAGATCACATTTTTTTAATGCTGTTCCTGTAATTTCTCTGATGATTTGTTTTCCAGAATCAAAAGCAATTAGCATTTGCTCAGTGTTCAGAATACAGAGCTCTTCTTTATTTCTGAAGTAGATTGGAGTATATTTGAATAATTTCCAGTCTGAATTAATTTTTTTCAAAGGCACTCGAATTTCTAATAAAATCTGCTGTTCTGAAATTTGACAATGTGTGATACTTCTGGTATAGTATTCCAAAATTTCTGAAGTAGGTATGGCTATGGTGTAATTAAATTTTTCAATATTGGTTTTCAAAACTTCAATGTAATATTTCAAGCTTTCTGGAGAGATAATTGATGATGGAAGCTTGTGCTCTTTACAATGTTCAATAATGGATGAGAAAAACGAATTATAGAATGTTTTCTCTAGAATTGATATTAGTACTGGATATGTGGATCTATCTGCTGCAAAAAGGTCTGCAAATTTTTCCAAAGTGGTAGAGAGTGTGTCTATTGTTTGAGTTATCATTTCAATATTTGCATGAATTAGTTTAGAGAATGATTTAAGTTCTGTGGAAATATTGAAAATATCTGCATGTGTTTCAATTAAGGCTTCTTTTAAATTTTTATAATTGGCTGTTAATTCTTGCTGGTTGACAAATAATGGGTAGAGATCATCTTTAGTGACTACATCACAACAAAATTCTAGGAAATTACCATAAAGTTTTCCTAGTAGAAATGATCTTTTTCTTCTTGAATGTTCATTTAATATTTTTGCATCAAAACGAGTTTGTTGAAGTTGATTATCAATGAAGGAGTCCAATCTTGTCAGTGCTTTGTAGAAATCATGAGTATAGGTGCATTCATCTTTCATTTCACAATTGGTATTGGGAGGATATTCATAGGAAGAATTAGTAGGATTACTATTCGGAAAAGTATAATTTAAGATAAATTTATAGGGAATGGATTTTTCATAGACAACTATATTTTCAATTTCAGATATAAAGGATCCAGGAATAATTTCAGTGAATAGGTTTTCAGTAGAAGAAATTTTGAAAAGAGAGTAGAATACCAAAAATGTCAACATTCTGGAAATTGAAAGAAAAGACAGAAAAAAAAATTGTTAAGTAAAGAATATTAAAAAGTTTTTAAGCAGCAAAAAAAATTCAAAAACAAAAGTTTGGAAAGAAAATAAAAATAATTGGAAAGAACAAAAATGTGGGGGGGGGGTATTTACAAAAAGGTCAGCATCCTGAGGGGGGAGATTTTCAAAATATCATTAAGTCATATGTGGGGGGGGGGGTTAAAAATACTTACATACAAAAAATTGAAAAAAAATTAATATTTCAAAGACTTGAAAAAAAAAATTTGGAGATATCAAAAAAAAATTAATCAGCTCTCAAATCGTTTATGTTGATCTCTGTTCTAGAAATTATTATGTCATACATATTTAAAGCGTATGGCAATTCATCGTAATAAACGTATACATTGTAGTCTAGAATTGACAGCATCTTTTTAATTAATTTGATGACGGTTTCGATCGGATCATTCACTGAAATCCGAATTGGGCCAATAGGCGCTATGGTTACTTTCGACTCATCCCAGCGGAATCTACTTCCGCAATATACAATTGGAAATGTGTTTCTGTCATGTATAAAAATGTCAACGAATGCTGTCACACTTTTTTTTGCAATATTTGAGATTTCAAAAATTTGTACCATCTGAAAAAAAATTGAATTAATTAATTTGTTCTACCATGTATAAGTAATTTTACCAAGATGTTGTGTTTCCATGCTATGCCAGAGAAAGATAACAAAGTATTTGCCTACACCTTGTATGTATTATGGTGCGTGAGGTTTTTCCAAAACAATGTAACTGGATAACTGGAGAAGGTAGAAAAGATATGGAATTTTGCTAAAAGATAAGATTTGTTTCCATATCTGGAGGTTTGTCAATGTACAGTACGTACTTCTTATGCTTGCTTGTTTGAGGTGTTCAAAGGTGTATTGTGAACCAGAAAAAAAATCTTGATTTTTATCAGTTTTGTGTGTAAAATTTTTGTGAAAAGTTGATATATTTTTTTTATTTTATTTTCTTATTTTATTCCTTTTTAATTAATTTGAGTTACAATGGATTCTCAGAACAATGACTTTCTTGCTGGTAAGTGAATTTTTGATTCTATTTTTATCATTAAATTGGTGTATTTTTTTTCAAAAAATTGTAGGGGGGAATAAATTTTGATTATAATTTTAAGGGTTTTCGTGTTAAATAAATAATTATGGAATTTCTCAATTTTTAGGTTTGAATGAAATAGATTTTGAAAGTGAGGAATTTCAGCCTGTAGACTTCATCCAGGAGATGACAAATGCTGAACAACCAAATGAGGTATGTTTTTTGTTGATTTAAAAAAAAAATTTTTAAAGAATAATTCACATTTTTTTTTTTTGATTTTTGAGTTTTGATACCTTTACTTTTTTTTTTTTGGTTTTGTTTGTAGACAAGTTTAAATGCTATGATCCTCGAATTGGAAATGCCAAAAAATTCCACCGTGGAGCCCCAGATGGAGCCGCAGATGGAGCCCCAGGCGGGACCATCTAGCATAAATTTAGTACCAGAGCCTCAGATTGCTGAACCACAGGCAACTGGACATCATTTTGTTGAGGTACAAATAATTAATAGAATTTTCAAAAAGTAATTCAAATTTTCGAATTAGAATACTTCCTATTATTATTTTTAAACTTTTTTTTTGTTGAAAATTTCAAGTTCAAAATTCAAATTATTTCCTTAAAGTTTGGCAAAAAATCAAAATTTACGTATTTTTTTGTGTTTTGATTAGCTTTATTTATTAATTTTTATTTCAAAATTTTCAGGTTCCTAGGTCAAATAGAACTGTTGATCAATTCAGATTTCCACTACGACATTCATACTTGAAAGCTGATGGTGTTACGAAGGGATTCTTAACACATAATGACCCTAGGGCCATGTGTGTTGATTACGAATTAGGCTTTAACAGCCCATGTATGTCTACACGGTGCTGGTTTTATAATAGCCACTTTTGGTCTATTCATGTAAGTTGGGAAAAAAAAATTTCATCATTTTTTTGTCTAAAAAAAATCATATTTTTGACACTTTTTTGTAACATTTTTTTTTTTTTTTTTTGTATTTTCAGAAGGACTTAATGGAAACAATAAAAGTTCGGTTCGAAGGAGGTATGGTGAATATTAATGTAATTCAGGTCCATCCGCAGTTTAAGATATTATTTCCCTTTACTTATCAAAACTATGTGGATCTCAAAAGAAATATCATTAGATTTGGGCCATCCTATGATGAATGTTACTTATGGTTACCTACGAGATCACTGGAAACGTCACCATTGGTATTTATTTTCCTTTTTTTTTTTTTTTTTTTTTTTTTTTTTAAATTTAGAATTTTGTTTTCGAAGTTTTTATGGTTTTTTTTTTTTTTTTGTCATTTGTTTTTTCCAAAAAAAGGTTCTTTTATTTGTTTATTTGATTTATTTATTTTTTTCAATCACGATTTTTTGTTTTGTTTCATTTTTATTGAGGTATTTGTTTTTGTAATTTTCAGAGGCACCGTTCAAACGTTTAAGTTGATATCAAGCAAGTCCGAAGAAAGAGTGAGAAAAAAAAATTGTAAAAAGTAATTTTAATTAACCTGTAAAAAAAAAGAAAAATATTAATTTTTGTACAGTTATTAGATATGTATGTATTTAAACTAATTGTTTTTTTTTTTGTTTTTTATACGTATTTTTATAGAATAAATTATACAATAAGAAAAACTACTGTTTGTTATTCATGGGGACAACCCAATATATTTTTTGAATGTTTTTTTTTGTAATGAGCTCAATTTAAAGATTTCTGAATATTTTCTGCTGAAAATCGTCATATTTCACAATTTATTGAATATTTTGAGCAGTTTTAGGATCGGAAGATCGCAAATGTCATGTTCACAGTCGTTTTTTGATGATTATGATTTGCTGATTGATGGAATGACGAATTTAAAATTAATGATTATGAATTGTGCTCATCAAAACGAGTGAAAACGATACCCATTTGTATTTAAATTTTCAAGTAGGGTATATGAATATTTTGGAAATGTTTCATTCCAAAGAAAAATCGAATATAATTCCTATTCAATAGGTACTTTACCTTGAATGAGAGCATATTTTGGGTTGCCCTACTTATAATTAAAAGCTACCTATGTACATGCTTGATATAATAAAAAACTAGCATAAAAATATTGAAAAAATAACATAGCAAAAAAAGTAGAATTTTTCATTTTTCCATTTTTGGTTTCATTGCCCAGGTTTCAATAATAATTCCGGCAGAATTCGTTCGTTTGAAATTATTACATCGAAAACGAAAATTTTATTTGGCACAGTTATGAAAAATACATAGGCTTCAATGCCTAAATAATAGAAAAGTTTGTTCATTGTCCTTTGAACATCGTCAATTTCATCCCAGGTCACATTAAAGAAGGGTACATGGTACCCTGCAACGTCTGGGTGCGCAAGATCCCATGTATCATGGTCATCGTAGAAAATAATGGTCTGTTTTTCTCTATGTACGTAATGATTGACCAGTCTCATTATTTGAGCTTTGGTGGCTTGACTTAACGGTTCAGGTTCATTGTAAGGAATCATCTGAAGGATAGAAAGAGAGGAGAGTAAAATATTGACGAATCGTTCATATTGTTACACCTTGGTGTTAGTTGGTTAGTGGGTGAAGTTAAAAATAGAAAATCACGTGCATATGTTCACTGAAGGTTAGTAAACAGTGAAGAGAGAGAAAGAGCGAGAGATAAGGATAGCTGCGAGGTTATATTGGTTAAAATCACGTAGCAGGTAACAGTACTATAAAATCAAAGCAAGATTTTTTTCTCAAGCTTGCTGTTGGAATATTTTACGTAATTTTTTTGTCAAGTTATGTACGTTCTCTGCTAAGAAATTTCTGAAGTGGTCAGTGTTGAAAATAGAAGTGATTATCGCCATAGAAAAATAATTACATTTGTCAGTGACAAATTATTGGTCAGAAAATTGATAAAAATCGCATTATTGGTCAGATATATTTTTTTGTAAATTTTCATTCTGCTCAGTTTTGATTGGATGTTTGGAAAAATGTGATACCTATACTGTGTTTCTTTTTTAAGGAAACGTCTTCCTGGGCCCAGTGGAAAACTGCACAGATTGATCACGAAATTTTTGAGAATTCTCAATATTTCCCCTATTTTCGTTTTTGATATTTTTCTAATCGTCTGACATGTACAATCTCACGTTTTATTTTTTTCTTAGTTTCATACTCAACTTCATAATTTAATGGAGAAAATTTATGTAGAATTTTAACTGGTCCTAGATAAGTAGGAATGAATTTTCCTTTAATAGGATTTTGTAAAAGTGCTGTTTCGCCTACCTTGAAAATCAATTCCTTATGCTTTTTGTCATAATTTTTCTTATTAATCAGCTGATTTTGCTCAATTAAAGATGGTACCTTTTTCCTAATTTTATCCAATTGTTCAATTTCTTCCAGTCTTCCTTTCATAGATGATGAATTAATGGATAATTTATTATCTATGGGTAAATTGGGATGTCTCCCATACACTAGGAAGTATGGAGATAATTTATGAAAATTTGATATAGGCGTGATATTGTATGTAAAAACAATAAATTTGACCAGTTTTGACCAATTTGATTTTTCATCGTTTACATAGTATGCTAGGGTTTTACATAACGAATGGTTCAATTTTTCAACTGCTCCTTGAGTAGTTGGGGAATAAGTGGAACTAAAAATTAATTTTATTCCAATTTTGGAGCAAAATTCCATAAATTCTTTATTATGAAAATGTTTACCATTGTCACAGGTGATTTTAAGTGGACATCCAAATTGACAAATTAGGTCATAAATAAAGTCAATAACTGCCGAAGCGTTTGCTGATCCTGTTGGTTTAGCGAAAGCCATTTTTGTGGACTTACACGTTCCCACTAAAATGTAAGATTTTCCTTCACTTGTGGGAAGGGGACCAACAAAATCAATTTCAATATGGCTTAATAAATCACATTCTAACACTTTGATTGGTTTTAAAAGTCCAGGTTTTGGTCCTGGTTTCAATTTTCTTAGCTGGCATTCATGACATGATTTTATAAATTTTTCAACATCTTTGGTTAAATTTTGCCAGTGAAATTTATTTTGCAATTTTTCAATAGTTTTTCGAATTCCAAAATGTCCTCCGCCTATAGCTTTGTCATGATATGAGGCAATTATTTCGTTAATTAAATGGGATGGTATTATGATAAGATTTTGTTTGGGATGTTTAAGTTGGAGAATTCCTTCAGGACTTAAGATATATCTACGACTAATTTTTTTGAATTTATTCAATTCAGATGATGGAATTTCAATTGTTTCATTTTTCAATAAAGAAATTAAATTTTTACAAAAATTGTCTTTCATTTGCTCAGCCACAAAATTTTGGTTGGTTGAAATTGTGTTAATTTCAATTCTGCTTAAAAAATCTGGGACAACATTATTTTTACCAGGTTTGTGTTTTATTTCAAAATCAAATTCTGAAAGTTTTAAAATTAGTCTCGCCATACGAGAATTTGGTTCCTTCATTTTTCTATAATGAATCAGGAGGGCATGATCAGTAAAAACGAAAAAATGTTTACCAAATAAATATTCTCGAAAGTACAAAATTGTTTCAACTAAAGCTGTTAATTCCAGGTCATAAGTGCACAATTTTTTCTGTCGTGGTTGAAGTTTTCTACTGAAATAGGCAATAGGATGGATTTTTCCATCAAGTTCATTTTTTTGAGAGATGACCCCTCCAATGGCTATATTTGAAGCGTCTGTTTCTACTATCGTTTCTCTAGATTCATTATAAATTGCTAAAATTGGATCATTAATTAGAGCTTTTTTGAGAAATTGAAATGCTTTTTCATGTTCCTCTTTCCAAATAATTTTATCTTTTTTAGCTGGGTTGCCTTTAGTAAGATCAGATAGGCAGCTTGTAATACTTGAAAAATTTCTAATAAATTTTTGATAATGAGAACACATTCCTAAAAATTGTCTCAATTCAGTGACTGTGGTTGGTTGTTTAATTTTTCGGATACTTTCAATATTTTTTTCAATTGGTTGGATCAAAGTTCCATTAATTTTATGACCTAAAAGGTTCACTTCTTTGAAGAAAAATTTGCATTTTGATGTTTTTAATCTCAATTTTAAACGATCTAGTCTATTTAAAGTTTCTTTTAAATTTTTTAAAGCTATTTGAAAAGAACTGCCAAAAACACACAAGTCATCCATGTATGCAACTAATATTTCATATAAGAGGTCATGAAATTCAGAATTTATAGCTTTACTAAAAGCTGCAGGTGAAAGCATTAAACCTTGAGGTAAACGAGTAAATTGATATAATTGATTATCTACAATTATTGCTGTTAAATATCTGCTCTTTTTAGCAAGTGGTATCTGATGGAAACCTGCATTACAGTCAAGTAGACAAAAATATTTTGATCCTTCCAAGGCCATGATAATATTTTCGATTCGAGGGACTGAATTATGGTCTGGATACAATTTTTGATTAATTTTTTGAAAATTACAAAGGAAACGATATGAGCCATCTGGTTTTCGTAATAAAAAAGCAGGGGAACAATAATGTGAAGTTGATCTCTCTAGAATGCCATTTTTGAGCATTAATTTTATCTGCCTATTAATTTCGCGCCTTTCAATTGGAGATAATTTATATCCCCTTGACACAACAGGTGTATTGTCTTTGACCTGTAGGACATATTCTGGGATATTTGCTCTTTCAATGTTGGTTGGGTCAGTCGAAAATAAGTGCAAATAATTTTTTAAAAGGGAGAGGACAGCCTGTCTCTGATCATTATTTAAATCTGGAGAAATTTGTAATTCATTTTTTTCAGAATCGAATAATCTAGACATATTATTTGTATCAATTTGGTTAATTTGAACTATGTCATTGACATTATTTTCAGGTAAAGTTTGCGTAAATGTGCCAATATTTTGATTTCTTCGGATAGTTTGTAGAGAATGAGTAAAATTTCTCAAGTTCATTGTCAACGTATTATCGTACATTTCATAGTTTACAAGCTTTGTGCCTGTTCTGTTGACAAAAATGTTAGTGTGCATAAAAATACCTCGAGTCAGTTGTGTTGGGGTTATTGTTATTGTAAATGTACGAGTTTGTTTCCCAGCAATCGCGATATCTGCAGTAGCGATAAGTTTATTATGCAACAACATGACGGGTGTTTGTTTATTTATCAACGAGAGCCATTTATGATCCATTGGCAAAATCAATTTATTTGGATAATTTCCTAACGAAAACGTATTTTTACTGAAGTTAATTATGGCTGAATTTTCAATGAAAAAACTGATACCTAAAATAAAATCTGCATTCAAATTTTCAGCAACGTATACTGTAAGAGAAAATTTTATATTTTCAATTTGAACTGAAATATTCATTTTACCTATAATAGGTAGGGAAGAACTATCTGCTGTTGAGACTTCTAGATCAGAAGGAGATAAATTTTTGAAGTCTTTTAAAATTTTATTTGACATCAGTGATACATTACTACCTGTATCAATTATAGCTGTATATATTTTATTATTGAAAATAATTTTGATTTCAAAATTTTTTATTGTAAATGGATTTTTTTGAATACAGTTCGTTTTGGTTTTTGAAAAATTTGAGTCAAAAGAAGATATTTCCTCATCACTGAAATATTTTAAATCGGAATATCTATTTAGATTAAAAATGAAATCAGTTTTTTGAAATTCGTTCAAGAAAAAATATAAAATTTGTGATGAGGTATCTTGACCAAAAATTATTGGCGTTTTTTTTTGTCATTTAATCTGCATTTTTCTCGGATATGGCCTACTTTTTTGCATAGGCTACAAAAATCTCTTCGTTGTGGTCTTGATTGTGGTTGATTTAGTTGATATGATTGATTTGGGTTTTGATAAGGTCTAGGTCCATATGACCCAAAACAAAAAGGTTGATTTGGACCAGGAGATATTTGTCTAAATGGATGAAATCCAATTTGACTTCTTTGAAAATTGATGCGAGGAAATGGGGGAGGTGGAAACATAAATGGGCGAGGAGGAGGTGGTGGGGGACGATAAGGTTGACGTTGAAAAGGTTGTGGTCCAAAAAAGAAGGGACGAAATGGTTGAGGTCGAAAACGTTGAGGATAAAAAGGTACTGGGCGAAAGGGGAACCTATTTGGGGGGGTGGGATTCTGTTGAGGAGTAAACTTGGCTATCGTAGCATAATTATTTTCATGTTTTATATCGAGGTTATTTATTGAATCACATAAACTATCGACATTCGAATTTTTGAGCATAAATAGCTCATTTTCTACTTTTTTAAGCCTTGATTCCTTATCCTGATTTTTCCTATAATTTAAAAGATTTTCCGTGCATTCGTACTTTTGTAAGTTTGCCCTAATTTTTTCGACAGTTGAATTATCCAAAAGTGAAATTGCTTTATGAATGTCAGATTGTAAACCTTTTAAAATGTGTTTACATTTAACTGATTCTTCCATATTAGGGTTGACACTGTTACAGAGATTCAAAATGTCAGTAAAATATTGTAGTAATTTTTCATTATCATTTTGAAATCTGGTCATTAAGATATTTTCATTAGCTTCTTTCTGAGCTTTTTCATTGAAGGCCTCTAAAAATTGTGTTTTTAATTCGGAATATTTTGTTTTTTGATTGGGAATATTTCTAAAGACTTCCAATGCCAATTCCGAAAGGTACATTGGAAGTACTTTAGCTTGATGCTCGTCGCTCCAATTATTTGCTTTGGAGCATAATTCAAAGCTGTCAATAAATTTATATAGGTCATTATTGAGACCAGAAAATTTTTCGGGATCATAAATTTTTTCTTTTTGCGTTGTCATATTTTCGGTTTGAACTCTTTTACTAGTATAACAACTGTTTTGTCTTTTTACAAGACTAGCGTGAATATACCTAGCTGTCTTATTGTTTTTTTCAGATTCACCAATAAATGTTTTAATACAATTTCGAAAAGAATCTAGAGTCAATTTTTTTGGAAAAGTCAAATTTAATTTTTTTATCAAATATTCTGCTTCTGCTACTGATAGACAATAGATCCAACTGATGGATTGGGGAACTGATAATGGACTAGTTGGAGTAGATTTTTCTTGGTTTTGTTCTTGGGTTGGGGAATTTTCTTTCGATTCAGGGGATTCAAAATTTGATTTGTCAGAGTCGGATTCGGAAGTATTTAATACGTTTTCTTCAGGGGATGGAGCACTATTTGGTGATTTTTCTGATTCGGGGTTGAAAATTGTGGAATTGCCACCACTCATGAAAAATAAAGGAGAGAAACAGAAAAAATTCAATTTAGATCTGTTTCATCAAATCTGAATTGCAAATTTGGCTGATACCAATAAATGTCGTCAGAATTTTCAGTTTTTGGTAAAGTTTGTCTTTTTGTTATCTGTAATTCAACGTCAATAGTTTTAGTTGTCTTTTTTGGTATTTTGTTCGGTTTTGTGTTATGATTTCTCTTGTATTCGTAAAAGTACAGTTCAGTATCTGAATTTTCAAAAATTAATTTTGAAGGAGCGTTTTTGTTTTTGTTTGATTTTGAAAAAAGATTTCTAAAAAACTTAATAATAGCGTTCATTATATGAAATAAGCACACATATTTTTAAATTGGAAAAAAAAAAGCACAAAAAAGCACAAAAAAAAAGCAATTATTCTGAGAAGATAAAATGAAAATATAATATAGGATGAGAAATTACCTTGAAAATTGAATTGAAAAATTGACTTGAAAACCACTTTCCAGGAAGTAATCGTCTGTTGACCTTCAAGAAGAACTTCTTCACAGATTCGGACACGAAAAACTTCAGGAAAATTCGTTGAAATTCGGGAAAATTCGTTGAAATTCGGGAAAATTCGTTGAAATTCGGGAAAATTTGTTGAAATTCACAAAAAAATCTCCGATGAAAAAATTCACGTTTTTTTTAATTTTACAGATTCGGACACAAACAACTTCACAAAAATTCGTTGGAATTCGCGAAAATTTGTTGAAATTTGATTAAAAAAATTCACGTTTTTTGATTTTACAGATTCGGACACAAGAAACTTCACAAAAATTCGTTAAAATTTGTAAAAATTCGTTGAGATTCACCAAAAAAATCTCAGATAAAAAATTCACAACTTTGATTTAAAAAAAAATTCCAGTATTCAATTACGTTTATGACAGGAAAAAAAAATTCACGAATTCAAATTCGGTAGATATGAGAAGAAAAATTCAATTGAAACTTTACTAAAAATCACGAAAATTCAAATAATTTGCCGAAAAAATTCAAGTATTCAATTACGTTTTGAGAAAAACGATTTTTAATTTAAAATCACGAAAATTCAATTGATTCGCGAAAGCTTTCAAAGCTCTTTTTTCGTTGGGCGCCAAATTGTAATGGGTCTTATGGACCTTTTCAATTAAATGATTGACGAACTGAATAATTAATACTTTCACTTTATTTCACGAATTTAACACAAGTATATACAGAAACAATAAGCTTAAACCGAAGCTAAACTTAAGACTTTCGTCTACAAGATAGAAAACCGAATCATACCAAACCCTGGACTCACCAGAGTATTTGTAGGGAAAAATCATCATGTAAAGGGTTGGCTAAAAGACATTTTGACTTAAATTGCTTAGACATTTTGACTTAAATTGCTTACGGTTCGTAATGTGCAATACTGCAATTACGAACCGTTTGTTGCACATTAGCAACTCGGAAGGGTGGTCAGTGGTTTACCAATGTTCGGCACGCGTCATATTTTTATGGCTGTGAGGCTGTGTGGCGCCAGCCGATATTACGTTTTTTAACAGATTTTAACTTTACGTATATTTTGCCTACATGTGTCATCACAATATAAATCGTAAATAATTAATGTGAAACGTTTAGAGATTGATATTTTTAAAGCCTAGTACTATGTATATTTCGGTAGTAAACGTGACACAAATTAGTAATAAGTCCTCTTGTAAACGCACAATATTTCCAAAAGGTGTACGCGAATATTAAAGAGAAAGGACGTGGAATGTTTTAATTGGTTATCTCACGTTGCTTCGTACAATAGGTAACCATAACCGATTACGGCTTTGATATTCATTATACAGCACTTTTCTCCTTAAAATAATGTGTACACGAATACCAAAACATCTTAAACGCTCCCAAACACGTCGTATACTACATATAATAATTCTATAATCAAATTCGCACGAGTTGTTTGAACTTGAAAATATGCGGCACGCGTGCATACGAATTGGTACAACGATTGCCAGAGTTTGAGTCTCAAGTATGTAAATTCAATAAGATATTTCCACTGAGAACTGGGAATTTTTCCTGCTCCTTTACATCGAAGTTTAAATTTCAGTATTTACTCGGGTATAATACGATGCACTGGTATTAGGTATGTAAGTAGTCTAGTTTATACAAAGAGACGAGCATATGGAAAATTGCTATTACAAGCTCGAGAATTAAGAAATGACGTTTTAACGTTTACCAAGATTCGGAAAAGTTTTGAAAAATTCAATTTAAATACTCGAGGTATTTGTTCATTTGATTACCTAAGTAGAAAGAAGTCGACGTGATTTTTCATCGAGACAATTTTTTCCATCTAATTCAAGGACAAGTGTAGTCTTTTTAAAAGTTTATATTCGGTGGATTCAATCGTATTAGAATTTTTTATGTTTGGAAAACAAAAAAAAATATGTACTTACGAGAAAAAAATCGCAATTGCGGAATTGAATTCGCTTTGAGAAATCCATCTCTAAGGGAAAACATGCCTTTGCCAGTTCATAAACGAGAAAACTAATTAAGTTGCCTCTTGACATTCGCAATGCAGTGTTTGTTGTAGAACTACAACTATTTGACGAAATAATTTATACGAGTTAGTTTGACGAATAAAATTTACTTTTTGCAAAAAAAAATTACATTTGAAGAATAAATTGAAATTTTCAAAGTTTCGAATGCGTTTGACGTTAGGTAACTTCCTTAATTGAATTTTCTATATACTTTCGTCGTATCTTTCTGTTTTTTTTTTCATTCTGTAGTATTTTTTTTAAATGACTCGCGACCACGTCGGTTTGTTTTGTCCTTGAAACAAAAACAAACAAAAAAGAAAAAAAACTGGACAACTAGATATTTCACAAAGAACAACGTAATGAAGATTAATTTTGATCAAACGAGTAATATAGGTATCTAATAAATGAAATTTCTGATAGGTTTTTTTTCACTAAGCCAGAGGGATCAGTTGCTGCAAAGTGAAAAAAGTTCATCGATCTTGGCATGGTAAATTTCATAAAACTCTTATCCGTAAATGACGTTTATACCGTGACTAAAGCGAAAACAAAGTTGCGAAAGTTGCAGCTTTGAAAATTAAGTCTGAAAGTTGAAGCTTATATCTTGAGACCAGCATCGCCGAAAATTCCTTTTCCATAAATGGCAGTTGTTCGTTACCTGCCTTTAGGAGTTTGATGAATACGTTTTAAAATGACTCCTATGATGAATTAATATGTATGGGTGGGTATACTTGACGAGCTTTTTCTTAACGCCAGTTTCTTAGTTTTCGCTAAAATCAATAAGATTGGTTTAGGTTTAGACGTTAGGACGGCTGTGAGGTATGAATTAAATTATCATAAAGTCTACCTTTATGAAAGCTACTAAAAACTATATTATACCTAGTTACTGTGAATTCAAAGTTTCTATTTGCGACTCCATTGCATAAGATAGGTAAAGGTATTCTATCGTCCGATTGTTTGGTTTTTGTTACCGTTGCAAGTGGTAATTTTTTACGCTACGATGGCCGTTTCGTATTTACAAAAATATTCTTTACATTTTGAGTAATTAATACTTGCCGTAGCTTTCATCTTTTTAATTAGACAAGCTTCTTAAAAAGGCTTGTAACTGGCAACCTTTTAAATATTAATATATTCTAAATTGTTTTTTCTCAAGTGTTAAATTATGCTTCCTATTAGCATAAATTTTTGCTGAACTATGCGAGAGTTTTACATTTCTGTAATCCTTAATCTTGTAATTTGAAAGGATAGCTTTTTGTTACACCAGCAGGTTGCCTTTCAGTTAGCATTTGAGTAATTGCGTGAATTTGTGGCTATTAGCCGTCTGTTCGAAGATGATAGGCAAGAATCCCTCCCCCTCCCTCTTCATATCCCTTTCGGGATTTTTTTCCGGTATACGCAGGTTAACGACGAAGAGAATTAATTAGCTCTTTTTTTCGGCGATTGTTATTAAGAGAGCTTTTTATGGATTTTACTTTCGTGTTTTATGGCTGTTTAGTTTTATCGAAACGATTTTTTAAAACTTTTTATCGATTTCGTATTTTTCTAATTGCGCTCTCGAGTGTAATTTACAAGGTTTCGAGTATTTTCAGATACGTTATTGGCGTAATAACGGCGGGTATATATTTTTTTATCTACGGCTAAGTACTGTGTTTTCCAAAAATATTTTCGTTCTCTTTGATCGAGTATCGGGGGTTTTTTCGGCTTCGATGAACGGAATGCGGAAATTCGCTATTTTTCGGTGTAGCGAATCTGTTCCCGATGCCAATAAAAGGCTTACGTTTGTTTTAATCTCAGGTATTTCTATAGGTACCTACACTTACCTATTTTATTTTATTTCCAGATGTTTTGCCAGATTCGTTTGTGCGTGTTGTGATTTGTTCGTGAATTTTATTTAGGTACCTAATTCGCTCGTTTCGTGTAAATATACATTTACCTACGTATAATATTTATTTAGGTATTCAAAATGAACCGATGTGATGTTGAAGCGAAGTATTAATGAATTGAACTGACTTTTAGCTCTGAAATCAGAAGAATACTCCAAAAATTGAATAACGAGAGAGATACCCCTAGGGGTAGAACATTTTTCAAACGCAACAAAGCTAAACTAAAAAGCATACAAAAATGTCTACATCACTACCTATAATTCTCAGGTCCTGTGAAGTGCATTTTTCGATTTTTGGTCCATTTTTTAAGATCTAATTTTGAAAAAAAAAATGTAAAAACAAAGAAAAAAAATCAAAAACAAAATGTCACCAAACATGTCATAGAAAACTGAAATTCGGTATGTACCCCATTTTGGATCCTTCCGAATCAATAGAAACGGTTTCGAGATATTTTCAGGAGTTCTGGAGCCTTCAGCAGGTTTTTGAAAGTTGAAGTTTTCACAAAATTATACACATACAGAGTTTCATAGATGAAATTTTTTCATATTCTAATTTCAGCGTGTCAAGTCAGATTTACGTACGTGGTTGATCTCAAGCCATTTTGGAGCTTCCATCCATGTTTCAGAAATCCCCAATTTTCAAGAAGTACTACAATAATTCTCCAAATTTGGTAGATAATTGGCATTTTAACTTAATTCTCCAAAGATTTACATCGTAAATTTGCAAAATTTTTTATATGTACCTGTTTTATTTGAACAAAAAATCCGAAATTATAATTATTTATGTCCTCTTTTTAACATGACAAGTCAATTGGAGATGATTTTGAGCAGTTTTGACGCCTCCAAGCAACGTTTTAAAAATTCCATTATCTCAAAAACATGTCATAAAGTGGCTTAAATTTATTTCGGTTAGTTGAAAAAAAAATATTGTACAAAACTATAAAATGAAAAATCTTTTGAAAGCGGCACAGCGGCTCAAGCTTGTGTCCAAACCATTCAGAAGGTCGAAAATGAAATCCTAATTCAAACATGAATTTTCTTCGTCGATTGGATCAGATTTTAATGTTTTTCATCAGTGTTTATCAATAGAAAACGAAGATGAGAGTTTAAAACACTTTTATTTTAATTTGGATAAAACGTAACTTTACTTGAAACATTATGAAGAAAAATTATAACTGTCTGAGAATGAGACATGATCATTAGCTTACAAAAAAAATATTAATATGTACCTAGGTAAAAGGATAAAAACGGACTTTGATGTCGGAAGTTGTGAAATAAAAACAGGAAGTTGGCGAAATAAAAAGGGAAAATTGGAAAAGAAAAAAGGGGACAAAGTTTTTAATTAAATAGGTAAAGAATAAAACAATAAAACATGCAATAATGTATAATATGGCGTAATAAAGCAATAAGGTGTAATAATAAGACGTATATTCATAACATTCCTTAGGGGGAGGTGGGTAAAATATTTTTAAAAAAAATAAATGATTAAAATAAAACAAATAGAAAACAAAAAAATATGAAGGAAAAGAAAAAAAAACTAAATTGAAACAAAATTTGAATAAAATTTAAGAATTGATCAGAAATTTAAAAAAACCAAATAAAATAAAATGAATAGAATAAAACTAATGCGTAATAATAATAAGGCATATTTAAGATAATCAGGGTTTCTCACACCTACTTAAACGTAGCTATATGTTGAACTTACGCTTATCACCCCGTGGACTTATGGCGTTTGAAGAACTGATGAGCGATTCTTCATCATTGGAGAAGTACATTACTTCATGTTTAATCAAGGCCATCAGGATTGGCTTAGGGATTATCCTGGGGTTGTAAATCTCGTTAATTATTAGGTAAGCTATTTTTTCGTTCTACGCGTTCCTTGAGATGTTGTAAATCCCTTTGAATAGATTCGACCTTATCTACCAAGGTACTTTGTGTAGCTTTTACTCTCGATATTTCTTGTATGGTAGTCGCTTGTATGGTAGTCGCAAAATTACTAATAATTATCTCGATCTGATGGTTTCTCTGGTAACAATTAGTATCCTCCATTCGTACTAATTGATTGAAATTATTCTGTAAGTATGTGTAGGATTTTGGATTCCATTTTGGTTTATCCGGATGCCATTCAAGTAAATTTTGATACTGTAATTCATTCGGTCCATTTTGGAAAAGAAAATAGGTAAATAAAAAATAAAAAAAAAAGAAACATAACGAGAATATTAATTTAGAAAAACGAACAATTGAACAGAAAACAATTAAGACACCACACAAAAGAGAACAGAGCACAAACAGTGATTTGGAAATTCAGGTAATGTAAGTATTTATAGGGAAAATTTATTGGGAAGGAAAGATTTCAGAGGAAATGATGTTTTTAGAAATAAATGATTTCCCTCGATTATCAATTTTAAGAAAGTCATTAATAATTATCATTTAGGTAATTAAGGTACGAGTAGGTATATTGAAAACAAAGTGCAAAGATTACATATTGTATAATTTCTTTACTTATCTCTTTGTATGGTTCACGACAAAAGGGACATTTTTCAGTAATTTGTTTGGCACATGCTATACAACATTTAACATGGCCACAAGGTAGGTAAACATTTTTTACAACTTGATTTTTTGTGGAGAGGAGGAGATCGCGTTACAAAACATTGTAATTACCTAGGCCTTTTTTATGTGTGACGTACCTACCTATTCAGTCACAGAAGAAAGAATCAAACGAAAAACAAGCCTGTATGAAGAAAAAATGCTTCTTGAAAATATTTTTTGAAATTTTTAGGGATCTTAATACATACCTATTCTTTCCTACAAAATGTTTAGTAATTCTTTGGGTCAGTGCCCTTTGAAAAAACCTACCTATTTTTTATTTAAAGCTCTCATAATCAAATTCACCTCCCTCCAGTCCAGAAAAACTCGCATCCAAGTTTAAAATCTTACAGTCTAGCTACAATTTTTTTTGCTTCTTTGGCTCGAAAACATAAAAAACGTATTTCAATAAAACCGAGACGCTACGTCATTTGTTTTTATTTGCATGCGAATTACAACACTAGTAGAACCAGCCGCAGTAAAACGATACATCATAGTTTACGTCATCGTTGTATAATGTTAACCGAGTAAATGTATATTAAAAAACAGGAAAAAGAACTTTTTTCAACTTTTCCACTAATAATGAGAAAGTTAACCGACATTACCCTGCGTATAAGTACACACGCCGAAGCGTCGAGCATCGTTCAACGAGAAAATATACAAACACCGCGTACGACCCCTAGCCCGGCTTCTTTCTTCGCGAAACTTACCGACGAAAAAACGTGTCAACCAGCACGCTACCTTATTTCTATCGAATGTGCAAATAATTACATAACTCCGACAAAAATTACTTTAAAATAACACATTTATCGTACCTCGAATGAAAACTTAACGCTGTGAAAGCTCGTATTTCCGATTATACTGGGAATATTGTGTGGGAGCTGAAAACATACCAAAAAGTATGAGGAGGTGTAAAAATTTATGAATTAATATTGCCCCCGTCGTCTGCTCGCGCCTTCGTCTCAGACTGGCGAAAGTTTTAGTACACCGACAAAAATTAAGTAAATAATCCCATCGTGTCAGCTTATATAATGAAAAAAAACCCTAAACCGCGCTCGAATGTAAATAAACAATCACTTCGAGTAAAGAACCTGGCGAATTAAGAATGGAGCTTTTTTTTACCCCTTTGCTCACTCTTCTTCTACAGTCTCGTTTCCTCTGCCTTACGTATATAAGCTAAACAAATACTTGGCATTTGCAAAACCATAATTACAACCGTATAATCCGCTAAGTTTCCATTTTTTTCCTCAACACCATCGTGTATAGGGTGTACTGCCTTTTTATCTTCGTTGTAAAAAGTAATATAAAATCCTGGCGGTTCCGCGTTCTCTGCCCTATTATCCTGCTACCAAACACGATAAGCGAAATAACAACCAAAACCAAGTATTCGCAACAACACCGAATTAACCACTTTATTTTTTTTGCTATCCGAGCACCGAGCGCCCGAGCGGTTAACGCAAGAGGAAATAATCTGGTCAAGGATTGGTGTTTTGATGAATTTTATGTCTTCAAGCGGAACAGCAACTAGAAAGAAAGACGAGCACGAGCTGTGCGCCAGGAGCGGAGTTACGAAACGCTACGTTTAACTATGTACGGACATACATAGAGATTTCATTCTTGGCCCGAGATTCTATACTTACTATTTCTTGTCTGATATTTTATTAAAAACGGATTTTTCGTCGATTGATATTTGGCAAAAGTGCATCATAAATCAAACTTACTTATTTACGCTCAAGTTTCTTCTTTTTTTTCGCGAAAGAAATTTAAATTGGTAATTTTTTCCCTCTGTTTTTTCAAAAGAATAAGAAAGAAGTGTTGGTTTGAAGAAATATACTAACCCTTGCCATCTTTGGATCAAGTATTGTGGAATTTTCAAGCGAATTGAATCTCTTCGAGATGAGTTGCGGTCTTTTGATTTCTACTCAGGTATTCATTATCAACCTGAAAAATTGAAACCACTCGGGAATAAAATTTTAGAGAAGAGGGGGGAAGTAGATGCGCTTTTTTCTGTTCATTTTCGAAATTAATTTTAAACATCATATTTTATGTTGATTGTTATCACTTCTACGTCATTTGAAACATCCATTTCAAAAAAACCAGATTGATCAAAGCCACTTCATGTTGTAAGTTGAACTTTCTTTTTTGTGACTGTTTTTGATGTCGTTCGTCTAAGAGATCCCGGATAGGTAATTTTGAAATGGCATTGAAAAGTTTTTCTGTAATTTGATCTAACGATGGGCGGTTTCGCTAGTTTTAAAAGTTGAACATGTGTTGAGTATTCTTATTGCGTAATTCTTTAGATTATATTCGCAGTCAAATTTAAGTATATTCTTTATTGAATGAATTTGAGTTTAGCTTGAGGTTTTTAGTTTTATAATGGTCAATGGCGCCAGAGCCAGTCCAGTTGTTTATGGGTGAATTATCGAAAAGTAGGTAAACCATTACGTAAATTTGCCATCGAATTTTTCTAAAAATCAAAATTGAAATTTTAGAAAACACATTTAAATGTAAGTAACCAGCTGAGCGTATTCTTGAGTCAATATATTTTTTTTTTATTTACCACTCTCATTATGCACTGTAGTTTATTTATACATTCTCACTGATTCCATCTAAAGGGTAAGTATTTAAGCAAAAGTTACGATGGTTGCATATTAATCAGATTGCAGGGCACGAGTCGTCGGTATGTACCTCGCAGATTGTGATCTGGGCTACCTTACCCAATGTGAGGTATATCTCCTATTTCAAAAAAAGCCTTAGAGGAAAGGACGTTTTTCAAAAAAAAAAAAAAAAAATGATTATGCAAGTAAAATTCTCGTTTTACTTTTGTGCATCAAAAAAATCTCTTAACCCTTAAAGACCCAGGTGAATTCTGTAATGCGATGTAAAAATGCTTTCGATATATTAAATTAGATCTACACAAGTTTCACTTTAACTCACAGTTCTCCCCCTAGCCCCTTAAAACCATTTCGGAAATGATGTGCCTATTTATTTGATTATCCTTCAAATCTGAAAAGGCCAAAAACCTTATTGAGTAAATTTTAGAACTATACGATGTGGTTTCATTCGATGTAATGAATTTGGATAAACGCCTCACCCTTTTTTGGGGAACATTTCTTGACAAAAGTTGGCATAAAATACGGAGACCAATGCGTAATTTTTGGATGAACATATTGGTTGTTGAGCTTTCATTAAATGAAATCAGAAAAGGAGTGGTCAGAGTGAACCAGAGCGGTTTTTTTTACAAATTTAATTAACTTGTTTCGGAAAAATGCCGAAAAACGGAATGTCGAGTACCTAAGTAATATGGGAATATTCCCAAGTAGACCTCAAATGACAGAAACAAAAATTGAAAAACGCACAAATGCTTCAAAATATTGAATTGCTTTGAAGAGTGTGATAGGGCGCCTATGCCCAATCGGCAAAATCACAAAAAAGTTGAGCTTTCGAAAAAAAAATCTTATCGAAAAATGAAAATTTCAAAAAAGTTTAAATGTGACATTTCCGACAGAAAACAATAAGTTTTTTGCGTTTTATGCTTAAAATTCCAATTTTTTTAGTCTCACAAAACATCAGAAAGTCATTTTTGAAAGTTTGACATAACTTCAACAATTCACTGACTTTTTTTTCAAGTTTCTAAAAGTCAGACAAAATGTCTTTGATGGGAACTCCATTAGATTTTTTTCTAGTTTTCAAAACGTCTGACAGATTGTCAGAAAGTCATTTTTGAAAATTGTGACATGTCACTTCACTGATATCCCTCCCCCCTCCCAAGTTTGTAAAAATTAAGATATGATATCTCAAAGTCTACTTCATTTTCTCTCAAAACGTCAAATACAATCATGTTTGGCCTCTATATTTGCTCTGTTTGCAGAAAATTAATATACCAATAAACTATTTTGGCATTTTCAAAAATTCATCAAAAATTAAAAAATCAACTTTGGTAGCTCAAAATTTGGTTGTGCGGTCTGAGTCACGTGCTCTTTCAGTAAGCCGAATTTCACCTCAATCGAGTTGATAGGCTGTAAATGCTCTTTGGTACCTAAGAGTGTTAATAAAGAAAGGGTTGGCCTTCCACTTGCTAGGTTACAGTTTTTAAAAAATTTCTTAAAAATGAATTTTGAAAAGATTCACGACCATGACTCAAGTTTCAGCTCATATCTAGAGTCAGTGGCAAGACTGAATTGTACGTCTGCTCACTTGCTCAGAAGTGAATATGTATAGCTCTGAAGAAGCTGCATGAGAATATTTTGTAAGCAGATAGGTATATTTATTTGTATCTCTCAAACGTTAAATCATGCCCCGGGATCGGAGGATTTTGAGTAAGAGAGAAGATAAAGTCATTCACGTACCTACCTACTCAATTTCACATTTCGAATCAATTTGAGGTCTGAAAAACACAATTTTTCAAAGAACAGTTTGCTACTAAATTGATGAATCGATTGAATTATGAAATGCTGCAGTAAGTAAACATACAACGCGATTCAAAATGAAACAAGTGGCAGACATCAAAATAATTTAGTAGGTACTACAAGCCTACAAGGTGGTAAATAAATCGCAATCTAGAACAAAATAAGATTGCACAGAACTCCACATGCATTAACCTTTATCGTAGGTAAATAGGGCTATAAAAAAAAAAAGAGGAAAAAGAAAAGACTACCTAGCTATTCGATCCACTGTTCAATGATCTGAAACAAAACGTCACTGACTATGAGTATTACGACGAAGACGACATAACAGAACGCACTGAACTTACGACAAAACACCTTCATTTTACTGTCTCTATACATACCTACCTACATTGTAACGAGTTGATTTCAATAAAACACACACCTAGCTGCCTAAAGAAACATTCCTCATCGACGAGGAAAAAAATTTCTCCAGTGAAGAATACCTAAATAAAATGTCGGCGAACAGTTGAAATTTCACAGGGTAATGTGTTCTTCGTTCTAAAGCTTTCAGGAGAATACCGATAGCGTATATTATCCCAGCGTTGGTTGGTACGAGAAAGATTTTAGGAAATTAAATTCGGTAATTTGAATAACGTTCCGAAATCCTGCAATACATTACAGGAAATCAACGGTTTTCTTCAACTTTCACACGAAAGATGAAAAAACCTCTTTTATTCGTCTTTTTTTTCTACACTTGAAAAACGCATGCTAACGACTTGAAAAGCTTTCAAATTTTTTTTTTTTGTGACTATTTATCTTTTTTTGTTCATTATCTTCGTATTCAGTTCCGAATCTCTGGAGACTTTCCTGACTTTCAAAGATATCTTTCCATGTTTCTGGGTTCTGGACTGGAAGGGTGTGCTCCTGGCACCGTTGTCAAATTTGAATCTCCAAGAAAATGGAATTCAGGGACTGAAATCTCATGGGAAAGATTGATGTTTTATATTAAAATTAAATAGGTAAAAATCAGAATAAAAGCAGGAAATTGCAAAAAAAGAAATGATTGTTGTGAAATAAAAAATACAAAGGTTAAAATTAAATAGGTAAGCTTAAAGAACAAAGTTTAAAAATTGTATAATATGGTGTAAAATGATGTAATTATAATCGTAAAATGAGCATAAAATGATATGATGTAAAATGATGTAATTGCATAAAATGATTTATAATAATCAAATCCTAAAGTAAAAATGATCTATAACATCCCTTAATCAATCCCTTAATCGTAACAATTGATCCCTTAATTGTGACATCCCTCCGGGGGTACTTGAATTTTTTTTTTTTTTAATTTTGAAATGATAAAGCAGAAAATAAAAACGATAAAATCGAATCAATTTAAACAATAAAATTAGAACAAAACGGAAATACAAAATGATAAAAATCAGAATAGATTGAAAATAATAAAAATAAAAAAAGTAATAAAATAAAAATATAAAACAATAAAAATCAGAAAAACGATAAAAATTAGAACAATACCATAGTGAAATCTTCCTTGGAGCAACCTCGGTTTCTTTATTATATTGTTGCAGCGAGTGATGTGTACACATAACTTCCTTTTAAGACCATTTGAGGTTCTTGGCTCTGGTTGTTCATTTGTGTCCATTGCCTCAGGTTCTGGTTCCTCTTTGATCTGTGTTAACGGTTTTGGAATAAAATGCTAGTGATACATCTCTTTTGTTAATTGAATGAATTTTTTTTTGCATCTGGTTCTGAGGTAGATTAGTTTGTCGTTGAGTTGGTTGAATTTTGCCAGTACGTTGTTTTGAGTAAGTTTCAGGTTCTCAATTTCTTGGCTTAGTATTCAAAAATTATCATTTATTATATTAATCTGTTCATTTCGGCACAACAAATTTGTTTCCTTGATTTGTATTAATTGATTAATTTTGTTTTGAGCGAGTATAACATTGTCTTCCAATTGGCGTATTTTAATGGTATTCAAAAAAACATTAATGGAATTATCCACAAGATCCATGATTAAATAAAATAAACAAAAAGTGAGAAATGAAAAAATAATAGGGATCATAAATAAAAAAAAAAAAGAAAGAAAGAAAGAAATTACACACGAGAAAAGAAAAGAAAAAATTTTGAATAGGCACAGTAATACAGTAAAATCACAGTTACAACAGAAATCGAAAGTATTGAATACAATGAAGTTGCAACAGAAATGGAAAGTAATTGAATGAATGGAACTGAAGTCTTTAGTATTTATAAGGAGAATTTATCAGTTAAGGAAAATTTTGAAAGGATATGATATTCCAGAGTAAAATTATTTCCCTCGATTATCAATTTAAAAACATCATTAGTAATTGTCATTTAGATAATTTAAAGTAGGTACATCAAAATAAGTGTAAAGGTTACATATACAATTTCTTTATCTCTTTATAAGGTTCTTTACATATGGGACATTTATCTGAAATTTGTTTGGCACATGTTATACAGCACTTAATTCTCTCATAAATAAGTTCATATAAGTAAATACCATTTGGCAGTTTTAACATAGTCAATTTTATCAATCGTTTCAGGAAGTTCTAGGGCATACTCTACAGCATCCAAATATTTGTCAAATAATTTTTGGCCTTCTTCAGATAAATCTTAATAGTATAATTTAATGATATGTTGTACCAGAGTATGTTCTCTTTTTGAGGCTCTATCATGAATTTGTTGCTATACAGCTTGCAGCTCATGATGAAAAGTTTCGAATTAGCTTTTGTCATTTGTGGTGGCATCAAGTTTTGAAATATTTTAAAAAGAGGATCGAATAGCTGTCTTTAGATTATGCTTAGCATCAGCCAGGTCAGATTTTTCAATTTTGGGACGAAGTAAATAGTGGTTTAGGTAATTTCCATACAATTCTGATAAATTTTTCAATCCAAACATGATTTTTCTCTATGGAAAGAAAATAGATAGGTACCTATGTTATTTGAAATAATAATAAAAAAAAATGATTACTTACCTATTCAAATCTGACATTCACTCTCTTTGAATGAGATGTTAAATTACAAACGTAAGTAGGGTTAGGGGTACTAGGAAGGGATCTGGAAGAATCAGCTGGAGATGAAAAAGTGCAGGGCATCTCATATTCATTAGGAATTTCAAATTGACTTCGAACAGTAGTATGGTTATTTCCAGGCAGGCATTCAGTTATCATGCGAAAACACAAGCAATTCATATTTCTAGGTTCATCAACAATAGTAGTATCTCTTATAGGTAAAGGGTTTCTTTTACAAAGGCAGTAGTTTTTGTAACAACTAATTAATTTAAGAATAATTACTAGAATAATTAAAATTCTGAAAATAAAGTTAAAAATTACATAAATCCATGAAAAACGATCATTAAAAGTTTCATGGGTAAAACGATCAAACACTGTCCTACCAACAGCGCCAAAATGTTACTGAAGAAAAACAAGTGAAGAAAGATGTGAACACTTTTATTAAAACTGATTTTTAAAACTGAACAACTGAAAATTAAAACTGGTTAAAAGAAAGAAATGATACTTATTGATACTGCTTAAAAATTGAACTAACTTTGAGATGGGAAAGATTGATGTTTTATATTAAAATTAAGTAGGTAAAAATCAGAATAAAAGCAGGAAATTGCAAAAAAAGAAATGATTGTTGTGAAATAAAGATACAAAGGTTAAAATTAAATAGGTAAGCTTGAAGAACAAAGTTTAAAAATATATAATATGATGTAAAATGATGTAATTGCATAAAATGATTTATAATAATCGAATTGTAAAGTAAAAATTATCTATAACATCCCTTAATCGATCCCTTAATCGATCCCTTAATCGTAACACCATGCAGTGATCGATTATACCTATGGATTACGTTTTTTAGTCATTCATACCTATAATATGATCATCAATCATACATTTTTTTACCAAAAAAAAAAAAAAAAAAAAAAAAAAACAGTTTTCACTGAAAATAAGAAGAATTATATTCAACTACCTACGCAGAAAAAAAAGTCATGTTCTCAAACGTGCTCACAGGTACCTCAGATGAAAATACATATATCAAACAAATTCTCATGACCGGTGTTTTAGTTAAAATAACAAACCATTTTCCCTTCAAAAGAAAACCTGTGGTCATTTTTGAATCGCAAGCGCATTGAAAGGCTCCGTTTGTGGTATGTTATAATTTACATAGGTATGTAAGCAAAATAACCTCGAACAAACGAGCCGGAAGTAAAAAGCGAAAGATTATTCGTATCGAGGAATCGAATCTTGTCACCGCATTTCACCTATTTTTTTAGTCCATTTTTCACTTTTATAATTTTTCGCTTCATTTAGTTCGATAATACGTTTATAGGTATGTGCCATTTACCATCTTTATTTTTAGCCGTCTTCGCAGTCCCTTCAATAAAAGTGAACCGTTACTCAGGGATTTTTCTACGCGGAAATTGTATCGTTTTTTTGTACCTTCTCTTCTCTGCCACTCTCCAGTCTGGGCTCGCGTCGTTGTCACGACTTCTCAATACGAGAACATTATGAGATAGGGCGATGTTTCATTAAAGTCATATCTATTTCTATATATGTATAATACGTGATACGGAGTAATTTTTGGCTATACGAATTTTGACGAAACAAACTTCATGACCATTCGACTGGAAACGTATCAAACTGTAATCGTAATGGTTCATCAACATCCAGCTATAATGAACGCAGATATCTCATAAAATGTTCTGACATTAGTGAAATAATTAATTGTACTGGTATAATCTAAAACTTCACATATGGAAACAAAGAGAAAAAGGTCAGCATATAGCACATAAGCTTTATGGTGGCGCCGTATGACGCGAGGCTTATGGTATACATTTCCATAGGCCTGGCCAGTAGTGAGGAGCAGGAGCGAGTACGGGCCAATCCCACGTATTAAAAATACGATCGTCATTCAAATTCTATCGATATGGTTCCATATTGGACGATAATTCTTCAACGTTTTTACGACGAATATGTGCAGAATGAGTTAAACCTACCCATACGTGATTATTTATTACAAAATTTAAATTATCTACGTAATAACACATACTAATCGCGAATTTCAGTTTTTGCCACAGTGAATTTCAATTAAGATTAGTTTTATGTGCTTTTGTACACGTGAACCAGATGAAAAAGCAGAGGAAAAGGTGGAGCAGGTACTCGAATGTTGAAAGAAGACAATATATGCGCGATCGTAATTTTCTCTTAGAACTTATGTTTCATAAATTTACACTTTGAAAGGTTTCTTTACACCGTATAATACAAGTAGGTATAGTCCATGCTAAAACCAAGAATTGAAATAATATCTGGTACTCGGATACAATAGCATGTTGTGGTCGATGATTCATACAGTTCCGTTTGCTGGAATAACACTAACACAGCTTATAGGTACTATGATGGCTCACCTACGCAGTAAAAAAAACAAGGGTATCAAAAAAAAGGTACAAAATAGGTACCTCGCGGAACACCTGATTGCATAATAATTATGATGAAATTCGTAATACTCGAATAACTTTTCGATGAAGATATACGTAGGTACGAAATTTATTCTAGTGGATACCTGGATTTACGAGTAAGTACTTGAAAGTTAAGAGATGTGGAGGGAGAGAGGTACGTCAGTGCAGTAAAAGACAGACCAGCACGACCACCATTTGAGTGACAGCTTGCGATTAATTGGTGATAGAGCTAGTAGGTAATGGCCCAAGCCGCGTATCAATTTGATTGGAAACATATGCGCAGCGAGATTATTGTACTCGTATTTATCGGAATTAAATTCGATATCATGGGGAGGATAAGGTAATTACAATTAAGAATGGAGATGTATTAATTGATGATATTTTACTATTTTATTATTTCTACGCGAAGTAAAATGTCAAGAATTGAACTGTAAACATGATTGATAATGCGACTGGAGGCAGGTAACTTTTGATGGATTCTTTTCGATAGATTAGACGATGAAACAAAACAACTGTTCACTAATCTTCATAATTTTTCTTGAAACTTTTTGTTTTTCGAGAAATAGGTATACCTACCTAGTCGCAGTAAAATAAGCTTATAACTTTCAATTTTTTTTTCTATTTTTGCTAAATCTGATTAATTTTTCAAAATTATGTGATTTTCCAAACGTTCCAATTAACACGACTTATGAAAGTGAAGGAATCAATAAAATCCAGAGAGAATGATTCAACATGTTTCTTTTTGGATGTGGGAGAACGAGTGAGTTACATCATTTATATATTTTTAAACCGACCAAAAGTTGAAAAAAATGAAGAAAATTCATGAAATGATTTTGAAAATTCTCAATTTTACTTTTGCGATAGAATTCGTTGAAATGCTTGAATCGGTGAAAACAGACAGGTACCAATTCACAATTTCGGAAAAATTATTTTTTTACGGATATGTGGGTTTTGAAATACGGCGGATCGACTGGTGATGTCAAATTTCCGCAAAACTGCCGGGAAATTAGTATTTGGGCGCAGAAAAAGGGCGGGTCTGCATTGATGACTTTTTTTGTTAATTTTTTAAATTCCTTGAAAAATAACAAACATTTTTGAGAAGACCATTTTTTGAAATTCAAGTTCATCTATGTATGTACTGAAAAAAGACAAAAAAATTAACAACTTTGGCAAAAAGTTTTACAGCTCAAGACGTTTTTGGTCAATTTAAACGAGATAGCAGTCCAAGTGATGTACTTAGATGTAGAATCAAGCCCCATTCGTGCCCGAGCAATTTCAAGAGAAATTTTGGTGATTGAGTGCAGAAAGGGTCCAAGTCTCATTTGTTTAGGCAGCAACAGCGCCGACGCACGTGAATATTTTTTTTTTCGAAACTGTGCTAAAAATTGTGTTTTGGGGTTCTCTTCCAATGACCTTAAGCATGTTTACCAAAAATTTTAGATTTTCAAATAAATCAGTTTTTTGTTATTCCTAAAAACTGCAAAAATGGACTTAGCCCCTTTCTGTTCTCAACGATTCACTTATGCCTCCGTTTCAACAAAAATCCGCTCTCCCAGTCAGCCAAACTTTATCTGTTGGCCTCCCTCTACAGAAACAATGCTGAGAAAATTTAATAAATTACCTAAGTAAAATGAAAGTTGTAAAAGCTGAATGAATAATTCCTTTTTTTTTGTAAAAAAAAAAAAAAATCGCTTCCAATATTCCAAGTTATCTACCCAGGAATTTCGATAAAAGAAAAAAAAAACTTTTAGAAAGTTTTAATTTTTGTGTGAAAATTTCTCTAAATAATCTATTCTTCAAGACAAAATTTCTTGTAGCCTTAGCTAGTTTTTGAAAAATCTCTACTACCTATTTCATGTTTTCTCATGACTTGAAGAACCAGGGGATATTTTTTCATCTAAAGAGAATTAGATATTCAAAGAAAATATGACGCATAAATTGACATTTTTTTGAACGATTTGTCCAACTTTTGTTTCATTTATTCATGTATAATAATTCGGAAAAAATTTGACGCTGAAATTCAGTATTTTCAGTATTTTGGGCATATTTTCTCCCTTCACCTCCTTCCATCAGAAACATTTTTTTAAGGAGGATATCTTTACTTACGCTAGCAGACAATCGACACTAGGATGTGTCATTTTTAAATGTTTTTTTTTTTTTTTTTTCAAATTTTATGGTGTCTAGCCAAAAATTATGATCAAATCACACCTCAACAAGACTTCGGAAAATTTCTTTCTAGGTCAGTGCTCAACTCCTCTGGCGAAAATTCCAAGTTTGAAATATTTGAATTTCAAAAACAGTTGCTGGAATTTTGATGATAATGCTTCATCATGAATACAAAAACGCCTATTGAAATTTTGCTCATTTTGTTCTGTTTTTCACCGTTAGTGCTATTTTGGGTGAAAAATCTGTAAAATTTCAGCAAATTAGTTCTAAAAATCCAAAAATTTACTAACTTTTTGCCCATTTTTTGAAAACAAAGACCTTCTTTGGGCCCTCCTATGGGGTTTAACGAATGTCACCCGAGCTTTAAAATTTTGTTTTGGGGTCCTTGTGCATCAAGCAAAATTTCATGCTTTTATCATGAAATGCAGTTTACTTGCTGTTTGCCACTATAGAGTATTTTGTTTTACCAACGTTTGAGGCTCAAAAATGGAAAAGTGTAATTTTCGGGTATTTTTACGTACTTTGCTTGAAATTTTATTCCTTCCAAAAATGTTGATCTTGAAAATCCAAACACGGTAAAAAATGACGAAAAAATACATTTTTTGCGAGATTTTGAATTTTTTGAGCATGTTGCACCGATTTTTGAGCTCCTCAGAAAATATGTCATAGGTACCTTACGGTGTAACTAAATTTCTGAAAAAATTTCTTAAAGGGCCCCGTTTTTTCTATGAATTTTTGAAATTTGCATCCCCCCTCCCCCCAAAAAAACCGAATATGAATTTTTAAAACAAAATTCACACCGGCACCCATCTAGTGACTGTTTTTTGTAATTCCTTCGGAGAACTAGAATTTTGAATTCTAAGCAGATATGGGCACATTTCTTGGATGGGGGGGGGGGTAGACTCAATTTGGGTGAGTTTCGTGAGAATTAGAGAAAGTGCGGATTTCACTTATCTTATCCTGAAAGGCTCTTCTGATGATAATAAGATATGTTATTTTGAGAACTCTTGAACTTGGCAATAATGAACTTGAGCTTTTCTGAAGGTTTCAACATGATGATATGGAAATACAAAAACGTATCAAAAACCCACCGATTGACAAAAAAAAAAAAATGTTCTTTGAACTAACCAACATAGTCAATGGTCATGCTACTAGACATCGTAATTTACATAAGTAAAAATATGTACTTACTTAGTTACTTACTATTGATTCTCATTTTGACTTAAAAATACTTATTCAAAACATTTCTGACGAGGTAATTTTTCAACTTTATTTTAACTCATCAAAAATTAGTAATTTGAGTTTGCCCGTGTCGTAAAAGTGCAACGAATTCATTCATTATTTCTCTACTTTAATTAGTTTTCCTTTTCCCACTTTTTCTGAAAATGCTTGAAAAAATTATGTAAAGTAAATAAGTATATATTTCTTGTTCTCGAGTGTATTTTTTCAAAATGATGAGATCATTTCATAGCATTATCTAAAACTTATCAATGTTAATTTACGCAAAACTGCTTTTTTCTATACTTACTCTAAATTTCTCGATACATTTTAAGGTATACCTTCATGTTAGGTACACCTCGAAAAATAACTAAACGAAAGAACATTTTTTTCCAGAAAAAAATAAAATACCTAGTACGATGTTTGCAAATGCTCAACGAACAAATCAGAGGATGAACAACTGAACATACCATCATATATAGGTGTATCTTCCGTATTCGTTCATGGTTGTATATACAAAATTCATACACTACGTACCTTCGTACAATATACGCTTGATAAATCCTAGAATATGTACGAAGAATAATGCGAACGACATCGTTAAGAACCTTTTTTCTCTCAATCTTTTCCAACTAATGTAATTTTTCGGCGAGTTATTTGTATAATGGCGCGACATCTTATCCGGAATCTACGCTCCGATATGTCACGTGTGAATATGTCACGAGTGATTTCCACGTGTAATCCGGCATCCTACATCGTATAGTTTTTAAGTTTTTAAAAGGTGTTCCTGTTCCTATTCCTCGACGTGATGGTGTCGCTAGGTGAGATAGGATTATCATCATTTATTTGACATATTTCGCTGGAAAAATAACACCAAAATTATGGCGCCGTGTATAGTATACCAATAGGCAATACGTAGAGATATACCTTTACCTACTACTCGTGGGTCTAGGTAAATTTCCAGCTTATCAAATCGACTAAAAGGATTCGTATTATAGTGGACCGGTATAATACGGGAGCCCATTATTGCTATATTGTTTTGCGGTTCAACAAATAATAACGCTGAATATTTTATGTTTTTTGCTAGAATATCAACGCTTGTTGTAAAATGTGTTCAAAATTTTGCATCGGTTCACTCTTGTCAATCGATCATTTCGTTTTCGTTTTATAATGGTCAGAGGATAGAATTAGGGAAAAAAAATCTTCGACATGCCCGTTTGACCTTTGCTGAGAACAAATTTCCCAAACTTTCAATTTGAAAGTTTCGTTTCCAAATATCAATACGGCTAATTATCTATTATTCATTATTAGGTAGGTATCATTTTCACGAAAATTTCGTAGGAAAAATTTATTAATTAGGTGCGTTGAAATACTCGTAATATCAAGCTTTATAGTGCATTCATATTACGCTTGCGTACTTATAGTGTATTTCGATGAGAAAATTTTTCATCATCAGGGTTCAAGGTTCTTTTCAATGCTAGAAAAAATTCCTACCCTTCGAGAATTACATCGCAAGAGAGTAATAAACGCTGTAAAAATTCCACCTACTCCATCATATACATACCAGTTCTGTATACTTCTTAGTGAGCAAACCGCGCAATTATTTTGGTAATTTTCAAAAATCTACGATTCTCCGTTGTATACTTTCATGCAGTGCATGAGTATACACGACATACACGAGGACTCTTGGGTTCATTCCAGTGGTGCTAGATTGTTGTTACTTGAAATGCAAAACGGATGTAATAAGCGAGAAATATGCAAGATGCGTTATACTTACCGTATTTATACGAGTATACAAAGTTACAAATGGCAAAAAGGGTTAAATTTCGAATCAATGGTTATATTTTACTTTACGTACTACTACTACCTACCGAGTTACATGTAGTGCAAAATTTACAGTTTAAATGCTCATTTATTTTGTTCTCTTCGTAATCAACGCCTCGTGAATTGTGTGCAAAAATTTTACGCTCTGTGGCTTACCCCGCGAAACTTACCAGTCAAAGATAGCGTAAAGTTTTTGCTGTTCGTGGTAATTGTAGGTGCATATGTGTTGCTAAAAATTATTCTTGCGAAATGTGTTACTTTATTGTGTATACTACTTTTACATATTTATGTGTATGTCTAAAAGTATAGTGAATTTTTGACGTAGGCAGTTGAAAAATTATAGTGCATATAGGTAGACATGTAGGCACCTACTTTTGATGTTTGGTGGATTGGATAGATTATTCATGCATAAATTCTGATCTCGTTGACTTTTTTCATCCAAAAATTTAAAAATTAACGTGAGGTGGACGTGGACATTGGGAAATAATTTTGACCTCACAGAAGGGCTCTCAATATGTGTTCCAAATTTTTTTAAATTGTAAAAATTTGTTCAACTTGGTATTTTCTTTTTTGTTTTATAAAAAAATTGAAACAATGCAATGTGAGAATTTTGACATGGAGAATGGGGAGGGAGTTGAATGTGCCAAAATTTTTTGAAAATCGGTGTTTCAGTAAGTGTTGCATAATTTGTCGCCCTAATTACTTAATCCCTTTTATCCTAAAACCAGAACGTACTAGCATGAAAAGCAAACTTGAGCAATACCTAATTTTGATCTCAAAGATGTCTAAGTTTATGTTAGAGAGTTCTTGCGCTGCTCCAAAATATTTGAAAATTTACCGAATCTGTTTTGGATAAAATGGCCTAGTAGGTAATCAGGTATTAGCACGATATTTTTCACTATGAGATAAAAACAGGAATTTTTTTGTCACTTCTTTTTTGGGGGCAAGTTGATTCTCGAGAGTTGTAAGTCCATAATTTTTTGCACTCCTCACCTATAAAGTTCAGCTTTTTTTTGTCAAATTTTCCCAAGTCAAAAAGTGTCAATTTTATTTTGGGAAGGAGGGAGAGGTATGTCAATAGCGTTAATTTTTGGAAAAATAATAGAGAAGTGTCGATTTTTGGAACAATAGTTTAAAAATTTCTTTTTTTGTCAAAATTGTCAAAGTGTTCATTCCGGTAAAATTGTCTGAAGGGGTCAATTTTTGCTTTGGTTACCTCAAAATGTCATTTTCGTTTCAAAATTTTCTAATACTTGAAAGTATTATTTCATTGCCAAAATTTAGACCTGAAAGTCCTGACTTGCCAAATTCGGCGATTCTATAAAAATTGTCGAACAATGTTCACTTTATCGTCAAAGTTGTCATAAAAATTCCATTTTTTGCAACAATTGTCAAGAAATTCTTTCTTTTTTTTGTTGCAAAAATTACCAAAAATGTCTCATTTTTTTCTATATTGTCAGATGTTTTGCTTTTACTTTTTACTAAAAAATTACAATTTTTTGCCAAAATTTGTTTTTCTTATCAAAATTGTCCAAAAAGTACATATTAGGGGTAAGCTGGGGGTCAAGTGGAACAATTTTTTTCAATTCAAGATTGCGAGCGTTGTATTGAAGATAGGGAGTTGTTTGAGAGCTCATTTCAAAGAACCAAGTTTTAGCTTTCATTTGCCGCCGAAATTTTGAATTTTGACTGAGAAATTTTCGAGAAATTTAATTTTTAAAAAAGTGCAAAATTCGTTCCACTTGACCTGACGGGCAGGTCAAGTGGTACTTGTTATTTTCCATAAGGAAATTTTTCTTACAAAAATCAAGTTTATAGTTCATACAAGTTATTCACGTACATAAATGGCAAATGTAATCATTCTGGGTGGGTTTGGGGTATCCCACTCCAAATAATATACGAAGTTCGATAGGTACATTTTCATAAGACGACTTTTCCTCTACAATTCTTCGAATTGCTTCCTTGGCCATTTCTTTTGAATGTTTTTCACGATCAGATGGCTCTTTCTCTGACTCGCGGCATCCTATCATTAATTCAGAACACAATTACTATGTAAAAATACAAGTTCCACTTGACCCCACCACTTTTGTTCCACTTGACCCCAAACACAATTTTTTTTTCTTCGTTAATATCTCGATTCTATTTCTTAATTACCCAAAGTTGATGAGTGTATGTGAAAGTAGATTAGTTACTCGTTATTTTTTGATATTCAGATTGAAATTTGAACAAAAATTTCTACCTTTTTCAACGGCTTTAAAATGCACGACTTGATTTTTTCGACTATAAAAATTCACATGTCTTTCATCACATGAACACAAATCACAATACAGTGTTACCAACTTCGCCGATAATGGATAACATTATTTAGAGTATACTGAGCTCACAGAAATGCAATTCAAATTTTTAGTTTTCGATTTATTGCAATCGTTCCACTTGACCTGCGGTCCACTTGACCCCATTTTACTCTACTCTTTGAGTATGCTGTCCAAAAAAATCTTCAAACTTGCCTATAAACGTTTTCTTTTGTTTTCGTCTTCCTTTCTTTCTTTCTTTTTCTTTTTTAGAAAAAGTTCATGCTCTTTTTTATCGTGAATAAAATGTTCATATTTTCAACATTTAATTTTGTTTTTAAATTCCAAGTGGTTGATATCCCAACTCGCGTTATAAAATATCAATTTTTATTTGAAAAAATTGCTCAATAACTCGAGACAGATTATAATATTAATAATGTAAAAAGATCCGGAGAGAAGATAAATGACCAGATAATGGACAAAATCGATATTTATCCACATATGAACAGCGTTTTGCTACTACAGGGCCATTTCATTGATAATATCACACTACAACAACTGTTTTTTTAGATGGCGGGTTTTGCGCCAGGAGGCAATATGGCTCAATAAGTATCGTATATCGGTGATCTCTGACTATTGGAAATTTTTTGATAAACTCCTGGGAAACTTGATCTAGCTGGAGTATGTTTGATAAAATGATAAATTATGTGGAGGGCGGGAGGAACGTATCGAATGTGATGGATTCGTTATATGTTTGAAGAAAAATAAAATGAAGTCAAAAATGATTCATTTGGAATGTGAAAGATTTCAAAATCGAGTGGAGAAATGATTTTGATATCGATGATGCTTGCTAATAATGGTTAATGGTTATGAAGCAGACGATGAGTATAAAGGTTTCTCTAAAATGAAAGGAGAAACAAATCAAATTTTTCAGCCGCTGCTCCAGTTGTTTTTAATAGATGAAGGAAAGTTAATCGGTTCATGGAATTTCCCCGCAGGTCTTCTTTTATCTATCCACATGTTCTCTTTCAGTTTTACAATAAATTGAATCGTCAAAAAATCAGCCTGTCTTGTCAAATATTTCGCAAAATCTCGAAAATTCGATTTCAGACGCGACACAAAATTGGAAACATTTTCGGTAAAATATGGCAAATTTATATAAAAATAGAGACCCTCTTCTCTCTTTTCTAATTGTAAGTGCCTGAAATAAATTTATAGGTGGTATAAAAAAGAAACATATCAACGCTTCAACAAGTTTCAACCTATAAGTAAGGTTGACTGTTCAATATGTACAAAAATATCGCAACAGAACAGCTTTAGAAAAATTTTCTACTTTGTCAAAAAAAAAAAAAAAAAAAAAAAGAAGATAGGTCTACGTATTAGAATCGGTATCGATGGAATTATTCTCGTATTGTTATTTCAATCCGATGTTATGGCGGATATTGTGTTTTGAGAAAATTTCTTCGTATAGGATTCATCTTTTATAAACGTAAAATAATATCCATATTTTGATTCTTCTATAATAAAGTTTCATATGTGCTTGCGTATACGTATGCATATATTGTTCACGAATATTCGATTTTATTACTAGTCGTATATATCTAGTAATTTTCCACGTGGGTACCTATAAGATGGAAACGAAAAAGAAAACTGAAAAGTTAAAATATGTGTGGATCTCGTAAGAGATGTTATTCATGGTGAATTCTCACCTTTTCGTATTTGCCTACGCGAGCAAGAAATTACAAAGAATTTATTTAACCTTGGAATAGGATCGGGTATAAGTAGTACTACTAAGCATCAAGTGCATGGTGTGGTAGCTTTTGTTTTGAAATAATCTCATTTGCAAGTTATAGCTGGGTAATTGCAAATTGCCATTTTAATTCAACCCTGTAAATGTAGGTACCTATAGGTATATACGATGAAAACACGTTTATTGGTCTTTGGTAAAAGTTATATCGGAATTAAATTTCCACAAAACGATGTTTATGATAATTTACTTACCTCTTCTCTTTCCTTGAAATGCCTACCTTTCTCGAAGGATCCCGTAAATGGATTTGAAGAAGGATTCGTTCACCTTCTTGTTATACACAGGAGACGAGCAATTCCTGGTTGTTCAACAAGATGCTGCATTTCGCAAAGATGCGCTATAGCAATACTCAACGAAGCCTTTAATAGAGAAAAATTATCGTCACTATGATCGTTATTAAATGAAACTAAAACTTTTCGAATTTCTCATCAACGGCTATACGAACGGTATTAATATTAATTTTTATTACGCCTGCGAAACTTTTCCGCCAAAAGACAAAAACAAACAGAATAAATATTTGTTCATGAATAAAATTAATTTTTCTGCTATTTACTTTTCGGCAAACTTACCCTATTATAACTCAGTTTTTCGTACAAAGGTCTGAATAAATTACGTTTTAATGAAAGAGCAGATTTTATTTCGTCTTTTCTCTCTTTCTCATCGCGTCGCCCTTCGCCTAATATAAAGAGATAACTCGACGTAAGGAAATTCTCCCCCCTCCCTGCCATCGTACACAGCCTCTTCTTGATGACGCTGAATTTACTAAAGGATGTTTTACATTGTGTAAATTATCGCCAAGAAATTCCGTTTTCTTGCTTGCTTAATGTTGGAAGTATTTTAATGTGGAATGGGAGGGAAGCAGCGGGTACGCTCATGTGCGATTAAATTGGAAATTATAAATACATAAAGATGCGAGTAAAAAATGTACGAGTACATACGTACGTACATAAGTACTTTTTGAGATTGTATTCTAGTCGCGGACGTGATACGAAAGTAATCGATTGTACGATGATCCTAGAATATTTAATACGATTACGATCGACATATTTGAACGTTTCTTTTTATTTTCTGTTTACTTACAGGTATTGCTAATGTATCGTGGACAGTTTTGGGCAGCCAGGCGACACTTCCTTGTAATACGACCGCTCCTAAGAACGATAGTGTCAAGATAGTATTATGGTATCATCAGACCAAAACTGGACCAGTCTATTCGTAAGTTTACTCATATACCTACTCATAAGCTATAAAGTTGATCTAGTTTGAAAGAATTTTAATGAATCCAAGGTTCGAATAATTATTTATGTAAGCTAACTTAACTCTGGAGACCTCCGAAGTGGTCTTAATATTTGTAAATTGAAATTACTCTCAAGCGGAAAATAATTGAACCATGATCAGATTCAGACATTCCATGGATTAAAATTGGACCATACATATCTGGCCGCTCAGATCAAGGTTTTGATAAGATGAGATCTGATCGGACCACATCATGATCTGGATAAGTCATTTCTTAGATCTGATTAGATCTGATCCTTTTAATGACAATTTTCGAGAATATTTCATCAATTTTTACTACTTACATAGACCTATTTCCTAAAGTAAATTTGGCATGAACTCGATGATCGATGTTGGACTCATTTTCGCAGATTTTTCGCACGACCTATCCTATACCTACCTGTATACCTAGTAGATACTTTTGCTTCTTTAATTTGCATAATTTGTGGAATTTTATCAACTTCCCAGCCATTTTTATACCATATACCTATTTCAGTTTGAATAGAAATTCCAGAAATTAGCGTTTTTTTTCCGAATTTTTTTCCATTTCAAATCAAGCAAAATATTATTACGAATTCAAAGATCACTCTTTTTTATTTTATAGGTTCTTATTTCAGGCCTCCAACAAAAAAATCTCTGATTTAAGCAGAGAAAAAAAAGAAAGAACGTTCATAAATTCTTCACCATGTCAAATTTTAGAGACTGTTTAGAATAATTACACTTCATTTTTAAATTTGGAAATTTTTTTGAAAATTCAAATTGAGTCCATTCTCTATGGAAAAAGTAGATCAAATCGAGGTAGAAAGCTAAAGTTTGGTGTTTACCTATCCTACTTTCGAACTCCCAAATCGCTGGGTGTTGGTTTCGAGCAGTTCTGGAACTGCCAATAAATTTTTGGATTTTATATATTGGAAAAATTTTCATCAAAAGGACTCGTTACATGAAAGATCGATTTCGCCGGTCCTACCTTTTTCATGAGGGAGGGGGGGGGGTTGAGAGGAAAGAGCATCGTTGGATCAATTAGAGCATCCAAATTCCTGATGTTAAAGGATAGAGCATCGATTATAGAGCTGTTTTGAGCACTTCCTTTTCTCCTCACCACATTTTAAAGAAATAGTACAAAAATCCAATTTTTTTTATATGATGAAAAGCATTTTTTGGTACCAGACGGTTATCGACTGAACCACTCTTAAAATGTTGTAATAAATGCCCCAAATACGAATCCGATGGTTAGTTAACCCAAAATGACCATTTTCTGGACTCCAGGGGTCCCCAAAGTTGCGAACAAAAAAAGAATTTTTGGAACCACTGAGTATTATTTTCAAAAACTTTTTTAGCGTAAAATATCTGCTTGAATCCGTTAAACATTATACGAGGCTTTTTTTTCATTTTCGACCCTCGAGGGCAGAAATTGGGGGGTTTTAATTTTTGGAAAATTTTGGAACCACCATTTTGAACTTACCCCTTTGAACTCCGCTGAAAAGCTTTTTACAGTTTATTAGTATCTGAAAGACGTCCATCTTACCAAATTTTGAGCTCAATAAAATTTTGCGCTGGTACTCAAAAATCCAATTTTCCAATTTTTCGTAATTTGGATATTTCGGGAACCCCTGGAAAACTGGAAACCTGCGATTTGCGCCAAACGTAACGTTTTGAGGCATATATTCAATTATTTAGGTGAAAAAGTTTAATTAAGCTCCCTGTATATTCGTAATTTTGAACCCTTTTTTTAGAGCCCCCCCCCCACTTAGGGCACCCCTGAAAAAGGCGTTTTTGCATATTTTTTCAAATAAATTGAAGAATTTACATTTGAAACACACTAGCAAGAGCTCGATAATTTTTCATTAGATTTTACTAGTAACTTTCTAAATTGAGCTTTTTTGAGCCAAATTCTGAGATTTTACTTCGTTGAAATCATGAAAACGTGATTTTAACGTTTTTTTGAAGAGGTTGAAAAGTCACTCGTTTTGTGAAAAAATCAAGCAAAAAACAGAAAAATTAGTGCTTTGCAACAACTTGAATTCGATGAAAATCAATTATCATAATAACATAATAAAAAATTTTCGCATTCTGAATACTTATTAATGTTGAAATTTTCTTCCTATTGCCTCAGATTCAGTCTTGGGTCATTTATCTTTCCTCCTCTATTTTTTGAAGGCTATTTTTACCACAAAAAATCGAATTCTTTCAAAATCTGAATGGACTTTGTGGTCTTCAAATAGTTTCTGTAGGTATATATGTATGTACTTAAGAAAAAAAACAACTTAAATTTTCTTCGACTAATTACTCGCGGTTCAACTTCATAAACATTATGATCGCAGCAACAAGTAGCTAATTTTGTCTTGATACAACAATATAGACCTAATAGTTTCGCTTTTGAAACATAGGTCGGTGTATGCTGTAGATAAACAATGATTCTCTTCTCGTTAACCTGGATTGATAGGTACTATAGGTAGCGGCCAGGTACGTGCGTCGACGTCTGGCCTGGGCTTCATGCCATCAGCTCCAGACACTTAAGTACTTTTTAAAACGTGACTACGTTCATTTCACTGATCTGACAGTGACAGCCGAACCGAATGTATGGTATCGATTCTATAATTATTAACGGAATATCGCACCCTGTCATATTTTTTGTTTCGCTCGACTATTTTACGAGTTTTAATTTTCAAACCGCTAGTTCTTCGCGAATGTTTTCCGCGAAGAAGTTTTCAGCGGTAACGGAAATGTTCTTTCAGATGTACTCGGCCGTGTAATTTATTTGATTTTTTTTCCTGCACTCTGAACGTAAGTATATAAAACAAAACTTTTTTATAAAAAGTTTTTAATATTTTGGGATTACATCGGGGATTTTTTTCCTCACTGTGAACCGGATTAATGTAGGCGAATTTTTTCGCAATATTATTATAAAAAGTAAATATTTATATAGGTGAAAGGAACAGGTACACTTGGTATAGGTTTCGAGAAGACAGGATGTTCCGAGACGAGAAGTAAAAAGCGACTTTAAATTAAGTTGAAATTACACCTCGCTCGAGTAAACGGTTAGAAAAATATATTTTATAGCATTACCAAAACAATTTCGCCTTCGGAAGAGCGGAAGAAAAAGACCAAAAAAAGGGTAACGAACGTGTTAAAAGAAAAACAAATAGTTTATCCGGATACGTTCTCGTATAGAACCAGCGCCAAGTGGTAATTTGTTATTAAAACCTGTAAATTAGAAACTTACTTAAAAAATCGTTAGTGTGTGGAAATTCCTTATCTCAGATACCTTAGCAAGTGATAACCCCGTTTCTCATCCTTGTCCGTAGTGTCTGCGCCGCACGTATCATTCTTAAAGGGAAGGAAGGGTGTCGAAGGGAGGTGTTTTCAAACGTGCGGTAATAAGATGCTTACTTTGTATGTTTCATCGCCAAATAATAGGTGAATTGTTTCTATCTATGTTATTGCTATACTAATGAAAATTTTTACCATGCGTTGGCGCGTTAAGAATTCTATTGCTGCGAGTGTAAATTGTGATTTTCTCGTAAACATTTCTCCTCTTTTTCGATTTCGGTATTTTTACGTTTTATTAAATAGTTGAATAGTTGAGCAACTGGAAAGGAACGTTGGAAAATTTTATGAGAATGGATTCTCACTTCGATTTTATCTAGGTACCTACTTCAAAACAACGATACAATATTGTATGATGATTTTGTTGAGTGGCCAGTAGTAGACAATTAGACATAGCAATGTTGCTAGTCAAGTATACCTACCTAGTACCTACCTACTAGGATGGATCGCGAAAAGAAGTCGGCAGATTTTGACCAAATTCAGTACAGACCTTCATTATGAGTTGAAAATTACCCACGAAAAATTTTAGCTTCGAAGGTGCTCCTGATGGAGACGTTTTTGCGCTCAAAGAGCAGGTATTTTCAAAAAAATTGTAGTTTTTTCGCTCCTGCTGCTACACAACCTGTTTTGGGAAAAATGACCTTGTTTCAAATGAAAGTATTCGAGATTCTGGGTCGATCTATGCTATTTTCGTCAAAATCCAAGATCACTTTTAAGATTCTACTGGGCGGTTGAAAATTTGTAAATCTTAATTATTTTTGGATAAATTCGTGCTTTGAAAATTTTTTCGCAAATATTTTGCTTTAACTAAGTACGTAGGTAATATGCCCAAATGTTGGAAGATATCATTCTTGAAACCGAAGAAATATTTTGGAACTCATGGTGCCAATTTTTTGATCATTTTTGAATTTTTTGATGATTTAAAAAAATTGAAAAAGTATAGCCAAAAACTTACGATTTTGTTTTTTTGAAATTGGCAAAAATGATTTAAAAATTGGCATCACTGCGTTCCAAAATATTTACTCAGTTTCAGGAATGATATCTTTCGATATTTTGGAATTATCTAATGTAAAAAAATTGCAAAGAAGAAATTTTCCAAACACGAATTCATCAAAAAATGAGCGATTTGGAAATTTTCAACCACTCAGTAGAACCCTAAACAATAAAACATGCAATAATGTGTAATATTATAACATTCCTCAAGGGGGTAAAAAAAATTTTAAAAAAGTAGAAAACTTTTTTTCTTCAAAATAATCGATTACTTAAAAATGAATAAAATAAAACATATTTGGATAAATAATTTAAAAAAAAACGAAATAATATTTAGGATATCCTGGGCCTTTTACTGACCAGGTGGTCACATCTGCTTAAATTTATACTAAACGACTTATGTTTTTCACCTCGATAGGTTTTGAAGTAGTCGGGTGATAGATCTCATTGACTAACAATTCATTTCTCCTTTCCATGCGATTTTTAAAATGTTGAAAATCTTTTTGGATGTTCTCAATTTTGTTCATTAAGGTGACTTGAGTGTTTTTTATATCCGATACCTCTTGCACAATTGACGTAAAATTTTGATTTACTATTCTGATTTTGAAGTCCCGTTGATTTCGGTTGACATCTTTTGTTTGCAGCAATTGGGTAAAATCTGTTTTGTAAATTCGAATTTTTGATTACGAATGCCATTTAAAAACACTTCGATGCTATTATCTACCTGATCCATTTGGAAAATATAATAAAGAAATATTACGAAAATAACAATAATTATAAAAAAAACGAACAAGAACAATTCAACAGAAATGACAATACAACAGTGGCGTAATCACAGAAGGGGGGAGGGGTGAATTTTTCGCTCCCAATGGCCGCGCCGTCGTGTAAAAATACATTTTTGATTTCTATTCCTCAAACTGACCTTTCTCAAGCTAACAATTTTTCGTGGGTGACTTCCATCAAAATAAAAGTCTCTGATAAAGGTCAAAATCCGCCGACTTTTTTTTTCGCGATCCACCTTATTATGTACCCATCTATGTACTCAAATTTCAGCTTTCTACCTTGATTAATTGAATTTTAAACAGCCCAATTGAAAAATTAAATTCGGCTTCTGAAAATTGTCTGGATGGTGTACCTATAAGTATTTTTAAGTGGTCGTTCGATTTTTCTTTGTCGATTGTTGACATGCACCTGCCGGTTCTCCCTTGAAAGGAAATATTTTAGAATAGGTACGGTACCAAATTTTCGGTCGTTAACATTATTGATTCATTTTTACTTGTACCAAAAGGCTTCCTGACCTTCCCGTACACGAAATATGGAGGATTGTTCGTTGACACCGAACCCCTCCATTGATACTTTACGTCTGTGAAGTTTGACTGCAATTTGGAATATTCTCACTTGAATTTATATCTTTTTTCCCCGAAATTTTCAACTTCGTTTAATTTTTTATCTCCATTATTCGCATTAAGGATGGTATACGTAGGTATTATTATTATTATTATTATTATGTCCGCAGTACTTAAATTCTTTCATAGCTGTGTATCTAACTCACTAAATGACTGAAAACAGAAAATTTTCCACCGGAAAAATAATTTATTGTTTTCTCGCTTGGTGAGTATAATTCTCTGTTTCTTTTTTTGTGCATAACGCACTCTCATTTTTTTTCAAAGCATATAAAATACATATTTAAAATTCTTTCATAAATAAGAACGCAATTTAATAAAGAACCTTTTTAGTTGAGGAAGGAAATTTTTCATTCACAGAAGCGTTCGATTACTTCGAATACAATATTGAAAATTGGTAAATTTACATACAATGATAGTAGCAAAAAATTCCCTTCAAGTATAGTTTTATTGACATTTCAAACAACGAGAAAAAATTCCGACAGTTTATGAAAGCATAGAAAAAAGTATAATAATAACAATAAACGTGTCATTTTGCTGGAACAAGACCTCGTCCATCTCTAAATATCGTGTGCTATTTGAATCCTATAAAAACCCACGAGCAGCTCCAGTTTCACGCCGAATTTCACCGAACATGAAATTAAGTGACAGTATCAAGCGTATCATAAATCCGAGTTAATTCGATTAAGAGGGGAATTTTTATAGGGCTGGGCATCGCGTTGATATTTCGATGGGTTTTTGAGACGACAACCAGCGTCGATTAATAAAGGCATTACATGTGAAAAGTCACAAAGTGTGCTTTTATTTTCAGCATTAAGGTACCGTAAAGACCAGTCGACCGGAGAGACGCAGCGACGAAATTTTAAAAGCGCTGTACAATGCTTAAGGCGACTTCTGTCTTTGGCAAAAACATCGTTATCATTCCTTTTTTCTTCATTATATTAAAAAATTTTTAATAATAGCCGAAAGTGTAGGTACTTGTTATATTATTGAAATACTTACTATTTTTCGAATTTTACGGGATAACGCGGGTGATTTTTACAAGTTTAAGGGTTCGTTATTGTGTTGAAATATTTTCATTAAAAAGATAAAATACTTACTTAAAACATGAGGAAAATGAATGATCGAAGAGTCAACTAAATTTGGGTGCTTAAATTCAATCTAAATAAATATTGTGACGCCGCATACAGAAAGGGGACACGCGACCCAAAAATGGATTTTTTTTAAATGATTGATTTTTATGTAAAATTCATTGTAGAATTCAATGGAACCATCGTTGAGACCGGATTTTTACTCTAAACAGGTAAAAAATGGCTCTAAGGTGAGGTACCTAAAAAAATTTTTAAAAATGACCAAAAAATCGATTTTTTTATGTTTGGATCACTTTGGAGGCGAAATGGAGCGTTCCACGAGAAAAATACATGAACCAAAATTGTAGAGAATTGAATTTCCAACAACCTATAAGAGATTCATTTTTCTCCAGAATGCATATTTTTTCCGTTTTTGCTCAAAATACTTAAGAAAATTTTACAATATCATCGTAAGATTTTTGTTTTTTAAGAAAAACAGAAAAACTAAGCATTCTGGAGAAAAATGAATCTCTTATAGGTTGTTGGAAATTGAATTCTCTACAAGTTTGGTTGATGTATTTTTCTCGTGGAACGCTCCATTTCGCCTCCAAATTAATCTCAAAATTAAAATAATAAAAAAAAAATAAAAAGTAAAAATTTTTTTTAAAAATGAGCACAATTATAACTGAGCCACCCTGTATAATGTAAAATTATCCCGAAAAGTTCGCAAAGAGACTACCAGAGTGTGTCTTAAACATACCCAGCAGTGACCATCCTAATATTTCTAAAATTACAACTGGAAAATTCAAAAACAACTTCAAAAAACTTTAAGTGCGTTTTTGTCAAAAACTTGTTTTTGGGCGCGTGTCCCCTTTCTGTATGCGGCGTCACCTATGTACTTTTAGATAAAAACCCATCTTATCAAGGTGTATCATTGCCTGTCAGATTATTCATTTTCCAGGAACCCTTATTAGTCCAGTAACTTTAGCATTGAATAAAGAATCTCTAGGCGGCAAGCTGATTTTTGGTATAATGGTCCATTTTGATGTCCTGAAAACGAATCCGAGGAGTCCCCTACTGTCCGAGGTGAGCTTTTCCCCAAATTGTGGATTTTTGCCCCCCCCCCAAAATCGGTTTTTGACCAATATATTGAAAACTATTGACTCTAGCGCAAAAATGTTTCAACAAGAGTTGTTCTACATCAAATTTCCCATCAAATGAGCTATTGATCGATTTTTCATCCCCAAGGGGGGTGGACCTGCGACGCTTCAAACATAGGGGGGTTGGATTGCGTCATAATGTTGGTGGTTAATACTGATCGTATTGCTTTCAATGGTTCAAAAATGGTATGGGGATGGTTCTATTTCTTTTTCTGAGGTACTTAACGGACCACAGCGTCACCCCCTCCCCCTCCTGACCCCTCAATATTCAGTTATTTGCCGATATACGTATGTGAGGTGAATTGAAATGTTCTAAAAAAAATGTAAAAATGTCGAATGGAATGTTAATACGAGTTTCAAACACCAATTTTAGCGTATTGTGACTACTTCTCCCCCTTTGTGGATCTTAGCCCACCAACATAGGTTTTTGACCAATATATCGAAAAATATTTACTCTAGCGCAAAAATGGTTAAAACGAATGCTGTTCTATATCAAATTTCCCATCAGATGACCCATTGATCAATTTTTCAATCCCAAGGGGGGTGGACCTACCTCTCCTGCCCCCTCACCATTCAGTTATTTGCCGATATACGTATGTGAGGTGAATTGAAATGTTCTAAAAAAATGTAAAAATGTCGAATGGAATGTTAATACGAACATTTTTTTAGTAGATTTCAATTCACCTCACGTACGTATATCGGCAAATAACTGAATAGTGAGGGGTCAGGAGGGGGAGGGGTGACGCTGTGGTCCGTTGTGTACCTCAGAAAAAGAAATAGAACCATCCCCATACCATTTTTGAACCATTGAAAGCAATACGATCAGTATTAACCACCAACATTATGGCGCAATCCAACCCCCCTTATGTTTAAAGCGTCGCAGGTCCACCCCCCTTGGGGCTGGAAAATCGATCAATAGCTCATTCGATGGAAAATTTGATGTAGAACAACTCTTGTTCCAACATTTTTGCGCTAGAGTCAATAGTTTTCGATATATTGGTCAAAAACCGATTTTGGGGGGCTATATAAGATCCACAATTTGGGGAAAAGCTCACCTCGGACAGTAGGGGACTCCTCAGATTCGTTTTCAGGACATCAAAATGGACCACTATACCAAAAATCAGCTTGCCGCCTACAGATTCACTATAGCCCCGATTTTTTTGCTAATGTTACTGGATTATATGTGCATTTGGTTGCAGAACTTGTTCGTAGAAAGGAACTCGAATCGCTCATCGAAATACTCGTGTATTTTGTTCAACTGATTTATAAATTTGACAACTGACGAGAGCCAGTTCGCAGATGAGGGGTTCAATTAAGCGTAAAATTTAATTTCCCAGACGAAGACAAACAGATCTGTTTCCTCGTACTGTGGCATGCATCGCGCTATAATAAAAGATGTGATTTTTGAACCATACGCAAATAAGCAAAAAAAACACTCCAGAAAGTCCATTAAATACGTGCGTTTTTTTAAATTACACGCGAATTCGTCGAGAGAGCGTGGGCGGGTGTGGAAAAAACCTCCATGCGGAAACTTGATGCATGTAAACTGATGTGAAAAATGAAAAAAAGCACATTTAAAAGTTGCAACTCATTTCACGTGTTTATTCTTGGCGTAATTTTTTTTTTCATCTCGTATTTGCACCCAACCCAAATATAAATTCTTTTTAATTCAGGCACCGATTCCGCGATGCTGGTGTTTTTTTTTTTTTTTTTTACATCAACTCGAGTTCGAGCTCGCGAGTTATTAAAATACCACGGTACGCAATATGCATTTCGTATGTACAGAGCGCGGACGCATTCATGCAGAAAATTGAGGTTTTTCGTGATTTAAATGAGGCATATACGAGTAAATATCTACACCTATGCGCGTTCTCGTTCTCGTTGTAGTCGAGATGATCCCGAAAAATATTAAATTTCGATATCGCGATTTTCCTAGCCCCCTCGCCTCTTCACTCGTCGCACTCTTCAGCGAATATTTTCCGAAACCAAAATGTCGGATATGTCTATCGCTTGACGTGTTGGTAATTTATATGCTTATCAATACTAACCAACTCGTTATACACCGAACCGAACAGCATAACGCGGTGAAAAACTGAAAGGTAAGCGTGATTTACAAATTCCCTGTTTCAAAAGAATCGTAAATATCATTCGGACGCGTGAAGAATGTTTTTTAAAACACCATCGCATCGGCGTGCTGGAGCTATGTGCTGTGTGTATTGCTTTGCTACCGAGAGTATAATATGTGTGCGATGGCTGATGCCGCAGTTCAATGAACATGTGTGAGAAGACTTGTAAATTTATCTTGTCTTATGTGCATATTTTTTTGGGGATTTCTTTTGAAGCGAAGATGTGCTCGGATTTTTAGCAGCCTGTAATGAAATGTCAAAAATACGTAGAAGCCGCCTTATTGAGGCCTTTTTTTTTTTAATAAAGTCGATCGTAATTTTTCTCGAGAAAAATGAAAAGCGTCGGCAGCGATGCTCAGATGAATACAGACGTAGAATTTCAACAAAGTCTGGAAAAAAATAATATTGATTTCTTTATTATTGCCTATACTTGACACTTGTGAAAAAAAATTCAACTTGCTGGAAGTTGACGTAAAATCTTAATTTTTTAGTGTGCGTAGCACGCTATTGGTTTCGCTTTGAGAAATGAAATTTTATTGGAACTGAATGTTCTCTTAAGCTATCCAACCGTTTTTTGTACCTATTGGACACCATTTGAGAATCATTAAGGCGGAGGGAATAGATTAATTTTCATTCAATTCGGATGGGTAATTGCTGAGTAATTGCAATTTTAGTTCATTATTTTAATGCATTAAATCCTAAAAAAGGGAAAAGGGGACTTAGAACACCTGCCGCTCATTGTACCCTGCTATACCCCCAGTCTATTCCATCACCAGCTGTGTTTCATTGTACCCTGTTACACCCCCAGTCTGTTAGCTGTAAATTCCAAGTGGGCGTGGTTTGGTGGGGCGTTTACCAAACAAATATATTATTTTAATGCCCTAACCCCCGTAGCAAAGTGATGGCTGAGTGGTTAGGGCATGTAGGTAGGAATAGGAAATTTAGGGACCCAGGTTCGAATCCCCGTGAGGTAAGTAGGTAGGTGACGGATTTTTCGTAGGAAAATTGGATAGGTAAATGCTTTGGAGTTACTATGTAGTACATGGTAATGAGGCAAAAATAATGCTGAAACTGAGTTATGAATTATGATATCATTTGCTAACTAAAAATTCATTTCATTAATTTTTTGTCTACCTATAACCATAAGTATAAAGTAAGAATTACTTGACATGAATAATTTTTAACTTTTTACTTATAATTTAAAAATTACTTCAAAATGAGAAATTAAACTAATTTTTGTACAATTGAAACATGTAATTTTTATTATCATGATTTATTAAAAATTATTAAAACAAAATGATTTTTACTATTGGTACCTATAGCAAAATTTATTAAGATGATAAGTTTTACTATACGATTACAGTAAAAATTATTGAATGGGATCTGGTACTTAATTGTGAATATTTAGTTAAATTTTTTTGTAAAAATTACCCATATTTTTTTCGTGTAATAGGCAATGCAAATTCTTAACATAGGTATTTTATAAGATTTAATTCTTAATTTAGAATAAAAAGCAAGTTCTGAAAATTGGATTGAAAATTTATACTTAAATTTTAAGACAATGGAAATTCTAAAAAAAATAATATGAAAATTTGTATTTAGATACGCTGAGAATTCCAAAAATTGATTAAAAGTTCTGTAAGTTGCAGATAATGTGAACTTGAAAATTATATGAAATAAGTATTGTAATATTTATGAAGAAGATGAGAATTCTGAAAAATTGGAGGCAATGTGAATTCCAAAAATTGAGTAAACGTTTTACAATTTGTGGACAATATGAACTTGAAAATTGAATTTGAAATTTTTTAATTTAAAGACAATAAGAATTCTGAAAAATTATTCAAAATTTGACTATTTAGAGGCAATGTGAATTCTAAAAATTGATTGCAAATTTCCTAACTCAGCAGCAATGCAAAATTCTGAAAATTTATTGAAAACTTTATGAAATTGTAGCGATGGGGAATTCGGGAAATTGATTTGAAATTTTGTAAATTTTAAAACAATGCAAACTATGAAAAACAACTAGAAATCTCTTAATTTAGAAGCAATACAAGCTTATAAATTATTCTGAAATACCTATTGTAATTTGGAAAATATGAAAACACTGAAAAACAATTATTATTTTGAAGCAGTGAGAGTTTCAAAAATTCTCATCACTGTGACATGGTTGATTCACTTATGCACTACCTAGATGTAATAACGGTTATAGCTGTAGAAAAGGCAGCTAGCTACGCACACTTTGCAGCTGTCTAGTTTTTCATTTTTATAGAATTTTCGGCGTATTTGTGATCGAAGAAAGAAAAAAATTGCAAAGTCTTTCCGGATGAAAGAGAATTTTTAAAAAATTAGATTGGTGAAAAGAATTGAATTTGAATCCCGTTTATTGATTTATAATATAAATGAAGGAAAAACGATTACCTATGGGGATTTCCAAAGCAAAATTTAAAGATGCTGATGAAAGGTCAAGTTCATGAGTACTCTCTAAATTTAAAGCAGTCAAATTTCACTGCTTAGCAGTCACGACATTTTGCCTTTTTAAAGCAGTAGTTTTTTTTACTGCAAAACAGTGAAAAATTACTGAATTGGTCAGTTAAAATGATTTTTTACTGACCAATTCAGTAATTTTTCACTGTTTTGCAGTAAAAAAAACTACTGCTTTAAAAAGGCAAAATGTCGTGACTGCTAAGCAGTGAAATTGACTGTTTCAAATTTAGAGAGTATTTGTAATGAAATTGTGGAATAGACTCTAATGAACTTGGCATAGTTTCACCCTTCCTACTGCTCTGAACAAAGTAATGAAATTTTATCGCATGATACTTTTTTTCAATTTCCTTCCTCTCAGTTTTTTTTAGGACTCACGAAAGAAAAAATTTAATGTATCCTAACACAACATTTCTTTCCATTTTTTTTTTTTTTTGAAAAATTTGCCTGCTTGTAAAAAAATTGAAATCGCGACAAAATTAGAGTAAAATGGAGTAAGGAAAATGTGTGGTAAAAGTTTTCGATTTTGAAAACTGATTTTGAAATCGCAAGTTAAAAATTGGAAAAGTGCCCTAAGACTTAATTTTTATTGAAATTTTAGATTGATGGTTTTTTTTTGTGTCGAGTGAACGTATACCTACTTTGAGCTAAAATGTTAGATTCAAGATTGGCTCTGTTGCTAAATTTTATAGCACGTTCTCTCAAAAAATTAATTTTTATGCGAAACAATATCGAAAAAATGTTCCCCCTTCCCACCCAAACTGGAAAAAAATAATAGTTATGGTCGTATTATGCTCAAATATCAATAAGTAGTTCTTATCTTTGGAGAGGATAGATGATCCAAAAATATTTAAAGTTTTACAGAAAATAGTTGGTAGACAGGATTGCTGAATGTGTGGATTTTTTTTTGAAAAATTCTCATATTGAGGTTTTTGGGAGCTGAGAAAGTGAGGGGGGGTGTGGGGGTTTAAAAGCTAAAACTTGAAAGCTAGCCAAAGCCAAAAGCTTCATTTATTTAGTTTTCTTTCCTTTTTTTTTTTTTTGCAATGCTTTTGGCTGTGATCAAATCTACGAAAAAAAAAACAAACTAAAAAGCACCTAACAAAAAGCAAAAACCCTTTTGCAATCAGCGAATAGCTGATGGCTTGTTAAAAAAATAGTTGCACCCAATCTATAAAATATATTTTTTGGAGGCTCAAAAGTCGGTTCAACGTGCACAAAGAAATCGAAAACGTACTACAAACACGTTTCGTGGTTTTTTACCGTCTTTAAGACAATTATCAATTTTCAATTTTCAAACGAATAAACGAATAAGGCCCGATTGCATCGAAGATCTTGTTCTGTAGGGTGGCTCTTATTCATATTTGGAAACATTTTTTTGTATTTTTTTGGCCTCCTTGTTACTTGAGTATTTGAAGAAAAAAAAATGAAAAATCCTATTCATCCAGAAAATGTTTACTAAGTTAAATCAGAATAATTCTTCTAGATTATCCCTTGAAGGAAAAAAAACTCTTCTGGTCCCTCGAGCTGTTTTTGTAGCTTTGCATGGAGCCTCATTTTGAGAAAAAAAATAAAATAAAAAAATTACTTGAATCGAAATCGGTGAACATTTTTTGATAATTTAAATTTCTGCGTCAAAATTTTTCTGAATACTTGACCCTTTTTCAAGATAAAACTCCTCTCGATCCTCACAATGTTGGTCATCACCTGATGTATTATTGTCTGTGAACATTTTTAAGACTCATTTCTGTCTGATCAAAATCTCTCTGAATATATATATTTTTTTTTTCAAGAAAAAATTCTCTGACTCTCCAAACAATATTAATCATTGTAAGAAGCCTTCAAAAGTTGGAAATAATGAATAAAAATCACTATACCTAGGTAATATTGTAGTCAGAAAAGAATTTTTGAAAATTTTTCATTTCTGATTAGCGTCATTCTGAATTCCCTCGCCTTTCATAAAGAAAAAAGCACTGTCCACTTAGTTCATTTTAAGAAGGGGTTATAAGAGACGACGAAAATGGCTTTAAGGACGGGCACTTTTTTTTAGCTTATAAGGGAATCATTTAGAAAAATTCAGACATAAAAGTAGTCATTTTCATTGATTGTTGCATTTTTTTCTTTTTTCCCTCCTCTGAGGGATCCATTTCTAGGGCATTAACACTACTTGGAGGATGGAAGGAAATTTTGTAAAGGTAAATATTTCAGTAATACATAGGCCTAATTGAATTTTTGAGCAACATTCGTGGAAATACCTACTCAAGAATGTCAAAACTTTTTCGAAAATCTCTTACTCAAAATTTTAATTTTTTCAAAAATATCGACCAAACACGTCGAAAAACGACAATAACACGTTTTTTTAGACTTTTTAATTTTGTTGAATATATTGCACCCTTTGGAGCGTATGTACTTGAACTTGACCAAATGTAAAAAAAAAATAATAATTCAACCACTGTCCCTTTCCATTTTTCTTCTTAGATACCGCACCCTACATATACTTTTCAGTGAAATATTCTGAGATTCGTTAAACAGAAATATGGACGAATTTTTAAAGGAAACCATTTCTATCCGACCTGGTATATCCCAGCTCGTTGTCTGCTAAAATCCCTTTTCCCTACCAGCTCATCGCTGTATTACAAGTTTTCAACTAATTAAGTCCTTGAAACTTTGAATCATTTGTAGTCTATCCTAAATACATCTTGTTCATCACCAATGAATTACCTACCTACACCTTTCGGCAATGGAGAAAAAATTTCATAATTTTTTGCAATTTTCTCTCCAACCAAATTTCATCTCGAAGCAGTAAAACAAAGTCCGCGATGAATTTCTTCGTTCTTCACAAAGTTAATTTTCACATTTTGACGGAAAATTACTTCGGTACGTCTAAGTAGGTAGGTACCAACACCAAGTATAGTTGAAAAATTTCCGACTCGAGGCTCGTATTACGAAATGAAAAATTCCTGGAAATTTTCACCAAATAGGTAACATACCTGCTTGTGTTTTGCTTGGTGGCGTGAAAAATAAAAAATTCGCCGAATCTTCGTCTCTCTCTAGGCTTCGGAGGTTATCGAAATAACGCTGTTTGAAAGATGCTATAAAACGACGATGGAAAATTTCTGGTACCCTTTTCTCGAAGACAAGTTCGTCGCTCGTTCGCATTTATTAAAGGAAAACATCACCATTTGGCTTACATCAGTTGCGATTCAGTTTCTCGCATGATCTAGTCGAGAAAATTATTTCAGATACTTTGACAGGCTTTCAATAGGATTTTTACGAGTAAAAAGCAAAAAGCCTCTTATCAATCAGCTTAATACGACGAGGAAAAATTCACGATGGTATTTTCTCTATTTTTTTTTTTTTTTTTTTTTTTTTTTGCAGATTCGATCATCGAAACGAGACGAAGCATTGGTACGATGTCCACAGCTTAGGTACTCAAGCATCATTTAGTTTTAATGAAAACGGCGACATATCCATTTTTACATTGAAATCGGTCAAGGAATCGAATCGAGGATTATACCGGTGTCGTGTTGATTTTAAAGCGTCACCGACGAGGAATTACAATGTAAATTTAACCGTCGTAGGTGAGTATTACGAGTATTTATAGTATGTATACCGTATGGCTTATGCGCTAAGTACGAATCGCTTCGGGGGCGAATAATTGCGTCGTATGGTTTTGAATACCTAATGCGAATTTTTTTCGCCTCCATTTCGAAATTGTCAACGATCGAAAATATCGAGACACGAATTCATCATTACGTTCGAGATAAGGTTTTGCCTAAGGACTTCACAGTATTTCGACATTATCTGTGCTCGTACAATGTAGTGCATATATATACCTATGTAGGTACCTCTACCTATACTTTTTCGCTGTGATAGAGTAGGTGGAAATGCATACATTTGTGTACCCTTTCGAATGAGTAGGTATTCGGTTTGGACACGAACAAGAGCACGTCGAGTCCTCGTATTCGTCGTATTAAAATATGAATCGCGTTGTTTCACGATAAATAAAGATGAAAATCGTCGTACTTCTTATTGAATCCGAGCATACTGCGTGGAATGCTGTGTATACGAAGAGATTTACCATAATAACATCGCAAATAAATCAACGTTTTACGTTTTTATTATTGGCCATATTAGCGAACGAATTCCGGAGATGAACTCGCCGTATAGCTGCTGATGCTGATGTTGTATATAGTTTATTCACATAGTCTTGCAGTTATTCACCGAGAAATACTTGGGTATTGTGAAGAATTACACGAAATCTAGAGATATTTTTTCTGGTTTGCTTGAAAATTATCTACGTTTAAAATTATCGTATTTTTTCTGACGCGATTGTAAGAATGCAGCTGCATACTGAGGTTATTTGTTTTGATTATTATCGAATCCCCTGATGTACTACCTTTTTTTTTTTTTCGTTCCTTTTAATACCCTAGTAAATGTTCCACTTAGGTGAATGAGTTTCGCGAAATACGTATAAAATACATAATTTTATTGCGGAAGCACGTTTTATTCGATTTGGAAAAATTTCCTCCAGGGTTTGATGCAGTTTGCGGCGGTGTTTGATTTTTTGGCCGCTATACATTTATACGTACGAGTGTTTACAAAGTGTATTAAAGTTCCGCTTCCCCTCCCTCGAGTGTATATACCTAATACCTGTGATGTAAGTCTTGTTAAATTGTTATTTTTTTGGATGAAATTACTTATATTTATACCTACGTATTTTGGAGGATAATAATGTTTGACTCGAACTGATGAAGAATTGTTGAAAATCAATTTATTGCCAAAAGTAGGAAAAAAAATTGAAATTTCACCTAATTGAGCAAACCAACCAGTTGAAATTTGTACCTATGTAAGTACTATGATCCTGTTTGACACCCCAAATTGATTGGAAACAATTTCGCATTATTTCAAGTTGTTTTGGAGACCCCATGAAAATAAGAATGTGCGATAACGTAAGTGCAGGACCGGACCTCGTTTCCAAAATAATAAAATCGGGTTGAACTTTCAAAAAATGACATTTTCTAATTTTGCTTAAATCAAAGAAATGAACCATTAAAACAATAATTTGCTTATAAACATTACCTACAAAAAGAATATCCAGCTAAGTACTTAGAACGAACGACTTGAAGCGACCGCCTTCTATTTGAACGTGACCATAATTTTTGAAAAGACCACGACCTGAAATCTTTGTAACCAAAATTTCAGCTGCCCATTTTTTTTTGTTTTGAATTTTTTTGAATTTTCGAATATCCAAAGTCGAATACTTACAACAATTCATTCTTTTAGAAAAAAAAAGAAAAAAAGAAAAGAGTAAAAATTAACTCAAATATATGGATAGACATTGAGTCACAAAATTCAATTGTTAGCTGCCTAAAATAATTTCTGCCCTTTCTGAAGAAATACATATAGAACCTCTCTGAAGGCTCCAAAATGGTGAAATTCGGATTCGGAGGGGGAGGGGTGTTGGTTTTAGACAACATGCAGCCATTCGTAAAAATTTTAAAAGTTTTCCCACGCATGAAATTTCTGATTTTTTGGATACCTATAGGTGCCTGTTTTCTTTCAAAAAGCCTACAAATCGGTGAGAAAAACACACTCAAAATGCTCACCTGGAAATCGGCTCGGACGTGAAAATCAACTCGATAAAAACGTCGATGGTATGCCATGAATCGATATTTAGCTGCCTGCCAAAAATTTTCAAGCTTTCCGAAGAATTCAAAATTCTGAAGAAATCCAGAATCGTGCTGAGCTGGAGGCTCTAGAATTCTTTAAGAGATGAAATCCCGTTCGCGGGAATAATATTAGCTTCTAGACTAATTTTCATTTTTTTAATTCATTTTTTTTTGCAATCTTAGCCAGTTTTGTTTTTTTTAAAAATAACCAAAAATCAAAAAATTTACCAAAATTGTGGATGCTAAATTCGATTTTCGGGTTTCTGGGAAATTAGTGTGAATTTGAAAAATTCAAAAAAACCGCTACTGAGAGACCAAAATGATATTAAAGAAGGGGGAAATAATGAGGATTCTCAAAAATGAACCACCCCCACCCCCTCCAAATGAATAACAATTCGGAAAAAATAAAGGATTAGCCAAATGCAGTACAAAAATTTGAAATTGATTGAGTTAATATTTCTTAAAAACATGAAAAGTCTCTGAAAACGAAAAAAATTCTCTCAAAAATTCCTAAATACTCAAACAAATTGAGTTCATCTCATATAAAATTTTGTGAATTATTAGTCGGGGAGCCCGCTTGAGAATCTATTGCACCCCCTCCCCCCATCGATCCTCTGGGACAACTTTTTTCTTAAAGGGGGAGTCCTAAGGAACATTTCTAGCCCTTGTACTAAAAAAAAGTGACCTTACTTACAAAATGGCGGCCATTATTGATTAACAGGTCAGCCGAAATCGCAGATTTCGCGTTTCAACACAGGACTTGCACAAAATTTTTTAAACCATACAAGGATAGATCGAAAGATCAGCCAAAAATTCATCACCTGTCAAAATTTCAAGTGCTAAAGTGCGTTTTTCAATTTTTGGTGAATTTTTGAAAACCAAATTTAAACCAAAAATGAGGGAAAAATCCAAATTTTTCCAAATTGACCAAAAAAGCTGAAATTTGGGATATACGAGTACCTTATTTTCGACATGCCAAATTGATTGGAAACTGTTTCAACCCGTTTTGAGCAGTTCTGGAGCCTCCAGCGGATTTTTGGAACTCGAAATTCCCACAAAATTTCATGCAATGGAGTTGGATAGCCGAAATTTACTCTGCAAACTAATTTCAATACGCTACGAAGTCAACTGCAGGGGGATTTCAAGTCGTTTTGGAGCCTCCAGCGATTTTTTTGAAAATTACTGGAGCCTCCAGTAGATTTTTGAAACTTGAAATTTCCCCAAAATTTCATCAAACGGAAATAGAAAGTCGAAATTACAGGGCCTAAAATCATCGCCTATCCACTTCATGGTCCGTGTGTTCGGTTTGGATCGTTGTAGGATCTGTCGGAAGTTTGGAATTATGGTTCTCCAGAGCAATGTGGAATTCCTAGGAAAAATTAGAAACTTATACTAGAAGCGTCAGAATGAATCAAAATTTGTTGTTTTCAAATTGAGAGAGTTGAAGTAACTTTTCACAATAATAGTTCGTTTCGTTCCAAAAAAAAAGTACGAGAAAGTTGAAAATGTGCCTCAATTAGAAGCTTCCTTCTTCCATAAATCCCCCAAAAATCTAACAATGAACTTTTATAGGACCTAAAATTTGGCTTGCAGTGGTTTTAAGATAATGCTCTTTTGATCTGCTCTGCTTCGTTGACTGAAACTGACAATGAGCGAATATCCCCAAGCACAGAGGCGCCAGTTTTTTGGTCATTGATGCCAATAATTTTAAGAAATCAATAAAAAGGCTAAAAAAATTGTCGACTGAAATGTTTCATTCCTTCGATGAGAAAAAAATCCGGCATCTGGCAAACAAACCGGATAATTTCATACAAACACCTTATAGCTAGGTATCCCTCCCCCCCTTTAATGAGTAGGTATAATAATTACAACAACTCGTCACAGTAAAAATTCCAAAAAGAATTCCACGTTAGGGAAATTTTTTCCAGCACAATATCGTCTTGTTTTTACAACCAAATACTACGAAATTTTTTGTCATGAAATTGTTTCATGTATTTTCCCCTACTGCTCTATACCTACACACAATTCCTTTATATTACACAATACGTTACAAAAGAAAAATCATTTCAAAGGGCAATTCGTCAAAGAAAAATATTTCGGGACAAATAAAACTCGTCATGGTTATTTTAAAAACGTTAGTCGTATATTTTTTTCTTTTTTTGTTTCGTTTATATCATCGGAGGTATATTTCTCAGTCGCGTTTTAAACTTTGAAGACGACAAGACCAGAAAAAAAAAGAGGAAGAAAAAAAGAACGTCAGTTTGTATGCTATGTAGAATTTCCTTAGAAGTTGGGAAATTTTTCGCGTGTTTTTCCGGTACGACGAAAATAGTGAAAAATAAAAATATTAGAAAATTCCTCGCGTCTAAATTCAGTAAGCAGGGACGTATAGAGGCGTGTCTGTGTCGCCTTTTTCTTAAATATTCCGAGTATCGTGGCGCGGGCATTTATTTCGCTAGCAAAAATTTTGTTTCGGCTTCTAAACTTTGTCTGTTGGTGTTATTACGATGCTGCGAATGGTGTAGGTACTTGGATAAATTCGTTAGGTATTTTTCAATATAATATATTACCAGAGTCTCGAGAAGGAAAAGAGAGAAAGAGAGGAAAACAAGAAACGAAGAACGTTTTGCTCGAAAATATCTCTCAATTTTTAACAAACGTAATGTTTCATTTTTTATATACGCTCTGTGATTTGAAATATAAGAAGGAGGAGAAGCGTGCGGGGTTCGAATTCGAATATACGACGAGTGTATTCGAGTAAGTAGGTATATCTTTATCGGCGTGTACGTCTTTTTCCTCCATTGTGCTTCCGTATTCGAATTAATAATTGAAAATCATTATTCAAGGTAAAATAAGTAATCGCATCCATTATAGAAATTTTGTAGGTAGTGTTTTGATTTTAACGGCTTTCGCGGTTAAATACGTACTCACGAGGCCTTTACCCATTTTTCAAACTGCGCGATTAAAATTAGCCGAGTCTCTTTCTCGATACCATAGATGGTGCATTATACAACGCTTTAAAAGTTTATTCGAATTTGGTGGTTTTATTGCGGCTGCTTCGCGGCGACGATGGCGAATCAAGGGTTTACTTTCTATAATAAAACGCCTGTAGATTCGCGTTTTGGCGTTTTGCTTGCATATTAAGCTGGTTTATTCATATTTGAAATTTATAATATCAGCGGTCTTTTGTTTAAAAGATACATTCGCGCCAACACTTTAACAGACAATGACTTTGGCTTGTGTTCGGGGGCTTTTTACTTGTCAGAGAATGATTACGACGCCTTTAAATCCCATAACCCTTTCTGTTTCATGTGGTGTGTACGAGAGGTTGTGTGTTTTTTTTTTCACTTCTTCTCTCTCATCTCAACGCGCGCTGCGTAAATGTTACTTCGGTATGGCGATGGCTTGTCGTTGTGTATTATACTGCGATATAGTATACTATGTTATAGTATGTATGGCGTTAACGCCTCGAGGGTGTACTTAATCAGTGTTATGGTTGTAGCATTATCACCGCCAAGGTTGTTAATTATATTGCTAAAAAAAAGATTAATTTTTTCCTAAGAGTAGGTTTTGTATCGCTTAAAATGAGATGGATTTTCTATAAAGCGCACCGTTTGTTTTCTTTTACGTGTGTTACAGTTCCACCGAATAAATTAACTCTCATCGATGATAAAAACATGGAAATACAGCATAGTGTGATCGGGCCGTATCAAGAAGGATCGACGGTGACTGTCGCCTGTATTGCAACTGGAGGTAAGCTTCAAGGTGGTCCGAAAGCCGAAACAAAGCGGTTTTTTTTCAAATTTTCAATTCGCCTAGTACCTATAGATAAATTGTGATTTGAAAGACTGAAAAAAATCAATCTAAAAAATGTGCAAAGAATGGACACAGAATGAACAATACTGAATTGAAATTTTGAAAAATGATCGGAAAACATGACAGTACATACCTACCTAATATTATTTCTGATTGATCTGAAAAATTATATAATAGCTTAAGTAGGTAATTGCTTTTTTTTGAAAGAGAGATTCCACCTCTTCGAAACAGTTCGGCTATTTTTGATACAAATTGAGATGTTGGAAGCATGCAGGAGGGAGGAAGGATTCACAGTGAAATTTTGAAAAAATAAGATGGACGGTTTGATCAAATAGTCTGCAAAAAATGTCAATAAACTTCGGTCGCAAACTGCGAGATTGCAAAGCCTCTTAGAATAAAATTAATTGCGGTAGACGATTGGAAAATTTAATTTTCAACAATTCCTTTCAGTTAAATTTTTTCTACCCTTCATTTGCTTGGAAAATAACTTTTTTGAGAAGAGTTGGTAATTTTATATATTCAGTGGGAAAAAAAATTGTTCGTGACCTTTTTTTATGAAATTCATTAAAAGCGCAACAAAAAATTTTAATGAACAAAATCGTAAAGAAGAATTTGGCAACTTCTCAATCGTCTGTATACTTAATATGTTTTTAATTTTTTTTTTCAACGGTTTTGTTCTCACGCAGTTTGTTCGCCTATGTTTAATGACCATTTTTATAAAGCCTTAATAAATTTTTAAGTAGCTACGTACAACTTAAACCGTCTGTTCAATTTACAAATGAAAAAAAAATCAGCATGGAACAATCTCAGTTCCATCATCCATCTCTTGAACTTTTATTAATACGAGTCAAACAGCCTCAGAGAAATGGGCACGCGTTAAAACGGTGAAAAAGAAAACATTTTAATTTTTCAGACCAATCTGTGAGAATTTTGAAATTTTGAAAAAAAAAATCAAAATTTAAAATTTAAAAACACAGAAATTGAATGCGAAACAACAAAAAAAATGAATTCTTAATGATTCAAAAAAATAATTAGTAAATTGAAATATGTTTTTATTAATTCACCAAAATGAAAAAAATTGATAAAAGAAAACAAATTTGTAAAAAAAAAACTCAAATTCTTTGAAAAACTGAAACCAACAAACATTTTTTTCTAATTTAGTGTAGTAATGTGTAGAGCTAGGTTTTTTATGCAGAAATACGAGGATGAAATATGATGAAAATGTCCAATATTTTATGCAATATTTTCATCCAAAATATGCAAAAAATATGCAAAAAATATATGCAAAAATTTCAGTCGAGTGACGTATCTTTGAAAAGGATTTTCCAAGCTAAAAAACATGAAAACTGTTAAATCAAAACGAAATGAACCCAAAGATCAAAAAAATAGGTACATTTTTCTGTTTAAAAAATTGGCAAAAAAAATAATTTACAAACTCATAAAATGAAATATTCTAGAAAAAATTTTCATGATGACATTTTAACAGTGTTGCGATTTTTTGAACAAAAAATTATCTATTTTAAAAATGGAAATTTTAATATGCAAAAAAAAAAGAAAGAAAACAAGGAATGCTCAAATATACAAAAATATGCAGGCTTTCCTCCTAAAATAGCCTATGCTAAAATATGCAATTTGGTCTGAAATAATAATGATGCAAAATGATATTTTACTTATTCGTCTGGAAATTTCATAGTTCGTGGAAATTTGATCAAGTATGCACTTTTTCTAGTCCATAGAAAAATATGCAAAGCATAAAAATCCCAGCTCTACTAATTTGGTTATTTAATACTCTCAGTCAAAATTTTAAAAAAGACCACATTAGAGCTGGGATTTTTATGCTTTGCATATTTTTCTATGGACTAGAAAAAGTGCATATTTGATCAAATCTCCACGAACTAAGAAATTTCCTGACGAATGAGTCCAATATCATTTTGCATATTATTTCAGATAATATGTGTAATGAATTTTCTTAAATTTTGTTGAAATAATCTTACTAGAAATTATTGATTAAATTCACTCAATTGCAAAAAATAGTACATTAAACCTCAGTTCTGAAGTGATCTCGTTTTGCGATTATTTTTCTCAACTTTTTCTGTTTGGCTTTTTGGCCAGATTTCAAAAATTGCTGATTTCAGGTTGAAAATAGGAATAATTCTTGAAGTTTACCTACCTCGTGCAAGGAAACCTCACGAGCGTGCAGAAACTGATTTGACTCGCCCCCCCCCCAAAAGTAAGAGGACCTTTAGGGTAGTCCAGCACAAAATTTATACCTCCCCTCAATTTCAAAAATACGCGGATCCCACAGGGGTTCAAAGATCTCAAAATTTTGATTTTTCAGTCAATTCCGTCAATAAAAAAAGAAAAAGTTCCTAAAACAGTAAAATAGTAAATCCCAGGATAGTAAGGTACTTTTTGGGACCAAAATTTTCAAAAAAATTGCCCAAAGTGGTCGAAAAATGTGATTGGGCAATTACAACTTTTGGAATCCCCTGAAATTCTTTTCGTGACTAGACACGACGATTATTATTACCAAAGTTGTATAGCTGTCCAAATCGTTTTTTTCGATCATTTTTGGGCAATTTTTCCAAAATTTAAGGCCCAAGAATACCTTTTAAGATCATTTTCGCCCATGACTGCGTAAGTTTTGAAAAATTATCACAATTCAAAGTGTTGTTTGAAAGTGGGATGGAGATAGACTTTTTTTCGAACTTGTATTCAGAAGAGTATAAGGAAGAGAATGGTAAAAATGAGGAATCACCTTTCAATTTTTTTCATTTTTTCCAAGTCGCCATCTTTCCAAAACTCAGCTCGAGTCATAATAGAAAAAAGTATCGTTTTTTGATCTACTTAAAATATACAAATCATAAGATTGACCTTACGCAACTGCGTACAAATTAATAATCCTCCTACTCAATGTTTGATCTCTCGTAGGTTGGCCGGCCTCAAAAGTAACCTGGTGGAAAGAAAACGCGCTGCTGGACAGTACGACGGAGCAATTGACCGACGGCGGAGTTAGGAGTGTACTGAAGTTGAAAAAAATAACCAGAAGTCATCTGAACGCGGTGTATACCTGTCAGGCGCTCAACAATAATGTATCTGCTCCCTTATCGACGACCGTGACCATAAATATGATTTGTAAGTAATTTCTAACGCCACAGTAACGTTCATCAAGCTGCGTAATTAGATTTTAAAGTTCATTTCATTTAAGAACAATTATTTACGAGCGTTTACCACGCGATATTACCTCGCGCGATCTGCGGACTGCGGTTTTAGGTATTCTTTTTCCCACGAGGAAACGTTAAAACGTCGCTTCCGATTTGTAATTTATCGACCGTTTGAATGGTTCACGTTTTAAACATTTAACCGAATTTGTTTCCGGTCTAATCTTATCAGCTTTTTGTATCATGGTCTCGCGGACGGCCCGGCCCGGCCGCGTTTCGCGTTCCCCAAACCTATTCAGGTGTGTGGTACCTACCGCCACCGCATTTTACTTCAAATGACCCGTCATTGCTGCAGTTATTGGAGCCCTGCCTGTCAATGTGTGGGGTCTGCGGTGGCGTATGCGAGCTTAATAGGCGGTGTTTTATTTAACCAGTGACCGATTTTTTTTGTGGTTTATTTTTGAAAACTTGGTGCACCCTTTTGAAAGGGGATGTAAGCTACGTATGAACTTTTTATCGCGTTAAAAAATCCGAATAATTCCTCAAATTTCATTATTTTTATCAAATTTTTGTGCTCGAATAATTTTTTCTATTGGTGAGATATTCGGGGTTTGGCAAAGAGTTACAGGTATGTCAAAATATGGGGTTATTTTCAACGAGAACGTAATGTTAAGGGAGGAGGGGAAGGAGTAAAAATTAAAATAACACATTTATATCAATGGGATATCATTTACGTTGAATAATGTTTCAGCCTGGGCATTTAAAATTATCCTTTTATCAGCATGCAAAGGTATATCCTCTTTCAGTCATTCAATTGCACGAAGAAAAAAAAATGCAACCATCTCCAGCATTTTAGAAGTAATCAAAAATGAGTAAACGACTCCATTCCATTTTTTTCACATTAAAATCCACCAAAAGGGGTCACGATGACGATGTCTCCCAAGAGATTGTATCTCTCAAAAGGTATCTACCTCTTGCTTGTGCGGAATTAGCTGCATACAATTTTACATACACACATACATAATTCGATAACCTACTCTGGTCTTTCCTTGCTGTGTAGAAATTGACTGAATATTTTGAGGGTGTTAATGTGAAAAACCAGTAAGTAGGTATTTATGAATGGGTATAGGACCGTTGCAATACCTCATTCCTTTTAGTAATGCCACCATTTTTACCTACTGATAAGTGAAGAATGCATTTTCGAAGTACCTACCTAATACGTTGAAAATGGTCTGGGTACGAGAAAAAATCTGTATTTCGCTCTTTCATTATGGCGTTACCTTGAAATAAATCAAAGAGAGAAAAGTGACGAATAATTTTTCCTCGTGCGTACTTCGTGTATTCGTTGAATGAGCTTAGCACTTGGAAGAGAAAAAACTATGAAAAGCCTCTTGAAGTACATACCCTCTGTAGAAACAATAAAGATGGAAAAGTCTGGTGAACGTGAAAGTCTCGCTTTGTGGTAATATTTCCAGATAAAAAGAAGAGACAACAAAAACAAAGAATACCTTTACTCGAAGAAAAAATATAAAAAAATAAAAATACAAATCAGTATAAACGTAAAGATGCCCTTTATTGTGTTAGACTTGACGCTTTAGAGGATTATCCATCACACAATTTCAAGTGTACCTACTACTAAGCTTATTATTGTATGTTAAGTACATCATATTGAGGCTTGAAAACACACCAACTTTAGAGATTGATTCTATTAATTAAACAAGTTCATCGAGTTGAAGAGAAAAAGGGAAGTAATTTACGTATTATAGGTACTTTGAATATAACACCACAAAACTACAGATCATCTTCCTCCCCTCCATCTTCTTCATGCGATTCTCTTTTGACTAAAAACACTCGAATTGAAAGAATTACGCTGTGTAAAAATAGCTTTTATTGCGAAATCTTGAGTTGGAAAAAAATTCTAATTTATGTTACTTAACGCTTTTATGAAATTGAAAAAGTATTAATTATTACTTTTTTCAAATTAATATTTCGCTAGTATTTCTCTATCAGTCAACGTGAAGATTTGTTTTGCTGGAAAATACAAGTATACACTATGCTTGTAGTAAAAGGGGCGCGGTATTGAATATAAAGAAGTCGTTTTTTCTCCACGTTGCTTAATTTATATACGAAGCGAAAGCTATATTTTTTATTTTGTTTGAAATTCAATATCTCGAGTAGCTTTTACACGAGTTATATTTTTTAAACGAACTTATTGGATATTAAATTTCTATTTAGTCGCGTAAAATCCATGAAAATCCATTCAAGCCATTTCCCTTACAATACGAAATGTTTTGACTGGAGTGATTTGTCATTTTTAATATGAAAAAAATGTAATTATGTCGCGAATAAAAAAACTACAAAAAAAAACTCCGACTTCATTGTAGAGAATTTCTGTTGGAAATATTGCGGGATATTTTTTAGGTGGATTTCTATCATGGTAATAGTAAAGAATTTCGAAACTATTGAAGATTATTTGTTGATATTCTGTCAATATGGAAGTCGTCTGTGTCTGCGATTATTTACTGGGTTGGTTAGATACTAGGTACCTATTACAGAATGGAATTCCAAGAAGGTCATTGGCATTTTGGAATCTGAATATCAAACGTAAAATAAGATATCCTGTGTGTTATATTGACTGAAATATATGCCCAGATAGAGAGAGGGGAAAGACAAATTTGAATATTCAAATTCGAATCTCGTGTGAAAGAGCATAATTTTTCTTGATATTTTTTTTCAAAGAAGAACTTTGATGTTATTTCTCAATAATTTTTGGGTTTTTATGATAGGTATAATATTTAGGTAATTTGAATAACGGAATAGTAGGTATGTAGACAAAAAATTTTGAAAATTTTTGTGGCCAAGGAAATATTTTTTACGTCGCATTCTAGCCATAAAGTCTAGAAGAAAACTCTAAAATATGTACTGTAAATTTTGAATCTATCGTAATAACGTTGCAAGCAAATTTATTATGCCAAAATTTTAGCCTGTAACCAAATTATTTTACTGTTTTTCACTTTTGAAATTTTGAACGGCAAGAGTGATGACTTCTTGGTGACAAATTCACCAAGAAATGATCTCATTTTGTGGATCGATTTTGAACTTGGCGACTTTTGGTGAATCTTGGTGAGTTTTGGCGAATCTTTCACCAGAAAGTCATCAAAACATAGAAATTTCATAGGTATTTGACTGTCTGACCAAGAAGTGGTCGCATTTGTGATCAATTTTGAACTTGGTGACTTTTGATGAATCTTTCTCCAAAATGTCACCAAAACATAGAAATTTCATATTTGACTGTCTGGTGACTTCTTGGTGACAGATTCATCAAGAAGGGATCGCATTTGTAATCGATTTTGAACTTGGTGTCTTTTGGTCTTTTGGTGAATCTTGGCGAGTTTTGGTGAATCAGTCAGCAGAACATAGAAAATCCATATTTGCCTATCTGGTGATATCTTGGTGACTGATTCATCAAACAGTGATCTTATATGTGATCCATTTTGAACTTTGGTGACTTATGGTGAATTGTTCTCCAGAAAGTCACCAAAACATAGAAATAAATTCATATTTGGATATCTGGTGACGCAAGGTCGAGGTCAAGAATTTAAAAAACGGAATTTTTGAGACTTATGAAGAAATGTGGACCACTCCCCCTCTCCCCCAAGAAAAAAATCAAAAAATTGTGGTGGGATATTTTCGTTGAATTTTTTTTTCGAATAATTCAATGTTTGTTCTATTCTTCAAAGCTCGGTGTCAGACTGTCAGTTCAAAAAAAAAAAATCCTAAACAATTTCGATTTCTATGTTAAACTTTCTTTTGCTAACCCTATTTTCAAAAAAAAAACAAAAAAAACAAAAAAAAAACTTGAATAATCGACGGTCTCTCCATTTTAAAGTCCCTGGATTTTTAAATTTTCCAGTTTTGGAAGCATGGTAGCCTTTAAACAAGTCAAAGTGAAATTCAAATCTGGATTATTAATCATCATTAAGTGATCTTTATGATCGATTTTGACACTTTTTGGAACCCATTTCAACCGGTTTCAAACCAAAATTTTCGCCAGCGATGGTTTTTCAAGAAAATGAACAATTTTTCCTCCTCGAACACGAAAATCCGAAAATTTGTCGGAAACTCCTCAACGACTCAAAACTCGAAACCACAATTTACCAGTTTTGATTGCCTAAATAGGGTAAAAACCAAATTTCAGCTCTCTATACCTATTACCTACCTTAAATAAGTATCAAAATTTTTAATTTTTTCATAAGAAATGGTCCCAATTTTAGGTTTTAATAATCTATCAAAAATCAGAAAATATAAAATTCAGTGCCTGAAATATGGTTTTATGGCGTATTTTTGGTTATTGTTTCGAGTGATTTTGATGATTTTTTCGACTAAATAATTTCCATCAATTTTGATTTATGGATAATTATGTGGTCTGCGTCACGCTAACTTTTTAAAAGTAACTTTGAAAAAATGACTTATATTTCTGACATTTTAGTATTGTGCGTGAAACTTTCAAAAACTGGCAAAAATGTAAACTATTTCTAATATTTAGAGTGCCTACCTTGACTTTCAAGAACTTGAAAAAAATTATAGAAAATTCTTTAACCAGCTTTCCAATCGAGAGTCATAATTTTTTGCATATACCTACACATTATTCAAATATCTAAACGAGTGTTTATAACGAGAATAACAAAAAGCTGAGCTACTTTTTCGCGATTTCAACGGGGGGTCATACTTATTCTAAAGGAAAAGATTGAATAGTATGATGATTTTTGAATATCAACTTTGTCTAATTTAAAATAAAAGAACATACTTAATCATTTAGTTGAGAGACGTTTTTCACTTCAAGGGAAAGTTTGTTTATTTTTTCTCTTCAATCTACTGCTTGTTCATTTTTCTTGTATCGATTTGCAAATTGATTTGTCTCTTTGCCGCGCTTCTTGAAAAGTTTTGAAGGTGTAAGTTTTTAACGTCAAATATTACTAGAAATATGATGTTGAAAATCTGAAAGTTGTTTTCGTTCATTTTGTTCACACTTTTCTAATTATCAGCTGTGGTAGTGTTATTGGTCCAACTTTACGGTAAATTTGGGGAATCACTCACTTCCTTGAAATCTTATAATAGGCAACTTCAGCTACATCTGCGTGTTTTAAATTGCCATATCATCAAATAGAAGGAACCTAAGTGATGAATTAGTTTCAGCTTGAGCTTCCCCTCCCCCTAAATGCCGATTTGAAATCACTGTAATATTATAGCTTTATAAATTTTGATAAATTGGTTAAAAATATGTATTATATTTTTGCAAATTTACAATTTTAGGAGCTCAGTAAATTATCAACTCATGTTTCAAACTTGACTAGCTCTTCTACTCCAGATCACTACATATTTTCAACAAAAAAAAAATTATTTTGCCAGGGAAATTCGGCTCTTTTTCAAGTTTTTAATGATCGGTTTCGACATTTTTTTTTTCAATTCTTTATCAACAAGCTCAAAATGATATGACAAGATACGCGTAACCAATTTAAAATGTTTACCTGAAAAGCAATCCAATTACAATGTCGGAAATGTTAAGCCCTCGTCAAAAGAATCCCTTATGGTAATATTTTTTCTAGGCACTTCTTTCTGTATCTTTGAACGAAAAAATTAATTATTTTTATAAAATTAGAGCAAAATTTGTCGCCATAACGGAGCTTCGTCGACATTGTTGAAAATACTGTAGTGGTATAGGCTGAAGTAAGTATACGAGTATATCGAGCCAACAAAAACACAGAATGCGGCATTGTGTACGGAAATTTTATATTTAAGTATTAAATACGTGACACGGTGTATAAAAATTCTTCAGCGTAATCTAACCAACGCGTTATGTGTTTGTTCTGCAGTGCAACCATTATGGGTGAAATTACAAGGAAACAATAAACCAATGTCGGCTGGACGTGAATACGAACTGGCTTGTCAAGTATACGGAGCACATCCGTCGCCGGTAATTACCTGGTGGAAAGGAAATACGAAATTAAAAAATTTAGAGAAATCGGTAAGTGGACTAATTAAACGTTTTGCCTGCGATGGCTTTTATAATGGTCACATTTAGGTATTATAGATATACGAACGAGCGAGGGTATAAAAACCGTTTCGACTCATTTGTATTGATAAAAAAAAATAGGGAAAAAGGGTTAATAGCTGGCGTTTTGTTATTTTTTTCCCATTTTCACGCATGAGTGTGTTACGATGAACCTTACTCTGTCGTACTCGTGGTCAGAGATGAATTCATCGAGTGTGTTAAATAAATGTTGAATAGGGTTTTGTATAAATGAGGCCCTTATCAGCTTGTAAAAAGCATAAGTTATGACATTTCGTTTGTTCTGGTCGAGTTAAAGCGTGATTTTTTTTTTTCACCAGCGTTCAAATACCTCGTACAGGTGCGTGCAAAATTTAAACAAAAAAAGTGGGTTAATTTCGATTTAAATCTTTAACATACCCTATGCATAATATTTTCCTCTCCCTCTATCTTCTCGTCAAAAGTTACGAACAAAGTTAACAAAAACTTGCGTTCAACTTGCAGATTTTATTTTAAGTATAAAACATGAAAATACCATAATGTGAAGTTTTTTTTCTCACATTTTTGCCTTCAAATATGTATGATAACGCTTAACTTTTCTCATGAATACCATCTCTGTTCCTTTCATGACGTGCTGTATTCGATCAAAAACCATTCACTGTGCACTGTGTAAAAATACAATAAGCCAACTTTTTCCAATATCAGACTGTGATCCGCGTGCCAGCTCACCTAAATAATATTTTTATGCTATGACGGCATCATCTTCAAAGGAACCGTATCAATATGGGCTTAAGAATCTATAAATGCTCTCGCGTTTCGTGTCTCGGTTTTCAATCTTCATCATACCTACTACCTACAGGAATTTTCGCTTCAGCTTCACTCGACAATTATTTATTCCCGAAGGAAACCTACCTAAGTTGGTAGTATTTGCATTTATCGCTATTTCGTTACGAAAAAAGATGTTTTGTAATTGGTGAGAACTTTTCCTGGTTCGTCTTCGGTTGGAAAAATTGATTATCGAAATCTTAAATGCTGAAATTTAAAATAGATAATTTTTTGAAGAGGAAGGAGAAAAATTGAATTTTTGCAAACATTTTTGAAACTACTCTCTACTCTTAATCAACTTCGAAACGCTTTAAACAGATTTTCTCCCAAGTTGCAGCAGTCCTGAGCAATAATGGACTCCAATATTTGGCATAGGTAATTGATAAATCTCAATCGCTGAAAAAAATCCTACCTGACCTATCCCAAAGCAGGCTGCAGAACCAATGATAGCAATGATGTTTTGTGCCATCGGCGAGCTTATATTTTTTCATCGTTTGAGTTCGAGTAAAAAAAATTGTTTTTCAAGAGGAAAGTGAGAAAATTGAATTTTTAGCAAACATTTTTGAAACTACTCTTAATTTGAAACGCCTCAAACAGATTTTTTCCCATGCTGCAGCAGTCTTGAGCAAAAGGACTCTAAATTCATGCATTGTGACGACTGATGAGAAATCTCAATTGCTGAAAAAAACTTAACCCTGCTCCACCCCGACAGACCACCTCGACACAATCTTGAAAAAAAATAGGGTCGAGTTGACTCAAATTTTAAGTCAAATTTGAACCAATTTATTTCCTTTTCATCATTTTTTTCGGCATAAAATCGACCTATTCTCGAACATTATCGGTATAAAATTGATCCAAATTTACCATCAAGCATATTTCATATTGAGCATCACCACATATTTTGTGTCGATAATTTGAAGAGTGTGTGTAGTTTTTCAGTTGATTTTTCAACACTTTTTTGTGATTTGATGCAAAATTGACTCAATATCTGTGTCAATGGTCTTGAGTACATTCTATCGACACATTTTTCTGATCAATTTTGTGTCGAGCTTATGAAAAACGACCTTAAATCTTCAGAAAATTGCTCTTCATATTCTAGTGCATATTAATGCAAATACATAATATTATATTGTGAATTGATATTTAAAATGATTTGATGGGGAAAATCCCTACACCTCGACTCTTTCTTGACTCAAAAATTGGATCTAGATGACCCCTTAGAAATGAAGCGAAACAACACTTCTTTTCTCCAACATTGAATTTTTTTGAAAAACTACTTATAGTTTTTGCTACACACTTTATCTGCGAGTAGTAAATTTATGTCAGTGATGTATAATTGATGTCTATTTTTTATCAATTTTTGGTCTACTTTTACTACTTCTGTGCTATAAATCAACCATAAAATTTTGAAGCGATTTTCATAACATTTCCATTTCTCAGCAAAAATTATTCAAAATCAACTTCAACTTCAATGTGCAGAAAAAAATTTATATTTTCAAGAAAAAAATTGATGAATATTTTGTGTCAAGTTTTGACTATTTTCAATTCATCAAAAAATCGATGAAAAATTGATTCAAATTTTTAAACTTGAAAAAACTATTGATTACAACAGCACAAATACCTATACATCAATTTTTAATCAATTTTCCCGCCATTTTCATTTCTAAGTGATAATCGGCTTGAAATCATCTTCAACTTTTATGTGCTAAATTTAATGACTATTTTCAAGGCAAAATCAATAAATATTTAAAATCAAGTTTTCATCCTCTTATCATTTTGACAAAAAATTGATGAAGAATAGATCCAACTTCTGATTTAAAAAGCGATCAATTTTACTACCATTTTGCAACAATTTTGAATCAATTTTTGACATATTTTCATTCGAGCAAAAAATTGATAGAAAATTGATCCAACATTGAAATTCAAAAAAAGACATCGATTATGATATCACAAATTTAGAACAATTTTTAATCGATTTTCACATCATTTTTATGACTTGGTAAAAATCGTCCTATAATTAACTTCAACTTTTGTATGCATAATTGATGTCTAGGTATAGAGAAAGAAAAATCAACAAAAATTTGCAGTCAAGTTTAGGTCCTCAGCAAGAAATCGACCTAAAATCGATTTGAATTTTCATCATGAAATAGTTATCGATTAAAGTACTACAATAAAGGAAGATTTGGGATCAAGTTTCCATCAATGTTACATTTTGTTTAAAATTGTTGAAAACTATCAGTCGATTATTTTTATAGTTTTTGTCGATTCTCAAAATCGTCTAAAAAATGATCAAAAATATCCTCCGATTTCTACTCGATCAAAACTCGACCTCAAACTGAAAGTTGAGATGGTTTGTTGGGACCTGTTCCAAGGGAAGCTGCAGAGCCGATGATAGCGATTTTCCTTCTTTCCTGATATAAGGAATACCTAGCGTGGATCGCGAAAATAAAAATGTCGTAGTAGGATCTTAACCAAATTCAATCCAGATTTTTCTTTTGAGTTTGAAGTCGCACAGAAAGAATTTGCGCTCCGAAGATGCTCTTGGAGAGAAAATATGGGTGCTCAAAGAGAAAGTATTTTTGAAAAAATTGTGATTTTTTTTCCTTTTATTGTTCTTACCCAACCTGTTATGAGAAAATGGCCCATTCTATTCCAAAAGGTAGTATTTTTGAGATTTTACCTTGACCTAGGCTATTGCCTTCAAAATCTGAAACCACTTTTATGGTTCTACTGAGCGGTTAAAAATTTGCAAATCGCTTATTTTTGAGTAAATTCAGTTTTGAAAGTTTTTTCATCCGCAATAAGTACCTATCATTAATGCAATGATCTCTGCAGAGCTGTGGGACTGAAACGATTTTGGGATTGGATTTTGGTTTCAGTATCAAAATTTATTTATTTTAGGATTGGGGTTATTTCGGGATTCGTTCTTCTAAATTTTCATTTCGGTTTTGGGATTGAAAAAAATTGTCATTTCAACCAATTTTAAGCCCAATTTGAACAATGGACTCTGCAAGGGGTCTAAAAAATGGTACATTTTGACATGGGGAATCTGATGATGTGATTAGTTTAACGTTTTAATTGCATTATTTTGCTTAATTCGTCGAGTAATTTTTATTATAATCTGAATGAATGATGATGATGTAAAATGACGAATTTATCAAAATAAAATTGAGGAAAAAGGCAAAACTGAAACGATTTTGTGTCAGTTCCGGGATTGTTTTGGGTTCAAAATTATATTGGTTTCGGGATTTTTTCGGTTTCAGGATTAAGAAAAATAATGATTTCGGTTTTGGGATCGGATTTGAATCGGGATTTAATTGGTTCTGGCTCGGGATCATTTTGGTCCCTCAGCTCTGGATCTCTGCTAAGTTGTTTGAATTCTTGTACCCAGGCTGGGTCACCCTTTCCAAAATATTGAAATCACCACTGGGTGTCCAACTGATTCTGATACCCTTAATCACTTTATCAGTGCCATTTTGAGAACAAGCACCATCTACAGATACCCAAGTGAATCCTTTTTTTTTTTTTAATCAATAATGAGCTTTTGGAAATCTAATTTGGTTTTTGAGCTTCTTCTGATGTTATTGATAGAACATTGTTGGCTCATTGATCTTCTCAAAGTTTTCTCAACTCAAATTTGGCATTTATGTCCAATCTTTGCACTGACAAATCTTAATGCTATAAATCATGTGCTATTCCCCAAGCTTCATTTGACTTTACTCCAAACTCCGTTGGCGTGTTATTTATTTCATTCTCTACTTGTTTGGCATATTTATGCCAACTATGGTGAGTGTAGTCAAAGTTCTCTGCTGATTGATTGATTTTTACTCTTAATAATCTGTCACCAATGATTCTCATTATTCTCTCCACCAAGCTGGATTGTGGATTGTGTTTCGCATTAATTATGCCAAAACATAAATAGGCATAATTTCTGAAACTGGGGAAGTATTTTGGATTGCAGTGGTGCCAAATTTTTGGTCATTAGGTACTGATAATTTAAAAAATAGAGATAATTAGCTATCCAAAAATTTGACAATTTTTTTTTTTGGTTTGGAAATTGACCATAAATGACAAAAAAGTTGGCACCTATGCGTTCCAAAAAATGTTTCTCCAGTTTTAGAAATGGCATCTTTCCAGGTTTTAGCGTAATTAATGCATTGAATTTTTATCGAAATTGTTAGTCTGTGTGCTCTCATACAAAATGTACCTTACATTGTTTTTCAAATACAGGATAGTAACAATGGAAACTCAACCATCAGTAGACTAAATTTTATACCAGAACCACAAGATGATGGGAAAATGCTGATATGTCGAGCAGAATCACCGATACCAGCACCAACTCCGTATCAAGACTCTTGGAAATTAAATGTAACTTGTAAGTTTCATTTGTGACTTTTTTTCTCTCTTTATTGTTTTTCAGCACGCTTCTTTTTTCTTCTTAAAAAGTAACGAATTTTTCTCGATTATCCGGAATTGATTTTTTTCTCTCTTTTCAAAGAAGCAAAAAACTTCACTCGAAAAACTTTAACAACTTTTTAAAAATTGAAAGCAATCTTCCCAATTATGTGGGAAGTTCTACAAAGTAACAGGCACTCTGTATATTTGCTCACGTTACTGGCATCCATCGCATCGTATCAATTATACATCCTAAAAAATACACATGAAAGCAACTTTCGCGACTTTATCGATAGATACCCACCTATCTAAACCTATATGGTACGTCTTTATCGTATTGATTTACCCAGAATACTTCTCACAATATCGGCCAAAAAACAAACACGTGGTAAAATGTACACTGTGAAGAGTTATTTTGTGTTCACATGTAATCAAAACATGTTCGACATTTCGCAATTACTTAATTCGCAATGTATTTAATTCAAATCTGTACGAGGACTGGTCTTATACGAGTAAACTTTAATATAACCTAGTTACAAAACACAGAACTAATTTCATTAATCATATTTCGTTTGACAACGACGACTGTTCTCTTATTCTATTCTCGGAGCTCGTTTGTTGTACTTGCATACGATATGGCGATGTTAGAACTTCTTCTTCTTACAATTAGTTGGAAGTTTTGGATTTGAAAACGAAATTTGGAGGAGTGTGGTTAGTTGTGCAATGAAAATAGAATAAGGTACAAGTATATATGTACATTGTACAGAGTGATACAGAAATGATCTGGTTCCTTTTAAGAATTAAGTAGGCAATTTATTTTACTGTTGTATAGTGGTGGTAGCATAATTATTATAAATTAAGGGAGTGGAATAACTGTGTGTGTGTTTAGAGTTTTGTATCATTATTATAACTCAGTAGTCTGCAACTGAATGCCCTAATTCTTTTAGAAAAATGTGGCATAAAATTCGTTGTACAGAATATTGTACCTATACTTAGATTTAACATGGATTGGATCGTGTAAGTGTAGAATTCTTCCCACTTCACCCTTCTGATCTCTGAAGGATGAAACTCGATTCACTCAATGTATTATGTTGAATTCGATATTTATCTGCACTAATAATTTTTATCATTTTTATTTTCGTTAACACGATGGGTACGTGTGCTTTCGTTTATTACAGATAAACCAAACGCTTTTCTCGAACTTGGAAAGAATCTGAATAGCAGCGCCATCATGGAAGGCATCGACGTGTATTTCGAGTGCAAAATAAAATCCAATTTACCAGTTGAAAAAGTGATGTGGAAGTTGAATGTAAGTTTGATGTTACTTACCTACTTAGTTATTAGATGTTGAGAAAAAAATCATTAATTTTCTGAAGCTTCAACAACATTTTTCTTCATTACTTACATTGTTGCCTACTTAGAGAAAAAAAACGAGATAGACTGGAAGAAAGTGAGATAAAGATAGAAAAACCGATGTTGGTAAATTTTTTTTATTGAGCATTTCATCTCGAGTTTCATTATCTTACCAAAAGCTAAATCTTATTCGATGAGAATATTCCAAAAATTAATTTACTTTTGAAAAACGTTTAAACATTATGTTATTTTATCGGATTGGAGAAATAATTAGTGTAAAAGTTACCTATTGAACTCAATGATGCATCAAGAGCTAAATACCTTTTTTATATCGCGAAACTATGAGGGTAGCAATAAAGATAGGGCGGGCAAAAACGAATAAAAATGTGTTTACATTTTATATCCGAGCTGTATAACTTCTAAATGAGTGTTTGTGCCCTCAACTTTATGAAAATTCTTCTCGAATGCCCACTTTTAATAACAAAATTCACTTTTCTTTAAACGTTCGCCCGTATAATGATCACGAAGAGGAATTAAAAACTTAATTCTGCAATGAACTTTTTATACTGTGGAAAGTTTCGCGGTACGGCACACTTTTTATTCGTTGGAAACTCTTTTCTCACTTTCAAGATTCGGTTGCGTTTCAATTTATTGTTTATTTCCGGTTCTTAAGTATTTTTAAAAGGAATTTTATGAAGCTTTTTTAAAGGTTTTTGGTGCGAAGAGACGTAAAATCTTATCGCAATCAATTTTTTTCCTCATTTTTGAAGAGGGGAACGGATGATTTTTTTTTCTTGCAATCTGCTGATAATTTTTCTTTTGTTTTTATCGCAGGGTGTGATTTTAAACAGTAGCCTGATCGTTGGTCCATTGATTACAAATCAAACCCTAGTTCTGCAAAGAGTTACCCGTCAACATAGCGGATTATACAGCTGTGTTGCGACAAATGCCGAAGGAAACGGAGAAAGCAACTCATTCTACTTGGATGTAAAATGTAAGTGCGTCTAAATTTCACTATCTAGTACATTTACGTATTCAAATTCAACAAGTAGGTAAGACGAGAATGAGAGCATTTTCACGCTATATCATATTTCCTCTCGCTATTCTCATTAGTCTTCCGCCTGTGATTTTTTATCTGGGTAATTTGTTCTACGAAAATGTGGGAGTATGTATAGTGAAATTTGCATGTAGATATTGTGGTGCCGAGAAATTATGCCCTTTAATGAAGCTTATATCAAAAGATCCTATCGTGGTTAATTTAATTAGTAGATACCTAATACGACGAAGTTCTCCAGTAGAGCTATGGACTTTATAGGCTCGCATCGTATCTTCCTTTTCTCTTTATAATTTCACGTTGCCATCTTCGATAAATTCTTTGCGTAAGAAATCATATTATACGAAATTATCTCCCTTCATTTTTGTTCACTGTGCTGTATGGAAAAGTACTGTACCTAAAGGGATCTTTTAATGAGTCAACAGTTTGTGATTCTGTTACGATTTTTTTCCAAGACTACGAAAAGAGCTTAGTTTGAGTATCGTTCGAGCGATACACTAATACTTTGATGGTATTGATGAAAAGTTCACTGTTAAGAACTAAGAAGCTTTGAGTTTTGTGTTTCAAAGTACATAGGGAATGACTTTTGTTCTTCTTGAAATTATGTTATTTTGTTTCCAAACCGAATTTACGTGAAATAAAGGGGTTGCAGAATGGGAGCTGCGGATTTGAAAGAATGTCATGCTATGAAAGCACTTGAAATTGAGCTGGGGGAATAGGTTGGAGATGTTAAGTAATTAGGTAGTATTGAAAGTAAAAGTTTTTTTTTGGAGACTTTTCCTTCTGAAAATAATCACGGAGACGAAGTTTTTGTTAGTAAATTCGAATTTATAGTACCTACTTGTGATTTTTTTTAGAACCTCGTATTGTTCTTGTGAAAAAAATATTTCTCAATTGAAAGGGTTCCTGCAAAAGAAGCAATGAATATCTTTCACCCCCCCCCCCCCCCGGTGAACCAGACCTCTCGATTAATCTTGAAAAGATCAACCTTTCCTCTTTATTGCAATGAAATACATATGAAAAATCGATCGATAAAACTTAAAATTACATACTATCAATTTTTGAAAAAAAGAAAGTAATTTTAGTCAATTTTTCCCGAACAAAAACAAAGATAAATTTGAAATAAAAACCTTTCTTATACATAGTTAAAACTGAAAACCAAAAAATTGCTTTTCGAGAAGAAAACATAATTTTTGTCAGTTTTTGTCAAACAAAAAGTATGACAAGTATGACTAAACAATGCAAGAAAATAATAATTTTGAACATAATCGATAAAATGAATCGATTTTTGGCGTTCAATCAATCGGTTTTCAATCATGACCAATTTTTTATCGAGAAACCGACTATTTGAGGATAAACTTATTAAGGTGTGTCTTGACTCTCCTTTCTAGCCTCTGAGGTCGTCTGTCTGCCTATCTGTCGTCTTAAGGTCGTTGATACCCGTCTGTCTGATTTCTCGATGTGGCGTAGTCTGTCTTTATGTCTGGTTTTTTGAGGTAATTGTCTCTTTCTGTCCGGACTCTCAAGGTCACTAACCCCTCTGTCTGGTTTTCCAAGATTGTCTGTCTTCCTGTAAGTCCTCTTCAGGTCATTAACCTATCTGTCTGGCTTCTTAAGGTCATCTATCTTCTTGTCTGACCTCTTAAGGTCATTGACCCGTGTGCTTGGACTCTCAAGTTCACTGACCCACATGTCCAGTCACACAAGGTCGTCTGTCTGATCTCTTCAGGTCATTGACCCATCTGTCTGGCTTCTTGAGGTCATTGACCCACCTGTCCAGTCATACAATGTCGTCTGTCTGGTCTCTTCAGGTCATTGACCCATCTGTCTGGCTTCTCAAGGTCATCTATCGTCTTGTCCGACTTATTGAGGTCACTGACCCACATGTCCAGTCACACAAGGTCGTCTGTCTGATCTCTTCAGGTCATTGACCGATCTGTCTGGCTTCTCAAAAAGGTCATCTATCGTCCTATCTGACCTCTTAAGGTCATTGACCCATGTGCATGTACTCTCAAATTCACTAAGCCACTTGTCCAGTCACACGGGGTCGTCTGTCTGATCTCTTAAGGTCATTGACTCACCTGTCTGGTCTATCAAGGTCATCTGTTTACCTGCCGGGCCTCTCAGCAATTTAGTATGTAATTTTTTTTCAACTGCTTATATGTAAGTCAGATTTGATACTTCGTAATTTTTTTTTCTGATGTCAAGAATTTATTGCAATTTTTTTCAAGTCCTTGAAAGTCAGATTAGGTCTGAACGTTTATATGAATGAATATATAAAATGTTCTAAACATTGTAAATTGATATATTTTTTTCCAAAATTTTAAAAGTATGATATAATATTGAATTTTATAGAGAATAATTATATGGCATAATATTGAAATATCAGAAATAGGTCATTTTTTTCAAGTCCAACATAAATCACGAATTGAACAATGTTTTTTCGAAGTTTTCAAAAGCCAGCGTAACGCAGATCAGTGTTTTATTTTTGAGTTAATTCGTGTTTTGAAATTTTTCTATTCTGAAAGAAACTGGGAAAATATTTCATAACGCAATGGTGCCAATTTTTTGGTCTATTATTGGTAAATTCCCCTTTCATCCATAACATAGGCAACTTACCCAGAGGAGAAGTATGCACGCTTGTTTACCTCAATATTTGAAGGGGTTGAGTTATACTCTCGTAAAAAATATACATCTTTCATAGAATTATTATTATCATTTTTTTTTTTTTTTTGATAAAAAAGTTTTAAATTGTGAATTTTAGCTGTTCAACTGCAAGGCACTTTTCTTATTCCATAAATTTCCAACACGCCTTAAACATTCAAACTCGTCGCCGTATTTAAATCCTTTCTATCGCTCGATCTTTATTCTCAAACAATGGAAGCTGTTATAAAGCATCATTGAAATAGGCCACCTCAATACCCTTCTCCGTTACCTCTTGTCTCATTGCCTTATACATATCTGTGCATGCATTTTCCAATTACCCACTCGAATAGAAATCGGTGTTCTCGTCGAAGTTTGAAAACGTGTTAATCAGTGTTAAATAAAATCTAGGTGCTTATTACGACAATGGTAAATATTTCGTTGGTATACTTTTCAGATGCGCCAATTTGTTACCCTATTCAAAGCGCCGAATACGGAGTAGGTCGTGGAGAAGAAGTAAGCGTTACATGTCAAGTGGAGGCTAATCCTCCGAATGTAGAATTCGTGTGGAAATTTAATAATACCGCGAGCAGTACCAAGTTATTAAAGGAACAAATTAGCACAGATGGTACTCGCAGCACTGCCGTGTTCACTCCTGTTACCGAATTCGATTACGGTGTTTTGTCTTGCTGGGCTCAGAATTCTTTAGGATTTCAAAAAAATCCGTGCACTTATAAAATCATTCCTGCAGGTAATTTTTTTTTCTCTCTTAATTATGGAAAACAATTTTAAAAGTCGATAAAAACTGTAATCAACACGAGGTCTCACTGTAGTTTTTCCTTTATGTTTTTTAAAACTCTATTCAACTGGATAGGTAGACTTTATTTTTTTCTTTAGTGGCAAAACTTTTGGCGAGAGAACTTTAAATGATATAAAACTTTATGATATCATCTGCGAATTTGGCTCGTTTTTTTTTTCATTATTATAAATTTTAAAAAAATAATACCTACTTAGAATTGGTACGTCACCGTTTGAATATTTGTTCGTTATAGGTAAGAATAAAGAAATAAAAAAATCTGTGAAAAAATTCACCTCGCATTTTCGCTTCTCTTTTATGGTGTAAAACAAACATAAGATCGAAGCTTAATCTAGATAAAGTTAGACAAGTCGTTTGGTAAAAACTCCGAACTATTTTGTTTCTAGGTAAACCGGATAGCCTGAGTAATTGTACGTTGACCAATCAAACGTCCAGTTCGTTATCGATAAAGTGTAGCAGCGGATTCGACGGTGGTCTAAAACAGAGATTTGTCTTAGAAATATACGAAGCTCAAAGCGTCAAATTAGTAGCAAATTTAAGCGCCGAAACAGCAGATTTCGCAGCGACCGGGTTACAGTCGAGTTTATCTTACGATATCGTATTATACGCGTTTAACTCGAAAGGACGAAGTCCGACGACCGAATTCACAAAGTATACTTTACAAAGGCCAAACGTTCAATTAGGATCGTCATTTTTCAAATGTAATAATTATCAAATAAAAAGCCCTAATACGCGTATGTTACTTGAAATACGCTTGATTGGTGAAATAATTTATTTGATGTATTTTCAGCTCGACTGCCCTCGTTTTTAGAACTACGCCCACTGTTAGCCATACTGTGCGGATTTGCTGTAGTGTTTATCTCTTTGGCCTGCTGTATCGTCATTGTTGTTAAATCTCAGCACCGTAAAAGAAGAAAGAAACATTTCTCATATAAAAGTAAAGAGAGCTTGGAAAAGAATCCTGATATTATTCCTAACAAGGATGGTGAGTTCGTCTGTTAATTTTATTCCCGTTTGAAATTACCTGCCTGTGCACATGTTTTTATTTTTCTTCTTCGATCCATCCCTTTATAGATGGCTGTACCATTGAAGGTGTTCATTTCACCGCTGAAAAGGCTGAAAGTACGAGTAAAGAAGCGGAAATATCATTAATACTGCAGAATTCTTTCGGTACCGATATGGTAAGAGTATACAGAGGTGAATTTCACCCCACCTTTTAACGTTAAATCTAATTTATTGACGTTGATTTGCTCCGCAGACCGATTTCACACTGCATCAAGAAGACTGTAAACAAAAAATGTACAAAAAGAAAACTTCTAGTTTGAGGAAACTAAATGATATTGAAATCACGTACGCAGCTTGTGATCAACCATGCCCACCATTTATTACACAAGAAACGCCCTTGCTAACCGATACAAAAATTCCTTTCGTGGTAAGATACCGAAAAAAAAAATTAAAATTATCGAACCATTGTGTGGAAAAAAATGCAGTGTATTTTATCGCCGTTTGTTTTTTTTTGTTTTCAGGCCGAAGGGCAGAATTCGGTTAGATGTTGTATACACGGCCTTTCTCGATCTACCAGTATTAGTAGATTTTAGATTTCACTTTTTTTTTTTTTTTGTTCCTAAAATCGAGTTTGGAGAAGCGTTGAAGATATTTTTGGCCTCCGTGTGATAATATTATTGAATCGTTGTAAATTGAAGGAATCGCTTCAGTTTCCTCGAGTATTATTTTCTTTTTTATATTTTCTTTTTTTTCGTCATTGTCAATGAAATTTATGTGGTAAATTTTTATAAGACTGTATATTTAGAAATACTTGTTTAGAAGTTTTTTTTTTTGTATCGTGTATTACGTTTTACCAAACCTCCCATTTCATGTGTTTTGAATTTGTTTAGAATATTTTTAAATTCCCCAATTTGTTCATTTGTATTATATCTTATCGTCGTTTTTATTGCAAATGTTTTTCCCCTTTTTGTTATTTGTATTGATCATTTTTACCTAGAATTATATACATTTGTTTTTTTCTATCGTGGGTGTATTTTTTTGCTCTCGCGAGGAGAGGTGCTGTTTGAAATTGAGGAGAATGTGATATCGGATTTGTCTCCAAACATTAAAATAGGCATGCGAATTTTAAATAACGTTAAAAATTTATTTTAAAAATGTAGTAGGTACCTACTTATTGTTAAAAAAAAAAATATATTCCATAGGTACCTTCATTGCTCATAATGAAAAATATTCCAGCAATACTGCCAATATACAATTTAAAATGCACTTGTAGCGTCATCTCACATCTGTAATCACAAATGATTAATCCAGAAGCTAAACGGAGAAAGAAATTCGGGCAATTTCCCGAAAACGCTGCGTTTGGCGAAAAAAAGAACTTTTACTGTTCTCTTTATTCACAATTTTCAAAAGATAGCGCAACACAATTACCTACTAAATATTGGTATGGTTTAAAAATGCAAAAAAAAACAAGTTTTTACCGAACAGATTTAGAAAGATAAAATTTGATATGAATCCTATATTTTCAACCCCTTGAAGCGATGGGACGATTGGAAACGGTTTCAAACCGTCTTTAGAAGTTTTGGAGCCTTCAGCAGATTTTTGAAAGATGGATGGAAATTTTCACAAAATTTTACTCAATGAGGTCGAGAAGCTGCAATTTACTCCATGTACCTAGGTGGCTTAATTTTCAACATGCAGAATCAATCATGGGCGGTTTCAAGCAATTTTCAAGTTTTTCGGAGCGACAAAAATAATAAATATATTCGCACGACTGAAAACGTGATTCGAACGACAAAATAGGGTATTTCAACGACAATTATTACCGACGGTTCAACACGACAATTAGGTAATATGGTACGAACGACAATTCGATTTCATACTACGAATAAAGAAAATGTAATCCACGTACAAAAAAAATTTTGACCGCTAGAAAAAATGATTGCCCGTAAAAATGAATGATTTCCCGCCAAAAATCCAGAAAAACAACTAATTTTGTAATACTTTTTTTTTTGCAAAAATAATAAACGCAAGGGAAGTACTGTAGGTATAAATTTTACGAATGGGAAGTCCTTCATTTGTTGAAAAAACTCCTTTTTTAAATGGACCTCGAAAAAGTTTTTCTTTCCAAAAAATATAATTTCATGCAGAAATTGCTGAAAAATTGTGAAAAAGTTGTAGTTTTTGTTTTAGTTGCTTAAATTGTGAAAACGTTTTGTTTTTGGTCAAAGTTTTTAAAAATTGTCAAAAAGTCTTTCTTTTTTCCAGAGTTACTAAATAAATTTTGCTTTTTACAAAACTTCCAAAAATCTTGCTTTTTCCAAAAATTGCTAAAAGTTTTCTTTTTTTCGACAAAATTTCCCTTTCGTGTTTTTTTGTAAAATTCCAAAAAAAAAGAAACTTGCCCAAATCGCTAAAAATTGATATCGAAGTTCTACCGTTTTTTCCTTTTTTCTTTCTTTCTTTCTTTTTTTTTTTTTGCTAGAATTTGTACAAGTTTTGCTTTTTTGGTCAAAACCACCAAAAAGATCTTGCTTTTCATCGAAACTGTCAAAAAATCTCGTGTTTTTTTGCCAAAATAACTGTCAGAAAATTTTACTTACTCCCATCTGCTCCTGTTGCCCAAAAAAGCAAAAAAGCACTACTTGTGCAGTAGATATGAACTGTTTTTTTTTGTTTTTTTTTTGACGCGACATTTATCAATTTTTGTGTGTGTAATTCGTCTTTTTATGTCGCCCATTATTTCATTTCTTTTCCGTGCACAATTTGTTGTTAAATGTGTACCATAGATATAATTATAATATGTAAAAATGTGCAATAAATTAGGTACCTATTCTGTTGGGCAATAGTAGACTCCCGATTACTCGCCATTCGATTATCCGCCATTCGATTATCCGCCCTTCGGCTTATCCGACCCAATTTCATCCGCCCTTCCCTCCGGGTTATCCGACCTACCGAGGGCGGATGCATACATATTTGCATATTTTGGCTGTTTTTAGCGCATATTTCAGCATATTTTGCTCTTTTTACTAGTTTAATTCAATGCATATTTTTCTCATTTCTGCTCATTTTCACAAATTTTTTCTAAAAAATCATGTTTTTTTCGTTTCTTAGCTGGAAAATTTTTTTAAAAATTTCACCAGAGCGAAATGAAATACTCTGAAAACGTTATTTCGGATTATCCGCCATTTTCGTTATCCGCCTGACCTTCAGCCCCAATTAGGGCGGATAATCGGGAGTCTACTGTATCTCATATGGATGGTCGTTCAAATCGATCAACTGTCGTTCAAAAACTTTTTTCGTCATAAAATTATTCTTTTCCTGTGCAATATCTTTTTTCGTCATGAAAACGTCTATTTTTGTCGTGTCGATAAATCACACCCTAAATTTGTGCCTTCCTATAGCTTTGTGAGACGTTTTTGCATTCATCAACTTCCTATTATCAGAAATTTACTGAACTTGATGATTTGACCTTGTCAGATCATTTCATTTTGAAGGACTTTCTGATCTTATTTTTTAAAAAAGTCCTTGCTGTGAGTTCTACTTCTCGCTTCTTATAGGTAGGTAAATGGTTTTATTGTACCTATAACATTATTTTTCAAATGAAATACCTACCTAACTGTACCATTCTATCACATATAAATCACAATCAACTCTGTGGTCTTTTAAGAAGCACTCACTCGAGTAGGTATGTGTAAGCACGTATAAGTACATACTATTATAATAATTACGTGATATAGCGGTATGTAATATCTATCAAGCCGTATTCTTGACAAAAAAAAAGTTTATCAGCTTGTTGAAAATTATCAATAGGTACTCGAACCTTCCTGTGTTTACTTCATTTAGGTACCAAGACCTACCTAAGTAAAGTTGAAGTGTGAAACGCGAACAGTGGAATGAAATCATTTACCAAACATTCCAAATCGTGTATCGAGTTCGTTCGAATAAATCTAAGATGCGTAAAGCTTTCGTATTTTTATATTTTGTTGTGATCATCTACGCGAGTTTGGAAACTGTGCGAAGTAATGATGAAGATCGTTTACCTGAAGATATCGTGCCGCTTTCGTATGATTTGAGAATCGAACCAGATTTTAATACGTTCAAATTTTATGGCAGGGTAAAGATTTATATTCGCGCTAAATTTTCAACGAACGTTATAAAGTTACACTGCAGAAATTTTAAAGTTGATGAGAAAATGAAGCAAGATGAAAAAAATGATGAAAGCAAATTTGTACAAATTCAAGTCAGCCAAACTAACGATTTCTGCATTCTTACCAATTCTGAACCATTTGTAATGGGCCGCACGTACCTTATAAAAGTTGAATACACAGGTGACTTGAAAGAAGATCCGAAAGGCTTGTATACAACCTCTTATGAAGTTAATGGTAAAAAAAAGTAAGTAGACTCAGATTTAACTACTTAATTTTTTCATTTTGAGGATATGGTCGAATGAACTTTATTACCCATTTTTAAAGATGGCTGGTGGCTACAAACTTCTACGGCATCTATGCAAGAGAAGCTTTTCCTTGTTTCGATGAACCACGTTTCAGAACACCTTTTACATTGACCATTGCTCGAAATAAACAACAGCAAGTTATATCCAACATGCCGCTTCTGGAAACTCAGCAACATTGTTGGTAATATGAAGAATTCATTATTCTGAAGATACAAAATCCCGAATTCAAATGTTAGCTTATGCTTGCACCCTATTTATTCTTTCTTATAGTGATAAAAACATGGTTTGGGATACCTTCACAGAAACGCCGCCAATACCTACTTATTTAGTTGCATTTATTGTGGCTGAATATTCTAATTTACCTAATCCCGATTCTTTGATAGAAATTCACACCAGGCCAAATATTATCCAAAATACTCAACGTGCTTTGAGTCAAAGTGAAAAGGTGCTGAATCAATTGGTAAACTTCATAGGTATGCCGCACGAGTTATCCAAACTGGATATTGCGACTGTTGGAAAAATTCAAAATACACTCGCTGATCATTGGGGACTATACATGATGACGTAAGTGAAAAACAGTTTTTCTTTTACCTAGTCCGAATTTAGTTATCGTATTGAAAACGTAAGGTAACAAATTTTCAGAGAGAATTATTTAATCGCGGATGAACAAAAAATATCTCACGAGCAAACTGTAATCATGACAGCTGCAACGTGTCATTTGCTTGCACGCCATTGGTTTGGGGGACAAGTTACTCCAGTGTCTTGGGATTACGCATGGCTTACCGAAGCATTCGCTGGATATATGGAATTTCTTATAACAGATATGGTATATGAATTAATTTGTAATTTATGGCGATTTTCTTCATCTCCGAAATTGTGAAAATTTGTGTCTCAGGTAGGTACTTGTGATTGATTGTAACAGGTAGAACCGAGTTGGAAAATAGGTGACTTTTTCATCATTGAAATTTTACAACCTGCTTTACGGAGCGAACTGGCCAATCCAGGGGCACTGACAAGTCTGAAAATATCCGAATCAGAAATTAACAACAAATTCGGGGATATCAATTATTTTAAAGGTATTCATTTTTCATCTGTTTATGATAGGTATTGGTAAAATTACATTACTTATGTGCTCAGAGTTTGATAAGTACCTACTCGTAGTACGATTAAGTAAAGGGAAGTACATATCTAGGTATAGAAGACGACTTGTGCCTGCAATGTTGACAAAATTACCTAACATGGACCTTAAAAACATTGAATTCACATTGAAATTTTTTTCAAAATTAATAAGCATTTGTTATGATCTCTGAATAGAAAATTTAAAAGAATTACTACATGAAATTCTACCTACCTAATTCACAGGTGCATCAATCATTAGGATGTTGGAACATATTACATCAAGAAGTTCTCTGAGAAGTGTTATTCAAAGATATCTCTTGAATGGGTTCGTATATAAATCTTTTGCTCGAGTATGAGAGTTTTTTCCACTACTTTCAATTTTCAAAATTGCAAAAACTTTATCAGTAAAAAATCACGGAATGGATTAGTATCACCGAATGATTTATTTGAATCTTTGAAGTACCAGTCTGACCTGAGTTCTTTTCCTTTACCACCCCACATTTCCATCATCGATGTAATGAAAACATGGACAGAGAACATTGGGTATCCAGTGATAAATATTAAACGATTCAGTGAAAGTAAAACAATTGAAATGAAACAGGTAATAGGTAGTAATGTCGTTAAGTACTTAGATATTCTGTGTCGAATAATCTGATTTGATTTCATCGTCTTACTCGTGTTTTTGAATGTCAAGGAAACGTATAAATCACACGAAGCTTCGACATCATTCCCTAATCAAAAATGGATCACACCAATTAGTTGCACTACCAAATCAAAAGCCACATTTTCCAACACTGCACCTACAGAATGGGTACTGGGAGACACAAAAACCATCTTTTCATTAGATTTTGAAAGTACTGAGTGGATTATTTGTAATTTACAACAATCAGGTAGGTAAAAAAAAGTTACAGGTGATGGTACATTTTGCATTCGTCTATATGAAGGTACATACCTACCTACCTTGTATTTAATATAGGTACCCTACCTACCTACTTATCACTTTATAATTTTGAAAATTGTTCAGGATATTATCGTGTGAATTACGATTCCGAAAATTGGTATCTTTTGACCGAACAACTGAGAGAAGATGCGAATAAAATACACGTATTAAACAGAGCTCAATTGATTGATGATTCTTTCACATTTGCATTTGAAGGTGATTTATCATATGAGGTGCCTTTTAAACTAGCCAAATATTTAGAAAAAGAAACAGAAATGGTTCCATTGCTATCTGCGATTTTCCATCTTGACAAGTTGTACAAGAAGTACGAAGATTCTGGATCTCGTGTGTACCTCTGCGTGAGTATTCTATCCTATTACCTGAGTTCAGGTAGGTATAATGCTTGCTTACATAGGTCATATTTTGATTTTTACAGATGTACATTCAAAAAATTCTCAAAAAACACATTCAGTTGATGGGATTCGGAATTAAATCAACAGACAGTTACGATGTCAGAATGGGGAAACCTTCGTTATTCTTGTTGGCGTGCAAAATTGGTATGAAACGTTGCGTTGAAGAAGCTTTAAAAGAGTACAATTCACACATTGGAGACCTTAGCAAGTATGATATTTCACTATGTAATACAAATGCTAACAAAATCATTGCTTGAATTCCTATTTTTGGACTCTTGACTCAATAACTAAATTTATGAATGAGAATACATTTATTTACAAAATAGGTACCTGGATATTTATTTACCATTTTTAGGCACCTATGCATGTATTTCTCAATTTTCTCAAAAAAAAAATGTCACCCACAATAATATGATCAATTTTTTCAGAGTACAGCCAGATTTTAAAGAAGTAGTTTACTGTACTGCCTTAAGAAAATCTGAAGATCAAGAGAACGTGTATAAAAATTTATGGATCACGTATCACTCCACTTCTATCGCATATGAAAAAATCACAATTTTAAAAACGTTCGGATGTTCTCGCAATGAAAATATATTGAAAAAGTAGGTTTCGAAAAAATTCCTCCAAAGCACCGATCTTCAAGAGTGTGATTTTTTCAACTAAATGAACCTAAAGTAACCAGTACATCTTTGTCTTTTTGTTCCAGAATTTTATCAAAATTATTCGATCAAAATGATCACGATATCGATGAAACTCACGAAACCTATGTGTATAATTCAATTTTATCTTCATCCAGTGGAACCGCCGCTACTTTGAAATTCGTGGGAGAACAAGCTGCCGAAATATCGTAATTATTTTCATCTTATGTACTTTGATGGTTCAATTTTCTGTAAATGTTTTTGTTTCAGAAAATTTAATGCTGATCAACTTGCAATGCTAAAGTCATTATTAGGTCGACTTGAATCCAAAGTGCAAGCTTTAGAACATTTTAAATTGGTAAGGAATTTATGTCACCTACCTATTTCTGGTTTTATTGTTTTCATTTTCTGTCTATACCTGTATTTGACAACAATTTTATCGACCAAAACAAATAATTTCAATGCCATTTCAGCTCAGGACAATCGAAGAAATATTCACTAAACAATATCTCAACAAATACGGAGACTTCGTGGATGTAATCGAACGCAATAGAATCTCTGGAATCAACCTTGTGAAGGAAAATAACAAAATGGTCGATATTCTGAGACCCATATTTCATGATGTGTTGAATATTCCACGACCAAACATACCTCCAGCACAACAATCGAAAGCATTGGTGCCAGTTCCTTCATTACTTTTATGGCTCATATTTGTTTGTATATTATCCTATTTTCATTGAAATTTGAGTAGGTACATTTGAAAATTTGGATATGAATGATGAAGAGAATATGTACCTACTTGCTCCGATATTATTTTTTGATAGGTAGGTAACTGATTCTGAATATGAACTGAACTATACCTTACTGTCCATCGATCTGGATTATGTATTTGTTTGTGATTTTACAATTTAAATGTTAGTAGGTACATAATCAAATTCTTATTTTGGAAGATCTACCAAATCAGAAAATTACTCTTCAATCCAGACCTTCTACAAAAATACAAAATCACACAATTCATAACACTTTATTTCGTCTAGCTCTAAATAAACATATACTTGGTACATTTATTATAAATCTACGGTATCATATGCCGAGAACACAGATACACGAACAAAAAAAAAACAAAAAAGAAGAAGAAATACAGTAGAAAATTGTTGAATGTTGTCCAATTATTTACACAGAAGAAATAGTATGTATTTTACACGATAGGTAACAAAAATAGATTGTCTAAAAGATTGAACTTATCCTTAAAGAGAAAAAAAGCTAAAAAAAAGTACTTCGAAGAAAATAAAAACACCTATCATGTATTTAATAAATGAGTGAACTCGAACGTATAATATTATTCGTCACGAAAAAAAAAGAAGAAAAAAAGGATTAAAAAAAGATATCATAAAAGACACATAGTCGCGTATTCATAAAGAAAAGCTTATCGTACAGATTGGAAGAAAATCGTTGAGAAACTTGATAAAACACAGTAAAAAGAATCAGACACTGATCGAAGAGTAAAAAAAAACACACTTAAAATTAAACGATTACGTAGTACAAAAAATTTTGAAAACTTGTTAGGCCTCTAATACAATTTACTAATACTAATTATTATTACGTAAATAAAAATAAATATAACTTTACAACTTTTCGTTCGACAACTTCCTATTTAATCATGGTAACTATGGGGTTCGGATTTATGGAAGATATGTTATTTCGTCGGAAAAATCACTCATATCGTAGTAATTTCGAAGATATGTTTTTATTCAATATGATATAAATTCTAACGAATTCCGCGAATAATTAGATAGGTGCCCAATTAAACGCCCTGAAAATATAAAATTCTAAATTAATCTACCATATAACCTCCCTTCTTTTCGCATTTACTACGTTTTTACGTAAATCCATGGTAACCTTATTTATAAAGTTATACTTTTGAACTTACGACTATTATTTTTAAAATAACATAAAAATTCATATTAAAATTAAACACAACTCGATTCACTTTTCAATTTTCACTACAAAACGAAGACTTCGTATAGGTATGAAAAATTATTCGAAAAATCTTCTACTTCTACCGTCTAAAATTTATCACTATATGTTTTCATTTTAATCTTATAATCTATAAAATTAGGTAGGTGGAAAGGTACACGAAAACGTATCACGCTACGTAAGTAGGTAATTATGTAGGTACCTATAATTTGTAATTTCGATAAACAAATAATTATATAAAATGAAGTCTGTGGTTAGTATCAATCGTAGGTACATTGGTAGGTACATTATATGCTACTAATACGACGAATTCTATACAAAATCGATTTTACTAAAATGCTTATTCGAACTAGATATAATATTATAAACGCACGTTCTCATATACCATAAATACATACAAGGAGAAGGACTCGCGAAATTATGTACATGTACAGACAGAATGATGCAGACGTTTAAATAATCGATATCTAAATTAATAACAAACATTTACATCTAAAAACACTTAACATTTATAGTAAAACATGGAACTCGATACATGATGAGTACAAAGTATCTCGATACATAAAATACATCAATATTGTAGTATACTTGGTTCGGGTACCTACATAAAACTTTTCGGTATACACAATTAGGAGGATGAAGAAATAGGTAGGTACAAGTAGTTGGATTTAGGAAAGAAAGATAGATAGGTACCTTAAAGTAATAAGATTTTACGGAGAGTCGTTGGATTCGGAGCCAATCTTCTGGATCGGAAATAACGGATACCATCCAGTTACGTGTTCGCATAATTTTAACGTATCGACTCGTATTTCGGCGCTGCCCAAACCTTGATTGTGTTCAAAGCCTTTTTGTCTTTCCCACAGCATGACGACTAGAGATCGGTCTGATACGTCTCGGACTGCGTATTTCAGCGTTTGATTATACTCCGGAGTGAGACTTTTGGTAACCACTCGAGTTTTACGTTTAAGCAGCAGTCGGTCTCCATCTCTTAAGTACATTTTTACATAAGTGTCTGCAAAAGTACAAGCGAAAAGAGATTAATGAAGAATGAAGCGAAATTTCAGAAAATCGTGCGATTTTATTCTCACCTGGTGGATTATCTGATGGAGTCAGACCTCTAGCGCTGCAAACCTTGACTGCTAATTGGCCCTTGGTGATGCACAGTTCTAGACCCAAGTCTATGTTTCCACCTGTAAATGAAATCGTGTTGGTTAGAAGATATTGCAAGGAGGTACATCGAAGACAGTTGCATTAAAGCGAAACATGAAAATAAATTAAAACTTGAATCACATCACACTACAGCTATTTTAATCTACTAAACTCTTCTCGTGACAATTTTTCGTATTGTTGATAAATTTTCATTTTGTATAAAAAGTACCTAGGAACATTCTACAGGCAAGGCACGAATGAATGGCCTGACTACTTTCAGTGAGCAAGTCCTCAGCCAACTGCATATTGATCAAGCCACAGGGACGCAAGATAAAGCCATTTGAAGTTTTTTTGGAAATGATTTCAACAAACCCTCAAAACTATTTACGGCAAACCGGATATGCAACTTATCAAACATGCAGTCGCTTGCAAAATTGTCAAGACATTGAAGGCTCATATTTCAAGACTACATTATTCAAGAGATCTCGAAGAGAGCAAGTACAAAAATTAAAATCGATAGGTAGCTGAAATTTGAAAACCTTGAAAATGAATTTTCAAAGTAAAAGTTGAACTTCTCGTGACAACCTCAAAAATTTAAAAGCTACAGGTAAAATTTAGACTTGAAAAATTACTACAAAAACACATTTTTCATCTTCTTTCCAACGAACCATTTTTCAAAATTCAATTCCAAAACTCCTACGAGTTATAACGATTTTTTTTTGAATGAAATTCAAAAAATTAAGACGCTGATTTCAAATATTGGCTCATTTTTCCGAATAATCTGTTACCCCTCTCCCTTTCAGTGCCCACAAACGTGGCCAAAACTACCGAAAAATTAAAAATAACATGAGAGGCGTCGTTCGGTTGGGTTTTCAGAATTCCAAGTTTGAAAATTTATCAACCTTTTTTAAGCAATCCATCAACAGTCTTACAGCTTAAACATTTACCTAAGTATATGAAAAAAAAACGAAAAAAAAATTTAAAAAAATTGAATAGTCAAAAACAGAAAATCACACTATAAAAATTGATCATTTCTGTGTAAAAAGAGCCATGTAAATGAAGAACAACCTCGTATGTAGACCATTTCTACGTATGAGCCATTTTTTCAGAGAAAAGAGAGATTATAGGTACTACCTCATCTCTCCTTGGCGACACTCAACATTCAAGGGTGGAAACTTTTGTACATGGGTGGCATTTTTTTGAAAAAAAAACCCTCGTTCTTCATTATAATTTTTTTGGCAGTAAAACGTAAAAAAATGTCCAAAATGACTGGAGCAACAAAGGAACCTCTCGAAGGATCCGTCTCTAATTCGAATCGATCCTTCTCCTAACCAAAATTTCGGCTGCCAAAATTGATTTTTTGATTTTTGGTGACTTTTTGAGAATTCAAAATTGATCTTTTTTGGCGATTTATGTTAATTTAAAAAAATATATTTATATACGTATGATAGTCACTTTATTCAGTAAAAATGATGAAAATTAGTCGTGAAACTATAGGTTATCAACTTCCTTGAACCGAACTTCATCGTTTGTACTCGTATACCAGCATGATTTTGAAATTCTTCAAAATTCTTAAATTTTTTTAAAAGACGTTGAAATATAGTTGGACATTTAAAAATCGAGTTGCGGCTTATCCTCGAACTATTTGACGGATTTATTTACATTTTGACCAATTTTCGGATGGACATGCTCTAGTGCGTTTTTTTTTTACCAACATATTTTCAATGATAGATACTCGTATAGGTAGGTAAGTCAAGAATGATGGTTAATAAAGTGCACTCGAGGAGTCCACCTGCAAATTGATTCAAGCATGAATAAATTCTTCAGATAGATCGACTCTATTTTTAGCTGTCCAGGAAAATTTCCACGCCTTCCGGAGACATTTTAAAATTCTTGAGAAAACAAAAAACGCGCGGGAAGATTAAGAATGGTTAGAAATGATGAAATTTTGTTCAAGGGAGTTGATATCATTTTCAGAAATAATCATCATTATTATTACTGAATAAAATTGGGGGAAAAACACGATTAAATCGTCAAAGATGGCCAATTTTGAATTTGAAAAATTTGCCAAGATTCACGAAATCAACTTGGCTAGCTGAAATTCAAGTTATGAAGATTTCAAACCGTACTCTTTCAAAAATTCACGGTCCCATTCAAATCGAAGGCGAATATCTCTAAACGAAAGGTTCCCTTGTAAAGCATTCATCTATTATGCAAAAATCATTAAAAATATATGTAGGTACTTAAATGTGAATTTGTGTGAATGAAAGTGCGTAAAAATTGAAAAATGTGTGTAAAAAAGAGGCTATGTTGCGTGAATGAATATTGAAAAATATCTAAGAAAAAAGTGATAAAAGTGATGATCAAATTTGCAAAAATGAATGATGAAATTAACGAAATTGAATATAAAGTAATAAATTTGTGAAATGCATAAAAGTGAAAATTGTGCAAAATCAAAATGAGGATTGAGTAATGAACTGGTTGCTTATAGGATGTAAAAATTAACGATGATGTGTAAAAGGTGATTAGGGTGCATTATAGGCTATCTATTTGACAAAAGTGCATAATAAACTGTAATAAATTGACGATGGTGCGTTAAAAATTGATGAAGGTAGGTGCATAAAATTGATAAGGGCGTAAAAAGGAAAAAAATTTGTAAAGGAATATGCATATAAAAATTTTTTGATTGACCTGATTTGGCGGTATTTGGAAATTTTGGTGATTTTACTGGGTACAAAAAGAAAAAATATGGCTTAAAATAACATTGAATTCAAAATTTTTCAAAAAAAATTTGTCAGGCCCGTATAAAATCTATTTATTTATTTCGACGAGCGGAATTTTGAAAATTTGTGAGAGGAGGACATTTGAAGCACAAATCTGTGTGTTTCTAATGTTTCGAGAGAAAAAATGAATTTTTCAGTGGAAAATTACCGAGCTATTGTAAGGAAGAATTTCTGAATGAATGGGTTTTTCTTCAATAAACTTTGAATACGGGCCTGACTTACTTCTGAAATAGTGCATCACCTAGATACTTCTATATTTTCTCGAGTTACCTACCTTTAGTAAACGAGTTAAATCTTGGTTCCAATTGGAATGGTCCTAATTTTCGATCATCTCTGCAAACATAAAAAATTTTAATTAATAAGGTACGTCGACTACCTACTCATTCGTGATTAAACATAGGTTGGTAACTCTAAAAATATCCACAAGGTAAACTCAACATAATTATACATCAAGTACACGTCCTAAACACATAAACATTTATTGATACATTCACATCGCATGCTTCATTGGCTGAAATATCGCTGTGGTAAGTGAACATCGAGGTATACATATGCATTTTATATACGAAAGGAGAACACAAATAAAACAATGAGTTCATTATCATTTTCAAGCCATATGTTATGGTTATAAGCTTTATGAGTATAAAGCACACACAAAGACAGGTATAGTCGAAGCGAGTCATATGGTTCCACGAATTAAAAAAAAACAACAAAAACAATAGGTAGTGTATTTGGAGGTGCAATACACTTTGGTTAGTTAATCGAAGAGTACCTCTGATCTAATACATAAGATGAGTGACATGTCCTTGGGTTCACATTTTGAAAAAATTCATGGGGTACTAAAGTGTATAGTGGGCATCACCTTGCTTTTTTTCATCTCTCAGTTCACTTTCCTTATTCTCAAAACCCTGAGAAAGAGTGAGGGAAGTGAACCAGGGGAGATGAGAAAATTTTTTTGAAGCTTCGAGACACTACACACATTCCACGAATTATTTCAAAATTCTACAACAGGAATACAATCACTTACATTATCAAAGGGTACTCTCGCAAAGAAACACGATCATGTCAATGTCACGATCTCAATCTACCCTGCCAAATTTTCTTAGTCATTGCGTCTAATCATAAAAACTTTTTTGTGTGAAAAAAAAATGATAGAAAATAAATCCAATCGATGGATTTATTTTCTAGTGTGAAAAAAAAAGTCAGCGTTATTGTAAATTCAAGAAAATTACCAAGTATATCTTTCAACATCACATAGCATGACACAAGTACATAGGTAAAAAAGTACATACATTCACATTTCCACTGTCGATGGTAAAATATGCGGGGGTTTTGCAGAAAGGTTCAGCCTTAATTATCTACAACACCTCAACAAAAAATTTATAAATTTTTACGCCATTTTTGCACGTCGATTTACGAAGGTAAACGAAGCGAAGGTTTTAGGGTACTACAGCTTAGGGTTAGGAAATAAAAACCACGCCTGTTTTGCATTCAAAAAGTACTGCCCGTGTTACTTTTTTGATCCGGCTTTGCATACTTTTTAAACGCATAACCGACCACACGCATACGCCTTCCATATAGGCAATCAGGTTCAATATATAGCTTCAAGTGTCACAGAATCATTAAGTCCCAGAGGAAGCACATTCTTCGACAGTGGCGCATGACTCGTTCATTCTTTATGTCTTCATGGTTCATGATACAAAGTGCTAACGCGTGAAAATGAATTTTCATGAGATGTAAAGTGATCGAGTGATTCTACAAGCTGTATGATCTTTTTTGATACAATTTTTTTTCCAAATCACTAAATAATTAGATACTTTACTTTAAATGTACATAATAATATAATACAATAGATATCAAATCAGCTTTTAGTGCCATCTGAGCGATCTTATGTATCACCATTACGTGAACGTATCAACTGGGTGCTCATTAAATGGTTTCTAATAATTTGCCTGAAAGTAAAGCAGCCTGAATGACATATATTTTTGTAAAGTTGCTGGCCACGAAAAATAAGGAGTAAAGTTGAGCACCATCAAGTTTAATTTCTTCGATATCATGTAGCTTCACTCTCACTCCACTTGACTTCAAATTCGAAGGAGTTTTTCAATTTATTTAAATCAATGCAACAGGCCTCATCACTTTTTTAAAAATATGTATCCATTCAAAAAGTAACATAACGTTCAAGAAGTACCTACCTAAATATTATTCGAAATTCCTCCCGTAACTTAACCCCTTCAATTTTCCAATCCTACAAATCAATTCACACGTATGCAGTTCAAGTTGCATCATCGCCAGGCAAATTATTCAAAAACTATATTAACTTGACACCCAGTATTTATATCAAATAATGCGCCACTGTACATCGGGTAGCAAACATAGTGAACAGTGAAGCTTACAAATGCGGTGGATATTACACATCGAGGCAGACATCAACAAAGAAATTTTCAGTTACATGTCAGCTTTCCATGAATTTCGAAGCTTTTCAGAATTTCAGCCGAAGCGAAAAGCATTCACAACATGTAATGTTAATTCATACAGACCTGAAGATTGGCTCTTTTCCCCGAATTAAATTCTATCTAGTTTTAGAGGACGATAAGTTTTCTTGAATTTACAATTAAACATTCGATATTTATATGTAGGTAGTAGTGATCATGTAGTAGAAGTAGAACGCTCTTAACGTCGAACTGAACGTGTGTGTGTTATCAGTTCGTTACCTTGGTTCATCATCGTCGTTTTGCTGGTCACCCGATGGCTCCGCTAGTTCGGGTACGGAATCTTTCGATTCTTTTCTGCGATCGCTGCTTTCTGTAAATTAAATTGTATAGGTGAATTAAAATCTTGAACACTAATGTCCAATAGGTGCACTTGAAAGTGAATAAGTTGATAGGATGTTAGAAACAGGAGACTTACTTCGTCTCATACGCCAATCACCACTGCAAATGCTCATACTTCTTCCAAGTAATTCTCCTTTGACGGCTTTCAGATTTTTAAGGATTTCATCTGGATCTGGCCTCGGAGTACAGGAACTTCGGCGTCTTCCTTTCGATGAATACGTAACTGGCGGTATATCTTTGAAAAAAAAATCACACCGTGAGAATCGAATTCATGAAAATTACTTATTCGAATAAAATTTCATATGTATCATATTGATACCTTTATCAGAATTCTGCGTTGATTGGAAGGAACTTCGTCTAGATCCAGGAAGTGATCTTGAAAAGTCTCTGTTTAGTTGATAGGGTTCAACTTCCAACTGTTCTGATTGACTCGATCCTCTTCGAGATCCTGCTAAATATGCGTGATCTGGATGTAAGAATCCATATGTGCCATCTCCTCCGTCAATTTCACTGTCTCTATCTTCTGGACAATTGGACAATATTTGAGTACTTTGTTTTTTGGTCAAGATTGCATTTTTTTTATGGGGTATCAGAAGATATTGTACATACTATAAGCAAATTAATTCATCATCATTTATACCTGAAAGTGAACGTTGAGTGCCATCCAAACTGGGCGTTGGAGAATCTGGGAAGTATTGGTTCGGTTTTTTCACTCCAGGAGTTTCGGGGTTTTCGATTCTATACCAGACTGGCGTATCAATTGTCAAGTCAATTTCTGGTATGACAACTTCACCTATAAGATAATCATAGCAATTTGACTCAATTATAAGTAAGTAGGTATCTAGACAGGTAATTTCAGAAAAAAATCATTCAAATATTTAGACATAGAAAATTTTGCAAAATGTTTTTTTGATTAGTTTTACCGATTTGGATGCCCTTTTAAATAAGATGTCTGTGTTTTTGAAAAAATTGAAACTTAGTTTTAAAAAAAAGAACACATTTTTGGACAATTTTGTTTCACCACTTTTTAATCAAAGTCAATAAATTAAGCATCGGCACGAAGAAAATTCATCTGCTCTTTTCGTTTCTTTGATCCACAGAGTCTAACAAGCAGAACAGAATTAAATAAGGAAATGAAGGAGAATAAATTTAAAAATGGATCACCAAGGCGACTTTTGTCAATATTTCAAGGGGTCATAATTTTTCCATATTTTTTTCCTTGCATCATTAATTGAAAATTTTTCAAAAATCAAAATTATAATTGAAAATAAAATTTTAATATGATTGAAAAATGGAAAAAACACAAAGTATCAAAAAAGCAGGTCTAACGAATAGGTATGTACTTGAGAAATTATGAAAAAAAACAGAACTTTCAGAGAGACCATTTTTCTAATGTTTATTTTAATTTTTGAGTTGGTGACCGGGGGGGGGGGGTCAACATTTTTTCAGACCAACATTTTTAGTCTCAAGTGTTTTGATTTTTAAAACAGGCAGATGATATCTGCAAAATAAGTAATAAGTACCAAGTATGTAGGTACAAAAAATCATGATAGCAGGACACATAATTATTAAGTATAAGCAAAAAACTAGGCAAAAATTGCACATTCAGGAATATTACGACACCCTGTGATTCTATTTTTATTCAAATGCTCAGCTCATGAGAAAATTTTCTCCCAAATTTTCCTGTTTTCAAATGATTTTTTTTTACCAATGTTTTGTTAGATATGAAAAAAAAAGTTAGTTAGGAATGTCATTATAATGCTTGCAACTGCTTTTTGGAAATTGATAAATGTGTGCAGATAAAACGAACAAGTTTCACAGATCTATGTACAATTTGATCATATCGTTCACTTACCTATAAACACTTGTTCACCATCAGGTCTTTGATCCCAAATAGTCACTTCTAAAGCTTTTTCTAAGACATTGCCATTTTCAGCACGTAATTCCACCGTTGTATTCCAGATAGGATTTTGATTAGGTTCAGCAACATCAGTAAATATAATTTGGTCGTTATCGCTGCACAAAAAATAATCTCAGGTCAAATAAGTATTCTTGAAATTAAATTTTAACATTGATCGAAAATCCGATAAATTTTCACACATACGTCGTAGGTATTAATCGAAGTCTAATAAATGCTTCCGGCTGGCAACCTCCGAAATAGTAATCGTCTCTTAAAGGTAAACTATCGGCGGCTAAAATTGAAACAACTAAGACAGATTTTTTCTCTTTGCACCAAAATTCTAATTGCAGTCTACTAATTTGCTCGGTTTTATTGGCATCTTTCTCCTTCTGCTGTTGATCTTGATTCGCTGCGTTCACAACCATATCTTGAAGTTCCATCTGTTAAAATATAGATAGAGATGGGCGATTAAAAATTTTGTTCGTGTTGTAGTAGGTTGATAGATTCTAACAATTTGTTCTTAAAATCGACTTATGATGTCCAATTATATCGGAAATTTAAACACTAACGAAATCTTTAAGCATACGATAGACCTTTTATTCTGCGTGACTGTGACTCTCTCTGTTCAACTTTTCCAAAACTATTTGACTATGTACGAAAATCAAGAACTAATTTTACTCACCGGTGTCTTCGGTAGTTTTCTTCTCGTCGGTGATATCACAGGTTCATGGGGTTCTAGGTAATCGATAAAAACCAATTAAAATATACTCTACTCGTTACATAAACGATAAAAATATAGTAGGTAAGTATCTACTTTTTACTTTGCCGAGAGCTTACCTACAATTTCTGGATTCTTTTTACGGGTTTGACTTATAAGGTCATCTTTCGATTCGTTCATTCTATAAAAAAAAAAAAAAAAAAAATAGAAAATTGATATTTTTTTTTGCAAAATACTTTATAGGTAGATAGGTGCTTTGAGTGATGAGTGAAGGAAAATCTTTTTACTCACTTGACACCTTGTGTTTCCACAACCATATCTATAACATCGCCAGTTCGATCCATTATTGATGTCACTTCGTCAAATGATAAGTCCATTAACGGAATACCACATAATTCTAGTATCTGTAAAATTCTCACGTTAATTAAATATTTACCTACTTAAGTACTTCTTGCTATGTTTGATGTAAATTTTCACTAGATAGTATAATAATTCAATGCATGAAGTGGGTAACATTGAAATTGTGTCAAATTACAAAAATTATTACTTGGAACGTCACGCACAAAAATTTTAAAAACTGTCTAGGTAAATTCGTATGAAATTAATTATTAGTCTACAATTCAAATGGAAAACAGTGTTCATTGTTCAGTTAGTTAGCATTTTTGCGGCACAAAAAATATCGGAAATGGTGTATTTTGAAATTTTGCAATCACTCTTCTTTAAAAACATTTTTGAAGAATTTTGAGCCCAAAAATGAGTTATGATTTTTTACATTTTTGATAACGTGTCATGTAACGTATCAAAATGGATCAATATTTCTCGAGAAATTCAAATATTTCGACGAGAATTGATTTCAAAACTTTTGAAGAATATTAGATTTTAAGATTTTTGAAAAAAGAGTAACTCGACCAATCGAAATGAGTTGAAAATTTCACCAGACAATCAAAAGTTTCTATCTAAATTATTGTTTTTGAATTCTATTTAGAGCCCAAATTGAGTCGATTTTCCAGGTAGCGCAACCTATAGGGAATACTAGAAATCAATCAATTTTTTTTCTGCAATTTTTTAAAAATCCTTAAACAAAGTTTCGATAGAAAATTTTTGATTTTCTCGCAAACTTTAAACCCACTTAGATAGGTCGTATAACACTTGTTCAAAAATTTTAAAAATAATTCACGATCTCATCTCGGGCTCCAAATTTTTCTAAATTGCATTAAAAATATATTCCATTGAAATATTCGAATTCTTCGCGAAGTTTTAACCCATTGAGGTCGGTGTGGCATGAAATTTTTTGAAAATCCCAAATATCATGACCTGGCCCAGTTTTAAGCTCGAACTTTTTTTTAAAATTCCATTTTTAAAGGCCACATGACATATTTTTGAAATATAATTCTATATGAGTTTATGTGGCCATGTGACGTAGCCAGGGTTGAATTTGAGGTAATTTTCTGAAAACTTCTCATAGTAAAATGCATCTGAAATTACTGCTCAAGCGAAGCAATAATGGATACCTTTCAAAAAAATTGGTCCTAAAAACGAAAAAAACGACCATTTTATCACGTTTTGATTCAAATTTTCATTAGTAGAGGAAAGAAGATGATCCCAGTTACCCCTTCTCTCCCCCTTGGTAACGTCACTGATCATAACTAAATTTTGGGCTCAAAATTCTTAAAAATTATTTTTAAAACGTTTTTGTTGGAATAACTATTTGAATTGCTCGCGAAATTTGTAACTCATTTTTGTAGGTCACGTGGAATTTTTTTCAATAAATCCGGGAAACCGCAGTCCAATTTCGAGGTCAAAATTTTTCAAAAATGTTCAAAAAAGTTTCGTTAAAATTCTGGAATTTCTCGCGGAATTTGAACCCATTTTAGTCATCAGGTCATTTGGACTGTCGAAGTGTAGACTATATTTTGAAAAAGTTTACGGAAATGAATAAATTATTATCTTGAATTACATTTGAATAATTACTCACTTTATCTCCTTTCCTTAATCCAGCTTTTTCTGCTGGTCCACCAGGCATTGTCCAAACGATATAAGTGTATAACGTTCCATCAGGACCAGGTTTACCACCAACTACTCGCATACCAAAACCTCTCGCTGTAAATAAATTCAGATTAAATTAAGTATCTAAAAAAATTATGAAACGACTTTGCTCAAAATAATATAATATTTAGGTACCTACTTTTATGAATCCGCTCGTTCGGATCCCTCCTCAAAATAACTCTTCTCACTGGTGATACGTCGGAACCTGAAATGCAAGTGTAATTGTAACATCGCGACAACACATGCACACATATTCATAATTATTATTTATCGTGAGTCAAATGGAAATCGACTCCAAACAGAGAAAATTCACTGTCCAATAGGAATGATTTTTTCCAATTAATTATTTTTATTTATTTTAGCTGCAATAGAGGTGATAATAATACACGATAGGATGTCAGCTGGCTACATTAAAACCCTTGCAGGGGAGTTTTTTTCAACTAGGAAGGTAATATCTGTCTAGATATGCGTATTAAAAAAAACAATCAATGATAAAACTATTTACTCGGTTGATGATCCAATTCCAACTGATCGACGTCGTCGATAACGATTTTAATATCTTCGCCAGATAACGATGATTGTCTGCGTAAAGATTCGGCATACGAGTTATCCGGTGGCTGAACGTTGCACGGTATTGCAGACAACGATTGCCTCGGACTTCCCAGCATGCCTGCCTTAATAGCGTTTATATCGGGTCTGCAATCAATTCATCGGGTTTTAAATATTAAAACCACACACCAGGCTCCTTTACTCCTACGTTTGTTGCAACGAGTACGAGTCCTTAACGAAAAAAAGAAAATTTTCTGTTGCCTAACACACATAGCACAGCAGATTCAGTTTCATTAATCAGTTTAACGGACGTACTGTCAGCTTTAAAATGGATCCTTTTGAGAGAGAAACGCTTTTAACTTTTTAAATAAATTATTACCGAGTACTTCCATCAGTACCATAAAATCTTTTACTCGTTATAGCAACTTTAGTTAAATTTACGAATAATGGAAGATTGTGGAAACGAAGAAACGTTCTTGTAATTGTTTAATCGGCACGTTAAAGTAAGGAAACTCGGCTAGCTTTTACGTTATCGTAATTTCCTAATTTAAAATGGACCTCGTTCAACGGCGACAATTTCCACCGTTTTCTATTTAAATTTCACGAAAAAGTAAAAGGACAATTTTCACCAGCTATACCGAGTATACCTACCTGTAGGCAAGGTATTAAAATATTGGATACGCGCAATCACAGACATTCCCTTAGGTCAAGGTTACCCTCTTTCCCCTTCAGATTACGATACCAAGCGTTGAACGAGAAAAAATACGTAATTTTGAAACGGGTATTTTAATAAAGTTGCATGATGGCAATCCGTCCTGATTGCGAATCGATGTTGATACAGTTGCATACCATTTTTTACTCGCAATATGCGCTATATAATTATCTACTTCAACGTCGAATACGTATACAGGGTGTTTCAGCGTGTTTTTAGATAGGTACCTACAATATTTCATCAGTGGGCAGAATCTGAATTTTGAAAAAATGTCGTGGAAACATTTATTTTGAGATGAAAGTCACCGAAAAAAGCTGTTAGTCTCGGTGGATGCCCCTAGAAGAAGAGGTTCCCTTGCAAGTAGACTTTTTTAAAAATAAATTATTGAAATTATTATAATATAAATCGAAAATCACATTTCCAAACGCATCAGTGCGATGGGTTTTTTTTAATCATTTTTTTCACTCGGAGAAAATTCTAAACAAATAAGGTGAAACTTTTCCAAAAATCAGCTCCCATGTGTTTCTAGACGAGAAGAGAAACTACCACATCGTCAATTTGAAATTACATCAGAGACGCTAATCAAATCACACGTATGCAGGAAACCAAGCCTAACATTTCGTCGTACCTACATTAATCTATTCATTAATTCCAACACATACACGAATACATATAGGCAGCCAGGCACCTCTACCTACTTTATTAAGGTCACAAAAAAATCCAACCATATTTTCTACGGGTTATAATTTCACACATTCAAATTAAATTATCAAAGGAATTCCCACACTGAAATTAATTTCCACGTTTTCCAATTTGCCAACAGAAAAAAAAATAATCGAAACTAATAAACGCCTGCATTCAAAACTAAAACCAATTCAAACTTCGATACGTTCCAAACTAAGTATAGATATATAACTGAAGTATATGTAGTATGAAGGTATTGAAATTCCACACACTCCTAAAAGCCCCAGTATAAATAAAAGAGCAAAATAAAATCTATTCATATATTTTTTTCTCCTGCAACCCTTTGTAACAAGATAAACTGATTATCTTTCGGAGGTTTTGCTCTATATCGTGTGTTCTAGGTTTTTTCTTTTTTTTTTCTTTTAATAAAATTTAAAGCACGTTTTCGAAATCGGATATTGGAATTGTTTGTTAGTTTTTAGACGATATAACTCGAGCGTGAAGAAGAAAAAAAAAGCACAAATATGAGGTGCATCATTTTATTCGTTCTATAACTTGGCGCATATAAGGATTAGTTGATAAAGATTTTCTGATTTTATAAAGCCGGATGTTACAATTTTTATAAAAATTTATCGCTATAAGTAAGTGTTTTTTTTTCTTGTTCGATTCACTCCCTTTTTTGTACAGATGGTACGCGAATTTCATGTACGAGAAAAACTTTTCCTGTGTTTGCTATATCTTCGTCATTTGTTTTCTTATAATTTTATATATTTTTTTATTATAACTCGAGCATTAATAATACTTCTACGTGGACATCCGAGCTGTGTAATACAAATTTACAATAATCAAGATATTTTACTCACAACTGAGATCCTCGGCGTCTTGCTCTTCTTTCTTCGTCTGTGAATTCTGCCAGTGAAGGTGATGATGATTCGCCTCCATCATTAGGTCCTATTTTTAAATTAGAATTTGTTTATTAATAATGAAGTGATTTCAACGGTAAAAAGTAGGTAGGTACTTCGAAAAGTATTTTTTTAATATGTTTACAAAGAACAATACCCGGCTACAATTTCAATGAAAAATGAACTTTCACAAGAATATCTATACCTATACACGAAAAACCCAATAACCGAAATAACTGCCCTGATTAATTTTTCTATTTTTTGAAGCACTCTCATATTTAAAATAATTAAAAATCAAAAATTTACCAAGTAGGTAGGTACTTATCATTCAAACCGGCAATATTTTAGCGAAAATGAAAACACGAACTACATACATAAGTATAGGTACGCTTAGTAAACTTTTCAAAATATGGACAAAATATCCGAAAACCAAATTTCAACATTTGCAGCTGATTTGAAGCCTCTACAAGGTTTAATTTCTCATTTTACTAAATAATTACAGATTATGATGCAAAAGACCACGATACGTCAATAAAGTTATAGCGTTCGCAGTGAAAACACGCTGAGGTTAATAAAATTGCATAACCTGTTCGCCGTAAATACGCAGTTTTCTCTCGACGGTGGTGCTTTTAAATTATTATACGAAGCCAACATTTTAGAGAGAGGGGATTTCGAGAGAACTGATTCAATTTTCGAGGACCATTTTATACCATAACCCAAAATGAGCCCCGTACATGCGAATAAAAAAATTAAAATTTTCTCGAAAAATATAATAATTGGTATAAAAACGTAAGTTTTCGAACCTCGGAGGCTCCAAGTGAGTAATAACTCAAAAATAACTTCCATCGATTCCACTCGACATTAAAAAGCACCATTTATTTTTAAAACTTGCAAAACCATTGTCGACATGATTCAGCAATCTCGATAAAATAAGTTACAACATAGATAGACGAGTCGTGTTGTAATAAAAACTAGAAAATAAGGAAGAAAAACGAATAAATGGGTGAAAAGAAAACGTCAAAATAGACCCAGAAGTAAGTAAAAGTTGAAAATCCAACACCAACACTATGGGCGAATATGTGCCTACGTTGATTTCAAAATACTCGCGAATATTTGTGAAGTTTATTTTTAATCTAAAACTGGTGGGTAATTTTTTTTTTCATCGAGTCCACGATTTTTGTAGACGCCTTTTAGCAAGCCTCTTACGTATATTAAAATTGGAAATTTTCTACACCTTGACGTCAGAGTAAACAGCGAAAATTTTCAAATCACTCCGGTTGAAAGTTTTAATAGCTTTCATAGTGTAAAGCGTAACTCCTACGCGTCGGCTTTTCGAAATACTTCTCTCCATATCCCTTTTCACTTTTTTTTTTTTGGTAAGCAGACACAAAATGTGAAGCGAATTAAAACGGAACTGTATATTATACAATTGCAATGGTTGAAAAAGCACATTAAATTCATTGAATTGCGTTTCTATCGATGGAAATTCATCGAATCTGTTCCATTCTACGAATATTATTACTCTTTAAATGTATCTACCTACTTCAATCTTGCTTGGAACCTACTTATCAACAGCTGAACCAACAAAATGAAAATGTTTGGCCAGATTCGAAAATGTTTGATGAAACTAGTAGCACGAGAAATTTTTACTTTTAGGGCTAATTTCCAAAAGCATTTCTGGCGATAAGTTTAATTTCCGTTATGTTCTTTACGTCAAAAAGGTTTATTTAATTGCGATGAACCGATAAAAGTGGCGTTTTACAAAAACACTGTTGATTCGCCACAACACTAGAACTTCTCCGCGTTGAAATCAGATTAAACAGTAAACCGAAATGTATAAAAGCGGAAAGTGTTTTTCAAGCAATGTTTACACATTACTTACGGTCTATTTCCTCACTCCTATAACCCATTCGATGTTGATTTACGCGGCGAGAATCGATACAAAAGTACCAACTTTAACATATGTAGTATAAACTCAGCGTGCATGAAAATTTCCAACTTACCGCTTAAATCACTCAATGGCTTTGGTTTCATAGATTGTCTTCTTACAGCTGGACTAAACGATTCTTCGTTATCGCTTGACATCGGTGGCCGACACGATGCTCTTCGTCTAGCGTCGATATGCAATCCTTCGTCTTTATCATTAGGCGATGGTGTTCTGAAAGACGATCTACGGCCAGGATCTGGTTTCCCACTCGCCATCAACGAGCCATCTGGTCGCTTATGGTACACGTCGTAGGCTGAAGCACGTCTTGGTATGGCTGCAACAAAAGATCAGCTTGTATGAAGCCTGCTGATGGTGACATGTATGCCATCGGAATGGATTTAACGAGAGATCGACGAAGCGGTGATTTTCCGAGTACATAATTTTCCCCATGCATGGAATGCTCACAGACTTGAGCTACAGTTCTTTGCTCAAAAGTACATATTTATGCTCCTCAATGTCAGCTTCATTTACAAATTGACACTTCAGTAATTAAAAATCATATCCACCGAAAGTGGAACCACCCAAAATTCAAGAGCAGCGCTAAAAAATCAATCAACAATAAGCCAAAGTGTTTTCTAATTCTTAATTAATCATAGAGTGCAAATGAAAAGTGCACAAGCTTCAAGCTACATATGATACCATGAAAGTTTACTTATTACGTGATCATTTCCAAAGTTTTATAAAGTTTGACAATACTTGTCACATTTCCGCCAATGATCTTCGCTGGAAGCTTCTAACTCAAATCGTGAGGTAAGCTTCCAATAAATACTTGGTAAGATGCAATGTGCTAAACAAAAGTTCAATTATATATGCGGGCATTACGAAAATACAAAAATGCATTCTAGAAGCCCAGTCGAAAAAATTCAAAATATCTTAAGCAACTTTCCCATCCAAAATTATTATATGTAAAAAAAAAAAAAAAATTCAAAACTAACAATGCAATTTTTTCATTCAAAATATTGAAAAGAGTAGCCAAAAGATTTATTCCAAAGTCAATTGTGTTTTGTGAAACATACTTGTATAAACATGAAATGAAATTTCCCTAAGATCAAAAAAAAAAGGCCACAAAATAAGCATCCTATTTCCCTGCCTTTAAAAGTTACGATTCTGGCAGGTTTTTAATTTTTGATTTTCAAAATTTTGGTTCATTAAGTCATAGCTTTATCTGCTTATTCCAAGCATTTTTATAGAACTACACAAATCAAATGCTGGATGGGAGATTGGGAGGAGAGAGAGAGTGAGGGGACCGTTGGAATGGAAATTCAGATCATTTATTTTTTCTACATTGTTCATTCTTCTGAAATCAAAAATTTTTTTCATAACTAAAACCTCAGAACTGCTCCACCCTTTATACTCTTTCCCCCTCTCTTTCCGTCCATGTCTCAGGAAATTGTCGGTTGAACACTTCTTTATTTCTCATAGGAGGAGGGGGAATTTTTTCATAGTCAATTCCTGTTTAGAGAAATCAAGCTGAGAGGTTAAAATTTAAAATGTAGTCCTAATTATTAATTGAATTTAAACAGTTTTTTATTTCAGAAAATTTGGAAATCAAGATTTTCTCATGACGATTAATTGATTTTTGAGTCATCGTCGAGTCTTTCTCGAGTTTTAAACAAGGGGTGGCTTTGGAAATTTTCATTTTGATTCTTTTTTTAAAACAGGAAAATTCAAACATCTACCATAAATACTTTCTAGAACAGCTTAAAACCACAAGCAATCGTGTTCTTTTAGAGAGGGGTAAGAAGGGGAGGTGGGATGGGAGGAGTGGTTGGAAATGGAGAATAAATCAAATTTCTGTTTTCTATTTCGATTCAGTCAAATCCTGACATTTACGTGAAAAGTGTCTAAATTTATAATCTTCAAAAAATCATTCTGGGTAAATTTTTTAAAATCGGAGAAGAATAATACAAAAAAGAACATAATTTTGCTGAATTGTCCTAGAATTTGATGCCTCAAATCGATTAGAAACAAGTTTAAATTGTTTTGAGTATTTCTGAGGGCTCCGCAGATTTTTTAAAGTTTCAATTTCCACAACATTTTACCAAAATGAGTACATGGGTAATTCTCAAAAAAAAAAAGGTCAATTTTGATGTGCGTAATTTTGAAAAACAAAAATCATTTTTTTAGAAAATTTCAAGTGGGAATCGTTTGTATAGATGTCCTAGATCCCTTTTCTAATGTTGGCCTCAGTTCAATCCCCCCACTGTGGGCCCTGACCCCCCCTAAAATGGCGATAATTAGGATTCGACCCTCATCGATGTGTAATATGTCGATTGATATGTTCTCGAGATCGTAGAATTCGAATCTGGAGTTATTTTTTGTAGAGGTGGAGGGTGAGGCGTGGGGAGGGGGAAAATGTCAAATTTTGCTTAATGTCGACTAGCGCGATAAAAGTACAGCTGTCTGAAATTTGGCCAAGTCGAAGGACAAATGAGCGCTGCACAAGCCGAAGGACAATCTCAACGTTTTTTCGTTTCTAGCCTTACTTACTGGACATTATTTGATTTTTAACACGTAATAAATGTTTACTTATTATGTAGAATAATTTCCCTTTTTCAATCTTCGTTTTTGGCGGGTTCATTAGGGTAAATAAAAACGCAATCCGAAGGACACAGATTTTTCTAAACATCAAATTTTCAGAGATAAGTACGATCAGAATGAGCCATTGCGTAGGTTTTGAAAATAACAGTGCGGGGTAACATTTCTATGAGAACAGTGAACCACTGTAGCCACTCACCAGAAGAAAATGTTAGATTGGGAAGCTACCAAAAATAATTGAAAATTGCTCTAAAATTTGCGCAAAAAGTGTGTGACAGTTTTCAAATGTGAAATGTAAGCTTCCTATGGACTTATTGCAATTGCAATTTGCACAATAATGGACCTTCGTGTTCTATGATAATGAGAATGTGTCAATTTTTTCAAAAAATAATTGTGCAAAATTTTCAAAAATCTGCTGAAGGGTCCAGAACTGCATAAACCGGGTTGAACCTTTTTCCAATTCATTTTTAGGAGCGAGGGGGTGGGAAATACAGTACTTACCAAATTTCAGCTACCCAGGTCAATTTGGTAAAATTTTCATTTTTTCGAATTTTTTTCACCAATGATTTTCAAAAATTCGCCAAAAATCAAAAAATGCACTTTATGACCTGAAATTTTGGCTACTTCTCTCTTTATCATGAGTCAAATTTCGCTCTTTTCTGTAATGTGATGGAGGAGGATATCCAACCAACTGTTCAGAGGAACGTCTTCACAATTTTATTGGTGACAACTCGGTGAAAGTTGAAAACTTCACCAGACGAAGTTTCCAAAGTAGTAGCTTGTTTTTTCTCTTCTTCCAGATAAAAATTTTCAAATTATAAAGTACTCAGATGGTTCGAATAGTTATAATTATTTTGAAAAATTGGCTGACTTTTGTTTTCCCTGGTCCTTGTAAAACATCGGAATTAAAAATCCATCCCTATGGCTTTCGACTTCTTACACAGATATAGGTAAAAATATACCTGCGCTATTCGAATCTAACACATTTGAACTTGATTTTTTGCCTAAATTTTTAATTTCGTCATCGTAGCTGTGTTGTTTTGGCACTTGTGACTTTCTACGTGTCCGTAAAGCTGCCGGAATAGGTTTAGGTGCGTTACTTGAGCGTCTATTGCATTCGTTTGGTTCTGGTGCATTATCGTCTATATTAAAATAATATGCAATTCATAAATCAATACAACTGTAAAAAGCTGAGCATTAGAAAGTGAAAATAACTATTTTCTTTAGCTTTAATTCAATACGACGTTATTTCGCGTGACTAAATATTTAGTTATCAGAGTATAGTTTACGATAATTATAGGTACACAAAAAATATTACTCAAGCATCAGCTCGTGTGATTAACAATTTATTCGAAAATTTAAATTATTTCGATAACGTGCAAATTATCGGTTTAACTCTACCATACCATTAAAAATATGGTTACCGATTCAAATTTTTAAAGGACTGCGTGTTGTCATAATTTTAATTATAACATTTTTTTTTAGAGTAGTTAGCAGCTCATTAGCTATTCGTGCTTTATTAGAGATTTTTACCAATATAGCTTAATAAATCTAAGTGCGTTACTTTTCATTATGCTGTGGCTGCTGAAATTAAAACGCACTACCTACTCAACGGAAAAGTATATCATTTTTGGCTTACCTGAATTTCTCTTATCTTTATCTTTATATTGCATGCTTTCATTGGTCGACGGTCTTCGATCGTACGGTGAAGTGGGTCCAGGTGGTTTAATTTGTTGACCAGGTCCGGACGACGAGCCTGACCTGGCAGTGCGTTGTTTCTGTCTCCATTCCAGCTCCCTCTCCCATCTCATTTCTTCGCGTTTTTCACTAGCAACCTTTAACAAAGCCTGCACCCATCAGATTGTTCACCTGCGTAGATCTAGCCTAAGCTATATGGTGCACATAACTCGCGAGAAATTATCATCACCGCAATCGGTGATGAAAACTCGCTGCACAGTAGATAATGGTGGTGCTGGTGGGGCTGAGAGGTGGTAAAGTTTTCGCATATTTTTGATTATCTTGCTCGTCAGGCATAGGATATAAACCGTAATAAACGAGAAGAAACCTTAACCGGCGGCGCACAAAATCCTCGTAATTCGGTAGTCAACAAAAGCCTCATTGCGGTCGAACAGGATATACCTCCAGCAGAATGCAAAGCTCCCTAATATGCGAGGATTTATCCGACATTTTCGGCCCCCGAAATTATTCATAAAAATGCAAATAATTCGCCATTTTGAATATATTTATACGTAAAATGAATCTCGTCTAATAATATGATAATTCTGGTAAAAGTAGTATAAAGGTAGAAAGGAATTTTTTCTGATAAAATACTTATTAATTTTGGTTCGTCGAAGAGTAAATTTTCTACTACTTCTTTTTTCTTAATCAAAAACTTCCTCGTCTCGTCTATAGCTTACGACGAAGACGACGACGATGGTTTTAAAAATAATAATAATAAAAATGAAATCATATTTCAACGCTGCTTACTTTTTCTAGCTCTTTTAACGATGCCGGTGATACATCCGAATGCCTGCGAAGTTCCGGCGATCTCGGCGGCGCCAATCCAGCCCCTAACGATTGTATATTCGTGCCGGAATTCGACGAACTGATTCGAATATCGGAATGTCGTCTTTGTAACGTATCTACGATTGGTACATCTAGTAAACTATCTTGCGAATCTTGAGCTACGATTAATTGTTGTACACTTTGTTGCTTCCGTCTACAAACGCTACACGACCACAGCGACTGTGAAAATATACGTAAATTATATTCTAATCGCTGTACATATAAAGTTGCTACTTGCTAAGATCGTATAAGATGTATACTTATTTAGCTATTTTCTCTTCGCTTAAAATAGCTACTTCGTAGATTACGTGGCAAAACGTCAAATTTAGCATTACTTTAACGCGCCAACGACTTTTTAACCACCTCATGCGCTCGATCTTACAGGTACCTTCGACACAGCTCGATCGTAATTTAATAAAATCTTAAATCGAATCGCGTATCTATTCAGTTATCCTATAACACGCGTCTTCTTCACGCTCGTAAAACAGATTAAATTTAAGCTACTTTTCTCGTTTCCCCAAATTAATTATTAATAACGTCGTCCTTTTCCAAGGCGAATCGTACTATTTTCGTATTTCGATAACGGCGATGAATATTGAAAAATTCCACCGTTTACACATTCCAATAAATTTTCATTAAAAAGCATTCCTACTTCTAGCCTGCGTAAGTCGGTATACTATATGTAGGTACACGTAGTTTTAACTTCCACTACGTATATAACTACATATATACCGTCGTAACCTCCTGTATCAATAAATACCAACAATATGTAGGCCTTAAGTGGGTAAAATTTGTTCGTGACTCCTTTGAAAAAAAAAACAACGAAGAATAAAAGAGAAAAAAGAATCACAAAGCGGTTCTTTTCAAGCCTGATTTTCTTCGTATTTGGAGCCACCCACTCCGAAAACTTCACCTAAAATACTGCATTTACCGGAAAAGGTTTCACCCTCTGCATCCGCTGTATTTCTACCAAAACATCAATATCTCCACATATTTTTTTCCATAGAGCTTTATGGTGTCCATCTACAAGACTTTGTGGATTAAATTCACTTACACCTAGAGTGTGAAATTTTGTTTTCTAAATCAATCAAGCAACGTAACGATGAATTACTTCAAAAAAATGGAGTAAAAAATCGGAGTATCGGGACTCACCAAGAGACATTTTTCGACTTTTCCAAATTTTCAGCAACCTTTCTCCCCTCAAAACTCTATCTACCCCCAAAAGTGATTACATATTTTTTCAAACCAAAATTTTATGTTTAAAAATTGATAGTTTTCATTTTTTTTTACACTGAACGATTGGGTCATATTCAATGAATTTTCAGCTGCCAGGTTGGGATTTGATTTTTTAAAATTTGCTAATTACTATCAAAATGCGATGGATTCCAAAATTTAATTTTCTCCTTCGGATTCCAAATGAAAGGAGGTCCTTCGATAAGGCAATTTTTTCGCACCAGACAGTTATCGACTCGACCATTCTTAAAATGTTGTAATAAATGTCCCAAATACCTACGAATCCACTGTTAGTTAACCCAAAATGACCATTTTTGGGCTCCAGGGGTTCCCAAAGTAGTGAATAAAAAACGAATTTTAGGAATCACTGATGAGTATTATTTTCAAAAACTTTTTCATCGTAAAATATCTGTTTGAACCCGATAAACGTTTTTTTTAGAGCCCCCACTTTAGGCATCCCTAAAAAAGGCGTTTATAGACATTTTTTCAAATAAATTTAAGGACCATTTGAAACACACTAGCAAGTGCTCGATAATTTTTCATTTGATTTTTCCTGTAACTTTCATAATAGATATTTTTTTTGAATCAAATTCTGAGATTTTACTCTTTGAAACAACGTTAAAAACACTTTTCATTTTTCAAAATTTTTGTACTTTTGCTCTCTACGTGAAAATTTTGTTGATTGTCAAAAATTTCCAAACATTTTAGTTTTTCACCAAATTTTTTTTGAATCTCAAAATAGGTGATTTCAAAGTAAGATGTTTTCAAAATCGAAAAACCTGACCTCACTTCATTTTAATTTTTTCAAAGAATAAACATTTTTCTTTGTGAGCTGTCGAAGTTTTTGAAAAAAGAATGAAACGCTATGTTTAGATTTTTCCTTTGTGGGTCCTGGAGAAATTCAGGAGAGAATCGGGAAAGTTTTCGAGTGATGAAAAACTTTGGCCTTTCGTTTTCATCTGCATTTTCAAATTTAGCTCCAGGAGTCAACATACCTAATCGCTTTGAGAAAAATTAAGAGGATCTTTTTGATTTACAATACATTTATGTGAATGGTGATTAAATCGGTCGTTTTTTTCGAATATGAAAACCCAATTTTTAATTTAACTGCTCTTCTGTAAATTTTTGAAATCCATTCGTTGAATTACCAAATTCGGAACTTTGAAGAATTAAGTTACCTACCATACTATCTCTTGTAATATTGTATCAAATGCAAAAATATGAATATCTAGTTATGGAAAAGGAGTTGCGAATAAGACAATTGACCAGACTTTCTTGAAAAAAGACCGGATTCAACGATCGTTTCAACTTGTTTTTGAAAAGAATCAAACAAAGAGTTGACTTGAAGTTGACTATGAATTATACGAGAAAAAACTCGTTTGCCTAATCTCACTGTAATATTCACTTAAGATAACGATGAATTACATTTGTCAGGTTGTGTTTTTAAGAGCTTGTTAGCTGTTTGTTGGAACCAGAAATTTTGTCAATTCATGTATAGGTATATTTTGAGTGAGAAAAGATTTGATGTCGTCAGCTGTGATGATGGTAAGGGGGACAGGGTATTCGCAGATTTTGCATAAGTATCAACAATTTCGTTTCCAGTGATTCCAATGTGGCTGGGAACATACATAAACTGAATAATAAAGTGGGAATTGTGTAGCTCAAATAGTTTTTTAAGAATATTTTGAACTATAGGGTGATCGAGAAAATAGGTTTTGTATAGAAATCAATGAACTTAAGGAATCACTCTGGATCAAAAAATGTTTGTTATCTGGTTCAGAGGTGAGTATATCTCAGAGGCAATGATAGATAGCAGTGAGTTCAAAAGAGTAAATAGATGAACAGTTTGGGAGTTTGAAATTTGAAATTGCACCATTTATAGAGTATGCATATCTAGAATGATGATTTGGTGCTTTTGATCCATCTGTGAAACAGAGGTTGAATTCAGGATATTTTGATAGAAGTTCCAGATAGTTATTTTTAATTACTAATGGGGAATGACTTTTCTTTGAATAATTGAAGAGCTCTATTCCAAAGTGGGTTAAGTCACTTTTTCTCCAAAAAAATCGTTTAAAATTTTTGAGGCTAAAATTTGTTCTGTTTGCAAAGGTCGGTGCACCTTTCCTTTCTTTGGACATAGATCAATTGAAGAGTGATATTCCAAAACTCGCTTTGTCCATTTTTATCAAAGTTGAGTTTTCAGCGGTACCTGGTAGATGAAATATTAACTCACATTCCTACATCATCAACCTACCAAAATGAGGTGTTGCACTCACCTAAATAGCCAAATTACTAAAAATTTAAAAAAAAATAATGTTCCTAAACGCGCTTTGTTCATTTTTATTGACATTTTTTTCAGCAGTATTTAGTGGATGAAGTGTATACCTACACTCCTACTTCATAAATAATCCACCCAAATAAAGTGTTAAACTCGCCTAAAAAGCCGATTTACCCGTTTAAAGGGAAACTGTTTTTCCTCTTTCCTGAAAAGTTGTGAAAATGGACAAAGCGAGTTTTGGAATATCACTCTTCAATTGCTTGCAGAAAAATTCACTTTGAAAAATCGATGACTTAACCCACTTTTGAAGTGAAAAACTTCGTAAAATGTGCTTTTTTTGAAATGACTTAACCCACTTTGGAATAGAGCTATTCAATTATTCAAATAGTAGTCAATTTGGAGAGGTTTCAGCAGCCATAGAGGGTAGGATATTGGTTTTTGAACGAGAGTTTTGGGGTACTTTCAAAAAATGAATTTATACAAAATAATTACATTTTTAAAACAAAGACAGAAAGAAAAATAAAGAACTAAAAAAAAAGACGTAAATTACAGTAGGTACCTTTACCACATATCACCATATCTAATCACGCACAAAAAAATCTCACATTGTCACACCACCACACCCGCACAATACCTAAGCTTCAAAATACAATTTCATTTCCTGCTAGAACATAAAATTAATCCCAGCATCGTCATTCGTCGCGGTCACGCTCATATAATTTTCTGATTATCGAAACATTCAATTTTGTAAATCACTCGAACACACGCAATTTTTTCCGTCAGCAAATCCGACGCGACAACGACACTTTCATTGTCGGATATACGAGAAAACCCCCTGTAGTTTTTCATCGTATCACCTTTAAAATCCTTAAAAATGCAAAACGAACGAGTAAAAATCTCGTCTATGGGTATATACGTATGTACTTCTCAATCGGCAAGTTGGAAAATAATTTATTCAACTCAAATAATAAATCAAAGGGAATCAAACATGGCGTAAAACCTCGTTTATTATCCCATAATCGGCTTATATGGTAAAATGAAACTTCATTTCAAATCCCGAATGAAAGACATGGTAAGAGCTCTTTTACCTATATATTTGTAACAGTCGACTTTTGATTAAATGAAACCGAGTATACTATATACGCATTTCAAATAGGTACATACATAGTTACAAGCGCCAAAAAGCACCCCCTTTTACATAAACGCAACTAACTATATTGATAATACATTTATAAACCTTTACGGAAATCTTTCGATATCTTCTTTAATATATAGTAGGTTATACTAGCTTTTTAAATCATTCCAACACGTTGGCACTTTTTTTATTTTTTTTTAAATAGAGAAGTAAGTAGGTACCTATAGGTATTTTTGGTCTAAAAACATGAATACTTACAACAGCAATTTTGCTTCATTTTTTCCCCCATTTTGATGAAATTATTTTCTTTACTACAACAACGTCCAAAGTCAAACGAAAAGTCCAACTTGTAAAATCTCTAATTAGTACAAAACCTAACGGGCAGTGTTCTTGTTTCAACAATACTGCTCCTTCAATTCGTATAACCTTGTACTTTGTTTATTTGAACTTTTCGTTCGAAAATTTTATAACCAAATAAATTATTAACGGAGCAAAAAAAAAATTGGTACTTGACAGGGTCTCTCGACATTTCACGTTCATCACTTTTCATTTTTATCATTCAGGTAGTCGCGTTGGCGCAGGCGGAGGTACTCTCATCATGAGTAATTAAACAAGAACACCGTTGTTGTTTCAAAACGAAATAATTACAAGGTGAAATTAATTTTCATCATTTTAATTCCTCTCGCAATTAAACTTTTATATTTGAGCATTCAAATTAACTATAAACTTCCCCTTCGCCAATTATTCACTCGAGAGTTGGAAAAATTAAAAAATAACATTGCTTTTGTCAGTTAAATTTTTCCGTTCTTTGGTTCTTTTTTATGGTAGCTATAGTCAAAAAAGAACTTGAAAGATTTTAAACAATAAGTATGTACCAGAACCAGGTTTGATGGTGTTGATGTGTCAGAATTTATACCAGAATAATAACTACGAGTTTTAAAAATATCGATGTTTGAAATAGTACGTATAATTATAGCTGCTATACAGGGGCGAAAGTGGACGATTTCTCATCGAATGTCAAAATTTTGCTTTGAAAAAAAAACAAGAATTTCCATTCAGTTTTTAGAATCACTTAGGTAGTACTCTGAGTTTTCAAAAAAGTCTCAATATTTCATGAAAGAAATAGGATTGGAAAATCACGGAAGATAGCAAAATAAAAAGAATGTCTTTTCAATAGAAAAAAAAACGACTGAAAGCTAAGCTTTAACATGGCACATGTTGCCCTCGAAAGAATTTTTTTGACCATGAAACCGATTTCAGTCACCGTAACTTAATTTAATAGAAGGATGCAGTAGTCTTGAATTTTCTTTTTGATAAATGACCGGAATGAAATTGGTTAAAAGTAAAAAACGGAAAAAAATGCCGGCAAACGAAACACTGCTCTGGTAACTTTTCTCCAATGGGTGAATTTTTCGCGTAGGTAAAAATGTATAACAATTTTTTATTAATTTTCAGTGCCTCGCATCACGTGTAAAATGAAAGAGGAGTAGATGAAATACCTACGCGATTATACCCATTTTCGAGTTGGTATTCCACGAAGATAAATATATCAAAAAAACGTAAATTTTAACAAATTTCAATCAAAAATCGCAAATGCTTTCACGAGATTAAATTTTTTTGGCGTAAATGGCCGCGGGCAAAGCGTTGGCAAGATTTACTAATAACGTGGTCCAATGAGAAGGCATAATATTTTCAAAGATTTATAATTTCAGCAACAAGATTAATCGGTTGCTTCGAGGAGGCGCTCAGTGGCGGCACCGTCGACGAATTTAATTTTCTAAATGCGCGCCACCGTCGCGTCGTCGGTCCGTGCGAGCGGCGTTTTAAAATTCAAAACCGGTAAACGACGTCATCGAGCATTGTTCGAAATTTATTTCGCAACTTTTACGACGCGTTAGGCGTATTAGTAAAATTACCCCACATGTTTTCGACCTTTTTCAAACTCTCATAAACCAAAGTACCTACGTACATACATACGAGTATAACGTATAGGTACGTAGTTTATGTATAGGAAGAGGTACCGTACCTTGTTCATAGTATACACGCTAGATGAGAAACTCTATACGTTAAAGTCATAGCTGTGTAGCTATCGATCTGCTCCCTACACCGCATCAGGCACTCGCTACCTTATGGTGCACGTCTGGTTAGCCGAAGAAAAATAAGCCAAGAAAACACTTACTTCATCTTCGTTCTCTCCTAATTGCGAATAGGAAGCGCAGTCTTCGCATACTTTCATTTTACAACCGAAACATATTCTCGAGTAATCCTCTGGTTTGAAGCTTTTCAGGCACACACGACATGATCCCGCTCGTCTTCCAGGTTGCTCCTTCGAACTGCAAGAAAAAATAATAACGTTTTTATTAATATCATTTAGTACCTCTGTTAACTACCTGTAGCCTGTAGCCTGTAGCTGAACGTTATTCATCTTGTACAGTATATAATACATCAAATCAACCCTGGCGTTTTATATGAATCGTTGAATGGAACCCGAGCACACTTTTTGGTACAGGGTATACACAGGGAATAGGTATGCATACAGGGTAGAGCAATTGAAAAGAACTGTTTTTAATTTCAACAGGAAAAAGACGTATGCTTGAAGGGTATAAGTATACCTGTTTGGGGAAAACTGGGTATATATAAGCTCAGAAAATTTTTTAAAGTCATGAAATCGGTCCCTTAGTCCGATGAAAGCTCCAAGTTTGAAACTTTTTATATGTTTCTGTAGATGATGTAGGTATAAAAATTATTATTTGCCTTATTTCAAATACATCATCTCAAGGAGATACCCACCTATAATTGAATCGGTGAGAACAGAAAGAGGCTAAGTCCATTTTCGCATTTTTCAGGAATAAAAAAAAGCTGTTTTATTCAAAAATCAAAAATGTTTGGTAAACATGCTTAAAGTCATTGAAAGAGAACCCCAAGACACAATTTTTAGCCCAGTTTTTGTCCAGGAGAATTAGCATATTTCATAGGGAAAAGTTTGATAACAAGCTGAATTTCGGTATACAAAGGTTTTTTGATACGCTGAACACAAATTTTTGTGGACCCCCAAGCCCCCCAAATTCGGTTTTTGGCGTATTACTCCGAAAATATGCATTTTTATGCAAAAATGTTTCATATCGATTTTGTTCTCCTCTAAATTCCCCGTCGAATGAGGGGTCAGCGAAGTTTCCAACCCCAAGGGGGGTGGACCTATGGTCACTCAAAGTAGGGATGTTTGGAAAAATTTCCAAAATTGTAATTGAGATGGTTCATATTCCACTTTTCATGCATGAAAAATGTATTCAATAACGTCACAATCCCTAAAGAGGGTCAGTAGGTACTCAACATATTCCTGTCTCCGCCCCTGCCCCCTCCTAGTCCAGCCTAATGAGTTCAACTGATAAGACACCAATAAGAAAAAGTTTCACTTGAAGCTGAATTTTGGTATACGGGGTTTTTTGATACACTGAAAACGAATTTGAGGAGTTCGGGTAAATTCGATGTACGCTTCCCCCTTTTTGTGGACCCCAAGCCCCCCAAATTTGTTTTTTGCGTATAAGTCCAAAAATACGCATTTTTACGCAAAGATGCTTCTTATTGATATTGTTCAACTCTATCGAAAAAAAAAAAAAAAGTCATTATACGCGTCCAGTAGGTGTATCTTCAAAAACATTATGGCAGCTCTTGGGGGAACGAGCTAATAACACAGAGAAATATTTCCCGAGAAAGACAATTTAAAATAAAAAAGCGAATAATAATTCATTCGTTTCAACACAAGCGCATAACTGATGGAAAAAATAAAGGAAGAGGGGAAGGGGAAGTATTAGAGAGGTCAGTTGTGATGGGGTTTGAGTTATGAGACTTGTAGAGTTCACCATAATATGATTTTTTTGGCATGATTTTATAACTAAACTTTTTAAACTTTTCGTATCAACAGTCGGTGTATTTTTGAAAAAAAAGTAGCCACCTATAACTACAACTTAATTCAAAAAACCTGTAATATTTGTAGAGAGAACAGTTAATTTTTAACGGAATAAAGAAAAAAAAAAAACAAAAAACTTTCATAAGGTAAAAATGTAATATCTTAATTATTGTAAATCGTGAAATCATTCATGTTAATAAAATCCCTAACTAGTTTGCCGTAAAAATCGGTGCATTATTCTACATATACCTACCAAAATCACACTCCGACTTTAAAATCATCTGATCTTACACAAAATTCTTTTACGTTTTTCACCTACTGAGTGTAAATTTGAAAACCACCATTATTTCACCCTTGATCTCTCGAGAGCAGTAGTAGAGAAGAGGATCTCAGTTAGGGTGGGTCACCTTAAAATTTTTTTGAAAAATTGGAGAAGCAATCACAATTTTTTTTTGTTTTCTGACTCGAACCATCACTATTAGCCCGAGTCGAAGTTTCAAATTTTGAAATCTACAATGGAAATTTTCAAAAAACAAAACAAAAAAAACATAGGGAGAGTGATCTTTAATTTAAATCACCTGGCCGATTAAAAAATAGTGTATGAATGGTTTTTATCAGTAATAATTGAAAATCGATGTGTCAAAAACGTGAATTTTTCGTATGTACAAAAAGTGCATAATATTTTGGAAAAATGAGTATGGAAAATAATCATACGATGATTTTGGATACATTTTTAGTTAAATTTGATGCTATCATTGTACAGTAATAATTTTCATCATGTTTTGACAAATTTGGATTTTTCTTGTTGATGCAAACTCCATGTGAAAATGAGTAAAATTTTATCCAAAAAATTTCGATTACTGAAATGTTATATGAATCATAATAAATTGATTCTGATGAGTGGAAACATGTTTTCTAATGATGTACGAGTAGTTACCTAAAATAAATTTTAATTAACATTTTTCAAAACAAAATTTTCAATTTTTCGAGTGACCAACATTTGGCACCAATTTTTTTTCATTTTGAAATTTGATTTTGGGATGGTTCTGAACAATATATCGGCGGATTTTCCATTATTAGTGCCTCAACCCGCTTAAAAGAATGAGTAAAGTGGTCATTCTTTTTGAAAATGTAAAAAAATCACAGAAAAATTTTTGTGCCATATGTTGGTCAATTTTTGCGCTTGCCAAATTTTTAATGTCGATCAAGATTTGGCATTTGTTTTATTCAAAATTCAAGTGCTCATAAGTATGTAATCAAGTTTTTCAGGTTGCAGGTTCCACTTCACACTTTTGGGTTTCATTTACTGTCTACTTTTCATACATTTCTTGAAAATTGGAATTGAAGGGGTGACCAAGATTTGGCACGTATTTGTATATAGTACCGAATCTTGTTTTTTGGTGATTTTTTTCAAACGTGGTTGGGGAGGGAAAAGAATGATCTTTTTAAACACAACCCCCACAAAAGGTAGTTAAATAATGAAATTTTGATATGCTGGTTTGAAATTCACCTTCTGACCATCACAGCCTCCCCCAGGAAACCTCAAAATGCCCCGATCAAGATTAATTGGTAGGTACTCTCCCTTACTCTGGAATTTCTGTATAGCCAATTCTGGAATATAAAATCCCAGTCCTGTGGAAAAGTTGTGGTTCAAGTCAAATATTCCAGAAAATTTTCCATATTATTTTGAAGCCCCTTGAATTTTTCAAATCCCTTATGCGGAAAAATTCAGTGTGAACATCTCTTAAAACTAAATAGTTTTTCCAAGATCTTGATACCAAAAGTACAATCCTTCTTCCTTCAATTTTAGTCAAATTTTGAAAAAATTAAAAATCGTTCAGCGTATCTTATTTATTTTCTAGATCCGATGCTCCTGAATCTCACACAATAAATCTCCCACAATAAATCTCCCAATTTCAAAAAAAAAAAAAAAAAAAATGAAAAATGGTTATTTAATGGCTTGGATTGGTTTTCAAAGGAGCTAATATGGTTCATTTCGAATGCAACAGGCTCTCAAACATAAGTCTGTAGAGAATAAATACTTCAAGAGTGCATTTTTTTAATTTTTAGTTGGTACATGGAACATACGTAAATATTGACATTTTTTTACTTTTTTTTGAAATTGTTCTCAATCTTTGCTCGAGATAAGTAGGTACTATTTTTGCGTTTATTTTTTTCTTCAATAAATGGCGTGGCAGCAACGAGGTACATATTCTCCTATTATTTTACGTAGGTAGTTTATTCCTGCAAATTGTAATTTAAAACCCTTTGTCATTGGTAATTGCCCCACCCTGTATACAAAATATAGACATCTACATCACCATCCTGTGTGTAGTTAAACTCGGCTAGGTAACAGGTACTGTTGCTTTATTGCATTTTCCCACATCAATGCATATAGTACCTACGTATATGTATAGCACACCATGCGTCGTCGTCGTCATCATCATCACAGATGAGATTACAAGTACTAATGTGTTTTTCTTACACATATACGTATATACCTACACTACATACCTACTTTACAGCGTGTGCATATCATCAATTTTCGCGTACATACAACACGTACCTATATCGCTATTATTAACCCTGAAGGCGCTCTATGCAATTTGCATCAGTACGCTGCTGTGCGAGCAGCATAGTATCATCTTTCTCTATCGCAGCCCATGCATTATAATTGTACTTGGTAGTTGGTACGCGGTAGTGAAGTTACCACGCTATAATACGGCTCGTATGCAAATTAATAATATACCAGACGATTCATTATCAAAAACATTAACGCTGTTTAGCCTACATTTTACCGGTACTTGGTTCGTGGGATGTTTTTGCCCCTGCTCGTGCTCCTCGCTCTATCTTTCCAACGTATTTATAATCGTATTTTACGTAAAACGCGATGTGTAGCTTGACATCGTATCTCTGTATGTGTAAAAATGTCACAAACAATTACGTTTTTTAGTTATTTTTTCAAATCTTTTTTTCGTATTCTATTTCAAGAATATAATTTCTGTCGATAACTTCGGTATAACAGTAAATTGTAAGCATTTTTTTTGACCGAATTATCTAATCTCATTGAAGAATTAAAAAAAATATATGTGTATTTTAAAACTAATTTCAAAAAAATACATTTTTTTACATTTTGAGATGGTAACGTTTTTTCTCTTGGTCTAAGGAAATGCGAAATTGGGTATCTAGACCTATAGGTACCAATTATAGATAAGTATTTCACTAAAATGAGAATATGCATTTTTCTTTAAAAAATAATCCTGGAAAGTGGATAAAAGGTATTCGAGGTATTATTTTTTGTACCTACATAGCTAGCATGATTTTTTATTTTCATTCGCAAGGTTAACAGAAAAAAAGAACTTGCTTTATACATCATTTCAAAGAAACGATAGGCTACCTAATGTATTTTTCATGACCTTCATGACGAATGGTCATCATACAGATTTATCGCAAAGTTAGGAAATTTCCAGAATTTTCTTTTGAGAAAATCAAGGCAAGTAAAAAAGAGATGAAAAAAAATTATAAGAGCTCCACAGCCTTCGTTCAATCAATCTAGATTTCGAATCTTTTCTCTTTACAAAAAGCAAAAAAAAAAAAAAATGTAAAAACGAGAAAAAATACTTTCTTAAAATTTAAAAACGGAAATCCATTTGAAAAAAAATAACGAAGATTTTTTTCAAATTTTCATTTCGTACCTATTTACTAAATACCGTGCTGCTTTCCAATCAAAAAATTAAGGTAGGTAAAGTTACCGACATTATTTAAATTTGAATGCTTTGCCGTTTAATTCCAACTAAATTCCTTTATTAAAACCAAAAAAAAATCTTTAAAAAAATTGAAAAAATACTTCTCTCGAGTTTACTATACTTATCTTTTTATTAATTTTGAAAAGGTCGCTTCGAGAAATTGAACACTAATATTTGAATACCTGGGTATCTTATTTTTTCTCCTAAGGAATTTCATAGCTTTTCAATATGATTTTCCGATATTCTCAGCATATCATAATTGGAGAAAATTTTATTATTTTTGTTGTTTGAGAGAAAAAAAAACACTCGCTTTAAAAAAAAGTAGGTAGGCAGTAGATAAACTGAATTTTGAAAACAACTATCGCCTAACGACATCAATAAAACTCATAAAACTCAGAATCAAATAACCAACTGGAATCCATCGCATGATTCGATTTATGCAAGTTAAAAATTTCAATGAAAATAAACTTTCATTATAATACCTACAATTTTCGACATGCCACGTGCAGAATTACGAGCAACAAATACACGTTCACGAATTCGTAATCCTTTTATTCGCTTATTTCAAAGTAAGATAAATTTATTAAATTTTGCTTAATTATTGCTTGTGTGAAAAGTTGGGAAATTTATGATACTGCTCGTTGCCTATCTAATTTTATCGTCACATGTTCCACTTAACGGTATTCGTTTCGTAAACCTTTTATAACTTAGGACTTGTCTATACACTGCTGAATATCTTATTCATTGTTTAATTTTTATCTGGTGAATGTATAACGTCGAAAGAAAAATCTCTTTACCTTGAACAAAAAGCCTAGATATACACGAATTTTCCTTTCGTTCTATTTCCTTTCTTTCTAAAAAAAAAAAAAGAAGCACGAAAATAGGAAATCTGAACACGTATGCTCGTCCAGACTCGCAATAAACTTAACCCCGAAAAACGAAAAGCAATTTCTCATTCCATTTCAGTGCTCAAAAAAATTTATCCATCGGCATTGACGTTCTTCGAATATCTTTTTCCACTTCTGTTCCTTTATCGATTCCCATATATTTTTCCAATGCTAGTTATGAAATTACCTTGGAAGAACGATCGCAAAACAACTCGTTAAAATTAAGCTTGCGATAATCTAACTATTACATATGGTATTGTTTCTGCCTTGTTCTATTTTTTTTTTCGAATTGTAAGAAAAAAATTACATACGAAACATAATAGATGAGTAGGTATTTATTTGAGGTGAGGGAGCCTAAATTATATTTTTTTTGGATAGGTACATAGGTAAGTATATCTACTTTTAAAAAATCAAGCAATCAAGAAAAACTTTCTTTGAAATTGGTATAATATAGGTAAGTAGTTGTAGGTTTAAAAAAATTGTTTTAAATTAAAATTTTGAAATTTTCCTTGTCGAGTAACGTTGCCAACATCCCATACCCCTCCAATTTTTGTATCAATTAAATTTATTTGCTGTTTAATAGAAAATTGACATGAAAAACAGGAGGAGGGGATGGAGGCACAACGAAGAAGTCTCAATAATCAGCTGTTAGGTATTTCCCATGGGTAAGTATATTATGTGCTAAAAAATAGATGAAAATTCCTTCAAAAAGTTATTAGTTTTTTAAATTATCAACTCAGGCCTCCGCCTTTTCAAAAAAAATGTGAAAAGAATACCATAACATAAGGACATTGTTTTGAGAGGAAAATCTAGCCTGTAACGCTTATAGGTTAATCGGATTAATTGGAATTTGATTTTTTTTGGCTAGAATGCAGTGCAAAAAAAAATCAAAAAACCAATGGATTGTGAATTGATCCTCAATTATTCTTCTCAAAATTTCCAGTCCACAAGCTGATAGGAATTTGTTGCATGAAAAACACAATTTCTTTACACAGTTCGGCGAGGGGAGAGAAATGGTCGAAATTTTCTGGCCCTAAAACTTGTTGACAACGTTTTGCGGAAAGTTTTGATGAGAAGATAGAATTTCAGTTATTGAAGATTATTTTTTTCAACAATAAAAATAAACGAGATCAATGAGTACCTACCTAATCAAAATAAACTGTCGAGTTTTTCAATATTTGTAAAAATTCAGCCCAATACTTTGGAAAATTGAGTCCAAATTATTTTAATGCAAATTTAATTGGGGAGGGGGGCGTAGTGCAGTTGGAAAATTATTGGCAATCGTGCGTAATTTTCAGCTATTTTAATAGGTAACTCTGGATAATTAGTTCCATTGGGATTATACCTGTTATTTCATCGTCAATTGGAAAAATCTGTGATATGTATTTTTCCATCAATTACTCTGTTCAGAAAAAGATAAAATTTTTTCTGAAAAAATTAGAATGAGATTTCCCTTATCTCACTTAGCTACGTATACAAAAATTTACCTACTCGTGTCCCTCGAGGGTATAAAATCAATAATCGAACAAATTGCCGATATGTTTAATCAACATTGCTTCAATCATACCGCACAATCAAACAGACCAGGCCGTTGGAAATTAATAAAATTCAAAACCATCCGAATATAATAAAGTTTTTATAAAAGTAAAAACACAATATTAAATATTCTTCGAGCAATCTCGTATTGTAAATAAAACGATTCAATTTCTCGCCAACAATTCTATGCTGGTAATAAGGTGAAATTCTGCAAAAAATATCGTATACACATTTTAAACAAACAATAACCAAACAAATGAATATTTTCATAACAAAATAAACCACTTTCGTGCAGCGTTTCGTGCTCGTGTATAGTTTTTCAATAAAAACACCAACATTTGAATGTAAAACATCGACGAAAACTTTACTAAAACTATATACAAGTTGCATGTATTCAAATGAGGAGCTTTCTTTACTCGGTCGATTCGCTTTTCAAACAGAAATCCTTTTATATTATGTAATTAATTCATTCATCTAGAACCGAAATTACAAGCATCTTATATTCGTGTAAGGATTCTCATTCTGCGCGACTTTCCATTAAAAAATTTTTCTCAGCGACAATTATAGCTGCAGGGAAATATAGTGGAAAAAATATCCTTCGAAATATTATACTACTACACAATACGGCCGTCAAATAAACCCTTTTCTGATCTTGGAAATTAATTCGTATCTTGGTGGTATTCGTGGAAGCTGCGGAATAAAATTCATAAACCGAATTTAATAATCCACATTCTTGTCTTTATGGAGCGGCGTTTTGCTATGCTTCTTTTTCAACATCTCATTTTCAATGTGAAATAAACCAAAACCGTCCTCCTTTTCTTATACGAGCGCGCTTCGTCAGGCATTCCAAAAACTTCTTAATTATAATGTCGAATGAATGAACGAACGAACGCGAAATAATAAGGCGAAATTTTTTCATCAAACCAAATCCACTTGTTACGTGTCGTTTTTCTGCTTGTCCGATTACAAATTTTTGCCACTTTGGAAATTTTTTAATAACACGTCGTCGACGCTTCAATCGAATCATTTCTTCCTCGCCTGATCTTGACTCGACTTCGACCATAACGACGAAATTTTTTAATAAAAATTGCTTCAAGTACGAGTACATTCAAGCTCCTAGAGGTTGGTTGCAGCTCGTCTCCTAGACAGTATTTTTTAATAATCGTACACTCTATACGTTATGTAGGTGGTATCCACGAGAGAAAAAAAGGCACAGATCGAGAAACCTCTGTACACCGATCTTCACCCCCTCAAGCTAGATTTCACCTATTTCCATATCGTACATTACACACCGTAACACGCGGATTCCAAAATATACGACTGAAATTTTCTACCTTTGATAATTACGTTAACTATGGCGATGGTGGTGATGGCAAAAGTACATATTATAACAAAAGGTTTCCCAGTGCGAATACGTAGATATGTGTACGTGTAACTATAGCTAGTGAAGGCTCTCTCTCTCTCTCTCACTTGCTCGCTCGTCATACGCGAAATCCCACAACTACAGATTTTTTTCACCGATCCTTTCGACGAAGCTGCTCCCTACCAGATAACATTAAAAGCGCGGCTTAGCCGACTCTAAAAAGAAGATCAACAGGAATTAATTCCGCGTGCTACGATATCATTTAAAAGCTGTACTCGGTGATAAAAAGTTGGTAAAAATGCGTAAAACGTTTGCTAATCATTTCGCCCTACCACCATCATCCTTCATTTCGCCGTAAAGATTATTTTAAAAGTAGAAAGTTTTTTAATTAACCTTTTAGAAGACAATCGTGATACTGAACGGTGAAATTTTTACCTCGGTTATGAAAAATTTTTAAATTTACATTTTACCTATACAAAAATGGCAAAACTCGAGTAGAAAAAAAAACACCCTAGGATTATATTCTTATTAATTATGCCTCTTTTTTTCTCTTTTCTCGACTGTTTTTTCCTTTTTTTCTTTAGTCGTCGTGTTTCTTTTTGCAGTATTTCTAATTATGTATGGCGCGGTGCGTCCTCTACGAATGAATATAATTTCGTCATTTTTTGAATTATTTTTTGACAGTTGCTAATTAATTTATTCTCGCTCGCTTTCAAGTGCTTTTTTGTATTTTTTTTTTAATGCACAGGTGACTTTGAATTTTACTGCACATTTAGAATTTTTCACATTCTGTAAGTTGATTAAGAACCGTTGAAATGTCACATCAGCCATTGAACTCGACAAAATAAAGATAGGTACCTACAAAAATATTTTCATGTTTCTAAGCTGAAGACAGAACCATCTAAACTTGTTTATGGCATTTACATTCCGAGGAAATGAAATTATTTCAATTTATTCGAAACACCTTGAAGCTACAAATACCCAGGTATACCTAAGTGAAACGCTATCATAATTCCAAGGTAAATTGTGCAACTATGCACCCTTTGAAAAATATCACCATTTTGTTTCATTTTTCTCACAGATATGTACTTTTGAGAAATAAAAATGAATATGTAGAATAGATGCAGAATTCAAGAAAGATTTCAGCTGGATTTCAATACATCTACGAGTAGGAGGCAAAACATGAAAAAATAACAATTTATTGAATCCCAGGTTGCATATTGAGGAGAAAAAGAAGGCTAAAAATAAACCAATTATACGCATTCAAATTGTTAAATCTTTCACACAAGCGTATTTTTTGGTCAATTTTATTCATTTTTTGCTAAACTTCTTCGGTATAGAAAAGAACCACCGGTACAAGTACCTAGTTCTATGTATCAGCAAGTTCAATGAACTTTCATTCTTAAAAATTGGTTGGCTCAAAAGGACGTTCTAAATTTTTTCCTCTTAAAAATAGAACCGCAATTTTAGCTAAATATACCTACTCGTATTTTCAAAATTCATTGAAATTAAATAAAACTTCACGCTCAGCGCAAAAATGGCAATTTTGTAACTTCCACTTTAAAATTAGAGATTCTGATCACCAACAAAAAGATTTTATTGGCAACTTTCGCGATTGATTTTCATGAAAACTACGCTCGCAACTTATACTACAAATGAACTGAAATTTTCCCATTGAACTCAAAAATATCCACTGTATTTATGATTTTCACTTTGGTCTCAGGAATATAATCTTGCAGAAAAATTTTGATAAGTCAATAAAACATAAATTCTCTAAAAATCTATCCAAAAATATTAAAATTCAACTCTGAACTTGAAAATGGTGAAAAATAAAAAATCGAAGGTTCAAATTTCAAAGAATTCTGGAAAATATTGTGGACTTCTGATTATTTTGCCTCTACTTTGAAGGAATTCTTAAATGCATTGACTTTTATTGTTAAAATAATTTTTCTTGGATGCAGGAGGGTTTTTAACAATTTTTACTACACATTTTTGGCGGAATTTCACCAAAATTTCACTATTTTTTTGTCAATTTACAGTGGTCTTAATGTGTTTCTTTTGTGTTTTTTTTCAAGAGTGTTCAAGTTAATTTCTATTTACCTAAGAAAGAGGCGAGAATGGTAACGAGAATGTTTAGAAGATTAGTGGGGGAGGGGGGGGGGTGGTTAAGGTTAGAATATATTCACAAAGAAAATTACAACTGATATAATTATGTACTAGTTAGAGTGTCTATTTAATTGTATGCGCTTGCACCGAAATAAGAACTGGGAACTATGTACATACTATAGCTATACACTTGTATATTTGTGATAAATTTACAAATATACACCTTATAACAACACACAGATTAGTAAGACGAAGTACATATAACTAACTGTACCTTATACAATAATAAGAAAATACTATACACATACCAAAACAATGATGAAAAGGAATCCGTGTTCACAAGAGACCTCTTCAAATAGTAACATATATCACAACAATTCAAGGGCTTGACGTAAAAAACATATATCGCAACAATTAATAGAATCACATATCACAATATGACACGCACAAAGGGCTGAAGTATTGATCAGGTACCCGAGATTATCATCTTTGATCACATATAGTGCCAGGACATACATAAGCATAACAGACCAAATTTTCCTTTGTATTTCTTCACCGCAGCTACTTAATGTAGTGAGCCTCGAACTGTTCCAGTCACTTTGGGGTTCGGCTTAAATCGGAGTTAACACATAGACTAAGGAGGAGAATAATACAGTCACAATCATAGTATCACATACTGGCATGGATGCTACCTCACACCTACATAATTTCAATGTACGTTTCCAACATTTTTTCATTACAATTTTTTGACAAATTTTATTGGTTTTATAAATTTTTTAACAATAAGTACTTACTTAATTGCTGTTTTGATAAATTCTACTGATATTTTACCATTATTTTGATGATTTACAGGCATATTAATGCTTTTTTTTGAGCATTTTTACATAATTTTAGGGTACCTACATTTTTTTTTCTTGAATATATTATACTCACTGGAAAGTTGACAACGAGCAGTGTTTCACACAATTTTCCCTTGATTTTGTTTAATTTTATAGAAATTTTCACATCCGTTTTCAATATTTTTTTCAGTATTTTTATATATTTAAAAAAAAAAATTTAACGAGTTTTAATGACATTTTACGCAATTTTCGTTGATTTTTTGTTTGTTTCTATAGTTAAGTAGTATACTTAATTTTATTGTTTTTTGTTGATTTACAGCCATTTTAATGATTTTTATGAACGTTGCAATTTTAGTGAATTTCATCAAAATCTCGTCATTATTTTGTAGGTGATTTACAGTGGTATAAAGTTTTTTTGTGGAATTTCACATCATCTCAGCACCATTCTTTTAAAACGTTTTTTAAGTATATGAACTTTTTGCAAATCCATAAATTCCATTATTAAATTTTGATGATTTTATACACTGATTTTAATACTTCTTTGAGTGATTTTTATATCATTTTAACACGTTTTGGTTTTTGTTATCAACTTTTTCATGTATTTTTGGCAATTTTTGTGTAATTTTATAATTTTTTGGTGATTTACAGCAATGAACAATGTTCCTGCTTTATTGAACGTTTTTTTAGGATTTCAACAGGTTCTGACACAGATATAAATATGTACCTACTTATTAAACTGGATTGGAAACTTACTTATAACATTTAAAATGTACAGAGAAACATGTCTCAAAAAGGTGTGACCTATTTTATTTTGAGGGTGAAGCTTCAAAATGTCAGTTTCAATTACCTATACCTACTTCAGAAAAGTTTGAATGATTGAAACCGAAAGAAGGTAGCATCAAGAGTGTTTTAGATGAGTTATTGTGCGAAAACTTGCAATTGTGAGTTTTCTATTCTACTTTTATCGAAATCAGCTGATCTTTACCTCCGAATGATTTAGCCAATCAGAAGCGAGTATTCGCCGAATTTTGAAAACAAGAGCTTCCGATCCTGTTTACCAAATATTTATACTTATCTATGCGTTCTGAGTAAGTAGGTACTTCTCCAGGTTTTAAAAAAAATTTCAAGTAAAATGTCATATATCTGCATCACTTATAAATTAGGTACCTACCTACTAGATTCTAAACTTGAGCGAAATTTGAAGCTTCTAAATTCCCACCTCAAAAAAAGAATCGGAACAGATTAAAATTTCCCTATAGAAATTTCGCATTCGAATTAAAAGTTTTTCAGTTATTATGGTCTCTACCACATATGCTCGTACCTACTTCAGTTTTTGATTTATTCCTCCCTCTGGGGTTATTTTCACGCATTCTCTCTGCTTTTTGCTGCAAATCATTATTACAATAAGTGCTCGATGTTCGTTGTAATAAAATATTACACATAAGAGAGTTCAGCCTCACTTATTGTAAATAAGAAAGACGCGACGATTATTCAAATCTCATCTTTTATCGAATAGTTAGCCCACATACGAATAGGTAGCAGCAAAATTTCAACTTTCAAGAAGGTAGCTTTCTCTCGCTACTCGACACTTTTTCCAGACCCTCGTCAAATTTTATCCTCCACAATTAGATTTGACTTTGATCACGCGCATCAAGCCGTTTTGTAGATTGGTTTGATATTCCGATTATCTCGGGGATCAAGCCACATATAGCGAGCACGATGGGTTGAAAAAGTCATCGTGTATTTTTTCCGTCATCGTCATTACCTATTTGTGATTTATGAATATTTACAGGTGATACTCGTTTTTTTTTCACACGAGCAATACACCCGGGTAATTTGAAAATTGAGAGTTCATCAAACGAACAACCCTATACGTGGTAGGTACTTGAATTTCACCATAACATAACGCGACAAACGTTAAAATCGTATTTTTAAAAATAGAACGCGTATGATTAAAAAAAAATAGTGACGGTGAAGAATTTCACACATGGAGTAACCATCAATTTTACCATAGAAATAATGTCAATAAAAATGACATACTCGAAAACGAATGTAAATAATTCCATACGTCTATTTTTTTTTCGCCTACCTTTTCTGCTGTATATGTGTAGGTATATACACGCTTATGTATCGCAATGACATATAGCTTTTTAAAGCTTACATTCGATTAGACAATTCGCGCGCTTTTTAATCTGGCTTCAACGTGAATATAACTATCTGTTGCGAATGATGGCGTAAATTGTACATATGCTCCGATGGGAGCTGGAATCGACGAAGTAGGCGGGTATTCTCGATAAAATCGTATACACGTATGTGTAGAAATGATTATATTGTAGTAGGTATGTACTGTAGTATGTACACTACATTTATATACGCACCACTCGTACGCATTATAAACGAAACTCGTCTATTTTTGTACTTTTCCTGTATTCCTTTTGAATTTCTCAAACCGACGCGACGATGGAATTTTTGAAAAATTTGTATTGAACGATGGCTTAAGACGATACAATGGAATTCGTTTTGTCGGTATAAACCTCTTTCTTCATGTAGGCTGATAAAAAGTTCACCAGATTCAATAAACCACCTTATTATTGGATTTAATGCCTTTCGGCGTCTATTTCGAACAATATTTCAAACGATTTCGCACACAGCTTGATGCTGAACGAGAACGAAGCACATAAAGACGCGCGTCAGTCGTTTTTATCAAAGAGAACGTGTTGAAAAAAATCCACCCTGATCAGGTCTACGAACTACGATCTTAATTCTTCATCGTTTCGCAACTACGCGAATTATTTTCTTTAACAGCTTCGAATGGTTTGAAAGACGAGACAACGGGATCTTTCTACGTTAGATTTCAAAGCAACCCTCAAAACCTCATAACTTTTCTATGTAGGTAAACTAAAAGTTTCTCCGAAGAATCCACAATGGAATCAGGTCTTCGTTCACTTTTTGTATACTGTAGCGAACTTGCAGGGTATGAAAAAATTCAGGGGGTGAAATTAAAACAATGTAGCAACAATCGCAGTTGGTAGTTCTTTGACTTTAACTGAACCATAACTTTTTCAGTTGGAATTTTTTTAAATGCATAAAAAATTTCTGAAAATTTCGGACCAAATAGAAGTGTTGATTATTAGCGATGGTAAAATTCAAATAGGTACCTACTAACCTGGTTAGGTACCTTCTTATAAATTAAGTTGTATTAATCTGATATTTAATTTAATGATTTTCCATGAAAAATGAAATGGGATGGTTTTTTTTCAATGAAAAAAATCCTGAATTATTCTACTTTCTAAAGGTATCTATCCATCAAATCACACTCAATGGATGTTTTTCCAAAAAAATTGTGTCGGATCTAGTTTTCTTAAATAGAAAAATTCATTTAAAAAACAACAACAAAATTTTTGAATGTAGAAATAAAATCAAAAGAATGAAACATCCAGATAAAATTTCTTTTTACATGATGCCAAAATTGGTCTTTTTCTCAAACAACTTTGAGAGACCAATGAAATTTTTTTTTTGCAAAGTTCACAAGTCTTTGGTAACACTGTACACTTCTAACAAGAGAAGTAAGAATCCAAACCGGTTAAAATTGTTAGATCCAAACAAAAAATGGCCAAATGAGCTTGTGAAAATACCCTATTAGCCAGAATTTGAGGTCTTAAAAATCAACTTCCTGAATTTCTGAGAATTTTTAACAATGAAATTTGGAAAGAAAATGCAAAAATAAAATGCAGTTGAACCAGAAAATTGAAATTTGATATGCATGCATTCTACTTTTGACTTTTCCTGCCTCAAATTGATTCGAAGAGGAAGTAGCTCTCAATTGTTTTTAGTAAGTACGTACCTACATAGTTCAGGAACATTCAGAAAAATTTTAGAATACGAAATTTCCTCAAAATTTAAAAACCAACCTTACTTTTAATCCCTCAAATCACTGAATACTATTCCACTGTGAAGAAATTACTATGTACTTATGTAGTACGTGAATTGTACCAACAAAAATTTTTTTAAAATTTATATCGGAAAATTCAATAAATGAACATTAAATAGGTAAGTACTTGTCTATTATATGCACACAGGAAATCTAGAATCCAATAATTCAGTGACCTGATAGGTACTTTAATGAAAATATTTCCAGAAATAGCAATAGCATTATACGGTTACCTACGTGTTTTTATTTTTTCACATACCTAGGTACATATACTTATACGAGCAACGTACAATGTAATTACGAGTCTCTACTGACCCATGTATTGTTACGATTTAATAACAAAAAATGAAAAGGAAATGAGAAAAAAAATGTAATTCTTTGGTATAAAGAGAGAAATTTTTCTACCTTAATAGCATCATTCTAGGATCCATACGCTTGGCTCATGCTATAATCACCCGATTCAGGTGTATTTTTTCCTATCTCTGTAACAGCGATAAATGCTGGTGCAGAAGCTAGCTCATAATACGTAAATAGTATTTCAACGTTTTATATTTGAAAAAGCCGCTCAAGTAATAGAGCAATTAAAAGCTGCGACTTGATCCTTTTTGCGGAGGTATTAGATTTCCTATATGAGGAAAAAATTTCATTTAGAACTTTTGTAAACACGTTTTTAAAATTTATATAGGTACCCATTTTTTTTTTTACCTTGGTCGAATCGTTTTATAACTCGGGAACTCGGTATAACTCGAAGTGAAAAAAAAACTCGTAAAATACTAATATGAAAGTTTGATTAAAAATTCACCAAAAAAATTGCCATAAAGTTTGACTTTATTGGTAAAAGTAACATCGATTTTTTTGAAGCTTTTGTGGGGAAACATTCGATATTGTAGGAAAAGGCAAGTACATACATAAATACAGCGAATGAGCAGAAAAGAAGAAAAAACGTATACAAGGAACGATACTGTTGGTGAAATTTCTTGTTAACCATCTGTGCAAGAAATTTATGAATTAACATTTGAGGGTTGCAAATTACAAATTTTAGGGATACTGCCAGATTTACGGCATAAACCGGAAAATAATAACGTGTATTATGTGTGTTGGGATTATTAACACTTTTGCATATTAATGATAGTAAGTAGTTAACATTTCCGAAAAATTTCATTTGCTGGTAACTGTAATATATATTTTGTCATGAGAGATTTTTTCGTGTTGTTTTTTTTACCACTTTGCCAGTCGAACATAATGAGCCGTGGTATTTATTGTTTCGAGTAAACATACGAACATCCTGATAATAATAATATAAAAAAACAACACCCTATGTAGTTGCTTCTGCCAATGTGGTGATAATTTAGGTTTTTTTTTGTTTGTTACGGTATCATTTCGCCGAGTGTTACATGGAACGAAGGTTTATTCGTTGTGTACAAACAACAAGTGAGATAGGTAGCCTATTTGTTTTTTGTGACGTTTTAGAAAACCTTGATTGTTAGGACTGTGAGGGTTTTTTTTGCGAACATAAAAATAAATAAATTATGCGAAGTCTCTGTTTAAAGACATTCAGATTTATTTGTTTGATTATTTTTACTCTGATGTAGCCATAAAAGGCACGATCAAAATTGGTACTTCTACCTACTCGATGAAAGGCTATACACTGAATGTTACACAATGTACCTTAGTATGTAGTCTGTGTCAATGTGTCAGGCCATGTGCTGTAGCTGCTGAAAAGTTTTTCAAGTTCGAAATTGTCTTGGAAAACTTTGTACAAGGTTTGGGGTATGTGTTTAGTTAAAAAAGAAAAAAGAAAAAAAATCATACTGTAGTAGAAGGTTCGTATGTAAGTTTAGATATGGTTCACGGTAGTGAACTTGTCTTATTTGCGATTCGTTTACTTTTCTAACGAACTAGAAATGGACGTTTTTTCAAAATGCTGACTTGGATCGAGTTTTTAAAAAATGAAGAAAAAAATTCAAAACTCGTGCAAAGTGTCCTGCACCGTAGTTGAATTTTTCTTGTCATTTAACAATGGAACAGAATAAACAAAGGTACCTAATACCTCCTATCTACCTCATACCTAATTCGAACGCTTTTTCGAATTTGTTTTACTTTGGAAAAAGTATGAAATGAACGTAGGTACAGGTAGTACCTTCTCGTACAAATTTAAATACATATTGCTCATCCCTTTTACTTCTAGCTGCTCATGTGAGTACATGTATGGTTCCTCTTTGAATAATTTACTTCAACAGAAATTATTTTTGAGCAATTTTTGAACTTTAAGGTAAACTTATTACCTACCTAGTTAAAATGAACAGATAGAAATGAGCCCGAAGAAAATACTAATTCCATTGTAAATTAGTGATCCCAGTAACTTCATGTTTTGATCGAATTGAAATCAAAAATCTGAAAATTGATCTGATCAGAAGGTTTGCGTCAAAAAACAAGATTTCTTTTTTTGATCAAAATTTTTCTTCCAAAGATAAATTGATAATAAAAATAACCAAAAACTTATCTTTTTTTTTTATTTGACATTCTAGTTCCTATTAGGTACAATGGTACACGCTTGGAAAAAAATCCTGGAAAGCAACAAAAATACTTTGAAGATCAATGTTTTAATTTCCAACTCGAGATGTAGAAATTCAATCATTTTTACTTTTTGTATAAAAAAGTGAGAAAATAAGCAAAATGATGATACCTAATGCAGCTGGGGGGATTCCAAGTCCAATCAAACAAAAATTGGATGATGGGCCATCAATTTTTTCAATATTTTGCATAGTGAAGGCCTCTGACATTCTTATCATCAGATGAGATAGTATAAACATTTAAAATTTTGCAAAATAATTACATTTTTTTATTTTTTTGAAAAAATTAACGTGCCTTTACTGCTACAAAGGCCAGAGGCACTGCAGGTAAAAAGGCTGTAATTGTGTTAGAAGTCTGCTGGAGTGTAGAAATTTAAACAGGTTGGCAATGATCTCTGAGTCATCACATAGAATCTCTAATAATGTATTTGGTAACTTGAACTTATTTTTTAATTCACGATATTTTGGACAGTCAATAAAAATGTGATGGATGGTGATTGGGAATTTGGGACAAAACATAATATGGTACAAAATGGTGGAGGTCTTTTTTCTTGGAGATGGTCATGTGTGAGCTTTGAGTGACCAATACGCATTTTACACTGCTCTGTTTCCTATCGGTGGTTGATTTGGTAGGAGGTGGGCCATAATTTAACTGAAGGTTTAATGCATGTTTAATGGATCTGAGTTTATTAGATGAGTTGATAGGATTCCAATTACAGTGGAATTACAATAACTCGGAGTTGAAGGGACGAAGGAGTTGACTTCAAGTTATAGAGGTTCGTTTTTGGTATATTTCAAGTTAGAGAAGTTTGAATTACTTAGATGAATGTTTTTTTACCTGAATGAAAAGGAAGCACATACAGTGGAAATTGCTTATAATGAGATTGGTTAGTACGAGATTTTTGGATACAACGAGCAAAATGCTCGGTCCAGAGTACAACGCCATTTAAACAATATACAAAATGTTACCTGCTAGAATGAGCTCATTTATAACGAGGAAACCGGGTAGTACAAGCTTTTATTTGTGAAATTTGGTTCATTTTATTATTTTTTCTTCCGCTTATAACGAGTGTTCATGCAGAAAACATTCATTAAATCCCAAATTTTAGCTTTAGCTTTATAGGTAAATTTGGTTAAATTTTGAAATTCAGACAGATTTTATGACATTTTTTGAAAAACAGATATTTCTAAAAAACTTCTGGAAGCTCTAGAACTGCTCAAAATGGTTTGAAACCATTCCCAAATTCACAATTGATTTGACAAGTCGAAAATACAAGTACTTACTACTTGGTAATAAAACTTCTGGACATACCTATGTACCTACTTACAGTGCATTTACCTTCTCATTGACAATTTTTTTTTGCTACACTGGTTATGTCCCGATTGGCACATTTCTGGTGATATCTGACTACTCATTTTCTGCAGTCAGAAATTGCCGTTTTGACAGTCAGATTTGCAGTCTAGTCTGACTAAGTACAATCAACCAATCAGAAACAAGTATTTTTTTGATATTCCAAGATGGCGCTGACTCGTCAGAAGACTGAGTGGAGATCTGAGCATGGATCTGACTAGTCAGATCCACACTCAGAACCACAGTCAGATATTGCCGTTTTGGCAGTCAGAAAATACATTCTGACTGATATGTGGTCATATCCCTATTCAGATGGACTGTCTAAAAAATGCTGTTTTGCCAACCGGGCGTGTATCATATAACGAGAAGATCTTTATATCGCTGGTTATTACAAGATACTTGTTATAAATGCAATACCTTTTAATACGAGAGACCAGATACAACGAGCAAAATGTCTGGTCTCTTCAATCTCGCTGTAAGCGATTTCCACCTTATGTATGTACATATTTGAGTGAAATGTATATGTGGCCCCACCTGACAAAATCAACCATTTCGACAAAATTTCAAAAAATGTTTTTTTTCCTTCAAAAATCTGATCTTTTAACCATCAAGATTCATTTTAAACGTCATTATTTTGGACACTTTTTTTTGTCGAAATGGTCTATTTTGTCAGGCGGGGTCACATATGTTTATGTACATGGCTAGGTTAGGTACCAGAGCTGAAAACAGTACTTGCTAACAGTGGGTAACTACTGTACCTACTAAAGCCCGGAACAATGTCGTTAGTGATGTAGTTATAACAGCTATCGCATCGCTTAAAAGCGATATCCGTTAGTAATCGGTATCGCCAAATAAAACCCGAACCTGTTAGTTGGTACAATCACTTTTCATAAAACGATTATTTCAGTATCATTTATGCATGGGCACAGAAATCCTTATCTGTTGCATGAATACATGAATGGTTGCGCACGCTTATATGAGTGCGGGGGTGTGTGAGTGTGTGAGTCAGTATTCAAAAGCGTTTGCGATAGCGATACCAAAAACGATACTAACGACATCGCTTCAAATAAACCTGTTACTAACAGTATCGTTAACAGTTTTGAAGTGATGTCGTTGTAACGACTAACGACATCGTTCGGGGCTTTAGTACCTACCCGTACTGTAAATTCCCACTGGTTGTTAGTAGCATGCTGGTATAGAATTGAAAAAATTTCACACTGGTTCACATTGTAGCTGGTAGATTGTTGTATGCGTAGCCATCATCATTGCCAACAATCACTGTCAAACGTCAATCACACGCACCTACGACTAACTCCTCCCACTTACACATTATCTAGTTTTGGGGTGCGTGCGCAAGTGTGAAAGCAATCAGATTGTGCTCGCTATACGCTATTTATACCTGAATCAACTCGATACCAGCTACTCCCGGGTTCACTGGTATTTTAACCAGATACTGGTTAATGGGTAGTGTAACCGTTTTCAGCTCTGGTAGATACCAATCAGACGCCTGCATGAATGGATAGAAAAGATAATAAAAGTATGGAATAAGATCTTACAATGTCATTGGAGATAACTGATATGTGTGTAAAAAAGGTTTTGCATCAATGAGATTCGAATTTTCAAGTTTTTTCAATAAGAAATTTGATTTATATACATCAGGCAAAACATTGGCCTCATTTTCAAATGTTTTCATCATACTTTGATATGATTTCTTCCACAAAAATAGAAATTAGATTCTATGAAAACTCATTTTTGAAAAAAATAATTTCCTTTTTAAAAGTTGTCCGAAAATCATTACATAAATTGTAACAAGTTAATTTTTTACTTGTATCATGTTGTTTTATAAATTTTCGCCAATTTTTGAAGGGGAAGAATTAACTGAATTTGTTTTTTGGAAAGGGATTTTTCATAATTTAATCTTTCATAACTTTTCAACTAATCACGAAAGAGGAGTGGGAATTACCCACGCCATTAAAAGAATAAACTTTTTTTTACGATAAACTGTAATTTTCTTCTTCTTTACTAAGTTATGCGTAGTAGATGCTTAAAAACCTCTGAACACGAACGAAATTGATTTTTTCCTCTAGACGACAGATTGAGATTGCAACTTGGAAACGGAAATCTTTGAACTGAATCAAAGTAATACATTTGTACTAACAATCACAACGTGTAGGTACACCAAACACTGGTATATAAAATTACAAACAAGCATTTTGCAGTACCGCATTTCTGTCTCACAGCGTTTAATCAATCTCGAGATTAATAGAAAACAGAACGTAACTCAAATACTAAACAACAAAGTCCATAAATTTCATTTAAACGAAAACGTAGGTTACTCTGGAAAACTTCTCCGCGGTTCTATCGATACCTGAAAAATAAATACGTCATACTAGTCGTCGCCTTTTCCCACCTGCACTATGGAAGGTTAAAATTATGAAAACATCCGAGAGAAAGATAGCTACTTCGGAGAAAGTTTTAAATTAATTTTTAGTCTTACTTCTTTTACCTCTTTCAACAAAACATCCTAACTGATTCAAGTTGAATTTTTTTTTCTCTCACTTTGCAAAAAACTTTTCTAATGAATTAAGCTCCAATTAAATTTATTTCAATGTAATTAAAAAGATGGAAAACACGAGGGGGAAGAAAAATCAGAAAAGTTTTAAATTCTTAAAATCTTTTTTCGGTTTGTAACAAAAATATCTCTCTAAAGGGATTTTTTTCTCTTTTTCTTCATATTAAAAAAATACCTACGAACTTTCTCTCTTTTTCACATCGCGCCGATATAAAATTTACCTTGAAAATACATTTTTTTTCTATAAATTTACCGCGAGAAAACCGACAAATTAACAAAATATTCTTTTCTCGAAACCTACACCGTTTTTTTAGAAAAGAAGTACGTACTCGCGAAGGAAAAAAAAACTCGTTTCACAAAAATAACTCGAGGTAAGGAAAAGGAAATATTTTTTATATGTTCGACAAAACGAATAAAAACCGTACCTTTATTTTGTATTTCCACAACCGTTTGCAAACGATTATTAAAAAATAAAAAATGACGAAAAATAGCAAAATTAAAAGAAATAAATTACATTATAATTTGACGCTTATACCTTTAGAATTCTTTTTCGACGAATCCTTCGATTGTATAAGATTTCTTCTTTTGCTCGCGTACTCGTGTATTTAACGTAAACGGCGAAATGGTGAAAAAATAAAAACGAGAGCCCCTCGTAAAAATAGCAAATTACCTCGTAATTTCAATTTTGTACAATTTTCACGCTAACGCGGTATTTCGTTTCGCGTGTGAACCATTGAAACTGCAAGTGAATATTTTTAAGGCTTCAATTATCTAAACATAATTTTTTCAATGTGCGTTTTTTCTTCTCTGAACAGAAATAAATTGCAGTTCTAACCATTGTTCGACAGAATTTGCATATTTCATTTTAAATTCGGGAGCGTATAAAATTTCATAAACAGGGATACAAAAAAACACAACTTAGCATCGAGATTTTTTTTCTCAACAATAAGTACATGTTGGTCGTTACATTTTCAATGACCTGAGTAACTTCGAGACGAAGAAAAAAAACTCTGAATTAATTTTACTTCTCATTCAGTACACAGCGACATTTTCAACAGTTTATTTTAAATTAGCCTATGCCTTGAAATGATGGAATTTTAAAATACCCTCGATGTATTTAGTCTGTTTTCTTCATCAGATGCAACTCACAGCCAGCGACGCCCTTGAATTACTTTTCAAATTAATGTAACTACTCTTGTGTTATTTCATTCATTCGAATGGTTTTTCGACTGTTTTTATTTTTTTCTGTTTGCTAAAATGAGCTCGACAACGTTGTTTTTATTGTTCGACTTGATAATGGAATTTCGCCTTATCTTTTTTTGCCTAATTTAATTCTTTTTATGCTAATTTCCGACTTCTGTTTTTTTATCCGCTCGGTATCAGTAAGTGACAGCAATAAGGCAATTTTACGTAGTTACAGGGTGGAAATTAATAAAATATGTTGTTGGAAAGTCAGATTTACAAAGTTCAATGTACACCTTTAGGACCCTGGATCTTTTTCTGTTAATACGACATCAGTGAAAAAAAAAGAATAATACTGTAATGTAAGTAGATATCTACAAGGAAAAATAAGAGCTTGAAAAATAGGAATTTTTTTTTTCTTTAACGATTGGAAAAAAATTTCATACCTTTCGTTGTAATCGTTTTTTTTTTATTTTATTTTTTTAGAATTTTTAGGTAGGTGGTAAACTTGTTTTGCTACTCACCATTCTAACTGAGAGAAAAAAGTCCATTTCTGGAAATCTTCACCAACTCCACTTATGACGCGACAAAAAATAATTTTAAAATCTTTTCTTCGACTTATTGAACTTTTTCATGTAATTTGATTTCGTTATTCTGACAAAGTACGTTAATAACTCCGCCAGAAGTAAATTTTTCATTTTTTTCTCTCCTAATGATAAACTTATTCCGAATTAAATTTCCTACAAGAAAACTCCATTAGTTTTCCACTTTTGGAAAACTTTATCCTGTATAATGATCACCCTGCAAAAATGATATTAAACATTTAAGCCTTACACTTCCTTGGAATGATCGATTCGTGCATTTAGTGGCAATTCTTGTAACGTAACTCGTGTTGAGAAACATTACGAAATATTCATACCTAGTTTAACGAATTAGACTATGCAAATTATTCTATTTACATGTAACAAGTGCTGTGTTACATAAAGGGTGATCTGATTAGATCAAAACAGATCCGGGCATTCTCCAATTTGATCAGATGCGCACCCTTCTTCCTGGATATCCCTTTTATTAAACAAATCTCTGAAGAAATACGAGTTTTTTTTTGATTTTATATGTTAGAATCTTTTTAGCAAAAATGTTCCGAAGAGAACAGAAAATGGTACAGAAAAAAATCCTTAGGCGTAATAATTACTTTATGAAATGTTTATAAAACAAATCTCACCTGGAAATTTTCCCTTCCATATAATATTGTGTTTCAAGCAGCTTTCTTTATCTAATAAGACTATTTCTCGCATTAAAATAAAAAAAGAAAGAAACAAAACGATTAAAATCTTTGCTTAATAAATCAACAACGAAGAAAAAAATCGAAAAATATCTCACAGAGCATTAACATAACGCGCTTTTGTGGGAATTTCAAGTGAAGGGGAAACCACAAAAGGAATTTCGACAACATAATTTGATGTGAAATTTGTCTTTGCACTTTTACCATCAATATTGTTACAATGAAGAGAGAGTTGTAGGTGTTTAGGCATCAAACAACCGTATCTAATCCTGAGGCACGCACGTTTCAAATTCGAGGGTATTAATCTCAAGACATCAATTAATCTATATAGTCTTAAATTACACACGATGGAAAACACCCATCCAGAAATTTCTACCTCGAGGTTAATATTCTTGAAACGACACGACTCGTCAAAATTTACAAGTAAAATTCCAGTACACTAAATGATCCGAAGATACACAAAAAAAGTACGAAAAAATGCCCATGTGTCAAAGCCCACGCGTTCATAAAAATAAAAAAAATTACCAAACTCATTTCGTCAAAAAACTTGTTCGGCAGACTCGCACCTTAGGTTGGAAATCTTACAACCCACGAAGATAATATGTACATAGGTATCAGGTAGGTTTATTTTTGTCTTTTTCTCTCAACAACGGGTTGAAACAAAAAATAAAACAGAAACCGCAATTACTCGACTATAAGTAGGCATTTTACCCTCGTTGTTATGTACCTACAAAATTACATAAAAAATTTCCAAATCACATAACCGTAATTCAGCACGAAAATATTTTATTAAAAATGGCAATTTGTTTATAAAATAAGGCAACGCCTACCGACAGTTTTAAACTTTTTTCATGTTTACGTGCTGAGCATAGTTTTTTTTTGAGATTTGAGATTTTTATTAAAAAATCAATAGGTATACGCACTATCGTATTGTTTTCATAATGTCATAACTGAAAGAACAAAAACCTATTTCATCGATACTTCATCCTTATACCTGTCTCTTCAAACCACGACATTTAATTCAAGCCGAGACAAAAAAAAGTAAAAAAAAAAATTCAACATATTTACAACAAGGGTTTAAAATTGATGCGGTAAGTTTGAACTTGGGTACTAAAGTTATAGTTCTTTCTCTATCTTTTTATTATCGAATCTCGTCAATGTTTATTTGTTTTATTTTTTTTCTCCTATACAAGAAGAGATTTGGAGTAAAATAAATTTCCACAAGACTAAAGCAAACGCGCCTCGTTTATACAGTAAAAATACAATGAATCATTTTTATAGGAAATTCTGTTCGCTTTAATTTTACTCTACTTCTTATACTTATAGGTTTCTCTCTGTTACTCACGTTGCACGTAGTCTTTCTACACTATTGTACAAGGTGTTTCATAAGTATTGACTCCGTGCTTCCAATCTAGTACATAATCAGGAAACTCATTTCGAGATATAGAATTTATGTTTGCCTGGGCTACAAATAGCACACAGAACAACGTAATTTATTTGAAGTTTTTTCTATCTGATTTCCTTGATATTTTCGATCTTACATTTTTCTCTTCGAGATAATACATTCAAACAAAAATTTTCCATCATAGTAGGTGATCAATGGGCAATGAATCTACTACACTTGAATAGTAATTTTCCAATAACAGAACCTGAAAAAATAATCTGCATTCGCTTCGTTTTTAATCTCCTCATTCGTGTTAATAAAATTGCATAACCAATTTGCCGTAAAAACACTATCAAGTCATTCTACGTCAATTCCATAATCACTTAATAGCGTATGCACTTGGATATTATTCCAAAGGAGGGTCATCCAGTGGTTCTCAAAAATAATAATATACATATAGTAATAATTTTCAAAGGCATTTGACCTTGCTTAGCTCCGGCAAATTGACTCATAATTTTCAAAAGATTGTACTTAAGTAAATACCTACAAGAAAACTTGTTTTACATTAAAAACATTTTAGTCATGAAAATCGACTTCTTGCATAACGAGGGATGTGGTTTTACTCTTTGAATTATCATTTTTTCAAAGCTTTCCCCTCGCTTCACTCGATCAACTTGGATTTTATTTTCTAAAATTAAAAATTTCTAAAAAAAAATAGAAACTGCTGCCCAAGTTAGGAAAAACAAAAATATGATTTTTACCATCAAAAATGATTTTTGTTTTGCTTCTCAACCTGCAATTTTCAAGTTACAGTGGAGCTGGTTCGAAAAATTTCAAATTCAAAAGTACGAATAATTTTCTTTTGTCAAAAATTATTTTTTCGTTCAAAAACTCTTATTTCGAGTTTTGCTTGGACTACTTAAAGTTTCTTTCCACGGTTTGAAATTTTTAAAAACAATGGCCCAAATTTGAAAAATGCAAAGGTCTAAAGATTGATTTCCTATAATCAAAATTGACGTTTTTTATCGTCCCAAGTCATAAATTATCAAAAGATTTTGTTCTCGCTGCGCTCAGACCGACGATGAGCAAATTTAAAAGAAAAAAAACATGATCCAAATTTTTAAAATTTTAAAAATAGAAATATAATGTTCTTCCATAACAAATAATGATGATTTGCTTCCAGTATTATACAAACTTTTTATAGCTTTTGCCTTTGGTTCGTTCGGGCAGATTTCAATGTTTTTATTTGAGGTTTCATAAATTTAAAGTGCAAAAAACTGGCTTATATTCATCAAAATGTGGATTCAGAAATTCACTCCTCCTCATCATGTGATCTGTACAGTTTTAGAGTACCTAATTCAAGTTGGAAGGCGATGAAATATGTAAGATTCCTTCGTGGGCCAAAAATCTTAGGTCCTGCGTTGTAATAAGGTATCACACGTTGTCCAAATTTTGAACGTATGAAAAATTTTAGAAATATACTCAACCCGAGGACAAAAGTGAAGCAAAGCATGATCTTTTTTATACCTATTTGATGAGGAGGTGAGAAAAATGGTACTGAGGGTAAATTTTTGAACGCTCAGGGGTATCTTATCACCCCTGAATCGTGCCCAGAATTTCTTAAATTATTTTTTATTTAAAAAAATGTAGTTTTTTTTTATTTTGGGAATTTTTGAAGAACTGTACCAGGAAATTTCTTATCGATAATCAACATTCTTTAGAGTTTTATTTCATCATCAAAAATCCAACTAGTTGTGAGTAAAATTTGACTTGCGTGACAAATCATTGAACGAGTAGGTATACTCATCCCTTTCATCAAAAATAAATTATGAAAGTTCGCTGAAATTGAACAAAATATGGGCAATGAAAATCGCTAAAAACACGGTTAAAATATTTTCTCATTCCTGGATACTTTGTCTTACACTGACAAAACTGTTTTACAAGGGAAGCATTCCAAGCACCACAAAAATTTTTGAACTGTACAAAGGGGAATCGATAAAAGCCATGAAGGACTTCAAAATACACCATCAGCCAAAACTTCGGGAGCTGGAATTCGTTTTTTGATTTTGTCGAGTTTTAAAAAATTCAAATCTTGCCCAAAAATTGGAAAAAATCAAGATGCCACCCATCAAATTTACCTACAAGTAGAAAGCTTAAATTTGGTTTATACTTTACTTTTGATCTTTGGAGTCGATTGGTGATGGTTTCGAACCGTTTTGGAGCCTCCAGCGGATTTTTGGATTTTCTGGTTTCCAATTTTAAAAAATAAATAAATAAATTTTTTAAAAATATTTTAAAAAACCAAGAGTAGGGTGAAAATGAAATTCAGCACCTATATTACGTACGAATATACTCAGAGTTATCATTTTTGTGATCCATTCGATTGATTCAGGCACATACGTATTTTCGAATTCTTTTTGTGTCGGTTTCGATCCAAAATTTTTCCGGTGATTTGGTATGTAAGGTATGTACTTGTGAAAAAAGACGAAAAAAATCAAAATCTGCTGGAGACTCTAGGACGATGAAAAACCATCACCAATCGACTCAGGAAGTCGTAAATAAGGTAAATAAGGCACAAACCTTTCATCGTTTTCGTTTACGCATTCGCGAATGATAATTTTTTTTAAAAAGTATGTACTTACGTACCTAATCGAATGAGAAAATTTTGGATTTGAAATACATCCCGGCCAACATAGCAGCTTGAAGATCATTATGCGTAAACTTGAACTTAGTATAAGTTGCCTACCTATTATATGAAGGAGCGTTATTACTTACGAAACACCCAGTACACATAATAAAACCATCCGCAGACTCGAAGATGAAAAACGTTTTTTAGATAAGTTACGGAAGTTTCTCCATATCGAGTTTTATTATATGTGCGAGCAGGTTTTCATTGTGTATAGTAAAACTGTTCGCTTTCGCTTTGTATGGTATACGAGCTGTTCATTAAATTATGGCGTTGTGTTTTGAATTTAGACAAGACGACGTTTCAGGCTCGAGTCGACTTGATTCTCGTGGTATACGTTAATTTTTAATTTTTCCTGCCTTTCGCTTATACATATAGGTAGGTACTATTCGTAGTCTAAATGCGAAGGTTGAAAATTTTTCAATTCTTCAACAAGTAGGCATTTTCAAAAGTCATCCAATTTAACGACGTATACACATAGACACGTAGACGCGTTGCTGGAGAAACGAACGCAACGGCCTAGCAAAGTCGCAGATAATAACTACTAACACCATTTACGCAAGAGTAATCCGGCAGAAACAATTTTCTTTCTCAGATACCAAATTGGCTACTAAATCCCGGCTCCAACAACGTATTAAGAAAATAGAAAAAAAAACACGGTTCGCGAGAATAAAAATTTTTCACTCTCGTACACAGTCATCTATTTGACCTAATACACGAATAAGGAATAGAAATTCTTAGCAACAAAGACATGGCGGATATGTATTCGTGGTTATACAAATATAGAGCTCTCTAAAGTAGGTTAAACTTTTACAACGACGACGTCTTTTCAAAATTGTCGCTGTCGCAGAGAGTGTCCATTCTACATCCAACATCGGATTACCTATCGGTATACTCGTATATAGTGAACGTTAGATATAGAATTAAACGAGCAAAAAGGAGAGAAAGAACGAGAAAAAAAAGGTTCTTTACAATATAACCTAACCGCGTCGATACTTCACATACACACCATATTCCTATACAACAGATGAAAAGTACAACTGCACCGGTAATAGAGAACTTCTTAAACGTGATACTCTCAACAGGTTATGCGAGAAAGAAATTTTTTCACTTGCTTTTTTCCCATTGACATTCGTTTAACCTCGTCGTCGCTTCGTTTTCCTTGAGTATTCGATAACCCGTCAATCTGTCACTTATATTTTTTTACCTTTCGTGAGCTTTTTCTTTCTGCTTCATCTCTTTTTCCTTGTCCAACCATATAGGCCATATACGAGTACAGAAACCTCCTTTTATCGATACAGGTACCGCAACGTTCCGGAAATACTATAATATTTACGTATGGTTGGTAGAAAAGTTTCTTTTGTCCCGTTTCGGCGTGTTTTTCTTAACGAATTTGCACACTTTTGGGGGACCTTGTACTCGATGTCTGCTTGTTATTGAAACAAGCGCGACAAACAGCTGTACTCGCGGTACATGTTTTTTTCTTTGTTAAAGGGTTAGAACTGCATTGAGTAAATCTATTTTATAAGCATATCTTGCTGGAAAGGGGATAAGTATATTCGACGGGTTGTTTGAAGGAAAATTTTTCATATTATGAAACTCATTATGAGAGATTATACCCAATGAAAAAATTATTTCAGGAGCCCATGATTCTCAAAAGAGGAGATCAAAATTTGATAAGTTTTTGGCTATTTTTCTCAATTTCTTGAAATTGGCAATAATGGCCAAAAAATTGGCACCACTTCATTCCAAAGTGTTTCCCCAGTTTCAATAATGACATCTTTCAATAGTTTGGTCAGATTAATGCGAAATACGAATACGTATTTGCGAAGAAGAAGTTTTGCATCCAAAAATAAGTGATTAACCAATTTTCAATCACTCAGAAGAACCCTTAAGAATCTTGAATACTTTCATTTGGGACTGGGAAATTCTTTCTCAAATAAGTTGAATAGCAACGGAAGCGGAAAACCACTGACATTCTTGGGAGGGGGAGGAGATGACCTATCCTAATGTATGTAAGTATCTCATCACAATTAATGTTTGCTTTATTATATACATTATAATGTTATTTTCAATTTCTGTTCGGGTACAAGAATAATTTTTCTATTCAAGCAATAAATAAATATTTAATATTTTCGTAAAAAAGACGAAACAATCAACAAATTATTCAACTTTCAAAAATTCTAAAAAACATATTCTTTATTTGAAAGGTTTTCCCTTAAGGAACAACAATAATTATTATTTTTTCGACATTCATTTCCAGTCTATTCGCATTTCATATTCATTCACCCAACGAAATTTCACCCATTAATAATGCATAATTCTTAAGCAAAATATAAAACACCGTCAGATGATGTTTTCATTTTATTCTTTCTCAATTCGAGGTAGGTAGGTAGATATTCTGCCAAGTTTTTCTATTCTCTTTATGTGTACGAAAATTTTATTATGATACAATTTTCGCATTTACTTATTAATGCTTTTTCATACTTTTTCTGGCGAGAAAAAAATTAAACTCATTTTGCGGCAAATTTTCTATTATACGAAACAGTAAGCTTTTTTTCCAGCGGATAAATTTTTTTTGAAACTTTTATTTTTAGAAAATGAAATGAAAATTGAATTGAAAATTTTTTCCACGTTTTAACGTAGTTTCGAAATACCGTAGTCGTAAGTAGCAGACCAGATAATTTTAGAAAATGGATCTGTAATTTTTTTATTTTAGAAAAAAAATTCGCAGAATACGATGGAAATATTTTTAAAACTTCTATTAAACTGATTAAATTGAAATATCCAACTTTAAAATACTTTCAAGGTAGGTAATTCTTGAAGAATAAAAATGTAAATTTTCAAGAGATAAAATAATTGAACAATATTCGGTTAAAAGGTGTTAGCTGAGTAATTTTTATTCACTCTTGGTTATAGTGAATTTGGTATGTAGAACAAGAATGACTGCATTTTCCAAACAATAACGGGTAATTTTTAAATTTGATAATTCTTAAAAATGCAGGTGCCTCTGAAGTTTATTTTTGTTTTTTTTTTTTTAGAGTAATTTGAAATTCTTACAGAAAATCAAAAATTTTCTAGAGGCTTCAGAAATTCTCAAAAATGGTTGTTGTCTAGTTGAGACGGTTGAAATGGACTAACTGTCTAAATGATTCCATTTTGTAAAAAAATTTCAAACTTGGCAGCTTAAATTTTTAAAAAAATTCAAAAAATCTTCAAAGTTAAGGCATTTGAAATGTTAGTTATGAGAGTTTTAAGACGTACGAGTATTCTTTTGATCTAGCTGGGTTTTGTTGAAATCGAAACATGTCAGTTCAAGTGATTTCTGTTTTGATGAATTTTCTGCAATAATTAAAAACTTGTTTTGTCCAAAAAAAAATAGGATATTTGAAAATATTTTGCTCAAAAAAAAAAACTTTGAAAAAAGGAGGAAATAATATGGCATTCTGAGAAGGAAAACATTTAGTAAAAAATACTTCATTTAATGAATTTGTTTCGTCCAATTTTTTTTATCTTACAAGCATACTTATTCATTCTTTCTTTTATAGTTAAGTATTTATCATAGCTGCTGTTCAGAAAATTTCTTGATTGAACCCTACCAAGGCTATTATATTTTCAATAAAGGAAATAAACATTCGACATACCTGGGTGTTTTTTCACTAGTAGTATTGGTGGTGCTGGTCGTCGACTTGTCATCTGGCGGCGATACAGGGCTATTGCAGTCTGAAAGAGGCGAACTAGAATTTCTTCTAGATCCCGAAGTAACTGCAACAAAACAACAAACATTACATCAATATATTACATCTTGCGATGAAAAGGCAAAAAAAGCACATTGAAAAAGCGCAAGACTCGACGAAAACAATAGCTAAAATAATACAAAAACACAATAATAAAAAATATAAGTATACAGTATAAGTATAGAAAATAGTATCATTAAGTCGAAGATATCGTTTATCCGTTGCCAAAGTTCTATTTCTTCTTTTTTATATTCTTTTTTTTTTTCAAAATACTCACTTATAATGTTCGTTCGCTTCGCGTTTTTTTTTTTTTTATTCGTTCTATAACAATTCAAAGCCGACAATTATTTTCGTGATTTTAAAGTAGCAAAATGGAAATAAGCTACGGAGTTTTTTTTTTGTTATTATTTTTTCAAAACGAGCCTTTTTCCATCGCATCTTTTTTCTCGTTTCGTGTACTTGGAAACAATAACCTTAATTAAAAATATCCTTGCTATTTTTCTGCTCTAGAAAATTTTTACGCTTTGATCGGTTAGGTAGACGATATTGCGAGAAGAATTGCTGCTTTTGTGTTATCGACACTCTACGAAGAGCGACGACTTGGTGTTGCTTTAGTGCAGGTAATTGCAGCGCGTATAATTAAAAGTTGCATTTACCTATGGTATTCCATTAAAAGAATGGGTGTTTATTTTAATCATAAAAATGTTGGTTCTCGAAGCACGACGACGTTAAGAACGACAACAAGTTGGGTACATTTAGATATCTCTATATACTTTCTCGTTATATGTACTACGTAACTTAACGTCGTTGTTGAACAGAAAATCTTACTGCGATAAAAATATCTTCGATTACACTCTACGTGTACCTACGTATAAGATATCTTATAACATTGAACGTAGGTATGGTATGTATATAGCTTAGCTATAGCTACCCACGAGTTGAACCTCATATTGCCATAATTTTTACCATCGGCTTCGTTATAGGTAGTAACGTATTCGGCGTAATAAATTTCATCGTATTTGTTAGGACTGCCAAGTTCACATGAAGCGCAGGCGCTTTTCAATACATAAAACGCACTCCACTACATTTGAATATGGAGGTCCCATAACGAGATGATCCTCTTGAAACTTTCTAAGCGCGTTCGCGATTCGCTAAAATAAAACCCGCTCGACTCGAGTATTGGGTTCGGATTTTCCAAAGTCTCGTCAACCAAGCCAACATTGACAAAGAAAACCAAGCAACTGTGACTGATACGTAAAACATAATAGAAAAAAAAAGAAAGCAAAAGCAGTTCCCAATCTATCAGCCTACTCTACAGTAGGTACATATATAATCATTCTTTTCAAACACATTCGTTTGCATTTTTATTTTCCTATACACCAAATCTTCCAACTGGAAAGTATTTCCGGCGTTTTTCATCTGCATAAAAATCAATAAGAATATCGCGCCACATTTACAAATATTTCGACTCGAATGGCTAATCCAATTTTATCAGTATTCATTGAGAAAATCGTCCTTGTTTTTTTTTCTCGCCCCCGCGCTCCAAAAAATGACTAGAAAAAATGTTGAAAAGGATGTAGGTAGTAGGGTACATACAAGTGAAGCAAACCGTTTTACTAAACTAACTCCCTTATTAGAACAGGCATCTGTGTTTTACCGAATGATTACCCATGAAATGAGGTCTCCTTACATAATTGTCCTTCAGCTCTGTTGCCACAATCTTCTTTTTACGGTTTTATTTCTTCTATCGTGTACAGTGCACTCAAGACAATTCATTTTTTGCATGATAAAATTCCTTCTATTGCTTTGGTTAATCTTGATTTTGCTTTGAAAAGTCGAACATACGAATAATAGCACCAAAAAATTACCAAAAATATAATTTTCAAAATCGAACCCTAAAAAAGCAACGAGGAAAACGTTTCCTCGATGGAGACCCGAGGAGGAGATGGATCCACAGCGAAAAAAACAATTAAAAATTTAGGCGACACTCGATCTAGGATTTCTTGTTGCGAAACTCACGATTATTTTCCTATATATCACCTGCAGATTATCCGCATACATCACTATTTCGTTGTCCATCTTTCACGTTGATAAAATTGCCTAATCAGTTCGCCGTAAAAACACTAGGTCGCTCCATTCATACCAAGAAGCAACATTTCTGATTTCTTGCGTTAGGTCTTCCGAATCTGCCAGAAATGTACTACCTACTATTAGATCCTTTTAATGGGCAAGTTACATCATCATCAACATTTCACTCATGATAGTCTACTTTGGGAAAATGAGGGGTGAGTTCAAGACACTTTGGTGTTTTTGTGCAGTTCTAATTTTCAAGTTCCTATTTTATTCAGCTCCAGAAAATAAAAATTGATCAAGGTTGCAGAGCTTGTAACAAAATTCAGCTTTCCGAGTCAAATTGTTGAAATTTTATTTTTTTTTTCAAATATGGCCTCCTTTAGACTTTCAAAATTTTAAAATGTCCACACATTTGGGAAAAAATTGCAAATTTTCAAAAAGAAATTTCGTCCAAAAATTTGTTTCATTTTTTGAAAATAAGGTGTTCCTCAAATGCGAAACTCTCTCTACTTTTGATTGACATGGTTTTGAAGCTTATGAGTGAACCTCTGAATTATTTTTAAAAAAATTGAAAATCATGTGTTTTTAGATATTTGGATGCCTTTTGAATTTCAGTTTGATTTTTTGATACAAATCCTCCTTCAAGGAGCCTTCAAATTTCATTAAAAAAATATGCGTTGTTAGTTTTTTAGAGGCGCTGAATTTTTTTTACTAGTAAGTAAATTTTCACAACATTTGAAGTGAATTTTTGCAATATTATAGTTGCAATTTTCCCCGAAACAGGTTGGTTAAGGGCTAGAACCAAAAAACTACAACTTCTTCAAAATTGCATCCTTTGTGAGCCCAAATCTGCTCTCTAGCTACACCTCCAGGGCTAAAAAAAAATTGAATGACTTTCAACGCAAATTGAAGTTTTCCATTGAATTTGGTCAAAATCCTCCACATTTATTTTCTCAATCCACTCTCTGCATATCTGTTTTAGTGACAGCGAATTTTGAGCAGGAGGTAGGTAGGTATGTCTGGCAACTTTTGCAATATATATTTTTTTTTTCAAATTTTTCATGTTTTTCATTTCCTCCTTTGCCATCATTTGCTTCTCAAAAATTGGCCCATCAAACTAACTAAAATTCAGAACCATCAAGAACCCAAACTGGCTCGAAGCAAAGATTCGCTACCCTTTCCCTTCAAAAATCAATTCTCTCTCTCTCCCCCTAAAAAATATCCAAAATCATTAAATCATTATAGTTTCATAAAAAAAACAAAAACATAAAAATTAGAATTTTTTAATGAGTTTTATAAATTGATAATAACTTTTTTGAGCGATCGAGAAGATCGATGCTCGAGACTAGTCGTTTCATTTGCCCCTGCTACCCCTGGTAGATAGATCTGCCCAGATTTTTGAATTTGAGCAAATGTGGCTTTGATTTTTAAAAGGCACGAATGTGTGTCAAAAATGAACGATTCATTTGCGAATTTATCGATAGGTATGGAAATTTTATTACACACTGTAGGAAAAAACACATACCAATATCATTTTATCAAGTAAACAATAAAAATATACTATTACTGTGAGCTAAGCATCGCGTTTCAAAAATTTACTTTTCGGGCAGGTAGGTAAATAAGTAGACACCTACTTACTAAAAGTACACGGACAAAAATTCATACAAGAGATCAAAGTAAGACCAGTAGGTAATATAGAAGCACTTTATTGCATTATTATTATTAGGTTTGCAGACAGTTCTTATTAAGTACCTAGGTATTAGAACACCCTGAATAATCTCAAGAAGTTGATCCACACAGTGGTAATTTTCTTCAATCTTGTTTTTTTCCAGCCAACATACTCGTAACAAGAATTCTTTCTACAATAACAAAACTTCGTTCACATACTTATAATCTGGCGTTCACGAGCTACAAATTCTGAGACGCACTGGGAAGCAAACGAGATTTTCAGCGAATTTCACAGAATTAGAAGACGACAGAAAGCAACGACGAGTAAACGTTTGCAGAAAGCAAGGGTAAAAAATCAGTTATCTTGTTTGAAACTTTTAAAATGTTACTAATTTTTAAAACTTTTTCGTTTCAACAGATTTACACAAATATTGTAACCAGCCGAAGCAGTGCGACTCCAAATTGTCGCATCGGTTTCACGCTTATTAAATTCGTTAAACGTTTTTTAATTAGTTTCCGCTTTTCTCTAATTAATAGCGCCCTGTAAAGTGGAATAACTTTTTCGGCGTATAATTGGCCAACTATATAGGTACCTTTTAAAACAAACGACTGTACAGTCTACGTCGTGTTCGTAGTAGGTATAGCCCCATGGTATATACGACGAATCAACCAATATACCCAGTGCGAGTAGCTCGTTTCGAAAAGAAAAATCTTACAAAAGAACAACATTTTCGACATAATTAAACAGCTTTGGTAGCGCGACGTTAAACAAAATCTCATCGGCGAGCTTTCAAGTTTTCCAAACTCGCTTTCTCAAAAACTTCCCAACGAGAAAACTTTAGTTTGCGTATGCCTTTGACGTCATAATTCTCGCTTTAACGGACCTGCACAACGATCCCATCTGTTTAAAATTATATACACACGCGTTCTGACCAATTGGGTACCGTAGAACGTTTTCTCGTTGATCGTTGACTCGAAATTTTCCGTTTCGTCTGGAATTAAAATATCGTAGCGCTGGTTGCAATAATGTCAATGAGTTCAAAAAGGGACAGAATACCAGATAAAAAAATTTAAACATTATCTATTTTGAGGGTAAAAATCACCAACTACATGGAAAAAAAATTTAATAAAAATTACTATTTCAGTATAGTAACCGGATCCCATTCAAAAATACATTTTACCTACAAATTAGGTAAAATTTATTACTGTCATAGTAAAATTTACTAATCTCATAGTAAAAATCACAATATTTTTGAATGGGATCCGGTTACTGTGTGAAATACTAAAAATTATACATAATTTTTTTTTTCGTATAGACTGAAATCAGCAGATTTGATCACTCCATGTGGTCCCCATTTTAAGGTAAATAACGTCGAATACAGAAATCAAAAAAATGTTCGATCAATTCGAAAAGTTTTGTACCCTAAGTAGATTTGTTTCAGATTTTATAATGAATTTTATAACTTTGCAGCTCAAGTTATCCTTCTTTATGAAAACGTCCCACCATGATGGTCGCTCAGCAGTCCCTCTTTTCCGCTCTCACTTCCAAGAACTTGTACGTAATTACGCGGTAAACGCCACATTATCGATAAACTTGCTTCGTTTATAGCGAAAAATAAGCCCTAAGAATATCACAGGAGCCCGTCATCGGCATATGCACGCGTCGTCGTCGGACGTCTTACAACCCTCCATCCCTTTCACTCTTTCGTGATGTTTTGCCTTGTTTGTTTAGTATCAAAGTTTACTTTACAAACCGCAGAATTTTTTCTCCACCAAATCAACTCGATATACCTAGTCTTATTTACCATAGAAGTTTTCAAAATAACGCGAACTACTAGTAAAGCTATACGCGGACATGTAAGTAAACAGGCCAATACCCCTTTAGAAATAAAATAAAATACCAACACTGGTTTTTAAATCTGAATAATTCATTTTATCATCATAAATCGAGTGGTTGTTCCCGTCTGGGAAAAGAAAAAGCGCTTCATCTCAACATATAAGTTATGTACCCAAGTTTTCTCGTTGCAGAGCCCTCAAAATCAAAAAAATTGATAATATTTTTTTTTGGGGGGGGGGTGTTTTTAATTAGTCTACTAGATTATTACATCCATTGATCGTGAGTTGATTTATATAGAATTTGCTAAGTATGTTTCTTGATTAAGGTTATGAATTTTTCTATAACGTGAAATCAGGCTCCCAAATTTAATCAAGAGTACGCAAAAAAGTTTTTACTTTGAAAAAAATTAACCAGAGGAATCCTGACGTAGAAATTAAAAATTTTTTGAAATTTTTTTTCCAGCTACTCTTTCATTTAATTTATTTTATCTTTTAAATTTTGGAGTACTCAGTATAGAGAGAGAAGAACACGTCGCTTAGTTGTTTAGAAGAATTTCTGAAGCATAAATTCAGAATTTTCAATAACATTTTTTTATTATCTACATTTTTATACTTTTTCTTTCTTGGGGGAATTCCAGCATTTTTTTCCGATGAAAACCAACAACTTTGGGACGTGGAACCAGAAAAAAGAAGAAAAAAATCCACACGTAGGCCTAGATTCAATTCAATTCATTTCATTGCAGCTGACAGCTTTCGCTGTATTTACAATGTCAATGTGCAACAAAATAAATCACATTGATTCTCACTAATTCAATAACATTACAGAATTATAATCAGAGCCTTCATCATACTGTCCATCCTCTCGAATGAAACCCTCTCCAGGAAGGAGAACTGACTCAATTTAATAAAAATTTTAAAAATTTGAAATTGCACATTGATTATGGATTGTTGATAGCACGTTTTTCTCATTTCAATTTGACTACCCTGACACCGCTCCTCCTCTCCGGATCTCAACATCCCCAAGAAAAAGAAACAGAGGATCCATGTTTCGATTGGTAGTCAAAATAATTTGAAAAGGCGCAGTGGTACATTGATTATCTCCAATTTTATTCAATGACTTTCAGTTCGAATATCTGCATTTATTTGGCTAGATTTTTGAGCCCGATTGCTTTTCTATCTTGAAATCTCAACGTAGTAGGTACCTCAAACGAACGAAAAAAGCTAAAAATTTCGATGGGAGTTCTTTGAAATTTTCAAGTCAAATGGCCCATTGGTTTTTACTAATCTGATGACATCATACTGGCTTATTTTTTCAATCTAAATCCTCTCACCTCTACCTTGAACATTGTCGAAATAAAATATCGAGAAATTGAGAATGAATTATGGTGAATTGATTATTAGGATTTCAATGAGTGCTGAGTTCGAAATTCTGTTTATTTTGTAATACTTAGCCCTTAGGTACCTCTTCATTCTCTTCCTTATTTTGAGAAAAAGTTCGAAAAATTATAAAAATTACTCCTAAATGGGAGGGCACATTGCAAAGAAACGTCGATGTTATGGCTGATAGGCAGATTTTTCTCAAATAATACAGGTAGTTAGATTTGAAAAAAATTGTTTTTAGCAATGAATAGAAACACAAATCGTGTGCAAAACTCTTCCTCATTCATATTCTGATGAGGGTGATACCGGACCACACAAACCAATAATTAATAACACAAAGACGAATTGAATCGTATTACATAATCGTCGAATTAACAAGAAAGATTAAGGTTTATAGATTTCATCAAACAAACACACAATATCGAACTTAGGTTAGCAGAAAATTATTATTTAGCCCAAAACTATGTAAGCCGATTTTAATGATAAAAAACAACACACATACCTACATACGCGTAATATAAACATACACGTCGTATACCTACATTATTTGGCGAAAACAGACGGGACATCGCGACGTATATCCCTTCGAGTAAAGCCCAATGTAACGAATATGCCATAAATAATCAATTAAATTGAAAATTTCTGTAGGTATACTGTAATAGCTCGAAAACTATACGATAAATTAGTACACCTATAGGTAGCTAACCTATACTTCTGTACAAAATGGTTAACTGCGTTAAGAACGCTATCTAGTAAAATAGCCGTTAACAAACAACCACGTAATTATATCTGCGGATTTGTTCCGCCCAATAAACCTCGAAATGCTTCAAAATACAAAATTACATTCGTACCGCTTCACAGTAGTAATAATATTAAATGACACAACCGAAATAAATACTATAATAAAACTAATTGCTATTAGGTAACCAGGACCACCCTCGCTTATTTTGTTACCAATTTGTATTTTCATCAATGAGTCGATTTTTCTTCAGCCTTCTCCTATTTTTTTTTCGCCATTCGACTGATGGCGCTTACTTTCTAAATCACTTCAATACTTATAATCCTTTCGCGCCTTTTTACACAGTCGTACAGAACATTAAATCGATTTTATTTTCAATTCATATAGGCTAATATAGTCGTAAAAATATCACAGCCTCGTACACTATACTTAACCTAACCCACACGTAGTCAAATGTAATGATGAAAATTTCCTGACATTGGGTTCTCTATCGATTTCTGATTATCCCTCGTATCAATTTTTATTTCACACGACATCGTTATTCGTTTTCTTCTTCTCTTCTTTTTTTTTCACCTAAAGATGTTTTTCAAAGATAAAGTGCGCCTGTCTGTAATAGCGTCAGAAAATCGTATATTTTTTGACGCGGGATATTTTTCATTAAAAATAAATTCCAGTTAGCTGGTGTTATTCGAGGTGCTTTTTTACCGCATGTTCGTCTTCGTATTATTATTTCTTTTTTTTCTTCTTCTTCTACACTTTTTTTTTCTCTAAAAAATAAATTACATTTGGCCAAATACCTGTACACGCTTTCGCTTTATATTTTTTTCATCCTTTACTCGATATAGCAATCGGGGCCATAAAAATCCGTACACGTGTCGACTAATTCGACGATAATGTTTGGTTTTTAGTTTAAAAGCAACGTAGGTAATATTGAATGTATTTGCTCGATATGCTATCGTAGGTAGGCAGATAGGTTAGCTACAAGTATCTACATTTGATACGTAAATGCGCGCATCAAACACACAATTCAATTCTCTTACCTATATCTTGCGCGTTTATCAGCGTATTCCGTAACAATCCTCGAACCGAGCTTTCATTTTCGTCTGATCCGCCACTGTCTACCGCCACAATCTGTATTGAAAATAAAAACAAAAAATTAGTCTTGCATAGTTATGTAAGCACTACTAACAGCCCTAATTTCGAACTTTTTTTTATTTTGTACAAAAAGAGTGAACATTATTAGATGTAGTTTGTTAGTAAAATTATGTTTTATAAAAGTACCTCCTTATATTGAATTTTTTTCAAATAACATGATAAAATCTCCCCCCAAGTAGTATACATTCCGGAGTATATTTGTACCTAATTAAATTTGGTATTAAGTACATCATTTAAAAAATATACCCATTTTCACCTCCTTCAGAAGCAAGAGAAAGCAGGACGACTCTCCAAATTCTGATAACAAAAACTACTTTAGAAACAATTTCGAGCACCATCAATGTATCTTTAAGACTCCTTACAATCAACGTTGTAATGACTCGACTCGATACAGTTTTCACGGCGAACTGGTTATGCAATTTTATTAACACGAATGATCTCAAAAGAGAGCAATTAATTCGCAGGTTCTGTCGGTAAAAAATTATTAGGTAGGTATACCTAAGCAAATATGAGAACAAACAGCACTTGGGAACATTTTCAGTCCTGAATTTTTCTGAAGAGTGAAAATAATGCTGCGCCCCCCCCTCTTTACTAATAATTTTTTTTTTTTAAAGGTAAGTAACTCATGAATTTTTTTCTTTACATTTTTTTTACTTTGTGCTTTTTCTCTCAACTCATTACTACCTAATTTAATCGAGAAGTTTTACATTTTCTGTACATTCTTATTCTTATTGAAATAAATCTGTCTCTTGTACGGGAATCTGTCTAATCCTGATTGTATGTGAGACTTTTAAATGCAAAAAAAAAAATATTGTTGAATTGTATGTCAGACTCTTAAAAACCTCTAAAACAAAAATAGATGAATTTTCAATACTTAATATGTACAAGTGAAGGGCGGTTTTCCAAAAAGCGATAAGTCAAAAATCGTGATTTCGAGATGAATGACGTTTTTAGTGCCCATTTGAATCCATGATGCACTTGGAGTATGCAACCTGTCCTGCATGTTGCATTAGGTCTACCTCAACACGTACCTGTTGGTTTCGCGGTGAAACTCGAGTTGGCAGCGCTTCTGCGGCAGAAAAAGTAAACTGACTTATCGCCTTTTGGAAAAACGATTTTTCAGTTTTTCATTTATATGATAAAACCAGTGGTGCAAATCGATGTAAGTCAACTGTAAATCACAATACAAAAGTAGAAGCCCAAAAAAAATCGATTACAAAAAATTTTAAATTTAACCTGTATTTTTAACAAAAATTATCCATTTTGGCAATCAAATAAAAACAAAAAGTACCTATATTACGGTACTCTCTAAGTATTGAAAAAAAAAAACAATTTTCACAGCTCTACTTCAACGAACACGAAGTATTACAGTAGGTACAAAAAATTTAACCCATATTTTTAACACCGAATTCAAAGATTCACTGGATAAATTGTGACTTATCGCGTTTTGGAAAAACGATTGCGATCTGCAACTTACGGAAAAGCTGAATTGCGAGTAAATAAATAGGTATTTTGGGTAGGTTAGGCATTAAATAGGTGAGATACAACCTATAGAACACAATGGCGTGAAAAACTCAATTTTCAAAAAAATTGACTTATCCACTTTTGGAAAACCGCCCTTCAAGTACACTCATGTACCTACCTAACTAGATATGTATCTGATTTTAGCTATACGTATGTATTGAAATTACTGGTAACGTTAATTTAGTAGATTACATTTCTTTTCTGGAAAATTACTGGTGATTTTGGAGAATTAATGGTAATTTTTGGTGAACTACTGGTAACTTTAGGTAAATTACCAATAACACTAGGCAACTATTTTGAAATTTTTTTTTAGCATGTACATATTTGGGTTGAAAGTGGAGTAACACCAGCGTTGTGTGATCTGAGTTTAAAAATATTATCTCTCCTGACCACCAAAGCAACTCAAATTGAAAACTCTCACTCTGTTTTTTGTTTCCAGGTCCAAAGTATCGATTAAGCCCATTTTCAACCTGAACACAAATTTGCCGTTGCCTAGTGTAATTTACTTATCAATTTTTGGTGAATAATTGGTGATTTTTGGGTACATAATTAGTGGACTAGTGGTTGTTTTTGGGGTGAATCACAAAAGATCATTTTCAGTAAATACTGGTAATGAAGTGATTTTTGGTAAGTAAATTACTAGGTAGTGGTAATTTTTGATAAATTACTGGGGGTAATTTTCATTAAACCACTGGTGAAATTGATCATTCAAAGAGCACTGAATGCAAATAGAGAAATCATTGCTTGCTTCGTCGATTACGAGAAAGCATTTGATCGTGTCAACCATGAGAAGATGTTGGAGATCCTGAAAAAATACAATATTGATGACAAAGACCTGCAAATAATCAAGAATCTGTACTGGGAGCAGAGCGCAAACATCAAGATTGGAACTGAGTACTTGGAGAACGGATGTGGTACAAAGAGAGGAGTGAGGCAGTGATGCCCCCTCTCACCTATAGGTTGTTCAACGTGTACCTACGCAGAAGAAATAATGAGAGAAGCGTGAATATCATACAAATGGGATTCAAGGTCAACAGCAAGACAATAAACGAAATAAGTTACACAGACGACAAAGTGATCCTTGCTGGGACAGAATTAGTGCAGATGCAAAAGATGATCGACCGAATTAACAGCACAGGGTTAAAATATGGAATGAAAATAAACGCAGGCAAGACCAAGGTGATGAGATTTACAAAAGGAGACGATAAAGAGGTCAAAATCAACATCGGAACACACGAAATTGAAAATGTAAACCAATTCAGATACCTTGGAGCGCTGATAGTAGAGATCATAAAGAAATTAAGTCACAGGTTGGAATGGCAAAAAGCACTTTCACCAACCTTGCCAATGTGCTGGGAAATCAAACGAATGAGTATAGGCCTGAGGAAGAGAATTATGCGATGCTACATTATATAGACCGTTCTGAAGTATTCCTGCATAACATGGACCATGAGTGCAGAATGTGAGAAGAAAGTATAAAAATAGAAAGCTAAAGTATTTAGCTCATAAAATATGAGAAAACGGTATTTTCATTCTAGCAATACAGGGGAAAATCCAAGAAGAACGCCGAGAGGGAGGAAACGATCGCAGCTGTTAATAACAAACTCACTGGCCAACTCTCCCTGTAAGACCCTGAAAGAAACTATCAGATACGCTAGAAACCTGCTGATATAGATGGAAATATACGCTATCTCCTGTAAAGGACTGCAACTACGACGACGATGACTGGTGGTAATTTTTGGTGAATTACTGGTGACGATTCTTGGTGAATTTTATTGGTAATTGTAGGGAAACTGCTGGTGTTATTTTTTGGTAATTATTGGGAAATTTCTAGTGGAATTGTTGGTAAATTATTGATGGCAATTTTTGGTAAATTACTGATGGCAATTTTTGGTAAATTACTGATGGTAATTTTTGATAAATTATTGATAATTGCTCATGTAGGTGTATTACTGGCCATTTTTGCTAAATTGCCTCTTCAAATTGTCTGGTGACTTCATGCAATTTACTGATAATTTTACAATAATCACTGGAAACTTTTGGTACCGAAATTACTTACTTGTAATTTTAACCCGGAGAGGAGGGGGTGGTTCATTTGTCAGGCTTTTAAAAAATTGTGTAAAAAATAGGATCAATTCCTATTTCCTAATAGGTTAATTTATTTGGAATCAAAAACAAAACTCAATTTTGGTCGTAAGTATGAGTAAAGTTCGTCGAATTAATCGTTAAATTCAATTTCATTGTATACCCATTGAATACCGTAAAAAAATAACGAAGCAAAATAATCTACATTCTACGTAGCACAAGACTTTTTCAATGAAACCGTCGGAAAAAAAGGCAAAGTTGTCCCAACAAATTAAAAAAAAAAGTAATTTCCTATCATAAAACCAGTCCGTACATAGCGGATTCATATAAAGGTCAACATTTATCCACCATTCATCCGTAAACGGTATTTTTTTTTCTACCCAAACGGTTAATCGTTTATTCTTGAATCTTTTGAAATTCGTAGAAAGAATACATAGAGCCTAGAATTGAGGAAACCCCACGCTTTCTCGATACACATAGACCTATATTATTTCGTAACGAAACATAGTACGTCAAGAACAAAAACTCTATTCTCTTTATCGGTATCTAATGAGCTTTATTAAGAGATATTCTCGTGGTCTACGCGTACGTTACCTACACGACCACAGGCTAGAGTACCATTTTAACCTTTTCTTTCTCGTACCAACGTATTATATACAAAAGCCACGTAATAAATATCAACATTTCTGGACGTTTTGCTTCCACAAGAATTTACGTTTTCGAAATAAATCTAGCTGTCGTTCATCGCCTAGCCAAAAAACACCGTACTGCATCCCGATAAAATTCGCGAATAAATTGAATTTTTTTTCTCTTCTATGTTTTTCCACGAATGCAACACGGCGACGAGTTTGGTAAAATTTAGTACCGAGTATAAAAGTTAATATGTAAATAGTGCCTTTGGCTTCTCGAAGCAGAGAAACCTCGACGAGATTTTCTTTTGTGCGAATTCATTCGTTTAAAAATAATCCTCCCATTAATGAATATATAAATTAAAAATACGTTACTAAGATGTCGGCGGTTTTTGAATTTTCTTTTTTTTTTTCGTGCCTTAAATTAATAACTTTTCATCAACGCGTAACTTTTTCCTACGCAAAATGTTCCCCACTGTTACAATACACGAAAATTTTCATTTTTTCTGCACCCAGAATGACGAATTAATATGAAATATTCACAATATAATTAAAGTAACGGTATATATTTCGCCGAGATGGCGAAAAAAGAGTCCCCTTGAACGCAATATCGTCAGCTATTGTATAACCAGTTTAATTTACCCTCTTTTCAACGTGTAAGTATTCTTCTTGCAGATACCGAAGGCCCATATTACCGCTTATGTACGAGAAAATATACCTCTTAGCTATCCTGAATGAATAAATTTTCCTTCTCGAATTTCCGCCTCCGCCGCGTCGCGTCACGTTGCCTGCGTCCGTTTTGTTGCAGCCTCGATAGTTGCAAACGAAGCAATGTGTATTTGTCTTGGAAAATTCCCTCTACGAACACGACTTCCGCTCGTTTAGCACTTTATTTCAAAAATTCGCCAGACTAATTGGCAAAGAAGGCGGAAAATTAACACGCTAAAGTGTAAATTAGCTTACGCGAGAATGCCAACGTTCAAAAGTGTGCTAAATCAGTTTTCCCATACAATGATCAAAATAATTGTTTTACTTTATTCGTTTGTCGTTCATTTTACATTCGATAGGTTTCCTATAAAATCGCATAATAACGAAATAACGCCTTTAGCAATAGATCCTCTTGTACAGTTCATTTCACTTGTACTAGGAGGTGAGGTGAAGGGGTTCGAAAAAGTCGACATGCTTAAAGAAAATAAGGAAAGGAGTCACTTTTTGGAGGTAAGTATTTTTTAAATCATTTTTACTGCATATCGAAAAAAATTTACTTAATTTTTTTAAAAATTATAAACCCCTGAAAATGATTATTTCCAGTATTTCAAAATTTTTCCAAAAATCAATTTGAGGAACTGAAATTTTGGTTATTGAGGTTTCAGATTTTGTTCATTTCAAAAATCGCAATTTCGTTCCACTTGGAGGGGGACACCTCGAGTAATTCCCTTGTTAGCTCTTAAAATTTTGAAAGCTGGAAAAATAGCTAACTCTTTGGAGCTTATGCTGACAAATTTTAGACCTTTCGAAAACAGAGCAAAGTTCAACAAATTTGGAGCTTGCTCAGTGTTTTAATATCATAATATTTAAATACAAATTGTACCTCCCCAATTGACAAAATACTGTACCTCCCTGAGTAAGAAAGAGGAAAAAGATCCTTATAATCAATTCATAAGAATCTTACACAATTTTATGTATGTATGTACTTTTCAGTCAGCACGAAATTTCATAAAATGCAGACAAAAGCACCATATTATTTCTATCCGGATAAATCCTTGTGTATTTTTCCAAATCATGCCGAGTATGTGTCAGGTTTGAACTTGGGGCCAACGAGGGTATTATCATAATATCCATTCTAGTACATTCGTATAGCAAAATATACTCGCACGTAAAATTCCAGCTTAATCTTTTTGCCTACACACATAAGTGTTACCGGTGTCGCATTTTTTCCTCTCACATTTCGTCGACATGTACCTACCTACCTAAACGAAATATACTCGTCCACATGTAAATATGTTGGTTAAAATTTATGTTCTCAGTTCGAGGTATAAATTTAAATTATTATTTTCGAAGAGTTATAAATTCGAGGGTAACTTTTCAACACTTATATACTCGAATATTAGCGGATTCAGAAGAGGTATAATAGAGGAATGGAATTCGTTTTTTTTTTTTTTTTTTTTTTTTTTGGCGAGAGGAACCCTAAAACATAAACTTTTGTTAGCGTGTAAAATGAACAAGAGGCGAAAAATCCCGCAGAAAAATTATCATTCGTGGAAGCCGACTCGACGCGACTGTTTCTTGGGGAGGAATTCGCGAGATGTACTATTATTAGAAAAATTTTCGCCGAAACTTTAGTCCCATAAACGTTGAAAGTTGAAAGTAGTCGCGTTTGGTCGTATGATATATGATGGAAAACTTTCTCTTCTTGTATTCTCACGCCCATTCGTACCCTCTTGCGCCTTTGTATGTAGGTACTTTAACCGGTGTCCAAAAATAACCACAATATTACGCGAAATCGTGCAAATATTCGTTATGACGTTTATAATTATATTCGCGTCACGATTTTCTTCTCTCATTATTGCCTTTTGTGGTGTACTTTAAACTAACTCATTAGTTTTATCTTTTTTCAACCTATCGTTGCTCGCTCTTGTTGCTTCGGTTTATATAGGGCCTCTATATACAAGTCTGTGTACAAGCTATCGTATACCACGACGATGCGTATACGAGAAATGAGCTTACAATTTTTGTTTTTTAACATTTTCTTTCGTTTAATTTTTTCGACATTGAAAAAGTTGCTCTAAATACGTGCAAAATGAACTTCCACCTAAGAGGAAATTCTTTTTAATTTACCTTTTGAAAAAAATAAAAATAAAACGAAAAATAAGCGAGACTAACACGATGGAAAAATTAAGAAATTTTTACACATCGGTAACGCTGCATCGTTCCATTACGCCGAATTTTTCTTCTCACCTAGACCTAGTGGACTGTATTTTTAACATAAATTTTTTATTCGCAGAACTTCCCTTTGATGAATTTTTTATGCTCGAATCGTTTCGATAATTTAAAAAATAAAAAAAATAAAACTTTCGAAACAAAAAAAAAAACTCGCCAATTAGATAATACGATAAAGCGTGCGCGAAAAAAAGAACCTCAGCAAAGATTCCCTTTGGGAACAAATTTAGCTTTTTTTTTATTTATTAAAATAAAATCAATTGGGAAATTTTTTCTGATTTATAAAAATTCAACCGTCGCCCACAGTGCAAAAGGCCAAATATTGATTAACATTTTTCACTGGTCGTTTCAAAAAGTACTACACATACTTACTAGTTTCCTCTTCAGAAAACAAAACCTTGAAAAAAAAAAGAGAAATAAAACTGCTGCCCAAGCAACCCATTCGAGTTCGCTTGAAAAAAAAATCGAACCTATCAGAAAAACAACGCGTTGTGGGAAAAAAATGACCTTACGCAGTCTCTTGTTTATTTCACATTACTCCGCACAAATTCCGGTGTATTTCGACGTAAAATTTCTTCCATAAACAAAAAAATGACGGTGAGAAAAACTACCATACCAATATTTTTCCAAGCCCATTTTATGTGTATTATTATTTTCCTTTTTTTTTTCGTGTTAGTTTACATGCGATCGATGGTACACGATTGCACAAATTTATTCGGCCTTTCAAAACGGTGAATGGGGAATATTGTTCGACTAATTGGAGAAATTATTGGTGAAATGTTGTACGAGAATGTATTTTGGGTAGAAAAACTCGCCATAAGTTATTGGGGAACAAATAACAGAGCTTCTCATTAATACGATGAGAGGGAAGATCTCTTAAGAAGTTATTTACACATACACATTTCTATCCTAATATACATTAGCATGTACGTTTCACTCTCTTCCTCTTTAAGCAAGTTCGCTGAACATCACTTCATTTTGTAATTGTTTAATAAATGCGAGTGAAGGGGAGGGGGTATTGAGATTGGAAAGTGAGAGTACTAAATATCTCAAAATTGAACAAATCAGCGTCAAGGTGAAAAATATGTACGTAGGCACCGTAAGTAACTGGGTTTTAGTTCAAATTTTTCAAATAAATTTCCATATTTAAGTTGAGAAAAGTTGAACAAAAATCTTAAATCGGAAGAATCAGTTGAAAAAAATGATAGAAATTCCTCCTAAAAGGAAATATTTACCCCCCTCTCTCCTACCGAATCAAAATTTCACCGCTTCGAGCCATTCTGTAATCTCCAGCTCAATTTTCAACTGCCCCAGAATTTCGAATTTGCTCCAGAAGGCGTATAGATATTAATTTGGGTAGCTAAAAATCAAGTTGTGCACTATGCTGGACCTGCTTAAATTTTTTATCTTCATTTGAACCGATTCCAAGGCGGACTTTTCAAAAGTGTTTTTTTGACCAGCTTTTTTTAAAAGGAAAATAGTCAAAAAAATCAATCGTTTCCGGGACGATCATATTCTTTGTATTCATTCTAGTGAGTGCGAAAAAAAATCGAGCAAAAAAAGCGAATTTGGACGGTGGTGGAAAATTGCTGAAAAGTTGATGAAAAGTCGTAATTTTCGTGACCCACCAATCTTCAAGTGTTGGGTAGACAGCTATAAAAGTGGCATCGAATTTCAAAGTTGACAGACCAGGGAGCTTTGGAAATTCAAATCGCTACTTCTTAGGGGGAGGGCAACCGAGGAACTGCACAGATTGAATACAGTGAGAATTTTTTTTTTCAAAAATGATCCACTTTGAGGATCCCTGGTTCAGTCCTCTGTTCAACTAGGAGCCTCAACATTGTTTCTGATCAGTCTTCTACTCGAAGTAAACCTTCCCGCCAATTTTTGAAAATATCCAGGATGTCCAGAATACTTCTTTTTTACCTACGCAGTTACGCCCCTTTCAATGAGAGCTCTAAAAAATGTTCAACTCCCCAATTAAAAAATTATGGTTTACACGAGGCCTTAATTTTTGAAATGATTCAAAAATTGCAAATTGAATAGCCAATTTTTATTCTGGAAAACCTCATTTCCAGTCGCATTCAAATTACAATAAACTTTTAACGTCCAACTTTCACATCAAATGAATCATTTGAGAACGCTGTTGTCAAGATGGGGCGCAGGTAATGACTCAAAATTTTTTGTTCATAGGCAGCTGCATGCAATGTTTTGAGCTATCTCGTGCGTTCCCATGCTCTAGTAAAAAAAAAGAAACAAAATCAGGGACTGATTGATTAATGATTGAAAGGTTGCCATGTTAGATATGTTAAGCAAACATGGCTTATGATGGACTCATTGTTGTTCTAATGAAATCATAAAACAGATTTTAATTGCACCCTCTCTAAACCCCCTTTTCTCTCTAGCTTCCTCCAAAAATCGATTCACTGAACGTAGTATAACAGCAATATTCCCCCCTCCCCTCGCTCAGACCAAAAAAAAAATTGGCAATAATTCAATTCGATTTTGTAACGTTTTCTCCACACAGCACATGTTTCCAATAATATCGTTATAGTATTTCGCAACAATTTGGAAAATACGTCGCGTAAATATCGACCAACGCGACGTAAACATTATATCGTTTCCGATTTTCAATATTTACGATTTAGCAGACCTAATGGCGCTTTTATTGGTGATTAGGATAGGCTGCGAGAATACATTATCGTCATTATATACTTAGGTATTATATCCTTTTTAATGCTTATTTTAGTCTGATTTACAAACCGAGTAAAATTAACTCAGTCGCTGATTTGCACTCGTTTTTATTCGAAGGAGCAAAATTTCATATAAATGTGCCTACTACAGCCCATAAAGAATGCTGATAATTAATGATCATCTTACAATCGCGCAGCTTTTATTGTTATTTCGCGTGACTGTGCTAATAAATGTTGTGTAGGTAATGAAAGTTAATGTTGTAATTTCACCTATGCGAATTCGATGCGATTGTTATACCTGTTGTTAGTCTTCGTGTAGAACGTATGCTTTGGCTCATTTTCAATTCGAAATAATACCATTTAATGGACGTACTGTTATCAGTTTATAACGAGTCTGAATTTATGTAGGTACCAATATTAGATTACTCGAGTGAACTGATGTGCTCAAATTTCACTCAGATACTCGTTATTCGCGTTGTAAATTCTTGAGTATTTTTGCGAATCGCCCAGCCGTCGACTCGAAATCTAATAAATTTTGAATGGATATCATTTCGATATAGAAATTTATACTGCAAACTAAGTACCAATAGCTCTATCGTTTCAGAAACTTATGTTGTATCATTTTCAAAGGTATTTCATAAGCAGTAGGTATGGGTACTGAATTATTAATGCGAATTAACACCAAGTTTTAGTTTCAATTTTCCTCAATGTACGAGTAGTATCAGTTCAAATATCGCCGAATATACGTATAGTTCCTCTCAGTAGGTATTGGATATTCATTACACGAAGATGTTCATCAAAGCTAGAATTATTTTCATTTTTCTAATCCTCGAATCGGAGTATTTTTGCAATAAGAATATTATTTTGAAACGAAGTCGAATCGGTAGCGATAGGTATAGGTATCTTTGTTAATAATGCGATTGTTTGTTTTATTGAATTCCGTTATAATTTAGCGACGATGAACGAACGAATAAATTATTTGATTTTCATAACAGATGGTAAAAGTAGATGCCTTGAAAAGCATACAGAAAGTACTGCCTTTAATCTATTCTAAACCCTTTTTCACTGAAGCAATCAAAATATGTACTTTAAAACCTACCACAAAAACCGAGTAGGAATTTTCATCCGGCTGTCTGTATCGCTTTGACGTAATTTGCGGAAATATGTAAGTTTGTTTTCAAATGATCCGTGAATTTATATTAATCATACCACCTATAAATGTGAAATTAACCCGAGAGGGAAATAATTTCGGGCCCTTTATAGAAAACCTCGGCGTGGGCGATTATCAAAAAAATATGCTTCGGCAATTCGTGACGTCAATATACCTAACTTGTGAAAAACACTTTGAAATTTTCAAAAGCACAAGTCACACTGTTAGTATAATTCTGGCAAGTAAACAAAATTCTTTCAATGGCTGGGACGAATTTATATTTTGCGAACGTTTCTGCCTGTATATTTTCATCATGTAAATGTAGGTACCTACATACTAAAATTTAAATAGAATTCTAATCCGATGTTCAAACAAGAAGAAAATTCAGTATGTGAAAAATAGACGCGAAAATGAAAAATCTGCCGAGTAAATTATTATCGCCGGAATTACTTCTCGTGTAACGAAGTTTGTTATAAATACGGGTACATATCCCGACGTCAGAGCTGGGAAAACATTGTTTCAAAACGACGCATTATTTTTAGCAAGAAGTAAACAAAAATAGATGATTTTTCACACGAACGTTGCGAAAATTCTTGCGTGTTGTTTAATTTGGCTTGAAAAAAAAGAAACAGAAAAAATTATAAATTTAATTTGATTCGGCAAACAATTCGATCTACTGGATTCCAATCTATTCGTCCTTAAACGACTATATAGAGGTGGAAATAGAAGGTAAAAGAAGTAAGTGTAGGTATGTCATTCACCATTAGCTTTAGAATATCTCTCAATTCAATTCCTTTTCGAGTACCTATGCACCTTGAGAATGTGGAAATCAGTCCTGAAACTGATATCGACTCCCTCGAACCGAATTTCACCATTTATGGTCATTTTGAAGGCTCCAGCGGGAAGTTAAGTTTCTCTAGAATTTTGAAGTTTTTTCAGAAAGCATGGACAATAGTGTGGGCAGCTAAAATCATGTGAATGGCTTATTCTCAATATATTTGAAGCATTCAATCTTCATTTGAGACGATTGCCAAGCAGGCACCTCGAGATCAGTGTTTTTGACCAAAATTCTCCAGTTAAGTTTAATTAAAAATCGTTCCTAAGATCACACTCGAGATCATCTCGAAGTACCTACCTGAAAATCAAATCAAATGTAGATAAGCTTATTAAATTGATCTAGAATAAGCCACAACCCGATTTCTAGCTGCCCAGGTGAATTTCCACGCCTTCTGGAAAAACTAAAAATCCTTCTGGAGGCTCCAGAGTGGCTCGAAATGGTGAAAATCGGATTTAAAGAGTGGATTTTAGATGATGACAAAGCCTTTCAGGTGGGTTTCAAAAATTTCCCTACAAACAGAGAATTTTTGATTTTTAGAAGTTTTTACTTGTGAATACATATAGGTACCTATTTCTAGTTTTAAAAAAAAACGCGCTTGAGGTGTCCGCGTCTGGAAATTGGATCAAATGTAGGTACATAAATCAGTCAAACAGGTCAAGAACAAATGCACGACTTACCTACTCATTTTTTAGCTCCTCATGTTAATTTATACACCTTATGGAAAAATTCCAAAATTCTGGAGAAATCAAAAATCATACTAGAGGCTCTCTGACTAAAGATAGTGAAATTCGATTCCTGGGAGTTCACATTAGTTTTAGAAGTCATTTTTCATTATTTTTGCTGAATAAATGTACTTACGAGTATATTCTTTTAGCATAAATGATCAAAAATGATCACTTTTGAATTTTTAAAAATTTACTTAGAAATCTAAAAATTAATTTGACGGGCTAAAAATTTTGGTTATGAAGGTTTCCGACTAAGTTCATTTCAAAAATTTACGATCTCGTTCAAATCGAAGCGAAAAGCTCGACGGGTTAGGTAGGTCAGATATCTGTTGCTAGTTTACAAAATAACCCTAAAATGTTCATACAATGCTGGATTTTCAATTCATTTTTTTTTTCAGAAAATTTCTTACGACAAAGGTGTTTTAACTAGCAGCAGAAGTTTTGGACCAGAAAAAGCTAAATCAAAAGAGCATGCAAAAATACATCATTAGCCAAAATTTCAAGAGCTCGAGTGCATTTTTCAATTTTTAAATTATTTTTGAAAATCAAAAAGGTATAATTGGGGAGAAATCAAAATTTTACTGAATCAACACAGAAAGTCAAAATTTGGTATTTAATGTAAACTCTCACTTTCAACCCCCCCTTCAATTTATAATAGTTTTGATACGTTTTGAGACATTCTGGAGCCTCCAGCAGATTTTTGAAAATTAAAATTTCCTCTAAATTTTATCAGATGAAGTTGGAAAGTTGAAATTCACTTCATACTCCAATTTTAACATTGTGAGTCGATCGAAGCTGCTGTCAAGCCATTTTGGAGCTTCCAGTTATATTTAGAAAATTCCAGATTTTCAAATGAAAGTGCTACAGAAATTTTTTCAAGCGGATTTTCTTAGCAAAATACGAGTATAGGCATGGACATTTTTAGTTTTTATAGTTGTGTTTTTGAGAAGTACAATAAATTATGAAAAAAACGTATTATGTTAAATAGGCACCTATCTCACTCGATGCATAACATGTATTTTTTCAGATTTTTTTTGCAAAAGAACTGATTTTTCATAGACTATTTTTACTTTTTAGGCACTGAGAAAATTTAATTGCGCAATTTTGGAAACCCCTTTCCTTTTTTGGACTCACACCCAAGCAATCAAATCAATTTTTATTCTAAAAATTGCATTTAAAATTTTTAAAAAAAACAATACCTAATCAATTTTTTAATAGAAATTTTAGAGCTTTTTGTGATGGTAGAGAAAATAGATTTTAATAATAAACCCGAAACTTTCACGAAAAATGGATACCTAACGACTCGTTTTTGTAGTTATTCGAACTACCGAATTTGGCATTTTCAATACCATGGGTATTCGGTGCACTACAACGTTTGAAATAAGTCGTCCTCCAGCGAGTAATAAATTTACAAATAGGTAATATGCTGAATGTTCAGTTGTTTACATTTCATATGCATAGTACACCTTTATAGGTGCCTTCATCTGCTGATGAAAATACTTTGAAAATACTTCTATAGCTACACAATAGTTGAAAATACCATGGTTTGTATGCCATGAACTCTACGTACGCGTACGTACATATAAAACACGATTGTTGATAACTTGTGAAATTTCTAGTGCAAGGTTCAAGTATGTTTACTAAAAAGATGAATGAAAAGGTTAGATACATATGCATGAATCTCTAGGAGAAATATTTCTTCAATTCAACTTCAGAAGATATAACATTCGTAGATACTTTATTGGAAACTTTCTTCTTATGAAAATTTATAAAAGGTGTATTTGCAAACATCTTCAGCACGATATGTATCGTATGTATCGAATATTTTCTTGTAAGAACTTAAACTATTTAAGGCAACAAACATCAAAAATTTCCGTTCAATACCTTGCAATAATACATACAATATAAAAAGGCAAAAGTACCTATGTCAGGACTATTAAAACATCAACAAAAGTGTACAATAAAAAAATTCATACCTATAATACGAATAACATTTGTCCGTTTTGAACTTTGAACGTTTAACAAAAGTAGGTAGTAACTCGTACATTAACATCGATGCAATTATTCCTCACAGAATAAAAAATGGTTTCGTAACAACTGTTGAATGCTACGTAGGGTAGAAAACCACCTACGTTTGAAACATAATGTCAAAATGTTTTGACATCACAATCCATAACATTTCTAATTTCAAATGTGCACAGCTGAGATCGAAAATTTTCCAATGTTAATCTTCAAAACTTTTCGAATAATTTTTCTTTTCAAATCATTCCAGTACTAACATCGTACAAAACTTTATACTTAGCAACCTATACTTACACTCGCAGATGTAAATATTGCTTTTACAAGCTCTACTATAGGTATATATTTAGCGAAGAAAAAAATAAGAAAAATCCGTTACGTGGGTTTTAAAACATCAATAGGCTAAGAACCATATTGGGTTAATATAAAATACTTGTAGGTAGTAGGTACCTACTTCTTGGTAACATGTTTATCTGTGTTTATTTTTTCAATGTTTTTGTTTCAAATGTAAGTAATTACTATTACCCATCATATTGGAGTAATTAATTGAAAAAATTTCCACGTCATCTTAATTGTTATTGACGTAGTTTTCTTTAATTACCTACGTTCTTGTAAATACAGATGTGCCCATTTACGCAGCATTGTAAATAGGTATGCATGGATTTTTTCATGTGCCAACTTTTACAGAAATAATAACAGGCATATTTCAATAGATATATACAAAAAAAAACATCATCTTTTTCAACGTTAATGAAATAATTATCCAAAACTTTCACAAATGAAACATTAAATGGTAACAACTCAACTCGACAAAATTTGATAACTTGAAAAATAAAAACAGACAGAAATAATTAAAAAAATTTTCAAGGAAGGAGATTCAACTGAAGTTTCACGTTGATAACAGAAACATAGTATTTCGTTTAGCTAAGCACGGTTTCATTTATATAAAATCACATCATACTCGTTTCGCTGGATGAATAGCTTAATAATAGACAAATTATTACTTATTTGCATTGTTCAGCGTATCAGAAAAATGCTTAGTTGCAGAAAAAAAATGTCGCAATAAAAATGAACCCCTTACAAAAACGAATTAGTAAAACATTCTCGTATATTTTTCTTTCCAGATGAATGGGGATAGGATAACTTTGAAGAGGTTTACATCGTACGAAAATTTCTTCCATGCTTTATAACAACTTTAACAATCTTGTTTTGGTTTTTTATATTCGCGTATTTGTTATAGGGAAACACAAGATATTATATATGTAGCGAAGAAGTCTCGCTTTATGTAGTGAAATTTTTAATATATTTTTTACCCTTAACGAGAAGAAAGTTTCGCAAAAAAGTATCATGTTTTAAATTTTTTTTTTCATTTGACAATAATTTTTTTTACTTTTATATTATATTATGTACTGTATACCAATATGAGTAATCTTTCATGCGTATTTCTTTTTTCAATAAAACTTTTTAAAAGTAAATATACGCTGGAAAAAGTTTTGATTGTGTAATGGTGTGTCGGTGTCGAGGAAACTCTCATAAATGCTTATTATTAACAATATACATAGCGAATAGCAGCAACAAGTCACTTTCTGTGTTCATGGTCATAAGTTTCAATTACAACCACCACTCTGTTTAATCCGTTTACATCTTCGCAGTATTGTATAATGCTTTTAGTATTAGCTCTGATAGTTGAGCCGTTTGTGTAAAAGGCAAATTAAGTTACATGCGTTTATAATCATAATGGTATGCTTAAGAGATGAAATGTTTCTATTTGACAGTACCAAGTAATTGATAGGGTGTTTTACATAGGTAGTTATAGATGCTAGATGCCTAATAATTGCTTAGTAACGTTTATTGGTTGCTTTATAGATTTACTTCAGAATCCATTTATTGCCTAATGTAGATCGTGTTATAATTGCTTTGTTTTGGATGGCTCACGCTTTAATTTGATTGACAAACTAGGTAGGTACCAGCTTGTTTACTAAACTGAGGTTTCATTATGCAACTATAAGTTATTCGCGAAGGGCAGCGAACTAAACTAAAGGCACATATTTTTGAAGGGGAAAAATAATTGTGAGAAAATTGAATAAGGCCCTTCAAAAAAAAAATAATAATTTCAGTTTTCAAACTGCAATCCATATCTTTGTTTTTTTTAATGAAATAACTGGAGGTCTTATACCATCTTAATTTAACCATGATTTCAACTCTTATGTTTTCTGATTTCACTAAAAAAATAATTAGAAAAGATTGACGAAGTTTTCTGCGTGTTCGAAGATGCTGAGCCCAAATATGACCTTGTTTTTCGATTCCATTCATACCCTGACTTCATATAGCTCTTCAATTAATGTCTCCAATAAGAAACCAAGAGTTAATTGGAAAAAAAGTCATTTAAATTTGAAACACAATAATTTTTTCGAGTTTTTTTTGTATAAAATTTGGTATAAATTTCATTGGTAGGTAATTTTCATTTGGTTTTGAACATTAAGATTTTAAATTTTTCCTTGAATTTTCAAAACTATTTCTGTCAGAGAAGTGAACATTGATTTTTCCAGTCAAAAATTCAGTTTGCAATTAAAAGTTTACCACTACGGAGAATTCAAATCGAAAATTCCAATTGTAATTTTTGGAACAGGTAGATTCAAAAACAATCAAAATTTTGAAAGTGGAGAAAAGAATAAAAATTTTGTAATATGCTCCAAGAAAAGTGAACTTCAAACCGACATCAAATGAGAAATTTTTCTTCGAATGACTAGTTCATTCCATTTACAGTATCTTGGATTTTCTACTGAGGTAGCTACTAAGTATAGGTAGGTACATAGAGAAATTAGAGGGAAATCAAATTTTTAAATACCAAAATCGATTTTAAAGCCTGTGGAAGGATTCGAAAACTTTATGAGGAAAATCGAAAACTTCGTTAGAAATTCAAGATTTTTTTTTTTTTTTTTTTTTGGGTGTTTATAATTACAAGATTATTACACCCTATTGAATATCATGAACTTGGAATCGATTTTACTATATTATTGCATGGATGTGCTTAATAAAATATTAGAGTCACTTCCAAACTTTAAATCTGCAAATTAAGGTTTAGGTATGAAGTATAGGTACCTATGTCGAAAAAAATTTGGAAACAAAAATTGGAAAAAAATACAAGACTTACGTACTCTCTTTTGTGAATATTTAGCCCTAGGTATACCATTATTTTGACCATGAAAATTCGTACTAACCTGGAACAAAAAAGAATAAAATTGCCGATTAGTTGATTTTATTTTAATTAGATAATAATATATTGTTAATTTTTTTCCATTTATAGCTTTATTAGGAGGGAACACTAAGAACTTCGAAGAATTACATACGAGTAATATTGAAAAAAATGAGGTTGGTAATGGGCTCAGCATCTCTCAGAAAATAGGTACCATTCGATTTATCGTACAACTTTGCCAATTTTTCAATGCATTGGCCTCCATAAACGGGTAGCTGCAGGTTCAAAAAAACTTAGTTATTTTTAAAAATGGTCCTCAGTTTTAGCAAGAATTCTCAAAAAAAAAATGAAAATAAAATGTTGATTATTATTAATTTGGACTTAGGAGAACTGAACTCAAAATTTTTAACAAACTTCAAGCGTTAAATGACATGTTGATTGTTACTATTTTTATGGCGTTGAGTTCAAAAATAGCCTTAATAATCCATCGAGACCCTATGTCCCCAACTCAGCTCTCCTTCCCCAGTAAAGCCTCTGTACATTATCACAATATCTACTAATGTACCTACTTGTACGCACCGAAAAAAATGAAACTGTCGTGAAAAGTCAGTCAATAGATTTTTCTTGACACAAAAAGCAAAATGCTATAATACTCCCCCTTGTTGATCGCTCGAGTGCTCATACGCATTTTCTCTTTCAAATAAGAAAAAATAATAATTGAAGGGCCTGATGGAAGAAGGGCCTCCTCGGCCGGAGGCCCTTTTTCCGCCTTTTGGTGATTTGAGTTCCTTGAAGTCTTTACTACCTTTGGTGTGAGTTTCAGTTCATGATCTTGTTCCTAGAGCAAGCTACGTGATGTTTTATTCATATCTCTTTGAATAAAACATCTCAATCGGCGTACTGCCATGCCGTAGGTACCTGTTACAGGTTCATAAAAATTGTCTGGTGGCGAAAGAAAGCATCCTTAGAAAATTTCAAGTATACAAAGTTGTAGAGAATTAAATTTCCAATCGACGTAATGTCGTTAGTTTTTTCCTAAAATGCTTAGTTTTTGATTTACATATATCACGTAAAAGATGAATTTGAATGAAAATCAAAATCCGCTTATTGAAAAAAATTGATCTGGAGGTGAAAGGAAGCATCCTACGAAAATTTCAAGTAATCAAAGTTGTAGAGAATTAAATTTCCAATCGACGTAATGGCATTAGTTTTTTTCTAAAATGCTTAGTTTTCGATTTAACCCTTAATTGCATAATGGGTCAAATATGGAACGTTCATTTTGAAAAATTCTACAAGTGTTAAAAAAATATTTTTTTTGCTCGGAAACATAATGTTCCATTTTCGGAACCTTTCTACATTCTACAGAAAAAGTTATATACAATTCCCTCCATATGAAAAAAAAATACAAACGTTCACATTCGACCAGGCGAGAATTTCATAAACAGCTGATTTCTCACGTTTTCAAAACTCTGTGGAAGCGCTGTAATCTACCGTAAATGACCTGAAAAAAATTTTTCTAGGTAGTTGGCGGTCTCTAGTTGATGTAGAATGAACGAAAAACGACCGACCTGCAAATATATTACCTTGGTGACCGAAAATATGAGTGTTCCAAATCTGGCACATTATGAGTTCAGTGAACAAATTTTTCCAAAAGAGTGTTCCAAATCTGGAACATCATGGGTTCAGTGAACAAATTTTTCCAAAAAAGGTGATAAGTTTCTCTTATCACAAACTCTTTCTTTCACTCGAGTACTCAAATACTGTTTTATTAGGCTATGATTATACTGAACTTAGCTGTAAACTTGACCGTCAACTTATTCACATAATTTTGGATAGCCAACAATTTTTTTTCGCATTTAAACCGAGTTTATGTTAAACTGAGTTCAAATCCGTATTCTACAACTGGCCCTGAGTGTTAAATATAAGGAATAAGTTCACGGCTAAGTTCAGTATAATCATAGCTTTACTTTTCATACCGGCTGTGTACTTGTTTCGATCATTTTTAGTTGAATTTCGGCACAGATGTTCCGAAAATGGAACATTACTTCTATCACTGAATACATAATGTGCCATATGTGGAACACACTTTATTTCACCCTTTTCGGGGGTTGTTTTGGGGGGATGATTTTTTTCATTATTTTTCCCATGTTATAGACCACCAAAACTAACAAAAAAAAATTTTTTCACTGAATTTTAAAATGTCATGCAATTAAGGGTTAATCACGTTAAAAGATGAAGTTAATGAAAATCAAAATCAACTTATGGAAGAAGGGCCTCCGACGCGAGTTTTTAAATCTCATTTTTTTCGAAGATGTGGATAATTTATTTGGCAGGTGATGGTCAATACTTGTTGCTGACACTTCAAATAAAAAAAAAACACCAACCACAAATCAATACGTTGAGTAGTTTTTAACTGGCAACAAAAGTAAAACTTTAAACGCGTTTTTCTCAAAACTATGCTTTTCCGAGGAGGCCCTTCTTCCATCAGGCCCTTCAATTTAGAATTGTGGAAAAAATCATTCTCGACTCACTAAATTGTTACTCTAACTCACTCCACTCGGTTCACAAACCTCACAATCGTCGAGATTAATTTTTTACTTAGAGTTAGGTAGTGATAAATTCGCAGCTCACAGTTTTCTGATAACTATAAAAAATGTATCTTCGAATATCTCTCTAGTTCGTTTAAATTTATAAATAATTTCCAGAATTGTTGAAAATGTAGCTAAAGCTATTCAATAAACTTTTCACAGATAAGTAAAAAATGAATTTCACGGATGCACATTTTGAATTTTTCAAAGAGTGCAATAACCAAGTTAAAAGTGGTTGCAGAAGTATTTTAGATTGAATATAAACGATGGTGAAAAAGGTAGTGAAACACTAAGATGGCAAAAATTATCTAAAAAATTCATGATAACAAAGTTGAAAAAACGCATTTCGCTAAAACTTTTATTTTTTCCCTCTCGCCCGATATAAGCTGAACAGCCTCAACGAGTAGAGTGTATCATAAACTATTGATGACACTATTTTCTAATAATCGTGGTAAGCACCTACTTGAACTAGTCGTCTCATTCTTTCACCACATTTCATTCGATTCGAAACGTATAAATTTTTTGTTTTTCTTCATTTTTCATATTTTATATCTAAAGACATTGAAATAATAAATTCAGTAGATATTTCGTATGTTTCGGTCGAGTTTATCAGATAAAGCATCTCATTTAGATTCATTGTACTACCTCATCTATCGACATATCCTTGGAGGAATTACGAGTACGTTTGTATAGGTAGTTACTTGGGCTTTCATGAACGCAATAAATCGATGCCAATTCGCCAAAGTAATTGTTATGAATAAAAAATGACGGGCCCGGGTCTTTCACAGATAATCCTACAGTGATAATAACCATAATTATATGAAAAAGTTTTAATAATGCTAACACGTTATTTAAATTTCACGGCAATCGCGTGCTTTAAAAATACCTACATGCGATAGGATGGTAGAACAACGAACGCAGTAGGTACATTTTTTCGAGCCAAAACACATCGTAGAAAATAAAACTCGCCTTGAAAAATACCAATATCAAAAGCAACTCGTACCTACACTCGAGTACCATACGGTGGATAGGATTTTTCACCTGGCCAGAGGGAAAAACGAGGAAATTGGTCGATAATTCACGAAGATTGTTTTCGCACACGTATAACGTAAATTAGTCTTTTAAATGCTCTGGGGAGCATCTTCGGTGTCTCATTGATCTGTTTGTTGGAGAGACGAATTTATTTGGAAATTTGCGAAACGAAAACGAGTAATTTACGATATTAAATGATACGAGATAACGTTTAAAATAATTACCGTATGGGAAAATATACTATACTATACCTAACAGAGCTACAGTTGAGTTGACATTTTTTCGTTAGAACATGTAAGGTACCTATTTCCTTTTTTTTTTTTCACTATATTTATCCGTAATAAAAGCTCGTTAATTTCCCACCACGGTGTACTGCTTTTGCTGCGCGCAGCTTTTTTTCAACCACCTTTATCCCCACCAACAAGTGGCTCGTTCAGTTCGCGTAGAATTGAAAGTGAAATTTACGAGAGGAGGGTGCAACAGCTGTCAAAATCCGGCAAACGGCTACGAAAATATGACATAAATCATAACCGACTAACCGAACGGCTGTACGACTTGGCGTATACTTGGCCTTGCTAAATTACATTTCATTGAATTTCGGTTTACTTCATTTTACAAATTAACGATTTCCTGCGTCAAGTAACGCTTGACATTTTTTTCTCGCTTTTTTTTATTCGTTTAAACGTCGCTACTAGAAAATTATGAACTTTTCTTCAATTCGAACCGTAACTTATTCTCTATTAGAAGTTTCTTTGGAATTTTTATCCCACGTTTTTCTTAAGTATTACTTCATCTCGTTTTAGTTCCAGTTCGATTTCAAGCTTTTTATTACCATAATTAAATTTATCGATTGGGTATTTGTTGCATTATGCTTATTGGCGTGCTTCGTGGATGAAATTAATTACAACTTGTCAATCGTTCTCTTTATAGTGCAAGATGTATTTTAAATCATTTGTTTATCTTCATTGTTAAATTTCAAGTGGAAATTAAGTCGATTACAGCGACAAGCGTTGGAGGATACCTACGTGGCATTTTTTTTAGCCGTGAAATAATTAGTCAGAAAGTGCCACTCACACGATGAAAAAAAGGTACCTACGCCTAAACAATGGCCTGGCTCGGGTACCATTGGGACTTCAACGTGAAACCACCATTGCAATATTCCAAAGTGAAGGTTGTGCCAGTAGTATTATAAATCTGGCAGATTATAAAATATTTTTATCACTCGGATTCAATTTAAACTCCATTATTTTTTAGCGCCGTGTACATAGAGGGTTCGATTCGTACGTTATTAACAGTTTATCTATGTTACCATTTCACTTGCAAAACAATCGAATAGGTAGGTATTTACATCTAGCTAGGTACCTCTACGATGAGAACTGGTGATTTTTTCCACATGTAAACGAATTATCATCATAAATGGATACATACAGTACCTACCATGTAAATTAAAAAATCGCAAAATGACACTGCTGTTTTTTAAAACCTCGCTAGTCGCTACAACAATATCGCTTACAATTTTGAAGAAAAAAAAATATTGTTGGTAAAAGCCCTACCATTCAAGAAAATTTCAATGTGTTTGAACCAAAAAAATTGTTTCCAAAAACTTTCAGAAAGCTCACTGAAATGAAAATGGACAGATTTTTAGTCAGTTTTTTGCATTTACTGGACGAACCGTACCACAGTGGGCTGTCGTGAGCACCCTCAAAACGCCTGTAATTCAAAAACTTATAATGAATCCTAAAACAATGATGCAATAATATCCTCCCTTATGTTTTTGGGGTCGCAGAATACGAATTTGACAATATTTATTTTGTAGGGGTGAGGGGAGAGGGGTGAAAAATTCAAAATTTGACAATAATGATGTGTGATAATATGTCAAAATGTATGTTTTTGAGGGTGTAGATCACGAATCTGACATTATTTTTTTCGTAGGAATGAATGGTGGGGGATGAAGGGAGTAAAAACGGTGAAAAATTCAAAATTTGACTATAACGATGTGTGATAAGTCGAAATGGACCAAGTATGAATAATTCAACTGAAAGTAAGTTCTTTTCATCAATTTACTGGATTTTAGTTTTTATAAAGTGATTATAGAGATGAAATTCATCTTAAAACTCCGTTTTTTGCCTACTTGGCTGCATTAATTGGAATAGAAAAAATTTTCTCACGTAGATGCACGGGAAATTCTAGTGGCTGGTAATACCTGAGATAGTGTATTTCAAGATGCCAATTACCATTTTTGACCGAAAGTGACCCAACGACCTCCATAGTCAATTGTAGTGAAAAATCATAGTCGCATTTTGTTAAAATGTTACAAATTTTTTCTTACTGGGACTTTGACGGCTCCCCAACATAAAATTCTTCATCCCCCACCCTTCACCCTTCCTTCACCTTCGAATACGTACATTTTGACATATCACACATCATTATGGTCAAATTTTGAATTTTTCACCGTTTTCACCCCCTTCATCCCCCACCATTCACCCCTACGAAAAAAATATTGTCAGATTCGTGATCTACACCCTCAAAAATATACATTTCGACATATCACACATTATTATGGTCAAATTTTGAATTTTCACCCCCTTTCATCCCCCACTATTCACCCCTATGAAAAAAATATTGTTAGATTTGTGATCTACACCCTCAAAAACATACATTTCGACATATCACACATCATTATTGTCAAATTTTGAATTTTTCACCCCCTTCACCCCCTCACCCTTCACCACTACAAAAAAAATGTTGTCAAATTCGTATCCTGCGACCCCAAAAACATAAGGGAGGAAGGGAGGATATTATTGTACCATTATTGTTTTAGGATTCATTGTAAGTTTTTGAATTACAGGCGTTTTGAGGGTGCTCACAGCCCACTGTCCTAGCAAAAATCTGATAGCGATACTCTGATACCTACAGTATACACTGTATCCAGTAATTTGCAAAATACTCCAACTTCAAAGTTATAGGTACAGCACCGAAACACAGCGGTCTACGAAAATTACATGCAAACTAAACCGCAGAGAATTGAATTGTCTGCAATTTCATTAGTTTGGAATATTGATAAGTGCGTAAGTAGTACTTTTCATCGGAATACATTTTCAAGTCTATTCGGAAAATGATCTACCTACCTATTTCAAAAAAAAAAAAAAAAAAAAAAAAATGGGTATACTGTACATAGGTCTCATCTTCAAGGAAAGTTTTAAATCATGGATATAAGTACTTAAGTAGTTTTTTGGTCAAGTTGACTTGATACTTAATCAGACATTATCATCTGGACCAGGTCTTCAGCCTTATCCGGACCACGCCTGAGCTATATGCTGAGATCTTCTTTCGGTCAGATGTGTCTGTGTGGACGCCAGGCATGTGATCCTAATTTGATCTGATCAGGTCTGGTCTGGTCTGAACTGATCTGATCATCCAGAGACCACGTTTTCAGCATAGGTACTTTTGTCTGTCTGGCTTCTCAAGGTCGTCTGTTAGCCTATATCTTCCCTCTTAAGGTCACTAACCTACCCGTCTAGCCTTTCTATATAGTCATCTGCAGCCGCCTGTCTGATATTTCGAATTTGTTTACGTGTCCGTCTGGTCTTCCAATTCCCAAGGTCGTCAGCTGCCCATCTGCCTGTCTGTCTTTCGATGTCATTGGCCCATTTTTCTGACTTCTCAAGGCCGTCTGCCTAGCTTCTCAAGTCGTCATGTCTGCCTTTCTGGCGTCTTAAGGTCATTGACCCGTTTGACTGGACTCTCATGGTTGTCTGTTTACCTGTCGGAATTCCCAAGGTCGCCAGGCCACATATCCATTTTTTGAGGTCATTGACCTGTCTGTCTGGCTGTCAAGGTCACATGTTTTCTTGTCTGGCTTCTCAAGGTCGTCTGTCTTTCTGTCTGGCCTCTTAAGATCACTGGCCCACCTGTTTAGCTTTTCATGGTCATCGGTCTGCCTTTCTGACCTTTTGAGGCTGTCTGAGTGCCTGTCGTCTGGCTTCCCAAAGTTGTCTGTCTGCCTACCTGCCCTTTTATGATGATTGACTCCGTCTGTCTGCCCTCCTGAGGTCACTGACATGTCAAGCCTCTCAGCAATTTAGTAATTTTGTTTCAAGCTCTTAAAAACTTTCAAGTTAGATTTAGTAGATACCTATCTAAAAATCCACTTTAATACAAGTAAAAATTTCAAAGATTCTTTTTTTGTTTTCAAAAGTCATGTGTGATAAAAAATTTTGGGCAGATCCCCAGCCCGAAAACATATCCTTTCAAATGCGTTTTCGGTGAAAGGAAGACATTTTAAATAAAAAATTTATAATTTTCAAATTATGAAAAGAGCAACAAAAAAAAACTGTTGTAGCTGTAATATTCTACTTTACGCGGGTTTTTAAAAATACTCGTTTAACATACTCAGGTAGGTATCTAATTTTCACCGAAATCGAAATGAAGCCCTTCAGAAGGTTGATTTGATCTTGTAGAATCGAAAAATATACAAATATGCCTATATTAATAAAGCGATAAAAGCTATAGGCACCTACATATAAAACATCTTTCAATATCTATTTTTAATATTTCGGATATTTTTGGCCGATTGTTTTCAAATTCTAAAAATAGAACGACAAAGGACGCAAACCGGTATTGACTCGAGGGAAAAATTGAAACTTTTATCACGTTGTTTTGAAATACAGAATTATACAGACACAACATTTAAACGCCTCCTCTTTTAAATGTTTGAAAAAAGAGATGAAATTTGATCCACCCCAGTCGATATCTATCAACAAACTATTTGAGAAATATAAATATTTTCAAATGGATTTCGTGGCAGTGAAAAAATTTTACCATAGCTCGTTATGATGACAATCCTTGACGCGACAAGCGGAAAGAAATCACTATGTAAATATTTTCTTCGACGAGTAAAATTTAAAAGTGGAAAAACTGTAGACACAAGCGGGGTTACTTTCTAATCACGGATTTATAATTTTTACCACGAAATTATTCCATATGAAAGCTGATTACCGTTGAAAAGTCACTTTAAAAGTACCAGTTCAAAGATAGAAATTCCGATTCTCATTTGCATATCTTGAAAACAAACAAATTAGCCGATGCTACGAGAGCTATAAAATTACCCTAAAGCGTAAATAAAATATGGAAATTTCATTTTATTAAATATTTATAATAGCCGCGAGCCTCTCGAGTGTCATGAGTATGGATTATGCAGGAAGACAGAGCGGAAAAAATATCTAAATTTTGTATTAAATGCAATAAAACGAATGGAAAAAGAATAACATGAATGATAAACCCCTCAAATTGTGCTCAGCCTTAATACACTGGACTAGAAAAAAAATTTGAAAATGAACCTCTCTCTTGACAAAAATTAGAAGCGAAAGTTATATGTAAATAGCTGTCTAAGGCATTTTATAAGTAATCATAATTCGTATCGGAACTTTTCCCGCCGAATTGTGACTCTCGTTCGTTTACCCCATTTCAAAATTTTTAGATTCAAAATTATTGTGTGAAACGGCGGCGCCAAGCGAAACAGCAGTAAAATAAATATATTTTTGAAAAAGACGAATTTAGCTGAGGAAGAGAAAAAAAATGAGCGAGTTATTCGGCATCCAAAAACTAATAATAAATTTGGAAATTATAGCTAACATAGACACAAATTGAGAAATATATACAAGTACATACAAAAAATATTTGAGTAGGTACAAGAGTTGAAAGTTGATTCTTTGGATTTGAAAAATTAACCGCATTTCGAGGTTAAATCGAAGTTAAAATGGGAAAATTTTCAGACAAATTGATGGTAAAAATTGTTCGCAGAAAACTGCGGATAACATCAAAATTCCATTTAAACATTTAAAGAAAATCCACTCGATAGATTTACCTTGGAAAATTGAAACCCGAAATTGTCATCGGTATAACATGCTTTTATATAGAGAAAATCTTTATAAATTTTCTTTCTTTTTTTCTCTCTCTCTTTCTTTCTTTCTCCTTCTATCGCCATTTGGAGTAAATTCGCGTAACTCGAGCGAATTAATCTGGCGGGCGAATCTTTCAAGTAGTCACCAACGTATCAAGATTATTTATCTTTTTAGAAGTTTATCAAAAATCTCTTTGATGAGGCTAGGCAGTCTATACTGAATACGGATCGTCGATCGCGCTTTTATTTACTCTTCGGTGTATAGAGTAACATCTTTAAATGAATTCTTACTTTTCAATGCGTATCAACCAAGAAGAAGAGCTTTTTCAATGAACGATACCTCGAAATTCATTAATATCTTAATTAACGATACAAAACACGTTCTCGCCATCGTTTGCAATTACTACACCGCAAATGATGGATATATGTTTTCATCGAGTTAATCGACGTGTACGGTATTTAAATTCACAACGCATCCGCGTCGCTCGGCTTGCCATATTTTTAATTTCGTAACCTTACAGAAGCGCGAGAGCAATTTCGTTAAAACTTTTCCGAAGATGATGAGATAAATTTTTAGTATTTTTTTGCGTCTCGCAGTCGCCCATTTCTTTCAACATAAACATATTTAAGCGAATTTTTGGCGGTGAAAAATTTTAAACATCGTCTCGGAATTTTAACAAACAATGTGTAAACATCGCGGTATACCTCTTACAGAACGCAATTATGGAATTTCGCGTTTAAATTTCAGCTCATTTTTTTTTTTTTGTGATCAAGTATTTCGATAAGATTTCGCGATGAAATATTTAAATATTCGACTCGACGCGTGTTTGTTTATTTAACAGTAGGTATGCCTACCTAAAAAAACAAAATCAAGATGTAAAGAAGTTATACCATGTAAAAATAACGCCCCCATTTCCCCCCTTTTTTTTCTTTCTAATGAAACACAACGTAAAATTTGCCATATTAGAAGAAAAAATTCAAATCAACGTATGTTTCTGGTAGCTTATTAAAATTCAATTCTCGTGTACACTAGAAAAAAAACGAGAAAAAAGGGTACTCGAACGGGCAGGAAAGGCGTTCCAGTACCTGATACATATGGTTCGTTTTTGTACAGAACGTTTAATTCGTAGGTATTGTGATTTTGAAAATTAAAAAAATGAGAGGGAGTGAAAAAAAAATCGAAAGAGTTAATTTTCGCGCAGTTTCGTAGGTATAAAAATTGACGGTCGTGGTGGTATTTGGGTGGAGGATATTTAGTAAAAACACATAAAAAAAATTATTGCCTTTAAATTATTTATGAACTTGTTAGTTGGGCGGTTACCACTAGATATGAACAGGGCAATCGTTGAACCGTCACCCGGTATTCTTATGATTTATGACTGTATTGCGTACCGTCCACCGAATACAACAGTTTATGAAGTTACATTAAAAAAGATTGATGACGTATTGTAATTGATTGATGATGTCATCGTTTGCACTTGTTCAAAAAACGGTTGTGAAGCTGCTGGTAAACGTGGCTGGTAGTTGGCGAAATACGAATGAAATAAAAATTAATACGAATAAGCTCGCAATTGTGTTTGGTTAGTTGTGTAAATGGCGTTGAAATTCATCTTTTTCGATCCTCATCGGGCGCGAGCTCGACGATGACGACGATGAAAAACGCGTTAATTTGCACTCGAAATTGATAATACGAAGACTTGCTCGCAGCAAAGAGTGAATAAGACGTAAAGTATGTGTATAGAATTTGTATGCGACGATGTGATAACTTATCATGGGTGGTTTATTGGATGGAAAATGCATATTTTCAAAATGTACCTAATGCATGAGTGTTATGAACGCACGGAGAGACATTTTGAAACGTGTTTATTGATTAACGAACATAATCGAACTGATTCGATTCTAAAAACTAACTTACGTAGCTAAGATATACTGAGACGTTATCTATGACTAATCTATCTATACACATGTACATAACAATTCTTCCCCACTAAGGGAATTCAAAAGTTATAATTTAGCCTTTCCGGGGCTTTCCTTGAACGATTCGATCGCCGCAAAACTTTTTCCACCTTTTTGGATGAATCTGGTTCGGAATTGGGCTGTTGTTGAGCACTTAGGTTGGACTTTGGATGTTTGACCTCGGAAGAAAATTGGACAGCTTTTTTGAATTTTTCCACTTCTGTGGAACGCAATTGATCGACATGACGTTTGATGATGTACCCATCATCTAATTCGACGAGATAGTGAAGTTTTCCCAACTTTTCCACGATGACCCCATATTTCCAAAGTGAGGATGAGGTATAATTTCAACTTTGGACACGTTCTCCGAGTTTGAATGTTTTTACTTTCAGGTTGGATTTTTGTGAAGGTGGATTTGCGTTTTTTGGCAGCAACAAATTTAGTCTGGTGTTGATATCTTTTTGAAAAACGAGCTGAGACGGTGTTTGACCATTTTCGAGAGGTGTGATGCGATATTTACGTAAAATTGATGAGACTAAATTTCGCAACATTTGTGTGTCAGTGGTAGGCTCGGCCTTTTTCAGTTTGGATTTGACAATTTGGACAGCTCTTTCTGCTTGGCCATTCGTTGCCGGATGACCTGGCGCGATGAGACGATGCTTAATACCATGGAATTGAAGAAATTCTTTGAATTCGGCTGCAGTGAAAATACTGGCATTGTCACTGACTAGTTCATCAGGTGAACCAAATCGAGCAGTAAAATCTTGAAGGTAGGTAATTGTAGATTGTGTTGTTGGTGCAGTCTTTTTTATGTAGACTTCAAGCCACTTGGATTTTGAATCAATGATGATGAAATAAAAATGATTTTGAAAAGGACCGGCATAATCAATGTGAATTCGTTGAAAATTTTCTTGAGGAGGTTCCCATTTGTGAAGCGGAGCTTTTTTTGGATTCTTATTTCGATCTGCACAGTTTTGACAACTTTTGACAATTGATTCAATTTCTGAATCAATTTTTGGCCACCAAACGAATTTACGAGCGATGGCTTTCATTTTAACAATGCCAATGTGTGTATCATGTAATTCAGCCAAAATTTTCTCACGAAGTATTTCAGGAACATAAATTCGACCATTTTTGAAAATAATTCCATCGTTGAGTGAGAATTCAGGTTCGGAGTTGGTGCCAGATTGCAACTCTTTCAATAATTTTGACAGTGAAGAATCTTTCAAGGTTTCTTCTTTCAGCTGGCTGTGAGTAATCGGAGAAGATGATGTAACCTGGTCTATTTTTGAAGACTGTATAAAATAGCATTCGTCAACAACGTTGGTGTTTTCGATAGGTAGTGGAAAACGTGATAGATAATCGGCGTTGGAATGCTGACTGGCTGGGCGGTGCTCGATTTTATAGTTGAACTGAGATAAGAAAACCGCATATCTTATCACCCGCGATGCTGTGAAGCTAGGTAGCTCTTTGTCTGGATTTAAAATATGATGTATTGGTTTGTTGTCTACGATGAATGTGAATGGACGACCATAGATGTAGTAGAAAAATTTTTTGGCACCCCAATACACTGCCAGAGCTTCTCGATCAAGTTGACTGTAGTTTTTCTCAGCTTTTGTGAGGGAGCGAGATGCGTATGCGATAGGACGTTCGTCTCCGGTGATGCGATGTGATAGGACAGCTGATATGCCATATGGACTGGCATCTGTGGCGAGATATAATGGCAATTCCCTGTTATAAGGTGTTAGAACTTCGTCACTGGTAATGATTTGCTTTATTTTATTGAATGATTTTTCACACTCAGGAGTCCATTCGAATTTGGCATTTTTTCGGCGCAGTTGGTTGAGTGGATATAAGATGTGTGATGAATTTTTTATGAATCGTTGATAGTAGTTGACAAGACCAAGGAACTGCATAACTTCATCAGCATTTGTTGGTCGCGGAGCTTTGACAATGGCCTCAATTTTTGACGGAGCTTTATGAAGACCATTTTTGTTGATAACATGACCCAAGTAAGAGACCTCAGTGACGAAAAATTTGCACTTTTTTTCGTTGACGTGTAGATTATATTCTTGAAGGCGTTGCAAAAGTGCACGTAGGCGAGCTTCACACTCTTCAATGGTGGATCCTTGCACCAATAAGTCGTCGAAATAGGCCACAGTTCCAGGTAAGTCTCGAATTACCTGGTCAATGAACCTTTGGAATAATTTTGGAGCCACTTTTGAGCCATAATAAAGTCGTTTGACCCTAAAAGTGCCTCTATGAGTCACGATTGTTTGCAATTTTGCTGTCTCTTCATCTACTGGAAGGTGTAAAAACGCATCTTGTAAATCAAGTTTACAATAGTAAGTGCCATTTTCGAGTTTATTGAAAATATCCTCAACAGTTGTAAGTTGATATTGGATATCTTTGATCATTTTATTGATCGTTTTCTTATAATTTCCACACAATCGAACAGAGCCATCAGATTTTTCAACATAAACTGAAGAAGTACCCCATTCTGACACATCAACTTTTTCTAGAACACCAAATTTAATCAATCGATTGATACATGCATCAGCTGAGGAGGTAACTTCATGTGGAACTTTTCTGGCTTTCATATAAATAGGCTTGGAATTTTCATTCAATTCGAAAGAGGTAGTATAATTTGGAACCTTTCCTATTTCATCGGAGAAAACACTGGCGAATTCCTTCTTGATTTTATCCATATCTGGCACATTTGACTTTCCGAGAAATTTTACATCATCAGTTTCATCTACTTTTATAATGCCGAGAGGAATAGACCATTCGCGACCCATCACAGATGATTCAGACCTTTCTGTGAAATATAAACGACTGTTGATTTCTTTATCTTTATACTTGACTGATACGTTGACGTAGCCTAATGGTTTGAATAAGTTACCAGTATAATCTTTGAGAACTGTGTTATCATGCATGATAGGTTTTTGCAAATTCAGCTGCTTGAAAAAATTATAAGACACAACAGTTCGCCGACTACCAGTATCACATTCTAATTTCCGTTCAATATTATCAATACGGATCGAAGTCATGATTTTCTCGGAACCATCATTCAAGGTATGGAGCTCTTGAATGTCGTCATCGTCATGTAAATACATCGTTGAGGAATTTGAATTTGAATTACCATACTTTTTTTTGACCAGAGTTGTAATACACACTCTATCAACATGGCCAGTTCTTTGACAAGTTTTACATTTCAATTTTTCGTGTGGAATTTTACATTCCTTGGTAAGATGATTATTTCGGCCACATTTTATGCATAAATTATCTATCCCCAACTGTTTAAAATCGATTCTGGGTTTTGATTTGGCTCGAAAATCTCTCGGAGAGTGATATTCTCTCTGAGGTGTGCGACTACGATTTTTTGAAAATAACCTCTTTTGTTCACTCATTTTATTTACAGACGAAGAAGCTGCTGTTGAGTTTTGAGCAGTTTGACTTTTATACACTTCTTTATTGTCACTTTTTGACAGTTCAATAGCTAAAGCAGTTTGGACAATATTGTCAAACGAATGTGTATTTTGATCAGGTAACTGAAGCAATTTTTCTCGAATTTCTGGATCAACTAGGCCTCGAATAAATTGGGCTCTCAAAATAATTGTAGTAAAAGGCTTACCGCATTGAGCTTGTGGACAATTCCAGTCGCAGGTTAAAGCTAACTCTTGAAGGGCAGATACATAGTCTGCAATTGACTCATTTGTTTTTTGAACTCTGGATAAAAATTTGTGTTGCTCACTGAACATGTTTGGTTGAGGAGCAAGTTGCTTTTTAAGTAATTCGACTAAGTCATCATATTTTTTGTCTCGCGGACTTACTGGAGCACAAATATTGATCAAAAGTTGAGTGTACTTGGTGCCGATGGTGTTGATTAGAAGTTGTGTTTTTGCCTTGTCTGTAGATGCATTTGTTGCAGTAAGCTTCTTCATATCGAAGTAGTTTTCCAAACGAAGCAGGTAGCATGTGAATTTTTCACATTTTGGATTGAAAGGCTCGAATTGAACAGCTTGCTTGGACAAGTCAGACAGATCAGGTTGAGCTGGAGGCGAATTTTTCCCCGGAGTTTTCTTCCTCTCCTCTGTTAACAATTTGATGAGCTCGGATTGACTTTTGATGAGATCTGACAGGTCCTGTTTTGATACAGCCATTTCGAAAATTGAAGTTGAAAATTAAAGTTGAACTGGTTAATTGAAGCGCGAACGATATTCGATTTCGGACGCACTTTCAAGTATAAATTGAACAATAATTTCGCAAAAATACTGTAATATTGATCATTTTCGAATAGGCGCAAAATTTAGCGCGATTTTGAGCACAAATTCGCGAAAGATCGAGGCGCGACGCGCGAACTACTTTGATCCTCGTCGCCAATTTGTTATGAACGCACGGAGAGACATTTTGAAACGTGTTTATTGATTAACGAACATAATCGAACTGATTCGATTCTAAAAACTAACTTACGTAGCTAAGATATACTGAGACGTTATCTATGACTAATCTATCTATACACATGTACATAACAATGAGATTATCATTTCATCCGATTATTTAGAAATTATAGAAATGTTTTGTGGATTTTCACCTTTTTTAAAAAAAATATGAAAGATCTTATCAACAAATTGCCACAAAATGATGAAAAACACAATAAATCAAATTTTCTCTCACTGAAAAGGGCTGAGAAGAAATTGAAGGGTTGAAATCCCAAATAAGAACTTCCGAAATACCCTCCGTCTAAGTACCTAAGCCAAATTTCATCCTTCCAAAGTCAACTGGAAAAAGCTGAAAGTACGAAGCAAAATTTAAAAATGCAAAAAAGGGGCAAAGATCCATTTTTTCATTGCTGGAAAAGGTCGTTGAAAGTTGAAAAGTCCAGACGTTTAAATTCCAAAAATCACACCTAATAATCCTTCAAAGATTTTATGTCAGATTTCACCTTCTGAGCCAATCCGAAGAACCAGGTGCGCTCATCGCTGAAAAAGGCGCGAAAAATCATTTTTATGGTTGCTGTAAAAAGACAATAGAAGGGTTGCAATATACGAAATTTTTGACTAGAGTACCTTCTATGTAGTAGGTAAATGGAAAGTTATTCTTCATTACATAAACTGGAGAGGAGGAGGGAGATTGCAAGCATGAAAAAGAAAACTGCTGAAAAAAAGTGTGAAAAATCCACATCAGGATAACCAAACTTTCACATACCTTATGAAATTTGAAGTCCAATTGGGAGTTAAGGGTACTTAATTGAAAAAAACAAAATAATGATAATCTCGCATCAGTGCTTCTGAAAATTCAACAAACCATGCCCATAGGTCACACGAATTTTATAATTTTGTTGATATTTGGAGCTTTGTGTTACAGGGATTACAAGACTCATATCGAAAAAATTATGATAAGTTCAAATTTGAAATATTTAACGCAACAAAAAATCTACGAGCGAATGATTTTAAGAAATCGAGGAAGAAGTGCACTTTGGGGTTTCAAGATATTGATGTACTTACATCAGGATATATCTCAAAAAAATACAGGAAGATTTGAAGTTGGTAAATTTTGTGAAGACTTCCATTTCGATTTGAAAGTTAGGTACCCCAAAAACATTTTAAATCGGAAGTGCCTTCTTCAAATCCTGAAATGAAATAAATAAATTTTCCAAGTTTTCAAGCTCATGCTCTCTACACAAACTTTTATTTCATCCAATACAAAATACGAGTAGAAATTTTTCACAATTCAAAAACATAAATTTTTTTTGTAAAAAATTTTCAAACATATCAGTTTTTCCTCTATGTTTTCCAGATATGCACATAATTTCAAAATTCTAAATGAAATTTTTCAAAATTAGAATCCCTGCGAGATAGTCTCATTATTAGATTTTGAAGTTGTCCAAAAAAGGGATTGAAATGCTGTGTTTAAATTTTTCCTTAATGAGTTGTGACAGAGCACTAAAAAAATGTTGAAAGAAAAAATTGGAAACATTTTCATGTGGTGAAATTTTCTGGCAAACCATCAATGTGGTCTTTTATTTTATTCCTGTTTGCAACTTAAAATTTGGCTTTGGAAATTAACATAATATTTTAAAGAAATTGATGTATGATGAATTGAATTCAATATTTATATACTGTGTATATTTTTTTCAAAATTCATGACATAATTTTTCAGCTAAACTTTTCGACTGAAAATTTCGGGATCCGTTGAAAGGAGTTTGACCAAATTCTTAGAAAAAAGATTGCGATTCGTAATGGCATTTTCAAATCATTTTTGAAAAGAATAAAACGAAGAATTGAAGAATTACCTCAGAATTTTGGAGTTGAAAAAAAAACACTTTGCCCGACCCTGCCTAATACATACATCAACGCCAAATTTTAAATAATTATGTAGTTCACAATATTAGGGTAGATTGTGAAAAAAAAATCAATGAATAAGACCTTAATTTTGAGTTGAAAGTTACCCACAAGGATTTTTAGCTTCAAAGGTTTCCCAAGAAGGACAATGTAGAATTGTAGACCCTTAAAGACGAGAGGGATTTTCGAAACAACCGTGATTTTATTCCATCTAGGTAGTTTGTACTCGACTTATTTTGGCAAAAATGGCCCTGTTCGAAAGGATATTATTCAAAAGTCTACGGTCGACCTGAACCATTGCCATCCACATCCAAACTACATAGGTACCTACCTACCTATTTTCAAGGTTCCATTGAGTGACTGAAAATTTGTTCATCGCTTATTTTGGCTAAATTCATATTTTAAAAATATTTTCCGTCATATTTTGGAACTATGCCATTTTCCCAAAACAGGTTGGTAGGGGCCGAGGCATAAAAAACAATTTTTTTGAAAACGTCCACTCCTTGAGGACCCACTCGTATCTCTCTAAGAGCATCTACAGAGCCTAACTTTTTTTTGTGTTAATTTTAACTCAAAATGAAAACCTTCATTGAATTTTTGGTGAATATTCTTTCACATTTTTTTTTTTGCGATCCATCTTAATAATTAAATGATAAGTACTTACCTAGAAATATAATTTTTAACCCACTTTTTTAAAAAATGGTAACCCCCAGAATTTGCATTCTCATCATTTCATAGAGCTCCCAAGTTATAATATTGGAATCAAAAGTTGCAGCTGTAGATGCTGCCACAATTCCAGAGAGGAAGAAGTCAGAAGAGAATGAAATTATTATCAAACTTAGCAGACTACCTGCCCACTTGCTCAGCCTTGATACGCACATTTACAATTTATCCCAAATACTAACTTCAAATTCGTGCTTAAGGTGTGTATAAGATCATTGGCTACTGAAACATCCATCGAAATTTATATTTAACGTTACCCCAAGAGAGAATAATCTCTGCTATTTCATTGATATTTTACCTTGAAATCTATCAACAGTGACACAACTACGCAATTTCAACTATGTTTAATAAGCTGTCTTACTAGTTAGGGTACATGAACATTCAAGGTGGCATACATTCGAGTCGAAGAAGTTGCATATCAGAACGCCGCAAATCTGAGAAACTTTATGTTGAATAAATCACATACTCTGTTCGCCGCGAAAAAAAAACAAACCACATCGCGAATTCAAGGCGACAACAGTATATGCAACTTATTAAACATTAATTAGTCGACTGCTATTAACAATGATGATAAAGCGTTTTTGCGGTTTAAAATATCGAAATGGTAATATTCAAAGTGCGAATACATTTACCATGCTGATTTCGACTCGTTTTTCGAGCTATTTGGCTGGGTAAATTATTCAAACGTAATTTTGCGGCCATTTGTGGAGCTTAAACTTGAACGCGGAGATATTAACGAGAGGACTTTCAAGTCGAAAGGAATTTTAATAAAATTTTCAAACAAATTATGAACATTCGCATTGCAGTATGTCACCATTGCGGTGCTAGGAATTAAAATGGTCGTTAGCTTTGTAATTTTATATTTTCGTCGCCATGTTAGCATGCTTTTATGTATTAGCACATGGATATTTAAAACGATTTATCTCGTAATCCGCGAAACGTCATTCGTTCGGATACCGTATTACGTTAATTTCACCAGCAATCGTCGCGTAATACTGACAAACCTGCTGGGGATAGTCAACATTAACGCGTTCCACGCAAAAGTCACAACTGTATTCGACGAAACCAACTCGCATTACTTATCGCATAAAGCATCAAAAAAACACTGCAAAGTTATTTTTCGTATAATCGATAAAAAAAAATAAAAAAATAAAGAGAAAAGAACCTGACAAAATTTTTAGCAACATCGTGAAATAAAGTTCATTGCGAAATTCATATCTCCAAGGTACCCATTTTCACGTCCCATTGCTTCAAAATATTCTCTAATTTGACATCTGTAGAAAAAAAATTTTCGCCTTTGGATACCCTTCCTTTATGGTTGTTGCAGAATATAAAACCATTTTCCAAAACCGAAATTCACAAGCATTATATTATAGTTTTCAACAGAAAATTCGCTGTTGCTATTTTTTCAAAAAAAAAAAAAAATACACGAAAGCGGTTCGTATCAACGTGGTGTGAAATTACTGCGCTTGCTTTTTTACTACGAATGATCAAATATCAACGAAATTATCGGATTATATTTTCTTCTGTTTTTTTTTATGTAAGAGCACCCGGTACTCGCATCAAACAAAACATTACTTTCACGACCTTTAAAGGTTAGAAGTTAGAAATATTGTCGCGAATAAAATAGGTAGGTACCTATAGATGGCATTTTAAAGGCTGTATTCTTAATTTTCAAGTAGTTCGTAGCAAAGAAATGCAATAAGATTACGCTATTAACTTTTTAAGCGAAAAATTAAACTATTCTGGGGTCATCTACGTGGCACTCGGAATTACGACGTGACGCGACGTTTTCAAAAATTATGTGTGTTCTAATTCTTGAAATTTTATTTGCTCCTTCAAGTACGTACTACGTAGCATCTACCAAATGATGGTATTTTTGCTTGATGTAATAATAAGCACCTTATAAAACCGACTAACCTCGTTTAACTGCGTAGTTTGAAATGCAAAGGGTATAAAAAATATGTTTATGAGAGTTTTAAACGTTGAAATATTTGATCCACTGTTAATTATGCGACTTTTTTGTCGCCACTGAAAAACTTTGCGACTGAAAATTATTTCATCAGTTGCATACCTACTTACGAGATGGATGAAAATCCAATTTTCAAAATGGCTTGTTTACAGAATTTTTTCTACAGGATAGTAGTGGACACGCTCCACCCCTATGATGTGATTCTAATTTTGAGCCCAAAATGAATTAAATTTTTGCGAGAAATTCAAATATTCCAACAAAATTTTTTTTAAGCCATCTTGAAAAATTTTTGAGCTCAAAATTGAGTGATAATTTTTGGAGTTTCTGAAAAAGTGTTATTCATCCCATCATGATGCAGAGTTCAAATTTCGCAAACATTAAGTACAACGAATGTGTTTTCTTTTAATAATTTTTGAAGAATTTTGAATCAAAAGGTCATGATTTTTTACCAAGTAGCACAAAAATACCAAAAAAATTGTGAAAATACAAAAACATATTTCGACGAAAATGGTTTTTGAGTAATTTTGATCACGAAATTGAGTTAATTTTCCGAGTAGGCAGTTATGATAATTTCTAAAAATAGGTACGTAAAACAAATTTTGTGCTGCATTTTCTCAAAAATTCTCAAAAAAAGTTTTGATAATTTTTGATTTTCTCGTGTGAAATTTTAAATAGGCTAATTCTGATTGGTTGCATGATACTTTTATTAATTCTAGTAGAATGATTCCCAATTTTCGGCTCAAAATTTTTCAAGAATATTTTTGAAACATTTTCGACAGAATATTTTAATTTTTTGCAAAATACATACGTGTTTTGATATCGAAAGTTCCGAAAATTATAGCCCAATTTTGGGATCAAAATTCTTCAAAAATGCTCGAAAACATTTTCATCAAAATATTTGAATTTTTCAAAAAAAATTTATCCACTTTGATAAGGTCACTTTGTTTTTAGTAATCCTACAACGGTTTGTTTCTACTCAAAACGGACGACTCTAAAATTCGACAACGTTCCATTGTGCGAGTCGTTCAATGCAAACTTTGGCTCAATGGGCATGGAATGAGCTCCTTTATGCAACGGATATGAGTTTTATTTGGACCCTGCAATTCTACTAAAATGGTAGCCAAATTCGATTTCCAGAGTAAGCACTTTTTTTCAACTGGGCTGTAGGCGATTTCTAACGATTAGGTAAGTAAATTTATTGAAATAAGACTAAAAAGTTTATTAAACTTTCAAAAAAAAAAATCAAAAATTCAGTCTCAGATGAGGTGTAAATTATGTATTTGAGAGGGGTTGAACTTTGAATAAATCTGCATGATTGCTAAATTTGGCCCAAGTTTGCTTCGACGAAAAAATGAACATTACAATCAGAATATTTCAGGAACGAAAAATCTAATAAACTAATGCTCTGTTTCTGCTTGATTTCCAGTTTCCGATTTCCAAACAGAACATAGCTTTGGTTGCAGAAAAAATATTCGAGTTTTGCTGCTGCTCTTTCTAGAGAACCTCTTGAAGTGTCCCACAGGGCTTTGGATGGAAAGTGCAGGTCTCAGTGGTAGCCCTTGGCCCAAGTACCACACTAAGTATTTTTAGCAACCAGTTCTGAGTTTAGCTCTCACAGTAAAATTTTGAATTTTAAAATTTTCAAAAATCGTTACCCCGACGCTCAGGTTTTTGCCACGGGATTGCCATATTCAAATTTTTATCACCAACAAATAATTTGAATAATCTTCGAAAAAATATGCAAAATTTTGTTGAAAGAGAAAATAAAGCATGTTCCTTGTACATACAAGCGCGTAGGTCAAAATTTTCCCACGACAACCCCGTGGGAAAAACCTGAGCGTCGGGAAAGCGGTTTTTTAAAATTTTATTGTGCGAGTTAAACTAACAACTGGCAGCTAGAATTTTAATGGAGTGGTGCTTGAGCCACCACTGAGACCATTTTCCATACAAATCCCTGGGGGATACTTCATGAGGTTCCCATGGTTATTAGACAAACATGCTCATGTGAATTCAGTGTGAATTGTTCAGTTATCTACTAGATAAAAATCTTTACTTATTATGCTTTGAAGCACTCTGTACCTACATATTTAAGTATTTGTACCTATTTAGGTATTTATTAATTTTTTCAAATTTTTTGTAATGTGTCAAGTACCCGTAGAATAGATGAACTTATCCCTTCAAGAAAAAATCTGTTCTATTTTTTCCCCATGTACTCATACTACCTATCTACGAATTTTTATGAAAGGAAATCGATAATTAAACTAGATCGTGAAAAAAAAATCTTCTCGATTGATACATCATTCGATATAAGATTTCACAGTAGAGAAAAACTCTTTCGAAGCCACAGCACGAAGAAGGAAAATGAAACTTCATCTTGAAACAATTGATAACGAATAAAGGAACAAAATTCAATCTATCATGAAGTGTTTTCAAAAGCATGGAACTTTTATACCGTATAAGGAACATTGAAAACATGCTACAGTATATCTATACTATATACTATAGGCGTATAATAAAAGCTGTATATCTTATTACTTGAGACTACACGCAGTTGTTGTGGATCTTTCGATGTGACGTTTTCGTTAACATTTCACACAATCAACCTACAAGTATATGTAATGCGGAAATTCCAGCGGGTATTTTGGTTAGGTAAACAAAAGCTATAATACAAAATGTGGCATATATGTAAGTACAGCACGCGTCTAAATTAGATCTACATATTACGTTTTAAAGTGTACTTATTCGTCTACACGCGGTTACGTTGAAGTTACCCGACTAAAATATGTACATACACAATCTGAAATTCAGCGAGAAGATTAAGCCAGAACAAAAGGTACTTTCTCGGCTTTTACGGCGTTAAAGAAGACTGACATTTTTAACAGCCAACGTGGCCTATAAAATATGAATTGACGCGTTAAATTTGCGATTTTCGATACCGACCTCGATCAAAATACAATAAAGAGAAAATTGACAATACCCGTTTGGGGAATAATTCAGCAAGTCAAAAAGACCAACTTCTTAGCACCGTTTCTGGGTAGCTTAATTAACGATGAAGGTAGATTTTTATTCAACGTGTCGAGCTGGAGTACTTATATACTCGAGAACTCCGAATGATTCGCACCGAAAACAGTGGAATTTCGTTGGTTTTAGCGGTAATTTATGGTATGGTTTGAAGTGGCGAGACGTAGGTAAGTGGTTGTGTATTTGAAATAAGCGTCATAAAGGTGGGTGAAAGACGCCGCAAGGTGCGAATATTTAGGTACCTACGAATAAAGTACGAGTTCATTAATGCGCGAAGCAAAAGTTGGCGAAATTTATGAACGCGGCTATTGTCTTATTATCACGTCAACAATTCTCATTATAGATTTTTGCTCGCTTTTTTCTCCTTTTTTCCCTTTCACTTCATTATACTCGAGTTTGAGAGATAATCAATATAATACGAACAAAAGAAAGATCAAAACCAAACGATGGAAATTTCTTAACACGACGTAAATTCGGGCGAAAAAAACACGACTCGAGCACAATTCTAAAAACAGCCTTTTGCTAACAAAAAAGAAGATAAAAAGTTTGGAGGGAAAAAGCAGGTTTTTCATTTTAAGTTGCGTCTTTTTTCTTCTCTTCTTTTTTGGTACGAACGTCATAAAACGGCTTTTAACCTGTTGCTCGAAAATTTCCTATGCGTTAGTCAAACAATTTATAGCCACCAAATCCGTACACTCGAGTACGACCACGTACGTTTTTTCCATTGACCTTTTAGTTGGCCGTAAAATCTAGCAGAAAGTTTGTACGTTACGTACGCTACAATTCGATAAGATTATATCTTCTCCTTCTCTCTCTCACGGCTTTCGTCGCTCGGCGAAACAGAAACGCAGCTTGGCCCGTTCCACTTCACCCTTCTGATACCGGCAACATCGTGGAACATTTTTAATTACAATGGTCTCGGCTCTGTCGACGCGGTAATTTGCAAAAAATTAAGCAAATCTATAAAAACTGCTCTTTCTACAGTGTTTTTCTTAATTTTAACCCTAATTTTAATTTTCTCCCTGAGACGAGTGTTGCACTCTATATCGCGCCGTCGTCGTCGTTTGAGTAATTTCGTCTAATTTAATGAGAGATTTCATTCGTAAGCGGGTAATTTTACTTAAACATCCATTACTTTGAAAAACAAGCGAGATAGTACGATTAATCAGCCACCTAACGTTTATGGTGCTCGTCGTTTTGGAATGCTGTTTCTTTGTTACGCACCAAATGAGCTATATTAAATACATAAAAGCTCGACGTGATTTTTAATTTAAATTATAATTACAATGGCGAGGATGATACGCGTAAAGGTATAACTACTTTGCGATCGGTTTCATTCGATAAGATTCCACATTGAACCTGAAGATTCATTCGGGTCTGAAGCTTTGGCCAATCTCTTGGAATATGTCTTCCCCTCTCCCATTTCGAAAATGGAGAGGTGCAGAGAAGAGAGAATGTATTGAGAGCTCAAAGATCACCCACCCAATACGCGGACTTAATCAAGAAAGCTGCCAAAATACCGCTGGGAGAATGCGCAAAAAGGGCCGAAGATAGAGATAGCTAGAGGGAACTGGTTGCCAGAATTTCGTAGAGTCGCAATGTCCAGATGCGGGCAAAGCGAGAAAGAAAAAGGTACCAATAAACCAAATTTTAGCGTTTTTCACGGAGGTAGCTAGGTGCATGTTAAAATTTATTTATCAATTTTTAGAAAATTTTTAAAATATCAAATTTGATCAATTTCTTATGAAAAAAATCCAAAATTCAAAATTTGATCAAATTAACATGAAAACTTGAATTACGTATCAGGATTGGTTTTGGCTTGACCTCCAATCTCACAAATATTATCCTTTCTGATTTTGGAATTATGGCACTGATTTTATTGCTGATTCTGGTATGTATTAATATACCCACACCTAGTTCATGTGTGTCTTTACCAGCTTAGATCATTTCATAATCTTTATCTACCCGATTTCTACCATTTCCAGTCCAGCGGGTCTAGCTTACTCCTAATACATACAGTAAAAGCTTGTTATAATGCTTTCGGTTATAACGCAGATTTCATTATAACGCTGATTTTCTCCGGTCCCTATAGACAACCCCATTTAAAGAAATGTAAAATTAATCGCAATATAACGCTCATGAGCGATTATAAATCGCGTTTCAATGCTCTAAAATTCAGGGGAAATCACATTTTTTTAATAATTTTAACAACAAAAACCCAATTTTTTGCAAAAAAGCTTACTTTTGTGTGAAAAATTCTCATTTTCTGAAAATTTTGGCATTTTAATTTTTAAAAAGCAAAAAAAACCTTTTATGGCAAAATTTTGCCAAAAAATCATTTACATTATTATAGCAGACCTCAAAATCAAAGTAATATTTCAGATTTTTCTATTTCCAACGGGAACAGTTGTTCAATTTCAAAATAAAGTTCACATTTTCACTTCTTTTATTACACTCTTTTTACTGTTTTAAAATGAGAATTCACGGTATTACGCTCATCAGCGTTAAAATGAGACTTCTGCTTATAACGCGTTTCGACTTATAACGCTCTTTTTTCTGGTCCCTTGAAGAGCGTTATAACGAGCTTTTACTGTACGTCGATTTGTTATCTCCTGGCTTCCATAACCACATTAGCGAGTTTTCCAATTCTGTACAAAGTTCTCACATTCCAGGTTGCGACGTTGATGTTCCACCTTGTTTTATCTCCGCATATTCTTCGCACCCTATCTGGCTGCCTTAGCGGATGAGGATCAGCCTGACGGAGACTTAGGGACATTGCTAAATTGATGTACCTACATATAATTCTAGGGAGATGTAATGGTGTTGGTTTCCCGTTGCCTTCCACCGTGATTTTCTGTTGGGGTTTACTCCCTTAGACGAATTTGCCAGTTTTTAGGCGCTGGTATTCACCTTCTCACTCTGAAGCTCTTGGATTTCCCTGGGGCTGGAATGAGTGAGTTGTTGGTGTTCTGCAGCTCTTACGCATTCTTCATGAACCATGAGCTAGTGCAGAATTCGAGAAGAAAGTATCGGCTTTTGAGATGTGGTGCTATCAAAGGCTACTACAGATCTCATGGAAGGACTTCATTACCAACCAGGAACTATTAGCAAGAATAAGAGAGGAGCAGAAAGTCGTAGTAGAAGATGAAGAATAGAAAGCTAAAGTATTTAGCTCATAAAATACAAGAAAACAGTATTTTCATGCTAGAGCTACAGGAGAAAATTCAAGGAAGAACGACAAGAGGGAGGAAATGATCGGAGATGTTAACAACAAACTCACTGGCCAACTCTCCCTGTAAGACCCTGAAAGAAACTGGCTAATATAGATGGAAGTATATGCTATCTCCTGTAAAGGAGTGCGACCAAAACAACGACGAACGTGAAAAATGCTGAATTTGGTATAGACCCTACTTTTGACATTCCGAATGTACGAGTGAAAATTTTTGAACCATTTTTGAGCTTCAAGCAGATTTTTGCACCCTCCAGTTTTCAAAAAATGCCATAAAATAGGATCGAAATGAAATTAAACACCACTTATAAACTTGCATTCACTTTCTTTGTGAACTTTTCTGTTGATTAAGGCACGTACTCGTATTTTCAAAATTCATTTTTTTATGACTTTTTTGTTCATAATTTTTTATTTACCTACATCCATAGGCTAGGTGGCAGTTTTTGGCGCATTTTTTGTAACGTTTGTGAATACATTGAAATAAGCATAAGGATGATTTTTTTTTCTTCATAAACATAATCACTGAAAAAAACATTGGTCTTTGGACAGTAATACCTAATCAACACAACGTATTTCAGAAATTTGTACGAAACGATAAATCCGAGTTTACAGGCAGTCATAGCACCTTCTATCTTGATTCTTATTGACAGCATTTTTCCACAAGCTGGAGAATAAAAATCCCTTGGAGGCTTCAGAACTCCTTGAAACCATTACCATTTTGCTTGGAAGGTCCAAAGTAGGATACAAATCATATTCAAACCTCACTCGCGTTCACATGATTTTTTCCACCTTTTTTTTCAAAACTATACCTACCTATATTTTAGGTAGGTATTGTAGGAAAACCAAGTTCATATCCACATGATTTCATTTTCACCCTATTCACGTATGGATTTTTTTTTTGAAAATTGGAGAATCTGAAAATCCGCTGGAAGCTTTGGCTAGAAAGCATCACCATGTCAACTCAGAAGGTCGAAAACAGTGTATGTAGGTACCTATAGGTAAACCAAATTTCAGCATTTTACGCTGATTTGATAAATTTTTGTTTTTTTTTTTTTAAATTAAACTAGGAAATGAGATTTTGAAATCCTATAAATTCCCCAAAATTTGAAAAACGAATTTCAGCAGGTAAAATTTGGGCTTTTTGAGATATTTTTTTGATCCCTTCTATCTTTTGAAGACTTATATTTTATTTTATTTTTTCTTGACATTCAAATGAAATGGATAGGCACATAATATGCCTAAGTGATATTTTTTATCACATGCTTGTTTCATGGTTGCAATTTTTGATTCTATTTAGTTCCCAAAACTTCTTTATTGGAATCATTCCTTTCTTCTTCCTCTCCATTCAACCAACCAAAAACATATCCACAGTGGAAAAAAAATCATTTCGACTCAAAACGTGCGTCAGAATGACGACATGAGATTTTATTCAATATTTTGTTCAAATGCTGACCTCAAATCGTATAGGTGACTCGGATGAACGTGCCCGATTACGTGGAACAATTTTTATACCATGAATATTGAAGGATAAAAGCATCATGGTTCGAAGTAGAATGCAAAAATGTCGTATTCTATTGAGTTACATTCGCTATATGCGGTGCTGTTGTGTGTATAAAAGCGGATTGCAAGTTCAAAGGAACGAGAATATTTCCATATTTAAAAACTCTTTTCTAAAGCTACGGTGTATTCGCTACAAAGAAGAGTTGCAACCAAAGGATAATTTCGTGTTCGGACCGACAAGCCATTGGTTTATGTGTAGGTATAGTGATAAAAAATGAAAAAATTTGTGATTTGTTTTGCTTCAAACGACTTATTTGCATCGATTGTGTATGGTAGATATGTTTGACACGTTGCAGTATCTGTTTATTTCTTTCGTAATAAATTGTAACCCTGGTTGAAAAATTGAACTTTTAAAGCACATGCGTACTTATATTTATTGTATGTTTCAACTGTGCTATTATTGAGAAGTTTGGTCCAAGTATATTATAATTGCCGAGAAAAAGATAGGTACCATAAGTATGTATTTCAAGGAATCGTCCAAATTATTGATTGCACGTACTATCTTGAATTAGAAAAACAAATTCGGTATTAAGTAAGTATATATACCTATCATCTATCCCATTAGCTCACGTAGAAATAAAATTTGAGATTTGAGAAAGATGTTGAACAATGTACACAGAAAAAGCACCGATGAAAATTTACGATTTACGCTTCGTGAATTTAAATAAGTTGAACTAAGTCATTCGAAATTGAAACGTTCAACTTGAATCTACTTCTTTTAACGCGTTAAGCCAACTAATGAAGATTTAAAATTAACCGTTAACTTTATTTCTCTGTTTGCTAATGTTTTGATTTCATCCACGCAACGGATTTTTCAAAATTTAATTCTGAATAATTGAGAATTTCAGTATCATATTGCATATTTATTTTTCATTATTTTACTTTTAACAATTTCGAAGCAAATAAACACATTTCAAGAAAATCTTATTAGATTCAGGTGAAAAATAAATACGAATATTACGTTCGGACTGAGTGAAAATGAAACGGTATCAAAAGTCACGCCTACAGTAATATTTAAAACAAATTACACGGACGTTTAATATTGACATCGAGTTCGATGTGGGCGACTGTATAAACTTGTTATTTTACCTAAAAGAGATACACTATCAACTTTGTATTCCAGAATGAATTTCACGGTTATAAATTGAAAAGCGAATTTTTCGCTTTTAGAGAAATTTTCAAAGTTGAACAGTAAAATAGCAATTTAATGAAGAAAAGATTAAACGATTTTAATTGAAGTATGAAGATGGAAAATGTCATAGATATAGGTAGGATACATGGTACGAGGCAGTGAGTGAATAAACAAAAACGACCTTCTCGAATTGGTTACCGACCTACTCATTATAAAATCAACGAATGTATCATACACATAAGTTCGTGGGATTGATAATTGTAAGGATTTATACTCGCAAATGAAAGATTATGGACGGCCGGTTTAGCACGATTTTAGCGATGAATTACGCTAGAAAACACATTGGTTCTTAAATTCTCGTCTCACTACACACACCATACGACGATGGGGGAAAAAACGAAAGAAATTCGATTACACGATGGAAAAAAATGTTCGGGCATGAAATAACATTATAAAAATCCGACGTTATCAAGTAAACATAAAATAAAGAAAGGAAAAAAAGCAGCGAACTTGTCGAAAATGGCTTTTTTGGCGCTGGAGTCGAAATGTGTTTACACAGTACACTATCGCGCGCCACTAAGTTTTGAAGGAAAAAAAAGTGCTAATGTACATTGACAAAATCAAAAATAGAATAAAAGGTCCTTGTTTTTTTTGTCGTTTATTTTTGTACGCCAAAGAGAGAGTGGTTCGGTTCTTGCGGTTTTTCATTTTTACCGATAATTCACCAAGAATGCTGTCCGGTTGATGAGAAATCACAGAAGAGACGGGGTGATGCCAAAATTTTCGACTTTTTTTCTTTATCGGGCTTTTTATCAGAAATATTTTGCCGGTAGCGAGTACTACCTAACTGTACCTACTCTGTTACCAAGGTAATGAAGAATTTTTTCGCGGACTCGAATATACAGTTGGTAGGTAAGCAAAAGTATTCGTAAACTTTGTGCTTCTTCGTATAAAATATCTACTTTTGAAGAAAAAAAAATATAAAAAATATTTAAACTCTTCTTGTTTTAGTTTTTGGTGGAAAAATTAACTAGAGTAGATAAACACATTAGAAAGAGTTCTGTATAATTCCAAAATTGAAATTCATTATGAGTAAAAATTTGAACCACGTTCACCTGCAATCTCTACGGGAGCATATTTTAGGTTTTTGAATCAAACGATCATCAAAAATAAAATTGGCGTACTCAAAAACCCACATTTTGATACCGATATTGGGTAAGTACATTTCTTCAAAATGTTGAATTCTGCTCCTTTCCCCACTTTCGGGGAACGTTTTGGGTTTCTGAATGAAGTTATATTAGACTATCAAAAATTAAATCAGCGTCCTCAGAAGTATCTCCCCACACTACGAGCACATTTTGGGTTTTTGAATCTAATAGTGATCGAAAATGAAATTTGTGCTATAGAAAATCCATAATTTCATAGGTTATTGCATTTTTCGAAATTTGAAAATTTTGAATTTTACACCTCACCATCCTTAGAGCCTTTCTTGGATTTTCGAGACACAATAGTTACCTATCAAAAATGAAATCAACGCCTTCGAAATCAAAACTTACACTCTAACAAAAAATCGCATTGTTCAAAAATGTTGGATTTTGTACGTATTTTCCTCATAGCAGCGGAAAATTTTGACTATGGGGCCATATTTTACACAATTTTAAAAAATTAAATGTGTTCCCTAAAAAATCACCGAATCTAAAGATTTGACTTCGTAGTTATAAAACGTAAACCAGCGAAGTTTGTTCTTGGCACTGAGAAATAATTTCATATTCACGGCAAACTGGTTATGCAATTTTATTAACGTACAAGTAGGTAACTATTCTTCTGATTAATTTCATTTGTGAGGAGAATTGATTCTGCGAATTCATTAGATCTGTGGAATGATTTTTCTGGAATTTAAAAATTCAAAATGAAATTTATAATTATTTTGGATTAGAATGAATTTTTCCAACTTGACCAGAATGTGGTATTTTTGAAAAATCATTACAAATTCTTACAATGGAGACATAACAGTAATGACAGAATTCTCGAACCTTGCGAAGCTAAATTGCAACAGGATGCAAAAATACACCACGGGCCGAAATTCTAGGAGCTAAAGTGCATTTTTTGATGTTTGGTTAATTTCTGAAAATCAAAAAAATGGGGGAAAATCTAAATTTTACCAAATTAATTTAGAAAGCTAAAATTTTCTATGTACTCTACTTTTGACCTCAGCTGAATCGATTGAAAGCGATTTCGATCGATTTTGAGTAATTTTGAAGGGTTTAGCAGATATATGGATGTTTAAATTGCCACAAAAAGTTATTCGATGAAGTCGGAACGCCAAAATTCGACAGATTTTATATTTTTTGGGGAATCAGAATTTCCAAAAAAAAAACCTGAAAGCTATAAATGGCTAAAAACTATTTTTAGCTTACTCGACTCGTAAAAAAATGTAGCACTTAATTTCATTTCAGCATTTTTCGTTCTACCTCACGAATGCATTTCCCATTTGTGAAATCGTGGGAGAAATGTAAGGTTCTGAAGGGGCAGATACCAATTATAGGTGGTACAAAGTCAATTCGAACGGTTTTTATGGAACTTTTTGATTGAAAATGGGGTATAAAGTAAAATTTAGCTATCCAATTGCATTGGATAAAATTTTGTAAAAATTTCAATTATCAAAAATTTGCCAAGTACATATATAGACTCGAGAACTGCTTAAAACGGTTCGAAACTGTTTTTAATTGATTTGAGATATCAAAAGTAGGGTATATAGGTATATACCTACCAAATTTCAGCTTTAATACATACGTTACTTTGACACTTTGATGAAATTTTGATTGTCTCCCATTTTTTCCTGATATATATTCGATTTTTGAAAAAAAAACGCACTTTCACATCTAAAAGATCCTTTCCTTGTTAGAAAAATCATGCATTTTCAAAAAAAATCAACTCCAGTAGGAAAATTTATAAATTTTTAGAAAAACTGTGCATCTTTCATTGAAAAATGTTGAAATTTTTGATTTTGTAAGATTTTATTCATAGATACGAGTATTAACAGAATGGAAACAATTTTCGCAAATTTTTCTGTAAATTAGGTACTTACTCGTATTTTGTTTGTTTGTTTGCTTGCGTGTTGTCTTCATGCATCCCAGAAAAAAAGAGAAAGAGATGTTTTAAGAATGAGTTCATCCAAGAAATACTATCTCCTATCTCCAATATTAATTCTAGATTAGAAATCCTTAAAAAACTTGTGTTTTCTACCTTTAAAAAAAAAAAAAAAAAAAAAAACTTGAAAATATTATTTTTTAAAACATTTTTGAGTTCTTTTATTTTTTTTATTTTTGTAAAGGTGACAGTCAAAAAGTGTCCAAAAATCTGAAATATTTATGATATCTTTTTGAGTTTACTTCGCCATACACAATTTTCAGACTTCATCATGCAATTTTTTTCAATTTGCCCTATGAACTTCTGTGCATGCTGCGTTCGTGAATCGAAAAAAGCTCTGGATAAAAACCAACCAATAAAGCGTATATTATTTTTGTGCATTTCTCATTCATTCGGTTTTTTTTTTCAAATATATGAATGCTGTAGTGATTTGATCGCAGATGCTGCATCAAAGAACATTTCAGCATTGTCTCAGCTATTGTAAGTGAACCTATTCAATTCCAGGATAAATGTACTGAAAAAAGTCACTTTTATGAAAATACGAGCTATTATATGTACGAATGTTTCTGCGACCGATTTAAACTATGTAGCTACGAATAAAATGAATTACAAAAATTCGATTATCGGTCGAGATGGTTGTCTAAGTGGAACATGTTTCGCTTGGGAAATTTAATCAGATTTTCATTTCCTTTGGTAAAAAAAAAAAAAAATACGAAGTGAGGAATTTACCGAGCGATAAATTTCATCGACTAAACCGCAGCACGACTTAAATACGTACATTGTGTGATCAGTAAATTAAAAAGATAGATTGTCACTGCGTCGTGGTATTGTGTATAGGTACGAGTAGTAGAGTATAGTAAAATAAGTGCACGCCGCCGCTACCAAAATGCTAAACTACCAACTCTAAGAGAGCGTAAGATTAACGACGAGAAAGTGGTGCGTTTTGAGTAAAGTTTAGCTGAATAGCACCTGTGTGCATCCCCATAATCGATATAGAACGACCCCGGTACTACACCTCCGGCCTTGCCATTGTTAACGTTCATACCTTTTCCTAGCTGTCGCTGATGTATATCGTTGCCGAATATCAACGCCGTCTCGCCCCTCCTGCTCTCTTGCTCGTTTATGAAATGCCCTATACCGATAAAAACTCTAACATTGCCAACTTTTAGACTTGCTTCCATTTGACGCCTTTTGATTTTCGTATAGCAACGCAAAGCAACAGTTTGCTTAACGGCTTTTCTCCTTCAGTCGTGTCATCGATTGAATTATTAATTTCATTAGTTTTGTCGCGAAATTACGGTCGAACTGGCGTTTTCGAAATAACTTTTTAAACGCCGTGATTAATTGCCAATTCGGTAATTTCTGACAATTTAACGTGTTACTGGTTTTATTCCTATAGTAGCGCAACCAACGACGTTGGTGGTGTCGCGACGCGGCGCGGCGGGTATTTTCATTGTTGTTTAGAATGAATAACCGTCAAAGCCTGTTTGAGAGAGTTTATTTTTGAACTGACTGTGAGAGAAAAAGTGGATTATTTCTCAATCCCTCGAATGAATTTACTATTAGGTGGTTGAAAGGAAATACGCGAGATCGGGAAATATCTTGTAATTTTTAAAGCGATTTATCCGCGGTGCTTAGAAAATATTGTTGCATCTTCATCGCGATAAAGGTATGCGATTGTTATTTCAAAGCTATATGTTTGAAATTTTATAAACGTTTTTGAACTGTATTTTCTCAAAATGGAATGCCCTTGAGTAAAAAATTATTAAACAATTTGTTAGGTCGCTGACATCGAGAGAAACTAGTGAAAATACACTAATTTTTTTATGATAATCTCCTTTTTTGTTGGAAAAACTGTAAATAAAAAAAACTATAATGAAGAAAAACTGAGGGTTCCTCAAAAATAGTGAAAAACCACTAAAATGTAGAGCATAACATTCTTCAAATCCGCACACTGTGTTATATGATTCATTTTTTTTTCAGGATTAGGAGATCATATTTCAGAGATATTTTGAGCAAAGGCTCCAAAATTTAGTTTAAGTAAATCAATCGTTTGTGAAAAAAATTCAATTTTTTTGAAATTTTTACATCTTAAAAAATTGACCTTGAAAGAAACCAAGCATCCTACGAAAAAAATAAAGAGGAGCAAAATTGTAAAAAATTAAGTTCATTTTGCAAAAAAAATTGATTTTTTTGAAATTTTTACATTTTAAAAAATTGACCTTGAAAAAACTAAGCATTCTACGAGAAAAATGAAGAGGAGTAGAATTATTGTAGAGAATTAAGTTTATTTGTGAAGTGAGGTTAATTTTTCTTAAAATTGGGGGTACAACTTTGCTCCTTCAATTTCAGAACAGGCAAACATTCAGACTTCTCTTCAAGATGGGTTGCCTATATGTCCTTTCAAAGGTAGGTCTTTTACCATGGAGTTTTTTCTTCAACTCCAGCTCCAGCATAGAGTCAACTCTTTGTTTGATTCCTTTCAGAGATGAGTTAGTTGGAAAGACTTTGAATCCGGTTTCATTTTCAAAGGTCAAACTATACCTTCAACTACCTAGATCTTGAAATAAGTAGGTACCTAGCTGAAAAAGAAATCGAATCTTTTGAAAAGAGTAGTCGATTCGGAATTTGATTCTATTTTGAAGAGTTGCAAAGGTTCAGTTACCAATATTAACTCTCTTCAAAGTAAGTCAAGTTGTTATTTCCTCATTTTTAGTTCTTAATTGAGTAGTGACCCAAAATGATTTTAATAATGAACGACCTTGCCCAAATGCCCATTGAATCAATTTGTCTTCATTTCTATCTTTACAAAGATTTTTTATTTTGGACGTTTCTTCTAAAATCACACCTCAGCACTGATTCCGCTTAATTTTGCATGTCGGAATCCAGCGTATAGATACCGCGAAAATACGAATGGAACAACATGGTATCGTTTAAAGAATCACTAGATGACAGACGTAAAATAAAAAAATATAGGAGGCTAAAATAACAAACATCAATCAAATTTGGCAGAAAAAAAATCTGAATTTGTGATTGCACAATGGTCGCTAGATCAAGATCGGGCCATCGTTCAAAAAATGTTTAAAAAAATGAAATGACGATGGTGGTTTTGAGTACCAATCCTACCAAAATGTGTATTTTTAAAATTGAAAAAAAATCATGAACTGATTTTATTTCATAAAAAATTTTAAATGCATAAAATAAAAATTAAAAACTTTGATGGAGAAATAGAGAAAAATTATCAATTCGAAAATTTTAATTGGAGTGAATAAATTCCTAACTTTTAAAAGAAAAAGTAATTTGAATATTCAGTTCATTCTCAAATAAATTTTCAAATTATGTTTCTATTTTTTCAGAATTCGAAATTTATTCATTCTTACCGATTCAAATTTTCGAATTCGTGATTTTTGTTCTCTACCTATCAAAGTTTTCAATTTTTATGCATCTCGCATTTTTTCTCAAATAAAATCAAAATTCATCAATCTCAAAAGTTGAAGAGCTAATTTAAATTTTGAAAAGTCACTTAGGATTCACCTCATTAATTTTACCTAAAAACAGGTGGAACATAACAACTCGCAGTTGCATGGTCTGAAAAGTTGATTCATTTTCAAAAAGGTTTTCTCTAACCCTCTGGCTTCAACTTAGTTCAAGAAAATGATTGACGTGACAATATTTCTTCAATGTGCAATGAATCGGGTGAGTAAGCATTCAGTGGAACAGTTGAGTTCATTGAACCACAAAATTGTATTATTTCATGATTTGCAGCTTTTTTTGAGAGCCACACTCGTAGTTGAGCTTCTGTTTCCAAAATTAAATGCTTAGGTATACTTCTTTGTAATGCATTTTTTTGATTGCAAATGAGCACATGTACGAGATTTAAGGGGGGGGGGGGTATGATTTGGAGGGGATCACTCCAGTCACTTCCGAAAGTTGTTATGAGTACAAATAGGTTTTCGTAATTGGATTTTTTGATGCAATTTTGTCAAAATCATTTCTGAAGTTTTTTAATATTAAACAATTTTTACACCTATATAACTAACATGAAATTGAAAATATGTACCTAGTATGTACGTACATGAAACCTTAATTCAATCTGTGATAAGTATTTATTTTTCAAGCATAATACACACATCCTTTGGAACAGATTCGGAAAAAAATCTTACTGTTGTGCAACATGTTTGAAATGTTTCGAGTCGAAAAGTTTATATCAACAATAATCGTGAAGGTTGCAAAGTATATGCGAGCAACTTTTACAGTGTTTTTCCTGTTTAAACTTTTCTTTTACTATTTATGTTCGGAAAAGATAAATTAATTGATTTATCAGGGACTTTGTATTGTTTATTTTTGACAATCGAGCATTTATCTGTGTATCCTGTTTAAAAACTTTTTCCTCTAGTTTAAAACTTTTAATCTCGTTTATTTGATAAATAATTTTTTCCCCATTCGAGACTGTGTAGGTATTTTTTTTGTTTTTTTTTTGTTTCTAGTCGATTTATCCAATAGATGAAAATTTATAAAAGCGATGTTTTTCAAAGAGAGATTTTCGAATTATAGGATAGTTCTTTAAAAATGATTTCGTTCCACGGGGGTTACCTAGACCTGCGTCATTATTAATAGAAAGCTGCTGCGCAGTGTCAGCTCATTGTCTGCTGCGAGGCTTTTGTTTTAAAAGGTACCTACGCGAGAGAGTAATGGATTTTAAGCATACGGAAGGTACATAAGCGGAAGAAAGGTTTAATTAATCATCGAAAAATCAGCCGGCCACTTATTCAAATATTGGGTAATATATGACAAAAAGGTCTCCTTAAATGTTTAAAAACATTTGATTCAAGTCACACGAAGTATATATAGGTACTCGTAGAAGCTATAAGTATGCCAATGTAGCCAGTCTTTAGGTACCAAGTTTTTAGGCGTAAATTATGCGAAAACGTCCACTCGAGGTTTATAAAACCTTATAAATGAAGCATTATTACTCTTTACGTTTATTTTCACTTTTATGGTAGGTACCTACCGTCGGATAGTTTAGAGAAAGCGATGCGCGATGGTAACACTTCGGCGAAATTTATCCCGTATTCGATTTTATGCCAGGCTGGATTAAAAGGTACTGGCAAAAATATTGAGCGTAATACGAAGGTGTAGTTTAATCACGTAGTATCTGAGGTTAGTATACGAAGAGTAACATATGAAATTATTTCAACCTTTTTGCAAAATGTGATGTTGCACGATTTCAAAATAACTTCCATGCTAAAACTTGAGCTTGCCATAAGGGAGCTCTGACCTAAAAACCTTTTTTGGAGGTACCAGCAAAGTATGGCGTTTTCGATGTGAACAAATTTGCATAAACATTCCCTTTTGCTCGACGCAACGAATCTCTATTTTCAAGCTCTCGAAATTTATGTATCTTACTTTATAAAAATTCAACCATCTTGATTCGTAGATAAACACAATCCTATGTACACACTTTCATCCAAAGTTACCCCCAATATAGAATCGTTTAATGGGCATTAAAAAAAATTCGTCGCGTTTTGGAAAATTCAAAATCCCCTCGAAAATAGTGTTGGCTTTTTTCGAGGTCGTCATACCGATGATATACGTAATAGGAGACTATTACAATAAACAGATAAATCATTCAACTCACCTTATTGATGAAAGATATCACGTTGGTTGGTATCATGATGAACTCCAAGATGGTGCACGATCCGAATTCACGTACAACGATAAAAACCCATTCATGAAAATGGAAGCCAGAATTACGCTTCGGCTTAATTTATCAATTATTCATTTTTTTTCACCTTTACACTCGCGAATCGTCCAACAAAACTGAAAAAATAAATAAAAATTAATCGTGATTTTTGTGCATATGAAACTGCACTCGTATAAGGTTGGAAATTGTACAATGTTAGTTAAAATTATAATTAACGCTGTTGGAAATCGTTTATTATGCGGTGCATACATTTTATGGCGATAAAATGAAATGAGGAAAACACCAATTTATTAAAACGAAGTTTGGTTTAAGAGGTGTTAAATTAATAATACACAATTGCGGTTATACCGATCGTCGTTGTTGCAGTGATATCTGCATATGCACATGCAATACATTCTATACACGAATAACTGAAATTTAAACGTATTATTATCCTGCCTGCTCGTCTCTTTTACAATTATACAGACTTTGTGTATTATTTGCATAAAATAAAACGTTAATTATTATTAATTTTCGTGGCAGTAAAACGAATGTACCGAAAAAGTATGCAGATATAGATAGATGTACCAATGGTAGGTATCTGCAAATGACATGTAGGTACTTTGATTCGAATATTCGACGTGTGATTTTTTATGTTCAAACTCAAAGTATTTGAGCCAACGATGCTGTAATTTATTGTAAAAAAAAAATCATCATTTTAGAAATTGATCATGGAAATAACTCATGTTTCATCGTTAATTTTTGTATCTATTGGTAAAAATTGAGCGATACCTTTGATTTGAAATAGTATACGTGCATCAATTAAGTACCTATCATCCTATTTCGGTCCATCGATAAATTTCACAGTAACCATGCTCGTTCAATGCGCAAACATACCATTCGGAATTCGCTTCCAGAATGCAAAATTTAATTAACGAAATGAACTTTGTTTTAATTATGTTTCGTATTTTTTTAGGAAAATGTTACCTTGTAGTATTTTGTATTGCCGAAAGCGTCTGTCGTTTATATGGCCATTCGTTTTCCCAGTAGCATTAATTATTGCAAGGCTGCGAGACACGATTGCTAAAAATAACGCTATTCGCTTCACCAATTACGAGTTGACTAATTAATGCGAAAATTTTCCAATTTCTCCAATCAACTCATCTAGAAAGCAAACATATTTTTGAAAAGATCTTTCAATAGTTATGGTATGTCTGCGAGATGTAGCTTGTTGAACTGCTTTGACATCGGTGTCACGTGACTCCAAATTTTTTGGCGATCATTTTTCACAAATTCGAGGTAAAACAAAGTACCTATCTAACATATATGTCTAAAAATCATTTCAGTATTACTTACAAATGGGACCACGAGAAATCGAAAGAGCGTCCCAAAATACACCAACAGCAAAAATTTTAGATGCTGAAATTAATTTTTCAATTTTTGGAGAATTTTTGAATACCTAATTATTTTGAAAGCCCATGTCTCATAAATTAAAATTTGATTACAATTAGCCCACAAAAATGAAATTTGGTTTGTATCCTATTTCTGACATCCCAAGTCAATTAGTAATGATTTCGAACAGTTTCGGAGTCTCCAGCGAATTTTGCATCCTTCACATCTTTTTATTCCGGTGTACAAACCTTTCAGTTTAATTTATTTCATTCGCATGCGAACAAAGGATTTTTGCTTATTTCAGTACTTATTTTGTTTTTTCTTCAAAGATATATCACTGGGAATAAGTTTATACTTGAACTGGAAGCACAAAAAGATTTTGAAAGTGTTCCGAAGTTGATTAAAATAGTCACAAAGATGATATTTTGTAGAAGCTGAATTTAATTGTCACCTTTTTCAAGTTACAGCATTTTTTTCAGAAATTGGAGAATCTGAAAATCCACTGGAGGTTCCAGCACGGTTCGAAACATCGCTAATAGATTAAAAAAGTTGAAAATAGGGTATAAAAACAAAAATTGCAGACTTTTATGTCAATTGGATCAAATTTTGATATTTTTTCATCAAAAATGAGCGAAATTTGAATTTTTAAATTTTGTCATGGACAACTATGCCCTGACCACCTTACGTGGTTAATATCGTACTCATTGCGTAGGTAATGATTCGCATCTACTTTACATTGAAGGTCATCTAGTATACATTGCTAGAGGCGATTTTAAGGTATTTACCCCCTGGTGAGACCACCCCTCCTATACAGTAAATGGCAATGTGTGAACTCTAGGACGTCACTGACGATTCGCCGATTGTGGATCCTCGAGGTACCATATTTATTCAGATTTAGTCAGTTGCGATGGCAAGATCTCAGTTATATGACCTCTTCTCTCGTTCAACTTAGGATGTGTTGTGATTTACTTTTAAATATTTTCATCCAACCACTTTGTTGGATAATAATTTTGTATTAATGTGGCCCCCGTTATGTCGTTGTGGGTCATGGTAGTTTTCGGACTATTTTCCCCAGAATCCGGACTGGGAAAATATACTTATCCAAGTTAAAAGTGTATTTTCAAACTATAGTTGCCGAATAAAGACTTATTAATAGTGGTCTACAGGTGAGGTAACTAACGTGTACAGTGTTTGGGATTTTACCCCGATCTTTGCCCCTTAGGATTATTACTATAATTAATGATTAACATAAGGTTAATTAATGATTAACGTAATTAAACTGAAATTTACCTATGGACATGGGGATTTAGTGTGAACCATGGACAATGGACATAAGTAGGACGATGAAAAGCGTGATTATATCAGACGACCTTATCATTTCTTAACGTAATTTTACTCAATAGTAGATGAATGTACAATTCGTAATCTCTGAATCAACTATTTCTTCAACTTTGGTGTAAATATATTGCATACTCTTGTTGTAACTTTAAAGTAAGTATTCAATATAGCTGTGACAAATTTATGAATTACATCAAATAAAAGGGATATTAATTTGTTCAACCGAGTATTTTTCTGTACACCTTTATCAGGGAAAATCTCCTTCTCTAAGGAGTATTTTTCATCATAGTTTCCCAACAATAATCCTATCTTCACTATTACAATTTTGAATTTTTAAATTTGTTTGAAAAGTGAAAATGACTTTTCGCATTGAAATTTTCACTGATAGTGTACTTTGGGGTCTTCTCTCGATTCCTCTTTATTCCATTCAATAATTCTAGTGCTGGTTGAGATATTTTCCTTGTCAGAAGCCTAAGAAGAAAATCTCCCTCTCTTTAATCTTAATCCTATCCACCTCTGAGCTCAATTAAGGCATCTTCAAAATACCTTTTTGGAGATTTTGCACAAAAATTTGTACACAAAGAATTTTAATGGAGAAGAATTCTCGTGTTTCCGAAAATTTGTTTGAAATTATTTCAACTTTTCATGAAATTAAATGAAGAGTCCAGGGAAAGAACCAGGTAAGTCACTTTTTCAAACTTATGAGTTACAGCGTTTTGAAGTGTCAGAATGCTCCAATTTTGTAGCGAATTTGAATTTCATCAAGGTAATGACTGGAAATACATCACAGAACATCCCACAAACATAACTTGAGGCATTGTAGCAAAAAAATGAAGCGATACGCCAGTCACGACTTGAAAAGTCACTCTTTTCGTGAAAAAATCAAGCAAAAAATCGAAAAATCAGTGTTTCGCATTAACTTGAATTCGATGAAAATCGATTATTATGATGACATAATGAAAAATTTTTGTATTCTAAGTAGTTAAGGATGTTGAAATTTTCATCCTGTCGCCTCACATTTGGTCTCAGCTCATTCTTCTCCTCTGTTCTTTTTTTTAAACGCCATTTTAACCACGAAAAATCGTTTTTTTTCAAAATCTAAATGGACTACATTTTTCTACTCCTCAATGTGAATTAAATTCAACCATAAACTCATTTTTGAAAAAAATTGACTTAGGTACCTGGTTCTTTCCGTGGACTCTTCAAATCTTGAAAAGTATCTATTTTCAAATTTTCTCCATCCGAATATTCGCACATTAAGAAATCGAATCTTCAGTTTCAGGATGTTTTCAAAGGCATTGATTCAATTTTTGATTACAATTTCACTCAAAATCTAACATTTTTAAAACATGCCAATTTTTTGTGATCTTTAAAAAAGATTGATGATTTTAGGTTGTTTACTCCTTTTTTAAGTTTTCTTTTAGAACACATTATTTTCCAATAATACTTATTTTGAATGAAATTTATTACCAAGTATAAAAACATTTTTCAACAAAAAAAATTAATTTTCCGCCCTTTGCGTCAGCATACGATTGAAAAAAAAGTCGTTTAAAATACATTCGATTCGAAATGGCCTCAATCACATCGGAAAATATAAAACTAGATACGATACTAACCTATTTAGAATATGGTAAAAGCTGAATTCGGTATAAGGTAGGTAGGTAATATTAAAGTCGATTAGAAAAACGTTTTTTAAATCAATAGCAAATGCAATACCAATGGGAAAAACTTTAATTGCCTAACGATAAAAAAAACACCGCCTTCTGTTGAAATTTTTAAGAAAACGATCGAATGGTCGATGAATAGAAACGAGATACCTTCTGCCTGCATTTTCTTCTATATTATATTGGTAGAAAAAACAAAGCGAATTTTTTATACATGCATTGTAGTGTAGGTTAACGATCTCGATTTTACGAAACGTTGAAAAGCAAGAATAAGAAATGGGTATACCTTACCTACTACCTACCTACATAAAAACGCAGATACTCGTATTTATTCGGGCGTTTATAACACGACAATAACGAATTTCAATAGCATAGCGTAGGAATTAAAAAAATAATGGAGCATTTTTATCAATACACCAAGCATTAGAAATATGAAGAAATATCCTTTCGCATACTCGTATATGATGACGTCAGCAAAACACATCCACTTAAAATGACTCGACAACATCAAGATGGCAGATATGAGATGACGAAAGAAAAAGAACCTAGATATCCGAAGGTGTTTAACCTTTGGGGCATATTTCGAATTTCAAAACGTTGCTTTTTTTAATGGAATTTTTTCAATTCTTTTTTTTTTGTCACCTGTACGCGGTCCAAATATTAAACACGAGATCGTCAATTTATCTCGGGTCGACACCGGTGGATGCTGCAATCGTAATGCAAATTATTCTACCGAACGTTAGAATAAACTGGTGCTTTATTAATATAAAACGATCGGGTTATTTGCTTTTCTATTCCAGTTTAAACGAACTCTCGTCGCAAGGGAAATTAGATATTCATTTTAGCGAATAAATCTGAAACGACGATATTTTTTTCACGATGCGACTTTCCCAGATAAAAAACCTCGTACTGTCCGACGGTTGTCATTTGTGTACGTGTATAGTACTGTATATCGTTCACATGGCGAATAAAACACAAAACGAAGAAAAAATACACAGCTTCGTGATCATCGCAAAGTTTATCGTTCAGTCAAGTTGTAAAATCATTTTGCAAAACTTTCTCTCGGACACTAATCAATTTTATGATGGTAATTGATGAACGAAATTGGCAATTTACGTTTATCACTTTTCGTCCCAACATGAAAAGACCCGTTTTGTGTGGTGCATTTTAAAATATATGTACCTAGTATGTTATGTACGTACATCTTTTAATTCGCAGGTATAGATTTTAAGCATTATTAAATTGACGATGAAGGTTAAATTATTTCGATCCAAGATTTGAGCGATCCGCTTGTTGGAGAAAATGTTTCTAAAAATGTTTTAAAATTATATTTGAAGCTGAATTAACCCAGTTGACCAAATGCTAGCAAATTTTGTGCTAGCGTAAATGGTGCCGGAATTTGAGACACTTTTTTAAAAAAATGCTAGCAAATCAGTTGCGATTAGGTCGCATTAGAGTAGCAGAATTGCGCACAAATAGCTAGCACGTAGCTGGCACAAAGCTAGCAAAAAGCTAGCATTTTGTTGGCACTTTGCTCTGCATTCTGCTACATACATGCGACTAAATCGCGACTGATTTGCTAGCAATTTTTGCAAAAAGTGTCTCATATTCCGGCACCATTTACGCTAGCGTAAATTATGCTAGCAAGAAGCTAGCATTTTGCTAGCGTAAAAACACTTTGATCAGTAAAGTAATTACTAATTACTATTAGTTAATTTTTAAAAATTCTGGGGGTTTACCTTTAACAGGTGGTAGTTTTCCAGGAAATTCCAAAAATTAGGCGACTGTCCCAGCTCAGAGCTAGCATAACGCTAGCATCTTGGGATAGTATAAGAAGAGTGATGTCACTCTTCTTACTTTTCAACAAGATACCACCTTGAGCTTATATTCAACTTGATGACACACTTTATCTAAGAGTAGCAAACTATACCATGAGAGAGATCGACGCTAGCAATTCGCTAGCATTATGCTAGCGCTTAGGTTGAAAAATCTCTTTATTAAATAAAAAATGACGTTTTTTTTTTAAACAGAAAAATTGTCAAAATTTAAAATTTGAAAATGAAGTATCAAACAAACCATGAAAATGAAAAATTTCAAAAACATTTGAACAACATTTTAGTCTACGGCAATGGGAGTAATTGCACCCCCTGCCGATCCTCCGGGACAACTTTTTCCTTAAGAGGACATCCTAAGGAACATTTTAAAGCAAACTTGCTGAAAAAAAATTGGCCTTACTTACAAAATGGCGGCCATTTTGATTGAAAGGTCAGCCGAAATCGCAGATTTTGCGTTTCAACATAGGACATGCACGAAAATTTTCAAACCTTACAAACGTAGATCGAAAGATCATGCAAAAATTCATCACCTGTCAAAATTTCAAGTGGTAATAAAGTACCTTTTTCGATTTTTGGTGAATTTTCAAAAATCAAATTTTGGCCAAAATGTGAGAAAAAATCAAAATTTTACCAAATTGACCAAGAAACCTGAAATTTGGGATATACCCTATTTTCGACATGCGAAATCGATGGGAAACGATTTCAACTTGTTTTGAGCAGTTCTGGAGCCTCCAGCAGATTTTTGAAACTCAAATTGAAGTTGTAAAGCTCAAATTTATTCTGAAAACTAATTTCAATACGCTACGAAGTACTGGAGGTGAATTTCAAGTCGTTTTGGAGCCTCCAGCGACTCTTTGAAAATTCCTGAAGCCTCCAGCAGATTTTTGAAACTTATTCTGCAAACTAATTTTAATACGCTACGAAGTCGACTGCTTGTGGATTTCAAGTCGTTTTGGAGCCTCCAGCGACTTTTCGAAGGTTGTATGGCGTTTTTTGGAAAATTGGAATTTCCTAAAAGTAGCTGGAAGCTTCAAAACCATTTGAAACCTGCGAAGTAAATTTCAGCTTGCCAACTCCAATTGATAAATTAATGTTGTGGGAATTTCAAGTTTCAAAAGCCTACTGGAGGCTCTAAAATGACTTGAACCCACCTGAAGTCGTCTTCAGAGGGTGTTAAAATTGGAGTGTAGAGTAAATTACAGCTTTCCATGTCCATTTGATGAAATTTTGTTGTCCCCTTTAAGAAAAAAGTTGCCCCGGAAGATCGGCGGGGGGGGGGGTGCAATTACTCCTATTGTCATATGCAGGAATATTTTTAATGATTTTTGTATGCGCGCTGAGCGATGTAAAAGATACTTGCTCGCATTTTGCTACAATAAATAACGCAGAAAAAGGTTTATTGGTGAGAAATGCGTAAGATCTGGTAGCACGTTCCTATCATTTGACTACAAAAAAAACGCCAAGTCACCAGATGCAGAAACTAGAGATATGCTTACATTTTTCTAGAGCCAGATGGCTAAGTAAATGCTAGCTCAGAGATGCAAGAATATTACCTGAAGTTTCCTATCATAAAACTGTGAGCAGGTACATATTAGTCAGTGATACGCTGGCATTAAGCGAGCAGGTATAGAGTGAGGCAAAAGCTAGCTGAGATATGCGAGAATATTGCTTGAACTTTCTTGGCATAGAATTGCAAGCAAATATCCATCAGTGATACGCTAGCATCAGGCGAGCATGTATGAAGTGAAGTAAAAGCTAGCTGAGATATGCGAGAATATTGTTTGAACTGTCCTAGCATAGAATTGCGAGCAAGTATCCGCCAGTAATACGCTAGCATAAGGCGAGCAAGTTAAAGTGAAGTAAAAGCTAGCTGAGAGTCGCTGGAAAACAGCTCGAAAATTGCTAGAATTGAATTTGCTAGCGAAAAACTGCAAGAAAATCGCTTACTTTTAGCGAGACAATTATTGCTGGCCACAAAAAGCGAGTAAATTGCTAGCAACTTATCAAAACGCGAATAAAACGCTAGCTTTTTGCTAGCATGTGGTCAACTGGGAAATACCTACAAAAATATTTACTAGCCTGAAACATGAATTTACTTCTAGTGATGCGGTACCTAAACAATATAGGTAAGTCTGTCGCATATTAAAATTTATTTGACGTTTTCAAATCATGGAAAATTTATGTACCTATCTATAATTAAATTTCATTCTGCATGAAAACAATCGAACCCCCAATATTAGTCAATTCACATCTTAAACCAACTTCTACAACTTAATTAAAAATCAATAACTTGAGAACAATTTTCTTGCGTGGGTTTCAAAAAATTTCAAATTTCAAACTTCGAAACCTTCTACACGACAATGCTGAAACCTCCCTTTAATACTAGATACTCCTTTCTCCCCCTCGTGGCAGTCGTGGCTTCTTTAATATCCAGCCTACCTACTTGAATATATTGATTTTTGATTACGCAAGGAGGTATAGGTAATTGATATTTCTTTAAGTGAAATATACCTACCTTCTTTAATTAACTTTGATGAAAATACGAACAAAATACAGGATAACATAAATATTACAGAAGATTTACGTGAAAATCGTTTTGCTTTTAACGAAGAATCAAAAATAGCGATAAAATCTGATAATTTATTTCCTCTGATTCCGTTCTTAAAAGGTAAGAAAAACGTGCAGATGGCATTATACCTACGGTATAATACCCACTATACCACGATCGTAAATCAGATTTGTCCCATGAAGTGGCGAAGAGGAAAAAAAACTAAATACGAAAAAGGCAGCTCGTGAGTCGTAAATAAATTACTCGTAGTTTGTTTTTCTCTTTAGTATAAAAAATTTATAGCCTTTAAAATAATTTTATACTGTAAAGGTTCGACGAACGTAAAATTTTTGTAAATCATATCATATGTTCATGGTTTTTGGATGAAAAATTTACATCGACGAGTACTACCAAACTTTTGCACCAGAATAAATGTTCGGTTTTTTAACTTACTCGTATTTGGAAAATCTGATAGGCTTTCTTTGTTTTTCTTGCTTTAACGCGAGTTACGACGAGCTATACCTACTTCATCAATTTTTATCTAAATTTCGACAACTGACAGTTTTTGAAAAAGATTGTTTTTCGAAATTCTTTATTCGAGTATGTTGAATTGAGGAAAAAGGTAGATGAAATTTCAACGTTAAACAATGGCGGTTTTTCGATGAAAGCGGCCAACAATGAAGATCCAACGTTTTAAGGTTCTGCTGATACGGTATCGTGACTGTGAGGCTTTGTTCATTCAATATAGGTGCGTTTTTTCGTATCTCAGATTAATTTTTCGTGGCGTTTGAATGTTCTTTTAAGTGGAAATTTTACGAATTAAGGCGATGCTTTTATGATACCTACACCTTAAAAGTAAAAAGTTACGTATGTACTATAAGGGATCACAGCTACCATGATATATACTTATAGGTTATAGGTACATAGGTACCGTGCAAATATCATATTTAAAGTCCTACTTGTTCAAAATGGAAGGCGCAAGGAGCAATTTAAAAATTTTAATAAATTGTACGTAACTTCTTCAGTTTTTATGATCGACAAAAACTATTCAATGTCGTAAAAGTCGAGTTGCATTCAATTTGTTTCAATTCAAAAGTTATTGCAGGCGCTCAAATTTTCAGAAAATTTTTAAAATTTCTTTAATGCTCCAGCCCCTTTATGCTACGAATCAAGGCAAATCATGATAAGACTCAACGTACAGACTTTCAAACGACCTTCACAGAATGCCATGCAAATGATCAAAAAAGTAAATGGCTAAATTTTTGTTCTCCACGCAAAATTACAACTTGACTGCACTGATAGGTCACCTGTTGATTTTTTAATGTTTTTCAAAACTATATCAAATTTTGGGCCCAGAATTTTTTGGAAGAAACAAAAAAGAGAATCACTGCAGGCATTTTTATTTTTCTTGCAAAATTTTAACCTACATTGATAAGTGGCTGAATGACGTCTCGATTTTTCAATTTTTTTTCAAAATCGAGTGTTTGACTTATCATTTATTTTTCAAATTTGATGAAATTTTGAGCCCAAAACTTTGGATAGAATATGAGAATCGTTGAGGCGGACGAAATCAATTTGGTTTCATTTCAACTTAAACTTTGATGGGTGATTAATTTACCGAGAAATTATTGCACTTTTGGTTCATATTTCAATAGGATAATTTCCTTTTTTTAAAAATGCCTTTTAGCCTTTAGTTGGGTTCTTTGTTCTCGTTACAACCAATTGTGATAGGAATTCGTATGGTCTCTATCAAAACAAATTTTTTCATCACCTGCTATGAGATTTCAGTACATTTTTTTGGTTAAAATTTTGTTGTGTATCTTTTTTATCACTCATTATTGAGTTACGTACTTACATATTTGTGTTTGAAAAATTTTCACCACCTGCTGTGATTAATCGGAACATTTCTTATAGGTAAATATGTAGGTATTAAAATTTTTATTCCATATTATATATCTATTTTCTGTCCATCACTATATCCCAAGTTTAAAATGATCATTGTATTCATTAATTTATTCCCACCTGCTATAGAGTTGCTTATAAACTTTGTGTGATCGGTTATTTTGTAAGTGGAGGTTATATAATGGGGTATCCTGATTCCAATAATTTGTTTACTGTAAGACCTAGATACTAAAATTTCGGAGCTCATTACTCGTTATATTTCCATGGAGAGCATTTGTTGCTTTTGTTTATTTTACTTTTTTTTGTAGGGAAATAGGTACTTACCTAAATTATTGTAAATAATGATCGAATAAATTACGTATAAGTGTCGATTTCAAATAAATGAACTTTCTAGTTTGTAATTTTAAGTAGCAGGTAAATTTTTTTGGGGATAAGTATGTATAATCGCACGACAGAAAAGGTTGTTTGAATGACACCAGCAAAGGGCAATAAAAGGTGAGATAGCGACAAAGTTAGGTCCTTAAAACGACAGGTTTTCAGCGCGACTATTTCTAATTATGAATCACGACAACTCCTCCTGACAAAAAAAAGCATGTCTCAGCGACAGAATAAAATTTTCAATGACTGAACAATAGGTATAGTCTACATTTATATCTAATTTTAAACCTGAATTGAACGCTCCTCTCGACTGTCGAGCCAAAGTTCATTTTTAGTCCTTCCAAAGACAATTAGAAATTTTTGCAGAAAATTATAAAATTGTTGGAGACTTTAGTCCATGTACACCTTCTGGAGAAAAAATAGAATTCTAGAAAAATCAAAAATTGCTGTGGAGGCTTCAGAATAACCAAAGAGCCTTTCAGGATAAGAATAAGATAGATGAAATCCGCACTTTCTCCGATTTCGACGAAACTCACCCCAAATGTTTACATCCCAAAAATTTTTTTGAACCGACCCCCCCCCCTACCCGAGAAATGTGCTCATACGTGCTCAAAATTCAAAATTCCCGTTCTCCGGAGGGGGCGGTCCAAAAACTTTGAAACTTTCACAGAAAATAGTCAATAGGTAGGTGCGTGTGTGGGATTTTTTTTTGAAAAAAACTCATATTTGAGGGGTTGGGGGGGAGGTTCAAAATTTCAAAAATTTGTAGAAAAAAACGGGGAAGGAGATCTCTGCAAAATTTTCTCAGAAATCTAGTTACACCTTTAGGTATAACATATAATTTTCCCAGGGTCCCAAAAGGGGGTGAAACATGGTCAAAAAAAAGAAAGTTTGAAAAAAAACATGTATCTCCAGTACTACCGCGCGTTTTGTCAACACTGTTCCACGGCACCATCGTGAGAAAACTACACCTATTGCGCGCTCTCAAACTTGGATTTTTTTTTTGATAACCCTATTGAAATACCATAATTGCCATCAAAGGTTTCTTGGTGAATATTTTCTAGGGTGGTGTGGTGAACAACAGAGGTATACCTACAAGAATTTGCAACCCCCTCCCTTCATATTTACCTCTAAAAATTGCGTTTTTTTACTTATTTTTTGCTTTTTACTAACAATGAAAATTGCGCGGTACAATATTTTAAACATGTGTTTTGGATGTATTTTTGACCCCAAGTATCGCATTTTTTCGAAATTTTTGTTTTGGTGCGTCATGGTGAAAAATTGAAAAAAGATGCCGTAGCGGGGGTAAAATGAGAATTTTGGGAGAATCAAATATTAATGAATGTGTTGTCGTTTCAGCATGATTCGATACCTCTGAGCACGAATATGATGTCAGATTTTCTGATACATTAATCTAGCCCCTCTAGAGCCTTTAGCTCCCCACCTCAATTTTTACTACATATTTTTGAGATATAAAGTTACTTTGATGATAATTATTATTGGTGTCGTTTCCAAGTGATCTAAATGCAAATGATTTTGTTTTACGCTTCTCCCTCCAGAGCGTTAGCCCCCCCCCCTACGGAGAAGCTGGGTATGAGCAAAACGAAATCAGATGTCTGTATTTGCGTTAAGGTCTCTTGGAAATGACGCCAATTTCGTGAAAGTAGCTCCATTTCAAAAATAGTGGAAATTGAGGAGGAGGCTGTGCTATGGAGGAGGCGGGTGAGTGTAAAACAATATCAGACGCAATATTTGTGCTCGGGAGGTTTGAACCATATAAAAACGACACCAATCTCATCAAAGTAACTTTATTTTAAATATATTTTGTAGTAAAAATTGTGGTGGGGGCTGAAGGTTGTGAAGGGGCTAGATCATCAGAAAACCTGACGTCATAAATTCGTGCTCAGCGGTATCGAATCATGCGGAAACCACACATTCTACCCCGCAATTTTCAATGTTAGTAGGCTTAAAAAGCCAAAAATAAGTTGAGAAACGCAATTTTGTGGGGTAAATATGAAGGGAGGGGGGGTTGAAAATTATATTAGGTATACCTCTGTTGTTCACCACACCACCCTGGAAAATATTCACCAAGAAACCTTTGATGGCAATTATGGTATTTCAATAGGGTTATCAAAAAAAAATCCAAGTTTGAGAGCGCGCAATAGGTGTAGTTTTCTCACGATGGTGCCGTGAAACAGTGTTGACAAAACGCGCGGTAGTACTGGAGATACATGTTTTTTTTTTCAAACTTTCTTTTTTTTTGACCATATTGCACCCCCTTTTGGGACCCTGGGAAAATTATATGTTATACCTAAAGGTGTAACTAAATTTCTGAGAAAATTTTGCAGAGATCCCCTTCTCCGTTTTTTTTCTACAAATTTTTGAAATTTTGAACCCCCCCCCCCCTTCAAAAAACCCTCAAATATGAAATTTTTTTCAAAAAAAATCCCACACACGCACCTACCTAGTGACTATATATTTTTTGTTAAAGTATCAAAATTTTTGAACCGTCGCGCCCCCTCCGGAGAACGGGAATTTTGAATTTTGAGCACGTATGAGCACATTTCTCGGGTGAGGGTGGGGGGGGGGGTCGGTTCAAAAATGTTTTGGGATTGTTTTACATCCATACTAACATTTGGGGTGAGTTTCGTCGAAATCGGAGAAAGTGCGGATTCCACCTATCTTATCCTGAAAGGCTCTTTGGTTCGGAGAAGTTGATAAGGCTTATTAGTTTCAGAACTAATTTTAATAATTTTTATGAAATAGCTCTCACGTTATATAAAAATTTGCAAAAAATCAATTTTAACAGCTGAAATTTTGATTATGGTGGTTTTAGACTGTATCTACTATTGTCGAAAATCGCGGTCCCGTTCAAACTGAAGGTCCAACACCTCACGAGGTTTCCTTGTGAGATGTACATAATATACATATCTTCCACATCTCCGCATCACCTCCATCTAATGGCAAAAATAGAAGTGTTAAAAAACTTTTAAAAAATAGAAATTGATGTGCTAACAGGCATAGGTATCTGTCCTGTATTTTTTTACAGTGGTTGAGTGAATAATTTAATTGTCGTTCAATTTTTTATTTGCCGTGCAAATAAGTAGTATAAGTACCTACATATTTGTCGTGCAAATAAGTGTATTTGTCGTTCAATTTTTTTGTCAAACATTTATTTTATTTGTCGGGCCTGTCGTGTAAACCACCTTTTCTGTCGTGCGATCTAATTCCAAATTAATTTTCCTCGGTTATTTTGTACTTCAGATGAGGAAGATTTTTTGGCGGGAAAGAGAGATTTATGAATGCATTTTTTGTGGTTTCAAACACATTTCTTCATGGTGATTTAGAATTAATTTTTTAGTAGCGATTCACTTTGGGATTTTTTGCAGTAAGTTTTGATAATTTTTTGGGCGATTTTTACAAAAAATTTCCCAAGGTGATTTAGAATTTCGTGTATGATTTACTTAGATTAAAACTTTTCTGCGGTGGTACAGAATGTGAAATGAATGTTTTAGTGGTGATTTCAAATACGATTTTTTATCATTGATTTCTACTAAAATGTTGTTTATGAATTCTAATTTTTTTTCTTGTTTCTTGTTGATTTCAGGAAATTGGGTTAAAGCTACAGACACGTTATTTATACCTAGTAATTTGCTTAATAGCTGTCTATTTTCTGTTGAAATGGCCCAGATACAAAACTTCAAAAATTTACCACGGCCCATTCTGCTAGATATTTTTGCTCTATTGATGCAGAATAAATTAGTACCGGTATGCATAATATGGAACCGTTCCCCCCACCCATAGCTCCGCCCACCCATATTGATTCCGCGAGGATGTTTTTGGAAAATGATGGAAATTCGCCAAAAATCGCAAAAAATACGTCACGGCTTGCCTGGCCTTTCTCTCTTACATCAGATGTATCTAATAAAAAGTTACCTATTTAAGTAGGTAACACGAAATGTAATAAACCGAAACCACGTACCTACTAGTCCGGCATATGACAATAGGAGTAATTGCACCCCCCCGCCGATCCTCCGGGACCACTTTTTTCTTAAAGGGGACATCCTAAGGAACATTTTAAAGCAAACTTGCCAAAAAAAAAGTTGGCCTTACTTACAAAATGGCGGCCATTTTGATTGACAGGTCAGCCGAAATCGCAAATTTTGCGTTTTAACATAGGACTTGCACGAACTTTTTCAAACTTTACAAAGGTAAATCGAAAGATCATGCAAAAATTTACCACCTGTCAAAATTTCAAGTGCTAAAGTGCGTTTTTCGATTTTTGGTGAATTTTTGAAAATCGAATTTAGGCCAACAATGAGGGAAAAAATCAAAATTTTACCAAATTGACCAAGAAAGCTGAAATTTGGTATATACCCTATTTTCGACATGCCAAATCGATTGGAAACGGTTTCAACCCGTTTTGAGCAGTTCTGGAGCCTCCAGCAGATTTTTGAAACTCGAAATTCCCACAAAATTCCATCAAATTGGAGTTGTAAAGCTAAAATTTATTCTAAAAACTAATTTCAATACGCTACGAAGTACTGCAAGTGAATTTTAAGTCGTTTTGAAGCCTCCTGCGGCTTTTTGAAAATTCCTGATGCCTCCAGCAGATTTTTGAAACTCGAAATTCCCACAAAATTCCATCAAATTGGAGTTGTAAAGCTAAAATTTATTCTAAAAACTAATTTCAATACGCTACGAAGTACTGCAAGTGAATTTTAAGTCGTTTTGAAGCCTCCAGCGGCTTTTTGAAAATTCCTGATGCCTCCAGCAGATTTTTGAAACTTTAAATTTTCACAAAATTTCATCAAATGGAGATGGAAAGCTGAAATTTACTCTACACTCCAATTTTAACACCCGCTGAAAACGACTTCTGGTGGATTTCAAGTCATTTTAGAGCCACCAACGACTTTTTTGAAAATTACTGGAGCCTCCAGTACATTTTTGAAACTTGAAATTTCCCCAAAATTTCATCAAACCAAGATAGAGAGTTGAAATTAATTCTGAAAACTAATTTCAGTACGCTACGAAGTTGACTGCTGGTGAATTTCAAGTCGTTTTGGAGCCTCCAGCAACTTTTTGAAAGGTTGTATGACGGTTTTTTGGAAAATTGAAATTTCCTAAAAGTAGCTGGAAGCTTCAAAACCTTTTGAAACCACCATGTAGTCTGCGAAGTAAATTCCAGCTTGCCAACTCCATTTGATAAATTAATGTTGGGGAAATTTCAAGTTGCGAAAATCTACTGGAGGCTCCAGTAATTTTCAAAAAAGTCACTGGAGGCTCTAAAATGACTTGAACCCACCTGAAGTCGTCTTCAGAGGGTGTTAAAATTGAAGTGTAGAATAAATTTCAGCTTTACATCTCCATTTGATGAAATTTTGTGAAAATTTAATGTTTCAAAAATCTGCTGGAGGCTCCAGTAATTTTCAAAAAAGTCGTTGGAGGCTCTAAAATGACTTGAAATCCACCAGAAGTCGTTTTCAGAGGGTGTTAAAATTGGAGTGTAGAGTAAATTTCAGCTTTCCATCTCCATTTGATAAAATTTTGTGAAAATTTAAAGTTTCAAAAATCTGCTGGAGGCATCAGGAATTTTCAAAAAGTCGCTGGAGGCTTCAAAACGACTTAAAATTCACTTGCAGTACTTCGTAGCGTATTGAAATTAGTTTTTAGAATAAATTTTAGCTTTACAACTCCAATTTGATGGAATTTTGTGGGAATTTCGAGTTTCAAAAATCTGCTGGAGGCTCCAGAACTGCTCAAAACGAGTTGAAACCGTTTCCAATCGATTTGGCATGTCGAAAATAGGGTATATTCTAAATTTCAGCTTTCTTGGTCAATTTGGTAAAATTTTGATTTTTTCCCTCATTGTTGGCCTAAATTCGATTTTCAAAAATTCACCAAAAATCGAAAAACGCACTTTAGCACTTGAAATTTTGACAGGTGGTAAATTTTTGCATGATCTTTCGATTTACCTTTGTAAAGTTTGAAAAAGTTCGTGCAAGTCCTATGTTAAAACGCAAAATTTGCGATTTCGGCTGACCTGTCAATCAAAATGGCCGCCATTTTGTAAGTAAGGCCAACTTTTTTTTGGCAAGTTTGCTTTAAAATGTTCCTTAGGATGTCCCCTTTAAGAAAAAAGTGGTCCCGGAGGATCGGCGGGGGGGTGCAATTACTCCTATTGTCATATGCCGGACTATACCTAAAGTACTCGTAAAACAATTCCATATTATTTTTACCTTTAAGCAATACCATAAACTGAATTAAATTCGGCATCAAATATCTAATAATCACCCGAGCGGTGTTCTAAAAAGGAAACTTTAATCAAATCAACGCCAATGATTCAACAGTCACGAACCACGTTGGAAAACTTCCTATGCTCTGACATCATATCACACCAACACCCCGTAATTTTCATACTAACGATACGCGCGCATTTCGAAATATCAACAGGAATCAGCGTTTTTTAAAAGTCGAGTGGTACTTAGTGAAATTAAAATATGTCAGAAATAAGTACGATAAGTTGCAAAAAAAGACCGAATTTCCCTTTTGCTATACAAACAATTTTAAATTTTAATTCGGTGAAGTATACGATAGCGTTATAGTGATTCCTAAAACGTCACCGAGTTGTTGAACGCCATGCCTGGTATAATTTTTCAGCCGTATCATCAATATAAAACTCGTGCTGGGAAGTTTTCCATGGAGTAAAATAACTCCGACGACGTCTACACGAATCGAAACAGCAACGGCATGGCAGTCTCGCAAGATTAAAATCGGAAATTGAAAGTGAATATTTAAAAAAGAAGTTATTAAATTTTCACATTATTTTTCTACATTGCTTATCATTTAAGCCGAAAAAATGGGGTATTGGATTAACTCGAGTGGTAATTCCATTTCGCTGTCATTTTGTTTTCTTTCTTCTTGAAATCGTCGACGATCTCGTTACAAATGCGCTACATCGCGGACAGTTATTTTATAATTGTTTTCTTCATCGAATGATTCTTTTCCCCTTCAATTCCACTATCAAATGGACTTAGTTTATTTTGTCAGATGATGCTATACGATGATAACGATTTATAAGTTCACTTTTTATATTGTACATGTTTCTAAATTGACGTTTAACTTTTTTTCCCCCTTTCTCGATACAATATCAAAAATATATAAAAATAATATCTCCTCGCTCACTCAACGTCAACTAATTTCACATCGATTTGCTCTTTACAATGGAAGTTCATTTGAAAATTTTGTAGGCTTTTTTTGGAAGGAACACTCGACGATGTTGTTAAATGTATTTTTATTTTTTTCTCATAAAAACGACTGGGTAGGTACCTATACAGCTCCTATTATAGATTTTTCCATTTCTTATTTTTATATATTCATTTTCAAGTACCATGTTCTTTAAAATACAACTTCTCGTTATAATATAATACGGAACATCTCGCATTAGCAGTTCACTTTTTCATCTTTCACACTTGATGATTTTTTTTTGAATGTGGTAGCTCGCATATTGTTGAAACGATATCGTTTCGAAAGCATCAAATTAGTTTGCGACAATACCTGATCGAAATTTGTGTCTCAAAGAGCCAAGAGAGGGACCGAGTAGATGTCGAACAAGTCATAAATCATACATACGCGTTAACAGCTCTTTGAAGCATGTCACGAGAACGTTGAGACGTGGTCAATTAACCTTTGACAGATGACTGCTTTATATTGATTAATCTTCCCAACTCGTGTGACTTATTTCAGTTGGGTTCAGCTTATTTAATACCGTCGATCTATAAATTTTTGATGCTTACGAAATACGAATATTTGATTGGATTATTGAAAACTTTTTTTAAGGAGAGATTTACACAGAGCTTTTGGTGGCATTTTTCGTATCCCAAAAATATGAATTTGAGAAAAAAATATAGGTAGGTACATACATAGTTTTTTTTCTAAGCCTATGTGTGAAGAGAGTCAGCGGATCATTATCTTACTTTGCTGTTGGAATCAACTCGCAATAAATTTTTGTCTCGTTTCTCAGTACATTTAAAATTGCATTTTCCACCGTTTATGAAACTTTTAGTGTTATTCAGGGTCAAGAGACAAGTTTACGCTAGTAATTAAGTTACATCAAATGGCTTGAAAATAATTATATTCACGTCTTAAAGCGGCGAATTTCTATCCGCATCGTTTTGTTAGCAAATACGCCTTTATAAACAAAAAACTGCATTCCACAAATTATAATTTAATATCAATTATGAAATTTGATTTCATAAGAAGACAAAAGTAGCTTAAAATTAATAACATAAAACGTATCTAGGTAGACTAAAAACGCAACGCAGCGACCGCGATGAAATCTAACAAAATACAGAAATTTAATCACATTAAAGCAGCGTCGCGTCGTGCACGAAGTTGAGTTTTAATTATTCAGATGTATCTTTTCTTAAAACCAAAAGTATAAAGTAAAAAAAAAAAGGAAAGAATAGGTAAATTGGCAAAAGTTGTACGCTGTAAAAACTTAAATCCTATTTTGCGGTGATGTAAGCATTTTCGCAAAGTTCTCGAGACGTTTCATATATCACGAACTTCTTACCAGATATAAGTTTTGTAAATTTTGACTTTTAGAGTTTTCGTATTATTTGGTAACTTCCTTCGGTCGAAAATGGAGTTTCCGAAACTTGTACCAAATCGTATTAAAGGTAACTTAATACAAACGAAATTGTACGATTGAACGGTCGTGTATTTTTATCGTAAATAGGCGTTCGAGCGGCGGAAATTTTAATTCGTTAAGAGACGATATCGAAGGAACAAAATCTGCTGAGCTTGTGCGGATAACGTTTTTTCTTTCGGTAGCATTATCCGCTACGCGATCAGCGAATTTTGTACCTTTCCAGGAACAAGGCTGCATCCTCATGTACTGGTTGAGCTGGCGGTGTAGCGATAGGTGAGCAGTTGGGTAGGTAAGTACTGCGTAAGTTTGTAAGTAGATGAGTTGGCTAATGAGTTTTCTCATTAAAAATAGGTACTGCAGGTATGCTAGCATTAAGTAGTACCTGAAACAAAATATTCAAATATGAATATATTATAAACAAATGAGATGAGATCATCAAAATTATCTTGAATTATTACTTACCTTTGTACGAAATTAAACCAAGTATTCTCTCCTTAAGAAGAGAAACTTCAAAGTCTTTGAGTTGAAAAATATTACCCACTTATGTAAGCTAATCACTCCATTAAAAAAAAAAAAAAAAAAAAAAAAAACGGTACAGGTACAAAAATAAAATAATTGTACCACATTTGATGATTTCTTGAATTTATATATTTCAATCAAAAATCAAAGTGCCATCTGTAAATCATTTGCAGTAAGCAAAGGTTTTTTTCTATAAGTAGTAACTGATCTTGACATGTTGCAAAAATGAATTTTTAAATTCAAAATCAGCACCTCTAAAACTCAACAGTTGCAACATGCAAAGTTTGTATTAAAACAACAAGTTGATATCTGAAATTAGCACTTCTGAAAATCCAGAAAACCTAAGTCATCTAAATTTTTCAATTTATGAAATCTTTAGACTCAATTGGGAGACCCTGTAAGTATAGGGCTAGTTTCAAAAATATAAGTTAACTTTAAAATCAGTGCTATCAAAACTGTAAACATGGCACATGAGTTTCAACTTTTTTCTTCAATTTGACCAAAAAAAAACAACAATATTGTCGAATGGGCTAGAAAAGGGAAGATACCGCTGAATGAGAATATATCAGTACAGGTAGATTTTGCACTCTGCAAGCATGGATATGTTCCTACTATCATCAACAGCAAACCAGTCCATGTGGCACAGCACACCCGCTACTTGGGCTTACACCTAGATTGTAAGCTGAATTGGCAAGAACATGTTGGAAAGAAACGTGACCATATGAACCTAAAATTTTGAAAATTTCAATGGTTAATTGGAATCGTCGTCGTCGTTTCCTTCTAAGCGGTAGGCCTATTGGCCTGTCTGCTGCGGTTGTTTGTGAGTTTTGAGTAAGGTTGATTTTCGTCTGACTTGGTTACCAGCCATGCCAGATATATCACGGTGATAGGGCTGCTATCTAGGCCTCCGCGCTTGCCCTGTCCTCTTTTAGTCGCCTTTTACGACAGGCAGAGGGTACCATAAGGATATTCTTGACCCGTCCCTACACGGGGGTGGTTAATTGGAAGCCATTCAAAATTGAGCTTAGCTAACAAGAGGCTAATTTACAAAACCATATTTCTTCCTGCGTGGTTATATGGATGTGAAATTTGGGACGTCACGAAAAAGTCAAATCACCTTGTCATTGAGCGTTTCCAAAATAAGTTCATGAGAGCCATAACTAAGACTCCTTGTTTGTCTCAAATGAGCAACTTCGAAGTGACCTCCAGCTTGAACCAGTAGACATAATTATTCATCAAAAAGCAAACGCATATGTGAACTGGCTCCATAAACACCCGAATTGTGAGGCTGTGATTCTTTGAGATCAAAGTGATGACACAAGGAGGCTGAGCAGACTCCACACGTTGGACCTTATCAGCCTCTAAGTGCACAACGCAATTACTGTAAAGAAGGAGGGTCATTATGGCCATTTTTGTGCCCCTCGCTACTTCGAGACTTGAATGGCCTTTTCTTAAAGCAGCGTTCTATCAAAAAAAAGTAGTGATTTAACAACAGGCATAGCATTACCAGCAATAATGCTATGCCTGTTGTTAAATCGCTATTTTTTTTATAAAATCAGCCAAAATGAATAAATTGAATGAAAGTATCGCAATCGCATATTATACCTATTGGTTAAACACATGTATTTAAGACCATTTCAGCTCAAAGTTTGAAAAAATTGACTTTAGAACTTTTTTCAGGGGTTCTCAAAGTTTGCCACCCCTGAAAGTGATCTGCAAAGATGAAGTCAAAAATTGACTTGAAATAAAAATTCAAGCATGCCAGTCGATTAAGAAGTAAAATGCAACATCTTTGCCGCAAACCGGACCTCGATAGCTTTTCATGGTTTCCCAAAATGTGGACCCCAAAAAAAAGCAGTGTTGAGAACCGTTTGGATTTGAATTGGTTGTGATGGTTGTGGTTTTCAGAACCTTTGAAAATAAGTGGTTCTGGTTTCGGTTCTCAAAAGGTTCCCAGTTGTGGCATTGAAACGGTTTTGTTTTGGTTCCAAAAGATACCTTTCATATTGTTCTTCCAAAATGGTTCTCAGTTCTTCTCAAACTCAAACGGTTCTGGTGGTTCCTTTTACTCCTCCTTTGATATTTTGCTGGTGGTGCTGGTTGTTCCACCAATTAAAAAATGGTTCCAAATGGTTCCAGATGCAAAAAATTGGCAAAAAATTGAAAATTTGTAAAAATTCCCCTTTACCTCGCTTATTTTGCATAAAAAACATGAATTCTTATTTCACTTTGGTAAAAAAAACGAAGTTTCAATGATGAGAGGACCAAAAAGAACCGATTCCTGAAAAGGGTTCTGATGGTTTTTCTTATTTGAAACTTGTTCTGGTTCTTGTTCTGGTTGTTCTATCCTTAAAAAACTCAATCGGTTCTAAATGGTTCTAAATTGTTTCAAAATCATTTTATATGGTTGTTCTTTTGGTACTTCTCTTTTCCAAATTTTGAAACGGTTCTGATGGTTCTGGGTCCCGTTTCAATTGACCTAAAAAAGCGGTTGTGGTGGTTCCAAACGGTTGTGGTTCCAAACGGTTTTCAACACTGAAAAAAAGTCAAAAATTGAATTTTTTGATATGAGCCAAGTTGTTGAGGGGGTTGCAAATGATATCAATTGAACTTACTACTAGTAGCAATAAACTATGAAAAGGGCATTAGCAAGGCTCGATGGGAAGGGTCAAAAAAGGGGGTTCCAAAATTTTCAAAAATAGAAATACCCCCACACCACAACCCTCAAAAAGGTCAAAAATGAAAAAAGCGTTACGTGCTGCATTGCTTACCCTTGAAGCAACATATATGTATTTGCTACTTTAAATTTTTTATATTTTCGAGCAGTGGTGCTAAAAATTTTTGAAATTTTCAACTTTGGGGCCACCCCACAGCCCTTCTATGGGTTCCCCTGGGAAAATATCACCCGATATTAATAATAGGGACCATCCCCTATAAGAAAAGGCCATTCAAGTCTCGAAGTAGCGAGGGGTACGAAAATGGCCATAATGACCCTCCTTCTTAAACATAATTTTTTAAATAGTGTTGTAAATACTTAGTTCTGATAATTTTAGGTTGTTGATTTTTGTATCAGTTCCGTAAATAAATAATTTTGAAAAAAAATTGACTAAAATTGTTGAAGGTGTGATCTCAAAAATTACCACCTTCCCCATAACTTTTGACAAAATTTTGAAGCAAAAAATTTAACGAGGCAGGTATACAAGCGTTTCAACTAGGACCCATTATTTTAATACAAATAAATTGTAAAATCGAAGTCAACGTTGTTTGCAAATTATTCATTTTTTGTATTTTTTAAAAAAAATTGTTGAGAAATTATTTTGGGTCTCATACATCTATCATAAATTTTATAAAACTCTAAATAATTGGAATTATGTAAGAACCTTGAGACTCTCCCCCCATCAACCGGTAGACAATCATGGAATGGAAGTATGGTGCTTCTCGATTTTGATCAAATTCAGCAGAGACTTCTATTTTGAGGTGAAAGTCACTCTAAAAAATGTTGGCCTCGAAGGTGCTCCTGGAGGAGAGATATGACTTCTTAAATGTAAGCTCTTTTGAAAAAATCTTGGTTTTTTCTACCCAACCTGATTTGGAAAAAAATGTACAAAGCTCCAGTAGATGTAATATGTACTTGCAAAAAAAATCCATTCAATTTTGTTGTCTCTTCACGAACCGAAGCAAATCGCATTTTTGGCCTCCTTGATCTCTACAGTTCATTTTTAAAAATATTGAACGTAAATAGTAGGTAGGTACATACTTTCTTTCAAATTAAAAAAAAAAACACTTGAAAAATAAAGTCGTTTGAAATCTAAATGTTGAAATGTCGAAGAATTTTTTCGAATAAATAGACTAGAAATAAAAGTTGAATTTTCATAATTATACACTGTTGAAATTTTTATTCTCAAGTTACTTAGGTAGGTACGTACTTAACTATATTGATTTCTGCTTCAATCTCGTTTCTGGATACACCCTCAACTCAAGACCTAATATCGATATTTTTGAACATTATCGAGTATTTTTCTCCGCTGATTTTTTTGAAAAGTTCCCTCGTAGAATGAAACTTCCTGGTTCCTTTCCGTTCCTTTCTCTTCCCTCCCCATCTAAAAACATACCCACGGATTCGAAATTTTAATTCCAAACGACACGGAAATTACATCGTTACGAAAATTATCATCGACTGTATCGTTACCCGTTGAAACAAAGGTAGGAACCTATGAGAACTTTTAATTCAAATCGTTTACTTTGGTTAAACGCGCTTTAACCCCCGTATAACGATTTTATAATTTATAATCAGATAGTAATTATTTACGCGTATTCGCCGACGACGTAAAGTTTCATACTATATATACTGCAAATTATTAATTATAGAAATAAATTTATTTCAATGTTTAAGCTTTTATCGTTGGCATAGCCGAGAAATTCGCCTGAAATACGTTCGGGGCGAAAAATAGAGAAAGTTGTATTAGACGACCATTAAATCATAATTTAATCTCGTATAACCTCGCTAATCAGATTATAAAAAGTTTAAACGCCATTACTGAAAAATTATAATGTTCTAAAACTACTGTAATCGTAATTCAAAGTTCTCTTAATGACGACCTAGTATAGCGAGTGTATACTTTGAAAAATAAAATTAAATCGTTTCGTTCGCGCAAAAGTACAGGGAATTTTTAAAGAATGCAATTAAAACGAAACAACCAGAAAGTAGTTTAATACTCAGCAGTCAGTTAAATACCAAAAATTCAATTAAAACTGACGCGATATGAAAACATTTTCGAGTATTGGTGTCGAATGAATTTTTGAAAAATGCGAGCCAAATAGGTACGTAGATAAATACGTCGTAGGTCTAGGAACGTACCTTTGACGGAAATATTTTTTATGAAAATTTACTCGAACGTTTTGAATTTTTAAAATCTATACGAGGGTGTGCATGTGAACTTGATCGAATGCGTTTCTGTGTGAGATATCCTCCTTCTCTCTCGTCGATATAGAATTATTCAGCCAACTATAATAGAGGTATTTTATCGTAGGTATGTGCAGTCGACGAATATGAAAAAATTCACATTGAGAAATACGTATATGTAGATATTAAATTCTCGCCATGTTAGATAACCATTCGTATAAATACACGTGAATGGTGACATGGACGACGAATAAACCACTAAGTATAGAAGTATAGGTATTTGCTCTCGTGTATACGAATGTTCGGTATAGCGCACAGCAACAATTATCTCTCGAGATCATTCTTACAAATTTAAACCGGATGATATTCCCATCGTACCATCAACTATTTTCCAATATCCCAGCTCTTTGGAGATTAAACGTCGGAAAAGTTTGCTAATATTTATTTATTGGAATTTAAGCAGATTAAATTCCAAGTAATAATTTCATTAGTGTCACCACGGACCCGACTTCCTCTAAGCCAATAATCACTTTATTAATTCCGCCCGCCAATCATTTCCCCACTGTTTGCATGCACACAATTGACGAAATGTAAACTTTAAACTGCACTTTGCAGACACTTATAGGTATAGGTATGTATCTCTATCGACCTACCTTTACAAACTGCACACTGTTGATACGTCAGCAACTTCTTGTATCGTGTTTGAAAACTCTGGTCGAATTATTTTTGCAATTTTCGTGTAATTTGTATTCGTTTCAATTGAAATCAGCGGAAAAAAAAACCATTACAACAATTTCTACAGTGATATAAATTTCACGTTTTTGAATTAAATTTGTAATAACCTAGTTTCAAATCTTGTTCGGATATTTTCAGTAAAACCCAGAAGTAAATGCTGGAACTTTCTTTTTTTTTAGGTATTATTTGTAGTAACCCATAATATTATATAATGCAATATTACGCAAAGAATAAAAATTTATTCTCTATCCGTCCGGCTCGTCGTATTAAAACGCGGTTCTTTCTTTTAGCTTCATTATGATTGTTATAAACTTTTATATTTATTTATCTAATTCTGCAGCTTTTTATTTGAACGTTGTTGTTGTTGTTCTTGTTTAGTTGTTTTATGACACAGTGATATAGTATTCGTTAAAAACGAGACGAAAGTTTTAAATTAAATGAATTGTATTTATGCTTTGAAGCGTGTCTCGTTCTTGTGATTATAAATTAGGAATATAATAAGTACCTAAATATAAACTGCATGTACCTATCTTTAGATACCAGATTTGTGGCCAATGGATCACTGTGCTATCGGTTTTGTGTTCTTTGCGATACAGATATCTAGCTATAAGTACCCAGTTCACATTTCTATCAATCATTCGATTGGTTTTTGTGGAACACTTTCAGAAAGAAAATTGATATGTATCTACTGTCTTTGTATAATTAGATTTCATTGGAGAAGAATTTTTGCAATTGGTGCTAATGAAGTAAAACTTTTCAATTTGTATTACATACATACCTAGATAACTTGATAGCATTTGATATGAAATTATTGTGTTGGTATTTCAAGAGAAATATCTGCCAGTATGAATACGAGTACCTACCGTAATAAATACAGATATTCTTTCTGCGAGAGTTTAATGAAAAAAATACTGATTGGTTAGACTTCATCATTTATTAAGAAATACGAGTAGGTGCCACAGTGCCACATATGTAGGCCAAATATCACAGATATTGTGTTTCATTTATTATTTTCTAGTACCTATGTTCTGTACATTGAACTGGTAGACTTTGTTATTGCAGTTAGTTGGAATGAAAGTATCTATAATAAAAGCAAGGTGTTCATAAAATTTGGAAAATGGTAGGTAGCCTAAATAAGTTAGTGTTTGGCAAAAAAATGTTCTAGGATTGCTTTGTCTTGAATTTTAAAATTCATTCAAAAATACGTTAAAGAGCGCGCACCCATACTTCTTATTTTTTTTCTCAAAATAAGTACCTAATTAGGTATTTCAAACTCAAAAAATGAGATTTTTAAAACTCACGTTTATAAATTTAAAGGTTTACATGTTTCAGGGAGGACTGCGAAAAAAAATGTCGGAGGATTAGAACCAAATCAATGGAGATCGTCAAGACCTTAATTTTGAGCTGAAAGTCACCCAGAAAAAATTTAAGCTCTAGGGGTGTCCCTGAAGGAAAAATATGGGTCCTTAATGAGGGGGTATTTTCGAAAAAATGTTGGTTTTTTCGCTCTAGCGTCTACCCAACCAGTTTAGCGATAAATGGTCTAGTTCCAAAAAAATTTCAGATTCTGCATCGACTTAGGACGATGTCATGAAAATCCAAGACCACTTTTCTAGGGTTCTACTACTGTTACAGTGTTACCTATTTTTCGATAAATTCGTATTTTGAAAATTTTTTCTTCTCAAATGTTCTCCATTAATTATTCCAAAACGTGGGAAAATGCTTCATTTTTGAAACTGATGAAATATTTTGGAGCGCATCAGTGCCAATTTTTTAATCATTATTGCCAATATCATAAAACCAAAAAAATTGACAAGTTTGTGTTCTTTTTTCAATTTTTTGAAATGGGCAATGATGATCAGAAAATTGACACGATTGCGTTCTAAAATACTTCCTAAGTTTCAGAAATTATATCTTTCGATGTTTTAGTAAAATTAATGTGAAATGATTGAGGTGAAAAAATTTTCAAAATACGAATTTATTCAAAAATAAAAGATTGCAAATTTTCAATCACTCACCAGAACCCTAAAAGTGGTCTTGATTTTTATGGCAATGGCCTAGGCTGACGATGCGGAATCTCAAATAATATCTTTTGAGACTGAGCCGTTTTTTCTAAAACAGGTTGTGTAGGAACTGGAGCGAAAAAACAACGATTTTTTCGAAAATTCTCTCTCTTTGAGGACCAATATCTTTCCTCCGTAGGCACCTTCCAGAGCTAAAATTTTTTGATTAATTGTCCACTCAAAATAAAGGTTCGACTGGATTTGATCAAAATTCTTTTTTCGATCCACATTCCACTCTCATTGGTTTATTTGAAAAATCAATCAGAAGGCATGGCAACTTCGTTACAGTATGATCGAAATTATCGAAATTATTGACCACCACTTACTGTCGCCTATCAAAATGGACTGCATGCGCAAAACTATAAAAGCAATCATGATTCGAGCAAATCAGGTGTGATCAGACTCAAAAGTTGATCTGAGCCATCCGATCTGGAAAGAAACTATTTTGAAACCGTTTCTTTTTAGTAGATATTTTATAGGAGAAATTCTAACAAAAATTGGTTTAATTTCAAAAATACCAATAACTTGAAGTAGGTATCTGCTTTATTCAAACCATGGAGATTATTACCTATTTACGGCGAATCGAGTATGCAATATATTTACCATCAAACGATGCGATGAAAAGTTGTACTTTTTGAAGAGATCTTTACAATAAAAGCAAATAAGGAGAGAGTTTTTCTTTTCCAATATTATTGGACTCCTTAGTTTTGGTTCATCCTTGACCTATTGAAATTCAGGGTTCACTGAAACGTTCAAGCCCCAAAACTCTTCTGATTTTTAGAAGAGACTTTTTTGCTACATAATTTTTCAGATGTCATTTCGGAACCCATATTGAAAATTTTCGAGCTATTGTCCTTTCTCAAATCCGTCACAAGGCAAATTTCAAATAGGAGTAAGAATCATTCGCTTGAATAGATACATATGAACACAGCTCTGACCACCCCCTCGTTGATTTTAAATGGTACCCCTATCCCCCAAAAAAATATAATCAAGTTTAGAATCATCCAAAGCCCTTGGAAATCTACGAAAAAAACCACACACAAATATGGAATTTCCTTCAACTCAACCGCAGATGAGACTTTTCACCCGGAAACAGCAGATTAATAGATTTCGATATGATGCTGTTCGGCTTACAAAAAATAGGTTTTCGCTCGATTTGAAAAAAATGGCTGTTTTTCTTGAAATACGAAAAAAAAACCGTATTTGGCAACACTCTTTCACGCATTCAGACGTGGAATGAAATTTAAAAGACGGCTGTTTATATTATGTAATATGTATCCTCGGAGTAAGTCAATTTCACGCTAAATTACCCTTACAAACACATCAGATGCATGGCCAGCGGCTAGGTCCGTTCACAATTATAGTAAAACTCTTATCGCGCCAAGTTTTCCACTTAAAGACAGTGTATATTTAACCGACAAAGGTATGAAAGCTGACGGATCGGTTACAAGATATAATTTAATTAATAGTACGCGGAAGTATCGGAATGTAAAAATTTGCCACAACAGAAGCGACGACGACGAGAGTAAAAATCGAACTCGGTGATGTCGTTGCTATGCCATCGAGAGATTATTAAAACAAGCTGTTCATTATACCGACGTACTAAAGTGAACACTGTCGCTTGTTGTATAATCTATTATGCTGTAAAACGACGAGTTCGATGTCTGGTATCGAGTACAAGTTAAGATGTGTACTTTAACTTCATAACTATAGGTACTGTACGATGAAGATGAGAATGGAAAAATAAAAGGTTAAGGTACACGCCTATGTAAAGCCAGTAATTACGTAAAATTGGAAACAAAGGCACTCGTGAGTTGTGAATTTCAAGCATCGTGTCTTTTTGTAATATCTGCGGTGCGCGGTGCGAATTCAAGCTGCAGATGATGTGCTGCAGACAAAATTAACAGTTTGATTGGGCGCGCTAAATGCATCACTTCGAAGTTAGCGATAAAAGCTGTGGAAAATTTCTTGGAATAAAAATCGTCGCGCTGAGTTGTCGCAGCATTTCCACCTACGTTTTGGTATTTATCGCGGAATTGAAACAGACTCGGTCACGTTCTCTATCACGTCCTATTTTACAACTTTACCTTTGCAGCGACGACGACGCCGGCGAATTATTCGATTAACTCGGCCTCGAGTCTACAATTCGTTAACATTTGACTCTTTACATATAAATTAACGTGGTATTCGCACGAATGGGCAAACTGTTGAAATGATTTTACGTAGGTATACTGTGCGTTAAGTTTTCGCCGTTGCCGTCGTGTTAATCTATTCGGAGGACTTCTTGCTAAAACACGCCTCAAACCTTATACGCCTCATCAATCCTATCCATTTCCGTCATAGGCTAAGAGGGAATGGGACACCTTCTATCATCTTTGTCTTTGCGAATTAGAATTACGAAATTGGGTGTTAGCTCACTTTATGCATTAATTCTACGTAGGTATAGGTAGGTAGGGTACCTATTACGTATTTCAGAAGAATAAATTTTGTTCTAATTTGAGCCATGGAGAAAAAAAAATGTCGGTGCTCCTTACGAAGAAACTGCATGAGAGCAAATTTTCAGCAAAATAGCAAAAAATAAGACCTCCGGGGATAGTGGCCCAAACCCGATCCTGATCCCTGACCCCGAAAGATTCTTATTATTTTCAATGAACCTGAATTGAAATAGAAGCCGATCTCTTAAACCCCGAACCTGGACCTGATATTTGAATCCGAACCTCGAAACCATGATCCTGATCCCTGATCTCGATCATTATTCGGGATCTTTCAAGTTCAAGGTCAGTACTCCTAAAATGAATTGGTTGATGAAAATATTGAAACTAGAACAATTTCCAGTAAATTTTTTTGAACAGGATGGTTCATTTTCACTTTTTTTTTATTTTGAAGTATTGAGGGTCTCATGTGGGGACCAAATTGGTTCAAATGAACGTGCTGAAAAGTTAAAACCGATAGGTAACTCTTGTAAGGGCTATTATCTTCGGTTTCAATTTTTTGTGTTGAGTAAGCTGATAGGTAGACAATTTGATTGTAACAGACTCTGGGATTATCGCCACAAGAAAAAAAAAACTGTGTCCATAAAAAATTCGAGTGTTCCCAAAACATTAATATCTGGGCATTATTGGAAGCACTAAATGCAATTTTTCGAATTTTTTCGGCTTTTGAAGGTTCAAGGGTAGTTCTAAATCCTAAATACGATTTGAAAAATCGAGAAAAAATTGAAAGTTCTCCTATTGGAAAACTGTGAAGTCAACCTCAGATAGGTTTGAAATTTTTTGGTTTGTTTTTGAGCTCATTTGGCCATATTGAAACTTGGGTTTTTTCAATTTAAAAAAAAATGAAAATGTGAAACTTTCAATAAGTTGAAATTTTAGAATTTTAAAAGCAGGTAAACACTCTAAAGCTGAAATTTAGAATTTTGTAGACTGATTTGTTCACAATTTCTCTTTCACGACTCTCAAAGGATTTGCCTGTGTAATTCTGTATCTATTTTGTGTATCTTGATTTTTTGCAACCCGCAACATTTCTACCAAAATAATCACAAAGAAGGGAAAACAATGTCCGAACCAAAAGTGAACCTGTACTTTTAAAACCTGAATTTGAACCTCGACCCTTGATCTCGATCCTTTATAATATGTATTGTGAACCCGGATATCCCGAACAAAATCGATCGAGATCGTCATCCCTGAAGACCTCTATCTAAAATTTGTATATGATTTCTCTGACAACAAGGGAACCTTTTCAGCTCGTTGAGTTCAATTGAGCTGGAATTTGGCTCATTGAAAGAGCATTATCTTTCAAATTTCAGAATCAAATTTTGATCTGTGTCAGTTAATTTTTCGACTTTTGATAAATTTTTAAAAATGACAGAGACATTGTCTATTGGTGCACCTACGAGTAAAATTATTTTTCTTCAAACAAAGTAAACAATGGAGATAAAAATCTGACAATCAGTATTACTTAGGTAGATATTCCTATCGTCCTACACATGTACCAAACTGGACTTCCAGAATCAATTGTCATCAATCATCATTTTCAGGGCAATCTCGAACCTCCAGTGAAAGTTGACTTTTCCCCAGCGATTTCAAATTGGTCCAGAAAATGTTGTAACCTAATTGTCCGATTTGAAACAGCTAAATGCCTGAATTAATTGAATGAAAAAATGTTATCGATGCATTTTTGATAAATTTTTTTGAAAACTTGACACTTGAATTTTTTTGAGCACTCAGAATGTCTGGAAACTGCTAACAATCAACCTAAAAACAGGACGTACCATAACCTTTTTATTGTTTGGTAGGTACATTTCGTGCGAGTATTTAGATCAGATTGTGATTGTTTTCACGAACCAAAATTCAAATTTCTGAAATTCTTTTAAAATATGAAAAACCATTTACAGCATAAAAGATTTTGCATAGGGGTGTATTTTGATTGATCTTCAATTTTTTTGGAGGATCTTGACTCAAAATTTTAAACTAATTAAAATACAAAATAGAAGCACTTAAAGTACATCAGTTAATGTGGTAGGTAGCTATAGATACAGATGGTACAGAGATTTATACAGTTTATCCTTGAATAATACAAAAATAAATGTATGGCTGAAAAAATCGTTTACTTGATAATTAAATTAATTTCTCCGAGTAGATATTTTCACTTAAATTAGAAATCATTCTCTTGTATTCATAATATAACAACCTACCCACTTGATACTCTTCAAATATTAAAATTTTCTCTGTAAGTAACCTAATTTATTCACTTTTTTATACGATATTATGCGTTTATAAGTATTGGTTAAATGTTAAATAAACAAATTGTATGGTAAAATGAGAGCTCGATTGTTTGATTATTTACTAAAATGAGTTTTTAAGAATTTTTAATGTAGTTTACACAGTGTTTAATGATCATTAAAGTTATAATATGCTTAATATCAATTCGAACCCCTTTTTATTCAACCACTATACCTACGTAGGTAGGTACTTAAGTACCCAACGAATAAATAAATATACCTACGGCTGGGGAAGGTTATTTATCAGGTACGATGTTGATTAGGTATACAAGTAGGTATTTAATAAATTTAACATCGAGGAAAAACAATGTTTACCGATGAAAAATATTTTTCGCAATTATGCGAGGGGGTAAAACGTAGATGAGAACAAGGGCCGATTGAGAAAATACAAAGTAAACAACGAAAACTGTACATTTTTCATCTTCACTAAAAAATACACAGAGCAACACTCGAGAATACAACACACAATTCTCTGCGTCATATCGTCGACAACGTCGCGTCGTCGTCGCTTCGTAGTCCTCGTATAGGTGAGTTAGGTAGGTACCTACGTATTACGTGTATTCGGTGTTCGTCGAGATAGCATTTAAATCCATCACGCAAAATACCTAACATAGTAGATGGAGCTTGAGAGAAACTTTATTATAAACTCAAACAGCCAGTTAAAATGTTCTTAATTATTCTTATTATGCACGTGAATCTTAAAAGTTGACACAGCTAGAAAAGCAACGACGACGAACGAACCAGCGAGTGAGCGAATCAACGAACGAACACGTTTAAATGTAGATTTCGCCATACACGCGACGAATGGGTCTTACTTTTTGATACTCGCTGTGCAGATGAGGAGTTTTCTTTCATTTTAGGCGCGGAGATTAATGGTACAAACACAATCATATGTATACCGCAAAAGTTTTACGCGTTCATTAATTATGTGTGAGGGGTTGACGAGCAGAGAAAGTTTTCGTACTTTTATGATGTATTGTTAATGCGTTTTATCTTATAGTTGGAAAAATCGGTATTTCATGCGCGAATTTGGTCTTCTGCTCGCCGATTATACGTGCTGCAGGGAATAAAAACCGACAAAATTTTCGCAATTCTGGCTACACAAACTGGATCTACTCGTATATGGCCGTTTAGATGAGAAAATCGTCCGAAAAAAAAAAAACATACGTATATATAGATACCATAGTACAACTTGTTCTCGGAACTTTAATAAAGTTAACCTCGTCGAGGATGAGGGAAAAAAACAACAATGCGCGAACCTTTCATAATTAATCACGTCGTGATGTACGAGTAGTACCTTCAGTTTCGCAAAATGTTTTCTAAAAATAACCTCGGCGAGTTGCAACGTTTTTCTTTGTACAAAACAAATTACAATGATAAAAGTTGAGATTTCAAGTCGCTAAAGGGCCAAACGCAGCCAAGCAAAAGCCATAGTACCACTGGCTGAAATCCTATGTAAACATTCGCGTGAAAAAGTAATTTCACAAAGCCTAATTTGTAATTTTCATTACCTTTAACTTTGCTTTTTCAAACTTCATTAAAGAGTTGACAATGAATTTTAATTTACGAAACGTCTTCGTTTTGTATGTATTTAAAGTTGGCAGTTGGTTGACGATGGCGATAGCGAGGTGGCCGTACAAAGTGTAAGAGTATCACGAGCATTTATCCACGACAAAATATCTTTCCAACAGCCGAATTTGGTTTTCGTTTTATGGTACACCATTCTCGCCTTAATCAGACGTGATTTGCAGTTTGGAATAATTAGCGTCGAGATTTCTATTCGCATTTTACGATAGAGTACCTAACAGAGAATGCGAAGGGGAGAACGAGAGAAGATTAAGAAATACGGTTTTCAAATATCAATATTGCGTATACGAGCGAGAGAGACGCTGTGATAAAAACCAATCACTTTTACTTGTCGATGACAAATTGATACGTCGAAGACGACGACGACGATTGGGAAATAATCTGTCATACGAAATCCTCATCGAAGCGTCTGTATTAATCTAAATTTAGCTTCGATTTTAAATTTAACCTCATCCGAAATCACGTCTGCGTCGTCGACAACGATACCATCGTTTGAACTATCTAAACCTGAAAATAACTTTTCCATCATTTCGCTACACGTTTTTGTGAAACACTTGTTTGACTAAGGTGGCAGCTTTATCTAATCAATTTTAAAGAATAGAAACGACCTCGGATTATCTCGACTCATCGATCGTTAAATTTAGACCGATTTTCTTTTTCTGTCAACCTGTCAAAAGGAAAGCAGGACTTTTTAGAACACTGATTAATATGTGTACCTACTGTACCTATAGATAGGCTACCTATAGTTTATAAACACAGTCTACAAAGTTTTTGAAATTGAATAATTATGGGATTTTAGAGGAAAGAATGCCCCGGCCATCATAACACGAAGACCTTCAGAATGGTTTTTTTTTTTTACTCAACTAGATTGGTTCCACTTTCCTTTGGAAATTTGAATTCTAAATCGCCAGAACAAGATGAGAATTCGATCCATGTATGGATTTACATTTGTAACCTATTTCATTATCAACAGTTCCTGAAATTTTGAGAAATTCGAAATATGTATTTCAAAAATCCAGGAATCAAGTAGTAGGAACCATAAATTGTTGACTTGGCTCCTATGAGACACACTTTTCATGCGTACTAATTGTGGACATATTTCATATTTTTTAGACATTAAAAACCCCCTGATTAGCTGAGAATCAACTTTTTGAACCATTTAGTTGGATTTTTTAAACGAGACTTTCAATTTGGAACAGGGATCATGAACATCAAATAATTTACACCCCCACAGTCGCGTTGTTTATAATTCCTCAAACAAAACCGTATTTCTGAAAGTACCCATGTAAAAGGACACCCACCAGCCGTTTGTCTTGAAACTGAATTTAATCAGACAAAAATCTGTTCTTCAAGAAATTAAGTTGTTTTCAAAAGCATTTTGAAAAATTTAAAAAAAAATGAAATGTCACTAGAGGCTTTAGAATGGTCGAAAGAAATGAAAGTAAAACCCTTATTGGGAGGGAAAAAAAGTTCAATTTTTCAATTCAAGAATAATTCAAGTCAATTTTTCGATATTCGTTTTTTTTTAAATTTTCAAAAATCAAAAAAATCACTTGTAGTGTGGTAAGTGAAAATTTACATTTCAATTTTTTGTAAGGTTCTTTTTTTTTGCTCACTTTTATTTGATAAGGTTATTCTGAGTAGATTGGGGCTGGTGAATCGCAAATTCGAGGTGACGAGTTGAAATTTGGCAATTTTTGCAACAATAAATTATTAGATACTCAAAAATGCTGCTACCACCCAAAGTTTACCTCCCCTAATTGATTTTCGGAGATTAAATTTTCAGCTACCAAAGTTAATTGCATCACTTTTAGCAGCAGTTTGAAATATAGCTGGAGAAAACTCAACATTTGCTAGAAGCTCTAGATCGGTTCGAAACTGGTGGCAATTGATTCGAGGGGTCAACTTCAAGTATAGTAGAAGAAATTTTGAATCGTTTTCTGCAAAAATATACGATTTTGAAATCTTTTCATTTAAGATTTTCCAACGCGTAAAAAAATACACTGTTCCACTCGTCATCTCGGATTTGCGATTCTTCAACTCTAATCAATTTAAAACGTTGAACTTACAAAAAAAGTAAATTTCCAACTGCCGAAGTTGATTATTACAATGCCTTCTGGAATGATGTCATATATGCTGGTGAAAAATCAACTTTTTCTGGAAGCTCCAAATCCGCTTAAAAATGGTGGCAATCGCTTCAGGGATCGACTTGATGGAGCAAAAAGAGTTTTGAGTCGTTTTTAGTAAAAATTGGAGATTTTTGAAATTTTAAAAAAATTTGAGATTTGGCAATTCGTGAGACAAATAAAATTTTAAACTCGTCTCCTGAAATTCGCGATTCACATGTACTACTTACCCGAATCGATTCGGAACACCGAACTTACGACAAGAATACATTTTCACCAACGCAACGCTGTAAAAGCAATGCGTTGAAAAATGAATAATCAGCAGGTGTGGTGTAGCAAGATTTTGCTAAAAAGCCTCGCGCTGTAAATATCAATCATTATATCGAGGCGATGGACTGCAGAAGAGGCTCGCTAATTAAAAGATCGGCGTCAGTACAATTAACGATTAAAATTTGACACGACTCTTTTAATTCGAACGATGCCCTTTTAATTAATTATTCTAAATGTTATATTCACGCCACTGTTGCTTAACTTGGCTGATGGTTTACATTAGAAGGGCCACGTTTATCCGAAATTAGAATGCGAGTTACGACATTGTCATTTTTTGCACAACTCTTGCGCTCTTCGAACCAGACAAACTTTGCTTTGGTACCGTAACTAATTTACAACATGAAATCGTCTCTTTACCTTAGGTACCTTAATATATTCATTGGCATGATTCGATATTTAAGTTGGTGATAGAGTTGCATTGTGCTATGTAGGTCTAGGTAGGTATGTTGTACCATGAATCTACAAATAAGTATGTTTATTCAAAATCGCCAAAATTTTGACACGTTACGATAGTTTTACCAAGCCACATGGTGTGATGGTGATTTTCAGAATAATCGAGCTGAAAATTTTCAGTACGTAGGTACTTACTTATCTTTCACCCACGTGTTTTTACGATCCATTAATTTCGGAGCATTCTATAGGTAAACGGATACTTGCGTATTATAAAAGTTCTATTGGGGCAGGGAAAAACTACACAATTTATACGTATAGTTTGCCCAACTTGAAGTTGAACCATTTGTAAATACTTCCACCTCAGATTATGGAAGTAAAATCTATGCAACTAACAAGTATACATACAGGGTATCCAGGGAGTGAGTGACCAAACTTAAAATACATTTGAAGCTCATTTTCATTGTAAACGGAGCAAAATTTAATAGTCTGATGTGAGTTTTTGCGGAAGGAATAAAAGTTCATTCGAAATTTTTTCTTTCAATAGTTTTCGGCCACTTGCAAATTTTCAGTTTGAATGCTCTTTCCTCGAACACCTTGTAGGGTTGCTGAACTGAAAAACAGCTAATATCACAAACAGTGGTCAGGAAAATACGCGCGAAGTGAGCTCATCGACCAATATTCATGCCATCGGGTACATGTACCTACGATAAAAACAACAACGCAATTTAATATTCTTTTGTATTTCGTCCAAACTAATCTGAAGTGTAAAATACCCGTTGACAAAAGTCTTCATTGAGCACGAAAGGGACATTTTCCATTAACCCGAAAACAATAAGAATTAAAAAATATCATCAAATGGGTTTCAAGATAAACGCGTAGGTATGTAGGTACGTAACTACTTTGCTTTAAAAAATGCATACAATATCCAAAACGGTTATAAATAATTTAAATATAATTAACGCCCGACAAGACACATATGAAAACAAGAATGACAGCTGTTGTAGTATTTAACAAAACTGTAGCAGTAATTCCCAAACATTTACGTATTAAATTTGAATTTAAATCAGCGCGATAAGTCGGAGAGGAAATTTACAATGTGGAATGATTCGCTATAACTATACCTACGAAAGCCTGAAAATTCTTCAGTCTTCACATTTGCTGCATGTATTATCAACTTGAACAACAATCAAACTACAAGTATACGAGGTTTCTCAATATTGCGCGAATAGTTTCGTTGACGAAAACGTGCTCAATAGGTGTTAAATATTCACCTATTATGCGCCTCGCCTTTCTTAATTATTTGTACACGTTCATCGATCACATTTCCTGAATAGTTGAACCGAAATGAACATTTTGTGTAGAACGTCGTGCCATCTACAGAATATCGTTTCTCAGCATACTTAAATTTACTGTGCAATTATTTCTAATTTATACCTACATGTACATTGTACATACTTATGCAAAGGTCTGAAGTAAAGGATAAACACTAAATTTACCACCTTGTGCGAGTATCAGTGCAGTGATTCTGAAATTAATAATTCAAGGGGGAAAACGAAAAAAAATGGTAAAAAAGATCAAATTTACTCACTTAACCAAGACGAATAGTGATCAACATTCCTGAACTTGTACTTCCAACGCATCCTACACCATTTATTCTAATTCATCTCACAGAATTCCTCAAATATACCTGTAACATAAATTCAAAAATGAGTATATACATATATACTGCATTAGAACAAGTTCTGAATAATTTTAAAAAGTTTTATCATATAATATGGGTGAAACATAAATGGTCAAATACGTAGATGAGTTTGCAACTCAAGTTACGTTTATGCATAAAAATTGCATTTCGATTCATAGGTTATACCTACCTCTGAAGAAATTTATTGAAAATCTGAAAATTCGTATTTTCCTAGATTTCGTAAATTGTCTTTGGTAGTACCTACACATCTAACAATTTTGTCTCTGATGTACGGGTTAGGTGTAACGTGGAGAGATAGAAATTTCATCGCTGAATTTCAACTTTCCAGGTCATTAGAATCAATTTCCAGTCGTGTAAAATCACAAAAAATATGATTCGAATCACCCAATTTTCGAATGATTCTTCAGAATTTATGCCTTTTCTTGTTTCCTTTTTGATATTTTCGACAAATTGCATCAAGTATTCAAATTTCAAGAAGAAATATTAAAATCGGTTTTCTTTGATGAAGATTTGTGACCTTTTCTAATTAAATTGATTCAGGCACAATTTTCTAAAATCAATTTCTACCTGCTTAAATCAAGAAACATTTTTTCCCCCAAAAATTACTTGATTGTCAGAGAAAGATATTCATGACTTTTGGAAATTGATTGTTCCTAAATTGATGCAGAGGGATGTGAGTAAAATTCATGTGAGTTTGCAGGCATGCCTTGAATTTCGTTTGGATCTCTTCAAGGAAATTTTCTCTTAAGCCAAAAATTTAAAAATCTTCTGGCGGAAGCTTCGCGATGCTTTTTCAAAAATCTTCCAAATAGCCCCCCTCCTTAATAGCTTTCGAAATTTGACATTATGATGATGCTTCATCACAATCAAAAATTATTGTTGAGGTATCATTTGCAAAAAATGTATCAAAAGTTATTTTCAGGTGCTCAAAGATTTTCTCCAAACTATTTTTCCAAAATTTTACATCCGTCAAAATCCTAAATTGAAAAAACAATGGGAAATATGGCCCCGAATTATCTTGTCAAATTGGAATAAATTACTGTATCCCTCCTCTATCCAATAAAATTTCTTTAGAAATTTTTTTTTGCCTTTTCAAAATAATGTAAAGGGAAGTTGAAGCAATCGTTGATCTTTGTATCAACTGTTTTTCAAACTTTCTTGAGGTCCATTCCGGATCAAAAGACATTCAAAAAGGCACATGGTTTTTTGAGAGCAATTTTCAGTCTGCCTAGGAGCATGAATGTGTTAAATCCGCCTCTACCTGCAGAGATTTCTTCTTCTTTTATCAAGTAGATAAGATTGGTGTTTTTTTAAAAGTTTATCCCCCTTCCTTCCTCCTCCTCTTTATTTTTCTATCAATTAATTCAAATTTATAACTATGTATTTGAAACTTTTCTCAAGAGATACCTGGCACAATTTTTCATATTAATCAACACGTAGGTACCTGTTAAAATTTATTAGAAGCGTACTTCAAGAAATTACTTTTTTGCAGCAGTTTCCAATTCGAGTTGCTTCACTCTTCCATCTCCTACAACAATTAAAGCACTACAAACACGTTTACCCTGACCAACCTTCAATTTACAATTATTATTTACATCAGGATAAAAGAAAAACGACGTTTATTACCTTCCATACAAAACGACCACGTAGCAGTTTTACTTTTCATTTTAAAAAAAAGGCCGGATGGAAGAGAAAAAAATCATTAATCAATATTACCCCATAGTATTTTGTCTGAATGGCTCAGTATTCGAAAAATATTTACGCTAGAGATATTTTAATTCTATTGACTCGTTGCGACAAAGATTATCAATCTTTTGAGATGAAAAAAAAAATTGAACGGGGTTTACTGTCACCTGCATTTAATTCAACAAATTAGGTGTGGTAAAAATAACACCGTGATGGATACAGTAGGTATTTGCCAAAGGTGTGTATTTTCATCTCGGAATGTTTATTTTTTTTTTAAGCTCGCGATTTTCGACGTAGGTATTGAATTTTCATCCGATGCTTTTTTACATCTTTATTATCCGACTAAAACTGATAAAATATTCCAGCAACGTTTGCTAGAGCGATAATGATTGCGTTCGTAGGAACGATGTAACATGTATCACAATGTTTTTAGATTAAACGAAAACAGTCTTGTTAAAACCTATAGTCTGCTTTTTTAGACCAGCCATATAATGTAGCGTATTTTTTATAATTTTAAACATTACATCGGCAAGATTGTACATGATGTAATTTATCCCATATACGAGGTTCCGTTATGTGATGATCTGAACGCTTTTAAAATAATTTATCATAATTTATCGAAGGCAAATTGCCCAATAAAAATGATCGTTTAAATTTGTTATCATGTACATGCGAGTAAACAGGCTCGCATAATGCGCTTACTGCTTATATTCAATTTTAAGTCGACTCAAAATAGGTATCCTTAAAATGGGCCATTTTAATGCTAAACGTAGCACTATAGGTACGGCGTCTTAAGGTGACTTATTTTTTCCTAAAACAGCCAGGGTAAGACTGTGCGATGCACTTCGTTTATTAAAAACTCTGTTGAAATGAGTGTAATTAAGAAATGCTCGCAATACGACTGGTTAGAATTTTATCAAAAGCGTAACTCGCTAAACACGCCGCAAGTATAAGTTTAATTACAACAAAACAAATAGGTATCACATTGTTTACATTCGCGTTGATAACTTTTCGTATCATTTTTGCTCGCAAGTTGTTTGAAAACAAAAATTAGTATACAAAAAGTTACTGCAAAACACAAAATCACCACTATTCCAGAGAAAATAACTCGTTAGCGCGGTTTCAAGCTCTCGTCATTCTCGCTACATAAATTCGCACTATAAACATTTCAAGTGCTGCGATTTCTTTCCGTTACACTTTTTCAAAATAACGTTCATCGGCAGAAATCAAAATTTTTCCAACGACTTGACTTTTACATCATACCAACCCTTATATGTATCTCGGTTCCATTTGCTTCGCATAAATCATCTCACAATACATATATGTATACACCATGGTAAATATAAAAGTTTGAAAAAAAAATAGCACAACGAAACACGAGTCTATTGTTTATTGTTTGTAACAATGTACTATATCACAAAGAATATCGTCATGTTTGAACATGGAATCATCTCTGCTGCGAATGTTATTTGTTTTCAAGTAAATTAGTTTGCTTCAAACGAAGAATTTAGGCTTTAATTCCTTTCCCTTTGTTCGTTTCATTTAAAAATTAACGTCGATGTAGAAGAAATTTTCTTACCACGATTAATATAGACTAACGTTCGTCTGCATCTTATAAACAAAATAACCCTAATGAAATTCGTAATTTTCGTCTAATTTCGGCGGTCGCTATCGGCCATGTTTTTCGGCTCGATTCGTGCCTTGAATTCAAAACAGATATTTCTCGCAAAATATAATATAGATAAGTTATTTAATATTATATTTCTTCGTTTCTTCATAATTTCTCGAGTAATGTAAAATCCTTCGATTTATTCGATTGTATCCGTTACAAATTATGGTAGAATTTGAATTGAGTATTGGAAATTTTTTTTACGCTTGAGGTTTTTCAGAGAAAACGTTTCACCAACATAACTTGTCTCGTTCTGGATACAAAAAGGGCAAGATTTTGGCATCATTGGCAATTGGCATTCAAAGTTGAAGAGCAGTAAAAGTACAAGATGATTTTTTGCAGTTAAAATAAGGTAGGTACTCAAAAAAGAAAAAAAGGGAATATGTATAGCTTTCTGATTCTGATTGATTAGTATCAATCAACTCGGATAGGATGTTCCAATTTAAAAAAAAAAAAAGAATTGAGAATTTTCACTTTATTTTAGATAATTTCGCCGAATTATGAGAAGACGTGTTAATAAAATTGCATACTTGGTTCGCCGTAAATACACGATGCTATTTTCACATACTTAGATATTCCAAATCATTAAGAACCAAAAATGAAATCAGATCCTCCGATTCAACTCAATTTCTTTTACGAATTCCTTTCAATAAATAGTAAAAAGCCTGACTACTTCATTTACGTGTAAGCATTAGTATAAACACTTGGGGATTTTTCTACTTATAAGGGAACCTCTTGAGGTGTCACCTTCCGATTCAAACGGGAGACCACGATTTTTGGAAACAGCATGGTCTAACACCCCCAAAACCAAATTTTCAGCAGCCCAACTTCATTTTTCGATTTTTGGAGAACGTTTGAAAACTCAAAATTGACTGTTTTTGATGATTTATGTTTTTTTTTCTTTTTGAAAAAAGTACGTACTTGATGAGCAAAAATGATCAAAATAGTCTTAAAACTGATATTAATCACCCAAATCCAAATTTCACTATTTTCAGCCATTCTGGAGCCTCCTGCGTGATTTTTCAATTTCTCCAGAATTTTTAATTTACTCCAAAGGACGGGAATATGAGGTTAGGCAGCTAAACATCAAGTTGTGTGTTATACTCGACCTGTTTAACGAGTTTATCTACTAATTTGAGCCGATTGTGGGAGTGACACCTCAAGAATGGTTTTTTGACCAGTTTTTTTTCATAACAAAAATATCCAAAAAATCAAAAGTTTTCCCGTTTGCGTGGAAATTTTTGAAAGGGTACCCCCCGATAAGATAGGCAAAATGCCCTTAACCTCAGATTTCGATGAAACTCACAGGGTATGTTTAGTACCCCCAAAAAATAATTTTAGGCCCATAGCCCGCTCCCCACCCCACCCCCCTCCGCCAGGGGGGCCAAAAAACGTGTTTTTCAGGGGGAAAATTCTGTATCAGCGCGTGTTTGAGATAAATTTATTCTGTAAACGAATATAGTTAGAGGACACATGGGGGTACCTCCCTGAATTTTTTCAGAATTTTTTATCGCATGGGGGGAGAAGGGGAGACAAAAGAAAACTTTAAATCAACATTACTCCGAAACGAAAAAACATACCAAAACGATTTTTTCGTCAAATATGTATCTTTAGGTCTACTTTCTATAGAAGTCATCACCCGGCCATTTGGAGTGGTGGGTCAAGCTCAAAAACTCAAAAAACTCTCAAAAAACCACGTTTTTTACGTTTTTCTCCAAAAATATGGACAAATGGCGGAAATCGAAGAAAACCAAGTTGTTCAGCGTGAAATTTTACCTCAGAATGTGTAATTGAAAATTCATTTATACCACGTGATCGTAAAACTACACGTGCACAAGTATTTTGTGCTTATATCAAGATAGCTTGAAGGGTATTCCTGGGTAAAATTGGTGAAATGTCCCTGTCCGCGGATTTCTGAAATTTTGATGAAACATTGTTGGGTACCATTAAAAAAAATTTCGGAGCCAAAAAATTCCCCCCACCCCACCTACCTTGCTCACAATAGCGAAAAACGCCTTTCTCAGGGGGGGGGGAATCATACTTCAACGAGTTTTAAAAAAAAAATCTGTATTCACTCAAAATACTTAAAGAAGATATGATCCTAACAACGTGAATTTTTTTCAAAAATTGGGCCCCAGGAGAGAGATATTGACAAAAGAAAATGAAACCGCTGTATCTCCAAACCTAATTCAAGCACATGAAATTTTTTTCAAGCACGTGTACTATAATTGGTATTTTTTCAAATTTTCCCTCCAGGTGGGCCATCTTAAAAAACTCAAAAAAACACTCAAAATTGTGTTTTTTGTGTCACGGCACCATCCAAAAAAAAGCGATCTGTAATTTTGCATGCTGGGCTCCAAAAACAATAGAAAACCAACTAACTTCTTTAAACTCCAATTTTTTGGCCATAGGGCACCCCCTCTCCAAATTTTAGGGCGAAAGTACATTGACAATATGGGTATCCTTATTATATGAATCGTACTCGCTGAACACGAATATGAAGTTTGATTTGCAGTTGGACCCTCCTAACGGTCACATTTGGGAGAGAGGTTGCCCAAAAATTAGATTTTTTGTGAAAAATGCTTCATTAAAGCGCAATTAACGCCATGCAAGTTCTTAATTAAGGTTTCCTTGAATTACAAGACGTACTTTTCAAGTAGTATCTAACTCAAAACTATCAGGGAGGTTTCTTTTTGGGGACGATGATTAAATTTTTATGTGAGTTACCATACATTGAAAACATCATAGGTATACCTAACTACGTACTGTGTAATAGATTGGGTAGATCATGAAAAAATAAATGAATTTTTACCAATTTCAGCAAAAACCGTCATTTTGAGTTGAAAGTTGTACAGACTAATCTGCTAGATAGCACTGCACCAGCAGTGTTACCAACGACCGAGGGCATATGGGTCCTCATCTACCCTCTACACAAATGGGGTTGGAAGGTTGAAATATGCAAAAGGCACTTCGGGTACATCCTCCCAACGTATTGTGAAAATTTGGACCCTCTAGGTACATTTGGAGGGGCTGTAGGCTTTCCTACATGTCGAAAAATACGTAAAATAGACCAAATGGGGTATTTTCGAAAAAAACGCGTTTTTTTTTCACTGCAGCCCCTGTACCCAATTTGTTTTGAGAAAAATGACGACCCAGTCCTAAATGAATATATTTGAGATTCTGCGTTTATTCTATGCTATTATTTTCAATTGTTATTGCCAATTTTGGAATCACCAAAAATTTAAGAATTTTTGCCAATCTTTCTCAATTCTTTGAAACCGAAAATATTGGCATCACTGCGTTCCAAAATATTTCCTCAGTTTCAGAAATATTTCATCTTTCAATATTTTTTCGTCATTATAGCGAAACTTTTGCGAGGAAAGTATTTTCAAAACACCAACTACATACTAATACCCCCCCCCCAAAAAAAAAAGATCAACAAATTTTCAATCGCTTAGTAGAACCCTAAAAATGGCCTTGGATTTTGACAGCAATAGCATAGACCGACGCAGAATCTCAAATACCTATGTACTTTCATTATACTGTCTCCTCCATATATTTTGAGTGAATACAGATTTTTTTTCAAAACTCGTTGAAGTATGATTCCCCCCCCCCTGAGAAAGGCGTTTTTCGCTATTGTGAGCAAGGTAGGTGGGGTGGGGGGAATTTTTTGGCTCCGAAATTTTTTTTAATGGTACCCAACAATGTTTCATCAAAATTTCAGAAATCCGCGGACAGGGACATTTCACCAATTTTACCCAGGAATACCCTTCAAGCTATCTTGATATAAGCACAAAATACTTGTGCACGTGTAGTTTTACGATCACGTGGTATAAATGAATTTTCAATTACACATTCTGAGGTAAAATTTCACGCTGAACAACTTGGTTTTCTTCGATTTCCGCCATTTGTCCATATTTTTGGAGAAAAACGTAAAAAACGTGGTTTTTTGAGAGTTTTTTGAGTTTTTGAGCTTGACCCACCACTCCAAATGGCCGGGTGATGACTTCTATAGAAAGTAGACCTAAAGATACATATTTGACGAAAAAATCGTTTTGGTATGTTTTTTCGTTTCGGAGTAATGTTGATTTAAAGTTTTCTTTTGTCTCCCCTTCTCCCCCCATGCGATAAAAAATTCTGAAAAAATTCAGGGAGGTACCCCCATGTGTCCTCTAACTATATTCGTTTACAGAATAAATTTATCTCAAACACGCGCTGATACAGAATTTTCCCCCTGAAAAACACGTTTTTTGGCCCCCCTGGCGGAGGGGGGTGGGGTGGGGAGCGGGCTATGGGCCTAAAATTATTTTTTGGGGGTACTAAACATACCCTGTGAGTTTCATCGAAATCTGAGGTTAAGGGCATTTTGCCTATCTTATCGGGGGGTACCCTTTGTGCGAATTGCTGTATTTTGTCCAGAACTAACTCCCCGACGATGAATTTCACCATTTCCAGCCATTCTGGAGCCTCCAGCGCGATTTTCTATTTCTCCAGAATTTCGAAATTTGCTCCAGAAGGCGTGAATATGAAGTTGGGTAGCTAAAAAACGACCTGTTTAACGAGTTTATCCACATTTCAGACGATTGTGGAGGGGGGGGACACCTAAAGAGTGGTTTTTTGATTTTCATTATGAAAAAATCTGGTCAAAAAACCACTCTCAAATGCTTATGATGAATAGAAAACTCAAAGCTACCTTAGATGTAGGTATAGGTAATTTGATAGTTTTTCTTAAAAAATTACAGCAAAGACTCTTTTTTCAGACGGAATGTCAATACTCCTGGTGGTAACTGGAATTACACTCATTTTGAAATTGAAATCCTAAAGCGAACTATCCAACAATCTGGAGCTTTCAACAGAAATGAGTTTTTCTCCAACACACTACTCCAGAAGGAGCTGTGTAATTACCTTCGGTGTAGCTGAAATTTAGTCCATCTTGGATTCTTATCTCGTAGCTGTTTTTATGAAAACCTTACCCATTAATCATTTTGGCAATTTTTAAAAATTTTCCAAAAATTGGAAAATCAAATTCGGCAGCTGAAAATTTGGTTCTGAGGTATATGGCTGACATGAACTTTCAGTGGGCCAAATTTCAGGAAAATTGAAAATGACAAGTTGACCAGGTTCTCTTTGCAAGTAATATTTTATATACAAATACATGTTTTAATCATAGATATTATTCTTCTGGAGCAAATTCTTCAAAATCTACGTTATTGCGGTGTTGAAACTTGAAAATAATTCATATTTAAATGAGTACGCAAAAAATGTCCACGACTTGATACTTCTCGGGAATAAAATTTTCTGCATTTCTCTCAACTCCCTCTAGCTATTGTATATCCTAATTTTCAAATGATGAAAAATTTAGAAAGAAATTTCGAAGAATTTCATCATCAGTAACAGAAAGATATCTCCTTGCAGAAAAGTTTTACGCTAGTATATTCATCATACATATTTTAAGTAGATAAACTTGAAACAGCCATAAGTAGATATACAATAATACTGTGTATCTTTTGGAAAATCCAAAATGATAAACTTTACAAAGTTTGTATACGTATGGTTCGTATCACTTCAGCACATGTACATATCTACAATATAGTTTATAATGTCCCATTTCACGAGTGAACTTAAAATTTAAAAAATTAAAAATGCTCGTAACTTCATGTTGATTTATACATTCCTCTATGTAGACTGAAACATTTCTATCATTGTTTCGTTCATCCGTAATACTCACGTCAAAAGTTTTAAATCGTATTTAAAGTACATAAAATAAACATCCTATCATTCGCGAAAAAAAATTTTGTTTTGCAAAAAGAAATACTTCTTTAGGTAGGTACTGTAAGTAAAAAAACGAAAAAAGGGAAGAACACAGAGAGGATTATTTGCAAAATATACCGGTGCAGCTTGTTATGTATTATACTCTTGAATGGAAAGTAAAATCATGTTAAATATCATACCATAAAAATGTTTTCACAATGAATGTTTATGAGATAAAAAAGGGAAAAAAATGGAAAGAAGTTATATAGGTAAGCTCATCAAAAGAATATTTTTCCACAAAAGTAGGTATGCCTTAAGATTGTAAATAAGTATATTAAAGTATCTACCACGAATAATAACACAAGTAGACAAATCTGTCATTGTTATTCAATTTATTTGTATCAAATAAGCGCAACAGTATTAAGGAAGAGACGCGTAGGTTTTTTCTGATATTAATTTATAGGTAAGAAGTATAAGTATATATATACCTAAACCTGTATCATATTGAAAGGTTTTTTATTCAATGACAAATACTTCTGTATCTTTACAGAATTTTCCTACTTATTTGAAATTCTCACGTGGATGTGATTTTTTTGAAACATCCGCCCAAGTGGATTAAATTATACCAAGTATAGGTACCTACTTAATGGGTGTTCTGTAACAGGTGTGTCGAGTAATTTTCTTGGTACTATAGTAACCTAAACTACACACGTGTGAGAAAGTTTGCCGACCCTAGAAATTTATACGGTTAAAATCATACCTACACACATTAAATGCTGACTTATTATCAAAGTATGTAGCATCATTTTTTAAATATTGTAGCTCAGTTGGATTAAACTGCAATTATATAGCAGAACTTCAATCACAGCAAAAGATTTTTTTTAAATTTTAGTTCAACGTCAATATTGAAAGAGTTATATCGATGAAAATTTTTAAAGTGCTCTATCGCGTTGAATTTCAAATAGAAATACATATGAATGTGATTTTTTTTGTTAAAAATTCAAATATCTATGAAATCAGGTAGGTTCATACTTATACATAGCTTGTCTGTTTATAAAATTAAAGGTGCTGGAGTAGATACCTACTTGAAAAAGTCAATTAATTATAGCCCGTTTAATTTTCATGGTGGGCTGAAAAATCATTTTACAAATCTGAATTTGAAGTGAAAAATAAAAATCAATTACCTATTCTATTTTCTATTTCCGAACTATTCGAATACTGCTAAATAAGTTGCCTATTCATTTATTGGAAGAAAAAAGACAATGTTTCGAATCATGCCTGGTACATATAATTACAGAACGTGGGCTATTTAAAGTGCGAACGAACCTTTTTTTTTTTCAAACTGGTAGATCTTTTTGTAGGTAGCTTACACATAATAAATCAATCCTTTTCACATCGGTTTAATTTTGCAGCGGTGTGCCATCATAATTAAAATCCCATCAGTCAATTAAATTACCTAATTCCGACAACATCATTTTATGAAATAAGAAAAATTACAGCTGTAGGAAGAAACACCATCAGTAAAAGACTTGATTAGATTCATCATCGTAATGAGCCCTCTAGTAGTAGCACATTACATTCGATGTAAGGTATTCTACACAGTGTAAGGCAGCACGAAAAGTGACAGAAACATTTGGTCGAACGTAATTAACAAATTAAATGCACGATCGAATCATGGTGATAAATTAATGTAATTAATTAATACGTGTTGTGTATTTTGTCACAAAATCAATCGAGTTTGTTTTGTCGTCATTAAATACCTACCTACCTACTTGGTATAAGTTTTTCGAAGGAAAAAAGTAGCTACATCCTTTATACGTACCTTCAGTACGAGATAACTTGGATTAAAAAAAATCGATCAACTTAGCAGTAATTTAAACTGGCACTATTCCAAGTATTTTTAATTACATTGGTACATTATTGTAGCAATTTCCGTCGTAAAATGCCGAATATACAAGTGCGAAAAAGGCAACTGAATTAATAAGGAAACTTTTGAGCACGCAACATGTACATAAAAAATATATAATATAATTGTATCAGGCATATAAAAGCTTACATTTAGACAGGTACCTCTGTCAGGGTTGCTTTTCTGTCACATGAAATTCACATAAGGCTGGAAAATATCCAAAATACATTACCGAGTAAAGTTTTCGGGGTAATATTTCATGTTGGCGAGATTTTACGTTATAAACGTCGAACTTCAAACCTCACTTGTTGATGTTGGAAACGTTTAAGGTTAATAAAACGCTAGAGAAAAATTACAAACGGAGATAATAGCTGGGACGTACTCGCTTAGAATAAAATTAATCTTTATTCCTTTTTTTCTTACTGCCTTTCACCCTATACACTTCATTAAGATGGAACCCGAACCCACACAATCGAATAAAACAGCCTTCGGGAGAGTAAATAAAGATAAATCGAGGTTATTCTTCATTATAGGTATGTATTAATGCCGAACCAGAATATTTATTTGCGGCTGCTTTTTCTATCTCACTTGTTACATAACGATTACCACAGGCTGTAAGGATGAAAGAAATGTACCATGTTACACACAAAGTGGAACTTGCGAAATACACTATGAAATGACATCAAAAGACATTTGAAAGTAACATAATACTACGAAATTTTCAAACAATACTTGAAAATGTTTCCCTTTTTAAAAATAAGATATTATTTTTAATGTATTTTCTTTATTGGTAAGTAGAGTTTTTTTTGTCTAGATTGACAGAAAAATAAAAGCTTTCTCTATTACTCCTTCATTGTGTTCTTACAGCTTTCAAAAATGTACCAGACTTTCAAAAATGTCTTAATCAAAAGTAGGTCTACGTCTATAGTGAAACAAAAGACCTGAGTTGGGCAGTGATTTTCAATTTTCGAGGAGGATTTTTGTGGAAGATTTTCAAGTAGGTAAAGAAAGATATCAATATACCTACATTTAATAACTGTGGGTTAATTTTAGAAAACTTCTCCGAATATGATTTTAGAATTTATTTTGAGTTCTGATTCTGTGGCAAATGTTATTCAGGTAGGATGATTTTTTTACTTGTTTTCTTACTTTTTCCCTCATAAAATAAATAATAGTTATCCGTATTTTTTGGTAAAAAAATATTATCCACAAAAGTAGGTATAACTATTTTGCTTTCTTGATAGTAAAAATAGGTTAGGCTACTTATTCCTATACACGATCATTTGGTATTCGAGATTTGAATAATATCCTTCGAGAAATCGTGAAATCACGTTTTCACGTAGGCCTACATTTACGACATTGGAAAAAAATGTCAGGGAGCAAAAGATTACATTCGGTAACCAGCATTTAAAAAGTTTACTTTCGAGCCGTAACATGACAAACACTAATAAAAAATATCCGGCTAAAGATAAACACATTAAGCTGCTTAGCGTACCGGATAGCTAAAGGAAATATTATTATAGTAAAAAATAAATTTTGAATTTCAGTCTCCAAAAAGCAGTACTCGGCGTACTTGAGTAAACGAATATTTTATCTCGTTTTTGTAGCCGTGAGAGAAACACTTGCTCATTTAAAGTCTTGGAAGGAAAAAAAATCATATCTCAGTGATTACGAGCTTTGTGGGGGAAAAACTCAAGAAATTTGTCGAACCAGCAATTCTACGAATGCGAAATGTCTTACTCTTGAACTATTAAGGATACGCCGATGGCGCATCGTTTAGCGCCTAAATTTAAACTAGATTTCGAATGAATTTTCCGCCGAGATGGATGTAGGTTTTTTTTCAATTATTTCGTACTCGAGTATAAATTTTTCAAGAAAACGAGTAGTTTATACGGGCCTGTTAAATGTCACAACCTTGTTATCATCCACTATATACTGTACGACTCGGTTATAAATGTATGCGAAAATCCATTTCCTTTTTTTTTTCGAAAAAAAAACTGTCTTGCAATTTATACGATTAAAAGTCGACTCATGATATTATTCTAGGAGCATGATTTTTATGGCGAATCGTGTATCATGAATCTCGTCGCATAAAAAATGAATTATTTTGCTCTCGTTCCAAGTATGCATTTGTACGTTGACGTATTTTATTCACTCGCTACATTTTTGTACGATATTTGATGCTGATGTTTTATTATACCATAACATAATACTTTATTATTTGTTCTTTTGTATTTATAAGTAAAAGGATTCAAATAGTCTTTTCAACGAACCTTTTAAATTTATCAACATCCTTATTCGTATAGGTAGTAGGTACACTACAATGAGATCCTTGTGAATATTTATTGTATTACGTAGGTAGGTATGTATATCTCGATGAAAAAAATAATAATTTCCAAATGCAAGTTTTACGGTAGGTTAAAATTTATCTGAGTTGAAACTTTGCTGCAGTCTTGAAAAAACTTAATTGAACTTCAATAAATCTAATAGTTAACTAAACCTTTAGAGATCTTCGATAAAAATAATTCTCATCTGATATGGCTACTGAAACAAATACCCATCAGGTTTGCAACTAAAAACCGCACCGTTAAGCTTGTATTTAATTCTTTCGAAACTTAGCAAAAGTTTACCATTAGTTACATAATCTCAAGCCACTTGAACGCTAAACAAAACTTTTCCTATGCCCTTTTCATAATAGATATTCAAAGGTAGGTACTATTCCCATTCATGTCACCGATCTTTGTCTGTATTAGTTACCTACATAGAAAATAATAATAACAGTAACTCTATTACACATTCAATTACACATAATGTTGGCATTTTACCAATTTTTGAAGGAAAATGTTTGATCAAAGACTAAAAAATGTTGATCCATTTTTTTCTATGAAGTTGGATCAACTGTTTCATTATCAAAGAGCAAAACCGGCCGCCGGGTACAATCGATGATTTGACCCTATCCTTGGATTTTGAAACCAACCAGGTACTGGAACTTGTTCTTTATGGTCCAAAATCCCTTTCATACAATTTTTAAATCGTTACCTCAACCTTAACTCATGTTTAAAATCACTCAGAAAAATTGTCAACTCCGAAAGTGAACCTGGAAGAAGATGGTAACTAAAAAATGGGCACTACAAAAGTCTTGGATTTTGATGGAAATTGCATAGTGCGATGCAGAATCTCAAATATTATCTATCTATTAGAACATTTAGAAATGAGCCATTTCCCCCAAAACAGGTTGGATAGAGACTGGAGCGAAAAACCACGATTTTTCGAAAATGTCTGTTCTTTGAGGTCCCATATCTCCCTTCCCTGGGCATCTCCGGAGCTAAACATTTTTCTGAGTAATTTTTAACTCAAAATGAAATTTTTTTTTTAATTTTATCAAAATCCTTCAACATTTTTTTTTGCGAAAAATTCAAAAAATTGATTTTTTAACGATTTTTTGATCGAAAATGACGAACTTTGGTCGAAAATTTTTCTCTCACAACACATACCTAGGTAATTTCGTAAAAGACAACCAACTACCTACGCAATAAACCAAAATTTCTTTGTACCTCAATTCATGTCTACATCCATATCAACTCGAATTAGGTACTGTGAATCAAGTAATGAAGAGAGAAATTTCGATCAAGGGTTCCAAATCTTGGTGATCTTACGAATTGTTTAGTGGGACGTCAAAAGTGAATAGTAGTGGGCGATCAACATTCAGCCATCGCGATAAAGATTTGGATATTAAACTTATTATTTTTTCAGAGGATTAGATGGAAATTTTTTTTTCACCATGACTATAACACTTTTCCAATTTGAAAAAAATTTCACTTTGGCGAAAATGAGCTTTAAAAAATCTAAAATTAATTTTTCTGAGATTGCAATATAGATACATATGAGTTATTTTGAGTTGATAGGTAGTCTAGTAGATTTTTTTTTGAATTTTGTTTCCGTGAGTCGCTCTAAACGGGATCATGGATTCCCAAAATTGGGACTTAAGCTCCAGTTGGGCATTTGATATTGCAAGAAAAACAATTTCGACCAAAATTGGCCATCTTGAGGAGGTAAAATCGTGAAGAAATCAGTTTTTAGCATTCTTGAAGGTCTGTAACTCTTCATGTTAATTAATTTCGTTTGATGCATTCGCCTCTGATTAAAATAAAAACCATTAAATAAGTGGGGCTACAGATGCATAGATACTCGTAACAGTAATTACGTATGACTTTGGTAGAAAATATTGGTTTCAGCTTTCAGTTCATTCTATACTTTAATTAATTTCAGTCCCCATAATTTTGCTCTTCTGACACCTCTACCTACGCGTACATCGGCAATGCATCAATGTACATGTCATTCATCAATAAGTAATGCGAAAAACTTGCCATAAAAATTTTCAATTTTTTCCAACCGAAATAAAATGGTGATTTAAAATGGAAACGCTCACTGCAATTAGAAGCTCTTGCATGCAAAAATAATAGGTACATGCTATAACCCTTTTATGTACGTAGGTAGGTATTGAAAAAGAACCACACATATCCATCAATAGGTGGGTACTATTACGTAATGAAAATCAGAGCTTGTTTTCACGCTAAGCCATTAGTAAAATGGATATAATGAAGAACGACGCTTGACGGCAGTGCGGAGGTAACTAGCCTCAACTTACCCGATCATTTACTATTTAAATGAGCAGGTATAACAGCGCTCAAGATCAAAGGTAAAGGGAAAACCTCAGCCAGTGATAACATTGTGTTTGTATACCTACGGGATATTGTGTAATGTGACATTTGTCAAACAAAGCATTCAATGAAAGCTTTCAACGCCATGATAAAACATGTGACAAAGAAAAGAAAAACCGTTAAGGCGCCCGAGTTTAAAATTCAAGAGGAGAATTCTCGCGTAATTTGTTCGACTGGAACGTAGTGCCTAGCTAGCCAACGATAAAAATTACTCAAGTAAGTTTTCTTACTCCCTGGATACAATTTTAAAGTCCACTTTCAACAGGTTAGTTAACCCTTTTCTCTGCGTCAGCGTCAAGTCTCGCTTTTTTTTTTTACTCGACTGCTATTACATAAAACCGCACTTTAAAGCGTTCATGTTTTATCCTTATTTCCCCGAGGCATTCGTAAGAAAAACATGTTCGTATGATTGTGAGCTATCAGCACATATCGCAAATGTACAACATAAGCCAACTTATAGGCTTTTGTTGGTCGCGAACAAAAACACTTTTAAATGGTAAAACTCGGCATTGAATTTTAAAACGCTGTTTTGAAATATTTTCCAGACTTGGGTGCAATTTGGAAACCGAATGAGTTGTACTCGTATTTTCCACATGTACGAATACCAGCGTATGAGTGTTTTCATGTAATCTCGCTCGTATTTCATATAAATGCTCAAAATGGAAATTTTTCATGTATCGCAAAGGAGTTCTAAAAGTCTAAAATTACTGCCAGTGCTGCGTGGTGTGAGCCTTTAAAATTTTCCTTGTTGGTAAATCTAGGAACAATGAAAGGAAGAATGGAAAATTTTTTGTTCGTTATATGTATGATGATGAGATCATAATTATTTTCAAAGGATATTATCTACTCTCATTTTGAATCTGTGAAAAACATTATATATATTTATAGGTAGGTACCAATAGTTTCGTAACGTGCTTATACGCGTAGCAATAAATAGGTATAAAAGAAAAATTCATCAAATTGGGATCAAAACCCACAGTCTCTGAAAAAACAGCACAAATCAGCTGAGACTTCGAAAATTCAGAATTTGGAGAATCAAATTGGACAAAGTTTCACAAATTTTTCATTCCTGGCGCAGAACCCGCTTACCTTTCTAATCGACTTTTTTCATATTCCACTCATTCTGAGGTCCACCAATGATCAAATTTTTCATTCCTGGCGCAGAACCCGCTTACCTTTCTAATGAAAAGTTTTACTCCTGGCGCAGAACCCGCCTACCTCTTCAGTCAGAATTTCTGACCGACGCCTTTCAGTAATTTGCGAACTATGACTAAACATAAACTTCCAGCGATTTTCATAATTTAGAATCCACCCTTGAACTCATTTTCACAATTGGGGGTGGATTTTCATTGTTTTTTTTAACGTGTTCTCACATTTTCCACATACTTTCTACTTCTGGTATAAGAATTCATAAAATATGGTAATTAACTTGTACGGATCTTATTTACCTAGGTAGGTATCTGATTTTTTTTTTTTTTGCTTATTGGAAAGTAAAAATCAAATTAGGTAACTTTTAATTTTTTCACAAGCAAGGAATTCCAATAGACGAAAATTTTTTGATCCAGATAAAATTAAATCGAAAGAGCATGTTAAAATCATCCAAAAATGCGGAGGGAAAAACAAAATTTTACCAACTGCCTTAGAAAGCTTTGATATATATCGTCTTTTGACACCCCTGCCCCCTTTATTGATTGGAAATGATTTCGAATCGTAGTGAGCAGTTTTGGTACTTCCAGTCGAGTTTCCATTTTATATCTTAATTTCAGTATTGCGAGTCTTTTAGGAGATTGTTTCAAGCCTTCCTGGATCTTCCAGCAATTTTTCAATATCTTATTTTAAAATTTCAAAAATTACTTTCACGCCACAGCTGTTGCGAATTTACAGAAATTTTGTTTTTTACAAATATCAGCTTTCCATTGATTATTATAAGCCAGTTTGACAAAAATATTCATCCGATTTCTAGACACCCGTTCGAAAAATCATTCCAATTATTATGAAAGGAAAAGTCATATCATACGAATAACCCTCTTTAAGAGAGCAAGAACAAAAAAAAAAAACAATAAATACGTATAGTTCATAGCTGGTAAATGAAATTCTGGAAGGATTTTAATTTCGTAAGAAAACGATTATATAAACTATACGCTTCGGTAGCACTCGTAAATTTCATATCTTTAAAGCTCTAGCATTCTAATAAAAATTTACACGTCTCTGGACGACCGTAACGAACGGCGTATTTTTAGTCGATTTATTTTAATGATAGGATCATATATGAGCTCATATACGTATACTATATGATTTTTCACAAAAGCGACCCTCAGTTGGAAAAGAGTGCAAAAAACGAGAAAGTTTTAATTTCAAGACGCAGTCGCATTCTTATGGTAATAAAGAGGGGAAATAAAAGAAAAATACATACCTAGACGAGATAAGTTTCTAGTAGGACGACGTTAAATATCAACTAATTGTTCATTTTTGTAGGCGCGTGGAAATACTACCTACTATATACCTACCTCGTACATTACTTTTTCATTGCGAGAAAAAAAATGTGCTGTTGAGAATTTTGTCGAGAATCCAATTTCGAAGCCGGGTGCATGAAAAAGGGAAAAGACAAGAAAGGTGTAAAAAATATTATATCCGGCAAATTGCAACGTACAGGAAAGTATAAATTATTGAGAGTATACGCTTACTACGTTTACCTTAGGTACTGTATTGATCCTGTATGGTGCCTTGGTGCCATTCATCAATTTCTAGTACCTTTCTTAAGACTATACCCACGATGCTTTCAAGATTAATGCGTTATTTTCAACAATAACAGGTATATAATGGTAAAGACAATGCGTTCGATAAATCTGATATTCGGGTTAACTGGTTTATTAGATTTACTACTGCGTATAATTATTTCAAGATGAACTATGCCGACAGTAAACTCAGCTGGGCTTTTCAAGTAAAAGATAACATTAATGGTAGGCGTAAAGTTTACTCGAAACCTTTACTTAATCAACGAATTATACGAGCGTAATTTAATTTTCTGTACGTAAAATAAACATTTCTTGAAATTCACTATAAACGTATCCATTGAGTACACTTACCTATCCGTCTACGCCGACGATGAGAGAGAGAAAAAAATGATTAAAAAAAAGAAAGCCTGAATGCCTGTTTGAAAATACCTCTCGATAACACCATCTAGGTATAAAAAAATTCTCCTTGAATTTTTTAGTCGATTACCTATACCTATGCTCGACTGAAATGGTGTAGGTACTTTTTTACACCAAAAGCTACCAGCCTTTTGGAAAAATTTCTATTGGTGTAGGTACGTATTACTGTTAATGAATCTGTTGCCCATTTAACATTCTTATCAGTGACGATCAAATGGAGCTCTTATTCACGCTCTCTTTCAGTTCGTATTTTCAGAAAACAAACTACTTTACGTCTACAATGAAGATGCTGGCCTTATAGACTGCTTGAATAAATGTTTTTCCTGCTTTTAATGTCAATATCCTAACAGCTTTCTTAGTCAGAAACTTTCTTCGGTAATAAATTAAGCTAGTTCTTTGTATTTTACTCGAGTAATTTCTTTAATGTAAAATTAGAAAATTTTCCGCTTCTTAATGAGAAACTTGGTAGAATCTGCGGCTCGCACGATCGATTTGCTTAACTTTATAAATACCTACGATACTATAAGTTAGCCGTTTTCCAATAAGCGTACATAAAATTCAGAAGAAAAAAAAATTAAAAAGCTTTCTTCACAAAATATTATGTACATTAAATACCCTACCAATTTTATCGTATCATTTATGCTTAATCAAAACAATATTCAAGACGTATTTTGTCGCAGGAGCAAGAAAAAACATTATGTCGCCATGTAAAGTAAAATAAAAATGTATAGGTACCGATGTTTGCATTTTTACTCGTAAAATTGCGGCGTTGGCAAAACATACTACCTTTTTATGCCATCAATTCGTCAACGTATTTAACATTACCAGCTTTCGTTTGAAATACGAACTGATGCACTCAGGTGAAAATCGATATCTAAAACGTATTATATGGCAGTAGAAAATATTCCACTCATCCTGAAAACAGATAAGGTAATTTTCATTGTATTCGTATACTCGCGTATAATTTTACCATCACTAAGCTGTCATATTCAAAAACTACTTTTAAAGGATTGTAACGCTCTGGCTATCGTGACGGACATCGTAAATAAGAATTTGATCTGTGTCACTTGAAGCCTCGCTCGCAAAAAAAAAAAAAGGTGAATGTGTAAAAAAGTACTGTACCATAACAACACGTTTGTTTCCTCGGGAATATTACATTTTGATACTTTTGGATTTTTCTACTAAATAGTAGGTAGGTACCTAGGTAGTGCGAAGTAACTATCTAGATAGGTTTGAATGTATTTTTGCAAAAATATTTTCGAAATCAATAAATATTATCTTCGCGAATTATGAAATTATTCTCACGTCTTTAAAGATGTATTTCAACAATTAAACGTTAGCTGGTGGGTCGTTTTTATTTTATTTTATTTTATTTTTAGCTTATAGGGAAAAAATGGCCCACAAGACATGGAAAAAATTGGGAATTTTCAAACTTTTAATTATCTTCTTAAATGTGCATTTATACAAGATATATCAAAGGATTACCTAGTACAAATCTACCTATTCTTTTTTTTATGTGAGTTGAGTATACTCATCAGTATGGCCCAATTTCATTCTCCTAAAAAAAAAGAAGTAAAGGGTATTCCCGGTTAAGATAGGTGAAATGGCCCTGTTCCCAGATTTGGAAAATCATGATGGATTATTGTTGGGTACCTCCAATAAAAATTTTCGAGCGGAATTTCCGCCCCCCAACCCACCCCCCTTGGTCAGTATGGCCAAAAAACGCGTTTTTTGCGCGAAAAATTCGGTATCCGTGAGTGGTGGGGATAAAATTCTGGTACCACGCGGAATGTGTAGGGAAAGCCTGGGTCTTTCAACACGATTTTTTTCAAAATTTTTTATTGTAGTGGTGGGGGTAAAATTGACAAAAGAAAACTTTGAAGCGCCACAGCTCCGAACTGAAGGGTACTACACAAAAACTGTTTTCGCCAAAATGTGTCTTTTTACAAGTACTTTCTTCCTACTAATCCATGAAATTGAAATTTTGTCTGCAAAAGGCTCATATTTGCAAAAAACCCTGAAAAATACACGTTTTTCGCGTTTTTTTGCAAAATTATGCGAAATATGCAAAAAATCTATGGAACAAAAAATGTTGAGCGTCGAATTTCACCCTACAAAACGTGTTCAAAAGGTTGTCAAAACACTCATCCACTGAAGTTGGCTTAGATTGTAATCATGAGCTCTGTGAATAAAAAAATACCAAAAAAATTCAAATTGAGGTCAGAGTGATTCAGTTATGATTTTCATAGTCTTCTCATTTTAAACACGTTTCCACAATGCTTGGTCAAAAAAATCCTTCAAAATGAAAATATCACAAGTCAAACTTACAAAAAATTGCCTACCAAGAATGGGCAAATTACCCAAAAATTGTTCAGAAATCTAACTCAAAATCAGTATTTGCAGAAAATAATTTCGATTTCAATTTCAGTTTTCAAAAATGTTAACAAAATCTTTTTCAAATCCAATAGGTCCCACTGGTACCATACGTACATGTTCAACAAATCTTAGCAAAACTCAAAAACTTGGCCCATCATGAGGGACAAATCGTTTGAAAAATCAATTTTTTAGCATTTTTAAAGATCGTTTACCCATACTACATATTCTGAAAAAAAAGTATACGCGTTGTGTACCTTATCCAACATCAAAAAAGGTAGTTTTTCAACAAATTTTGGCAAAAAACGGGACTTTTTTGGAAATTTTGACAATAATAATTTTTTTTACAATTTTGGCAAAAATGAGGCTTTTTTTACAATTATTCTGACGATAAGATCTTTTGAACATTTTGGCATAACACATGTGCTTTTTTGGCAATTTTTACAAAAAGTCAAGATTTTTTGATGCACATGTGCAGGTGCCATAATACCTCATCTCATGACTTTCCTGCAAAGATGTGATGTGTGCGCGCGCTTAGCTCAGTAGATGAGCGTTTTGAAAACCTTTTGAACACGTTTTGTAGGGTGAAATTCGACGCTCAACATTTTTTGTTCCATAGATTTTTTGCATATTTCGCATAATTTTGCAAAAAAACGCGAAAAACGTGTATTTTTCAGGGTTTTTTGCAAATATGAGCCTTTTGCAGACAAAATTTCAATTTCATGGATTAGTAGGAAGAAAGTACTTGTAAAAAGACACATTTTGGCGAAAACAGTTTTTGTGTAGTACCCTTCAGTTCGGAGCTGTGGCGCTTCAAAGTTTTCTTTTGTCAATTTTACCCCCACCACTACAATAAAAAATTTTGAAAAAAATCGTGTTGAAAGACCCAGGCTTTCCCTACACATTCCGCGTGGTACCAGAATTTTATCCCCACCACTCACGGATACCGAATTTTTCGCGCAAAAAACGCGTTTTTTGGCCATACTGACCAAGGGGGGTGGGTTGGGGGGCGGAAATTCCGCTCGAAAATTTTTATTGGAGGTACCCAACAATAATCCATCATGATTTTCCAAATCTGGGAACAGGGCCATTTCACCTATCTTACCCGGGAATACCCTTTGAAAGTAAACAATTACCTACCTCTCTTGATATTTTTAGAAAATTTTCAAAATATTTCTACTTGAGCTATTCTTTATAAAATTTTCAATTCTTCCTTGAAAAAAATTAAAATCATTTGCAGATGAAAGGAAATCTTACTTACGTTCATGGTTCGATATGCTTTAGTTTTCTCATAAAATCAATAGGTAGGTAATTTATGTTAAAATGCTGAAAAATTCGAAAAATAGCGTAAAAATTCAAAAAATTATATTGTTTTAAATAAATTTGAAATCATGCACCCAAAAAAAAATTTAATAGCGCGGTTACCAATAGAAAATTTCAAGCTATAACCGAAGTTTTGTTCTGCGCATTTTCACTCTAAAATGCTTAATTTTACTACAATTTTGAGTTATACTCGTTCATTGACGAATGGGGAGTGGAATCAGATGACACATACATACCCATGTTAGTAGAGTATTAGACTTCCAACTAGAAATGAACTTCTTTGTTCCATAAATATCATTCAAAATTCGTGGTATGAATGGTTTTGCACGTCACGCGTACACTTTTCTCGTTAATGCGTTCAGAATTGAAGGAACTGCTACGTTCATTACTACTGCTTGGAAATGTCGACTTCTACAACTTTCACTTCAATCGTTGGAATTTTCAAAGTTGACTAAAATAAGTCATGTACAAATTTTTATTCAAGTTCAACACATAGTCAAGGAGATTAAGAACTTTAAAATTTTTTAGAGTTCAAGGTTTTCAAATTTTCATCGGATTTTTAGATTCAGCTATAACTATAAACGTAAGATATTATGAAATAGTTCTTATTTTGGTTTTTAATACGCATAGATTTTTTTTCATTGAAAGACGAATTGAAATGGGGAAGGGGAGTAGGCATATAAGTTGGTTTGAGAGCTCCATTACATTAGCCAGTTCTTCAGGAAATTCCAATGTTTAAAAACACTTCTGGAAATGCTCTCTTTTGAAAAAATCATTCGTTACTCTGACATTTAAAAATACCCGTTTAAATCTTAAATGATTTTTAAAAAGCGTAAGTACATTTCTCAGCATTAATTTTTCTTTTCGGAAAATAAAGGTGCGAATATATTTTTCAGTATAAAAACCCACAAATCATAAGTTAAATGAACGATTCATTTTGAGTTGATTAATAAAAAAAAAAAAAGAGAAGAAGGAAAGAAAGAAAAAAAATGAAGAAAACGGAACCTCAAACGAAAACCCAGTAATATATTTCCTGTGAATGAAAGGGTGATTTCTCATTTCAGGTTTCGTATCCTGGAGCATTAGCAAAATAAAAAAATTTTCAATGAAGAATTCAAAAGCAAAGTTGAAAAGGAAAGGAAAATATTTCTCAATACAATAGAGTCGAAACGAACCCTTTTTCTTTCTTTTTTTTATGTTGAATAGGTATAGCGATAGAGCAGGAGACGCAGAGTGCGCTTAGGATGAATAATTCAATGGCGAAATGCATTAAATTGCTAAATTTTATTTTTCACCGCGATAAGAGAATGCTTAATTCTTTCAAAATAATTGTAACCAACCCATTATTTGAAGGCATCAAAGCGTTTTAATTTTATTTAAAAGATGAAAAAAAACATCCATAGTTGGGAATTTTTTTCATAACATTCCTATATAGAGCTGAAATTTCGCGTTTAATAAAAAAATATACGCGTAGTTATATTCGCAAAAAAAAACGTAACAATTTTCTATACGTGATATAGGCATTTCAAAAAGAAATCCCACGTATAAACTTTTTTATTTTAGAATTCGATCAAAGTAAATAAAATTTATGCATAATAATCAAATTTCAATTGTTGTTTTCGCGTTTAAAAAAAAAGCCCAAAAACCGTAATTCGGTTAGCATTTTTGTTCCCTAAGATTATTTTGCGAAGCCGTAAAAAGGAAATGGCTGAAAATACAATTCTTTATTTTATTTCAAACCGTATAAAGGGTATACCTTCATAAACATGAAGGAATAGTGTAACCTTTAAAACACAAACGCAACAAGTTTTTCACAATGACGAAGAAAAGGGAGATTAATAACGAATCAGCCATAAAGGATGTATTTGACTCGAGCCAAATGGTGAAGTTCGTTTTCGTTCTATTTTGTACATTTTACGTTGGCGGTTGGCGCGTCGACTAGCTTGTTACCTTTCCGCATGGTATTATGTCGTTGTCGTTGAATTTTTCTCATTGTGATATTAACCATGACCTTTGAAAAATCGGTTACCTAATATTTATAATAAAATTTAACATAAATTATCAACAGTATATCTAATAAAAGCGGAGGCAAATTTACATTTGTAATGCTTTTCGAGGCACTCGAGAATAGGTAGGTACCTACATACCCACCTAACCATTCAATTGTATTCAGTAGAAAAGTATCTAATCATTTCACGGAGGTATTTTCATTTTCTCAGATTTTACAACCATAAAATATTCGGTCTGTCAGACCAAGCAATATTAGTAAGTTGGAAACTTTAATAAAACATCTTCAACAAGGATCACAGACATTGACTAGCTTATCTGCGCAGAAAATATTCATAATAAGATCATTATAGCACTATGCATAGGTACCTAATATGTAATATGATAATCATTTGTTTGTGACAAACTTATCTTACAAGTTGGGTAAAATTCGTGATCATTAATTTTAATTTTTTTCGAGTACAAAAACAGCTTTTATCCTTTTATCCTTCGTTACATATGTTTATTTTTTACGTTTCATGTTGGCAACTGCAGATTAAAGAATTACACAAACGTGTTTTCTTAATACAAAAAGAAAAAAAAATACTGTGTTTTTACTGAAACGTTATTGGAAGGTTAAACGTGGGAATTAACCATACTGTTCCTTCCACGTGAACTTTTTAAGCCACGCACCACATACAACAAATGAATAAAACGCTTAAATGTAACAAAAGGCGATTCGTGTTGAGAAAATTATAAAAAAACCTTCTTTAAAATAAGAAACCGTTATAGAAGAGTTTTTAATTAACGATTTTATTGCCTCGTTTGCGGAGTTTTTTTCCAGAACCAACAACAGTTGTAAAAGCGCTTGCTTTACAGAAACACCAAAGTAAAAATAAACGAAGAAAATTGCCGGAAATTCGGTTTAAAAGTTCAAGTACCAAGACGGCATCGCAGAGTGGTCTTATTGATATTATGTCGAGGTGTGATGGGACCACGGTTTTCGTTTAATTTCATTTTCTTAGACATTTACCTATATTTACAAAAATAAACGATATTATTGTGTTTGAATATACCGTGTACTTATCTTTATGCCAAATTTTTGGCCTCTTTTACGTTTCTTCTTTGTTGTGTAAACAATAAAAGGGCAGATTTGTGGTTTCCTCACAAAATTACTAAATGCGAATAATGTTTCCTTTTTTGCTTTGTTTAATTTTCACAAAGTAATCATAATGATTGTTGTTTTTGAATACTCGAATAGAGAATGAAGGATGGAGGGTAGAGGATGATTTCGAACAAGAATGAAAAAGACGAGAAGTAGGTACGTACATATTCGTTTATGTGCATGCAATTTTCAAATTGAACGTTGTATGCAACTTTCCTCCATCTGTTCGATCGTGAATGCAATTAATTGTAAAATTTATCAGATTCCAGTAATATGTTTGTAGTGTATTTTGTGCAACGTTTATAAGTATGTACCTACCTAGCTAGTTTTCTGAATCTAGTTTTATATGTATGTAGTTATACATAATCTTCTGTTTTCCATTATGACTTCAGAGATATAATCTAAATTATCATGTTACCAACTTATATGGTATGTAACCTTTGTTGGTAATTGACTAAAGTTCGAATGCTCAAGAGCGATCTCTAACTCAGTCATAATCAAGGATTTGACCCCTTTTCTAAAAACTGGTCAATAAAAGGGCGATGCATAATAACTCGTACGTCAAAACTTCGAATTCATCATTTTTTCAAATTTTTCGGTTGGTTTCCCCATGCATTAATGATTCGGTTTTTGGGGTTTGCCAATATGTTAATACATGTACTTAGATTGTTTAAAAATTTGAGAAATTTACAGGTAAAACATTTTTTCCACTTTTTTTCTACAAAGTAATTTTCACGTGTGCTTCAAAAATGGGAGTGTACCTATGTATAAATAGAGAAAAGGCCTTCTTTTTTGTTCCATCTTGCGTTCCAGGTGCATTGAAATGATGAATTTCTGCAAAATGGAAAGCAGGCACACCTGTAGGTATAGGTACGTATTTATGCATTTTCATTCGCGCGTTTCAACATTTTATTTCAGTTAAGTGGAGGGGGAGCTTCTACTTTTTTCCAGAAAATTAAAAGAAGAATCCAATAAGAAGTTGTAGAGAGGACTCAAGAGGATGCAAGAAATTTTTTGGACTCCTGAGTGGAACAATCACTTTTTTTACAGGGGTCACAAATTTAAAAATATAGATAGGTAGATACTTAATACATTGAAAATCGAAAAAAATATTCGAAAATTTTTTGGTGATTTGCCTATAAGCAAAAACATTTTCTGAAGTCTTACTACACCTTTTTATCGAATTCCTCCTCCAATTCTTCAAAACAAGTCAAAGAGAAGCCAACCGTACTTAATTGAGAAAAAAATGAAATTCAAGCATATAAATTTGACGTTCTTAAAACAATTGAAATTTTTCGATCCGAAATGTCGATTTTCCAAAATTATTTTTCAGATAAAATAAAATAATTCGTTTTTAATTTTTTTTTTAAATTGTTGGAACTCAGAAAAAAATTATGGTGAAATGTCATTCCAGGTTTTCAGATGAATGCTGAAATTTTTAAAGTGAGAATGGTAAATCATCCATTGAAGTGGTATTTTCAAAATCAAATACTAGTAGATAGGTACCCATACCTCTAACAATGATTTTCAGAAAGATTCTCCAACTTTTTTCAATTTTTGAAATGCTTAGTAGATTTTAAAATTTTGAATCTCATCATTCGAGCGCTGAAAGGCACATTCAAAAATCCAAAATTCAGTCTACACTCTTTTGAAAGTCGATAACTAAATTGAGAGGAGGGGAGAGGGTAACCGAGAAGGAAATTCTATTCCTCATTTTGAAAGAAGAAGACGAAACGAAACAATGCAAGAACTTTTGAAGAAAAATTGGGAACCATTTGATTAGGTAAACTAGCAAGCAAACGTAGGTATGCGTACCTATAATATGATGAGTGGCTCAAACTAAGACTGGGTACTTCCTGTTTCTTTTGTAAGAAGATAGTACAGTAGGTAAGTAGCCTAACCGCTCATTCGAAGGATACAAATAAGTTGCCGGGTTGTTTAGTTCAAGTAATGCAAATTTTAACGAATTCATTAGATATTCATGATTAGCTCTCACTATGTTTGCGAAAAAAACTGTGCTTAAAATACCCGTTCTTAATATGTACTTTTATACATGATGTCCCAGGATAGAATAACGCTATCTACCACCAGTAACATAGGCAACCCATCATAGAACCATGATGGATAAAAATTTGCTCATTTTGTCTAAATTTTCCCATGTTATCGACCTGCTAGTTGATCAGCAAAGACTATGCCAGATGAAAAGTCTGAAAAAAAGTGTTCTAAAATTGGTCATTCTTATCATTTTTCTTGAAGATCTCAAAAAAATGTCTTCTTCACGTAACATTATCAGATATTATTCTCCATCTTGACTAATTAAGAAGTTAACGAGATTTTGAAGTTGAAATAATCACTCTCAAGCAAATTTTTGAAAACTTTTTTCCCTTAAAAATCGTTCAAAATGTGCAACTTCAAAATTACCACGCAAAATAAAACAAAATTTTTTCATGCGAGTAAAATTGGGCCCCTTCAAATCCGAGGGTAGGCAAACATGCATATTGGTACTCAGGATGGATTGCCTATATGTTACCGGTGGAAGGCGTTATTCTGTGCTGGGACACCCTGTATATCATTAATTCTATCTTCAGCTTGTTTTTGCCGTGAATTTTGTGCTTATATGCTTGAAATAATGTATAATAATTATAATCCGATGTTAACACATCTTCTCATACACTTTTCACAAGTCTGTTCTTCAATCCGCTCTTTAAACAAGAGCTCATCGCTCGTTCCTAAATGATGAATTTAAATACATCCGAACTCGACTGCTGTTACCTTTTTTCGCTATGAGGATTAACACGATTAATGGATTATTTAAAATTCTATCGTAATAAAATAAATTTGCGACTATAATCATACGAGTATATGCGAAGAAACACGCACATCGTTTGTGTCGTCGACGAATTACTATTACCTACTTGTTTTCGCAACGCTAAACGATGATTCTCGTAAAATTGAATTCTCCGTCGCCCTATTACCTACTTCGTTACATTTTTAATTTCAGACTAGATGGTCTCTCCGATACAAGTAAATCATCAGCAGAATGACGCAGTGTAATGCGGCTAAAACTCGATGTTCTCTCGTTTATTCGACTAATTAAATTATTTCATGTGCGGATACGCTAATGTTATCGTTACCATATTCTAAAACAGGTATACACCGTCTCCAGGGAAAATTGTGCTTAATTTTCTCGCGTTCTTCGTTGTAATGTCTTATTATTGTGGAAATTCCAAGCCACGTGAAAGGGTCATTGTGGGGCTTATTTTTACACAATTTAGAGTTGCTGGCTTTTTCTCTGTGATTATATGGCTTTATTTTGACGTACCCATCTAAACAATGCACGTGTTATAAGAGACTTTCTTATCTTAACGCAGGTAAATACTCTCGACATGAAAAAAAATCTCTTTCAAAGGGCAGATACCGTAGTAAATATTTTACTCAATTTGATGTTTGCATTTTCAAAGCTAAAGGATGAAAATGATGCTAAATAAATTGATTTTTTTTTGGCGAGAACCGAAGAAATCTTACGGATTTCGCTGCATAGTCTTTTTTTTTGTTTTTTGAATGTACATATAAAAACGCCGTCTGCAAACAAAAAAAGTATAATAATTTGTGACTCGAAATCACGCGCCAATTTGCAACAATAAATATTTAAAAAAGACGTTGGAATTTTTATGCGAGATGAATGCAGAGCGAAGTTCGAATGATGAAATTTTAAAACCAAAAAACCACAAAATTCGCTCAACAAAAGCTTTTCTAATGGTTATAACTAAACTCTCAACATTTTAAAGTCAAGTGAATCTGCCTTTTTACTTTGATTATACTTTCAGAGGAGTATAGTTCAAATATCTTCTTTTTGTTCTTATAGAATACGATTAGCAAATACGTCCTAGGTGTCTGAATTGTTTTCTGGTTTCAAATTTACCTATAATTTTAAATGGGCCTATGTTTTCAATCCTTTGTCTAATATGGGTAGTTTTTCACTGCCCCAGAGGCCACAGTACGGGTCAAAAATTCATTTTTGAACTAACCTTCACTTAGAATTCTGCAGTAATGTTCTAAAACTGTGGAGAGGGTCCTTGATGAACCCTCAACCAAAGTTGCAAGTGCACTGCAAATCACGAACACAGTTTCATTCTAATCGGTAATCGATTTTGGCCATTCTTTCATTAGCCGAAAGCCCACTTTTCAGAATAAAACCTATTGTGAAGAAACCATTAACATAGCAATAAAAAAAAAACCTACCTCGTAGATACAGGAACAATTAGGTGAAAATTATTGTACTTCGACAATATACGAGTAGTCGAGTACTTACGTTGGTAAGTTCGCACGACAGAAAAACATTTAGTATTTCAACAAAATACATATAAGGTGCCGTGAAGTTTACGCGGTTTGAGAAAATCCATGCTGCTCTTGTACTCTTATTTATGCACGTATTTATTTCACGCCTCACTTGTATCAAATCGCAGCTTTTTACTATTAGACCGAATGCTAGGTTACACCATTTAAGTACCTACCTACTTCAGTGTACATGTACTGATTCTTTCTAGCTATTTATGTTTATTAAAGAATAAAAACCTTTTTACTCGAGACTTTACAAATGTTGTTCAATTTACGCGCCACAAATTTCCAACTGGAGTGAAAAATTTTCAAGGTTGAATTGTGAAATGGGATTTTTCCTCTTTGAAAACAAAATATATTTTCTTTTACGATACAGCCATGTTTTAAGGTATTTCACTTACAAAAATTAATTTATGGAATTTCTTTAATTTAGTGAGATGTGAAATTCCTATTTTTATTCGAGTAGGTATTTCGAATATTTTTATTCGTTCTACGAAGTCGAAAAAAAAATGTAACAAACACGTTCACTCGTTCTCATAGGTAAGTATTTTACTTCCGATGATCACCATTGTGGAGTTATTGGAATTGTTATTTTGCTATAAAAAAAATATTTAAATCGATATTTCGAAATCTCGCTTCTAGGCCCGGAACTTATATGTGGTGGGTCTGAGAGAAAACACTACGCAAAAAAAAAATGAATGATAACGAGAAGGGTAGCTAAAGTATAGATATAAAGAGCCCTTGGACATGATTTCGATACTCTAGCGAGACCTTCGAACACAAAAGAGAGCCTTTGTAAAAATATTCATTGCACAGAAAATAAAAGAAAAAAGAGATGGGCAATTTTTTCACGTTGATGCAATTAAACAGGTATAACGCAGCTTCAATTTTACGCAATGAATGAAGCTCTTTTACATGTATAGGTAGGTACACCTTCACATAAATTCCCTACGAGCATTGAGCATGTTCGATAAAAATAACCTTACAAGGTTTTATCATTATTCAAACATGATTACACATAGAAACAATATAATTATAGGTACCTATACCTACCTTACTATTACTAAAATCCCAACGTTTCTGTAATGCAACGAGCGATGTACCTACTCACATCGATGTTTCCTCTTTTACTCTCCTCGCTAAAATTTTCATATCTACCTATTAGTCTATAGTTTAGTCCAAATGCTCGGCAGTAATGCCATTGCAAAAAAATAAAGAAAGAAAGAAAATAGAACGAAGATAAAACCATTGTATACAATATTTCACAAACGAAAATATCTTTCAGCTCTAAATTCCTGTAGAAAATTAATTTACAAAGGGAAGCAATAAAAGTATTTGTACTAGCAACATAGAAAAACAGCTTTTTAAAATTGCTTTACCTCTCGGTATTTACCGCAATTAATTTAAGCTCGAGAATTCCGCCAATTTTGTAATAATATAGAAATATAATACAGGTGGGTACTTGGCGTTTGGTGTTTATTAGCACAACCTCGCAACTATGCATAAACACTCGAGTTTTCCGACTCTTATATACAAACGATCGTACTCATATGTGTTTCAGTTATGTCGAACTTAGTTACTTAATGAACACCAAGCACGCTTGGTTTGCTAGAAAAATAATAAGGTTTGTAAAATGCTCTCGTCATGTAATATTTCATTTAAACGTTTGGAAAAAAATACCTTTCAAAATATTTGTTCGCTAAATTAAAGTACATTAAACGCTTAACAAGTAGGTAGGTGAAGTTAAATTACAGGGCGGATTCAGTTAGTTTTTTGTCGAATGACTTGAAAATAAAATCAAAATTAATGTAGTTGCTTAAGAAGTTTGCCAGTGTGGTAAACAAAGCTTTTCGCCAACCAAGTTCAAAGAAGTGTCAATTTAATTACGCTGCTGAAATTACAAGCTGAATTTAAACCGCTCGTATCGCCTTCGAACTTCGTTCCTATGACTTTACAATAATACTAACAAAGTATATGGTAACATAACACTCGTATTATTGCATATTAGCTGCACCATTACGAAATTTTAACACGTATTTAAATGCTTAAGTATATGCTGAAGAAAGGAACAAAATTTCTTTGGGATTTAATGTAAGTATGTATAAAGTGGTTTATCAAGTGTAATATTGTTCGAGTTTCAACACTTGGGAAATTTTCATTAATAATTTGGCCTATAGACGAATTTTACGAAACAGGAAATTCAATTGTATTGCAGTGTGTTTCAACAAAGCAAGATTTATAATGAAGTAATTTCATCGACGATTTGAGGCTGATGTTCCAGTTCGTCCATGTCGCATCATGAAAAAACAATTACAGCAAACTCGGTGTAATAATCTAGTAGGTAATTATAAATACCCCCCTCCCCCCAAAAAAATTACAGCTCACAACCTTTGCCTTCAAAAAACGCGACGACGTGGAGAAAAAATGAACAAAAAATATTTTTAATAATCTTTAAGAGATTTACATATTGTAGCATTTACAAGCTTGATGCATTGAAAAACAATTGGCCATGTTCATTCGATAAATGAAAAGAGAAAGAGTTGAAATTTATAGAAAATAGGTAGGGTTGTTTAAAAAAAAATTAAAACAAATTGTCAATTTTGGAACTTGAAAATTGAAACAAATTATTCGAAATTGAGAGGTGTATGGTTCATTCCAAAAAATTATAATCTAAGTAGGCAACTATAAATGGAAATAAACTGAAAATTTATTATTTTTTCATTAAAAAAAAAAAGGATCTGCTTTCTAAAAGCTTTTAACTCTGCATTACTTCCGGCACTCCTTTTTATCCAAATGTCAAAAATTAGCTTCAATATTTTCCATTTTTGCATGTAAAAACAATTTTTTGAAAACAAAATTTAATCCCTCCCCGCATTGCAGCACCGAGCCTTCTAGGTGTATCTTTTAATACGCGATTCGTTTTTACTTGCTAAAAAATCAAACACCACCCATCCAGAAATTTAGAAGCTCCTGGCGCAGAACTCTCTCCAACGTCTGGTAACATCCTGCGCAAAACTTCGTCCAACATCTGATATTACATCACTCTTGAAAGAAGAATAATTTATTTTACATTATTAAATCCCAAAATTTAGGCTTAAAAATTTGATAATGCAGATCTGGTCTGTTTCAACAGCCATCAGTCACAGAGGAGTTGTAAAAATCATAAAAAATATACATATACCTATACCTATCACATAATATTTCTTTGGAAATCTGAAGGCTGTATAGTAGCGAACTCCCCCCCCCCCCATCTGCCAACATATCGTTACCTTAGAGGCTATTCCATGTATGTCCATAAAAAAATTGATATCCATTTTACCTATCACCGTTAAGCTTCTGGCGTGCCTGGAAATAGAAAATTTGCATCTGGGTACAGCAAAATTGAACCACTGAAGATTTAGGAAACCAACCGAAAGCCCTCGCAGATAACCAGTCACAGAATAAAAACCAGAGAACTGTATCATTATGTCATATTGTGAGAAATCTTGAGGCTCCTGGCGCAGAACTCCCTCCAACATTTGACATCGTATCTCTTACATGATGAAATGGATTCACATTACCATTTTGAAAAAATGTCTGCATAAAAACCCAAGTGCAGATCCTGACTGTTTCAATGGCATGTTGACATAAATTCTGAGGCTCCTGGCGCAGAACTCCTTTTTACATCCGGTGGTATACAACGTCCACATTATGTAATAACAGCAGTAAATTCTAAACATTCCTGCATGAAAGGCTAAAAATTGAGAATGTGGCCATTTTCAATTGTCTTTTAAGACAGAACCTTTATATTAAACCGGTAAAAATTGAAAATTTCGAGGCTCCTGATGCAGAACTTACTCCAAAATCTTATATTTCTCACATAATGAAATTGTTTCACATTACAATTTTGTAAAAATCTATCTTAACCACCAAAATGCAAATCCTGACGGGGTTTTAATGGTCTGTTGAGACAAATTATAATGCTCCTGGCGCAGAACTCACGTTGATATCTGGCATCATAATATAACTTTCACGATGATTACGCTATTTAAAGTCATTATTTCAACATTTCTAGTCTGAAAAACTAAAAATAGAAATTCTATTAATTTCCGATTATGGCAAAAAGTTGAGATTCAGGTACCGCACTTCACGTTGAAAAAACCAAGAGCTCCTGGCGCAGAACTCCTTCAACATAAAACTCTCATTTCATCAGATTATTTTTCATTTTGGAAAACCAAAAATGCCGACTCTGATTGTTATCAATGCTCTACAAGCACAGAACTCTGGCAGTAAGTTCTATTTATCTCAAAATTGAAAGCTACTTCAAGTGAGTAAATCGGTTGAAGTTTTATTTAATTTTTTTAAAATTGAAGATCCAATTGAATATTTCTAGAGCTATGAGATTGAGTAAAAAATGTAACACTCGAGAAAATACAGAAACCCCAAGTCAACGGTAGGAGAAAATAAGAGGTAAGTATAAGTATGCGCAAGAGATCTGTATAAATTGTTGTAGCTCTTATAGTGGCGACACCGTAAGTTTAGGAAACATTGCACCGAATTTTTATACGTATAGAAGCGGTGACGATTCACACTTCACTGTGCACATTTACGTGTAGGTAGGTACCTTATTCCATATACTTTTCGTTTACTTCTCCAAATAACAAAATTTTGGCCAATTTACCTTCTCAAACAAAATTGGATCTTTTTTTTTTACGTCTATTCATCAGTAACGCCGAAAAAAAAATGTAAAATATATCCAACAGTGAAACATTTCCAAACCGAGGCGAATACTGGATGGGTCAAACGTGAATAGATAAATGTTACTATCGTCATCGGTATCATTTGGGCTGGGATTACGATTACGTGTATCACGTAGAAAAATGGAAGTTATTACCTTTAGCCAATTTTAACAACAAATCGTGCCAAAGATGCGACCAGAACGTAGCAATTTAATTTTTCTACGTCGAAAATATCTCTGATGCGTTGATTTTATAAAGTTTGGAAGAAATTTCGTCGAAAACAAAAAGTAAAATATTTGCTCCGTTCTTCAAGTTATATTATCGGTTTTAGCTGCCGAACGTGGTAAAACTAAAGAGTTTTTTTCACAGTAATAATTTTCATTTTTATATACCTTACCCGACACCATTGATTCGTCGATAATTTCGTTAAAAGTGTTGATTGCATGACATTCATTTTTGTTTAAATCAACGTATAGTCAAACTCTTTCATCGGTTTTAAATCCGGATAATTTTATTTACTCGTTGCCACGGTGGTGTTTAAAGTACATGTACATTTTTTTTTGTAGACCAAAAGTGAAAAAAAAAAATTATTAAAAAATTACTGCGTTAAAATTTAACCTCCTCAATGAGCGAGCATATTTTTATTGGCCTGTAACATGTGTATAGTTACTCGTAAGCCTGTTTCTGAACCTTTTTCCACGATACTGTATAGATTAGATTTTTGAACATTTATTTCTATACCTGCAGCCTATTCAACGACGACATCAAAAACAAACATATTCTGACTGTAACTGAGGTTTTCATTTATATCTTAATTGCCAATTTTTAAAAACGCTTTTATACCCGCCTGCGCCTCGTTTTTTTCCTGGTAGGTACCATTTAAAAGAAAGCTAATGATAACCATCGTCGGTTAAAAGAGAAAAATTATACCTTTGACATTTTTCTAAATTAACGCCCAACCTAGATTAAAGAGGTGGTATCATTTGAACCAATGAGCCAGCTATTCTTTAGAAACTATCGGCTTACCAAACTCAACTAGCCTGTAAAAAGAACAGTGATTCATTATCTTCCTTGACTTTTATGGTGCGGTTTTTTCTTTCAATTACCAGCACTGTTTTATGGGTACTGTAATCTGGCTTTTAAAAATGAAACTGCGGAAATTCTATCTCTTATCAAAACATAACTAACATCTGAGAGAATAAATGAATAAATAGGGTGGGTACCTATCTTATTGTCCGCTGATTTCAAGAAACTAATAATTTTTCAATTTAGGGGTTTGTTTAACCACTTTTCTACTTCAAGAATATACCTAAGTAGGTGGTAAAAAACTCCATTCTTGAAATTAAAAAAAAAAATAGTCCAAAACCTACAATAAGGTAAATAGATACTTACAGAAACATTTTTTTGAAATTTGAGACACATGAGCTTCTTCTCCTTGATTTACTGATACACTTAGACTCGAGAAAGCAAGGTTTAATTTCCACCCATCTACCTCAGAACCAAAAAACTGTATTCAAATCATCCGAAAAATAATTTTAAAAATATATAGTAACGTCACTTTTCAAACCTAAACACAACGAATCATCGAAAAAAATTATTTCAATTAAGAAAAATCTCCATCTTTCACTCAATTCGGCAACTTTTCAAGCGTAAAAGATATAGGTAGGTAGAGGTACTCGTGTTTCATGAACGAACAGTTATACACCGTCAACCATCACAAATGATGTTTTCGCGTAAACACATTTATATACAAGGTAAAGATGTATATAAAACCCTGTTTTAATCCAGCCTGAAATCTTAAAACGAAGGTTTTGTCTCATAGTTGAAGCGTTTTCTTAGATTTAATACCAGATTATGTTTCTAATTTCGTTATGTCACCATTTTCCTTCATACATAATGACGCGGTGTCAAAAAAGAGTTATTTAACTCCGTGTATTGTTTGACGTGATTGTTCCATTTCGTCATAAAAGCCACCTAAACGTGTAATAAACGTGAGTATTTGGCGCCAAGTTTTGGCAAAATTGAATAAATTTTTCGTCAATTGTTTATTCGAAATTGTTATTAAAATACATAATGTACAATAACTCACTTTTATGTTTTGTATTTCAGATTCTGCTTAAAATTAAATTATTTCTCTCGACAAATATTCAGCTTTACAGTTTGATTTTTATGTGATTACTCCATTCGATCGGGTCGCTTTGACTGAAAGATAAAAATTTCAACCTCGAGAAAATCATCGAATTTCACTGTTTTGAGTTTATTTTTAGAAATTATAAGATAGCCGTAACCGTTGTTTTTTCCTGTAGTCTCCTGGAGCGAATATACTTATAATAGGCAATTTTTCAACATTTCTTTAATCATTTGGGAATTACCTTGAGAAAGATTTTTTCCAATCTCATTTTTGCTGATTCCCAAGAATAAATAATTCCCTTGAAATAGTTTTTATAGGACTTGTTATTTTGTGAAAACTTTCACTAGCGAAAGTTTATTTTATTTTACGAAGAACGGTGGTTTTTTCTTTTAATGATGATGTATTTTCAGCGTATATAGGTATGTACTTATTTTTGATCGAGGTAATTTTTTGGAGACAAAATTTACCATCTGGATATCAATGATTTGTCTCTTTTGAAAATTCCATGCTCGGTGAATTTCTTAAATTTATGTTTGATCATAATATCTAATTTCATTCTTCGAAGTCACTCGACCTTTAAGTAGGTATAGATTGGAAAAAATTCCAAAACACCCACATGCAGCTTTTTCTTTTTTTACCTGAACGAATCCGCAAATACTTTTAAAAGCATTTCGAATATATTCCCCAATAGATTCGACGAAAGGGCGGTATAATCTGAACCGCAGGTCGAACAGGGTTTTCCATCAACTATGAAAATGACTCGAACATCAGAAAGCTTTTCTCATCGTTTTAAATCTTCCACACGTATATGTAGTATAAGGTAGGTACCATACTTGGCGAAATATTAATAAAGTATGTATCTTCACTATAGTAAATAACATGCTAGGTAACTTTACACGCGGTGTTCAAATTCTCTCAATCTATCGAACGCTCGCAGCAATTGAGAATTTAAAATTTTTCGGCACCTTTGCCTAAGCATATGTGTAGAACGTCGTCTGCTGCGGTCGAGGTACTCTATATGTGGGTACTTTCAAGCATAAAAATTTATCACGCTTGGTTGAAATTGAAAATTTATTTATGAATATTAATATGTACATTTGTGACATTTTTCCCGTGTCTTTTGTAAATAATTTTCAAAGTAAGAAGTTTTAGTTCAAAAGAGCAAGCTTATACCTATATGGTTCATGAATTTTTTAAAACCGCGCGTGCATTAAATAACAAAATTATTGCTGATTCTAAACCTGTGAATCTAAACATATAACTAACGATGTGTGTATTTTAATTTAAAAATACGCTTTAACGATGATAAAATGGAGTTTAGTTTGTTTTTTGCTTTTGCTTTTGAATAATATGGCAGCGCGTGTTTTTTTTTCTTGTGTTAATTTTTTTAATGTGCGAGTATTTAAATTTCAAAATTGGAAAATATTTTCATTAAAATTTTAATGGGTTTGCTTACCCACCTATCAGTGTATTTACAATCACAAATCACAAATATCAAACGACGAACCAACTTTGGCAAAACGAATTATCGTTTGCGAGATATCGTTGGATTTGTAGGCCTTTTTTTTTTTTTAGAATTATCAATCGTCACGCAATACTCGTACCTAATACCTATAGACTATAATATGGAGTAATTTTTGCATGTTTCTCATTATAATTTTCTAAATATTCTGAACTTCTGTCGTAACGAAAATACAAAAAATTGATCGTTTTTAAAGTTGGAATGTAAATCACGAAGTACCTAGATGCTTATGTAAGAACATATTTGTATATACGAAACTTTGAACGAATCATCGAGCTGAAATGTTTAATCAACTTTAATTTTTCTACCCAAACATAAGAATAGAAAAAATCACCTATACTTGGTCTAAATTTGCATCTTTCACGTTTGATGCGGTGACATAAAAAACAAATTTCATCACTAATATTCATTTCACTTTTCATTATACGACCCAATTAACCGAAATATATGACGCGACGTGGAGGAAAAAATCTTGAAAATTATACACATAAAATCATTAACTCGTACACTTTTGAAAGAAATACCCTATTAGGCACGTTCAGTCTAGCATAACCAATGGTAGACTCAAGCATCATTGGAAGCTTTGAAAAGGGGTTTCGTGTGAATTTTGTGTCTTTTTTTCTTTCGTATACGTACATGGTTCGTTGCGAGTGGGATTATTCATTTTTTTTTAGTGGAAAACTCATTCTGTGTATCTGCAGTACCGAATCATTGAACCATTTTACTAAAAATTGATCATTTACCAACTTGAAAATTTTCATTGTTAGGTATACTTGATACGTTAATGATGCAGTGTGTCTCTTATGTTTCAGCATCACTGTACACGAATTAGCTAGTCAGGTAACTTTAAGGGGAAATGTTACACGTCATCAAGTGCTACATATTTTCCATACCCACAATAAAAACTTATAGAATCATGCGCAACGGTTTAGAAAAACACTCGGACTTTTTAAATTTGTCTCTTCAGATTTCATCAAAAGCAGTACCTATCATTGAAAAGGAAGTGTTTAAAGTAATGAAATTGATCTTTGAATATTCAGGTAGTGAAATTAAATAAAATACCTGAAATATGATCTTAGATATGTAGGTAGGTAATTAAGTTGAAACAAGAAATTCCATTCGGAAAATGTGGGAAAAATCATATTTTTTTAGAAAATTCTAGTTCTGAAAACATTTTGATCGAAATTACTACCGGAAAATAGAGCATCAACTGTGCTAAAACAGTTCATCTTCTGATACGCAATCTTCGAGCTCATAGATTATGAAAGCAATACAAAACTCATTCGAAATACCTACACACTTCTGCAATTGAGAATAAATAAGGAAAAAATTAAGCTCGTTCAATCACATCGACACTTCGACGCAATGCATGAAAATGACTGCCCATTTGGAAAGGATTATTTCGATGGAGATAATAAAACTGGTAATTTGAAGGGATCGATTTTCAACACATGTTATAAGAGGTTTTTTCCCCGTACAAATTACCCGCTCGACTGATGCAAGTTTACTTTGATTTCTGGCCTTAAACTTAGTCGAGCTTGTAGTTTGTAGGTACTTAGAGTAGTTGCAATAATGTTTAATTTTTATTCACACCATCTTGGTACCTACCTCTAAAGTAACTCAGCTACCAAAACAACTCGCCTCGATGGCTGGTTGTTTAGTTTGAAAAGTTCTATGGGAAGTTTTGTGCAGTTAATAGCATTAACGTAACTTTATGGCTTTCTGCTAAGTGAATTTTATTTAAAAGCTATCGACTTAGTTGATTAAAGTCCAACCATGCTCGCATATAGTGCTAGATCGCTTTTTGCACCTCACATCGATGTAATGTGACTTCAGCCCAAATTAATAAACTTTGATATAATTTCCGTTCGTGATAATTTTCCACCGTTGGATATAATTTTAAAGAAATTTTACCCATCAGAATTTAAATAGATTTTTAATGAAGTTTTATACATTTCCTTTATACTCTTCTAGGTACCCTTTTAGAATGGTTTATTAATTTACTAGAATATTTTAATACTTCCGCCATTGAAACCACTTTTGCGGTTCGTACAGCCTATACCTACACTATTCTGGCTACTTTCTAATGTAGTAAATTTGACTCCGTTTTAATTATTCTGTTCATCTGATAATGAACCGAACATTTTCAACGTGATAAAAATTTGTTTCATCACTAAACGATAAATTTTAAAGTATACCTAGGTCATGTTTCCATTGTCAAATATATTGATTTATATCCAGTTGCAAGCTATTCCTTTGCGCATACTTATTTGAAAAGCTCGAAAATTAATTAATTCCAAAGTGAAACGCGTTCTACGTAAAATCCTAATAAACAAGATTTATTATTTCTCATTATTTTTATTCGAACAGCCGTTTGTAATTATACACAAATTGTAAAAAATCCTACGCAAACTAATGAACAGAAAATTTACCAAGTGGTATTGCAAATTATTCCTCTAGAATATAAAATATTCCTATGTATATTATTTTTTTCAAATTCTAAATAATTACTTTCTCATGTAATTTATCAAATTTATGGAAACCTCGTAAGCGTACAAAAAGCATTATAAAAGGCGAATATTTCATAATCCTAAATGCTTCTTTACTATAAAGCGTCCTTCTTCGATGTAATTTCCATTTCTGATGTTGAAACTTTACCGTTTATAATGTATTCTCATTTTACTCTCGAGTAAAAAATTTCACCCTGACCGATGAAACGAGCAAATATGTATGTTTTTGTTAGACTTTCTGTCGTTTAAAAGCCTCGATATATGACTATTTTTCCCGTTGATATTTTTGCCTTTATTTTTTATCCCCAACACATTTTACGAATACTATTTTTATAAACAAGTGCGTCGTATTTCTTGCATTAATCTTTTCAAAATTGAAGAGATCATTTAGTAAATTAAACTCTCGGCTTTGAAACAAAAAAAAAATAATAATTTTGGGGCATCACGTCATATTTTTCACTTTGAAGTCTGTTTTTAATTTTTATTAGTCGAAGTGTTGAATAAAAATACCTACTATAAGGTGTTTTAGGTATGCTTTTTACTGTTAGATAATTGCGCGAATATCTTTACGAGACTTTAATTAAAGATATAGAATGCGTTCTCGAAAACAATTGCTACACCGCAAAAGTTTGAAAATAACCATAACACGATTTATAAGAAATGTGCAGAAAAGGTACCTACTACCTACTTACCTAATTTAATAATGCGAGTAAAAAATATGATTAATTACATTTCGTGTTTAAAAAGCTGGGTTAATTTTATTTCAAAATTTAATTCAGCCTCGTATTGGATTAATTTTTCATCTCGTTGTACGATGCAGCTCACATATCAAAATGTGAACTCTTTTTATCGAATTACACAGTCAGCAAGACTTTTCAATTTTATTTTTCTATGAAAATACACGCTTTTAGGTCATTCAACCGAATATCGAAATAAATTTTATAAACGATGTGTAACGAAGTTTAATACATTTTAAACACATTTTACGCCGAAAAGTAATTCTAAAGAAATATATTTTTCAAGGATCAAAAAATTATTTCTTTTGAAAACTTTTTTTCCATTTTTTTTCTCTTCGAGCGAGCAGCAATAAACATAGGACAGAGTTAAAAAATATCTCGTTGCGAATGAAAATAAATATGCCTCTATCGTGTTAAATCGAACTTCAAAACTTTTTCATAAACTTTTGTACTTAACAATTTCACCTAAAAAAAATACATGTGAAAAAAAATGTACACAGAGACCAAATATTTTTCATATTTTTCAAATAAGTACGACAAAAAAGTTTGATTGCAGTCGAACAACTACAATTTATCGAAAGTAAATAATACCCTAGATAAGTATATCGCTGCAAAAAAAGATTACTTTTCAAATAGGCAGTTTCAGAATTTCATTTCGAATCAAAAACATTCAACTTGTGCAATATCAACACGTACCTCTGCCGACTAAATATACCTGATTTCACTGTTGAATAAACAACGAGTCGAGCGCGTGCGCGCAACCCTTACACTATACCTACTTAATCTGCAATCAAATAAGGAAAGCAGTGCATAGGTTACGAGAATAGGTATATTTCCTGGGGTGTTGTAGGTACTTATACATACATATGTATGTACTTACCTATGTGGTAGTTATGTGTTGAAAATTTTTGCACGAATTTCTTTTCAAGTTAATCACCAATCTGGCATTGCTTTTATCAGGTACCTACATACTTTTTTATCATACGTAAATGTAGGTAGGTTAGGTTGATGGTGAGTTCAAGTGCCAAAATTACAATAGATAGTTTTTTTTTTCACATCAACTTTTTCTGATTTGTTGAACTGATAACAATTACAACGATACACAATGCACTATAATCAAATAATTAAACACGAATGGAATGTTTTAAAAAGGAACCCTCTTTGATGATACCTGTTAATTAAATACCCTAAGAATAATACCTACGTAGTAATTTTTTTTACCCTTATACCTACTCAAGTACGCAGTATGAAACCTTTTTCTTTTGGTCTAAATTTATCAGGTTATTTCTGTCTTTAGAGTATTAACCTGCATGAAAATTATTACAATTTTTTATTTTGTGTGTTTTAAATGAGGATGCATTCAATCCAGTAGTTCTTCATCGCGTACAAGTAAGTATACCTACTACCTACTCGTATTAGAAAATTGACAGGCACATTCATGCCTACTTGTACTTATCGATTACTCTCCATCAGTTTTAATAAATAGGATACTTTATTAATTCATAAGAAAAATAAATGCAGGCAGTTTGTTATAGTGTCAAATCGACCAATAGATCCAGCGATGCAGGGAACCCTCAAGTATCACATCCGTCAATTCAGATGCATGTGTGAAGGTCAATTTTTTTTGTTGAACCCTTGAATCTTACAAAAAAATAATTTTTTGAGCTGGAATATTAAAAAAACATGAAATTTATCATCAGAAACGATCAATTTAAGTTGAACTTTGAACCATCGTTCAGAATATTCTGCAAAAACAAAGTAGGTACATCTATCTACACATGTACCTACTTTTTTACTCATCTTTTTAGAAAAATGAATCACTGCTGTACAAGGGGAAAATTTTGTACTCTGTAGTAGGTATGTGTTTCTCTTATTTTCATTCAAAAGCCCTACTCTAAAAATCGATTTCTTGTTACAAAAAATTTGATTTTTTTAAATTTTATCATTTCGAAAAATAGATTTTTGGCAAAAACTAACAAAAAAAACTTCTGAAGTGTTTGTCCTCGATTTTAACAGGATCTAAATTTTTGGAAAGAGCATGCTCCCAAACTTCCTTAACCAAAATTGCAGCTAGCAGTTCAAATTATTCATTCGATTTTTGGCAAATTTTTAAAAATTCCAAATCATTATAATGATTTAGGTACCTTATGCTTTTTTTTCGAAAACAAAATTCAGTAAACCAAAATCAACTGCTCCGAACCCAATTTCACTATTTCTGGCCATTCTGGAGCCTTCGAACGCGATTCCTAGATTTCACTAAGAGTTTTAAATTTTTTTCAGAGGGTGTAGAATTTATTTGAACAGTTAAAAATTGAGTAATGGCTTATTCTTGAACTGTTTAATGAGTATATCCATCCACACGCGAACCGATTTCTAGGGAGATATTTCAAAAATGTAATTTATTATGATCATGGTATATTTTATGAGGGACCGAATAAATTTAAAAAATTAAAACAAACATACTCAAATTAATGTCCGGAAATCGGCTCAGATAGTTAATAAGCTCGTAAAACAAATTTAAAAATTCTGAAAAATTCCAAAATCGCGCTGAAAGCTTTAAAATGGCTCGAAATGGCAATATTCGGCTCGAGGGAGTTCATATTAGTTTCAGGACTAATCATTATTTTTACTGAAGAAATACATCCAGAAAAGAATACTTGAATCGCTAAAAAATTCCAGTTTTTAATTTTTAAAAAAATTTATCTTTAACCAAGAATTTTTTTTTTGGTGTTTATAATTACAAGATTATTACACCCGTAAGGGGGGGGGGGTTAGATTTGGTTTGTGAGGTTGATGTTTTTTATTAGGGAGATGAATTTTTGAATTTCTGAGGGTTCGTCAGGGATAGTAGGTGGGTTTCCTTTTATCTGTAGTGTAAGTCTGTTTTGTTTTAGTTGGGGGAAGTTGAAAAGTATGTGTTGGATGGATGAATTTGGGCATGTGAAATTTTGACTATGGAGGTTTGAAAAGATGGATATTTTCAAAAATTAGTAACTATATAGGTATCTTGTTCAAATCAGAGGCGGACACTTCAAGAAGTTCCCTTGTACGAAAATTTTCCACTGATTTTGAGCAAGATTTAGAAATTTCAACTTCATTGGACTTTTTTTTCAAGAGGCCCATGTATTTTGTCATCTCAAGTACCTATTTGAAAGTCAATATCATGCATTGTGGATCAGAATCTTGAAAATTTTAAACAAATCTCCAGTGCAAAAGACACCCCTCCCCCTCCCGTCATCTTTAATGAAAATTATTTAGAAATTGAGTGGCAGAGTGGGTTACATGGATCATGCTACAGTGTATTTCAAGACTAAACATCATAGAATTTGATTTTTTCTCTTTTTCATTGCATCATACATCGCTGATTTTTCGGTTTAGTGTACAATTTTCAGTTTTCTATTAATTATAGATAATATTATTCATCTTGTCGTTTCATTATTGTATTTTTTGCCGTTCTCATTCCTTTGTTCTCCGCTGAAAATGAAATTGGACAAACTCGCTTGCTCCTCGGAAAAGATTTTTCTTTACTCGAAAAAATGAAAAAAGTCAACATTTTAAGAATATTTTAGATCATGAAAAACGACCATGAAATTTTCTCAGCATTTTTTCAATCGTGTCAGAAATCTTATCCAACATTAAATTATAGGTGCCAAATACATAATTAAAAATTTTGAATTCTGAAGAAAGAAACAAGTATTCCACATCGAAAAAATTGAAATAATTTGGAACTGTATAAATCCCTCTGAAATGTGATTTTAAATTGAAAAGTAGGTGCCTGTACCTACCTAATATATATCTATTAACACAAAAAATTAAAAAATTAAACAAGGTAGTGGTGAGAGTTTTTCTGTGAATAGGTATTCATTATGCCATAAACACATTTAAATGTAAGTATCCAAAGACTACCTCTTGAAATTGAAAAAATTAAGGTTTTAACGAATGATCATTTGACTCGAGACTGTATAGGTAGTTCTTGAAGCATAAAAAATGTGATGAAACTTTACCCAAAATTGTGAGCGCCAGTGGCATCGTTTTTTATCGTAAAATAAATTTTGAGAAATTGAAAAAAAATTTATTTTTCATCTTTGACATTGGCGATAATTTTTTACCTATCATTCTAATTTCTAATACATATCAATTAGCCAGAGCTTCAATTGATATTTTTCAACTAAAAATATCGAGTGTTTATTTTCATTTTTAAATTGTATCAGCGCAGATATAAATTGACTTGGTGATGTATAGGAAATTAATAATACTTCGCATTTTTTTCCACTTCAAATTATAGTACGAAAGTAAAATTTTTTACATTCCTGTAAATTGCACCGAATAAATTACGAAATTTTTCCTATACATTTTATATTTTCAAATAGTGGAATCAGAGAGAAGTTTCGAGAAAATTACAAGCGTATAAAAACCGACATATACGACACAGTTATTGAAAAAAATATAAATAAGAGAATAAAAATTTAATGAATTATACATTTTTCGCTCATATTATACCGAATGATGGAATTTTCATCGAGCAAAAAAATTTTCCAGCCAAATAGCCTTGCGAAGTTATAAATCCTACAGATATATGATATTTGTAATTTTGAAATGAAAAACGAAAACCAAGCTAATAAATCAAGAAGAAATTTTCCTCTACTCGTATGTTGAAACGAATCAAGTTGAAGAATTCATTGACGAACGAATACCGGCGATAAAAAATAAATTAAAAATATTTATAACTCACCTGTATATACGGAAGAATAAATTGAAAAGGCGCGAAAAATAGTCTTGTGCAAAAAAATTACATACATACAGCGACACGAAACGCGAGAAAACGATAGTTCACATAAAAACACAAACGTTAATACAAACACTAGTTGCTTTTTTTTACGAACGCCTGAAAACGGCAATACCATATAACGCGAAAATACAGGCGGGATAGTTTTCCGCTTCTTACGTAGTGAGCGAGCGCCGTGATATTCACTGCTGGGACTGAAGCTGCCCGGGCGCTCTCCGTCCGTGCGCTCAAGGTACCGTACGTGAGATTTTCGCCTTTTTCCTCCGGGAAATTTTCGACCCCCATCCCGCGCCGCGGTTTTCACCCACGTTTCACAGCTAACCGATAATTTATCCCTTAATTACATCGTGTTGTACATTTCTGAAATTATTTTTCTTATTGCGTTTTGATAACAGGTGTCTGTAACTTGATTTTTCTTCTTATCGTGTTCCCCATTTCGCTCGACGACGGTGTAAAATTATTCCAGCGGGGCTTTTCATCGTTTTTCGGATATGCCATGCTGACGTGGATTTTTTCAAGTAACGAAAACGTAATTGACGGCTGGGTTTTTGCCGTCATAGTTTCATTCATTATTTTAGATACTCGGATGAGTTTGAAATTCGCGTAAATTTTTGTGCGAGTTTGTTTCAATTTTTTTGCAGCGTTTATTCGCCAATCTGGTATAAATGATTGCTACAAATTATCATTTTTGGCAGACTGGAATGATTATTTTTTCATATAAGAAATGAGCAAAATTGTCTCCGAGTGGACAGTTCTTAATCATTGATACCTAATTAAGTGAGCGTTATTTAAATGTCTAATGAAAAAAGTGATCATTACGTTGAGTTATCTTATTTCTTCAACTTTCAAGCTTTTTCTTCTGTAAGTATTTCATTTTTATTTTTTATTTTTTTGAGTACCTAACTCATTGTAACATTAGTATCCACGAGCAACCAAAAAAAAATATCGAACTTATTTGAACGAAAATAAGCTGGATTAGATCGAAATAGCATGTTTTAAAATTCTCGTCACCAAAGTTTAAAAGCTAGAGCTCATTTGTGAATTTCTCGCGAATTTCCAATGTCTAATTTGCCTTTTAAAAAAAGTGTATCTTAATTTATGGTGACAAATTCTCAGTTTTTTCATATTTTTTCAAACAAAACGAGTGAGTAACAGCTATGTACATACATAATTTCATTATTTTAGCCATTGTGGAGCTTTCAACATGCTTTTAATTTTCTCCAGAAACTCCAAATTGCTTGGAAAGGGTCAAAAGTTGACTAGGTACCTACAGTACCAACTTGAAACTGTTTGAAATTTCAAGAGTGTCAATTGAAAATTAAATTGTTGACCAGCGTATAAATTTCAGAGTCAAAGTCAAATAAACAAAAAAATCAATCTTCAAAAAAACTGTGTGCCAAACGAACAGTTCATTTGTTTGGATTGGTATCCGTCGCGTCGTTGGATTCACAAGTTTGAATGTGGGAAATTCACTTTCAACGCTTTCTGAGCTGTTTGAAATTCCTGAGAAAAATTTAAAACTTGCTAAAATGTCCAAAACGAATGAAATTAAAAATTATTATTCATACCTATTACTTTGTTTCATTCAAAAGAAAAATTATGACAGAATTGCAAATTCATTGCAACACTCGACAGTTTTTTCAATTTTTTTGACTTTTCTAAAATTTACCAAAAATCTAAAAACTTCAGCACTTTATATTTTTGTTGCCGAAATTTTAGCATTTTGTTGAATCAGTAGCCTACTGAAAAAAAATGTTCATCACTACCTACCAATCAATTTACGCTAAATTTTCAACAAAGACTTGACTTCACAATCTTACTTTGTTAGACTCTGCATAGTTTTTCTCAAATACAAAATTAATTTTTGGTGATTCAAATGTTTTTCACCTCAAGTATACAGATCCCAGCGCTCTGCGAGTTTCAGTAGGTATGCAGAGTATCGCCATCAACTTGTAGTGGGACTAGGGACTCCTGGTTACCCACCTAGATGGGAATTTATGCCCAGGTGTAGGCTACACTGATTGGATTAGTTCCATCCATGAGGTAGCCATAAAGCTCTTTAATACAAGTATGGAAATAAATTATGCTCTTAAATAGCTCTTAAGAAAGTCACAGCATTTTACGTATGTGTTACGTACTGCGCATGGCAGGTTGGTGTCATCACGCAGTGGAGCAACCAATGGGGTGCAACGTTGTATGTGAACAGCTGATTTGATGCATGCGCAGTACGTAAAACTTACCTAAAATGCTACGACTTTCTTAAGAGCATAATCTATTTCCATACTTGTATTAAAGAGCTTTAGGTAGCCAGAGCCGAAGGTCCCGGCCTCTGTGCAGTTTTATCTTTATAGTTGGCGTAGCATATGTTCACCGCTGGTGCTTAAGCCGTAAGATAAGATGCTCACAGCAGAATAATACTTTGTATTGTATTGGTCAGACATACACACAGCTGACAGTTGTGCACCTATACTAAATATACATTGTGAACAGTATCATTGGCTCTTCATTGGGATGTTTGGTATAGGGGTACTTGGTTGGGCAACTGTATAAAAGGCCTAAGCCACCTTGAGCCTGTTCAGTCCCTGAATCTAGAGGTGCCCTCGTGAGTGTAAGGATGAAGGAGGGCCCTCAGGGAGGGCAAAACGGTTATACCACCCAACAAACTTATCAAAATCTCACATTTCTTGTGAATTTAGATACCTATATTCAAGTTTGATAAGGTAGGTATATATGCGTGAACAAGTCATCAGCGATTTGCTGATTGCAAGATAGTTTTTGCATTTGCTTTCACTATATTGGTTGATTGTTGCATTGGTTGCTTCTTTTAAATAAGTATCAACTTGAAGCTGATTTTTCATACGATTGTCTTAATCTTTTTTACAATTTATAAAGTAGAATGTACAGGGTGCGCAGAAATATTGCGAACCCCTAAAAAAGTTTTCTGTCAAATATTTTGGTTAGGTAGTCACAATGAATGTTGATAATAATAGCACATGGCGGGCTGTTGGACTGAAGTGATAACATTCCACCACAATCATATGCATCTATTTCACACTGCCAACCTATATTTTTGATGAAAAACTTTCTTTGGGGTTCACGATATTTTTGCACATACTGTACCTAGACCTACTATAATACTCTTGTTAAGGTGAAGTCAAATAAATTTCTCGTAAATTAGAACATTCAACTAAATAAAATGATTTGTACATGAATAAAAAAACATTAAAAATTAAATTCCAAATTAGTCCCAAATCTGGTTTTGATAAACAGTATATTGCTGATTGCATTTATGTCAAAATACTGTTTGTTGATTGCATGGCTATAAACTGTAAATTCATAAATTTGTTGCCATCTAAAAATTGCGTAACAATTTCTGATTAAATACCTACCATGCTAAAATTTCTAATCATCACGGACACAAACAACAACCTGCTGGTTACTTTTTCTAATTTGGCGCCAAAACATTGCTAAGCATTATAATACGAGGTTTTTTTGCGCACCACGCAAACACTAAAAAAATTTATGTAATGATACCAATTTATTGAAAATCATCTCAAAATTCGACTTTTTTTATTCCTAAAACTCATGTTTTACCTCCCCCTCCCCCCCAAAAAAAATCGTTGCCAATTTCCAGTCCAATAACATCATCCGTCAGTCTCATTTTTTTCAAATCTACAGTTCTACACTATGTACAAGTGGTTTAAATTTTCTCGAAGGCAGTGGAAAACTAACGTAAAAATCCGTCAAATTTAACATTCTTTGTTTTCAACTTCTTTTATACAATGATAAAAAAAAAACAATTCTAAAAATCTGTAGGTACAGTTCCCACGAATTAAAATAGCAATGGGTTTAATCTGACTTTGAGAAGAATTTCAAAAAATAAAATTGACTTTTCAGTTTCCTATGTTTTTTAAAAATTTCAAGATCTTACTTTCATAGCATGTAAAAATGAATCTGGAGTTATTTTAGTAGAATTTCCACAAAAATTGATTCAAAATGTAGTGAAAACTGTTCCAACTGATGGTGTGATAATGAAAACTATTGAAATGTCATAAAAATTTAGGCAAAGTTTGCTTTAAAATTCGTGAAGATGTCCACAGCTCTATAAATAAGTCATGGAAATTAAAAAAAAAATACTAGAAGCAAGTTGTAAATTAGGTATTATTTAAAACATCACAGTAAAAATCAATGAAAATACTAGGGAAAATCGCTACCTACAATAATTCTTATATGTAAAACTGGATAGGTACCTACCTAGTTTTTCAACAATTTTATTGATTTTTAGTTTTTAAGCTAGGTAGGTACCTACCTATAATAATATTACAATATTCATTTGAAAAACATACATTTTTGAATAAAATGAATTAATTGAGTGGAATCCTCCGTGGTTTATTCCATCATACATTTTTATTGTTTCTTACAGTTTTTTGTTTGAGAAAACAAAATTTCAAATTTCTTCAACTCGGATGAATGATAAAGCCATCTATTTACCTATTACCTATAGAATGAAAGAAATACCAAAACTCTGCGTAGGTGGGCTAAAAAAAAAAGCAGCATACCTTATCCTATCGATTTTCTTAATTAAGAAATATATCTGCAGACAATCCTTAGATTAAAGCGTGAAAACGATCAAGGCGTAACAACTCGTCAAAAATGAAGTATTCTAAACGAATAACGAAATAATCGGAAGTTGGTGGAACTGCGTCGAAGTTTTAATCCTTGGAATTCGGAAATCATGCTGCAATAAACGGCTTAAAATTTGAAAAACTATTCGCTATAATAAATGGGTAAACTTTGAATGATTCATTCTGCGAAAATATCCAAGTTGAAGGTTTTAGAAAATCCGTCCTCATTAATCACGCAATCAAGGCCAAACGAGAAACCGTTTCATTTTCCTTGCCGAAGCGAAATTTGACGTTTTGAACTTTCGATTTGCGAATTAATCGTGTTGTTAGTACAAAATACGAGTATGCACATAATATAGGCTATAGAAAGGTGTAACAGTACCTAGGTATGTAGGTACATAGGCTACAAATACCTCGAATAATTTTTGTTTAAATCCTCCAAATTGAGAACATCGCAGATAAGTACCATACCTCTACCAATAAAGTAAACCCAAAATGTAAGTACCTACACGTTTCTTGTTAGGTTATACTGTATAGATTAGAAATTATACAAGAGCATTTCGTATATCTAAGTAAATTGTATGGTGAAATTCCTACATCCGAAAACTGTACCTGGTACACGGTTGTAACGATTCATCATTAACCGCTTGTACCGGTAGCGGTCCAAATGACCTTTCTAATCCTTATAAGCTGCATAGAACCCAACGCCGGTTACAAATGTATCGTGTCTTTCTTCTAAATATCTTATCAACAGGCCAAAGAAACCTTATTTTGCAAAAGGATTTTTCATGATAATCCGCTCACAGTGATTTTTTTTCAGCCATCCCAACATAGGCATCATTTCGAATGGAATTCTACAGTTAATTTTCAGGCGACTCGCGCGCTATTATTAAATCATTATCGCAAATAAGCACATTTTCGCAAATGTTCGAGCTCGGCCGACATTTTCTTGGCTGCGTAACGACTAACGAGTAACGCGATATTTTATACCATACCTACCTACGAGGATTTATGCAAAATTTCTTTTCGCTCATAAAACGTTCACATCACATTTACGTCGAACTATGTGTTCTGTGCTCGTGATATATATAAAATCAATGAAATACATTTATTCATTCAAGTCGCGAATGCTTTTTTTCTTGAAATGTTGCTTCTTTAAATTTATGCATTTTTCTTACCAACGTGCTCGCTTTTCATGCCGTTGAAGCAAATTTTTGTCGATCTATGCAATTTAATTCTACTTAATGTCTTATTTCCTGATGGTTGAAGTCTTACGTCGACCTTATCTCACGGCTCATATCGCAGGTTTAGAATATAAAAGATGATTTTTCTCATACCACGTATTCGATTCGCACTGACAATCATTTCTTTGTATCTGGGTACTTTATCATTACCTGCACATGACGTCAAAGGCCCTGTCGTCGACTTTTTATCATCAAGTTATACGTGCTTTTCGAATAGACCGCAAATTGTGATGTTGTTTTCTTTTTCCGTGGCAAAAAACAATACGAAAAGGAGCACGATTTGAAATCTTTATGGTGGCTGATTGTGAGCTTTGAATGAGGGTGTTTTTCAGAAAAAAAAGTCATTTATATTTTTTTATAAGAAGGTAAATAAAATAGTCACTAATATTTTAATTTTGTTCATTTTTCTAAAATGCATGGTTGATTTTATGCCCCTAAAACACTCGCGTACAACGTAAGGATTTTCCAAAATAGATTTTTAATTTTTTGATAATTTGAAATTATAAAAATGAATTGATTTGATCTAAAATCAGGTTGGTCATTTCTAAAAAAAAAAAACTTGATTTAAAAAAGTCAAAATGGCGTATTTTTGTGAAAGTTACTAATTTTTTTTGAAGGCTTAAAACTAAATCCTCCTCCATTTCCCTCCATCATCTTTCTTTTTGACCAATTTTTTCTTTAATTGATAATACTTATTATGAACACCTATTTTAAAAGAAGTACATTATCATCAGACTGAAATCTGCGTGGTGCAATTTTTTCAATAGATTGAGCAAGCAGCTTACCTATACGTTGCAATAAGGTAGGTACCTATGTTGAATTAATGAGCTTACCTACTACGGATTTGGTGGCAGATTTTCAAAAAGTCACGTCAGATTATAATTCGTCCGACTTGAAAATCAAAAAACTTGAAGTTTTATGGTTTGAAGCACTTCTTATAGTCCGTTAAACAATACTTTCATACAAATTGTTTAACTCTTATGAAATTGGGGCTTATACCAAATAGCCAAGTTGAAATTATAAATCAGCACCCCTTAAAATCCAAAAAAGGCATAGGTTACAGTAAATTTTTTGTTTGCACGATTTTGAAGAACAATGAAAAGAAAATCAAAATCATTCATAAAATTTTTTCCAAGTCCGGAGTTCCATTTATTTTACGAAAGCTGACAATTTACTTTTTGATGCCAACTCCCCCCCCCCCACATTCCCAAAAATTGAAAATTTGTTCTACTTCAAACGATCCATTTTATAAGACTCTAAAGTTGTGGAGTTGTAACAAATAATTGATGCCATACAAAAATATATTTTGGTCAAAAACCCTTCTTCCTCAACTTGCAGGGAGGATTCATGGAGTGGCAGCAAAATGACTTTGATTCCCTACTCTATTTTTTCTAGCGAAAGGAACTCATAAATTTTCATATTGGGGTCATTCATTTGAAAACTAAAATCGTTCCTCTCAGAAAATGTTTCGAAAATACGAAGAAGCCACGAATGCCATAACATCTCACTTCTTAAAAACAATGTCTGTGATGCAGAGTAAGAGAAAGTTCGAAATCACCTGTCGAGCATTAAAAGACGTGTCGAATGATTTGCCTAACTAATTCGCCGTAAATATTGCTCATTAGATAGGTACCGTGTTAATAAAATTGCCTACTCGATTCGCCGTAAATACGAGTATGACATCGTTGAATCACGTATTGAAATTACGATGTTGGTAATGCGATTGTGGGAAGTGTTGGAGGGATGAGAAAGGGGAAAAATTTCCTTTCAATAAAATAACTAAGAACTGTAAATACCCAAACACCTGTAATTACTCAGCGAAATTATGAAAAATCAGCTCGTGGAAAAATTATTAGATTCAATCAATGATTTGTTAAAAAATCCGAGGCTCTTCATTTTTCAAGTATTCCAAGAAATGGGAACCTGCAGGGGAAAATTACCACTTTTACCTCCTTTTCACGATGGCCCTGTGCGGTTTCCTCAATTACGAGTATTCTGCTCAAAGGATCACATAAAAATCCGATCATCTGCGCAGAGATTTTCTATGACGTACATAGAATATATTTTTATAACTTCCAAAAAGTTTGATTGTATTCTTGGTACCTACCTACGATAGAACTCGGACTTGGAATCCAAAACCATTTCTAAGAATGCGTAGGTAGGTATTACTTGAAGTATCTTCGATTCTTAGGCAGGCAGTTACATTTTTTTCAAACACCTTATTTTTTGCTCCCGCTCTTTCTTCCTTCTCTATAAATCTTTTCAACGTGCGAGTAATTCCGGCGAAGAAAAAAAAAACGAATTACGTCAAAACGAAGAAAAAACTAGACAGCTAAGCAAAGCTTAGCTGCAAAGTGTGCGTAGCTAGCTGCCTTTTCTACAGCTATAACCGTTATTACATCTAGGTAGTGCATAAGTGAATCAACCATGTCACAGTAATGAGAATTTTTGAAACTCTCACTGCTTCAAAATAATAATTGTTTTTCGGTGTTTTCATATTTTCCAAATTACAATAGGTATTTCAGAATAATTTATAAGCTTGTATTGCTTCTAAATTAGGAAATTTCTAGTTGTTTTTCATAGTTTGCATTGTTTTAAAATTTACAAAATTTCAAATCAATTTCCCGAATTCCCCATCGCTACAATTTCATAAAGTTTTCAATAAATTTTCAGAATTTTGCATTGCTGCTGAGTTAGGAAATTTGCAATCAATTTTTAGAATTCACACTGCCTCTAAATAGTCAAATTTTGAATAATTTTTCAGAATTCGTATATTGTCTTTAAATTAAAAAATTTCAAATTCAATTTTCAAGTTCATATTGTTCACAAATTGTAAAACGTTTACTCAATTTTTGGAATTTACATTGCCTCCAATTTTTCAGAATTCTCATCTTGTTCATAAATATTACAATACTTATTTTATATAATTTTCAAGTTCACATTATCTGCAACTTACAGAACTTTTAATCAATTTTTGGAATTCTCAGCGTCTCTAAATACAAATTTTCATACTATTTTTTTTAGAATTTCCATTGTCTTCAAATTTATAAATTTTCAAACCAACTTTCAGAACTTGCTTTTTATTCTAAATTAAGAATTAAATCTTATAAAATAATGTTAAGAATTTGAATTGCCTCTAAATTACACGAAAAAAAATATGGGTAATTTTTACAAAAAAATTTAACTAAATACTGGTATTTAGCACAATTAAGTACCAGATCCCATTTAATAATTTTTACTGTAATCATTCAGTAAAAATTATCATTTTAATAAATTTTGCTATAGGTACCAATAGTAAAAATCATTTTGTTTTAATAATTTTTACTAAATCATGATAATAAAAATTTCATGTTTCAATTGTACAAAAATTAGTTTAATTACTCATTTTGAAGTAATTTTTAAATTATAAGTAAAAAGTTAAAAATTATTCATGTCAAGGTAATTCTTACTATACTTATGGCTATAGGTAGACAGAAAATTAATGAAATGAATTTTTAGTTAGCAAATGACATCATAATTCATAACTCAATTTCAGCATTATTTTTGCCCCATTATCATGTACTACGTAGGTAGTAAACTCCAAGGCATTTACCTATCCGATTTTCCTATGAAAAATCTGTCACCTACCTACTTACCTCACGGGGATTCGAACCTGGGTCCCTAAATTTCCTATTCCTACCTACATGCCCTATCCACTCAGCCACCACTTCACTACGAGGGTTACGGCATTAAAATAATATATTTGTTTGGTAAACACCCCACCAAGCCACTCCCACTTGAAATACACAGCTGGCCGACTGGGGGTGTAACAGGGTACAATGCAACGCAGCTGTTTATAAAATGATGAAAGGATAAGGCTGGGGGTATAGCAGGGTACAATGAGCGGCAGGTGGTTTACAAGTCCCCTTTCTCCTTTTTTAGGAATTTATGCATTAAAATAATGAACTAAAATTGCAATTACTCAGCAATTACCCATCCGAATTGAATGAAAATAAATCTATACCCTCCGCCTTGATGATTCTCAAATGGTGTCCAATAGGTACAAAAAATGGTTGGATAGCTTAAGAGAACATTCATTGCAATTGAAATTTCAATTTCTCAAAGCGAAACCAATAGTGTGCTACGCACACTAAAAACGAAACTATACCAACAAGTGATTGATTCTACAACCTCGTAAGTTTTTATTTGCTTAAAAACTTTCTTATTTGAGAGTTATGCGGATTATTTGGGATAATTTGCACGTGACTGCAATATCGTCTGCGTATATCACACCTCAGAATGTGTGATGGAATACGGTTTCGTCGACATGTCGAAACAAAAGTAGATACTCGGGTTCGTTGTTCGTTGCGAAAAGCAATATAAAACGGTTGTTCGTGTATTTGGATATACTTAGTAGTTTATTGGAAACGTTTGTATCCCAAAATACAGTCAGTTAAAAATGTCAGTCGTATAAGAATTGTAAACTTTTTAAACACCTGCCTCGAGTTGGAAAATTCACATTTTTATAGAATCGTTTGCAAAAACTTTCTTAATATTTATTCTAAAAAAAAGTGCGAAAATTAACCCTCTCGCAAAACTTCTGCGAATTTAATTTTCATTTTTTTTTCTTCTTCAGTGGAACGTGTTAGCTAGGTAGGTATCAAGGGAAGAAAATATTACTTCATATTCGAAAATACGTATAACGCGTAGGGACTTAACGACCAAAATGAATATAAAAACGAATCCACCCCATTATGCAACTGCTACAAAAATACTTTGACGTTTATTTTCATCAAGTGGCGCGAAAAAAAATAAGAAAAAAAATAACACTGGTGAAATTGAAAATTGCAACGAATAATTTCAACTTGAAAACTCCCGAGCGCGTACGCAGTGAGTAACATGCATTCAAATCATAGCGCACACAATACGTTTGAACAGATGAAAAATATGTACTTTCTGTCGCTTCGTGTATTTTTTTCAAAAAAAGTATTATTACTGTCACATTTAGGTAGGTACTTCGAAAATCTGTTGTTTTATCGAGCACAATTTTCATTAGAGAAAAACTCAGTCATTTACAAAACAAAACAAAAAAATACCTGAATGAATTTTGATTGATGTATCATCGAATTGAAAAATGAACGAAAAGTAATATGTACCACCGAATGACCTACATTTTCATCGAAATCGATAAAATGATAAAAGATTTTTTACCTAACTCGATGGCGAAAATGAACTATAACATTTTGCAAGGCCACTAAACAGAAGCAATTCTTTTTTATAAAACGGACTTTAAGAATAAATAAAAAAAAAAAAAGAGAGAAAAAAATTACAAACAGAAAACATCGCTAAAAGGCGTAATATGTGTCCTTCGTTACGAGGAAAAAGGTTAACATTTCGTTGATACTTTACCGAAAGGGATGCAGGGTATCTCTTAAATATTTAAAAGTATAGTATCCTATCCCAGTGGTCTTTTAACTTCAATAAAGTCGTCGTCTGAAAATTTAATGAATTCCCTGCAAATACATTTTCAGAATTAAAACGCATCTCTTCAGCTTTTATACAGTCTCCGGCCGTTTCTTTAACTAAACGAATCCTTTCATTTTGAACACTGTATAAAATTAAGAGGTAGTTTGCTATGATGATTCTCAACCTTCTTCGCCAATTAATTATAATTTTACGTCTACCGTCGTCCTTTCTTTCGCTCGTTTTGTTTACTAAATTTACCATTTGCGCGTGTTTTCGAAACACCAAAATACCAAAAGTCGTTATCCTTTTTAGTCTCGATGGCCGGGGCGTTAACATTGTTAAAATTCCACCCATTTTGAAAATATCGGAGACAATATTCGAGTTGATAAAAACCGATGAAAAAAATCCTACAATTTTCTTTTGACAAATGACTATAATTTTTGCTCATTGAAAATACCTATATGGCTAATTCTAACGTGTGAAGCTCTTTACGTAATTTTTTTTCATCAATGGGCTTTCTTCCACTTTCAGGCATAAAAATAATACTACTGGACGCATTAAACCTTCGGAGACGATGTGGTGGTTTCCAAATGAAATTGTGTAGACGAATATTTTTTTGGAGCGTTCGCGAATCAAAATTATACATTCTGCGATACATTTAAGCCCTTAGTAAATAAAAAACAAAAACATTTATTATTTTAATGCTCAAATATTTCCTCAACTCCTTCCTGAAAAAAGTTTGCTCGTGACATAAAAAATCCATTGTGTAAAAATATTCCAGCCTAGATGCATCGCATAATAGCCTATTAAACTGAAAAACATTGCCTTCAACTCACGGTTCGGCAAACTTTATACACATGTGTAAAAATTGTATGCATAATCGTGTTTAACCAGCAGTAAACCTCAGAAGACTTATTTTTTGACCGATTTTTATAATCAACGCGAAATTTCCGAAATGAAAATTTCAACAAAAACGGTTAAAGTAGTGGTTATAAAAGCTGTAAAATGATTTAGGTAATATATTTTATTCAAAAGCTTCGACGAACTCAGATGTATTTTTTAATTGTAATGAAGTCGGGTAGCTCCATTTGGTTATTATTTACTTAAGCGAGGGCGTGAAAATTTTTTTGCCACGTAAACGACCCGATGTGACAAAATATATCTGCCTGTTTCGGCTTCTCGTATTAGGTTATTTACCCTATGCAATAATAAACGCTCATAAACGTGGAAACAAAATGGCAGGTGAACCAAAAACTTGGTCCCCGGTGTGTAATAACGGTATACATAAATATTGCCTGTACAAATTTCGCATTAATTAATGATATGGGTCCATGTTGAATCAACCTAAATGTTCGCAGAGCACTACATAGTTTTCTTCTTCTACAAAACGTGCCTTACCAACTTTCACCCAACAATTTGTTACAGTTGACTATATCAATTTTTCAACTTTTTGTCCAGTCTGAGAAATATTTTTCGTCGATTTCCACAATTAAAGGAATTACCTAGCTATTTCAACTTTCCTCTGGATTAAATTGGCTCAAAATTATGTCAAGGTTTTTCAACGTCGTTAGTACTACATAGTATATTACCCACTTGATTTTTGGATTAACGAAAGAGCCAAATGCGATTTTCTCTTTACACAAAATTAGCTTTTAAAAAAAAAAAAACTTGATACGTTGCACACTTCCATAGTTATCTTCTTATTTACAGCCAAAACTTCACAAAAGTTTCAAGATCAACAATGTAAAATGAAGTTTTTTCTGTTTCCTTGTTTAAGAAATGCTTAAAAGTGCATATTTTCTTTTGCTACATCAGCCTGGATTGTACTCTTGAGGTTATTTGATATTGTGTAGCATGCACAAGAAACGTTTTTATTGTACGTAGTAGCTGAATCGTCATTTAATTTTTTTAAAAAATTGAAAGGTTTGCAAATGCAACTTCAGCCTCTAAAAAATCCTCTTCGAAAAGAAAATTTCCAAATTTGTGAAAATATTACACTCTCGACTGAGTTTACACATGAGATATGAGAATAAAAATGTAGGTATTTAAAATTTTTTATGATAATAAACGATGAAAATGGAATTTGAACGATTTTAAAGATTAGGGAAACTTGGCACTTCTTTTTACATTTTCCAAAGAAAAAGAACAGGCGAATTTTCAAAAAATTATAATGTATAATAACCATCAAAACAAATCACAATTAACAGCCATTCTATCAACATTCGATGTTAACTCAAAAGTGACATAATTGTACATGAATTTAAATAGCCTCAAAGTACAGATTAAGGATTATCATACGATGCGATGGTAGGAAATACCTACAACATAATTTCACATTCACACCTAATCTTCACATACTTTACTTAACTTTGAAACAAAAGCACCAGATAGTATCGTATAAACGAGCAAACTTTCGCGAAAAAACTTTAAACCAGCATACGAATGTTTTACTTTCTCCCCTATCACGTCCAATGTTTAATTTGTGACTTCGTTACATGTTCAAAAGCTCCAGGCTAATTAAAGTATAGGTAAGTTCAAAGTAACGATTTAATATGGAAAAGAAAAAAAGGTAACAAATTAAACATCAATAAAACTAAACATTACCCACTGCTACTAGTGCTTTCATTGCACAAGCTTTTTTTCTTTTTTGGTACGTAATTAGAAATTTATACTAGTGTATGTTTACATCAATTAAATATGTTCTTCCAAGGGACATTTAAAATCGTATGTAACTTGAAAATTAAGTACTTTTGCAAAGAGGAAGATTTAACTGGCAACCGAGCTAGTCTAAAAAGCTGTAATAACATTTCAACAACACGTTTAGTCGTTAAAAAAAAACAACAACAATATTTTCATACAAATTTAATACATGCATAGTACAATTTAAATAATCATATTTTTTCATACAATTATTTACAACAAACATTAAGTTAAGTAAAATATTTCAGATCCAAGACGCCTCCCAGCTCACAAAGTCCACAAAACAGTGTTTTTACAACAAAAAAAAAATGAATCACACGATAGTATATCGATAAAAATGTTCGATTCTTAGAATTACATTAAGTCAAAAAAACAAATGAAACAGATTTCGCGTTAATTATGATATTTATGAATCATTCGAAAACATTAGTAAAAGCGAAATTGGATAAATACATGTGTATTTTATAACACCAAAAAATTATCATTGGCTGATAAATTCATTTCTCAAGGGGGAATTTTAATACTCGGGATGGTGTAATCTCGTTTATTGAAAATGAAAACAGATTTCATGTTTTTGTAAAACTCTAGAATAAATTAACCACGAGAATAGGGAAAAAATCAAAACGATTCGTACTTCAGAAAAATGTAATCTCATTTCGCGTACTCGTTGAAATTTCACAAAACCAGAAACTCATCGATATAACTCGTTGATTCTGCGTGAAATTCACTCGTCTACGTCAATTACAACCTTTTATAAAGCTTTCAACTAATAGGATCGCATATTTTTTCCAATTAATTTTATCCACAACGTAGTACGGATTAAAAATTAGATCTACGCAGATGTGAAATTTACAAAGGCCAAATTAACTCACTACCTAAACATGTAATCCGATTAATTCAGCAAGATGAACCCTCTTAATGCTAGTCAAAATAACATTTTTCAAACTTAATAACACGGTTACTGTTCAGCATAGCTTTTTTTCACGTTGAAAAATTATAAACACGAATGTCGAGTTCAAATTTGAAAATTTTAAATCGAAAATATTTTCAAAAATTAATTTTTATCCGCACGTGTAACAAAATCTCCAACGCTAAATGAATCAACATAAAAAAAATCCTCTCGATAGATTTTTTTCAAAACTCAACGAATATAAAAAAATGAAATAAGATTGGTATGAAATTTTTTAGATGCATAAAAAATGTAATTCGAAATTTAGGTTTGTTTCAAATTACGTAATAGATATTTTGAAAATATTCGATCACTTTATTTTCTGTTACCTTTACCTAAGTATGTTACAAAAGCCTCTACCAAAAGATTAATACATGAAATCTCTTCTTAAGTAGACAAACGACAATTTCGTGACGGAAAATATAAATATATTGATTGATAAAGAATAAACTTTCATTCCGCACGTGAACACAATATTTTCAAAGGTAGAAGCAGAGGAAGAAGGCGATGAAAACAGAATAATGCCCTTGATCATATTTACATTATTCATGAAAAAAAAAGCAACAAACCACTCATTAACATTAACACATATTATGTTCTACGTGCAATATCAAGAATATTGCATAACAATAGCGGTACTGTTATCCACAACGATGCGCCTTGTTCCTGGTAACATCCACTGAAAAATCCAAAAACATTTTTCCCAAGCCCATAACGCAGCTTCTGATTCGTAAGCCAACCTGAGCGTATATTTTATATTTTCAGTAAACGTAACATTAAGGAAAATGTTCGAAGGATAATATCAAGGATTATATTTTATATAACAGATTAGTATGTTGGGATATAAATAGATATTTACATTATGTATCACATCATGGCAGATATTTGGGAAAAGCGACCAACGACCAGAAGCTATAAATGTATTCCAAGTAGTAACTTAGTATCACAGAATTGTAAAAGTAATAATATAAGACTAATGTGAAGTCATAAATGTACGGCGACTAATGATAACCAGCAACGCGATTGAATAGGTTACAGACACAACAAACGACGTAGCATAAAAAAGGATATAAAAAACCGTTTCGAGGCGGATGTCCTCCATTAATATACAGCACGTAGGTAAATCCATCCTTACATTTTCCTCGAATGAAGTAATAATATGGCAAAAATGTATGTAACCTAGAAATATACAACGAAATACGTTGAAACATCTGTCTAAATTTATAAACAATGGTAATCTATGGTCAGCGAATTTTTATACCTAAAATTTTTACGCTCGTAGAATCTTATTGCTGCTGTGTTCGTCGTCAATACGTGAAGAAATATAGCTTTGCAACAAGAATACTCCTTGGTGGTGAAAATCGCTATTAGATTATCCAGTAATAGAGAGGCTACTCCGTTACGTCGATAGTTTCTGTTCACAGCCAAACTTAATATATAGCCGACTTCGGTGGCACTACCCAAACACGGTGAAATAATATCCCTGTCCTGAAAAGTTATCTGAATTAATATTTAAACAGAATCGTCATAATGTACTGAGTAGTGTAACTAGTAATACCTCTTGACTTAATCGTATGTATTCTTTGATTTCAGCAACGATTATACCGACGATTTTACCTTCGTGAAGTGCAGCTAAAGAATAAAACTTTGGATTGGATGTGATTTCTTCGTACCACGAATGTGGATACTCAATTGGGAAGCACTCGGAGCATAGTGTCCATACCTAAGAAAAAAAATATAACTTTAAACATTCAAATTGGCTCACATATTGTAAAATATCCCAAGTAATACGTACATCTCTGATATCAGCTGGGCATAGAAACCTCAACTGTAAATTAGTGATATTGGTTACAATTGGTTTGGAAGATGCTTCACTATTGGAATTGTGATACCTAAATGTGAAATTATTGTTACTGTGCGACATGTATAATTCAATACTTATTTCGTATATTGCTAAAAGTATGTTCTTATCACTGGGACATTTGCAAAAAAATAACAACGCACTGATATCAGTTTGCAACTTACCACCGGAGCGGAGCCATGGACTTGAATGAAGTTACATAGACAGTGATGAAATCTTCTTCATTATGACTGAATAAATAAATAGAAAAATCAATAATGTTGCAATAATTAAACTATGTACTTCTTTTCTGCATTGTTATTATGAACCAAGAGTAACCTACATTATTTATTAGTTTCAACAAAAATCGATAACATGTGTTGAAACGATGTTGATACTGAGATTATCGAAACTGAAACATCGATATCATCGCTTCCGTACATCGAATCGAAAGTCTTCCTAGAAATTTTTCATTTCCTTGAATGAATTTAAATTAAAATTGTCATTCATTATTTCACAGTTGTTGCCGTAGTGTCCTTTATAATTATTAAGTAAAAATGACTACAATATTATGTAGCAACTAGCAAGATGTAAGTTATCAACTGAAATCACACGTTCACGTACTTGAACCGAATTATTCAAAACTTCATTTCGTTCAGTACAATTCACGGTAAAATTTCACTATTTCGTTTTGGATATCGTACCTTACGAAAGAATAGACACTCATTTTCAAAACGCATCTAGTTTTTTATCGGCCATATAATATTAAAATTACAGTAAAATATAGAACTTTCTGCTTACATAAAAAATGGAATAAAAATACTAAAAGACGAATAGAACTAAATATAAAAATTTCAAATCACAGGAAGTTTTACGAAAATACATTATAACACACAAACAAAAACAATTAGGAACAAATCGATTAATTTCTTTCAGAATAGTTTAGTGAGTTAAAATGTGATCTTTCAATTTCGGCATATTAGCCAAAGCGATACCACATTTGTGACATTTTAAATCTTGATTGAGAAGTCTTTCACATTCGGTAGCATCGGGAAGTTTGATTTTACCTTCAGATTTTAGTTCTCTGATTACATCTGTAAAGAATTTAACACATTCGTACATGAAAAAATATCCTAGGTACTGAAAGGAGATGAAAATAAAAGAATAGTTATCGCAAACCTTTAGAGATCAAAAAAAATTTGGTAGTAAATGAGTTCCAATGCTTTTTAGTTTTGAGGGATGGACTCTGCATATCAGTGCTGATGACGTGAAGATGTAATCTATGCATGGAAGGCTTAGAATGATATCCATATCTGTCAAAAATCAATACGAAAATTAAGCTAATTTATTAAATACTCTAATATCAAAACACGATTGATATTTTAATTTTATTCAGAATAAAAAATACAGTTAGTAGTTCGCTCACTTGAACTCGATACCAGCAGCATTCTTCGTAACATAATCCTTCGCTTTCTGTTCCATATATTCTAGCAATGGAATATGCTTGGATTTTACATCCTTTATGCCGGCGAGATCTTCATGAGAAATAACCAAGTAGTGATGTTTCGCTTTAGGGTAGACATCCTTTATCATAACAATCTTATGATCGGAATACACCACATATTTCGGATCTTTCATAGTTTTCAATAACCCTAAAGTCCACATCGTGTTTATGTAAGTTTTTAGCATGAAATAGAAGATTTTACTTCGAAAACAAATAAGATATTACATCAAAATGGAAACGAAAAAACACTTTTATCTATCAAAAAATTAAAAAAAAAATAATGTGATAACACAAAACACAATATTTACATTTTTCAATGTTACCAACACCTTATTCAGAGCCGATGAATTGATCCTATTTTCCCGTGAAATTCCCAAGCGTTGTCTACTTTTTGTCTATTTATTAACCGAGTTTTTTCGAATTTTTGTGGATTCTGGTTCTGAAATATTTTAATTTCGATTTCAATACAAAGCAATTAATGCTTAAATATCAAAATTGACTGGAAAAATGCGCGAAATTACTAGAAATTTGAAATCTTCAATTATGAAGCACGATAATTTTTGATTGCAAGTTACCGGTAACAGTGCATTGAAAGTTTTTCAACTTCAGTAAATTTTAAAAGTTACAAAGCCAATTCGGCTGATTCTTTTTCTTCCGTTTGTGGTTTGTTATTTTCCAGAAATAAGTTCAATTTTCTATGACAAAAAGTGCTTTAAAATAATTATATTTTACTCTAATTCATCTTTAATTCTATTCCGTGTAAAATAAGTAATTCCGCGAATGTATATTTACATTGGTGCGTTTGTTACAATGACGTGGTAATGTAGAAACAGAAGTCGACTTCGGCCGCAGGTTCATATGAGTTTCGTATTACGATAATTTATCTGCTATTTTGACATTGTAATGGCGTTTTGCAATTATTCGGTATTTCGTGAAGTTCTTTATTATTTAATGAATTGACGAATTGTTCGTACCTATGCGTATACTTCCCATCAACATTCAAAGCTGGTTCTTCGTGTGAACATGGTAAGTGTAATAAAATAATGGTATTTGCATGTCTAAACCAATATCAATACATAGGTATTTCATTTTCGTTTAAAAAAATGTATAATTTTATTTCTAAATATTGAAGTTATGTACGCGTATTATGTTTCAACGTTGCCTAGGGACTTGATAAACAACTTGAAACAGATAAAACAAGTGTTTATTTTGTGTAAGTGAATTCCGGCGTTTGCTGTCCGGCGTGTAGTATTCACTAGGTAAAGGCGTGTGTTTCATTTATTGTAAATACTTTGATTGTTATTTTCAGTGCAATATTGCTGTTTATGTATCGAAAATAGTATGATGATCAAATGTAATTAATTGGTAATTGCAGATTGGAAGTATTCGTCGCAAGTCGATTATTGTGAGTTCAATTTCTTCGCAGAAAGGAATTGCAAGAATTAGATAACTGTTCTCAGTACTAACTGATAACTGATGCTTCAAGATTCGATGTGGAAGATATGAAATTCTTGATTTTTTACGTTCTAATATCCGTGATATAGAATGGATCATGGACTTTTAAAAAAATTCTATCGCTGAAAGAGCGATAAATTTTCAAAAAAGTTGAATCAAGATTTCTCCGAAATCGAGTACATTACAAAAATAGTAACTAAGTACTATGAAACTCGACTAAGTACTACACTTTTGTCCAAAAACCCTTTTGACGACGATCGAGTATAGAAACTAATGATGAAATCACATGGCAAAGGCGTCTTGTTTTGCTTTCTCTCTCACGTATTGTGAATATTTTGATTTATTATTATCAATACACTTTTGCTGTTTGTTTGAGAAATGGTGCGAAGGTTATCTGTAGGTAATTACTGATTGAAAGTATTTGTTACAAGTTCATATCTTATCGAAATTTTGCTTCTTCGCGGAAATGCATGGCAAAAAATTTATCAACCCGATAAGAATAATCTGGTTTTAAATGAGGTCGGATGGTCGGATGCTTTAAAGTGAAACTGATGTAAAATTATTGAATTTCTCTAATCTAGGGTGCATTTTCAAACTTTAGAAAAAAATTATCTCTCGATGTGAAGGAAAGAAATTAATTCAACTCCTACCATTTTCTACAAAATACATCTCCATTATGGGAACCCAGAATAATTTGAAAGCTGAGGAAATTTCACTTGATGGTGATTAATTTAATTACTTTTTGTTTTGTTTTATTTGAAGGAGATGTTTTTGGGTAGGGGGACCAGAAGGAGATCTTCTACTTGTAACGCCTTAAAACTGATACAATTACAATTAGTACTGACATACGCCATTTTTTATCCAGTTTTAAAAAGTAAATGTTATGACCCAAGCCCGCGAATAATCGAAAAAATTGTATTTTTTTCCCCTTGAAAAATTGTATGCATACTTATGCGTTCTGATAACGTTTACTTTTTAAAACTGGTTGAAAAATAGCGTATGTCAGCACTTGTATATCAGTTCTAGGGCTCTACTACTTGGAGTTTGATTTGAAATCTAGGTGTTTTTGATACTGATGGTGATATTTTCCATGCAAAGTTTTTGAATTTTGAGCCCTCTTTAGGTTTTCAGTGCCATATTTTATTGGGGAAAAGACGTAAGTTGTACTTTTTTCATCGCCAATTGAATGCCAGATAGATCAGGAATTAGTGAACAAGTATACCAGCTACATCTGAACATTCCGTACTAGCAAATTGTTTTTCATGCTTGAAACTAGGACTTTGAAGCTTTACTTTATCATACTTACTTGTGGAGTTCTTTAGGTAAATGAATTCATTTTTCGAGTTTCTCGTATTACGGATCAAGTTTTTCGGACAATGTGGGTGGCACGGAATAAAAAGTAAAACAAAACGCCAAAACACATAAGATGAAAAGTTACACGCTGGTTAAAATGCTGCATGCTATGTGACGGCGGCGTCTACCTATGTTAAATTAGCCAAAGTGAAACCTTGAAAAGATGTAACGCGCTTCGTCATTATTTCACTTTATTTACAGTTTTCTCAGGCTATAATTAGAACATTTTTATCTTGCTATACTGGCTCCTGTCAGCAGCCTTGCGTCTTGTCATTGTTATTACAAGAATAAATTGTAACAACGGTTGAAACAAATGAAAAAAGTATACCATATCTGTAATGTATACTTTAACTCCCTCGCTTATTATGTACTTACGTTATCTAGTTGAAATCTTCCTTGTTGAGATAAACCACCAACGTCGCTATAGAGGCCTAGAGGGATAGGCAATCGTTACTAATCAGGTGTCTTTTTCCATTCATAATGCTGCATAGAATTGCCTTTGCGAAGATAGGAATTACACAGAGTGTGATAAACTAAAATGAAGTGACTGATTAGAAAAGAGTATTACAAAGAGTTGAGTATCGGTTGCACACATGCGTTAGGATCCAGTCAAAAGCCAGTTGTATCAGTCGTATCAATTTTTAAAAGCCAAAAGGGAAAGCTAAAGGTTTTAATTTTTTATTGAGAACTAGAAGCCGAAAGCTCAACTCTTTCCCAAGTCTGATTGGGACCCGATGTTACGGAAGTTCTCAAACCCCCTGAAAATTTATGAAAGAAACACGCGGAAGAATTTTTCCTGAATTGATAATGTAATGTATACTGTAAATTTTGGATCTCGAAATAGTTTGCTAGTTGCCCAAATCATTAGTATAAAATTCAAGAATTCCAACCCATTATACAAAGCGACCGCGATCATCGACATTTAGATTTTTTGCTATTTTCACCAAAACGTTAAAAGAAGAAGAAGAAAAAAACGCAAGTGGAACGACCTAGTTATGGTTATTTCCGAATTTCACATACGTATATTTCTTCAGCAATAACTACAGCCGAATCGCGTTGTGGTCGCAGTATTCTCTTTTAAACGTGCAGAGAAAAGACATCGTACGCTATAATTCATCGATAATGTACAGCAGCACCCTAATGTCCACCCACCGCTAACCCGTCTCCAACTATTAAAAACTATCGCACTATTTATATGATGATTTCATCATGCGCATTTTTGAAAATAGTATAAGCTCATCATCAACGTGTTGTATATGCACATTATACACATACATCGCGCGTTTGCTATAATACTAATCCGTGTATGTGTCAAAATTTCCCTTACTCTACATTCATCAGTGCGAGAGATTTTAATATCGCTGTTTTGATTCTTTTGAAAAGTGCCAGTAATAAAGCTATCAGCGTCGTTAAAGTGTGATAAATTTTTCAATTTATTCCAACTTCTATGGAGTTGAGTGGAGTGGAGTGCAGTAAAATACCACTGCGGCATAACTCCAGTGTGATTTTCGGCCACCATTTGCACCTTTGAAAAACATGTTCATCAGCTCTTCATTGCGGCATAACATCAGAGTGAATTTTCGGCCGCTATTGCACTTTTGAAAGACATTTTTATCAGGTCTGAAAAGTGACCTGAACACTGCAAAAACGGGTTGAAGTTATATTTTTTTCAATTAGTAATCAAGTAATTTGTTCCTGAACTGTGAGTCCACCTTGAACACACGTTGCTCATAATTCAGGCCTCGATGCCCTTCAAAATTTTTGTTTTTGACCAAATCTAGTGGTAACCTTCATTTTATAGTTGAAAATGTCATTTGGAGAAAAATTCAGCTCCGGAGGTGCTCCTGGAGGGAAGATATGGATTCTCAAAAAGGGGGCATTTTAAAAAAAAAATCGTGAATTATCGCTCTAACCTCTACCGTGCCGGTTTTGAGAAAAATGGCTTACATCGAAAGATTATGTACCATTTCCGAAACTGCACGGGAAATATTTGGAAAGCGATGGTGTAAATTTTTTGATTTTTTTTTCAATTTCAAAAAACTGATGACATTTGTCAGGTGTTTGGCTATTTTTCTTGAGTTTTTAAAAATTGACAATGATAGTCTGAAAATTAGCACCACTGCGTTCTAACGAATTTCCCCAATTTCAGAAATGATATCTTTCGATGTTTTGGCTTTATCGGTGTACGAAATATGTATTGTATCTGGAAAGAAAACATTTTTAAAACATGAATTTGCCCAAAGATAAGGGATTTGCAAATTTTCAACCGTTCAGTAGAACCCTAAAAATAATCTTAGATTTTGATGGTAATCACCTAGGTCGACGCAGAACCTCTAGTACTATCTTTTAGAAATGAGGCATTTTTACCAAAACAGTGTGAGTATAGTCTGAGCTGGAGAGAAAAAACTACAACTTTTTGAAAAATTCGTTTATTTCTTTGAGAGACCCATATCTTCTCCAGGGACACCTCCGGATCTGGCATAAAATTTATTCTGAGTGACTTGAAATTCAAAGTGAAGGTTTCCTCTGAATTTGATCAAAATCCTCCGGCATTTTTTTGTTCACGGTCTACCCAAAATGTACATAGTGCATACAGGCAGAGTTGTCTTAGAGTACTGGGCGTAATAAGAAAAACACATAACCAAAAAAGAAAGAAAAAATGTTTTCCTGGTCTGCCATTTGTATTTAAGATCACCTGACTTCACACGACGTTACAGTGTTCCAAATGGAACGTCGAGGCTAAATCTGATTGTGAGTGTTTAAGAGGGGGGGGGGATTTTTATGAATTTTCTGAGTTATAAATGTTCGAAAAAATATGGGAAAATCAGGAACTTTGAGGAAAATGAATGTCCCGACAGTGTTTCTAAAGCGTTCGAAAGTTCAATTTTCCATAACTTATTCCAGCATTTATACTAGCTATACTGACAAGAATTTGAATGCATTAAGTATTCGAAACATCCGATTCGAAAATCACTATACATATAGAAAAGAAGAGGAGGGTTATACGAGCATGTAACGTTGCGAAGCGAACGAGACGTTAATCAATTCTGGCACAACGAGAAACGTACTCTACTAAAAGTTGTGACAAGGCGTAAAATTTCAGGGCTATAATGTAAATACGCCTTTTCCAAATGATGATTTCATCGCAAATTTTTCCTCGAATCGCGAAAAAAACAAATGCTCCAACATGTTTTCTTTCCTCTCTTTTAACGATTTAATGACCTAAAAAATTGCACGTTTACGAATGTATTAATACAGAGAGGACCGCACCATCTCTCTACAACTTTCGGTTATTCATTTTGTTACTTCACTAACGTGAAATGCCAACTTCCTGTGCCAGACGGACGCTCTTTGCGAATTCCCTACATTATTGGGGTTCATAAATTTAGGGGCTCTTGGCCAATTATCATTTAGTGAAAATTGTAGAAGTATTTTTCGCCGCCTTGTAAGGGTATAGGTATGAGACTTTTTTAAACGGATTAATGTCTCTTTAATCAAAACATCAATTTCACTACAAATTTTGTGACCTGAGATAAAGTTGTCGTTTGTTAATTAGCATGATGTGCAAATTAGGGTTTTCAAAACTAGGAAATCTTTTTTTTTTTTTCAATTTTTAAAATCATCATTTGTTTCAATAGAAAATTTCAAATCTGAAATACCTACGACGAAAGTTCAATGGTACATATACCGCACGTATACGTTTTGTATCAGAACGTGATCTTACTCACGCAGTTTATTTATGCGTAAAGAAAATTATCTCCTCATTCATACTCGCGAGTTGATTGGCTCCTGTATGCGGAGCATTCCGAATGACATTAAAATTTCGCTCGTGTCTGAAAAACACGCATTCAGTGCGTAGTGCGTACCTACGGTTGGTCGGTCGGGGTTATACACTCATTTTGCTTGGAACTAATCTAGTTGGCAAAACATCTCGGTTCCGAGAAATACCGAAATATAGGACGAACTATTAAAATTCTCCGTTATTATAAATTAATATAATGGCTTAATCTACTCGTAACGCATGTTCTGCGCCATTAAGCTGCTTTCGATGCTTTGTTTATAAGCTCGATGTGATAAAAGGCGAACACGCGAGTAGATCCGCGGTGGAAATTTTTCCAAATGATGACCAAAACATAATCACGGCAAAAACAAAGTTATGTTTTTCAATCAAAAGTTGACATGACAATGTACATGCATACACGTGAAAGTGGTATACCTCTCAAGTTGATGCCATCATCTTATGTCTATTTACACCGTAGATCACCTTGACAAGAGTACGATTCATAATGCATTACTTTACTGAAAACAACGTAAGCATGAAGTACCTACTGAAATTTTTATACGTCGTTGACTTGTCGCATACAGTGTGTATTTTTTCTCATACACGTGCCTTTAACCTTGCCAAAACGATAGATCGGTACACGTTGATTTTGAATCTAATTAACTACACGAAAGACGTCAGTATTAGTTAGCTGGTTTTTGAGAATCGAAAATCAATTTTTCAAAAATTAGTATTTGTATTCGAAAGAAATCATTAAGCAAATTTCCATTTGGGTAAACAACAAACTCGAAATGCAAATATGTATCAAAATTCTCAATCATCACCATGAAGCAAAACCATTTTTCTAGATTTCGGTTTAGGTATTTATTCAATGTTCATCAGTGTTCCCCTGAGATGCAGTAGGATGATCACAAACACGTCTTACATTGATAGTCAACTTCAAATGTGTCAGATCTTCTTTGGGTGGTTCTCTGCATGGATTTAAAAAGGTTTATGGGAAAAATGTGACGTGGAGCATAACCGAGTACAGAAAGTGATTTGGCCCTATCCTGAGATTTTAAAATTCATCAGAAAGTGGTCCTTTTGTCCAGAATTTTCGTGATGTACTTTTCATAGATCGTTAAATATCCCCTATCCTCTCTACCCCCCTCCACATGGAGTAAAATTGACATTCCTGTTTGAAATTCTCATCTTCTGGTAGTTTTTAACCAAATTTTTTCAAACTTGCAGGGATACAAAGGGTTATTTATAGAAATTTTTGGAGATTCTTTCAATCGTAACTATCTTCTTAGTAGAACGTGCATTTTTAGCTGTGTTATCGTATGCAATTTTCGCAGGTGTTTGTCAAAAAAATCTGACCAATCGCACCTGAAAATTGAGACGTGTAAACTTATGCTTTCAAAGAATCATCAATTTATGTATACGAGCTTCTTGTGTGCATACGTGTGTAATGTTTTGGGCATCGGGAATACTATTTTTTATGGAATATATACTTCCGTCCAGTTTGGAGAATATACTACATTTTGTAGCATATGTGAGTACATATGTGAATACGCATGCTCGATTCGAGGAGACTCGTGTGTGTGTTAGGTCTTTTATGACAGGCGAATAAAAATGTTGTTTACTAATAAACGATGTTTTCATATGAAAATGATGAAATGGTCGTTGATGATATTAGTTCCAGCGCGTTGAAAAACACATTTGCTCGCCGCCATAACTCTATACCGAAAATAGAACTAAAACTATGTCATCTCAACATCAGTCTAGGCGTTTGTTATTATACATACGTCTTCTCCTTTATCTTTGCGAGTACATCGGAGTCGTCAGACGTAATTATTAGAATTGCCATCCATTATGGAGTGGATGGTTCGTTTAGGTAAGGGCATGGAATTGAGGAATTAAAGTGAAACAGTTTCAATTCCAGTGTAATTAATTAGTTAATGGGAGGGTGATTATTTTCAAACCTCGCTGGGGTGTTCAATCACTGATAAGTTTTTAAGCTAACTAAATACTCTTTAAATTGGAAACTGTGAATTATACATCATCATCGAGTCGTATAACCGCTCGTGGTAGTATCGCGTACAAATCAACGCGTACCCTTATGCCGAATTGGGTATTTGGGCTAACATTCACATATACAACAATATTTTACTGCTTTTCAGTAAATATTTTTCTAAATTGAAATTTCACCGTTTCGCATTTAGAGAGTACTTGCATGCATTTATGTACATACATATAGTATCAATAGCCTGTTGGAATTTTTGTGAATGTTCATGAAAGTATGTCCACTGTTGAGAAATAGGGTAGTGCTCTCTGATGAGTTGGATTTTCGAATTTTTTTTGTCAGTATTCTAGAAAGCATGTTCATAGTTGAGAAAATTTGTTTAAATTGACTGTAGATCTGATAGCAAATTATGATACCCTTAGCAACCAGATTTTTAATCACTTTACAATCCCATATTTTTTTCTACTCATATTATATCTTTTTTTTTTTGCAACGAGAAATCAGCTGAGCATTTGCCATTTAAATCGTACGATGAGCGTGGGCGTTGGTCTCTAAATATTCACTCATCTTCCTGTCTGTTGAATTAGTAAATGGTAAAAATTTCAAATTCGTTCCATCGTACCTTTCCTACATATGTAGTATAGTTTGTCCTCGATTCCTTTTTTAAAGATTAGCGTGCATTTCCAACTAATATACGTCAAGTTGAATAAGTATATTACAAACGCAATAAGTACGGTCCTTCATACGTCTCTTTTTGTCTTATACTTTTTCTCATTCTTAAAAAAAAAAAAAAAAAAAAATTGAAGCAGAATATGTCGAAGGTGAACAAATGAACATTTGGAACATACTCGTTGCAAGTATTATTGGTATATACCCAAATGTACGTACTATATGTACTCGTTAAGTGTTTGACACTGTACCTATTTCAGAGTATTTTTTATTTCTCAGTTTGCTTTTTAATGAGTCACGCGTCGAAGATTTCCAAAAGTAGTGACTGTTAGACGACAAGAAATAATGCGATTTTTCTGTTTGACTCGGATGTTCGGGCCGTACAAACGTGAATATGTATGCTTGTTTGTGGCGTATTTACGTCTTTGCTGGCTAGGGATACAAGGGGATATCTAATCAATTTCGAAGGACGCTCGTTGAACTAGATCAGCGGTGGTTACAATATGAATATATTATCTAGTCACGAATTCCGATGCACAACTTTGGTATACGAGTGAATTCGAAAATGGGGTGGTATTTTTTTTAAAGTGAAAGAGATCTTGTTGGGTGAGGAGAAAACGATATCTTGGAAGAAAAAAGAAACATGAATAGTATACCTAGTAATGAAAATTACTGCAATTAATTTTCCAAGCACTGATATGAAGGCAATCTCTATCAGCCATTGACCACAATTTGTTGACTGATTCCCAAATTGGTGTTGAAATATGGCTCATTAAAAACAGGGCCCTCTCATATATGATGGCTGTACAACAGTTAAATTGAATCCATCATTGAGTGGTAGCATAATGATTTAGTCCTGGTTTGACTTTTGATACTCTGCAACTTGCATCTTGATGGTGCAAAGAAGGCAATTTGACTACTTTCTCAACCAACTTTCCATCTTTGAATGGATTCCAAGACGTTTAATAAACTGTCTCACCTTGAGCCTTAATTCATCCGCGGTGATTATAATTTTGGCTCTCTGGAAATCAGTAATGCATTACCTCTTCTACCAATTTTCGCGTCAAATCAATTCGACTTGGTGAAATCGTCAGTAAAAAAATTGTACTTCTATAACCATTCAGCGATATAAACAAATTCAGTATTGCGTGGAACGTTAGTTTGCTTCATAAGGGGAATTTATGCCTATTGCATCTTTTTTGAAAAATTTCCCTGTAGAAACTTGTTCACACTCGCCTGATACTGCTTGAAATTCTTACACCCAATGGTGGATTTAGAAAATAATAAATCCTCCTCTTGCATGATTTACGAGAGACAAATTCATTCGGTGACAACATTCCTGAACTAATTTATTTTACAATATAAAAAATAGAGAAAGAAGAAATGATACGAAAAGAAAGAGTAAACATGCAGCAATGTAGTACCTCATCTGCATCGACGACTATTTTCTAAATATTGCAAAATGTTTGTGCGAGACATTTTAATTCAAAATCATCGAGCGTATCCGCTTCGTCGCATGTACCTACGTCAATGCGACTGGCGAATCTTTATGCATTGCCAAATGCGGTTACGAAATAGATGCAATTGTTGGGTATATAAAGTCCGGCACCTATATGCGTGTATAGCCAAAAATGTGACCTTTTAAAGCAACACAACGCTTCCTAACGCTGGCGCATATTTCAATTTGCAACCGTACCAGTGTTGCCAACCCCCAAGATACATCTTGGGATTGCAAGAGTTTTCATGCATCCTCAAGACTGTCCCAAGATCTCGAGAAATTCCCAGAAATTTCCTCTTTTTTTCAAAAATCTGAAAAATGTATTAAATTTGATCAAAGTTTATAGTACTTGGATAATTTTTAAAATCCTTGAAAAATGTTAAACTTCGAAATTTTCTTGTTTTTTTTGGGGGGGGGGGAATTATTTCTTGAATAATTATGTATGTTTTTCAATCGAACGAGTATCGAGTTCTTTTTTTATATGGGAAGCTTAAAGATCAATAATTTTACTTGTTATGTCTAGGAAAGATTTCATTTGTGACAAATTCGAAAAAAAAAACTAAAATAGATGCATCCATGCTATGCATATCTCGAAATTTCAGTTCAAAATTTCGAAAAGTTGGTCGCTAGTTAGCACTCTCTTCAACCTCAAAAAATCCAAAGAATTCCAAAATTTTTCAAGGATGACTCTCAAGATTTTTCGAAAGGAAGGGTTGGTAACACTGAACCGTACAAGTATTCTTATCGGCAAAATGCGCATAACGTGTAGTCCTTTGAGCGACATCGACACTGTTCCGTTTTACTGTACTCTTTTTTTTTCATGTATGTGTATATTCGATGTACACAACACACTACACACGCAGTATTAGCAAGCCGCACATTCATACTTGTGCCAGTAAATTCGAACGCACGTCAGCGTTTCCCTATCGAGCCCACTTTTCATGCCCTGCACCCTTCGACTTTCAACTTCCATGTATCAACGATTTGATAATTAGTCAATCGAATCGTTTTCAACGTGTTTTAATTTATTGCCAAGCCATTATAAGTGTAGAATCGAAGTAAACTTACGTTTATTCGCGCCTTTTTCACGGTCAATACGATGAAAAATTTGACGTGTGTAAAAGTCAGAGAAGGAAGCAGGAGATGGAAGTTGGTCGCGATCGTAAATCGGTTAATTTATTAAACAAATCTCGCACCATCTTTCACGCTCCAAATAATGAAAATACTTGGCCCGGCCAGTTCGCTCATTGGACGCTGGATAACCACAGTTCATTAACGAAATGCTATAAAAATAACAATTTTTTTCTTACTTTGAGAGTAAAGAAAAAAAAAGTAACTAACGAAAAATAACATTTTACAATTTGGCAATACTCCTCGAAGTGCGGGTGTCGTTGTTATCAACTGTGTAACAAAATTCATTACTTTTAATACGCAGTGAAAAGATGTCCCTGGTTTGGTGATTCTCAAGCAGAACCATCACGATACGAATAAGACTCTTTGCAAAGGTCAGATTGGTATCACGTATACTTTGCCCGGCAAACGTTCACGGCGTACTAAAATAAACACCGACGTTGTACATACGTGGCAACTGCATGGCCAAAAAACTACAATATACCGAAGTCGAAGACCACTGGGAACCTTTCTCCTAAAAGCGAACGTAGTTTGCCATTTTTTCTACCTAATTTTTTTCTGTTTGAAAATCTTTCCCGAAGACCTTACTCTATTTTTCGCTTCATAAATGCTGACCACAAAATATTGGGGGCTGGCCAATTCTCCCAGCGGGCAATACTGTAAAATTTGGAATCTCTTTCATTATCGTGCTGCAGAACGAATCACCCAAGCTTTATTACCTTTCGACCGAACCCTTCCGTGAACTTGTAATAAATAAAGATTATAAAATTTTCAAGGCTCTTCTGTGCATACAAAACACATCTACTCGTAGAACGGTTACCTACGTGTAATACATACATCGTCGTGATTGTTGCATTCGTGGTTTCACTGCAACCCACCGCCATCTTGCTACTCGTAACGTTGGTTAATTAAGCTAAAAACCTACAATTTTTTTCGCTTTTTGGCATACCCACTCGTGGTACCTACGAGTGTTATATTTTTGCCAGTGATATCGCCTCAAGTCTACAGGGTCGGTGATTACTGCGTTAAATGATCGAGAAAACGTATCAAAATGAGGAATACTACCCTGTTTTCGAGGTAACTGGCTCTTGCGTTGGACACCTTAATCATGACTATAGATATGTATAGGGGAAAAGTAGGCAAGTTGACGAACCAAGACTTACAAATAGATAAGTTCTCATGTAAATATATGAGTCGGTTTGAAAGGGATGTCAATACTGTTATGTGGAGTGAACTTTTGGCTTTAAGAATACATGTAGGTATGTGATGAAATTTTGAAAAACAATTTAATTTTTTTTAAAAGAAAACTGAGTTGTGAACTGTTGGCAAACACATTTTACATTGGTAAAAAAATGAAAATGCATTAGTAAATCGATGTTTGATAGATCTGTCGCAAATATACGCTTTATTGTTGGGAAATTCCCAACCTGAGCACTCAGCATGAGTCCACTTTGTGCATTTAGAATTAGAACATTGATACTTACCGGCTCAAAATTTTTCTCGTCAATTTTCGTCCAAATCCAGGATACTTATGTTTTTTTTTCCACTCCATCCTAATAATACAAACCCAGTATCTTCTCTAGTGAACATTTCTGAAAAACATTCATGCTGCTTTCTTTTTTTGACATCTACGATTTGACTAATGAATTTCTTAGTTTTTTTGCCCCTTTGTAAGCTGAAATGGTTATTGAACTTCAACCCAATCGAATTTTCCTAGTTCTGTGACAAAAATTTCTGCTAAAAACATACCATGAATGAGATAGGAACTTTTCTTTCTTTGAAAATTTGAGCAAAGTACTGTGATTTTTTTCTCACCTTTCTCCATGTTACTTGAAGAAACCTTTTTTTCCCCTAAATGCATGGTCTTTAATAAACCGTTACCAATTTTCAAATATTTTTCTTTTTTCTATATATGAGATTGAATAATTCCATCCAACAACATGAAAGCTTTGTCATATTTTGCTTGTTTACAAAAAGAAAATTCGTTCGGGGATTATAAATAAGAAGAAGAAAATTGAAATATTTCAAAAAGTAACACTTGTGCACCCATGTGCAAGACGACGCCCGCGATATCAAGAACAAAGCGACTGAATAAATGCATTTTTTGGCATATGTATTTTTCAAAATAACATTCCTTAAGCGTGTATTGTGTAAACAGACACATACGTTGTATAACATTGTTTAGTTTTACCGACTTTGCCGTGAAACGGAAAAGTAAGGTATTGTATTTGTCATGATGGTTGAGGATTTGGGTGGGGGTGGGTTTTCTTGACGTTTTGAAGTGTGCTGATCACGATAAGACATATGGCGCAAAACGAGATAAGTTTATATATATATAGATTTAAACTTAGTCATTGTGGTGCCCGTTTTAAGTATACGTAGTCATTGTGGTGCCCGGTTTTGGGCTTGTGGCGCCCAAATCGGGCACCACAAGGTCTTTTTATATAAAACGATGCAGAATCGAGTGAAATGCACTTTAAGGTGATAAAAAATTTTTTGAGGTAGGCACCACAAGTACCAAGTTTATGTATCGGGCACCTCTATGACTAACTATGATGAAAAATCCAAACTGCACCAAAACACCTTTATCATACATATATATGTGATCGTCTATGTACGCGGGCACCACAATTACCATAAAAGACCCGGGCACCACAAGGTACTAGGTACGTGTATTCATATATTTATATATTTATAGGTATATCAATTTATGTATAAATTTGTGTCACGCTGAACTCAAAAGCTCCGAACTTTAAGTCGAAACTAATGATGGCAAAATATTGCTTTGATACTGAACTAGAGAAATTTTTAATTTGGTCGAAATCGGTTCAGCCGTTTACGAGATATGAACGTTTAAGTGTGTTTCAACGTTATGGATAAGCAGAAATTTGTGTAAACCCTTATATCTCGCAAACGGCTCACCCCCATCAAACAGATGGGGTGGTTAGGGTGTATAGGTTGCAGATTGGTACGCCGAAGGTCGGGTGTTCGAATCCCGCGCGAGTCAAGAGGAGAAAATTTTTTGTTGATTTTTTTGTTAATTTTTTTGTTAATTTTATCCGTCCAAAATTTTTTTGCCATAAAAAATCAAAATTTTTCAAAAATTTCTAGTGTAATTTTTGTTTTAACAAAAAACATTATATTTTTTTTTTTTTTTTGTTAATTAATATCTAGTAATTTTTAGTAAATAAAATGATTAGTTATTTTTGGTGAATTACTCGTAATTAAAGTTGGTCGAAAATTTTGGTAAATTGCTTGGGTAATTTTTGGTAAATTGGTAAAGTTTGGTAAATTGGTAAAAACCTTTGACAGTAAATTACTGGGGTAATTAAAATTCGGTAAATTAGTGAGGAAATGTCTCGTAAATTACTGAGGTGAATGTTGGTAAATTGCTGGGGTAATTTTTGGTAAAATGGAAAATTGGTAAATTAGTGGGTAATGTCTGGTAAATTACTGGGGTAATTTTTGGTAAATTCGTAAATTTTGGTAAAGTGGTAAATTTTGGTAAATTGATAAATTTGGGTAAATTCGTAAGTTTTGGTAAATTCGTAAAGTTTGGTAAATCGGTAAATTTTGGTAAATCGGTAAATTTTGGTAAATTAGTAAATTTTAGTAAATTGGTAAATTTTGGTAAATTGGTAAATTTTGGTAAAATGGTAAATTTTGTTAAATTGATAAATTTTGATAAATTCGTAAATTTTAGTAAATTGGTAAATTTTGGTAAATCGGTAAATTTTGGTAAATCGGTAAATTTTGGTAAATTGGTAAATTTTGGTAAATTGGTAAATTTTGGTAAATTGGTGAATTTTGGTAAATTGGTAAATTTTGGTAAATTGGTAAATTTCAGTAAATAGCTAAAATTCAATTCTGGATAAAAATTAAGCCATTAAAAACCTCTAAATTTTGGTAAATTGGTAAATTTAGGTAAATTGGTAAATTTTGGTAAATTGGTAAATTTTGGTAAATTGGTAAATTTTGGTAAATCGGTAAATTTTGGTAAATCGGTAAATTTTGGTAAATTGGTAAATTTCGGTAAAATGGTAAATTTTGGTAAATAGGTAAATTTTGGTAAATAGGTAAATTTCGGTAATTTGGTAAATTTCGGTAATAATTTTGTTTTTTGTTAACAATTTTCCTGATATATTATTCCACTTGTAATATGACGGTTTCGTCTTCATAAGTACGCTAATTTTTATTAGAAAATCAATTTCATAAAAGTGTAATATGATGGCTACTTATGATTGACTATTTTATTTTGTTGATGTTTTCGACTTTTCGTATTCATTAAATCGGTAAATTTGGGTACTTCCGCGCATTTTGATAAATTGGTAAATTTTTAAGTAATGTCTGGTAAATTACTGAGATAAATGTTGGTAAATTACTGGGGTATATTTAGAGCAAAGTCGGTTGATCTTGCGAACTGCGCAAGATGTTTTTTTGTTTTGGTTTGTTCAAGACAGTTAGTAACATTGATGATACACTCTTTTCTAAAAATTGATGAAGTTTTGGATTGGTGGAAAAAATGAGGAATTTTTTGATTGCAGAAGTCGATTAACCATCTACTTGTATCTTTGTTATCGCCACCAAGACACTTTATGAAGTTTGCACCATTAGATGATTTAAAATTGAAATTTTCCAATTCTGCCTTTGAATTTCCTAGTAGTACTGATGTCAAAGTTTCAACCAAAACGATAACAATCTAGAAAGACAGATCACTGATGGTCATTTTTTCTAATTGCTCGATATAAGTATACTTAGCTACTTATTGTATGTAAAAGGTTCCCTACCCTGCCATCTCGTTTCTTCAATACAAACTGGAGCATTCATGGAGAAGAAAGTCGTAGTATTTATGTCGATGTCTTGTTTAATAGGTATACCTAGTACGAGTAAGATATTAGAAAATATTAATTTGGCGAAATATCGTTCGAAAAAAGTTTTCATCGTATTCACTACAACGGTACGAGTATTATTCTTTTGATTATTTTCACGGGTTATTTATTAAAATTGTGTAATTTTTATAATTTTCTCTTTGATGATGAAATTTTTGCCGTGTCGAGGTGTAACGTGGTTGGTGTTGTTTGCATTTACGGGTTATTAAGTTCGACGCTTATAGCGCCAGAAATACTAATTGCTTTTATTAACGGGTTTGAGTTGATGGGTGATGACGGTGGGATCCATACCGCCATGAATTTTTTCACGTTGATAAGTATTCTAAAAGACTACTTAGCGGTGATTATTTTCCACAGGGTTTATTCTTTCCAGATGCGGAGCATCTGTGCATGCTGCGTGAGGGGTATATAACCTTTCAATAGTGTCTTTGAAATTTTCACGAGATTTTTGACTTCTTTTTTCTTTTTCGCGTATGTAGACGTTTGAGTAGGGCTGAGGTTTTTCAATAGCCGATGATATTGGTTTGATTTGATAAGGTTTTAGTTTGAGTATCTCTTGAAATGTTGATAGGCTGTGAAAAAGCACATATCGGTAAAAGTATCGTATAAAGATCAAAGGAATGTTGATAATTTGTCGTACAGTTAAAAGTAGGGGTGGTTTGGCAGGGATGAGGCACGTTGCGATGGCATTTTTATACACGTGTTTGTACAAGTAGTCGAGTTAAACGCACTTAAATAAATAAGACCAATTATAAGTATGAAATATGGGTTCTCTATGCGAAACATTTTACCGTTGTTGAATGCGCGTGATTAATATTAGCCATTTCTTTGGTATTTTGGCATAAAGATGGAGATATTTTTCAATTTTTTTTTTTCGTTTCGCTGCTCTTGTACACTTTGTACGTCGCGTCTCGTTGTATACTGGATGTTTGCAGGAACGACGAAGGCGGAATAGGAATAAATTTCAGACATATTGTTACTACATTGTGGCGTGTATTTGGCTTTACCATATGAACGCTAAATAGCGTTAGAGTAGGATGATTATGCATTAGATTTGGCATAAGATTCCATGTTGTACGAAGAATTTTACTCAATTTTGGAACGGGTTTGATCTTACGATCACGACGATGTGGCGGGTTGTGCGCCAGGAGGAGAAAGAAAGCGGTAGGATGCTGAGACAGGCTCGATCGAGGAGATTAATTCGAGTGTTTTTCGAAAAACACTAACAAAACATTTATGAGCGTAATAAATCGGATTTTCGCTGTCGATTTATTTGGTGTTAATTTAATTTTTTGTTTTTGTGTAAAGTACAACTTTCGAGTAGGCGGAGAAAATGAAGTTTCGCCCGGCTGCCGTGTTTAATTATTTTTAATGGATGTAACCATTAATGTAACATGTTAATGAACGGAAGTCAGTGGTGCCGAAGAATAATTTCAAGGGGTGTAAATTCGTCGATATTATTTTGATGAGATGTAAAAAAGCATACCAGAGCTAGGGGCGTGAACGAAATTTTTCTTCGAGTGAATTTGCGTGATCGAAGAAAGCGTGGACAGATTTCAAAGGTTTGATTTGTTTGGTACAAAATCAACTTCCATGTGTTTTTTGAGAAGTTTTGTGGCCTCCTCGAACCTTTGCAGTTTTTTAAAATGTAGTTCTACACGATATTCCATCGTCTTTGATGTTGAATAACCAGGGTATCTAACAGGTAGTTAAATTAGTGAAAGTAATGATTTTAAAAATTGGAAGTAAAAGTAGTGAAAAAGTAGTGCATTAAGTGAAAAAATTAGTGAAAAAATGAAAAAAATCATCAATGTGTTCATTTGTGTTGTTTTTTTTATTTTGATTGAAATTAAATAATACTTTATAATGTACAATTTTTCTTTCAATTTCAATTTTTTTTGGAATTTTTCTGTGAAAAATTTCACTTTGTTAATTTTTTAGCTTTCTGAAAATTTGGTTGAAAAAAGGTAATGATTTTTTCAAAATATAAAAAAAATCCGTTAGATACCATGATCAATTTCTGGTAATTTTCTGTTATGGGGGGGGAGGGGGATGTCAATTTGACAAATTTTATGGCACTTTCTGCAGTTTTGTCAAATCATCATTCAATTTTGAGAATTTCCGATTAATTTTTGGCATTTTTTCAATAATCTAAGCACTTAAGCAGCCTGTGCAATATTTGTACCCAAATGAGGCATTTTCTCAAATTTTGGTCGTTTTTTGATGGTCCGTCAATTTTTGATATTTCTGAATGATTTTCATAATCGCAATCTTACAATTTTTATGATACTTTTTTAGTGAATATTAATTTCTCGCTCTTTATTGAACGTCGAGATCGTCAGAATTTTTACTTTGGCCTTCGACCACTATTTTTCATGTATGTACTTATCTGTTGATTGATCAATAATTTTATAACTAACTAATCCACTTTAATTTTTCTTTGTTTCAGGTGAGTAGAAATTTTTTTTCCAAAGATGATAGAATATGAATTCGCGTATGAGAATAAGTAAGTAATTTTATAATCTTTATGAGAAAAGTTACGTAAGGCACTTCTATAGGTGTCTTTTTATTTTCAATGGCAAATCAACAACAAAAAAAAAAAATCTAAAATCACGGATTTAGAAAATCAGCTGAAATAAATTGTCCGTCAGGTTTGAATTGAGGTGATCTGATTTTCCGAATACGGATTATGGAGACAGTAGATCAAATTTCCGAGTTCTCAAACGATTTTGATTTTTAATAAATTTTGAAAAAAATTAAACTTTGTGTCAAAAATGAAACAAAAATCAAAATTTTACCAAATGGATCAAGAAAGCTGAAATTTGGTGTTTGCCGTGTTTTTGACGCTCCAAATCGATTGGAAATGGTTTCGAGCCATTTTGAGCGGTAATTCCGGAGGACGCTAGCAGATTTTTGAAATTTTAAATTTTCACAATATTTTACCCAATTGAGTTGTTGAAATGAAATGATTGAAATTTACTGAGTACCACATTTTTAATATGCTGAGTCGGTTGGATGTGGTTTCAGGCTGTTCTGGAACCGTCGGGTATATTTTGAAAATTTCAGATTTTCTAAAAAATGGTCTAAAAACTGTCCAATTCAACTTTAGCGTCATTTTTTTTTTTGTCAAAATCAAACTTCAGGGTATCTCATAGGTAGTGAAAGTTGTAAAAAAGTAGTGATTTTAAAAATGGGTAGTGAGAGTAGTAAAAAAGTAGTGAATTTAGTCAAAAAGGCAGTAAAAAAAATAGAAAGATTCAATTATGCAACAAGAATCTTCAAATTATTGAAAAATTTATTGAAATTAAGAAAATTATGATGTTTACAAAAATGTTCTTCCAATTTCAATTTTTTTTTTAATTTTCCTGTAAAAAATTCGATTTTGTTAATTTTGTGTGTGTGGGGGGGGGGGGGGTGAGTGGAGATCTTTCTAAAAATTTGGTTGAAGAGAGGTAGTGAAAAAGTAGTGATTTTTTCAACAAAAAAATCCTTCAGATACCATGATAACAGTCCTTTCCTATCTGAATTATTTCGTACCACTTTCAGCATATGGAGCAGATTTGGGTTGATGAAAACAGGTTCTTTGTAAAGTGCCTGATGTTTGAATTGATTATTCATCATTTTCATCCCCTTTCCATCTTAGATAGACATATCAAACCTGATGCTACAGGATGTTTTGTAATTTACTCATGAAATGTGATAAGCAACTGAGTCTCTCTAGCCGGTATTTTTCCGGCGAATTGTACTACCCGTCCACGTATTCTGTATCATTTTTGAAACTATTTTGGTGCTATGATTCTCGATGAGTTTATTAAACGTTCATGTGTTTATTCGTGAACATTGCGATAAAAAGTTCACGATCGGAATAAAAAAATACGAGATTCGGCGGGCGGGCCATGGTTTTATTTTTTGCCACGCCGTAGATGATGGAAATATGTGACCGAAATCGGGAGTGAAATGACCGACTAGAAGTTGCACAAATACTACGCAACTTCCAAACATTCGCTGTTTAATACTTGGCGAAAAGTTTTCTCCAAAACTCATGGAAAATATAGATTTGTCTCTCAACAAGTAAAAACCAAATGATTAATAATGCCGCGCTTCATGACACTAAAACGCACCAACAAAATAGTGTAAAGTAAATTACCTGATTATATAAACATAAGAAATGTACGTTAACCTCATTGGCAACGGGTTACGTCTGAGGAGTCACGTAATAATCTGCGATATGAATGAAAAACATGTCTCACACAAAATACACGCATAAGTAAAGAAAAAAAAACATAATCTGTCATTAAAAAACAACATTAATACATACGGGGAAAGAAAGAAAAGAAGAAAATACAAAACGTGCACGCATCATGCGCCATTCTTTCGGAAATCGTCAACATTGAAATTTCGTGACATCCATAGTTTCATCCTCCACTTGGTGCATTATTTTATCAAAACAGACGAGACGAGATTACATTTCTCCGAACTCGTATTATACTCTCACAAAGCTCAAAGCCCCGAACATTTTCATTCCAAAAAAATTAAATTTCAAATTTTGAAACGAATTTCAACGTAGATGTGACCATCCGGCGTATTTGGCGAAAAATTTCAATTATACTTTTATTATAGATCGGTGACTAACAGACGAGAAAATTTTTTCTACACAAATAAACCACATATGAGAATCAAGAATCGCGCGATACATTTAGTGGGCGAATTAACAGACATTAAAAAACTTTTTTTTTATAAATGCGTGTTTATAGTATAAAAGACAGACGAGATTAATTCACCGGACAAGTGTCACCGCTGGCCACGATATGGAAGCAGCTTCAATTTTTTTGTGGGCGACGGAATACGTGGCGATAAATGTGTACACTCTACCATCGACCACCTCTTGTCCCATTAACGCCTACCACATTCGCGTTTGAATTTTCATTGAACCGGTAATTTCTGTATAAAATGTATAACGCAGCACTTAATTACTCGTATTTTCTGGATAACAGATTTTTTTCATTTCATTCCGAACAAGTAGCTTATACGCTATCACATGAGAACTGCTGGTCTCTAACCTAAAAATCCCTGAAACGTTTATTTAAATTTGATCAAATTTAATGTCGTTTTTTATTGTAATTTTTCATCATTATTATTAAATACGCGACGAAAGTACGGAAAATACCGCAAAAGTCAACTTGCAAATTTTCAAAAATTGAAAAATGAAATTTTCACATTTCAAAAAAGTTTTAGTTTTTTGAACAAAAATCAAAAACTAATGTCTTTATAACGATTGGAAATTTAATTCTCTACAATTTTTGTAATATGTAATTTTTTCGTTGGACGCTGCGTTTTGCCTCCAGATAGATGTTTATGAAACTCAGTTTGCAAATTTTTCAAAACTTCATTTCAAAAAGTTTTAGTTTTTTGAACCAAAATGTAAGCATCCTAGAAAAAAACTAATGGCATTAGTATGATTAGAATTAAATTCTCTACAATTTTGATCGTGTGTAATTTTTTCGTTGGACGCTTCGTTTCGCCTTCGAAAAATTATTTTCGCTCGAGCAGTAATTTTGCCTTCGTTTCAATAAAATAATCATTCATTATGAACGATTTTCGGAAAATTATCTAAAATGTCGATTTTTCATCTCTGAAAAGCTGATTTTGCTCTCCCCCCCCCCCCTTACAAATAAAAATATAAATTCCATCTTGATCAATTCTTATGATTTTTATGAAACTCGTTTGCAAATTTTTCAAAAGTTTGTTTCAAAAAGTTTGACTTTTGCCCACCCCTGGATAACTTCGAACAGTCCAGAAATCATGTGTCTTGTCTTTACATGATGCTGATGGAATATTCATGGCCTTATTGTATTGATGTTTCAAGTGGTAGACATTTCATTCTAGTTGAATGACACGGTCGTAAAATTCGAATACTCGTAATTAAGGAAAAACTAAAAGGAGCCACACATTCTCAATTAATAAATCAAATATCCATACGAAGTGTCTATCAAAAGAAGCATTCCATCTGGTTTCGATTATAAATTGAAACGGCAATCGTGGAAGCTTCAAATCATCTTCTCTGTAATTATCGTTTACTTTTTGCGAGATAAAAAAAAGAGGGGGACAGGAAATCACCCTAGTTCCGAATGATCGTCGTTGATGAAACAAAACATTATGCATACTCGTATGGTTGAAATTTGACAAAATACAGAAATATGCGAAATATGTTTCGAAGAAAGTGAAATCCCCTATGTTTCTATTTGCACATACTTACTACACAGAACAGATGCATGAATATGTGTATCAAGAGAAAGAGCTGAAGGTGGCGTTATTCAAAGACGAGCGAGAGGAATAAACGAAGACGACTGTACATCTTGAATCGTGTCAACGCCGCGGTGCGAATTAGCGACGTAAGAAGGAGTCACCGAAGAGCCGGTGCTTGGCGGCGATGACGGCGGCTCCGGCTCCGCGGAATCGAAAATTCGCGTCGTCTCCCTTAAACCCAATGTGTCGGTAATATCAAAAATAGGCGATGCGGGCAGCAACAGGCTGTCGTTAACGTATTAAAATGAGTCACGGGTTGCTCTCGCGGGCGTCCGGAACGAGTACGTCGTGTGCGGCACGTTGCCAAAGAATGCGCTACGACGCAAGGAGCTTTTACGAAAGGAAAAAAAGATTCCATGGAACATCAGCAGTTGCGATTGTCGGAAGTCGTCCGAAAGATCTTCGGAAATGCAATGTATTCTGTGCTCTGGTAATTCATTCGTAAATATTTAGCTACCCTTATCGTGTATTCATTCGTGTGACTGTATCGTAATTTTCACAATAATCGATCGTGCCGGGGATTTTCATTTCGGTGAATGCTTATCATCGTCGGTGTTATCAGTTACCGGCGTATCATGGATGATTATTGTTAATTTTTTTTTGGACGCTGAGGTGTTGGTTGAGTTACTGTCGGATTCAATTCGCTGTGGTGTGTCAATGGTCGGTGTATTGGGCAAGTTGGCAGAGGTGTAATTGGTCATTGTAGCAGGATTACAACAATGTGATTGTTATGGGACCGCAAGCAGACGGCCAAAAGGTCTGTCGTCGTGATACTTGTCCAGGTACCGCAGGATGCCAGTCAGTACCGATCATCGTCAATCAAAACGTTGCAAACATTGCGAAGGTAGGAAATGAATACGTGTTTCTAAACATTCCCGTTTATGTGACGAATTTTGAATTTACGAATAATTTTTGCAATTTGCTCGAACGATCATACTCCTCAATCGTCCTATCTCTTACTCATCTCCGCTTGATTGAACTTATCAAAAAATACTATCACATGATCACGTCGATGAAATTACTTACACTCGCTAAAAAATAACATAGGTACATATTATCGTCATTCAGTCGATTCTTCAGCGATAAATTATTTCGTAATTCGCCCATCGTTGTGCATTCTGACTCGATGCACATTTTCGTATCGACGTCGCGAAACGAAAAGAAAAAGTAATTATAAATTGCGATTTACCAACGATACGACTCGACGAACTAATTTTAAATATTCAATGACGTCGAAATAGGATATTCTTCGATGAAATACCGCGAAAAAATTGCACATCTGAATAAACAAAATTATATCGATGGAAGAACCCTAACGACATGAAAATATTTCCGGGAAATGAAACTTCAGTCATGCTACAACTTCGACGTAACTTTTAATTTCCATTTTTTATTCGCGACAAGCTATCGGTTCAATATGAGTTCATTGATTGAAAATTTCTTTTTATTGTGTAGTTTTTATTTTTTACGATACCACGTGAGTTTAATATAGAAAAACTTGATAAAATTGAGCTGATTTTGAAAGAGCTAGTTCGGAATATTGTATGCAAATACACAGAACGATTTTGGTGGTCGCATACTTTTACTGTGGAAATTGTTCACACCTGATTAATTTGTCAATATTTGCTTTTAGTCATGAAATGAAAAGTTTTTTTGAATGGTTTCATTCTTATTTTTTGGCACCAAAAGAAAAAAAATTGGGGAATGAACTAGAATTGTTTTTAGTTTTCGCGCCACCACTTGGCACATAATATGGAACCCTAAATCCAATCTTCTGTCTGCAACAGAAAAGAAAAATTTTATATCCAGTTATTCAGAAATCTAAGAAAAACCCAATCATTTTTAAAATAGGTAATTTGAATTTGAGAACATGATGGACGCAGGTATAGAGTTCATCAGGCGAATTTTTATTTTTTTTTATACGTACCTACTTCGAACTTTCGTAGGTACTTCATCAGCTCCATAGGTCAGTTTTCGTCGGCAGTTTTTTTTTTGGTTTGTAAATTCGGACAGCTCTTTTTCCATTTTTTTTTGTTATTTACGTATGTTCTTGTTTTTCTTTCTTTACTCTTGCTATATCTTCCATGACCGTTTTTTTCAGCTTACAAATAACTCCCCCCCCCCCATTGTTAATCTCCGATTGGAATGAAATCTAGACTGGTGAAAAGAGGACCTCAAAAAAAAAAAAAAAAATACCATCCCCAAATTTTCAGGTGCTCAAGTTTATTTTTCGAGTTTTGGCGAACGTTTGATGTTTTGTTTGCACAGGTAACTCACAAACTGGAAAAAATTAACAAATGCTTATCCATCTCTCCAGCGTATCAACTTCAGGAGCTCAAATTTTGGCCAAAGACAGTCTTCTACGTATGTAGATATGTACCTGATCGATTCATATACAATCACTCGCCAGATCCTGCCGTCCAAATAAAAAACTGAAATTTTTTATCGTTCTTCTCATATTTTCTGCAAATTTGAAAAATAGCAGTGAACTTGAGCAGCTGAAATTTTGGGCGAAGTGTCTATGCTTGATATATAATCGACTAACACTACCGTCGCGTCGGCCGGAGGCCGGATCTGGAACACATCAGAAACCGAACTTTTTACCAAACTGGTTGCTTATGCATACGAGTAGCTTTACATGACATTGGAAGATTTGGAAAAACAAATGAATCACCTCATCTCATGAACTTCTATTCTAGTGCTCAAATTTTGGACAAACAATCCGTGATGAATATACTTAATCGCCTCATTCATTGGCTGGATCGGGCTGCCCAATCAGAAAATATAACTTTTTACCGTTGTGAATTTGTAAGATCCGTTTTCTGACCGGATGACCGGATCCGGCTTTGATGGTATGTGAGTCGATTAAGTATCCATCACAGACTGTTTTGTCCAAAATTTGAGCTCTAGAAGTTTATTAGGTGAGGCGATTCAACTGTTTTTTCAAATTTTCCAATGTCATGTAAAACTATGCATACTCATAAGCAACCAGTTTAGTAAAAAATTCGGTTTCTGATGATAATTCCAGATCCGGCCGACAAATATTATTAGTAGATTAGGTATCAAGCAGACAAGCATAGACCCTTCGGTCAAAATTTCAGCTGCTCAAGTTCGTATGTTGGGAAAAAACTACCATTTTTCGAATTTGCAGAAAAGATAAGAAAAAACTGTAAAAAATGATGTTTTCTGACCGGACGGCCGGATGCGGCCAATGATGGTATTAGTCGATTAGGGGTCTAGAAGACTGTCTTTGGCCAAAAGTTGAGCTCCTGAAGTTGATACGATGGAAAGATGGATATTTGTAATTTTCTCCCGTTTGTGAGTGAAACAGCTGTATACTTACCTGTAAACAAAACTTCAATTGTTCGCCAAAACTCGAAAAATCAACTTGAGCAGCTGAAAATTGTGAGATGGTTTTTTTTTAGGTCCTCTCTCCGCCAGTTCAAGATTCATTCCAATCGGAGATTACCATGTGGAGGGGGGGGGGTCCCTTGTTAGTTTTTTCTAATTCAGGCGTAAGTGTAAGTAGAGGTAGATTTCATATTTGATCATTTATTTCGTTTGCGAATTGTCTTCGTCTCCGGCAGGGGTTTAATTTGGGTAAGGGGAAGAAATTGCATCGACTTGATCTAGTGAATTTGAGTTCACTCACAGCCAATTAATCGACTGATTCGAACCTTATTTTGAGTTCTTTCTGGTTGTATTTAACATTAAAATGTGTATTTTTTCCACGACAGTGTTTCCAATCCTAACGATCGCACTTCCGTCATCAAATGCAAAAATATTACCATATATGATGTATGTGGAGCATTTCCTTCTATAAAGAGAATAAAATCCTTCGTTTTTTTTCCTACCAGACAGTTTGCCAACTGCTTAAACCTGACCGTCTCGCAAACACCTGCTGCTGACCTATTTTTCAAAAATAGAATATCTTGGCCCTATATTCATTCATTACTGGTACGTTAGCAGTACGTAGAGTTTTTTCAATTACTTACTCGTCGTTAAGGTGTATGCGCTCATTGAGCTTGAATACCATATGGAAATGGATAACTACGGTAGAGGTGTCCAGCAGCTGCGTGTAATTAATGGGTCAATATTTAAAAGGGAAATCTCTCTTAGTTGTGTGAACTTTGTGTTAACTTACATGCAACTATTGAACTTGAGTATACCTACGCGTATAAAAGAAAATATTTTCTTTAATTTAGCGAGAGGTGGCGGGCTCTGAGGAATGTGCCAAGTTTAATTCGATATGAAAATTTTTCAGTTTGAAGAAAACACGTTTTCTTTTCGAACGCGACGCGACGCGATGGCGGTGGACGACTTTTTGGTAGAATTTTCGCGCCGCTGTAGTTTCGATAGACGCCAGCAATTCATATAGTGTAGTATGACGACGATATGGTAATTAAGTTTTTGGTGCGCTTGAATTGTGGCGACTATGAGAACGTTGGGCACCTTGTTTTTGGCTCGTGGCGGGAGTGTTTTTAAAAGGGTAATTTAGATTATGAACCGTGCGAGAGATACGTGTATGTTTTTTTTTCTTCGTCTCCGGTGTACATAATGAAAATGTTTATGTAGGAGAAGGAAAAAATTGCATTCGATGGGTAAAGAGGCGCTGGTGGCGTTTGAGGGGATGTAGATGTTAGTTTGTAAAAAATTCCGTAAATTCGCCGACTACTCATTGCGCCGCTGTGTGGCGTATTTCAAGTGTAATTTCGCAAAAGCGCATTTATCATCTTTACACCACAGCAGCAGCAGCAGCGGTGGCAACGATGCAGGGAGTACATATCGTACTCGTACACGTAGGTAGGTACATTCAAGGTAATGAGCTTTACTTATCTAACTTTAGCAAATACATGAGCCGTGCAGAGAGACTTTTTAACGAATGTATGTACTTGTAGTGTACATATATTGCGAGTTACTTACGGACACTCCGGTGCTATTTTAGGATTGATTTCCATACCGACAAACCTGACGCTGAAGTCTTAGCTATTGCCAAATGTACATTGGGCAGCGGGGATGTAATATTATGCAAAAGGGTTAGCTAGGTCCAGTGTTTGTTCGAAAATCAAACGCGTGTTTTTCGTGTATAAAAGGAGATGGTGTTTTGTGTATTTATACGTCGTCATCTCAGAAGGGGTATACCCTTCTCTGGGATGTTTATGTGTACGAAAAACAACGTCTATAAGGAATGATTACTTTTTCCCTTCGATCTTTCTCTTTCACTTTTTTTTTCAAACATTAAAGTTCTATCTGCGTTGGTGGTATCTTCTCGAAAAAAGATATGCCAATTTTAAGATGATATCGAAATTATTTCCGATTGAGTAGAAGACGAAATACACGTGGCTTGTGATTAATACGAATTTGGTACTTTGAAACAAACTTATTTTCTATATCAGTACGATGATTACTGTTGATTAATTACTTTCGAGAAAAAGAAACACACATTAAGTATATTATACGTAGTTATGCGAATCGCGAATTATTTTCAGTCGCGTTTATTCGGTATTTTTATTTTGCAAATTTAACGTAGGAAACGATATTAAAGATTTCGAATGTCTTCGAAGAATTCACAGAGCTTTGAAAATAATTTTATGTATAATACGAAGAATCACAGGAAATACGCACGAAGTTTGGATATAAAAGAGACTATATTGCTGGAATACGTTGACGCAATGACGTTTATTTACCAAATTTTTTCGTTAACAACCACGAAAAAAAGTTAGCCGGTTTGTTATGGGAATTATATGTATACGTACAGACTTGCTATGATTCAACATTATTATGCGATCTTCTCGAAGTTAACGATTCGATCACCAATCGCATTCGTCGTGTTTACAGGGCAGGGCAAAATCGGTAATTGCTGCATGATGATAATTACATAATGTAATTATTTTCTATGACCAATAGCCAGCAAACACCATCTTTGAAGTTTCAAATAATAGTTAAATACGGATATTTTCGAGGCGATTTTTTTATCGCCATTTGTAGAAGTTTTGTAGCACGGCACGCGCGCTCTTGAGTGCGTTTCTTTCAAGTTGGCAGATTTTTTACAACGGATCGTCATTTTTTACGATTCGAAAAGTTTTACGAGCCTCGTGTCGGGAAGTGATGGAAAAAATTCGCTAGTTTGTGAAAAAAATTCAAGTTCAACTAAGTTTGAACGAGGTCGATAGCATGATTAAGTGGCAATTGAATTCGATGTTTTGCACTTGTTTAACGATCGAGAAATCGTACGTTCTCCAGTCTCGGTCTATAGCGCATTTTATTTTTGTAAATAATTGATAATTCGAATAATTTTTACGTGATCTTGAATTTTGAATTCAATGGGCCTGGTAGACTCAGAAATCAAGTCGCAACTCTGCGCATGGTTATATGTAGCATCCAAAAGATTACCCTGGTGTAAGGCCCCCTGCTCAGCCACTTGAACGGCTAAGGGGCTCAACATTATTCTGGGTAGTCTCCCACTGACCGTGAACGTCCTCATCAATTATTCTCAAAATTGAATGTTGATTTCGTCAAAAATGAGTATAAAAATTATTGACCAATTGACTCCACCCCCTCCCCTAGTTTCTGAAATTTACAATAAATTTGGTGAGAAAATTGGCTTGATTGAGCAAAATTTTGCAAAAATTGCTCGAAAGTTGAAGTGTCCTAAGAATTGTTTGAATTTGCTGAAAATTGATGAAACATTGTAAAAATTGAGCGAAATATTGCAAAAATGCTCAGTTATTGGAAAGTGCAAAATTACAAAAAATATATCCCATTAAATATCGAAATGAAATAAAATTGTGGAAAAATCACCTAAAGCCTCATAAAAACTGTAAAATTAAAATATAGAAATCACTTGAAAGTGGCCAAAAATTGATATAATTTCAGTGATAATACGTAATATTATCAATATCAACTCTTTTGCGGTGATCAGCGCCTAAAAATTCTGTGAAAATCATCCATCAAAGTCGAATTTCAAACTGTGTAATCAAACTGTGTAATTTTTTTTAAAGATCATCATTTAAAAATGGAAATTTGGTCAGTGGTCACACAATAAGTCATCAAAAGGTCATCCTTTTTTGAACTTTTTCCTAGGAAGCTTGGTTTTTGAAATATTTCGACAGAAAATTGCACAGTTCAAAATCTTATCAACTTGTTGGGTATTTTAATTTTTTCGATTCAGTGGACGCCCCGAAATTGCAAGAAATCTTGAATTTAAAAATCTAAATTTTTAGTTTCAACCTCAGTAAACTGACACGAAACGGTCCATTACTGATTTCTGGGTTTTCGTTCCGGAAAGGTATCCAGTTTCTGCTTATTTGCTCGAAATGTGAGCGAAGTCACCTGTTTCTTTCCAATTAACGACTTGCAAAGAATGAAAGGAGCCTTAGGAAGTCTGCACCGGTGTCTTTCTTCTTGTGATGGTAATTCTGATGAGCTATACTTCACACGCCCATTTTATTCTAAAAGGATCAGTATTAATTGTCCATATTTCAATATTGAAGCTGGAGAATTTTGTTATTTTGAAAACTAGAGGGAGGTATCCAAGAAATCCAAGTCGAGAAAAGTCCTGAGCTTTCTTTACATATTAACTGTCGATCACAGCTGAGAGTTAACTCATTCTTTACTCGCATCAGTCTGTCTAAAGCTCGGCAGGAACTTTTTGTATGTAAATAACGCAAGATACCTAATAATCGTTCTCTTTGGTGAATTTTTTTCACATGTGTACAAAAAAGATTATCATCATACGAGAATAACTCCGCGTCAAGAATTTGCGTGGGATGTTGTTTTCCAGACGATGAGTTTCATAAGGTGACTTTGTAACTGACGATGATAAAATCGATAGCTTCACTTGTTACATAGCATCGTCATCACCTGTAGCTATATCGCAGTTGTAGCTTTTTTCATGTTCAAAGAGGTGAAAATTAGGAAATTTTAAGCTCGTGTAGAATTTAACGAAAAGCTACTCGATTGAAATGTCGACTAATTTGATTTTTCGTCAAAATGAAAACATCACGTGTACCGCTCTAAACGCTCGAGTGCTTTCACATTCGCTGCGTATTTATTTGCTCGGTTTCTTTTTAGATACGCGAGCAAAGAAGACGCGAATTGCTGCGAGCTTTCATAGCGTGGGAAATTATTAATTCGCGAAAGAAAATTTTCTTTCGTGGCATGGTACCGCGCGGTAGGTGTTCAATTTATGAAAGATTTTTACTTTGCGATGGCATGCAAATTTTTCGTATCTACCTACGATTTTAAATAGGTCATTAAAATACTGGTGTGCCGAAACACACCGTGTTATGTACGCGATTTTCATTATCGCGCGTCGGATTTTTGGCCGACAGTGCGATTTTGAAAACGATGTTTTTTTTTTTTTATAGGTGGCAGCCGACGAGCACGCGGCATGTCGACCGAAGCATCATGTACACGCGGTGTGACCGGTGGTCATAGCCAAAAGAGTTGATTTTACCCTCGTATGGTATAATTCATTCGAAACACTGGCGCAATCGCCAAGCGCCGTTGATCATACGAGTGTACGTCTACGTATGCATTTGTTACGTAAAGCGAAATTATTTGGCTAGGTGTATCCTTAGCACCCGGAAATCAACGAGTACTTGAGATTTTTACACACGCAGGTAAAGCAGGGCAAGGAAAATACCTGCGATTAAGGTGTAAAGCCAATTAAAACTTTTGTAGCTGATGTGAGTAGCGAAAAGTTGACCTTTGTTGAGTTTTTTGAGTCTCAATTTAGAAGACATAGCGAAAGAATGCTTTTTTTTTGTACGTGCAGTTGTCATCTTGCGTTGAGTTTTCTTCTTCTTTTTTGTTTTTATGACTTTCTTATTAAAGGTTCGAGTCCCTTTGTTGAAAATTTATCATAATTTTTAGCCTTTTGTAATTACCAGATGAGATTCTTAAAAAATAATGAAATTTCATTCAGCTGTATTTAACCCTCGATGATATAAAAACACGTAATACATATCTACTCCTTCCAAGGATGCTAGCATTTTTATGAGAAAAAACAGATAGAAAAAACATCGAATAAAAAGCAATTTATTTTCTTTTAAATGCTCGCAGCGTTTTCTTTCGTCAGTCTACGATCTTTCGCATGTTTCGTGTCTGGATTCAACTTAACGTAAAGGCAAAAAAATACAACTGAAAATTTGCGAAGAAATTTCGGCTAACGACGAGAGCACTTCAATATTCTGTAAAAAAAAAAAATAGGTGATTTTTTTTTAACCGGTGAGATTTTTTGACGAGTTAAGAAGCTTGTTCAGTTGGCTGAACAGTTATCAGCTGATTATATTTTCAGATGAAATGATGCCAATTTTTTTTGGAACTTGAGAAATTGGCTGATGTTTTACTATGTCTGAGTTGAAAAACGCCGGCGTCTTTCCTGTATTCGATAGGAATAATTTTAAAATCGACCAAAAAAGGGGATTTTTTTGCAAGTCGTTCACTTTTTTTGATGTGATGTCACTGGATTGGGAATTAGTCCAATGTAATTTATAAGGATTAGGTATTACACAGTCTTTCCAAAAACAATGTAAATGAAAGACATCAAAAATACTCACTAAAAAAAAGGAAAAGCCCAACTATGGATAATTTTATTTGATCAAATCAGTAAATACAATTTACAATAGCTACTTACTTGTGGAAAAAAATTTTTTTTTTTCTTCGACGATGTTAGATTACGGTAGCATCGTGATTCAGTTTATTTTCCTCATTGAACGGGGATAGTTTGTGTACAAATGACAGACATGATCGTGAATTTACACAGGCTAATATTTATGTGTGCGTAATGAACGATTACTAGATTTATTTACTGTAGACATGGTGGAATCAAACACAATCTTGACCTTTGGCTAACTAGCTGGCATTAATTTTACTCGTATTGACAAAAAAAAAAAAAAAAAAAATGAAACAAACAAACGTGTGTGCTACAAAGAAGCGATTTTTTTTCTCCATCCTTACACCTTTTTCACGGTCGTCTTAAACATTTGAAATTCTTGGCAATTCAATGAAGAAATCAGTTTGCCATCGAATTCTCGACAAGTCGTTAAAAAAAAGCGTTCAAAATTGATAATTTCATTTTTGATCATTAAACACGAGAAATTTGTTATGGTTTTGCAATGATCTGGGTAAGATTATTTTTTCTCGAAGCCGCTCTATAAAATTTTTGGGATTGTTTAGTTCCTGATAAAATTGTCTGTAAATTTATATGGTGGGGAAGGCTGCTTTTTAGGCAGTGAATTATAACCGAAGATTTTTGAATTCTGCTTTTCTATGTAAGTACTCAAGTTTCTCTCGGTACTTGGAAAACCAAGAACAGCGTTCTTTTGTGGCCATTTTTTCAATTGTGTTTTCATATGTATAATTTATTGTTGATGGCAGTATTTGATTGAAAGTACGGCTTCTTTCTGGGGAGGCTCTCCATTCGTTCATGAGACCATGATGCTTCAATGGAAAACTGTTCTTATCGAAAAAATCGAAAGACCATAATTCTTTTCATTGGTTTCATCTTCGGCTACCATATGCGATCGTAACCCTGTTGAGCTATATCTTCAGCGGTCTTGTTTATATACTTAATTCGAATTCAAATATACCAGAAAGTAATGACTTTTTTTTAAAAGAGATATTTTCACACTGTTCTCATCATTACTCTCGATCATCACGGGCGAATGGATGAAGAGGAGAGTTTTTGCACAAGTATAAAATGCATCTTGTAGGTCGGCCTTTACTCCAAAGTATAGCGAGGGTGAGGTGGGCGGGCGTTGTTTCGGTGTACGTCGCGTTACGTGGGCGACGAATTCCGGTCGTGGCGTCTGGCCAATTATTTTTATTTATCGTAAACATTATTATTGTGTTTCGAATTACTTTGAAAAGATCGACGTAAAGGGGCAAAGGAGCCATCTCTTTCAGCAAATTTTTTGTTTTATGTTTGTCGTTAATTGTTACGTTTAAGCGTTGTTTAACCATTGCCACTTCATAAATTTTAATCGCTATGGTTGAGAAAGAGCTTCGCCATCTTCTTTGAACGTATGTTCACAGGCTAGTGAGCTCTGTTGCGTAATGAAATGATTTTTTTCTGCTAGACGATCAAGAGACTGGATCGACTGTGGTGGTGTGTGGTTCTTAAATCCGGAGAGGCGTTTGTTTGGTCTGCTGGTCTACAAAGCAGTAAGACAGCCGAGTTGGGTGAAAATTCCCCGTCCAGAATTTATTGTGTTTACTGATGGTTTAAGAATAATTTGGTGTTTCTTGCACCCGTTGAAACGAGTTGAAAAATATGAATTTTGAGAATTTGGCCAAAATGATCGTAGAAAACGTGTTTCTAGAAATATTTCAATTCAACCTGCTGAGCACAAATCCAGCGTTGTAGTCTTTTGCTAAAAAAAAAATTAAATAGATGAAAAATCGTAATTTTTGCAATAAATGCAGATCTTCAAGGGAGGTTCAGAAACTTAAATCGCAACTTCTCAGAGGTGAGGTGACCGAAGTACTGCACAGGCGACACTACCCAAACGTATCAAAGAAACCACTTTTTTTCCTCAAAAATGACCGCTATTTATTAAGAACCCTTAACCTAGTCCCCTGTGAAGGTAAAGGGCTCAATATTTTTCTGGTCTTCCACTTGAAGTAAATTCCCTTTCCAGTTTTCGTCAAAATCAGGACGTGTTTTCTCTCATTCCACTCTTATGCACACACACATACACATTCTGTCACCTAGAATCTCGATTGTTTTATATTGACAAATATCCGATTAGATTGTTAGTTTTTTGAATGTTTTGATTTTTCAATAATGCACTGATCTGACCGATGAACAGCAAACCCTAAAGACTGGTCCAAAAATTACGCCATCTATCTGGACATGTGTGCCTGTACAAGTTGCATAGAAAGACGTGATGGTTACCTCATCGGATGTCAACGGATGTCAATAGTGTTTACATTATCGACTTTCATATACGGTGTCCGTTTACGTATCTCTAATGATGTATGCTTTCGAACTTTAATCACCTTGTACGATTTGCCGGTTAGCACGAGTTGGTGTAGTACCAGTAGTCGAACTAATACGATGAAGGCGCTTTCACCGGCTGAGTTAGCCTTGTCGCATGCATTTCAACGAAAAGAAGAGAAAAAACCATCGCTCATCTGACCCTAACCTATTTTATTCGCGTGATTAGTTCGATAGCCATCGTGTGTATACCGTTTGTCTATTAATCTCTGGTTGTTTTTTCAGCGCTCCTTGTCTCTCGCACACAACTCACATAGTCATTGTACACGTAACTGGATTCTGTGTTCACGTTATCGATGTTTTGTCGTCTATTATTGTCATTCGAAACACCACCTATGACTGCGACTTTGTTTCCCTTCCCCTAGCCATCCATGCACGAGCGAGAGCCAGCGAACGACCAAACGGAAACTTGATAATTTTCCCAATATCGCCAGGAATTTCAACGAGCACCGGTGTCCAAAATTAGTTGCTTGGTTCATATGTTGGAAATTTGTTACGTAGGCGAAAGCGTACATAATATGGTAACTGATTTCGAAATGACAAGTCGCTTTAGCAAAATTTTCATAACCCAGTAGCCGCAATATTTTCGGTGCAATGTGTTTTAATAGAGTTGTTAAAAGTTACGTGAACGTAAATCATCTGTTTAAGTATCCTATTGGCCGCATGTTGATTTCAAAGACCGCGAATCATTTTATTTTGGAAGCGAAAAGTACCTACGACTACGTATGTACGTACGCTTGGTGGTAGATGTTCAAACGACTATGCTACAAATACTTCTCTATGTATCATACTATGAGTACCTAATAGTGTACGTGTCGGCGTTTTGATGGGTAAGGTGTTTTCTGTGTGGTATACTTAAAGTAATATAGGGGTATACTCTAGTTATGTTGTAGAAAAATTTCATAAAAATGTATCTCATGCATGGGAAATTTCTCCAAATGAGTAAAGCGAAAATTAAGATGTTTTTAAATGTGTATGTATAACACCTTGAGAATAATTTTCACTGATGAGAAAAAATTTCGAGAATATGTAAAATAAAAATCTACCAAATTTACAAAATATTAGATGAGTATGCTTAAACGTGAAGAGACAACAATTTAGAAATAAAAATGTAATGATAAGTTATTCTAGTTGGTCATTGAAGATGGCTAATAAGCACCTGTATAAAACACTTATTAAAAACTGAAAAATCCTGTGAAAAAATTAGAGAAACTTTTAAAAAATGACAAATTTACGAGTAGTTCAAATTCAGATAAAGTATGTTGTGCATCTTTCATAGTAATATTGCGAGAAAAAAACCGATTGAAATTGACGACTATACTGCTGGCGGGAACTATTGTGAAAAAATCGGACTCGTAAATTTCACTGGTGAATTTCAATGTTCAAAAATTTCTGCCACTTGTTTGAAAGTGCAAAAAAAAAAATAATAATATGTAACAAATTAATTTAAAATTGAGTGAATGCCCTGAATGAAATTCAATGTTTTGAGGAGATTAATATGCTGAATTTCCTAATAAACTCGTTCTAAAGAGAAATAAAAAAATACCATTTTCCAGTTTTTAGACTTGATTTTTCGAAAAAATATAATATATTTTGCCTCCTTTTTTTGAAAAATTATGCGAAATATTTTGAGAAGAAAAAATTTTCAAAACACGGATTCACCCCCTCCCCTTCCCTTCCAAAATAAGCAATTTGCAAATTTTCAACTGCTTGGTAGAACCCTAAAAGTGGCCTTGGATTTCGATAACACCAGCTTAGGTCTACGCACAGGGTGTCTAACGGCCATGAAAGTCATGAAAAAGGCATAAATTTTGCTCAAAACACATTTGAAAATTTCTTAAAAAGTCCATAAAAAATGAAAAATTTGTTCAAAAAATCAGAAAAATAAAAAAACTTGATATACCTATTACCTACTTGCCTACAAATTTTTAAAAAATTTCTCGCAGTTTCAATTATTTACCTATTTACAAATATTAATTTTTTTTGGTGGGGGGGGGAGGGGTGTAATTTCATGCAGTAAACATGTGAAAAATAGGTCGTGAACAAGTCATGATTTTTAGTCTGGGAGTTTTGTTAAACACTCTGTCGCAGAAATCTGAGTTTTTCCGAAGCAGGTTAGGTAGAAACTAAAAGCGAAAAAACCACGATGTTTTTGAAAATGCTTCCTCTTTGGGAACCCCACATCCATTGACTTTTTAGATATGGACTGCTAGCGGCCTATAAGACTAACGTTTAATCATTGTCTTGAATATAATAAGTCGACGTCTGCAATCTGCGCTTGCACCAACTCTGTTATCACTGCAAATACGTTCAAGTTGGAAGATCACGACGTTATTCCTCTGATTAATGCCCACATCTCCCAACCAGTGGAACCTTCGGAGCTAAAATTTATTCTGAGTAACATTCAAAGGCCTCCATTGAATTTGGTCAGAATCTTCTGGATTTTTTTCGCGATCATCCCTATTGTACATACTTTTTTACTTTTTTCAGATTGTTTGGGTATTCCCTTCCTATATTGTTGTTGTTTTTTTTTAAAAAATTTAAATCAGAGTTAGCAGTTGTTACTTTAGGTACGACTACTTTTCCGTCCGACTTCTCTTCCACGCTGGTATCTCCGTTGCCCTTGGTATTAAAAAAGTCATATTTGCAAAATTATCACCCATCGAACATTTTCCCATTATTTTATCCAATGAGTATCTGCTAAATGTAGTAATCCGTTGAAATTTAATACCAGTTGAATAGTGTAGATCGAAGCAGGTAGTAAAGTTCACTCCTCGTGGGGCGAGTTCACCCTTCGCTGTACGAGTAATTCGGACTTACGTTAGCAGGGTGCATTAGAGAGAACCAAAGTGCAAAACGAAAAATGTACGTAGTTGCGAGTATCACGTTGCAAACCCGAATTAAATCATTAAAGTCGCAAAGAAACCTGTAAAATTCATCAAGTCATCGTTTTTTAATACCGTCGTATTTCCATCGCTGACATCGCAGAAGAGTGTCGGGAGAGAAGAGATGTAAACATGTAAATACACTCCTGGTAAGAGAAGCGTTAAGAGGACGGTGTTGATTTTCAGTAAATCTCATTCATGCGATAAATTTTGGCTTCGACTAAATACACATAGAGTATTTATTATGAATGACCGAATGTTGGTTGTAGGTGGGTGAGTGCATGTCTGGAGGGACAGGGGGTGTTGATACACTTTTGCAACAACGACGTGCTTGTTGATGCTGCTGTTGTTTGTTGTACGAGTACGCGTATACTTAGAACTATAAAAAGAAAATGTACGAGTAATTACGTAGGTATACGATGTGTGCTTCGAGAAAGCGTCATCGGTTGCCGAATCTAGAGCCGTACATTTTTGACAGGTGTTTACGTGTATATGGCGCTGTTTACTACACTCTAAATATAATGATGACGTTATGAGTGTAGAACTAAGATAATGACGTGACTGTGTCGTTTATAACGCCTTCGCACTATGTAAACCCGGCGAAATATCTGGTTTGTTGGAAAATTTCCCTCCGCGTGTAGACGTACTCCTCGTCTCGCCGCTGGTAGTGGTCGCGTCCAAATTACAAAATATACGCGAGATGCGCGCATATGGATTGTAATTGGAGGGTTTTTCGGGGGAAGAAATTATTATTTCACGGTGAATTTGAGAAAATAGGGATATTTACTGGAAAAAAATGTCAACTCTTAATATCAGCAATTTAGTTTCAAAAATCCTACCTGTACTTCGAAAGGTCCGAAATGATCATTGTGAGCGAATACGAAAACACTAGAGGCTGTATCAGTTTCGAAAACATCGTAATTACGATACGATGTAACCTTGAAACAAACGAATATATTAATGCTGATCAATTACTACGTATATTTTGAGAAAGAGAGAGATAGAGGCAGAGACACTGTTATCACAACAAATAGAAGGCACATCTCATCGTAATAATAGCTGTAATGCATAATTGTAAAAATCGGCCAAGAAAATATGGTCTACTCTACGGGTTATCTTGACATGTTACGTAGGTCAAGTCTAGCCGAAATTCGAGATAGCCAAACTGTCATAAACGGTGGCCTTTCTATATACGTCAGAAACAAACCCAAATCCAAAGTATGAAAGGAATGAAATTTTTGTCATTTTTCAAACGTTACATATAGTCACGTACTCGAGTCTCAAATATGTGTGTATGTATCAACAGATACGACTAATACAACGACACGAGACGCACACGAGATAAAAATAAAAACAATGTAGTAAATTTCGAAGAATTTTTCCAAACGAGACAAATTCGAATGATATTTTTATGACGGCAGCGGTCTCACATCGTACACACATGCGTTATTAATTTGTTTGCGCAACCGAGTAGAACGCGCCTTAATTTTGGAATTTATACAAAAAGCACTACACTTGATTTAACACCGTTGTCGCGAAAATTGAGCTATTAGTAGTCGAATGAGTAATACTCAAGTGGGCAGCGCTATAATTAGGTCAAATTCGGTTTTGTTTTTGTACATTTCGTGGAAAAACATACACGACTAAATGATACCTACGTGGTTATTAGCGATCCTTTCTCGAAAATTTATTTCGGTTTCGGGGTTTATTCACGTTGTTATTTTCATAATGCACCAGAGTGAGTTGACCTTTTTTGAAGAAAATTTACGCCGAAGCCATGTGCATTTGTTGTGGCGAATATGGTGTGGTACGATGTTATGATTTATGAAGAAATACAATTTGAACAATGTACAGTACTTTTTCTTCACCTTTCTGTTCCCTCCTGCATAATTAATGAACGAAAAATTAATTTAATATTCTATGAAGGAGGTAAATTCTGTGGTGGGTGGTTTTTCAACTTTTTCCGAATGGTCTTCTGACATCTTTAGTATACTTGCGTATAATGCATACCTATGATTGTTTTTAGACCATTGGAAAAGTTCAAAGTTGATTTTTACCAAATGCAGGAGTTCGCAAAATATTTGTTTTTTCCTTTAAAATACCTACAATGTTGATGATTATGTTATGTATCATCTCCCTTAAGATGGTAAAATTAAAATCGAAGTAGATACTGCTTTAAATTTGTAAGTGATTGTAACCACTAATAAAACCGTCTAAGCTGAAAAACAATGAACTTTTTTTTCGACGCACTAAAATTTTTTTAAATTGTCAAAACGTGAGCGGGGGACAGGGGGATGGTGTCAAACGTTAATTTTTCCTATATCTTATTAAGATCATTTAGCCATAATTTTTTGCTAGGGTCCATCAAAATTCGAAAAAAGTTGAAAAGCGATCCACTCTAGTTACTACTTTCCTTCTAAACGACATGAAAAAGTATTATTTTTATAAGTGCTACATACATTACATTACCTAGAGTTTGAATGGATGGTGTATTTTTAATTAATACTTTGAAATGGGATGTGATGTTAGGTATATTTGTATTTTGTCTGAGTTTTGTTTTTATTTCTCTAAATTCATAGTACTGCATGATTCATGAGAAGGAATTTATTTTAAGACCAGGCTATGAGTAAATTGAGCAGATACCACAAAAATAAGACCTACTTGATCGTGAAATTAGTTGGGAGATTTTCATAAGCGTGTTGGGTAAATGCGAGGGTGGCTAAATTTGCATATAAATCTTGATGGTTACCTCTCGTACGTGATTTCAATCTTTATTCAGTTAGAAAACAGAACGAAACAACTTAGCAGACAATCAAAATATAAAAAGGAGCTTTAATATTGAAATAATCTGTAAAATGATTTTGATGTAGAAAAAAAGGAATGGTTGGAAATGATGACCAACTAACAAGTAGATAAGTATATCATCTTTTTGATCTATAGAAAGGGCATAATTTTTCTTGAAATAAACGCCAAACGAAGTGTGATCAAACTCACATCATCAGATGAGACGCATGCGAGACAATATTTCAAATAATTTTCATTTTTTTCTTCTGAGGTTATAGTCGTTTGCTTAGCCAGGGGCTTTTCTTTTATTTGTCATGGGTACTTAAAACGTTCGTGTTTTCAAATAACAATTTTTTGGGAAAAACAACTTAAAATTGTAGATAATTTGAGTATTTTTTCATTAAAAAAAAAAAGAAGTAAAATTCAGAGAGAAAAGCAGAATTTTGGAGAAATAGGCGAAGTCTGTCTTCCCTAACTTCTTACTGAAAATCGCCACTGAAATTGAACTCACTCGCGTTGACAGTATCAAAATTATGCATCTTTAATGCCTGCACAATTACTCTGAAAATATCACGCAAATGATCTCTAGTGACGCACCTCGTATGGTATTAACCCCCCTCCCCGCAATCCTGTGGTGTACCGTCACAGGGTCAGCGACTTCGAAAACTTTTGCTTAGGTCTACAATTCAAACTTGGACTAGACTATGCAAACTACAATGTTTACAAAATGAAAGTCTTGGTTCTTTGGAAATCAACTTCTTCGCTTAGAGAAAAATCATTCATTTTCGTCCTGGGTCTTTTCTCATGTATGTTGTATAGATAGATAGGTACATGAACTACATATATTTAATTAGAACAGTTATAATTACATCAATTTTACAGTTGGGTAACTTCAAGTATTTCAATGTATGTGCTAAGCTCCTAAGATAAATTCACATTCGCTAAAAATTACCGGCGCGTAGAATTTGTCACTTAATAATTCGAAAACGTTTATAATACGCGTACATTGTAATTTATTTGGGCAACCAAGTATACCTGATAATTAAATCCAGTGATTAATTGGACTACGGCCTCGTCGTTCATGTTATAACATTGTAAAAGGAACATTAATTCGTGCAAATAACATATGTCAGTACTTACTAGCCGATTTATTAAAATCGTTTTTTTTTGTTGTTTTTTTTTTTAGGTAAGTGTATAACGAATTATCCTATCAAGCATCCAATATACAAGCTAGAAGATGGAAAAGAATTCTTGGAAATGGTGATTTTTTTTCGGTTAAATGGTTTCACGGTGGCGACGATGTCCTTTACGCAATCTAAAGTGTAGGTGGTGGTGCTGACTGTGAGTATACGAAGCATATTATGCATAACGGCATTGCAAATGCGAAGGCTTATTTTTGTGAATAGAGTCCTAAGATGTATCATTTGTGTGATGATGACTGCACGATCGAGTTTATACCAGAATCTTCTGCTCGAGCTCGTATTTGTCATTTAATACGAGTCGAGGTCATGTTTTTAGTGTGACGACTGAGACGACGCCTAAAGATGACTCTCTTCTACCTCTACCTGTGCAGATGGCGATGCACGGAACATTGGCGTCTGATCTTTGTTTATAATCGTTTCGTCACCGTTGCAGCGCTCCCCCGCAAATCGACGTAGCATAGCTTCGAAGTAAACGTATTACGTCAGATGTGTAATAAATTGCAACCGTTGCAATAAATTTAGACGTCGAGGTTATTAATCGTGTGTATTTGTACTTTCATCATGGACCATCCCCATGTCTACAGTACATCGGAATGCGGCGGTTTAATTAATTAACAATTAGTTATCAATTTGGCCAACTTGACCGAGAATCTTATCGCGAGAGAGCTCGTGTTGTAGAATACGTGTACTTTATACGGATGAAGATGTTCGCTACGAAAGTGTTCTCTTTTTCTACTATGCTTGATTTTTGTTCTTTCTTCTCTATTTTTTTTTTTACGAGTGCTATAAATCATTTCGATTAAACATACATATGTTGTTATACATTGCGGACGAATTGTTATATTGGAGGAAATGCATAAAATGTATAGTAGTGTGAAGACTTGATTTAATGCTACGGAAGTGTTGATATGTGAAGTACCTTCGAGCGAGTGGGAAATTTTATGGGTTCAATTCCGAATTTTGTTAGTCGAATACGTATTAAGTATATAGGTTTCAAGTGTTGAGAAAGTTGTGAGGATAGCTTTCCAAAAAGTACATATTTGCCTCAAATTTTCTTTAAATTTTGTATTTACCCAACGTAAATCTGAAATGTTGATTGCAAGTGTTGTGACGATGACAATATAAATCAAATTAAAACAGCATTCATACGCTTTCAAGCCAAATTTCAGGTATTGGGTAATTTATGACAAATCCGTAAAAATTATTTGAAATTTTGTGAGAACTGCAGTTTTTGAAAAGTTACTGTAATTACGCCAGTGTAGCTCAATACGTCTAAGCTCCCTCAGGGTTCTGGTTCGGTTACATGAATTTTTTTTTCATGCACCTTCAACCCTTTGTGAGGTCTGAATTTTGGATGCCAGAGTTGATTTTCCGATTTCAATATGATAGGTATTTTTTTTTAGTTAAAAATATCCCAATTGTCTATTATATCCGTTTTTATGGGATTTTCATTTTCAAAATATTTATGAGCTTCGTGGCGCGAGGGCAGAGTTACCTGTTGACTTGAAAATCTTGAATTTTTCATTGGTACCTAACTACCTACCTGTGTCATTCTTGAGATGAGTTCTCATAGTGGTTCCCTCTTCAGGAAAAATTATAAGTCCACATACCTTATGATTACATGAACATGAGGAAAAAGAAATACTTACCTATACGCTAGATTTGAGAGAGTATAAAATTTGTATTTGAAGTTTTGCGAGCAGAATATTGTAAAGTACATTTGGAAATTAATTCGAAATTTTATATAGGGAATCGTACGTATTGTCAATGAATTCTTCATCAAAAGTTATGGAGAAACCTAACATTGAAAATTTTCTCTACGACAAAATGGCACGATTAGGTAAGAATCAATTATCGAGCGAATTGTTATTTTTCAAAACCTCCTTTTCTCTTCTCCCATCATCCGTTCGATTACATATTACTCAAAATATAGGAATTTTGTTTTCAAGACGAACAAAAATATACGCTTATAAGTGGTCGCGGAAGAATTCAAAACTCGCGTGTCCCTCCTCGGTTCTCTCGCTCTGAAATCAGACTGTAAAAACATCAATTACCTACGCCAACTAGAAAAATAAAATTTGTGCCCACGATTGTCGAAACGGTGCGAGAAATCAAAAATAAATACTATCGTGTCTACCGTGTAGCGTACATACTCGTATCACGAGGAAAGCTAAAATTAGCCCGATGAGAATTTTTTTTTGCACTTTAATGGCGTAGGTGTGAAAACACCATAACATATCCTGTATGCTTAGGTGTATACGTCTATGGTATACGACAGCTCGTCTAAGTAGAAAAAATTTCGACTTTGAGCGTTTTACACCTCGCACAATTACATAGCGTAAGTTTGAAATTATTTCGTTAACCGTAGCCGGAAGTTGGATCGAATTCGAGAAAAAAAGAGAAGTCACTAATGAAGCTGCTGCGGTGTTTATACGACCGCAGCAAGACCGTAGAATGTCTATGTACTAGTCTTGGTACATAATGTGCTTCTGCTAGACTGAGGGGCGAGGGAATGGGGCGATTTCGCTGGTATTAAACATTAATTACACAAACTACCCGAAACAAATATTTTAAACGCGAGTTGTTATTATAAATAAAACGGCGTATTATTAATAACGTCGATTACTCGAGCCAAAAAATTTCTCCTAAACCTTGAACTTTGTCGTGTCAAAGGAACCAGCGTGTGACATTTTTGCCGTACTGTGTATATTACGCGGGCAACCGCATCATCATCATCTCGCCGTATATATAAAATATGTAATATACGGTAGAAATATCAAAGATAGAGAGAGAGAAACGACTTGTAACAGCAATTAACTCAATTCCGGACTACGTGGCGTGAGCTGAGGGTGGATATTGAAGGAGAAAAATTGTAATTTTTTTCTTCTTTAAAAAAAGCTCTAGGTGCACATTTTTATATACCCGGCTCGTATTTTGGATATGAACAAACTTGGCAGCTGTATTTGCGGTTTTTATTTGTTAAATGCCTTTTTTATGTCGGCAAGAGAGAGAAAAATTAATATTGTCTCGTTGTAAGTACATACGTTCATTATACCCGCGACAGAATTATTACTCTTTTCTTATAGTAAGCGGTGGCGTGATAAAAATTTAATCTGCATTGATTCTCGATCGCTTATAAGCTCGAATGTTCAGGGACAGACAGAGAAAGCATTTTTTCAATTGATGCTATGCAGCTGTAATACGCTATGTGCGTTAATTTGCCAGCCAGTAAATATACGATGACGTGATGTAGACATCGGATTAGTGCGGTTTAATAGTCGATTTGCTTGAAATTTATTCATTATTCAAATCTTGGTCGTCGATGTGCTCCCTTGCAGCAACAGCATCAGCGATGTAATGGGGAGGAAAAAACACTCGTGTGGGAAAACTTGTTACATAAATCAATATTATCGCTGTGGAGAAGTTTAATTTGAAATTTCACGCACGTAAAGAACAAAATACACGAGAGGAAATTTATCGCAAATTTTATTCAATTGTTTCCTCCATGCTTGGCTAAGAAAAAACACGCGAAACACGTGCATTTTATAGCTTCTCGGAGTCTGTGCTTTCAAGTCGAAAGTTTCATTAACACGAGTTGTAAGTTATCACAAATGTCGCGTTTGTGTATCGATATTGTAGTGATGTGAACTTTTCCTTTCTGAAAGAAAATTTATTTTCGGCTGAGTAGTACATATATAGATTTTGTAGATTTTTCCTCCGAATTTGCGATATCTTGAAAAATTTTTATCGTTGAAAGTGCAAGAAAAAATGCACTGTGAGAAATGAACCAGCGAATAAGACGCTGCAAGGCAGCTTTACTCTCGTGTAATTTTGACCAGATTCCAAAATGTAAATGACGTTGATTTAAATGCACAAATCTTGAAGAAATATTTTAAATTGAAAAATTACTCCGTTGATGAATCGTTTTACGTACATTGTTGAAAATTTATATGCTCGAGTTTTCTCTCCTCCGCTCACTGTGGACTGGATGTATTAGTTTCCTTCTTTGAATTGGAAGAGTTTCGTAAACGAAGTTTTAAATCTTGGAGAGGAATGTTAAACTTAAGGGTGATAATTTCTCATGAAGTGGGTATACTACACTGACATAAATGGTTGAGATCATCGTGTTCTTTTTAAATTTTTCGAAGGAATTCTTAAATTTAGTTCATTAGAAGAGTGCGTGACCCTCAACTTGAAATCAAATTTTGAGTAGTCGAAATTAGTTTTTCAAGAATTTTTGAAAATTGAGAAAAAGCCTATGAGTAAATCTTGTTATGAACATTCGATGATCAGTTTCTTCAAAAGAGTAATCCCCTCCCTCGCGCCATCAATTCTGTCATTTTCAAACCGATCTGTTAATTTCCTCCTATACGACAGTTCCGGCCGATGTAGAGAGGCAAGAAAATCAACTCTAGAGGTAGATACTGAAGATTTCAAATGGTTTGTTGCATATTGGGGCGGTTTTGAAATTTCTCCAACAAAGAAGGTAAGTCCCATTCAGCAAAAAAAAAAAAAAAATTAACTGGGCAAAGCTAAATAAAAAAAGGGTACAAAATATGAAAATACATCCCGGCTATTTCAGATGCTGAAATGAATTTTTCAATTTTCGTTGGACTTTTAAAAATCAAATTTCTCCCAAAAAATTCAAAAAAAATCAAAACTGCCGAATTTACCCCAAAAAATTTCTGCCGATAATAATTAATCTCTTAAAATTGGATTGGAATCGATTTGGTAGTCGATGACTATGTGAATACCAATTCTCCGATTTTCATATCAAAATTCACTTTTTTTGTAAAAAGTTGATTATTTCCACCGTATTCAAAAATTTGTCAATAATTAAAAACTCGATGTCGAGGGTTCCAAATTTAATTTTGAAGAATTAGTGGTGTAATTTCCTATTGAAAAAAAAAATTAGTCGTTTTTGGTTAGTATTCTTTAAATTACTGGAGAAAGTTCAAAAAATAAATCTGTCATTTTTTTCTGTTTTTGAGTGTATTTTTTTTCATTTTTCTAGTCCGTACTATCTGTGATTGATTTCATAATTTATTCTAAAAAAATGCTTTCAGAATCAGAACCTTTCACACGTCAGTTCATTGTTTTTTTGGGGGGGGAGGGAGTTCGTCTCCTTCCCCTCCCTTCAAAATCTTTCCATATTATTCTGCTGCCACAAAAGGCTCGCATTCCTTGACTTTTTTAGCTATCAAAAACAACAAACAAAAGGTCTACCAGCAAATTATTCAAAACACCGAACCAGATTACAAATAAGAATATCATGAATGAGTTTGAAATAAATTCGCAGTCTCAAACAACAAGATTTGAATCGGGTTCATTAACAAGCCACGATCAGCGGTAAATCTACGACACGAGCTCAAATGACACAGCGCCACATCTGTATCACATCGGTCGCCTGTCACCTTGTGAATGTTTGTACGATTTGAGAACAGACGACGTATTAAAATTTTTTATTATTATTTTAAATATTAAAAATGGGCTGAATTGCTTTCACTTTTATTATCACCTGGTGACATGATTAATTTCCATATGACACGAGAAGGAAATTACCGGCTCAAGGTTGAGATGTAATTGTTAATATGGTTATTAAATCCATACATCTTGCTTATATCGCCAATTTAAATCAAGACAATCATTCGCCACTCGCGTCGAGAGTCCTTAAACGTAAAAAAAAACAACACTCGTATAATATGTGAATTTGCCAAGAAAAAAAGTACAACAAATTACACCTCTCTTTGCTTCGCTGGCTGATTATCGACTAATTACATTGTAATATTGTAGGAAATGTCAACGAAAGAGGTATGTACTATATCTATATCCAAAATGGTTCGGTGTAAAGGGGTTTATTTATTGGCGAAAATTCGAAATTCCTGCGCTGCTTTTATCGTGTTTTAGCGGTTGCTGAATTTTGATGTTATTTTTGGAATGTAAATCATCATCATTGTATTTGAACAAGGGTAATAAATTTTAAAAGTTTCAAGTGTTTAAGCGCCGCAATAAGAAGGGGGAGACGACGTAAAAAATATATGTGATTTGGAATAACGTTGCGTTGCTTTTTCGGTCGCGTATCCGCCATCTCTCGCGAGTATAATGTGTAGAATATGAGATTATTATCGAGAGTAAATATTAATAAGGATATTTTTATGTAAGCGTTAGTGTCGTCTCGGTACACAAGTTGTGTGATTAATAGATAGCAATTAGTTTTTAATTTCATTTTCAAAATCAACAGTTTTTTAACGTGGATTGGGCGGGATCCTTGTGCGATATTTTACCTTCTCCTAGGACTGCGTTGTTTTTAGTTATGATGTAAAAATTGTGAATATGCTGAGAATAAAGATGATAAAAAGGAAAAAAAACTCGATCGCGTTGAAAGAATAAACGTGTGTATTGAAACGAACAGTTTCCTTATTTGTTGTTACTGTCTATATCGAGGGGAGATGTTGTGTAATAAAAATCGATTGCTGTATTCTACATGTAAAATTCCAAAGCTTTATCGGTTTCAAACATGTGATCGTTTGATCGTGATTCCATATTACGATATTTTGTTGTGAATTGTGTTACTAGTCGCACGTTGTCTTTGATAATAATGTGGTCTATAGTTTTTACGAAATATTCATTCAGATATATCTACAGTATGATATCACTGGGTGGTTGGAGTTGAACTAACAATGGAATCATTTTTCAATTCACTCATTCTGGTTATGATAGAATCTTTGAAATAAAGTGCTGAAAGAGCCATGCATTATGCACAAAAAGTTCATATTCATAAAACACTCTCAGTACTCAAAGCCCGTTTTTACGGGGGTAGGAGAGGGAGTGAAAACTTTAAAATATTCACAAATGCTCAGAAAGCATTTTTTGATAGGGGAGAAATTCAAGAAAAACTATATTAGATCCTGCAAAAATGTTTGAAAAGTCATGCTTCAGTTCTGAAAAAAATCAAACGTCTTGGGCTAGAGATTTTGGCGGAATCATATGTTTCATGTAAAAATTGAATCTATGTCATGTCATGTCATGTCATTCGAAAACCTCAGTATAGCGATTTTTTTGGTTTTTGTAAGAGAGGAGTATACAGGAAAGATTTTTTGAAAGAATTGGTGACAATCTGGTCTAATTCAGTTGAATATAGATTAACAAAAATAATTGAAAGTGGAAATCGGAGAAGAAATAAAGTTAGGTACGGATTTTTTGGAGCAGTTTTGAATCTGTATTTTTTGTGGCATTTCTGTTATACCCGAATTACTCATGAAGGTGAATGGATAGTGGGTACTTGTCTCCTCGAGCAGAGCAGTACTCGCTGTGATAATTTTCATTATTGTGGTGTGGGTGGGGAGGGCGAGAAAGGTATGTTGGATTTGTTGTTGAAAAAAAGTGGATTGCTGAAAAATGTGCTGAGTATCTTGTTGTAGACTTGTATGGGCAATGGTCAATCACGAATTTACTTTTATTTTTTTTTTCAAGCTCGCATCCCCCGCCCCAGTCATCCACTAAATCTTCGGTAAAATGCCTTTGACCCACATCTTTAAATTGAAAATTTAGTTGAAAAGATACAATTTGTTTAAGCTATTATACGAAGTTAATTCAGTTTGTGTGAATTATTACAAGTATTAGTAGTTGTTTTAGGAGTATTATAATTGAAACTTGAAGAGGAACTGGACACTTGAATTGAAAATTCTGTCGAAAGGATTATTCTAATCCAATTTATATAAAACTTTAACTTTACCTACAAAAAAACTACTTCTCTTATCTTCAGCCCTTCAGCGGAGGCGGTTTACCAATGTCAGCCTATATAGAGCTGAGATAGACAGTAAGTGAGAAAAGTTAACAACCGCATTATGTAAAAATATCTCGCGCCCCGGCTTGGGCCAAAATGTCTCTGCGTTCTCGGTCTTGAACTTGTTTTAATTTATTACGAAATGATAATTTTGGCTTCGCGCTTCATTTGGCTGCGAAGCTGATGTGCAAAATGGCGGACAGCGGAGTAGCGCACGCGTTCGCAACCACTCTTACCATGTGAAAATTTTAAAAGCCAAAAATTTTGGACTAAATTATACGTGTACTTAATGATGAATGTTATATAAGCGAGTAGTTTTGGATATTTGCTCGTATATGCTTTAATTTTCGAGTGAAATATCGTATCAAATACGTTACGAGCTGTTTGATTTTAATTAAATCAGTCGCGCATTTAGAAATCTTAATGGGTGTTTAGGTTCGCGACACGTTGGGATCTTGTTAAATGGTTATTTTGATGTACGATTTCATTCACGATTCGCTCAAGGTGGGAATTGTTTTTATAAACATCGAGCCAAGGGAAGATTTACTTTCGGATGTGAATGTCACTTGGGAGTAGAATATGTTGGCATTTTGGAACACACGTGCCCATTTTTTTTCTCGATGGAGGTGGAACGAACGATGATGAAATTTTTACCCAAAATAAAACACTGTCCAGATTAATTGATCAGATGACAGGTTTGCTTTGCGTATTTTTGGTGGTGAAAAGACAAAGCTTGGTTGTGGAAACTATTTCGAGTTGCTGCGATTTTATTATTGACTTTTTTTTTTTTTTTTGGAACTTCCTGTAGCTAGTTGAAGGCGTATTAACGCATTATAATAGTATCCTGTTGGTATGAACTTTCATTGTATTGTTAACCGCATCAACGCCTCGGGAATTTCTGTTTGATTCGGTTGATTACAAAACCACTTTGGGTTCTGTTTATTTTCATTTGCGAACGTCTCTCTTTGAGTGGAATTACAATGACGTTTCTGTGATATTTTGCATTCTACTGACTTGTAGCTGTGGTTTGGACTATGTATCGGTGAGCCATCTTTGATTCTCAATTCTTAATTTGTCCTTCGATAAAAGTGAAATTTTTTGTGAAACGTGGGTGAAGGAGCTGTTGTACCATTTTGTTGTAAAAAGTATATTTCATGATTGATTTGTAATTTTATCTGTGTAAAGTTATTGCAATGTTTTTTTCTCAAAGATTTCATTTTTTGAGAACCTTTTTTTTTTGGTTTCCTTGAACCGCCCTCATCATCTTTAATCATTCATGCTTTTCTCTCATAAAAAAATCCTGTTGAAAATTGCTCGTCCATATTTTTGATAAATTTAGCGAATAGTGCCAGCAAAAATTTTCTCAGCTTGCTATTATCACCACTTTTTGAGTACCTATAGTCTCGCGGTTATTTTAGAATTTTGTGTCCTCGAAAAGGTAGAAAATAAGCTTAGTAGATATTACAGCAACTTTAAACCTGAGTAATTGTTCATTATAAATTAAACAATAATTTTGAAAAATCCGCTGTCAGTGTTTCGCGTCCAAAAATGTTCACACATTTTGAATTAATTAGCCATTTAATTAACACTAGCGTTGAAAACAACTTTATAAATTTAAATAAAAAAAGCTTTATTAATTTTTTGGGAAAATTTCAAACCCATATTTACCCTACAAATACCTACCTCTGTTATAGGTATATTTTTCTCTTTTTCAGTAGATCAAAAATTATCACATCTATCTAGTGCTGAATAGCTTACCATTTTTTCGATTCAAATGAGACATCAACTTGTAGCTACATTGTACCATAACTATCTATGTATGTCTCATTTATAAAGTAAGGTGCATGCTGCGTGTGCACGTAAAGAACTAATGCACATGACGTGGTAACACTGCGACGACGGCGTGTCTTCTTAAATAACTTATTACCTTTCATTGTTGGTACTCGAATCTAAAGAGACGTTGGTTTGGGCGCTGAACCGACCTTCCACACCGTCAAATATCAAGAACTTGCATACACACGAGCACAATACACCAAATATTATTACTATGTAGAAGTTGTAGGTAGGATTGGAGGTTCCTTCGGTGCTCGATGGTCGTTGTTTTCCATCTCATAGAGTGCAGAATTACGTGGGTTCTTGCTTCTATAACTCTCGCGGATATACCTATACACTTACGACATGCACGTAAGTTCCTGTGCGGTTATCGAAGTATAATTGACAGCTGTGCAGATACGTAGGTCATAACTTAATTATTTTTAATCGTCTTGAAGGTTATGAAGAGGAAATGATGGAATTGATGGGTGCTCCATTGATGAGCGAATGCTCTAAATCGATGTAAACATATAACAATAGAATTGCATAAAGATTTTGTATTGTGAACCGTACCCATCTTTTATGTGAAATTTTTTAAAGACGTTGATCAATTTTTTTCTCAAAAGTCTATTCAATTCTCTAATACTCTGGAAAATTAATTTTTTTTCCAAAAAATTTGAAAATAATTTGTCGATTAATGTTTCTCTTATTTCTATTGAAAGTTCTATCAAACATCATTATGTGCAGAAAAGTTTGAATTGTGAAGAATTTGTATTGCTTTAAAAAAATGGCATCAGATTTCAAAATTTCCAATTGTGAAGCTCAGTGTCTTTCCAGCCTTCTCTAGTTTTTAAAAAATGGAAGCTTAGGAGCACTAAGGGCTGAATCTTGAAAATAATTGAATATTCGAACCCAGCGATTTCGAATTACATGAAAGTAGACATGTCTCATCACATTTTCAATAAATATTTTTAAAAATTTTATTTGTTTAATTAAGAGGAGTTGGAAGGGCATTGAGAAGTCATCTCAAAAAAGAGGAGTGGATATACAAACGATCAGTACTCTCGAACACTTAAAACAATCATCAATATTTTTGGAACGTATTCTGATCATTTTTAAGGCACTAGAGGAAGGGGTAGGGTCCGAGGGCTATAAGATCGAGAAAATAAATCGATATAAATGAACTAAGCACCTTCAAATTACTAACAATCAACGTGCCACTTTACTTTTAAAATTTCTATGAATTTCGCTCAAAATTGGAAGCTCCCCCCCCCCTTTGGTTGTGATTTATTTTTCATGAAACTATAGTTTATTGAGAGGAGACTGGAATAAGAATTCCTGTATTTCAACTTTTTATAATATCTATAACTCTGTTTTCAAAAGCTCGATGATGCCTGCAATAACTGTGTAGTACTTAATTTGGATTCCTGTTTGGAAAAAAATACGCGATTTCATAGCGTTCTATTGTTTTTTTCCGTTATCGTAAGTTTTTATCACCGCATAGTGAAAAGAAAATAGGACAACAACGAATTCTTGAAGAAAACTGATACGAAAACATAAAAAACTCATTGTAAACAACATTGTATTTAGTGCATAGATGACGCGACGACATCGGCGGAAATTTCCTTCGAATTTTTTTTCTTTTTTATCAGCTGGTAACATTGTTTCCGTTCGCGCGAAATATACAGGTATATCGCCTTCCCACCGGTAGGTGGCCCGCGTACGCCTTGACGCCGTAGCTCCCACCTAGGACGAGAGAGAATGAGAGAGAATACCTAGCAGAAAAGTTGACTACTTGTGGTACTCGAAGGTAGTGTTGTGTATTGTGAATCGTGCCTCGAGCGTGGTAACGAAATATCGTTCTCGTACAAAGAATAAATAAGTAAAAATATAAAAATCTAGTGAAGAAACCCGGCGTTTTGACGCTTTACGCGCTAAATTTTTGGCGGTTTTTCGCGAATATTTTCTTTGTTTACTTCGGTGTCGCGAAATAATTGATCGATTTGTGTTTTAAGGTGTTTTGATTGCGAATAAATTGTACGAAGTACGTGCCATCCCAAGTGTGATACTGTGATAAAGAAATAATCCTCTTGCTTTTTTTACCTCTTTTGTTTATTTTGTGTTTTTGTGTCAGTGCGCAAAAAAATACGTTCCAATGGTAGGACTCGTGGCTCTAACTCAGGTATTATAAACAATTTTTGATCGGATTAAGTTATAAGTAAATATTACATAATATGTACCTTAAGATGCCCTTGAAATGTCCAATATTTGTCAACTCTAGTAACATCGTTTAGCTTTTAAATTTTTTGTTTAGGTATGTTTAATCGTCTGTGTTGATAAACGTCTGCGGTTTATTTCTATACATATATTTTCGAGTCTAATTGACGAACTTAACCCTATAAGCAACCAGTTCATCGTCCAATTGTGGTTGTCTGACTAATAAAAGCCACATTGCGTGATGCATTTTCGTGTGTTCCGGCTCGATAAGTTTAGCCGGATCGCGTGCACTATCCGGCCAAGTTGACAGTTTTCTTAATCTGAGAGATATTTGCTCGTGTATAAGCATATGGGAGTCGTTCAAGGTGGTGAGAATGGCGAAGGGAAGATTTGTATAGGGTTACCAAGTCAAGAAAGCGGAATGTTTTTTTTTCATTAATTTTGATCAGGTGTTCGATGTCTCACCTGTCGAGGATTCAGAAAGGGATTACCGAGACTACCATTCGTCATTATTTTCACTGTTCCCCTCATAATTTTTTAGAACCTTTAATACTACAGAAATGAGTGGGAAATTGGGATAGAAAATTTTTAAATCAACATGGGTCAGTATCTATTTTCAAAATGGAATGACTCGCTCTCAATTTTGCATTATAATTTCACTCTGATATCAAAAGGCTCGTTTATAAAATTTAGGTGTCTCATGTTCAGGATTGAGAGAGGAAAAATGAAAATTACCTTTTTGTTGACTTGAATTTTTCTTCTGGAAAATAGGTTTCTCCCCCCCAAAAAAATTTTTTATTCATAAGACCTAATTTTCCCCTCTTGAAGATAAGTACATATATCTTGCAAAACTGAAAAGAGAACAGGGCACGAACTTTCATTGTCGCAATCGGGCTCACCCCTGCTCCTTTTTTTTCACTTCCCTAAACGAGTAAAATAGCGTTTGAAAAAAAATTGCTTATCCGGGAATGTCCTAGAGTCTTACCTAGCATATTCTCTACTATAAAGCCAATTCAATTTTGAATTGGAACCAATCCAAGTGGACCAATTATTTGAGAGATTCATGTTATAAAAATGTTCAACTGGTAGGAATTTTTGATGATCCTGTGCCTTCCCCTTTTTTTATCCATGCTCTTTTCAAGTGACCAGCTGGAATCTTTTGATCTAGGTACACTAATCAGTAATCACATTTATGTATAGGAATCGAAAATAAAAATTAGAATTGAAAAATTTTCTCTGTAATATCACAATTGACATTAATTGTATTTACGTTCAATTTTTATGACAGAAATTTTATGATTTTGTAGTGAAATATTTCCGTCATCGGATGGTGTCACGACTATTTTATAAAAAATCGAATAATTCGTAAATATGACAATATGTACTCTTGACTGACTAATTGAACTATTTCAGAGAAAGTAAAAATCAGCAATTGAATTGCGAGGGCGTAGTTCTGTTAAGTACCTGCGTTTTTCTGTAAAATACTATGTGTACTTCTGATTTATCAACATTTTACTTTTTCATTTGTTCGTGCAAAAATACCTGTACGTTTCACAATTTTAAGAAAAAGATAGTTTTCAACGAAATGAAAATACGAGTATTATGAGATGAACTGTGTAGGATGATATTGGAAATTGGTCGAAACATTTTTTTTTTCATCTGTCGTTCCCCAGAATCGAAACGAATCATTTTAGCATCGAGTGTATTCTGTCCTTGAATGACCTTTCAATTAAATTTTCTCCAGAATGTTAATTAAAACTTTAGCCAGCGAGACGGTTGCTGTGGTAGCGAAATGTCCGTTCGTTGTCAATGTTGTCAAATAGAACTCGCACGTAACAGTTTTCTAAAAATTTCCTTTATCGCTGCACGAGCGAATAATAAGTAAAGTTAGAAGCTTCAAGCTAGATTTTAAGTAGTTCATTAGCTCGTGAGAAATTCACGTTATCGTTTTTGGAAATCGCGTGGTTTTTTTAGGCGTGCCGCAACTACATAGAATAATAAAAGATGCTCCATTACTATAATAATATGAGAAAAGTTTCCTCTAGTGTATAACATTATTGTGTGAAAAATGCTAATATACTTAATAGGAAAGTGTATCGTGGGTGCTATGTATCTAAATCTGAAACAGTCAAATTTCACTGTTTCGAGAAGGCAAAATGTCGTCACTAGAATAAACATTGAAGAAGTACTGCTAAAATCAGTTATTCAAAATTTTTTACTGTTGATCGTATAGTATAGTTTTCGACTGATCGATACAGTTAATTATTCCTTTGGAAAAGATTCATCGGCAACTTTTGAACTTATGAGAACTTTTGTAAACAATGAGAAGATACGTACTTTCGTGCAATGTGTTTCTAGAAATTTCTAGAAATGTCCGGGGGGGGGGGGTAAAAAAATAGACCGTTACCCCTACTTCAAGTGGATTAAAGGCTGATGGGTAGCCTATTTGACATCTTTTGACGGTTTCATAGTGTCTGGTTATCGATTGATGTATGTGTAGAGTAGACCTTTCGAATCATCATGCAGGTTCTCAAAACGTGTTATTGAGTGGATTGATGTTTACACTTTACAGAGTGCGGAGAATTTTACCCTTCGTCCCGTCGCTTCCTGTCTGGTGTGATAAGGCAACTATGAGTACACTGAAGTAGATTTTTGTCGGTGTGAATCATCGTGCTTCTGTTTGCCTACGTACTTTGAAATTTCTCATGAAAGAAAAGAAAAATGCGAAAATCAGCGATGTGTGTGTACAATCAAGAAGAAAAAATTATCACCTTTTTGTATTTTTATTCGAGAGAGGAACTATAATTATTGTTGAGATTTCATTGCAAATACTAATAGTTTAAGAATTTTTTTAGTCTATTGCTGGGTTTTTATGTTAATTTCAAAAAAGACGTGTTAAATGATGTAACGTGGCGTAGATATGTCGTACCTAATATGGTTCATAACTTTTGTACATTGACCCGCCCTAAAAAAAAGCTGATATATCTGCGAAAGAAGCCTTACTTCGACTTTTGTGCCTCTTAAAGAGTAATATTTGTAGCTGAAGAATAATTCGGTTCGATTTTAATTTGCACTCGTTTTCAATTATTGGTGCGGTAATCGAAAAATTGAAAAAATACTCCGAGTACGAATCTATCAGACGTGATAATTTCCGGATTAATCTACTGGTTCGTTGAATTCTTTCGTATTTGTATAAACAAAATTTTTGTTTTGAATTCTGAATGTCAAATTGTTCAATAAAATAAAACGTAGGTACGTCTAATATTTTGATGTGTATTTATTATCCGTCTGTTCGTTATTCGAAGCTCGGTGCGAGTATAATTTCAATTTTTAGCAGCGTTGATAAACATTCTGAAATTTTAATCAAAATATTACCCAGCTACTATCAATTTAAATGATCTCGTCGTATCATATTTCCCCGTTTTATTAGATACTAAAATCTGCATCGTGAGATTGAAAAAAAAAAACACTTTAATAAAAACTTCGCGATGTTTCCATTCGATTATTTCTTTGATTTGATAATTCTTCCCGGCCAATTATGTAAATTACTAGTTGCTTTTCGCGCCGTCCCGTTCAGTCCGATCATTTCGGACATCGTGTTCGTCTACTCGCAGCATTTATTTGCCTTGGTTCTATTTTTCGTTCGCAAAAAATTTCTCATAATGTCTGTAAACCGTTAAAAATTGATACCGGGTTAACCTACGCTCGAAACCCACGAACGCAGTCAGCTGTACATACGTTATCCGCTATTTAGAAACAGTCGGGCGTTCAGGAACCCGTCCTGAGAGAGATTTTTCTCGTTCCTAGACGAAACACGCTGTTAGGATCGATTTTACGGTACGGATACGATCGCGAAAAATTTTTTCGCTTTAATTTGTAACGCCAGCCATGCTGTATACTTATGCGTACTTATAGACCTACACCTAGCTCGAGCTGGAATTATTGAAATGTACAAAAAATAATACCTACACGGTAGGAATTATAATGGTAGCTGATGTGGATATGTGCGGTAATGCGTATAAAATTATAATTTCGTTTTGTTTTCTACTGCATCGATGATGATAAATCGCTGTGTAATTGCATACGTTTGATACGCGTGCCATATCAATTAGTTGTTGTAGTTGTATGTAGTTGCCAGAATATGGATATGGATAGATTCGAAGTGGTACCCGAGGCTTCCTTTACAATTATTGTCAAGATGTTGACGATTGTTACAAGTTGCATAGTTATAAATGGGTATATGCTTTCTACGAGTAGATATGTTATGATGATGATGAACGTTGCACAATGAAGATCTACAGCATGGATTGTTTTGATATATGGATATACGTATATGTGCCGACAAAGATGCCATGATAATTTCAAAGACCAGCAGCTGGGCAGCTTGGAGATGTCCGAAACATACCTACATGCCGAGTTTCTCGTCACATTTCTTTCATACTGTGAATTTAGGTGTGCCGGATTGTTTTCTGTAAGTCCGCTGTAGTACCAATTGGTTAGGATGAGCGAAGAAATCCTTGGTGTCCTCTTTAGCTGTCCATTTTGAAAAAAAGTTGACGATGAGGGTGAAGTGGTGTGCTCTGAGGAGTTGAAGAAATTGACTATCGAACGGCCCAATCGGCGAAATTTTTTTTACTTACAATTCTTCAAGTGCAAGCTCGAAAAGTTCAGATAATTTTTATTTCGCCGCTATGATAGCTAGGACACTAATTAAGAAAAATCGAAAACTCAACGAAGACATTCAAAATTTATACTCTCGAAAAACTTGCTATTTACCTGTGCCCAGTTCAATTTTTTGAATTATAACCATATTTGTTATCACAATTGGGTGGAAGATTAGAGGAGTTTGATCAAAAAACGAGTCATGAAATTTGGCTCACTTAAAGAACAAACATGTCACCCAGACCTTGGAACCAATGACGAATTTTTGAAAATGAAGAAAATATAATTAATTATTACAAAAAGAGCGAATAAGTACTGCAATAAAAATCTGAAAATTGGTTTTGATTTTCTAAATCGATTGGCACCATTTTCAAGCCGATCTGGAGCCTCCTGCAAAAGTTGACTTTTCTCCAGTAATTTCAAATCGTTCCAGGAGACGTATGTAATCAACTTCAGCAGCTGGAAACTAAATTTCGTCAGAAGTTCGATATTCCGAATCGATTAAAGTAGGTAAATCACAACGAGGTAACGAATGGAAAATTGTATTTTTTGCAAGTTGGAAATCTCAAATTTTTATTCCAAAATGGTCAATTTTCACTACAAATTACTCAAAAATTCTTCTATCCCTTTCGAACTTATCAGAAGATGAATTTTTCAGCTGCCAAAGTTTATTACAACGCTTTTTGAAGTGATTTGAAATTCTTGGAGAAAAGTCAACTTCTGCTGGAGGCTCTATATTGGCTCAAAATTAGGTCAATCGACAGTCACTGTGGTACTGACACTGCTCATTTTCTTATACCAGTGAGTGAAATCGAAAGACCAGATTTGATTTTCGGTTCGAGTTGATGTGGAATAAACCATGTGGTTGTTGCGAAGCGATGTGTTGATAAAATTGCATACTCGGTTTGCCGTAAATACAACCCTCTTTTACTTATTTGGATTTTATCAAAACAAATTTTTAGTTTCTTGCAATTGGGGTGACTTCAGGATGATGCTAACTATTGGTTTTTCTTGATAAAGCCATTTACTCCTCTTCCCTCACTCGTGGCGATTGTAGCTTTTTGTGCGATCGTTTGTATGATCTGATTATGAATTGATTTTCTGCAAACAGCCTCGAAAGTTCGTTAGTTTATATTTTAAGCAAATTCCGTGCTAATGATTCATGTCAGATTGGGAGGGGGGGGGGTGAATTGCCATTTCATGCAATCAATTTATTTTTAGTTGGTGTAAATTATGATTATTTTTTGGTGGGAAGGGGGGATTGAAATTGTAAGGGGAAATGTCGTTGAGTACAGTATATTATTTATTTTTTGAAATTTTGAAAAATTGGAGCAGTTTTGACGCTGAAAAAATGATGAAAATTGAAAAAGTTTGAAAATTTCACGAAAAGGAAACATTTATTTTGAAACTTTTCAAAACAAAACGTACTAAATTCGACATTTAAAAAAAAATTAATAAAAATTGAAGGAAATTGAGGAATGATTCTTGAAATTATGATATTTTGTTGAAAGACGCTTCCTCCGCCCCCGCTCACAACTTACAGAATTTAGCTTTGAAATGTGTGTTTACTGTTTGGAAAAGAAAATATGAATAAAAATTGAAATAATTGTGATTTTTTATGAAAATGATCTTATTTTAGTGAGAGCCGTAGATTGCGTCTGAAGTCTCAAGTGATTTGATGAGCTGTAGGTGCGTAAATCTGTATAGAAGGATTTCAATTCGGACTCCACTCTTCATTGTTGCTTTTTGCTTTTTTACTCATGTTGCACTTAAATGTAAAATATGGCATACATTTTGTAGATGGCACATCGTGTATGTTGGAGTTGTGCTGAGAATACATACGATGGTGTAAGGCCGGCGGGCATTGTCCATATTGACGATAAATTACATAATTCAAGGGTCATACAAATCAACGTCGTCGAGGTCTGTAAGTGGTTGATGACGCCGTATGCGTATGCAAGATGACATTCGTTTACAGCATCCGTGCTGTCTAGAGATACCTGTATAGTTGTAAGTTTAAATTGGATCGTACTTCCATTCGAGGTGTTCGGCAATTAGGACTATGGACTGGGTGCCAAGTGCGAAATTCAATTACGAAGAGATTGCGATTACAACGGTGACTGTATCGATGCATGGGGTTGGAGGTGGGTGTAATGGTGTCTGATTGTTACATGTGAAAAGCGAATGTATTGTAACGGCGACGACGACGACATAGTACTTGTACCTCTACCTATATAGTACGGTAAAGAGAGATGTGAGAAAAGTTGAGGTAAGATTTCAGTCATGGTCGGCGGCAGATTCGTCAGCAAATCGTTCGTGACCTAGCCGTCACTAATTTTTACGCGATTTATCCTCGTTCATTAATGATATAATCGATTACACGCGCAACACGCAACAGATGGTGGTTCATCGTGTAAGAAGAGAGACAGCGGACGAACAAAAAGAGAGAGAATTGGTGATGTGTGGTTACCGGTGTACATAGAGACCAAGTACTCGAGGTATGGGCCACCTTACACGATATATGCTTCTTATTAATCTTCGTTTATTAGCGAAAGACAATTTAAGTGTGTTTAATTCGTAGAATGGCAAACGTTACGTATAATTTACTCGTTAAAAAGGGACCGTCGTCGCCGCACCGTCGTCTCTCGTTAATGTACAATATCGTCATACTTTTTTTTAATAAATATACCATATGGCGTTTGTCCGTGACGCGAATTTGGCAACGTACAGGTAACTCGCCTGCATCGTATAGGCAAACACTTTCACTGTTGACTGTTTCAACCGGTTACGTGCGTGTACTTTGAAGTCGTTGAGGTTTAGGTTTTTCTTCCCTAATCTCTTGGTCGGAACTGTTATAATATTTTTGTGGTTTGGATGTATATTGTACTCAATTACGTAGAACGACGAATGCTGTTATATGTTTGGGTTTGTACTCGTATTGTTTTCGAGCAAAAAGAAGCGCTTATGCGGCAGTTTTTTTTTCATTTTTAGGTCAATGTAGTACGCGAGAATTCTTCCGATGCACTTACGTATAGCGTCGATTGTAGCTTCATGTCTCGAATTGTATTTGGAGCACGTGAAATATCGGATTTATGATGACTTGCGACGTGATTTATTACAAATGTACACGATTGTTTGAAACGTCTCGCTGTACAAGTACAATAATTTCCAAAACACTGTACGATGAAGCGACGCGTGCGTACCTACGATTTTTTGGGCCGAATGCAACCTTGAAAAGGAAACGCGGAAGATGTTTATGAGTGAATTTTTCAACTCGGTCGTACGTAGGCGATGTAAAAATTCTCACATAATAACGACGTGTTACTATATTGCCTCAACACACTTCGCCTCGTATTGCTCCGGATGTGAACAGAATGTCTGTCTGTATAATTAGTCTACCCTGATTTTGCTCTTTTTTTACGCCCAAACGCACCCGCAATATGAATGAATTTACTACCGTCAGCGTCAATTTTTTCTCGACTGTAAGGGCGGTGGTGGAAGGTTTTTTGGTGGGTGAATTAATCTCAGACAGTGAAAGGTGAATGGCTGTTGGATTGATTTGTGAAAGGAGTCGGGGTTAGGGTGATGGTGTGGTTAAATGGTTATAGCAAATATCAGAAAATGAGGGATTAATATGTACTTGCGAAGTTGAAATTTTTGCAGATACGTGGGTCGTGGGTTTCAAAATGGGTGGATGATTATTTTTTTCAAATGTTTCCTTTGTTTGAATAATACTGATTTTTGACTTTGACTGGTTGATATTCGATTTTGGAAAAAGTTTAAATTAAGGTTCCGTTTCGGAAAAACTCGCAACTTTCCAAGATGGATTTTTCACTGATGTTGCCAGTAGACTTTTAAATATCATGTTTTATTTTTCAAAACTTGGGAGGGGGGATCTAATACTACATTTATAGGTTTTAAAATTTTCTTGAATTTTCAAAAATTTGGAATGTCAGACCCGATACCTAGAAATTTACTGACAACGTTTCTTAACTTGTCAGTTTACGACACAATAATTTCAAGAACTTTACTTGATTTTTTCAAAATATTGAAAGTCTGACAAAATGTTTAAAAATCATACGTACTTTTAGAGCAACTTATTGATTTTTGTTTCAATTTTAATTTTTGTGAAATACTTACCTACTAGTAATTTTTTATGTCGGCCAACATTTGACAAATTAATCGACATTTTTTAGTAAATTTAAAATTATTTATTCAATTTTTTTGTGAATTACTAGTATTTTTTTTTGTAAATTATGAGGATTTTTGTGATGAATTAGATACAAGAATTTTTTTGGGAAAATTTCTAGAAATTTTTTGGTAAATTACCGATAATTTTCATCAAATTACTCGCAATACGAGGAGAAATTACTGGTAATTTGGTATTTTTTGGTAAATCCGTGGTAATTTGATAATTTTTGATCAATCGCTGGTATTTTTAGATAAATTACCAGGGATGAAAAGCCTTAAAATGAAACTTCAGCTTTTGGCTTTCAGCTTGAAATTTCAAAATTGAAACTTTTGGCTTCAGCTTTCGGCTATCTCAATTTTTAAGGCTTGCTTTAGCCATACTTTCGGCTTCCAATGGCTTTCCCTTATATTTTCAATTCAACAGCTTTCAGCTATATTTCATTAAGCGTTTAGCTTTAAACTGTTGGCTTTAAGCTTTTGACTTTAAACTTTTAGCTGATACGCCATCAATTTACAAAAAAGGGAATTAAAAATTAGATTAGGTACATTGATTTCATAATTAGTTATAGTGGAGAATATTCATTGCTAGAATTATTAACGTTTTTTTTAATTTCACTTAATCGCATTAAAATAAAATTGAATGAAATTTTTTTCATTTTTTCGTTTCTTCTGAATTTAGAAAATTCAATTCTGCAAAAAATCCTTTGAAAAAAGCCAAAAGAATGAAACTTTTGGCTAGCTTTTGGCTTGGAAAAAATGAAACTTGCAAACTTTCAGCTTTTGGCTAAGTGCGAAAATCTGCTCGGCTTTTAGCTTTCGGCTTTAAGCTTTTGGCTAGCTTTTCATCCCTGTAAATTACTAATGCATTTTAGAAAATCTATGAATTACTTGATTGCATCGTTGAATGACGTGCATTTTGGGTGCCACCTAAATTGCACAGTATTTAACATTTAGGCTATGCCATATGCATTCAGTGACTTCATTGCGATAAATAGGTAGGTACATATCTAATAGAATTTCAAGCCTTCTTCGTCTGTAAAACAACTCTGACTACCTCGTTCATACGATATATTCACGTTTGTCCAGCAAAGAAAAAAGTAGTAAACCACTAAACTATTAATCTTCAAGGTGAAAACGTTTTGGATACCTCACCTTGCACTCTCATTTTGTATATTCAAGCAATTATAAACTCGAATTAATTCTGTTTTTTTTCCGAACGAGTATCGTAGGTATAATTAATGAGATAGGAATACTTTACGAAAGCATCTCTTCCGGATTCCGGATTCCACCTCTGACATAATTTCTTCCATTAGCCAAATTTACAGCTTACAGCAGTTGAACCATACAGCGAAGAAGAAAAATACGCGATGATGAGAATACTCGTATTTAACGATTTTTTACTCATTTTGATCGTGACATATGGGCATTGATTTAACACCGAGCATCTTCAGCAATACATCGATATCGTGCTCTCTTACTTTCCACGTACTGTATTATAAATCACGATCCACGTATCGAACTGCAAAGCACCGATATATTTTATAAGAATATTGGTCGCGCAACAAATTATAAATCTGTGCCATGATTGCTGCCACAGTGCATTGGTGAAAAGGTACCTGTGTCTACTCGTTGCTGCGATCAAATAACAACCTTCCAAGGTTAAAGGCCACCTTACAGAGTTGTTGATTGCTGTGCAGACCAGCTGAGAAGTACGAGACGGAAGATGTGGTACCTTACCTACATTTATGTATAATATACTGCATGAGAAATTGGCAGCATAATATTTTCCCCGTGTAAACTGTTCAAATGCTGTATAATTAACTACATCGTATCGCTATATCTGTGACTTTGGGAAGTAGATATTAATATTTAATTTGCACCCGGTCATTATCCCGTTTTTGGTTTAATATACGACCTTGATACTGATGGCATTTCGTTTGGGATGAACAATAGATACGAGGTGATGCTGATGGGATCCGGACGCAACACACGTGCGTGCAGCCTATAAACGTGCCATTAAAATGTTCAAAATGAGGAAAAAATTTACATATTATGAGCTACGTACCTATCTATACGATTATTGACTAGAGCACAATACGAGCGACAGTGATTTAATTTTAATCGACGTTATGTAGTTGTACTTAACGTTATGTAAAATTACGTGGTAATTACATCGAATGGCACGACGACGTACGAGTATGCATAATATGTAATTGTACGAGAGTTATCATTAACCTAGTCATTTGGTCAGTCGAGACAGATATAAATTATACAGTAGAGTACATTTATGCCCGAGACGGTACGAGCAGAAGGTGTAATTAAACAATGTCACACAGTCTTGTAAAACTGTATACGCCGAAAGGTTGACCCGGCTAATTGTTTTAGTCGCAGTGGCATAGTAATGATTAGTCGACGGAAATTACTCGTACATGTACGTGAGGACAGAAGACAATACAGTTTACAAGTGTTCGGCTTCAGATCAGACAGACAGGAAGATTTTGAGATCTTTATTGTACACATATACAGGGTGATTCAATATTTTCACAGCATATTTCGCTTGATTGGTGGCTGGTGGGACTACTCAAAAAAAAAAAACAAAAGGCTGTGTGGTTATAAAAAATCGAGAGGATCTCAAAATTTGCCATGGTAGCAGAGCAGGATTATTCCATGGACGAACCGTTTTTTACCCAAAGTCTTGCAAATTTACTTAGAATTGTTCTGTAAACTCTTCTTGATGATCAAGTTGAAGAACACCATCCTGACACCCCTCCCTCCTTCAGTTTAGACCAAATAATATTAAAAAATTGAAATCTTGTGGCATGTCGACTGTATTTGCTTTGTTTTCGATGGCGCTGGTTTAAAATTTCAACGCAATTTTTCGATACAAGCTCCCTGGAAGCTCTAATGAGCTTCAAATTTCAGAAAAAATCTAAAATTTGTGTGTAGCATATGGCTTGCTGGGGTTTCCAGGAGCTTTCATTTCGAATTTCGACTTCATTTTTTAATACAAGCCTCATAGGCCTCACAAAAAGCCACTATAATTTTGGTTGACTAATAGTTTTCTGGGTTTTTATATCAACTTTAAAAGTTTAAAATTTAGAATCAGCTCCTCTGAAAATCCAGAAATAACCACATAACACCCAAACAATTTTTCAAAATGAGAATCTGGAAGAAATAATGTGCATATGACTTTTTTGCACGTCATCGGATGGTGATAGCGTCTGATTCAGAATGAAAAACCGCTGCTTTGTATTCCCACGACTTTGAGTGGGGGGGGGAGGGTACGACGGATGAGATGCTCAAGTCCGAAGTATGGGAGGCGTTCGATGGGACACCCTGTATATCGCCGCTTTGATAAGTGAAGCACCATACACATTGTTGAATGTACCCAGACACAAGTTAATTTACATATTATGGTACGCGAATCGCCGGTTCATGCTCTATTTGATAGGATTTATAATGCGTGCGATAGGAGTATCGCTTCGCAGCGAAATTCCTCTCGACTTTATACACCAAGAACAGAACAGGTTTCAGAATTAACTAACTGTAAGGTAGACTGTGCTTTTGGTTGTTTTTTCGAGTAAGTATCGCGAGACGAGTCAAGAGCTTTGCTGTGGCGCTTATGGCGATTCAGCGTGGTAATTGGTGCTGTTGAATGGAGACTGTAGCAGAGAGATAGTAAAGATAGAAAGAGAGAATAGTACAGAGAGCTGTTTAAATATGCGCGGAGACGGCTCGTGGCTTTTATCATGTCTAACGGATCAGGTTGGTTTGGTCTACGTATACTTATTCTTATTCATTCTATATAGTGTAGCTAAACGATACCATACGCCCCTGCTTCTCATTGTGAATTGTGTATCATATTGATCCCTCTGCTCTCTTTGTACCACGTATACATGCGGTGTAGCTTTAAGCTAGGTAGGTGTTACTTTACATATTTACGATGGCGTTATTTTTTTACGTAGGATTGCGAATGCGTTTTAATCAATCACCACCGCGTACCACGATGAAAATATTGCGAATGAATTATCGATATCACCGGAAATGCGGTACCTACTGAGACCGAGAAGCGAGAACCGTTTTGAACAACTTGTTTGGTGGTTTCGCCCTTCGCGTCCAATCTCGAGTTGTTCTTGACATACAATTTGTTTTTCGCCGGTTCGTCCGACTGCGACCAATGTCCAAGACCGTGTTCTTTTAGCACGTTTTATGTGTTGTACGTCGTGTCTTTTACACGCGGTTTTGGTTGCGCCTACGCTGGTCGCAACAGCTGACTTATTTTTTTCGTCTCGCCGTTCTATGCGAAAGGGTGAGTGATGTGAGGTGTTTTTTTTTCTATAAAGATGTAGATTTTCCACTGCGAAGTGTATGGATTTTGATGAGAGATTTATGGAAGAACCGTTGGTGAAGATGAGAGGAGCCGGTTGTTTATTTCTTTCATAACTCGATCTTTGTAGGTGTTGGGTTTCTGATGTAAGCCTGTACTACATTTTGGATGGAAAATCCCAAGCGAAATGGTGGTTTGGTGGGAAGGTGCAGAATATTTACCAACTGTCGACTTCAATTTTCCATCGAAAAATTCGATTTTTCTTTTTGTCTAATTTCCAAAAGGACACATTGAGGATGTTTTTTGAACAGTTTTCCCCTGTTATCCATTAAAAATGCCTAATCTGTTAGTGGAGGGGGGCTGGGAATCCAATTTCTTCCAATTAAATCGCAATTTTTGTAACGTAAAGGAGATAGGGTCGTACATGGGCACGAGATCTCAGTCTGCGAAAAGTATATATATTTTTAAAATATTTTTCTCATGTTTAATTTTGAAAAAAAATAAATGTTGGGTACTTTTTCATGTTTGAGAGTTACTAATGTTACATTTTTATGAATAAATTATAGTAAAATGCGTGGTATCTGTTGTGATGAATTTTAGAACGATTTTTTTTTTACTGAAAGTGAAAAATGTTGCAAAAATTGATTTTGCTTATTGGAAATCCTTTTCAAATTTCATTACAAATTTCCTTAACTTTTCAGTGTACGTAATGAAAACAAGCTTGATTTGACATTGAAAATTTTCATTACAGTTTTTGTGGGTGGTTTTTAATGGATCCGATTCTATCTTATTCTAGGAGTCTTATCAATGTTTGAAATCACAATTTTAATTTATTTATAATTTTATTCAGAATTATTTGATTTTTTTCTTGATAATACCTTTACTTGCCTTCCTGCTAATAATGATAAAATTTGCATTATATATTTTACTCAATTTTTATGATTCATCACAACAAGTTTTTGTTTTGGAAATTATTTTTATTGCTATTTTTACAATTTAATTTTTCATCACGCCAGTTGATTTTTTCCGAAATTGAAGAATTGTTGGGTTGAAATTTTCATTGAATATTTCCTTCAACTTGATTGGTGTTTGGGCGAATAAATTTCTGTTTGATATTTGGTGAGACTTGAATTTATAAATTTATCGTTTTTTCGCTTCTATTTGTGAGCTTTTGAAAAAAAAAATGCTCATTTGTGGAGTTTAATGTGAAAGCCTTTTCGAGAATTTTCTCCCAGTAAAATTGATTTCAACTTCTGAGAGAATTGTTCTCGATTTTGCCAAGTAAATACAAGTTTTCCTCTATAGAATCCTTCAATATCAGCCTCTTGCTCATTGTTCGTAAAATTTTCATTAAATTCGTTTTCAGGCTCAATTTCTATCGTAATACTACCGAACTTTCGCACGATACGATATGTGTTTTGAAAAAAAAAAGAAAATTCGCTATCTCAGAAATTTCTTGGCATAGAAATATTTCTACTAGAAAAATCTTGTAACTGAAATTGGTCAAGCACGAATAAAGAAGGCCGGGAAGGGTATAATGACACTCATATATATTTTTGTAGGATCGTCACACTAATGGAAGAAATTTTTATTGTTTTCGCCTTCGTATGGTCGTCAGAAGTATTCCGAGAAACTACAGTGGGATTATTTTCGATAAGAATGAGTAGAAATTGCCTGTAGTTGTGTGGAGGGTTGCGGTATACGCGACGTAATACGGCGAGTAGCCGGCTATATGGCGGTACAATATTTACATAATGTTGATGACCGACCGACGTCAAAGTAACATAGTCGAACATTATCAAAGTGACGATAAAAGCGTACGCGTACTAATATTTGAACACTGTGGACGACTCTATCTCTAGCTGTGTTGGTATTGTCGAAGTGAAAAATATTCGAAGAGAAAAAAAAACATTCATATGGGACATGGGTATACGTATATACTTACTACGTGTGCTTTGCATAGTGAAATGTTCTTGTCAGTCGATGAGACGAATCTCTCTTGTAGGATGGGCAGACGCGGGAGGACGTTGAAAAATGATTTTATATTTATCGACGTCATAATTACGACAGGAATTACTCGTGTAGTCGTAGCCCAGAAGTGCACTGTACCTATTCTTCGGTGTTAAGATGAAGCGCAGGATCACATGAGGAAATTCGGTAACGTAATTATTAGCATCGTGTATTAATGGAGAGAATGCGACGAAGAATATAAATGCTCGAGAAGTAGTCTATAAAACTGACGCGAATTATTCACCTGGTTGGGTAATACCTTCGATGATTAGTTGTGTTTACGAAATTGCCTATACTCGTATTTCTCTGCATGATGCCCATGCGTAGACGCAGAGACGTGTAGAGTGGGTAAATAAATCGACGATTTCATTAAGGAAATGAGAATCTAACTGACGATGGCGTTCGTTTACTACTTCAATTATAAATAAAGCGTAGGTACGTGTTTTAAATTGTCGAAACTGTAAGTAAGGTGTATTTCCATATCTTAACTCACCGTTGGGCGAGTACATCGGAATGTCTGAGAATAAGAAGTGCGTACTTATGAGTAAATGTCTTGGAAAAAATTCCTTTCGGTGATGTTTTGAATTGAATTTGTGGTACGACAGAAGGGTTACGTAACAATTGCAATTTTTTCTGTTTTTCTACCCTATGAAAATGCCAAGATCATCGCCGCCATCTCGATCGTCTCACAGACGTAATAAATTTTACCCCTTGTTTACCATACGGTATATAACTCTCAGGTGCCAATACGTCGTTAATTAACTTCCACAAAAGGATTTTACGATTGGTGTTGTTTTTCAACAACGATCGAAACCGAAGCACGGACGCCTCACGCCACATCGTCTTACTGCATCTCTTCAGAATGGTTTATTTTACGTTTAATTCTCTCTTCTGTCTTGTTTAATGCGAGTACTATACGTACTTCGGCGAGAGAGGCAGCGAATAGCAATTGCCGAACGACAACGACGGCGGGTACGTAAGCCGGTGCATAATTTCATGCTGAGTTTCAAGGTAAATTGCTGCATCTGTGTATTTCACTCGGTAGCGCAGCAATCCCAATGGCAAATTGCATTGAATTCAACTTGCGTGTTGTTAGGTTGATGAATTGTCGGCTTATGTAGTTGTACTATAGCCAGAGTCGTTGACTTTTTAGGTTGCTGTGCGATATTCGGTGCCTTATTCGCCACTTGTAGATAGTCTTGGCATATGACGTGTAAACGCGAATACAAATTCGAATTGTGTTGATAATACGCGATCGAGATCGTGATGTGATTTTTTTCTAAGCGTTTTGTGTCAAACTTATGACGAGTTTCCTGTTTGTGTGTGTCTCTGTTGTAGTATTGTTTTCATAAATTATATCGTATCGTAGGATTTTTTTCATGTTGGACTGCCACAGCTACCACGCCTTCATCTTACCTATACCAACGAATGTATCGGTTGCGGTTGTTTTGCTATGTACATTACGTCGATTGTCCAGTGTGTATTTGACGTAGGTGTGTAAAAGTACCGGTTGTCTCTGATGTACTACTGGTGCCAATATCTATAGAGTATGACTTCATAAACTGTAATAAATGCATGCGCGATTTATTCCAAGACGCGATACGGTTTCGTGATCTGGATTGTGTGCTAATATTGTGCCAAGAATATAAAGTTGTCGGGAAAATCCTGCTGAATTTAATCCAATCGCGGTTCCTTTTGTTGCTGGAAGGAAAACGAACTGATGGTTTAATTTTATACATGAAAATTTGCTTGTTACTGAAGAAAGCAAAAATTATAGCGAACGAGTCCCGAAATAATGCCCCTTTTCAATAGGGGCCCTTGAAATATATTGTCAAAATTTTTTTTAAGGCCCTCCCTAGATGTAGTGCTATTTTATGAGGAGATAGACTGGGAAATTTAATGTCCCCATTTATGCGTTTTCTCACTTACTTGGAAGATGATTCTTACTCAATTATCTTGACAGTTAGATTTTCCACGACGGTCTGGTGGAGAACTAGACCTTCTATCGTGATTATTGCAACTCCTAAACCACGACGACGCTCAAAATGAGATGACATCTTCAATATTTGAAAATTATGAAGAACATCCTAGTGAACTCTCGAAACTGAAATTTTTATTTCTTGAAATTGACAAAAAACAAAACTGTGAAGTACTTGAAAATTCAGTAATAAATCGATTTTTCCCCTGTTTACCAACTTGACTTCAATCAATTTTCCAAAAAAAAGCCAAAATTTAATAGAATGCTGCTGAAAATCAAGGTCAAATTTTTCGCCATTTTATCGCGTATCAGGACAAATTTTGAATTCAGTACAGAGAAGTAATGAAAAAACTCAATTTGGTGATCTATTCATATGAAGACAGAGGAGGAGAACAAAGCTAGAAAAAATACTCTCAAGGTGTCCAAAAGGTCATAGAGATTACCTAAAGTTCTCAAAAAAAAGTGAATGATAATTTGTCAAAAATGCAGAAGTTATTATAAAAATCATGGTTGAATTGCTCTCTTTACTGAAAGTAACCATAAATTGGTTAAAAAATTAGCATAAATTAAGTACATAAAAAAAACTTCGAGAAAATTTCTTGCAAATTTGTTGAAATGTAATGAAAATTGTTTAAAATCAGGGGTCTTCCTTACCTCAGTCTGACTGGAAAAATTATTTCTCGAGTTGGTGAAATTCGATTCGTTGGTTGAGAAACTTAAGTGTTTGAACTGATATGTAATATGTACCTGAAATTCTGCAAATGAGCTAAAATTAGTGAGTATGAGGAAGGGAGGGAGGGAGGGAAGGTAGGTATGATAGGTGTTGGTAGGTAGGTCAACAAACTCAAACCAAGATATAAGTGCTGAAATTCCTGAAGAAAATTGAAAATTTACTAAAGATTTCAAGACGGTCTTATAGCGGTTGTTTTTGAAAAGTTTGGAGGAAGGGAGAGAGGGAGGGAGGGAGGAGGTGAAAATGAAAACAGCCGTAAAAAAACTTATGTATATATTACCGATGTTTGTCTTCCAGTTTATCAAATTATGCTACGTAAAATAAGCTTCAACTTAGCATGGGGAATCTTTAAAATCTCACATCGTAAGTACACGTGTAAGAAAGACAGTGATGTTTAAGAACTGTCTACAGTGTGATCATTAATTTTAGATACATTTTTTTGCCTAAATTTATAAAATAATTACGCGCGTGGGCATTTATCGCAGAAATTTACGTCCGTGGCGAGAGTTTGTTTCGCATTAATATCATAGGTTCGCGTTTTCGTTGCTAACAGCTGGATTTTTTTAGCGCAAAATGTTAATTTATTTTTTGTATTATTATGCTGGGATATTTTATTATGTGTGTGCGTAGGATGCTCGAAGCATAAATTAAACAACACGATGTCTCCCTGTGCTTTTTTTCTTCTTGTTGCGCCGTATGCTGTATATTGGATGCGTCTTTTTTTATTCTTATATTTCGCGATTATCGCCGCCTACAATATTAATCAGTTTGTAAATTGTGTTTTTTTTCTCGATGTTACAGAAGCGAATCACGGTGACTCGGTATACTGGAATATCCAGCTGGACCAGGATTTGCTCAATACGATTATTTCCGTTTATCCAGAGTGGTTTAAGGGATTGAAAGAGGGTAGTAATAATATGGCCCAAGGAGGAGGTTCCTCTGCCGGTTCCTCTGCTACTTCCGTCGGCGGTAGTTCGTCGCAAACTGTGTTATTTCCAAGATCGCCACCTAAAGCTGAAGTGGACGAGTCTCCTTTGCAGAAATCTATGGATCGTAATAAAGAATGTGAGTTTTTTTAATCGTTATTTTTAAATCATACTGGATTATGTTCGTTTTTGAATTGATTTTCGTCTTTAAACTGAGAAAGATGAACGACTGTTGAGAGATGAATTTTTGAGAGAAGAATTCCAGTAAATTTTAACCTGATAGGGTATCTATAGTGACTAGAGAATGAATTCAGATTTCATAATCTATGGTTTTGACGGTAAAAAAAAAAAGAAAAAGAAAAGACCATTCAGTAATTTCTGCAAGATCTCGAATTCAGGCGGAGATGCGCTGCTACACATAATAATTCGAGCAGGTGTATTGGAAAGATGGATTACTCACTGTAGAATGTGGATTTGCGAAATATCGACATCTATCAACGAACTGGTTAGCAATTAATCGGCAATTATGCGACTGCGACCCTGGAACAGTTCATCTTTTACTTGTATAAACACAGCAACGACAAGCGACGTGATATACGTGTTCTAATTCGCGCGATCAACGACGCGGTCGTGGAATTGATTTTAATTACTCGTATCTCGATTCTCGCGAGTCTGCGTCTCGAGTTGGACGGAATCCGCCACGCAGACAGCAAAATGCTTTCGCCCGCTGACATGTTAATTAGTTATATACGGCGCGAACTCGGTGTGTAACTAATCGTTATCCAGTACTCGTATCGTAATTAAAAATTGTAGGTGGCTATCGAACCGAACCGGCACAGAATAGCGAATTGTTCGATAAGACAGCCAGATTTAATACAGATATCGTGGTGCGACGAACGTACCATTACGTTTTAGCCAGCGTAAGCGTACCTCTACCTATATTATTTAGGAACCGCTAAGTTCATCGACGTTGTTTGTAGGTCGCTCGAATGAAGGATTTTTCGAAAGTTATCGTAAAAGTTTATCGACGGGTCAAGAATTTCTTCATTGAAGCGTAAGGTACCTGGGATCATGCTCTATTGAGCCTCAGACCTATTACCATTTATTCCTCAAAGTGCGTGTTGAAGGATGTGGATTTTTTTTTGTAATTAGGACACTAAAAGATTGATTCTCAAACTAATTTTTTGCCATGATTTTAAGAAACTGAAAATTCTCAGAAATTGAAAATGATATTTCGAGTTATATCTTGGAATGGGATTGATTTTCATGAATTTTTCATATTTTCAAATATGTATCCATTTATGAAATCTTCCAATGTTACAAAGCTGCAGCCAAAAAAAGTTCATCCAATTTTCACTCAACTCCCTATCATAGTAAGAAAATTTATTTTTTCAATATTGGAAAACTTTCGATGAGTGTTTGCTACTGAAAATATGACAAAAGGCATAATATCATGTGATTTTTGAAGGTACCAAATTTTGTAAAGGAGGTGCCGAAATTGAGGCATCAAAGGAAAAATTTTCTTTCTTTTCTCTAAATAATTCTTCAGTCTCCAAATCCAAACTTTCAGGGTCAATGGTACGGTAAACAATATTATTTCAGTACTAGTCCTATTGGATCAGGGGGCAGCGGCGTTATTTTTTTAGATACGTTTTTATAATTTTTTTGAAAAACCATCAAACATTGAAGACTCATATCTTAAGATTGTCTAACCCCCCCAGCGAGAGTTCAAACTTTTTTTAAAAAATCGTATGATCTTTTGACGTCCACTGTCACGTATAAATGCAAATTAGTTGTTCAATTTCAATTAGATACGTGTGCCATCTTGAGGAGATCATATTTTGTAGGAAAAAAACTATCATTTTGGAAACTCCCAAACTTGACAAAAATGAACTTTGAGCTATTTTATGGCTTAAATGTGACGAGATGTATGTAGAATTATTAAAGACATCAAAAAACCACTTATAAAACGAAAAAAATTGAAAAAAAAATTGTAACTTTCAAAAATTATTTGAATTTTTAAAACATTTGTACCCCTCATTGGAGACATTGAACATTGATTTGAAAATTTGAAAGTTTTTTCACGTTTTATTGAGGTTATTTGGTCAAATTTTTCTGCTCGGTCTTCATCAAATTAAAAAAAAAAAAAAGGAAAACGACCGACCCTATTTGAAAACTTTTACGGTTAGATCTCAACCTTTTATTGACATGAAATTCACTTAGTTTTGGATTAAACCAGTGCTGCTTCTGCAATACCTCCTCCTCTGTTTCGAACACGATTTTTTGAAATATATAAATGAGGTGCCTGCGATTATGACTACCAATACGAATAACAACGCCAATCACCAATCACCCAAAAATAAAATCGTATTAGGACACAAGGTAGCAATCGGGCAGCATTTTAAAAATTGTCGTTTTTTTGTGGAAAATTCTGAACACATTATCACTTTTTTGCCGATAATTACCAAAAAGTTCTGCTTTTCGTCCACAAAATTTGAAAAATTTTCGTTTTTTACCAGAATTGCTGAAAAGTCTCGCTCTTTACTAGAAATTGCGAAAAATTTTCCTTTTTTCTTTCACCAACTGCCAATGTCTCACTTTTTTCTTAAAAAGCTTAGTTTTGTCAGCACATTGCTAAAAAGCCCTCGACTTTCGCTAAAACCATCATGGTCTAAAAAATTTCGGTTTTCTGCAAAAAAAATCCGAAAAGTTTGACTTTTCCCTCCAATAAGTAATTTACAAAAAGCTTCACTTTTTTGAGAAAAATTGTGAAAATGTGTCTATCATTTTTTTGCTAAAATATTTGTTAAAGATTCCTTTTCGTGCTAAAATCCTGATTGAGCTTCATTGTCAGATTTTATTCAGAACGTTTTGTTACATCATAATTTTATTTACATTAAATTTTTTTGAAAAGTTTTTTGTTTTTTTGTGTTTTTCTACGTTAAAATGTTTTGCGCGAGTTTTATAAGTTTTTTGGTTACTTCGTGATTACTTTTTCGTTACTTTCTCGGGCTCTTTTGGTTACCAAAGTTATTTTTATTTATTTATTTATTTTTTTTTTGGAAGAAATGGAGTACGAGTCCTGATATAATTATAATAAATGATGATGAATAATACAGAGTTATGATCACTATTACAACAATTACGTCTTCGTAATGATTTCGTGTACGGGTATGCGGATTTTTTTTTTTTTTCGAAGTATAGTTTTTCCTTATTTCTTACCTCCTGAGAAAAAGGCCTTCAAAATTTTAAATATTTTTTGAAATCTTCCGATTTCAAGTTTCTGTAATTGGATGAAGAGTAGTTTTCACTCCTTGAATCGTGCTTTGGAGGTACTTACTCAACTTAAGACTTAAGAGTTCCTCTCTTCGATCCAGTTGTTCAAAGAAAGGGTTAAAAAAAGACAGACGATTTTTCTCTCACACAACTAACATCTCGTAGAATCCTTAAATTATATGCTCGATGAATTTACCTGTAATGTTATACTTTTGTGACTAAATACCATTTGTCTTAAAAGTTCAAATGATCATTAAACGGCCCCACATTCTGGATCACTTGAAATTTGCACACGTGTGTTTGGAGAAGAAAATTAAAAATTCAAGGCGACAAATCATCACTATGTCAACATTACCTCACAGACAGTAAACAAGACGTAGGTCCAGGTACCGGGTACTCAGCACTTCACCATAACGCACCTGTTCGCATCCCCATTTCAATGATCTTGATCGATTCAATATCAAGATCGCTAACGTAAGCATATAATCGAAATACTTACTCGTATTTACGTTCGATTACCGCTGGCGTAAGTATCGGTATGCAAATTTCCATGCCATAAAGCTCATAATGCATAATTAACCGGGCGTGATAATCGAATGCAACAAATAGACTAGGGACTCCGCTCCTTACTTTGCCTTACGTCGGACACGGGTACCATCGTCGTCGTTCTCGTCGTCGTCGTCGTCGTCGTCGTCGGTTACGTCATCGATGCGGGAACATATGGGATGATCGAAGAGTCAAGTCGCACAAAATTGCGGTGCGTTTATAATACATAAAGCTCGTTCGTAGACGTTTCGAGTGTGTATACGTAAAATGTGAGTGGGTGTGAATCTAGTCTTTGGCGTCCTCGACCTTCACTCGGGAACTGACATGTTGTCATTATCTATGCTAAATGTCGGTTCATTAAGTAGGCGTTTGTTTTTATTTCCTTCGATACGTTTATATAGTACTTATATACTTGCGCGAGATATTAACTATATATGCAGGTTAATGGGTGAAGCTACATTTGACACGTTTTGTATGGTAATATTTTGTGATTTCTTAATTCAGGTTAATTCGTTAGTCGCGTCCGTATCGTTTTTTAAGATATTATGCCTACTCGAGATTCGAGATGAGCGAGGATTTAAATATACGAGCATTCGGCTTCGACGAAATTGAAACTGGTTTTATCAATGAAATTAACCGAGTCGCAGTCTGAGACGCGTGCATGTGTGGGACTAATCGAGGGAAAAATTGACTCGTGTCGAAAGCTAAAATCAGCTCGATGATTGATAAGCTGCTGAGATGCGCTTATGTTCAGCATACGTTCGTGAACATACGCTAAGAGATGCACTTTTTTATTTATTTTTCGTTTTTGGCAGTTGATTTATATCCCGGGGGTCTGTTATCCGATGTGATGAGAAAAGAGAAAAAGATCTCAGCGTTACATTCTGTCGTTTTCATTTTTTAAATACGAGCAGACTTTCTAGATTAATTTTACCATTTCTGCTCGGTTGGAGCCCTGAAGAAAACTTGGAAACGAAGGGATTACGTATACCCCAGACGTCGAAGAAGTTCTTGAAGTGGCATTTTCGAGACTAAACACGGATTAAATGTGTCGGTGGAAAGTTTTTATATTTACTCGAGTCTATAATTTATGGTCATTTTTGTGTTCAGTCGAAAATAGAGTAATTTTTTGCTCATGTTGGTAGGTGTTATTTTACAAATGCGCCTGGTTTGCTCAGATTGAAAATTCGTTGGGGTCATTTTGAAATTTTGTGGGAAAATTTCAGTGTTTGGTAGTATTTATCGAGTGGAAAATGTCAAAGTTTGAGCATCAAGTAGGTCTAATTATTACCTGTCGGCAAAATTCTGTTATAGTCTCGAAGCGAAAGGGTATTTTTAGTTTGAAAATTTAATTAGTCACCTTAGAAGTGAACGAAATAGGATAACATTGAAAATGAAATTTTCTCACTTGCATTATTTATTAGATTTGGAAATGTAACGAAAGTTGGAAAATTCTCGACGTATATAAATTTCAAAATTACGTATCTACGTACCTTACCAAATATGGTACCAATAATGAAGAATTTGATTAGATTTTGAAATATTTTCTGGTTTACAAAGTTCAGTAAATTGTTGAAAGTAAACCCTCGAAATATTCTAGCTTGAAAAGCATCGCAATTTTTGAGAATTTGAAAACTTTCAAACTTCATGAAAAATTAATCTTATATTTTAGGTCGATGAATTTTAAAATGCCTGAAAGTATTGCTTCAATGGTGAAGTGAAATTATTTTTCCGCGGAGTTGTTTCTTGATGTTAAAGGAGGCGAAGGATCAAATTTGTCTCAATTTATTTTATTTTTGTCATCATTTTGTTTATGTATTAAATTTCTGGAGCTGAACTGGAAATTTTACCTACCAACATGTCCTTGGGGATGAGAAAAGTTTCTGTAAAATCAATCTTAGAGACTGGAGATGAAAGAACAAAAAAATACGATTTTGCAATTTAAGTATTAACGTCCTCCATGTTTCTTGGAATATTTCATGTACTCAGAGTCTAAATAGAATGACCGAGAAGTATTGCAATTTCTCAAATCTTTCACCCTCCTCTCTAAAAATACAATATCTGATCATAAATTAGCAATTTTTACCTCATTGAGCCGACTCAATTCATTGTAAGAAAAGTCATAGTGGAGGCGGAGTGAAAGTGTTGCGATTAGTTCGGAATACGTGGGCAAGACGAAGGAAACGATCGATAATTAACCAATCATCACGTTATATATGTGTAAGTAGATATATGATCCCCTGTGGTGTATTTAAAAAAAAATGTAGAATGAAATAACCGAAATGGAATTGTGAAGGGAAGAAATAATTGGCATGTAGGAAATTATTTTGCTTATTATACGTGTGCTCAAATGGTCAACATAATAAGTATGAGTGATTTCCTGAAGTTAGCACTTTGATTTTTCCTTGATGAAACTGAGTTTAATCACCAGGATGCTCATAAGTCAAAACAGTCGTGAATATTGCTCAGAAATCATCTTCTGTAAAACTTCAGCGAAACATTTCTGAAATTTTTGGTACTCCATGGGATAAATATTGAGTACAGGGCTCAAATTTTTCATTGTTGTAGGTACGGAAGTTTGAAATTTCAAAATTGTGGAGAAAATTGATGCTGAAATTTAATTTTTGAAAATCAGCCAAAAAAATTAGCAAACTGAAAAAAAATCGAAAAATTACCTATTAACAAATTTTTTATATGCATTTCTGATTCATCTTCCGTATGATGTCTTATCTCGCATTGTGCAAATTGTTGAAAATAAAATTACGATTCCAAGCAAAAATTAAAAATAGAGGAAACGAACGTGTTCTCGATCAAATCAAAATCTTCGTAAGCTGATTCAAAGAGGAACTTCGTAAGTACCTCCAAGATAAAATTATTACCCAAGTTTTTCTCGAATTGAGCGATAATACACGGTGGGAAAGAAGAAAAAGAATTCCGTATAGGTAATCAATGCTGAACAATTGAACATACAACAACATTGCTCTAGTACATAATGTCGATAATGAGGAAAACTAATGATTCACACATCGAGTGTGTTGTTTTCGGCTTCTGGTACAAATACACATATTGCCCATTGCGGAACCAGCGCTGTGCAAAAATCACGTCTTCTTATCGTAATTTAATTACGTACTGAAATATTTGTCTCGAGAATTTAACGATTTATGGTACACGCAGATTATTGGACACGTTTTGGCATCGATGTCACGTTTTTTTTTCTCTCACTTCTTTCTCTGCTTTGCTCGATACGAGGTTTACGCCGCGAACGTATTTAGCACGTGTTTTATTACATCCTCTGTCCAAGTGGTAAAGTGCAGACTGCAGGCGTTGTTGCGTTAAGTACTTACTCGGCAATGCTGATGCTATAAATGCGATAAAAAGATGGCGAACAAGGGAATAGCGGCGATGCTTTGTTAATAATTAAAAACCATTCCGAATTATTGGCAATTAGGCTGTAGAAATAAATGAATACTTTACAAGCGCGTGTGTGCGTTTACAAAGTCAACGCAGCGCAACGATCAAGAGCAACACGTTTGCCTGCTCAGTTATGTGTGTTGATGGTGGTTTATCGGAGCAACAATCGGATGCATATTGATAAGTGCGGCAATTAAGAGATTGTTCGATAGGTTGCTAAACACAAGTTTATATGTTTTTTCAAATCAAAATTTATGCGATATGATATATCAACGAGTTATGGTAACGCCTTTACACGTGTCTGGGATCTCTATTAGCTTCGGGCTGCTCATGATGATGTGTCTTATTCATTTTTAGTTGAATTCTTCTCAGAAAGATGTGGCTAAAGTTCGAGATTTAGTTTCAATCAGCGTTGTTCTTTTGAAGGATCTAAATTCAGCATAATAACTCGATATAGGCAATACCCGATGGTAGTGCTATCAGGAATTATTTTGGTCCAAAATCGAATCCCATTTGAATGATAATAGTACTGCAGAGAAAACTGCTGAATTACATGAAAAAAACTTCAAAATCAAAGTTACACGAAAGTGGTGTTTTGAAATAGAAAAATGAACGATTTCTGCTTTTTCAGGGTTGAAAATACCGATGTCACGACTAATACGTTCATTTGATTTGAACCAAGTTACCTATATTTTTTTCGAGTTTTAACTTTTTCAGCCTCTCTTCGATGGTCGTGATTCCGGGAGTGAGTGGTATGGTTCAAAAATCATGAGTGGTGGGCTCTGCTCCATCACCATACAATTTTTCAAGGTGTCTACCGGCCCATCAAAGTCATCAAAAAGTCATCCTTTTTGCCAAAAATTCAGAAATTATTATAAAAATCATTGTGAAATCGATCTCCCAGTTGCTGAAAATTGTCATAAATTCATGAAAAATTAGCATAATTGAGCAAAATCTTGCGAGAAATGCTTGAAAATCTGTCAAAATGCCATAGTAATTATATAAATTGGCTGAAAATTGATGAAACATTGGAAATTTTTTTTAAAAATATCTCAAATAAAATAACAAAATCCGCAAAATTATCGTAGAGATAACTTGAAAGCTGCCAAAAATTGATAAAATTTCGGTGTTAGGTAATAGTGCCATCAACAGAACTCTGAAAATGTGAAATATCCTGACGTGATAGAATTTTTTCAGTGATCAGTGCGAAAAATTCTATAAAAATCACCCATCTCAAGTTGAATTTGAAATCAACATAATTTTTAAAAAAGATCGTCCAAAAATGAAAAGCTCATCCAAAAATCATTAAAAAAGCCGAGGCACCCTGTTTTTTTTTTAACGGGTTTTGGGCTTATTAACATGCATATCCTGGTAATGGAATCACTCGATCGGGCATAATCCGATTTCAGCGAAACCTTAAATAAGAGTCAAAACATCACAAAAATGCCTAAAATAACAAAAAATTGCGAAAAGTTGAGAAAAACTAACCAAACTATATCAAAATGGAATGTGATCTTTCAAGAATTTTCAGTTGTTTTAACGATATTTGAAAAAATTTTCAAGTAAGTACGAGTTGGTGCGACATTTTTTCAGTTTTTGTCAATTTATTGTTCAATTTTATTGAAATTATTTTGTCAACGTTTTAATTAATTCCCAAGTGATCATTGCGATTTTACAGCACATATTTTATTAAGTACACTTTATGCAATTTTTGCGAAATTTTGTCGTTAGTGGTGATAAAAATGTTTGATAGATTTTTCATAATTTTCACCAACTTTTTGTAATTTGAAGCATTTGTTGCAAAATTTTTCTTGATTCTTACAATCTTTTATCAACTTTTAATAATTTTCAACTGTTTTCAGACAAATTTTAAAACAATTTTTGCAAAATTTGTGTTGAATTTTGTCATTTTTGTCTTTTTTTTTGTAGATTTCAACGATTTTAAAGCTATAGTTTCATAATTAACTTCGATACTTCACGCACTTCTCATAACATTACATTTTCTTGTTGATGTAGTTTGATTAGGTTTTTGCTACTTTAGAGATTTTTACGATCTTTCTCTCATATTAATTTATTGCAATGTTCTGTAAATTTTTAGCAATTTTAAATTTTTTTCACAGCATTTTAGCTAATTTTTAGGTAATTTTTGCAACATTTTCGAATTTGATTCTGTAGGTCGGTATCTAATAAATGCTTCTAGACTTCCGAAGCAATTCATCCAGCTTTCAAGTGATATCACCGAAAAATAAAAATACTGCTTCTTAATATCGAATGCTGTAAATTTTGATTGAAATTTCAATTCATTTTAATTTTGAAATCGTTTTATTTTTTGAAATCATTGTGGTACCCATGAATTGAGTCATTCTTCATTTTTCAAAGTGTAAAGCATTCATTTTGAAATTGGAAGCGTTTGTATTTTATGGAAATTCGGCCTAAAATACTCTCTTCAACGCTATATTCCGAAATCTAAACCATGAAGATTGATCGGCATTCGTCTAGTTCCGTATATTTATTTCTGATCCGACTTAGCATAACGTAAAATTTGCTCCATAAAACAATAATTCATTTAGTTTAATGGGAGAATACGTGTATAATTTCGCGGTGCTCTTGGGTACCCGTAGGTTTTGCTTTTTCTCCGTCACCTGTTGGCTGTTGGCTTTTGGTATTTCGATCGGATGTAATGATACCGTTCACATGAGAAGGTTATTATTGCTCGATGAACTGGTTTAATGCGGTACGTGTGGTGAACGCGGCGGCCGGCGAGAGTGCAGGTTCAAATACGGTTTTACGATTACGTGAATACCGGATTAGTGTTCGCCTTTTGTTGTTTTATACCAGAGCGGTGTGCGAATTTATAGAAAAAGAATTAATTTGTTGTTGTGTATAGTACAAATGTAGGTACTCGGACCTTGGTCGCATTGACCACGAGGTTTAACCGGCGTGTGTGCTATGGCTGTGTGCTCAGAGTGTGAATGAAGTACTTACTCGAAGTACTAGTTACTATCTAAACAAATAAATATCTGTATTCTACGTAATACGATATCGTGTTCGATTTACGATACAGATTTGGAATAAACATATAATAATATATGAGAATTATAAACTCTTATGATATTGTCAGCGTTCTTAATTGGCACACCTAGTACATAGTGTCGCAGTCACACGCAGTGGTTTTGATGCAACATTGATCTTGTCACATGATCGAAGAGCCCGCAGCATGCGAAACGATCACGTTTTTTCGTTTTGTTTAGAGCCACTCGAAACGTCCAAGTCTGCTGAGTAAAATGATCTAGTTTCAATTAGCATTGAAATGTTGTTTTTTTCTCTATCGCTGTCTCTCAATTCGACTAATCGGACCTTCGAGGTGATTAGTGTATGAAAAATAGCGTAACTGTTTGGTACCATACCCGTGAACTATAGGCTATGTGACATAGTTTGATATAAACATTGATGGTGACGATCGACGCACATGCATCGGTGTATCGATAGGTATATGCCGGCATATGAACACAACTTTGATAAAATTTGTTTCGACACGAAGCACAAGCAGTACGATAAGAAAGAATACGTATGCTTACAAATGCCTTAAATGGATTTTTGGATCGAAATTTCAAAATCGTAACGATAAATGACGTAAAGGAAAAATCCGCACCATGTCAACAATAGCCTTGTACCCAGAGGCGGTGTGTGAATTTTGTGTGTGTAGGTTAGAAAAATAACCATAATGGTGTAAACGTAGGTACATTGCATAGATGTACTTCATAACTATGCAGAGATTAGATATTGTGCACTGTGCAGTCGTCGATCGAGTTCCGACATTGTTTTCAAATGACGTCCCATGCAAAATTGCGAACGCAGAGTCATATCTAGATATACATTGTACGTATATAGAGTAAAGTAATGTATGTATCAATACGTATACCTAGTAGCTTGTGGTGCCCGGGTCTTGAGTAGTAATAGTGGTGCCCGTGTATATGGAGGCCAACGTATTGTGTTGAAATTATGCCTTTTGGAACCCGTAGTGTTAGAAGTCTTAGTGGTGCCCATGTGTATTTATTAAAACTAGTAAATGAAGTGCCCAGCGCTGTTGCCAGGTATCCTTTGTTTTAAACGATTGATTTAATTCAAAGGGAATTTATTTTTCAGTTTTCAGAACTATTAAGAAGTTGTAGAATCTGGACATGTGCAAAATTCAATGATTTAAAAAAAAATGTTGCATAGCTGAAAATTCTTACACTGATACTAAGTATTTGATGCGTTGAGTAAGGATTTGGGGTGCTCTTGCATGCCCAATTTCAGCTCTCCCCTCCAATGTGGATTTTACCTTCCAAAATAACCATTTATCTCACGTTTTAGCCTCTCTATTGAGGCCCAACATTGCCAAATTTGAAAAATACAAAATCTGAAAAAATGTACTTGAAGAGCTGAAATTATAACCAGTGGCATTTTGAGGCTCAAAGAGAACACTCGATTTTTTCTTGCCCCAAATTCCAATTTTCAGAATTTTTCGTCAATTTTTAGAAACTTTGTTATCACGAAAATCTGGACAAAATACTCTTCATAACCAGATTGAGAATTGGCTGCACAAAAATCACCCACAATCACCTCTATGAAAAGACCCCAAAACCCACATGCCAGTTCTGCACGTCAAAACTTATGTCTGTCCAACACTTACTATCTCACTGTCCCCCCTTACATCAGGACAGACTATCCCTACAAATAGATGAAAGATCCCTATTCATACCAGATGACCCTTCTGAAATTGAAAAATTCTTAGACCTAATTAAAAAGCTTGACCTTAACAGCTCGATTTAAATCTCACATGACCAGTGTAAAAATCAAGTAATTACAAACACCCCAAAAAAAATCTAGTCTGTTTTTTGGCAAAGTTGAAAAATCCAAAATTTGAAATATTATACCTACGAAGCTGAAATTTTGAACAGTGGTCTTCAGAGACTCGAAGAGAACACTCCATTTTTTTCAGCCCCGAATCCCAGGTTTTAACCCTTCAATTGAGGCCCAACATTGCCAAATTTGAAAAATCCCAAACTCGAAATATCATACCTACGAAGCTGAAATTTTGAACAGTGGTCTTTGGAGACTCGAAGAGAACACTCAATTTTTTCCAGCCCCAAATTCCAAATTTTGGCCCCTGTTTTGGGGTCCAATATTTTTTGGACCTCTTGGAGGTGCCTTCGAGGTCTGAAATTGAAAGAGGCTTCTACCGGCATCCCAAAGAAGAACTCCACCAATTTTCAGAATTTTTTGTCAATTTTTAGAAATTTTGTAACCCACAAAAATGTGGAAAAAGTACTCTTCAAATCTAGTCTGTTTTTTGGCAAAAGTTGAAAAATCCAAAATTTGAAATATTATACCTACGAAGCTGAAATTTTGAACAGTGGTCTTCAGAGACTCTAAGAGAACGCTCCATTTTTTTCAGCCCCGAATCTCAGGTTTTAACCCTTCTATTGAGGCCCAACATTGCCAAATTTGAAAAATTCAAAATTCGAAATATTATACCTACGAAGCTGAAATTTTGAACAGTGGTCTTTAGAGACTCGAAGAAAACACTCAATTTTTTACAGCCACAAGTTCCAAATTTTGGCCCCTCTTTTGGAGCCCAATATTTTTTGGACCTCTTGGAGGTGGCCTCGAGGTCTGAAATTGAAGGAGGCTTCTACCGGCATCCCAAAGAAGAGCTCCACCAATTTTCAGAATTTTTTGTCAATATTTAGAAATTTTGTAACTGATGAAAATGTGGAAAAAGTACTCTTCAAATCCAGTCTGTTTTTTGGCAAAGTTGAAAAATCCAAAATTCGAAATATTATACCTACAAAGCTGAAATTTTGAACAGTGGTCTTTGGAGACTCGAAGAGAACACTTAATTTTTTCCAGCCCCAAATTCCAAATTTTGGCCCCTCTTTCGGGGCCCAATATTTTTTGGACCTCTTGGAGGTGTCCTCGAGGTCTTAAATTGAAGGAGGCTTCTACCGGCATTCCAAAGAAGAGCTCCACCAATTTTCAGAATTTTTTGTCAATATTTAGAAATTTTGTAACCTACGAAAATGTGGAAAAAGTACTTTTCAAATCTAGTCTGTTTTTTGGCAAAGTTGAAAAATCCAAAATTCGAAATATTATACCTACGAAGCTGAAATTTTGAACAGTGGTCTTTGGAGACTCGAAGAGAACACTCAATTTTTTCCAGCCCCAAATTCCAAATTTTGGCCCCTCTTTCGGGGCCCAATATTTTTTGGACCTCTTGGAGGTGGCCTCGAGGTCTGAAATTGAAGGAGACTTCTACCGGCATCCCGAAGAAGAGCTCCACCAATTTTCAGAATTTTTTGTCAATTTTTAGAAATTTTGTAATCATGAAAATCTGGAAGAAATACTCTACAAATCTAGTCTGTTTTTTGGCAAAGTTAAAATATCCAAAATTTGAAATACTGTACCTACTGAGCTAAAACTTTAACCAGTGGTCCTTGGAGGCCAGAAAGGAAGATTCGATTTTTTCAGTCCTGATTTCCAAATCATACTCTCCATTTTGAGGTCCAATTTTGGCAAAGTTGAATAATCCAAATTTTGTAATGATATACCAATGAACCTGAAATTTTTACCAGTGGTCATTGGGAGCTTGAAAAGAAGACTCAACTTTTCTCAGCCTCGAATTCAAATTTTACCCCCTTCTTGTGGGCTCAATTTTTTTTGGACATCTTCAAGGGACCCTCTGAAATTAAAGGAGGTTTCTACCAGTTTCCCAAAGAAGAGCTCACACAATTTTCAGAATTTTTCGCCTATTTTTAGAAGATTTGGAATTAGGAAAATCTGGAAAAAATACTCTTTAAGTACATACCATACCTAGCCTGTTTTTTTGCAAAGTTGAAAATTCCAAAATTTGTAGTAATATACCTACGGAGCTAAAATTTTTACCAGTGGTTCTTGAGGGATTGAAAAAATGACTTAATTTGTTTCAGCCCCAAATTCCAAAATTCAACCCCATTTTAGGGAAATAATTTTTTTGACCCGTTCTGGGGGGCTCCAAAGAGCTAAACTTGAAGGAGACTTCTATCCAGGTTGCAAAGAAGAGCTCCACTAATTTTCATAATTTTTCGGTAATTTTTTACAAGTTTAGGAATTACAAAAATCTGAAAAAAAGACTTTCACAGTCATTGAAAATCCAAAACTTGAAATACATAACATACGTAGTTACGGTGCTGAAATTTTTTCCAACGATCCCTGGAGGCTTGAATAGAAGACTCAATTTTTGTCAGCTAAAAATTCCAAAATTTATGCCCTCTTTTGAAGCCCAATTTTTTTGGACCCCTTCGTGGTGCTCTTGAGGTCTGAAATTAGAGGAGCCTTCTATCGGTGTCCCAAAGAGAGGCTCTCCCAATTTTCAGAATTTTTCGTTAATTTTTAGAAGTTTTGGAATTACAAAAATCTGGAAAAAATGCTCTTCAGTCTAACTATGTAGTCTGTTCTTTGATAAAAGTTGAAAAATCCAAAATTTGAAATTATATACCAACGGACCTGAAATTTTAACCAGTGGTCCTTGTAGGCTTGAATAGGTGATTCAATTTTTTTCAGCCCCGAATTCAAAATTTTACCCCTCCTCCCTCATGCTGTTGCAAACACAATTCCTCCCGATTTGTTTCGGGTATCTTTTTTCCTCATTTTTGTATTGCGCAAATGTTGAGTAAATCTTGGCCTAATTTGATGATATAAAATGGTAGAAGCTGAGTACTGAATATTCAAGATTGAAAACTAAAAATATCGAAAATGAGTGTTTATTACATACATTATAAAAGTATAAAATTCCGAAGCCTCCAAATTGAAGAAATGAAAAAAATATTCGGACAAGTGAAAATCTTTGGAAAATTTTTCATTTTTAGTCAGAATTCTTCTAGGTGAACCTCTTTTCAAGAAAAATACTTACATGTCTTGTGCTACAGGGTGCCCAGAAATATCGGGTACCCCTATAAAAGTTTTCTGCTAAATACTTCGGTTGGTCACAGTGAATGATAATAATGATAGCACATGATTGATTGTTGGACTGGAGAGATAACATTCCACCAATCATATGCATCTATTTCACGTTGCCAACCTATATTTTTATTGAAAAACTTTCTTTGGGGTACCCGATATTTCTGAGAACCCTGTACTCTTATAAGAGAACGTCTTGTAGGTACCTAATAATAAGTAACGAGCTTGGGTTACCATTATTGAAACGTTCGTTGCAAGTTTTATTTATCAACTGACAAGATAACAAAAAATACAAACTCAAGAATCGAACCAAAACAAAGATTGCCAAGTGGCCAACAATTTGCGTATTTTGCGACGTTCGCGACATTCCCGGACGAAAGAAAAAAAAAATATAAAAGAAATAATAAACGAAAATTAAATTTAAAAAATAATAATACATAAAAATAAAATTTCGCGACGTTCGCGACTTAATTTATTTCAATGGGATATAGTTTATTAATTGGTCTAACAACTTTAACATTATTTTCAAATTCGACTTTAGCAGATCTTATTAGATTATCTGCACTTTTGAAGACTTCGACGATTTTCCCTATTTTCCAAGATCCTCTTGGAGTATACTTTTCGCTTTCAACAAGAACAATGTCTCCAACTTTCGGAATCGAATCGACGTCATTTTTTCTTTTCTTTTCACAGTTGTTTCTCTCACGAAGACTCGTTAGGTATTGACATTTCCATCGGTTCCAGAATTCATCCAAAATAGCATTCGACTTTTTCCATAAATCGACTAAATTAACATTTTTACAATTTTTTAAATCGGGAATATAACTAAATTTCAAGTTTAATAAATCATTCGGCGTCAAAACATTGCGATCACTTTCACCGACATATACAATTGGGCGCGAATTTAAAACTGACATAGTTTCATACAACATTGTACGTAATTGATTACTCGATAATTTACTGTTAAATATAGTTTTCTTTAAACATGATTTAACCTGGGAAATAAGTCTTTCATAAAATCCGCCTTGCCAGGGTGCGTATTCTGGCAAAAGTTTCCATTCTATTTTACTACTTTTACAAAAATCAATCACATTTTGATCGGAAATAATATTTTCCCACGATTTTTCGAATAAAGTTTTAGTCAATTTAAATTGAGGCGCGTTATCACTAACAATCAGATTCGGTAAAGTACGAATAGCGATAAAATTTCTAAAAGCGAGTAAAAATTCCGATGTTGTCATATCATGTAGTAATTCTAAGTGTATTGCGCGAGTAACCATACAGGTAAAAATGCAAACAAATACCTTCTTTTGAATATGTCCATCATAAACATATAAATGACCAAAAGTATCAATACCAGAACAGGAAAATGGTGAACTTTTGGTGACTCGACATTTCGGTAATGGCGGCATCGGAGGGTATTGATAACTACCACCATCGTAAAATTTACAATTTTTACACCTTTTCAAAACTTTGTAAACAGTACTTCTGCCCTTTGGTATCCAATACCGTTTTCGAATTTCGTTCAAGGTATGCTGAACACCGACGTGGTAATTTTCTTGGTGAACTTTTTCGATTACCAATTGAGTAAAATATTCTTTTTCAGGAAGCAGTATTGGATATTTTTGACCATCATCAAGATCAGAATTGATTAAACGACCATAGCATCTTAAAACATTTTCTTCGTCTAATTTTACTCCCAATTGATTCTGCAAACGTTTCGGTTTTTTACTTTGAACTTCATCAGGATAATTTTTTGCTTGCACATAACGAATCCAATCAAAAAGGACTTTGGTTGTTTGTTGCGTTATATTAGAAGGGTTGACATTTTTTACGTAACTCAGCGTAGCGTCTAATAAATCATCAAGCGAACCAAAGGAATTACAATCAATACCAAAAGGCGACTTTAAGACAGGAGTAGTCACTAGCAACGCAGGTTCGAAGTCAGGTTCGACGAATTTTGGAAAACTTTCTGCTTTGGGCCACTCCTTTTCATCCATAACCAACCATTTTGGACCATTCCACCAAAGTGAAGATAACTCTTTTACTTCGCATCCACGAGTTGCAACATCAGCCGGATTATCAATTGAAGGAACGTACCGATACATGAACGATTTATCTATTTTTCGAACTATTTTTTCAACAAATTTTGGTAATAATTTTTTCGAGTACAGCCATGATAAAGCACATTTAGAATCGGACCAAATGACACGTTTTGAAATTGTAACAAAATTATTAAGTTGTTCATTAATAAATTTCATAACTCTATTACCAATAAATATAGCTAAAAGTTCAAGTTTAGGTATAGTAATATTATTTTTAGGAGCGATTTTCGATTTAGCAAAAATTAAACGAGTAATATTATCGACTTTTAAGTAAATTACAGCAGCATAAGCTTTAGAAGACGCATCCACGAAACAATGTAATTCGATTTCACGATTATTAACATTTGTACCAAAGAAACGATTAATTCTAAACGAATCGATACTTTCAAGAATATGTGACAGTTTTAACCACGAATCTCTCTCTTTGTTACATAGTTCCTCATCCCAATCGATTTTAATCATCCAAAGATGTTTGATAAATAGCTTAGCTAATAATAATACCGGCGTTAAAAATCCTAACGGATCGAAAATACTAGCGACGACTCTAATAACTTCACGTTTGGTAATTACTGAAGACATTTCGTTTAATTTATTTTTGATTTTAAGATCATCTTTTTCAGAATCCCAAATTAAACCAAGAACCGAAATAACGGATTTAGATTCCCTATCTTTAGGATCAATTTTTTCTCGTAATTCTTTAGAATTAGTTTGCCAATTCCTTAAATTCATTGAAGCGTCATAAAAAATTGTTTTAGTCTTATTATACAAATCGAGACTTTTGTTAATATCATTAATACTCAGAACCATATTATCAACGTAGAAACTTTTTAACAAAATAAAAATGAAATCATAATCATAATTATTCAGATGGTGATAAATTATCAAACTCAGTAGAGAAGGACTCGAAATTACTCCAAATATAACCGCTGTAAAACGATAAATTACTAAATTATCTAATGAAAATGGTTTCTTAATATCTTTTAACCATACAAAACGAACACAATCGCGATCTTTTAAATTTAAACCGATCTGCAAAAATGCCTTTTCTATATCTGCGACGATCGCATACTGACATAACATAAAACGAATTAATAACCCGCAAATATCTTCAAGTAATACACGACCACGATACATACATTCATTTAAACTTCGATCATTTCGAGTAATTTTAGCGGAACCGTTATAAACAATGCGTAAAGACGTACTTTTACCTGGTGTAATTACTTCATGGTGAGGTAGGTAGTGAACAAGTTCTGCTTTTTTATCCATAGATTCATTTACTTTTTCGATCACTCCTTTTTCTTCTTGCGATTTCATGATTTTGTCGTATTCAACAAGCAAGTTTTCGTTCTTGGAAAATTTTTTCATCTGAGATTTCAGACAGCCCAACGCCAATCCATAATTCGATTTGAGATTTGGTGGATATTCTATCCACGGCCAGCTAACGTAATATTTATTATCAACATATTTAATATTTTCATAAAAATTTTTTACCGCTATATCGTCATCAGTATTCTCAATAGGTTCTTTAATACCAATGGAATCCAATTCCCATAATTTTTCAACCATTTGTATTTCTGAAAACATTACCGCAGTTTCTTGTCGTTTTTCCATTCGACCTATCTTGAACCATCCGAACTTCGAATTCAAAAGCGAGGTATTTTCATCGATCATTACTTTCTCCATGATAATAAAATCGAACATGTAATCATTACCAATCAATAATTCTGGCGTCAAATTTTCATCGAATTCAGCGAGCTTGAAATTTTTAAACCTAGAATTCAACTCAACATTTGGCATATTCAATTTATTAATAATTTTCGGTATCGTATTCGCTGTAATTTTTACACGTTCATTATCCTTGGTAATTACATCCAATCTTACAACCTTTGATGAGATTTCCTTCGGCAATTCGTTACAAATTGTAGAAATTCTCAGCGTCTCGTAGCTCAGAGGTTTCAAATTCAATTGATTCGCTAAACGATTAGTGATATACGATCGACGAGAACCACAGTCTAATATTGTATTTACTCTTTCAGTAAATTTATTATTACTCACGTTCACCGTAGCTGTAAGTAGATTACCCTCTTCTTCCTTCGTCAAAAGATTTTCAGTTGTCGTTTTGGATTCGTTCACAGGTTCGGATTTTTCTTTTTGGAAAAGCTTGAAACAGATACTTCGATGATGACTTTTCCGTTTTTTACAATACACGCAAGGTTTATCTATAGGACAATCTTTAACTACATGATCTGGACTCATACAAACAAAACAAGAACCGATTAATTTTTTCTTCCTTTCCTCCTGAGTTTTAAAATTCTCACATTCGTCTGAATAATGATTCTTACCGCAATAGAAACATTTTTTCGATTTACCTTTATTATTATAAGTTAATAAATTTTCAGTAGTATTTCTAGTTTTATCATCTTTAAAATTACGCTGATTTTTAGGATTGAAGCCGTTTTCATTTGGATTACTATTAAAATTATAGTCTTCTCTTCTTTCGATTAAATTACCAATTTTTTCGCGTAAAACTTTCAAAGACCTTTCTTTAGAATCGATATTAGCTTGTATTATAAAATCAAAAGGAAATTTTTTCATAACTGTAGAATACAAAATTGTATTTTTATCGATTTCTTCGTTTAACGCTTCAAGACACCTCAAATTTGTCTCTAAAGTCTCGTAAGTTTTCTTTAAATTACCAGTCCAATTATTTGATTTAGGTAAATTATTTATCGTATTATAAATCAACTGAATAGTTCGTTTTTCATTTCCGTATTTTTCTTTTAATTTATTACACGCGATCTCGTAATTATCTTCGCTTATAGGAATACCTTTTAAATCGTTTTCAGCTTCTCCAATTAACAAATTTTTTAAATGTTTAAATTTATCTTCAGGTTTTAAATCAGATTCGTGAATAGAAGCAAACGAAGACCAAAATTCTTTAAAATTTAGCATATTACCATCATACTTTTTAATATCCAGTTTTGGAATTTTAATCGACCTAGAACCAGATTCGGAGTTATTAGAAATACTAGAGACTTGACGCTCAACTTTTTTCGTTTTAGAAAGAAACTTTTCAATCGTTATTTTAATTAGAACATAATCATCTTCGAACTTTTCAATAAATTCGTCAATGTTTACTTCTACCTCATCAAATTCGTTAATTAAATTGTTATAGTTTTTATAGTAGTCTTCAGTGAGACCTAACTTTACCTTCAGTTCAGACTCGTCAGTATTATTTTCATTTAAATTGTTAACATAATTTAACATTCGAGTCAAAGCTCCGCGAAGTCTAGCTTTACGAGACGTCAATATTTTCACTTTTTCCTCCGTCATAATAACGAAAATCAAAAAAATTAGTAACTTGTTAACAAGTAACATTTACGTTTCGCGAATTACAAAATAAATACATACGATTCTGCTACCATAATAATAAGTAACGAGCTTGGGTTACCATTATTGAAACGTTCGTTGCAAGTTTTATTTATCAACTGACAAGATAACAAAAAATACAAACTCAAGAATCGAACCAAAACAAAGATTGCCAAGTGGCCAACAATTTGCGTATTTTGCGACGTTCGCGACAGTACCCGCCTCTAATTTGAACGGGACGGCTATTTTGGGAAAGAATGTGGTCTAAAACCTCTAAAAACACATTTTCAGCTGCCCAACTCCATGTTTCGATTTTTGACGAAGATTTGAGAGACAGTTTTTGGTGATTTACCTATGCTTATCAAAATCAGTCCTAAAACTAATATTAATTCCCCAAATCGAAATTTCACCCAATTCCAGCCATTCTGGAGCCTCCAGCGCGATTTTTCCGTTTACGAGGAAATTTTGGAAATTGGCACAAATATCTGTATTCAGTTCAGAACCACCCCCCCCCCCCCAGATCGAAGTTCGCTATTTCGAGCCGTTTTTGGACCCTCCAGTGTGATTTTCTGAATTTGTCGTTTTTATTATGGCATACCATGATCATATCATCATTTTCAAAGTCACAAAATTCTATTAAAAACACTACTTCGCACTATGTTTTCTTTTCTTTGTTTTTTTCATGAACAAATATGTACTTACAGCTTACACACTAGAAATAAAGAATCAAAAGTTTAGGACGTGAATAAGTAATCACTTTCTGGAGCAAATTCAAAATTCTCAAGGAATTGAAAATCGCGTTGGAGGCTCCAGAATGTCGGGAAATGGCAAAAGTCACCCTCACGGGGTTAGTTCTGGACGAAGTACAGCAATTCGTGCAAAAATTTCATCGCAAACGGGAAACTGTTGATTTTTTGGATACCTATTTTTATTTTGAAAAAAAGCTCGTCAAAAAACCACTCTTGAGGTGTCCCTCCCAAAATCGGTTCAAATGTGGATAAACTCGTTAAACAGATCGAGTTTAACACACAACTCGATTTTTAGCTGCCCAACTTCATATTCACGCCTTTTGAAGCATACCTATTCAAAATTCTTGAAAAATTGAAAAATCACACTGGAGGGTCCGGAATGGCTGGAGATGGTGAAATTTGGATTTGAGGAATGAATATCAGTTTTAGGACTTATTTTGATGATTTTTACTGATCAACAAAGTGCCTACTTATTTTTTTAAAAAGCATAAATCACAAAAACAGTCAATCCCAGTTGACCAAATGCTAGCAAATTTTGTGCTAGCGTAAATGGTGCCGGAATTTGAGACACTTTTTTAAAAAAATGCTAGCAAATCAGTTGCGATTAGGTCGCATTAGAGTAGCAGAATTGCGCACAAATAGCTACTTAGCTAGCACGTAGCTGGCACAAAGCTAGCAAAAAGCTAGTATTTTGTTGGCACTTTGCTCTGCATTCTGTTACGTACATGCGACCAAATCGCGACTGATTTGCTAGCAATTTTTGCATAAAGTGTCTCATATTCCGGCACCATTTACGCTAGCGCAAATTATGCTAGCAAGAAGCTAGCATTTTGCTAGCGTAGAAAAACTTTGATCAGTAAAGTAATTACCATTAATTAATTTTTAAAAATTCTGGGTGTTTACCTTTAACAGGTGGTACTTTTCCAGGAAATTCCAAAAATTAGGCGACTGTCCCAGCTCAGAGGTAGCATAACGCTAGCATCTTGGGATAGTATAAGAAGAGTGATGTCACTCTTCTTACTTTTCAACAAGATACCACCTTGAGCTTATATTCAACTTGATGACACACTTTATCTAAGAGTAGCAAACTATACCATGAGAGAGATCGACGCTAGCAATTCGCTAGCATTATGCTAGCGCTTAGGTTGAAAAATCTCTTTATTAAATAAAAAATGAAATTTTTTTTTTAAATAGAAAAATTGTCAAAATTTAAAATTTGAAAATGAAGTATCAAACAAACCATGAAAATGAAAAATTTCAAAAACATTTGAACAACATTTTAGTCCACGGCAAAGGGGACATCCTAAGGAACATTTTAAAGCAAACTCGCTGAAAAAAAATTGGCCTTACTTACAAAATGGCGGCAATTTTGATTGAAAGGTCAGCCGAAATCGCAGATTTCGCGTTTCAACATAGGACGTGCACAAAATTTTTCAAACCTTACAAAGGTAGATCGAAAGATCATGCAAAAATTCATCACCTGTCAAAATTTCAAGTGGTAAAGTACCTTTTTCGATTTTTGGTGAATTTTCAAAAATCAAATTTTGGCCAAAATGTGAGAAAAAATCAAAATTTTACCAAATTGACCAAGAAACCTGACATTTGAGATATACCCTATTTTCGACATGCCAAATCAATGGGAAACGGTTTCAACTTGTTTTGAGCAGTTCTGGAGCCTCCAGCAGATTTTTGAAACTCAAATTGAAGTTGTAAAGCTCAAATTTATTCTGAAAACTAATTTCAATACGCTACGAAGTACTGCAGGTGAATTTCAAGTCGTTTTGGAGCCTCCAGCGACTCTTTGAAAATTCCTGAAGCCTCCAGCAGATTTTTGAAACTTTAAATTTTCACAAAATTTCATCAAACTGAAATGGAGAGTCGAAATTCATTCTGCAAACTAATTTTAATACGCTACGAAGTCGACTGCTTGTGGATTTCAAGTCGTTTTGGAGCCTCCAGCGAATTTTCGAAGGTTGTATGGCGTTTTTTGGAAAATTGGAATCTCCTAAAAGTAGCTGGAAGCTTCAAAACCATTTGAAACCTGCGAAGTAAATTTCAGCTTGCCAACTCCAATTGATTAATTAATGTTGTGGGAATTTCAAGTTTCAAAAGCCTACTGGAGGCTCTAAAATGACTTGAACCCACCTGAAGTCGTCTTCAGAGGGTGTTAAAATTGGAGTGTAGAATAAACTACAGCTTTCCATGTCCATTTGATGAAATTTTGTTGTCCCCTTTAAGAAAAAAGTTGCCCCGGAAGATCGGCCGGGGGGGGGGGGTGCAATTACTCCTATTGTCATATGCAGGAATATTTTTAATGATTTTTGTATGCGCGCTGAGGGATGGAAAAGATACTTGCTCGCATTTTGCTACAATAAATAACGCAGAAAAAGGTTTATCGGTGAGAAATGCGTAAGATCTGGTAGCACGTTCCTATCATTTGACTACAAAGAAAACGCCAAGTCACCAGATGCAGAAACTAGAGATATGCTTACATTTTTCTAGAGCCAGATGGCTAAGTAAATGCTAGCTCAGAGATGCAAGAATATTACCTGAAGTTTCCTATCATAAAACTGTGAGCAGGTACATATTAGTCAGTGATACGCTGGAATTAAGCGAGCAGGTATAGAGTGAGGCAAAAGCTAGCTGAGATATGCGAGAATATTGCTTGAACTTTCTTGGCATAGAATTGCAAGCAAGTATCCATCAGTGATACGCTAGCATCAGGCGAGCATGTATGAAGTGAAGTAAAAGCTAGCTGAGATATGCGAGAATATTGCTTGAACTGTCCTAGCATAGAATTGCGAGCAAGTATCCGCCAGTAATACGCTAGCATAAGGCGAGCAAGTTAAAGTGAAGTAAAAGCTAGCTGAGAGTCGCTGGAAAACAGCTCGAAAATTGCTAGAATTGAATTTGCTAGCGAAAAACTGCAAGAAAATCGCTTACTTTTAGCGAGATAATTATTGCTGGCCACAAAAAGCGAGTAAATTGCTAGCAACTTATCAAAACGCGAATAAAACGCTAGCTTTTTGCTAGCATGTGGTCAACTGGGATTTTGATTTTTCAAACATTCGCCAAAAATTGAGAAATGAATTTGGGCGGCTGAAAATTTGGTTTTGGGATTTTTACTTTTTTAGACCATGTTCTTTCCAAGAATTGTGGTCTCATTCAAATCGGAAGTTGGACACCTCAAGAGGCTCCTTGTTGGGTATTTTTAAAAAATTATAATTTCCTGAAAACTGAAAATGCTAAAGTTATGAAAACAAACTTTTTGCATCATCGAAAATTCAAGAATAGTGTTTATTTTAAGTTTTCAATTTTTCACGGTTTTTGCTCTTATTTTCTCAGACCAAAGTTGGAGGGTAGAAAAATGAAAATAATGTTAGGTATTTTACTTTTGACAAATTATTAATTTTTGAAAGCTTTTGCCCAAGCTTTGCTTACGCTTTCATTCCTATTTAAATATTATTATCCGAAAAATATTGTTGACATTTTTAAATGCTGAAGCAATGAAAATCAATTTTTTGCATAAGTTTTTTTACTTCTTGAATCATCAATTTTTTAAAGCTTTGCTCTGGCCTGTTCAAACAAATTTAAATTCTACAGTGCAATTTTTCAAAAAAATTTGAAAATGAGAAATTAATCTCAGAAATTGAAGAATCATAACCAAATCAATACCTACAGGGTCGGTGCTTGGTAACAGGGCAAAAAAGTGCAAAAATAACGAATAAATATGAGAAATTGCATTCATAAAATACCAAAAGCACAAAATTTTGGAATTAAAATTTCTTACATTAAAATTTTTTTTTTGAACTGCACAAATTGTAAATTTTCTGACGCTTTCGCTTCGACCTCACTTCACTCACGGAAAATTGAAAATGTTCTGTTCTTTTTTCGAATTCGGTTTTCAAAGGCCAAAAGGGTAAAAAAAACCACAAAAAGTAATAGGAAAAATTTGTGAATTTTTGAAAATTTCTTGTCATGTACAAAAGCATTGTTTTTGAACATTTAACATGCCCCTTCCAAAATTCACGCCTGAACAAGTTCTCAAAGTAATAGTGCATAAGTATTATTAAGTTGCTGTTTAATTAGGTGGGAGGATTTTTTCTAGTGTTGTGTGTTAATCTTAATTTTTTTCAATTTTCATTAGGTATGTCAGAAAATATAATAATTTGGGGTGTGATTCCAATTTTTTATTCTTTTTAATCGAGAGGGGAGCAGACAAATTTCAAATTTCTTAGGAGGCAGGGGAGAGGGTGTCTTTTCATCACGCTCCCCCCCCCCCCATTTTCAGACACTTGTGCACACCAACACTGCATAATTCGAAAAACACAATCATGTTGGTCTGAAACAAAATCACTCACAAAAACATGAGGTATTGAGGAACTCGATTAGGTATAATATGAAAATGATGAGCATAGTGCTAATCATGAATCTTTATTGCTTTCACCTTCCTGTCTTGTCATCTATAAATAGAATTGCTATGCCAATGCTGTGTTGCCCAATTTCGGGCACCACAATGCAGGTATTTGAAAATCACTGAAGGGCACCACATTAACCTTTAATACAAATTTTTATATTAGAAGGCAGCGCCATCTGAATAAAAACATCAAACACTATTTTGACTATAAGTATATAAAATTAGTCCTTGTGGTGCCCACCAAAAATTTTGTATTTTTACGTTAGAGGGCATGCTGATCAATTTCCGCTATTTTAAATGAGAAAACCTTGTGGTGCCCGATTCGGGCACCTCAAGCCCACAACTGGGCACTACAATGACTACCTATACTTAAAACGGGCACCACAATGACTAAGATTAAATCTATCATAATTATGCAATTATTGTTTAAAAATGTGCAGGTGCATTTGCCCATCTGACGAGGGAACTATTTGAGGTGCTCATTGGAGATTTCAATGGGAATTGAATTTTGCAAAATTATGAGTTCTAGAGCCCTCGTAACTAAAATTTTTGAATGCCAATTGATTAGTTAATTTTGCAAAAAAAAAAAAAAATCATCTAAAGTAGCCACTTTTTAGGACAAGTGCAATATCTTTGGAGAATTATGATATCGAGAAAAATTTGTGAAAATCCATCTACTGCGAAGTACTGAACTGAAATCCTACTGATGAAAGTACATAGATAGAAATTAGAAACCAATTAATAGAAAAACTCAATCTGAACATTCTAGATGAATTTTCTATCAGGGGGAAAGATAGGATGCCGGGAAAGGGTCTATATTACAAAAAAACAAAAAAAAAAAAAAAAGGGTTTTCAACTGACCAAGTAGACGACTGACCAATTAGACTATTCAAATGTATGCACTCGACTTTAAAACTTCAAGTTCATTTTTCAGGGGTTTCCGATCATAATTTCGAGCTACCAACCAGATATTCGAATTTGAGAGCTTAAAATTGTATATAATGAGCTTGAAAAGCTCAACTTCATTGTTTCCATCAAAACAATAGTTTTTGAAGGGGCGCCAAGTGCAAAAGTTTGCGTCCTAAGAAATTTTCAATGGGACCTCTTTTGTAAGAAATTTTGTGTTGAGCACTTTTTGTTCTGTAATTTTTTTTGTATCGTGTATATTTCTGGGATGAAAATGCACAAAAATCAAATTTGGAGTTCCAAAACTTCATGAAAAAATGATAATACGAAAAACAAAATAAAAAGAAAGTCGATGAACATTTTTTCATTTCAGTTTTTGTCTTAGAATTTCTGCGAATAATCCCATTTTTGGAAAAAAAATCATATTCTTGCTGCATCGATTTTTTTTAAAAATTTTATTTCATTCGTTTTTTCACCTCGGGTAGTTGGGGGGGGGTCCGCATATGGCCGGCATTCCTCAAGAGGTAAAGGGGAAGTTTTTTCTAGGGAAGAGTTAGTTATTCAAACTATTCATAGAAATTCTGACAGAAATTTAACATTTTTTCATGTCATGTTTTTCATTCTTATTTATTTATTTGAAAGAGGAAAAGGGTCTTTCTTTAGACGAACATGAAACTTGAAGAATCAGGGAAGGGTTTGTTTGAAATTAGGGTTATTTGAGGGATTTTTCTGATCAGAAATCGCAAATTTCTGAAAATTGTCGCCGATTTTTCTTTGACCAACATTTTAAATTTTTTTCAATTTTTGAAAGGCTCCGTACTGGGGAGATTGCTTGGGGAACCGGTGGTGATTTTTAATTGAAAATGTGGCTAGTTATTCAGAAAAAATTGGGTGCATAAAATTAAAATTTTCAAATTACACTTTTTTGATTTTTTTCAACTTAGGAGGCTTTTAGCCCAAAACTTGATTTTTCGCCGGAATGCAGAAATTTTCAGGAATTAGTTTCATAAAAACCAACAATAATTTTATAAAGATAGTAGGTAGCTAAAAAACGCCAAAAGACCCAACGTCCACTCCAACTTATGTGGGAGTTTGCTACCCTAAAACTTTATCCTTGCGCCGTCACGAGTAGGTAAAGTACACACATTTACTCATACACTATTCAACGCAGCTCTTCTCTCCTCCCCTCGGCCCTCATCCTCATCACTCCGTCGCAAATTCTAAATCCGTGAATGGAAAGTTTTCTAAAGTTGGTATTATTTCTAAACAGAATGTTACCATGTGGTTTCTTTTCAAACAAGAAGATATAAAAGCTATAATTTTAGATGCTGCTCGTGTATCTTGAGATGTTTTTCAGCCCGACGAAATTGTAGGTACGTAGTTGTCGAGAATGCTGCAAAAGTTTTTTTCCTCGTGTTACCTTTTCTTTTTTCTATCAAGTTTACACAACTGATGCGTTGACATTTTCAATGTCGAAGTAAGAGTAATGTAAATGAAAGTGAAACATTTTCAGGTTGGGTTTTTTGCGTAGGTAAGTAAAGTTTTCCCGCAATGAAGGGTAAGTTTGACAATAGAATTGAATGAAGAGTAATCTGTATTTCTAAACGAATCGTGTGAGAATTTTCGCAATATTTGACCCATTTTTCTTCTCTTCCACCACCCTCAAGTCTTGTTTGTATTCAGTGTTTACAAAGATAAATTATGAATGTTTGTTTTTTTTATGTTGCATTATTATTCCATGAAAATAATTTCAAAGCATCCGTAATTTCAATTTAGACCAACTTCGCTGCTTGAGGTGAAAATTTTCCATTAAGAAAAAAATTTGGCTTAAATACCCATATTATACATTTGACGCCGAAGTATGGCCCAGTACACACAGCAAATGAGAGATCTCTACACTAAGTACACATAACGACGCGATTTTCTGTCATTCAAACGACCATTGCGGTGTTCACGAGGGGGCCCCGGTAGGCGATTAACACTTGAAAATTATGGTAGAAAATTTACGATTTCATTCGACCTTGGTATCTGCCAGCTCTTGACGCTTGGCACTGCCGCCTTTGAGCGATAAATTCAGGATGCGCATGGACGATTACGTAAATGCTTCTACATCAGCGACTGAAAAAAGAAAAAGAAATAAGCTCGATAATGATAGCAATGAAGAAAATTAAATACTCGAGAATACAATATCGCATAATGTACATCTTACTCTTCTGTCAGCCCCTGTTCTTTTCTTTTTCTTCTTTTTTCTGCTGAAAATAAAAAATTCTATGCTGTTGAAATACATATTTTATTAAAGAGTACGATGCCGCGGTGCCCTTCGGTTGTCTCGCAAGGAGAAAATTTTCCCAATTGACAAAAATTTGGATAAAAATGCTAGATAATAGCTAGCTAATCACGCTACTATTGCGCTAGCGCACTAGCGTGATTTTGGGACTCTCTGCTAGCTTTTTTTCGCCAGTGTTTCACGCTAGAAAATCACTAGCGAAAAGCTAGCGTGTTCGTTAAAAGAAAGCGAGCCTCAGCTAGGAAAAAGCTAGCAGAAAGCTAGCGTTTTGTGCAGTTTTCGGATTTTTTTGAGCGATAAAAACGCTAGCAGAACATGTTGCTTCTTTCTCAGCTCGCTATACGCTAGCAATCCACTAAATAAAATAATAATCACCCATTAAAGTCAAAATTTTATTTTCAAAAATTAAAAGAGTGGGGTTAGGTACCCTCAATTTTGAGAATTTCTTCACGTCTGAATTCCCCTTATCACAACGAATTTTTTAAGACCTAATTTACCTACGAAAATTTTCCTACCTAATTAACGGGGATTCGAACCAGCAACCCTATGTTCCTAACTACCTACGCTTAACGACATGGCCACGACGGAGATATTTGATTCAGGCCCTCCAAGTATTGATTGTGTATCACTGTACAAGTTTGTAATGTGGCATTTATTGGATTGCAGTGTGTGAATCAGTGTTTCTCATTGCAAATTTTTTAAAGAAGAATGTTCATTATCAATCATTTATCTATAAATTGAATTTTCAGTTAGGTAGGTAGACCTACCTACTTAAAACCTCAATAAAAAATTGAAAAATATCCATCATAGTCCAGGAAAGTTGGATAAAAAAAAGGGTCATTGGGAAACGTGAGGTAGAAAGTTTAAAATTGGTATACCGGTCCATTTTTATGTGCTGAACACGAATCCGATGAGTCCCCGCTCGTCCCTGGTGAGCGTTCTCCCCTATTGTGGATCTAAGCCCCCCAAACCAGTTTTTTGCAATTTTCTCCCCCGCATTGCATTTTAGCGAAAAATATGTGGTTAGATAAAAGAATCTACGTCAAATTTCCGATCTAGTTATATATCAACTTTCCTTCCACCCCCAAGGGGGCCGGAGCTGGAACCATTCAAATGAGAGGGGTTGTCTAAAAAACACAAAAAAACTATCGGCGCATAGGAGGGGTGAAACGGCCCCCCGAGAGCGTTCGGGTTGATACTAGCATGGAAAGTGGGTACCATCGAGAAGCTACCGCGTGAAAAATTTTAGATCCACACCACCTCCTCTTTTTGGGAACCCCCCTTTTTTGAAATTTCAATAACACTTTTCTCAGCTCCATTTCAACCGATTTTGAAAATTTTTCTGGAAGTTATGTATATCCTTGGTAGGTATCTCCACAAAAATTTTCAACCCTCTCCCCCCATATTTACCACTCAAAATGGCGTTTTTTTCATTTTTTTATGCCTATTAACAATCAAGATTGCGAGGTACAATTTTGGAAACACGTTTTTTGGATGTATTCTTGACCCTCAGACATCATATACTATATTCGAAATTTTTGCTTTGGTGCGCCGTGGTGAAAAACTTGGAATAATGTATTGTAGGGGGATGGGGGGTGAAATGGTAATTTTGAGAAAAATGATTATCAATGAGTAGGGTATCGTTTTCATATGATTCAATACCGCTGAGCACGAATATGACCTCAGATTTTCTGCTACACTCACCTACCCCTCTCCAGAGTCCCTCAGCCCCCCTCAATTTTCACGATTTTTGAAATAAAGTTGTATTGATGACATTGGTTTTGTTGCTATGGGAAAATTACATAAGTGCATTGTTATTGTACATAAAATTTCTCGTAGAATGAGCTAGAGCACATGACTCCCCCCGAGGGGGTGGACCCTTGGTTTTTTTGCTACACAGAAAACGTTACAAATCTGTATGTGTACTGCACTGTATAGGTATACAGAGCATATGTGGCATAATAATATTCATGATAACTGTAACTTGAGTGCGTATGAGTATGTATTTTATAATTCAATGACTACCTACATGAAAAATCACGAGAAAAAAATATGGTAACGAAATACTGATAAAAAAAAGTAAAGAATGTTATGAGGGGGAGCCATGTGCTGTAGCTCATTCTACGAGAAATTTCATGTACAATAACAATGAACTTATGTAATTTTCCCATAGCAATGAAACCAACATCTCAAAATAACTTTATTTCGAAAATCATGAAAATTGAGGGGGGCTGAGGGGCTCTGGAGAGGGGAAGGTGAGTGCAGCAGAAAATCCTAAGTCATATTCGTGCTCAGCGGTATTGAATCATATTAAAACGATACCCCACTCATTGATAATCATTTTTCTCAAAATTCCCATTTCACCCCCATCCCCCTACAATACATTATTCCAAGTTTTCACCATGGCGCACCAAAGAAAAAATTTCGAATATAGTATATGATGTCTGAGGGTCAAGAATACATCCAAAAAACGTGTTTCCAAAATTGTACCTCGCAATCTTGATTGTTAATGGGCATAAAAAAATGAAAAAAAACGGCATTTTGAGTGGTAAATATGGGGGGAGGGGGTTGAACCCAACAATGTTTCATTAAAATTTCAAAAATCCAAGGGCAGGGGCATTTTATCTATTTTACTCTGGAATGCCCTTTGAAAACAAAGACTATAACCGTAATCATGTGATTGTGACGTCATGCGTCATGAGTAGGAAAGCTAGCAAAAATTCACTCGCAGATCGCTAGAATTACACGAGCAAATCTAAGCATTTTCAAACTAGCTCAAGTGCGCGAGATGATCGCTTGCTTTTCGCGAGCATAAAACGAGCAAATCTAACCATTTTTAAAGTAGCTGAAATGTGCTAGATGATCGCTAGCTTTTTGCGAGCATCTGAAACGCTAGCTTACAATCGCTAGTAAACTGCTTGATTTGCGTAAGGAAGGAAATGTTGCTAGCTGGAAATCGCGAGAAATTCGCCAGATAAACGCGAGTCAGCGAGGTAAACGCGAGGTTCCGCTAGCAAAACGCTTACGATTTTGTCAATTGGGTTCAAGAACATTTGAGTGAAAAAATACATTAATTTGGTACTTATGATGTTGGCACTGGAATTATATGTATTTCATTTGGTAGAAAACATTTTCATATGATTGTACTCTCTTTCACTTTCTTTCTCTCTCTCGTGTAATTCGCGTATACTTTTCGTAACACGATGGATTCTTTTTTATTACACGCGGGGTCGTGTCGGGATTTCGTATTCGTATGACGTATGTACACTACTCGTACTTAACATTTTGGGTTCACTTATGCCAAACCTTGAATGTCGAATGGTGGAAATACTCGTATGTTGTATTGTTTCCGCGTGTAATTGTGAGTTTTGATGATGGAAATTCGCGGAATGCGGTTTAACTGTGTGAAAATTTCTGATGTTCTGGGTGTACACAAATTTCGCTTTCAAGTCCACTCTGCGGTATACTATGGAAAGGATTCACATCTCGTATAGGTATATCTCTATGACGATGAAGATGTTCGTATGGTTAATCTTGATTATAGGTACAACGAAGAGATAGCGATGGAAATGGCGTACAGAGTTAAACACTGAGTTAAGAAAGACTCGGCGTTTGTTTATCTGCCGTGAAGAAAAACTAAATGAAAAGTTGTTTTAACGAGGATGTGTTTTAATGGAACGAATATTTCGAGCTCGTCAGTGTGTCTGTTTATTAGGCGAAAATAGAATTCTGAAAATAGTCGCTCATTTGCAATAATGATTTAGTTTTTAGGTTTGTATGGGATTTAATATGTACGTGTCCCCGTGGCCCCATTTACACACAACAGTCGAGTAAAAAGTGTATAAGTAATGGGTTAGATCAAATTGCACATGTGTCTGATCTGCTTATCTCGAGATTTCGGAAAATTCCTACGAATTTGAAACCGTCAGAGTAGAATTACTAGCTAATCTATATACGTAAATCAGCTGATTAGCGTTAATGTTTTTTATTTTTATTTTGTTGCAGCTTTGAAAGTGAAGTTGATGCTGCGGCGTCCTATAAATCAACTTGTTGCTCAAGGCATCATGCCACGTAAGTTTTCAATATTTTTTTCGCATTATTTGAATTTTTCCCCGTGGAATGAAATGATTTTATTGACGTGTGTCGTACGTGAGATTTCAAATGATGAAAAAAAAATTGTGTTCTGTTGTTACTCTCATCTGCCCGATTATTATGTAGGCCACCTAGAACACTGTGGCGTTAATTGATGCAATAAATTTTTAATTCATTTAATTTATAATTTACTTCTATAAAGACCATCTAACGAACGATAAGACCACCAAAAATTAGCAGGATTACGTGTAGAAATTACTCGAGAGTATAGGGTATTGGTGAATTTGATTATGATTTCTATGAAGTGGTCCGAATGTTGGAATTTCTCGGTGAGCCCAAAAATTTCAATGTTGTTTATTTTGGTAAATTTTTGAGAAGTTTTGCTACTTCAATAAATCATGAATTAAAAATTCGGAGGTTCGACATTATTTTTGGTGAATTTTCGTGATATCAACATGAAAAATTATTCCCTTCTGTCATTGAATTGATCGTCATGCTTCTGTCTGAAGTCTGCAGAAAAAATTCAAATTTTTTCATTGATTTTCAATTACGAGGGAGATAGGTATTCAACCGACAGAAACATTTTTGAACCCGATGCAGCCTCATCGGAAAAACTTACAAAAATATCACCAGCCAAAATTTCAACTACCTGCGTAGTGAGTACTATAAAGTACATTTTTCAATTTTAGGTGAATTTTTAAAAATTGAATTTGAGCCAAAAATGCGAAAAAAAAACATAAATCTACTAAATTGACATAGAAAAACTGAAATTTGGTGTATACCCTATTTTGACCCCCTTAAACCGATTTGAAACAGCTCTAAGCAGTTTGAATAATTTTGGAGCCTCCAGTAGATTTATGTACTTATGTTGAAATTTCCACAAAAGCTTATCCAACGAAGTTGGAAAGCTGAAATTTGCATCAACCCCAATTCCATCGTGCTTGAGTTCGTTTGAAGTGGTTTCAAGTTGTTCTTGAGTCTCGATTTTAAATTTTTTTAAAGCTTACCAAAATTTGAAAAATGCATTTTAGCAACTTAAATGTTGACTGGGTATGTATTTTTGTATGCTCTTTCAATATTCCTGTAGGTAGGGATATAACTCTTGTTAGACTGGACTTGAAGATTGATTTGGACATCAGTACTATGAACGTTAGATTTTCAACTGATCCAATCAATTTCCACATGTGTAAGCACTGAACAGCTTTAAAAAAATATGGAAAAAAATTCTGGAAATTCCAAATTGGTAGAAATTCTTGATTTAGAAGTCCTGAAAGGTCAAAGACCTGATAGATTTTAAAGAAAAATTACTTATTCGATTTTTAAACATTTTACGTTTTCAGTAGAAAAAATTTTAATTTTTTATGAAAAATCTTGATTTTTGAATTTGAAAGATTTTATTGAGAATCGAAAAATCATTTTTGCCAGCTGAAATCTTGGTTTTGAAAATGTTTTTGGTTGATACTTATTCGAAAGTTGAACTTTTCTTGAAATTTAGGCCAGATTCCTCCAAATGATTCTCTTGTGAGAAACAGTTAACTTTCTGTTGAAGAATTTTTTTGTGTTCAGAATATTTTGAGCTGAGGTTTTTTAAATTTATTTTGGCTGAATTTCTTTCAATTTTGTGAAATTCTGCTCAATATGAATTTCTTATCTTTTTAATAAATATTTAGGTGAGATTCCTTCAAAAAATTTTAAAAAACATATTAATTTTCAAACTACATTTTTATTTTTTTAAGAGAGGCACTTCAGTTGAAATTCTCTTCCAAAATTTGCTTCGTCGTGATTATGACCTTCAACAACTTAAAATTTGTGATTTTTTTCAACTTGTACTTACTTGATGTACTCGTATTGTGGTAATTTTAGCGAATTTTACCATTTTCCCCCCTCTTCTCTCAGCTTTCTAAAAAATCACGTTTTCTTGTCTGTATGAGAACCACGTGAAAATCAATTGTAATTCAGACATTGTACAGAAAGTTAGTTTTTCCGATCGGTGTTTCTAAAACTACGACAAAATATTAGGTATTGGGAAGGTCATGATTTCGACAGTCAATGCTATTATCTGATTCAATCCCAGCTTTTATAGACCCTAATATTTTATGGAGTAAAATAAATATAGTGTAGGATAATTTTCAAAATTTTCAAGCTCTCATTTTGTAACTTTGTCTCAGTTAAAATCACTCATAAACCTGATATGAGGAAATATGCCTTCATCGCCTAAGCGATGATTAAATTAATCATCACCATAGAGATGATGAATAAAATAACCCCCTTAAACTGCAAGTTCGGTAATGTGTTAACTCCTACTACTGTGCTACTCCTACTACGTAGCTATAACGTAATCGCGCGCAGCAAACGCATAGAACGCATCCGATGCACCCAAAAATAGTATAAATAGAGCAACACGGACGCGAGCCAAACTAGATGTATTTTAATCAAGTTGAACTTGAACAAAGCTCGTCGCGAAGAGTGGTTCTTGGTCAAAAAGTGTACTTATGTAGATACGAGTAGATGAAGTCCTCTATAGGGCGTTCATCCCTTTTATTCAATCTTCGCCCACTTTTAGTGGTTAATATGTTTCTCGTTTTCGTGATTTACATTATCGTATACATAATTAATCGCGTTCACACCGGAAATCATCCGATTATGCTGGCCATCGATGATTATCCTAGAAGAATAGGTACCTCGTGTAATACATTGCTGTCGACCGGCCTAGTATTAGTGAGCCACCCTGAAAGAGACAGTAGAAGCGGACATTATGTGAGCCTTAGTGAGTAACTTCACCACTATTTCCGAAATTGCATGCAATTTCTAGGGTACTTAATTACCCATCCTCTGTAATTAACTAACGCGTGTCGTATGGTATAAGCTTGTGCATGTACCTATTATAAAATAACTCTATAGTTATTCTATACTCTTTGATCTTTATACCCATTTTAATATGTATTTGATTTCATTATTTCTGATTAACAATAAACATATTATCACTTTAGTGTAATTAATATGAGTTTTATTGGTAATTAGAGATTATTTCTGTGAAGAATGAGCTGCATGACTGAAACCTCTCCGATATTTTGAGCTAACCTGGCGAGGCGTAAATTCACTACCTTAGGGAATATTTCTTGACTCAATCACGTAGGTAGGAATTATGACAATAACCATCTATATCAATCTTGTCAGATCTCACTCTATCATATTGGCGCCTAACTTCCGCGTAATTCTTCCGAAAATTGCAAAATTTTCAGTCCGACTTACTAAAATACCCACCCTTAAAAATCTAAATTTTTTCCAAAATCTTCAAACTTTTCGATTTTTTCAAATTTTGTCAAACTCGAATTCCAAATGGTTCTCCTAAAGAACACAATTCGAGTGAAAAAACATGATTTTCCAAGATATGTTGCATGTCAAAATTGACTAATCACTTAGTCTGGCGCCTGACGTGGATGAACCTCTCTAGAAAAAATCATACATGCCACAAATCTTCGAAAACTCATAAACTAAAAAATTTAAATTTACCAAAAATTAAATTTTGATCTTTCTTGAATCCAAAAAGCTCGAAAAACGAGCATAATTCAAGCCAAAAATTACGTTTCAAGGATAAGCCTTTGACCTTTGAATCTCAAAGGCCACAGTGTCTTACAAAAATTAAATTTTGACCTTTCTTGAATCCAAAAAGCTCGAAAAACGAGCATAATTCAAGCTAAAAAATTACGTTTCAATGATAAGCCTTTGACCTTTGAACTCAAAGGCCACTGTATCTTAAAAAATTAATTTTTGAACTTTCTTGAATTCAAAAAGCTCTTGAAAAATGAGCATTATTCAAACTAAAAATTACGTTTTGAATTAATCTAAATTATAACCTTCCAAAATTTTTGATTTTTTTTTTCGTTTTGATTTTTTTTAAACTCTTGTACTCCACTAAAAATACGTTTTTTGCCTCGAAGTCTCGTAGATAGGTCTTTAGGTAAAATGATAGCTCATATTTTAGTGAGAAAAGTTTCAGTACATAATGCTTACTAACACAATGCTAAAATAATGTAGTATATTTCTATGTACATAAAATGAATTTTTCCAAACACTCTTTCGTGCATAAATTGCGAATAGGGGCAGGAAAAGATTCTAAAATACTTTTCGATTCATGATTTGTAAAAATACAAGTCCGAGTCAAAATAATAAATTCTTTTAAAAAACGAAAGTGGTTACTACTCACTGACCTACATGGTGGGTAGGGTTCCGCGGCTATATCATGCCAACCGAGAAAAAACTCCCTGCTGAGCAAGGTGTAAAACCTGACTAGTCTCGAGGGAGATAATTATCTCGAGAATCATGGTAGAATCGCGGTGCCCTGGTCACTGTGTGTTTCTAAAGAATATCATTCATAAAACAATAACCAAAATAAAATCTACGTAAAATTTTGGCTTTGTAAAAAATTAATCTCTGACTTACATGGTGGGTAGGGTATTGCAGCTATATTGTGCCAATTGAGAAAAAACTCCTCATGAGCAAGGTGTAAAACCTGAGTAGCCTCAAGGGAGACAATTATCTTGAGAATCACAGTAGAATTGTGGTACCCTGGTTACTGTGTATTTTCTGAGAACATTAATCTCGAAATTATCACCAAAATTTCATCTAAATAAAATTTTGAGATCACAAAAATAACTAGTCTCTGTCTTACGTAATGGATAAAGGATCGCAGCTATATTGTGCCAATCAAGAGGGCTTCTCCCAATGAGCAAGATGTAAAATCTGACTAGCCTCATGGGCGATAGTCATCTTGAGAATCACGGTAGAATTGTGATACCTCATTCATTATGCACTTTTGAAAATTTTTAAAATTCAAAAAATTCTAAAAATTGCTGTTCTCATAAGACTCTCATGAAGGATATTTTACTCACAGAGAATCATGGTACTCCCCATGAGCGATTGGTAAGTTTGTCTCCTAAAGTGAGTACTCTACCATCATGTGAGTCTAACTTTGAAAAATAGCAAACAAAAATTCTCAAAAAATAGCATAAAAAAAAAAATTTTTAAAAAAAAAAAACGTCTATATAACTAAAACAGTAATAGAACAAATTTTTTCAAACACTCTCAAAATGCAAAAATTTAGAATAGGGACTAGGAAAAAATTTTAGATAAGACCATTAGACTCGCGATTCGTAACAGTACAAGTCCGAATCGAAATAGTTTAAATATTTTTAAATTCAATTTAATTGCTTCTTGACCTAACTAACTCATTTGTGGTGTATTTTTGGACATTTCTATGAAAGTTACGATGACGAAAATCTGAAAATACAACACAAACAAGGTGGAAATTCTTCCGAGGTTAATTTTGTTCCAAATGGAACAGATTAGCCATCTGACGAATTCGGACCAAAAATTAGGGCAAAATTGCTGTTTTATGCCAAGTCAGAAGATGAAAATCTGACAATTTGACAGAAAAATGCAAAATTACCCACAAAAAGCAAAGCATAAAACTTTGATCCTTTTATGCTCGTAACTAAAGTGTTCAAAATTCCAAAAACGTATGTATAGTTAGGTTGAGAAAAATTCACTCAAACTCATTCCTCCCTTATGGAGTTCAATGACAACTTGAGTGAGGCCACCCAGTTTTAAAATCATCAAAGTGTCATAATTTTGATGAAAATTTTTTGGCCACTTTAATTTAGTTATTCTATGTACCTAGTAATATTTTAACAGCTTGGTGTATGGGTAAAATAAGCAGTTCAGCTCATTTTATCCAGGTAGGTACCTAGAAACAAATTTATTTCTTGCTTTTTACAGACGAAAATCTGTAGAAAAACGGAATAAATTCAGCCTATAAATAGTTCGTTGATGTTCTTTCTGTAAAAAATTTTCTCAAGTTACCAGTGAGAAAATGGTCAAATAGCCTGCATGATTTGGGTTATTTGATCGAATTTCACACTGGCTACATTTTCTGTAAAAATGTACCTATCTGCTCACTCTATTTTGAATCTGTGTACGTTCAAAATTTCGAAAATCTAGCCCAAAAAGATCGTTGCAAAGACTCGAAATCTCCGAGGAAACTTTTTAAAAATCATAGGATAAAAAATATCTAAGTTCTCAGTAGAAAAGAGCGCGATCTTTTTCCATATAAAATGCATAGGTACCATACCTATAGAGAATCTTCTTTGTATCCAGCTCATATAGCTATATACACGTGCCTTGGCCTTACAGAGCCTTTACTTTCGAATAGGATTCTTTGTTTAAAAACTCCGAGCCGAAATATTCTCACGAAATCATAGCGCCAGTAAATAGTCATAAAAATTAATAAGCAAGAGACTCGAACATCTTTCGTTCAAGGCGTTGACATTTATTGCTTTAGCAATAAAAACTGTCACTATTTGGTCACTTTATTACACCTATTTAAGCAAAATATACAGAATCTTCTCTGATACCTGAGAACACCTTTTTGATATAATAAAAATGTCATCATTTGATTACATTTTTCTTACCTATTTTTTGGATATAATAAAAACGTCATGATCCAACTACTTTATTACACCTACTTGCTGGAGTATATAGATGCTCGGCAACGAATACGTAAACGACTACTGAATACAGCATAGATACATAAAGGCTGCCTTTATTTTCGTCGCATGTAAAAACTAACCATACTAATAGCCATAGAATTAATTGACTTAACATTTCAATATTTTTTGCTTTTCTATGCTGGCCACATGGGAAACTGGAGAATATTAACACGCAATATTTTAAATATTCTGCTTGACATTTTGACAGTTTTTGACAATTTATTACCATTCAATATTTTTCTGACATTTTTATTATTCTTATACCTACAAGTATAAGAAAATGAAAACATACATAAATACAGGAGCTAAATACTCCGATTCATTTTTCAAAATCTATTAATTTAATCATTAATCTGTCAGCCTGATTGTTCTATGCATGTGTACATACTAACAATAAATAAATACTCTGATTAATTTTTTCAAAATTCAATAAATCAAGCCATTAATCTGTCAGCTTCATTGTTCCATGCTTATACACATACTAACAACCCTTAAAATACTCCAATCAATTTCTCAAATTTATTGCTTCTGTCAGTCTTTATTTTTTCTATACTTACAAATAGAAATAAATAGAAATCACATACTAACAATAGTCAAATACTCCGATCCATTTTTTGTAATTAATTCATATTTTTTGATTGTTTTCTGACAGATTTATGTTTTTTACAATTCAGCCAACATACATATTTACAATATTCTTGCAACCATAAATTACAGAAACCAGACATTAATTGCTACAATTTCTGACAAAAATGTGACATCTTGACGGATTTATTGGTCAAAATAGGGATGATTCAATGAGTTTAAATGATCAAAGCCATAAACTTCATCCAAAAATGAGAAAAATGAGCTTGAAATAGACTTTTATTACTCAAAGCGGAGAAATTTAGCGTGAGAAAACACATAGAGCTTAATTCTCACGATCTTTTGTGGGAAAAGGACTACAATGAAGTTCCCACCAAACCTCCAGATTTCCACTTCTCTTTTTTGTCAAAATAGGCATCCAAAATCACTATATAAGCTCAGACTATCCAAACAGTTAGATTATTTTCTGTGTGACTTTTGCTCAAGTTAGACTTTCGCGTTGGACTTTCGTCTGCACTTAGTATTTCGTGATTCTATGAACACTCCTCCAGCTTTGAACACACGCAGTAGGGTGAGTAGAAAACCTTGTAAATTTTTTGAATTTCGTAAACGTAATCGGAAATTGGTTTTAAATAACATCAGTGAAATGGAACAGGAAAATAGCCAAAATTCCACTCACTCTGTCTTTAGTGATCATTCTCAGACATATGCTAAAGAGCATGTATATGAAGATATGAGTGACCTACAAACCCCAAGTGATGAAGGGATAGGTACCCAACAGTACTCTCGCCCCTTTGAACCAGAGCTTTTTAAAGATACTACCAATGAGCAAGTATTTGCAATTTTTCAAAAAACTTGGGACTGGAATGAAAAAATTGATGCCGAAGTAAAAAAGAATTTTGAAAATCAAAAAGATAAAATTCAAAATGCCACAAAGGTAGCATGCGAGGCAAAGGGAATTGGAATTTATGTCAACTCTAAACTTGCTGATCTTGCAACCCAAGCTCATAACAACCTGAAAAAGCGCAAGCTACAACACATGCGTCTCAAGACTCAATTCTTTCGCAATCCCAACCCTCTACTTCAGGGGCACAGGATGAACCCCCCAGCGTAATAAAAAGAGCAAGAGGTCGTCCACGTAAGAATAGGGCAATTGAATCTTCGTCTCAAGAGACTATTTCGACAATCGATGATAGCCAAGACAGTCAGGATAGCCAAGATTCTGACGATGAAATATTTTTGGATGCTCCTATGACGCTCCAAAATTCACCTGATAATGACCTCTCCAATGCTCAAAACCCATTGGACACCCCACCTGACTCTGTAATTCCAGAATCGCAACCCAGCGAAACTTCAAACGTTCCTAGGGCAGGGGCAAGTGCTCAAAGGCCTACCTCATTACCAACTAGGACACGATCTGAACGAGTTCTCGCTAGATTACGAACAAAACCAACGACACACTGGAAAAAACAGCTTGAGACAAAATTCCTAAATTACGTATCTGATAGCGACCAAGAGCCTATTGCTCGTTTTTATGAGATGGTTCCTGATGAAAAATCAGACGATGAAGGAAACTAACCATGGAAAACCTAATGCTTTGCAGAAAATCCACCACTTTTATCGTTGTGAATTGAAAGATGTACAAAATTTCCCCTATCATATGTCCTGCTACATCTTTCCACCTCAACAACAACCACTCATTAAGACTGAAAAGTGTACAAAAACCCCAAGATCATATGTCCTGATACACTTTTCAGCCATAACAAAAATTCAAAAGATGAAAAATAATCTCACCAATAGCTAATCATCGCAATTAAAAATTCGCAAAATCACAAGATCTAGGTCTTGTTACATTTCTTAATCACCCATATTTTTTTTTTGTTTGTTTTAATCACAACACACACCCAACAAGCAAAGCATTCAGGATAAGTCAGTGTAAATATTTTTTTTTGAGTCTTATAACCCATTCTACTATCCTATTATGGCATGTATACTTTTACAGATAGAAAATTACAATCTAAAATTGCTTGGAAGTACACCAAAAAATACCTTATCATATGTCCTCGTGCATTTCCAAGTGAAAACATTTTCTTTTCCTCTAAATTCAAAATTATATTCGATCATTAATTCATTTTCGTCCTCAGTACTTTGTCTACAAGTAAGTATTCTAAGACACTTACCAAGAACGATGTTTTTAACTCGTAATTCCGACCCTAAGTAAAATACAATCCTACATCACTTGGAGATATGCTAAATACTCTACCCTATATCCTTGCATACTTCCAAGTAATAATGCTCCTTTAACGTAAATGTAAAAATCACTCGATTTCATTATCACAAATACACACAATAACCGATTCCTTTTTATGTTAATCGTAGTTCTAGCCCTTGGTAAAATACACCACGGATACATAGCAGGTAGACGAACCCGGAACCCAACTGTGTCGTTTACGTACACAAACATCAACAACGCATCTTCACACCCCGAGTTTGTTACTCCAAAACGGTAAGCGAGTGTGACATTGACCCTACTACATCTCGTCAACACAGAGCGCAAACACCCGCATATGACAGCTGGAGAAGAATACGCAAACGAACCCAAATAAACATGTACACAGATTGGTCCGAGATTTGCTACCCGATGACTTGGGAAAAGAATACGCTTATCAAGTAAATTAAATACGATTTGCGAGTATTCCATGAAATAATTATCTTCTCAATAGCCCATATACCTATCTTCTTTTCATAAAATACGAATTCAAATACTCGCAAACATACCTAGATCTAGGTCCTGGTATGTTATAGAATGATATTTCTCCTAAACTTATCCATATAGTACACCCTTGTTCAAACACACCTTACAATATACCTACTTCCACTCAACCCAGAAATCATTTTTTTTTTTTTTCCTTTTCCTATTAAAATCTTCGACTCGTAATCGTAGGTATAATATAAGCTGTACATATATGTAACCTTAATTAAAAATCTCTCGCACACAGCATTTACTGCCCAACAACAGTAAATGCCCTTACGTAATATTCTACACAGTGTGTTTATTGTTTCAGTATACGCCACAATATGTAAATATCATGCCACTATAGGATACTGTACCATGTCCCCTAATAAAACCAGAACGATCTTCTCTAAAAATTGATAACCGCATGGTTCCCAGCGCAGCACAGAAGACAATTTTGGTCAACGGCGCGAGTAAATAGGATTGCTAGCTGCTCATAAAAACGTCAAATAAGTTAGTACCTCGTTAAGATATCAAGTAAGGTACAAAAATTCGAGCAACACCGGCAGCATTATAGATGAAATAATCGTCTACAGTGCAAGCGATAAGCCTGCATTACTTCGACGATTCATAGCGATCTCTACGAATTCGCTACTTTGAAAACTGAACGATGTGCAAAATTCCATGCATTTTATTCGTCTGGCAATCTTGATTTTTTTGTATAGTCAGCTTTTTTCGGAAAATTCAGTTCATAGAAACTTAGAATGAAGTCCAGACGAAGCGCTACCACATCCAGAGAAACCATTCGATAAAATAGTCAAAAGCCATAAAAACTTCAACAGACGGCGATACTTGTCACTCATATTTTTCTCTCTTATATTCGATTATTTTATTTTTTGATAATTACCTCGCCTTCTTATCTACTTCTCACACACAAGTGTTCTTACAATCATATACGCACCAAAATTTTATGGATTTGGAGGTGGGGACGATTTTTTTCATCTAGCTGTATCATCCAAAAAGATAGAAAACTGAAATAAAGGTGCTACCTTTTCTCGAATCTCACCTCATTATATGTAGTGCTGGGATCCACACGACACCTCTCGACTTAGCTGTGGTAAGTTTTGACTTTACTTTACCTATTCGATCCGAGTTTGCTTTATATCTCAACTTGATCTAGCTGGCTTATATTTAAGTAAGTTAGTTGGATCTTTTGCATCGAATTCGCGAGTGATTATTTGTATCTTTGCACCAAAATATTCAGTCTTATTATTTTTTACAATCTTTTCCTCAAAAATCCAGATTTTGAACACAATTTCACCTGATCAACTATTCGATCAATATTGTCAACTCCTTGTTGACAATCTTTCGTTTCAATCGAATCATTCAGCGTGATTATAATTTTGTATCGAACCTCCTTCGATTAATTCTTGAATTTTTCAAATAGAGTTTTCGGCCATCTTTCCAAAAATTCATTCGAATCTTCGAATATTTCCCTGAACCGCCTTCAATTCTTTCAACACCACAGTTCGATTTTTTCCCTAGAAATCATGTCGTATTGCGAGATTATTTGCGACCAGTGCAAGCTATCTTTAGCACTGCCCGGACCATTTGCAAGGGCAATTCATGACGATATCTACATAACAGCATGTAGGCACCTTTTTCATTTTGGATGCCTATATCGCTTGTATATAAATTCCACTACTAGAACAGAACAAGGTGCACAATGTGTCCCCTGTCCTCATCCGTCATGTAAGCAAATGATCTTAGGATCTGATTCTTTCTTTGTGGATCAATCCTTACGAATATTCCAAGTACTCAACACTGACTCTAGAGTCCAGTCTTTCGTAAATCAACTCGCATCACAACGAGATTACATCACACGTATCGAGATGGTGATGATTAACGAGAATATTGAACTAAAAAATCAGCTAGAGGAGTATCGACGAGAACACTTCAATTTAATGACTCGATACAACTTGCTCCTAGATCATCAGATAGGCAATCTATTTTCGAATATACGTCCGAGAATAAATTCCTCAAACAATCCTCAACCTTCTTCTTCTCAAACTGCATCCGTCATGCCACAATCTTCGACTTCAAATTCCGATGTACCGCAGTTTACATCTCCCCCACCACTGTGGCGACAATTTCAAAACTCAGCACAATCTTCTTTCGCAAAACCACAAGCTTCTTGTGATTCTGCACTGATTCAAAGACCAGAGCCTGTAGAGACCCCAATTCCAACGATTGTCACTCCTCGACAACAAACTGTACACGCTGGTTCATTAACCCAGCCCATAATCTCTCAACTCAAATATGTAGACGTAGTTGGAACACCTTCCACTTCGTCAGACAGCTCTAGAGCCTCAGGTTCCGGCATTAGTACGACTTCGGATCGCGTAGCTCCTACGACACTACGATCCAAAATTTTCCCCCCAAAGCCAAAAAAGGGCACTTCTGCTGACAAGCGCCTTTTTCATAAAAATTATAGAGCCCGGTTCGGCTCCGATTCAGCTGAAATAGAACCTTTCTATCCCATTAATTCGTACCCGCATGGCTTTACGGCAGCAGGATACGAAATTTTGGACGATGCTTATATCATCGTATTTTTGGCCTATAATATCCTAATTATGGGGGATGGACACGCTGATGGTATCGCAAGATACTTAAGTGTATCTAAACCCTATGAAAACCTGGTTGACATAGAAATGTACCGTAGAGACCTTCTAGCTTCTGAATTACTCTTATATCTCGAAACGTTCTTAAAACTCCCAAAACGAATTATGATGTCAATTGGGAATTTTGACATACAAAGAGGTACGTCATACGGACAATTCTTCAATATATTCCAAGCTATTATTCTATTATTCAAAAAACTAAAAGTGCAAGAACTCATAATCCTTCCACTCATCCCGCACAAGAAAGTCAACCAGGAACAATTTTCAGAAATTAACAGAGCTTTAAATTACGATTGGGAAAGAACTCTTGGAGCTAGAATAACTAGAATTCCACATATTTTCGAAGAATTTCATACAGATAGGGCAGGAATCGACCAATATGGCCCATTCTACCCCTCCAACCAATATGCCAACGTACTTCTAGCCCTCAGAAATGAGCTTATCCCAGACGTACTTCCCAGACACTCTACAAGCCAATCTCCCAGACCCCCTACACCTGATGTTGAAATCCCTCCAAATAATATTCTTCCACTACTACCATTGGACCTCCGAATTCCCAGAATTTGCTTGACCCCTGTTAAAATAGATCCTCCTCCTACCACGACTTCATCTACTAAATTATCCCAAACTACAATCCTTTCCACCCCCTCTACCTCTTCTTGTTCAAGCAGAACAGATCTAGTGGTGCAAAGTGTACAAATTTCCACCGAAAAGAATGCAAATAATCTCGGAAAGAAAGGTAAACCACGTCGTGTAGAACGTCGTAAACGCGAGGAGGAGGAAAGCTTAGTTCGAAATGTAAGACGACGCACCGATCCCATCGTGCGTATGGTAGAAGAAGCTATAGAGCAGGTGGAAAAAACCAGCATGCCGCCAGTTAATGTGCCACGCGACCGCGCGGCTCGTATGTTTGCTTCTGATTCCAGGTCATCTCTAAATGATCATCGAACACCATCACGAGATGATGAGATAAAGAAGGAGGAGGCTGAGAAAGAGACCAATTTGTCAGGCCAAAACCAGTAGAGCTCTGGACCTCTGGGATTGGATCGCTGTTGTAAAATTGTATTTTCTATATACTTATTAATTAACTATATTTAACCCTAGATTTAAATATAAAAGTAGAACATTACTAACGTTTCAGACTCTCATCTATAGACAAACTCCAACAAGTAAGTATTTTTTGAAAAACATACTAATAGTTTGCTTCCCCACAGAATTATTATGACTCAAAAACAACGCAGTCCAGAGTAATGATCCTATGCTAATTGACGACTTTGAGAGATGTTTGACTCGAAAAAAGCTGAGATTCATTGATAATGATACTGTCGGTGACTAAACAACTACAACTTCTCATCATACAATACCACTACTTCTTCAACAGAAATTTTCACAAACCAACATTATTCAATAGTTCATATTTTTGCATTCTTTACAATATTTGTCTTTTATATGCATTCATATTCAAATCCTGCATCATGTGTCTACTTTTATACATATAGTTTTATGCCATGCACATATATTATCCCTGTAGAATTAGACGAATATCTTAGAATTACGCAAAACAATAGAATTAAGCAAAATCCTAGAGTTAAGCAAAATTTTTTCTTTTCTCCATGAAACTTTACGCAATTTTTTATATTACTTTTTACATTTATTCTATGTTCTCTACAATGTTAGATTCATGTTTCTATGCATTTATTTTCATGCCATATACATATAGTATGCCTTTAAAATTAATCTTAGAATTACGCAAAAACGGTAGAATTAAGCAAAATTTTCGAAACTGTATGCACTTTCGGAAAGATAGGGCCGCATAATGTACAAACTAGAACACAAAGTGACATTAATCAACTTTTCTTAGCTTTCGAACTTTTTCAACTTTATACTTTTGGTCGTCACATCTGAACAAAAATTAGGGAATTAAAATTTAAAATCTGCAATATGACAATTGTAAAACTTTCCATAAAAGAAGCTAGCTTTTCGTCGCCGTCATATTTGCAAGGAATAGGAAATCTTCATAAATTTATAGGCCAAATTAACATAATGCTACTTAATGACCAAGAACCACTCTCGTTGGCAGAGCACATACTTCGCGTATTTATTCTATCCAGTTATAAGGAAAACCTTCAGTTCATACCCATTAAGGCATTTAGGATACATTTGGCTACATAACAAAAAGAGAAGGGCCATTTCGGAACTCAAAAAATTTTAGAATTTTCTGTAAAACACATTACCATCTTTCGATCCTGTTGATTGGTTATAAATTTGAGTAAACGATCCCTCATTATTGACTTCAAAAAATTATAGACACCTTTAGTAGTCAGGAGCATATTAACAACTTTTCCACTTCAAAAATCCCACCCTCCGACCCATCTCTTGAAAACCTGTCACCTCAAAATAGTCTGCAGATCAACGCAGCAAAGTACGGAGGGGCAGGGTGGTGGAGCCTCCCTTGTCTTGGAAGGGAGGGGAAAGCGGGGTTACGGCATATTTTTCCTCTTATTTTTCGTGATCCGTGCTTCCCCCCGTGACCTGCTGTAGGGGTCAACCCCCGGAAGGGCATATGATATGAGGAAATATGCCTTCATCGCCTAAGCGATGATTAAATTAATCATCACCATAGAGATGATGAATAAAATAACCCCCTTAAACTGCAAGTTCGGTAATGTGTTAACTCCTACTACTGTGCTACTCCTACTACGTAGCTATAACGTAATCGCGCGCAGCAAACGCATAGAACGCATCCGATGCACCCAAAAATAGTATAAATAGAGCAACACGGACGCGAGCCAAACTAGATGTATTTTAATCAAGTTGAACTTGAACAAAGCTCGTCGCGAAGAGTGGTTCTTGGTCAAAAAGTGTACTTATGTAGATACGAGTAGATGAAGTCCTCTATAGGGCGTTCATCCCTTTTATTCAATCTTCGCCCACTTTTAGTGGTTAATATGTTTCTCGTTTTCGTGATTTACATTATCGTATACATAATTAATCGCGTTCACACCGGAAATCATCCGATTATGCTGGCCATCGATGATTATCCTAGAAGAATAGGTACCTCGTGTAATACATTGCTGTCGACCGGCCTAGTATTAGTGAGCCACCCTGAAAGAGACAGTAGAAGCGGACATTATGTGAGCCTTGGTGAGTAACTTCACCACTATTTCCGAAATTGCATGCAATTTCTAGGGTACTTAATTACCCATCCTCTGTAATTAACTAACGCGTGTCGTATGGTATAAGCTTGTGCATGTACCTATTATAAAATAACTCTATAGTTATTCTATACTCTTTGATCTTTATACCCATTTTAATATGTATTTGATTTCATTATTTCTGATTAACAATAAACATATTATCACTTTAGTGTAATTAATATGAGTTTTATTGGTAATTAGAGATTATTTCTGTGAAGAATGAGCTGCATGACTGAAACCTCTCCGATATTTTGAGCTAACCTGGCGAGGCGTAAATTCACTACCTTAGGGAATATTTCTTGACTCAATCACGTAGGTAGGAATTATGACAATAACCATCTATATCAATCTTGTCAGATCTCACTCTATCAAACCTTTTATAATTGAATAAAACTCGTGAGATCTAGCTTCAGTTGCCAAAATTTCCGCTGGATAAAAACCGTTACTGGCTTCGGAAACTAATTTATTTTAATTAAAAATTTTATCGTGAAATATTTTATTACTTACCTCTTCGATTTCCGCTCGCTCCATTCCTTCTCGTGGAATGTCAAAATTGATAGCAAAATTGTAAATAACCTTCGTGACAACAACTACATTGGCTATTTCATTGGAATTCACTCGTGATAACATACGTTTTTCTTTATTTTGAAAAAAATGACATTTTTTTAATCAATTCGAAATTAAAAATTGATAATAGATCGCACGATAGGTGTATTTATTTATTAATTTCCCGTTCAATTATCATCAGTAAATTTGATTAGTCAGAAAATAAAAAGTCCCACGTATCATCTCTCTCCCAATCACACCACTCGAGTTGATTCGTTTTACATGTATGTTTCTGCAATGTTTATTTCAACAAGTTTTTTTCTTCTTTCGTAGAATTGAAAACCTCACCCACGATACATGAACAACGACAGAAGCTAGAAAGAGCGAAAATGGGCGATTTATTGAAGGCGAAAATCCAACAACGACCAGATCGACAAGAACTCGTCAGACAGCACATTTTAGAAGGTATGTTTTGTTGTGCTGTGTTCATCGTTTCGTAGACTATAGACTGTGATGCTTAGCTTTCAAATGAGTATAATAATTAAAGCCTATACGTATACGTAGCACGTCCTCGTTAACTTCCTCTTTCTTCCCCTATTTGAAATTTTTTATTAATCGTTTTAATGGGTTTTCGGTGATTTGGTTTGAAGAAAAACGACATTTTAAACGTGGGAGAGAGTTTATTGGCGTAATTTAGTCAGTTAACATTTTTTTTATTCGACGTGATGGCGAGAAAAAGTGAAGAGGAGTGATGCTGATGATGATGAAAAAAAAAAGAGTAAAGAGTACAAACAGTTTAACGGAAAAATCTGGAACAAAACATGTTTTTTTTATATATATGGGCGAATAACCCACGTGTTGCGATTACGCAACGTGCTTTTTTTCTGCGTGTGTCGCATTTTCGTCTGGCCCTTCTCCGAGGAGCAGAGCCGGAGCGTTGTTCATTTTAATAATGTGTTAGATTGTAAAATTTCTTAATTATTATTCGTTTTGACACGCGTTATTCAATTTATTTCGTGTTTTATTTTCAGCGGATGTAGGGCACGTTGATCCGTCGTTGGCAGAACGACAAAGAATGTTGAAAAAATGTCGACTGGTGGATTCTTTGAACGATCAACTATCTCATCGGCCGGGTCCGTTGGAGCTCATCAAAAAAAATATATTACACACCGAAGAGCCCATCGAAAGAGCAGTCAAAGGTACACGTATAATTATTTTAAAGGGTTTATTCGTATACCTCCGTTGTAAACATGAGCACGAATTGATATATTTTTTCTCTCGTTAAAAGCGTTATCATTCTTGAAAGCTCGCGTTAAATTTTTTTAATGATAATCGGAAACGACCAGACAAACGCAAATTTAATGTGAAAAATTTTTACACGGTACGTAACTGAAAATATGTTATTAAGAGAAAAATTAGCAATTTGGACTGTGACAGGTAGATGTAATAAATGATAGGCGAGATACATCTGGGCTAAATAAAGTGCCATGTTATACGAGCGAGTTCTAAATGAACCGTACGTGTTTTCCAGCTAATAAAAAGCGTTAAAAAAACAGACGCGAAAATGGTTATAAATGGCGTTATATTTTGGAATTGAGCTTCCAAATGAGTTTTAATACGTAAAATGGGTTTTCTTCGTATCGTTGCGCTTTCACGTATACAAGGTGTCCTGCTAAGTTTAAGCCAAGTTGATAAGTTCGCTAGTGTTGGTGGAATTCGTCGAGAGACGATATTAATGATGAAAGTTTATGCGAAAATGTTGCCTGTTTTTGAATTGTCACGGAGCTGCTGCAGGTTTAGCGAAAATTTATTGTTATTTAAATTTAAATTTTGGTCTAACTTATCGTAACGAATTATTAAAAGCGTTGACGACATTGTCTGCGTGAAAACTTGAGGTATTAGGACTATTATAATGCTGAGAATTTACTCGAGGTAATTCATCAGCGTGCAGATTGATGTTCACACGTTAAAGCAAATTTTTTAATGCTTTTTGTTCAACTTTAGCTGCAGAAGTGATCATTTTTTATGGCAAGCCTCCAATGGTTATTGAACATCTAATCTGGAAAAATTTGGTCCTGTGGTAAACCAAATAGATCAAAAATTGTCCTTTAGATCTCTCTTTGAAATTTTTTTTTCTTCATTTCGAAAACAAAAGAAGAAAAAAAGCAAGTTGCCAGATTAAAAATGAGAAAATAGCACATTAATTGGCTTTTCAAAAAATGATAGTTGACAGTTTTTTTTTGCGAATATCGGTACTTGATGGTGGTGATTGAGGTTCACGCGGGGGAGGGGGAGAGGGCAAGACTCCATTAAAAAGAAAGTTTTTGCCCATACCTCCACAGAGGTGCATTATGTGGCAGTTGAGAACATTGTTTCTGAGTAAATTTCCTATCAAAGAAGTTCATAACAGTTTCAAAAAAAAAAAAAAAAATGCACTAGATTGAAAGAAATTGGAAAATGACTTAGCTGTTTTCAAAAAGGTTCTTCAACAGGGCTCATTGAACTCGGTTACTTTTCAAGTAACTGAGTCACTAAAAGTCATTTTTTCAAAACTTTTGTTGCTAAAAAGTTTCGCTTTTTTACCTGAAATTGTCAAAAAAATTCAATTTTTATCAAAAATTACCACATAAAACCTTTTTTTGGCCAAAATTGAAAAAAAAAATTATCTTTGCTGAAAGTTTGCTTAGAGGCTCTGCTTTTTGCTAGAATGATCACAGCCTCACTTTCTGTCGAAAATAGCGAAAAATTTTTTCTTTTTAAAAATTGTATATGTAAATAGTTGTTTTTTTCAAAAAATTTTGAAAACTGTCACTTTTTGCAAAAATTTCTAAAAAATCTCATTGAAAGAAAAATTGTTCAGAAATTTTGTTTTTCTGTCAGAAACTACCAATAGTATCAACTTTTTACTAAAAATGTTTTAAAAGCCTCACTTTTCTTCAAAAAAAAAAATCATTACAATTCTATTTTTCCCCGAAGCTTTTGAAAAGCTCACTGTTTTCCAAAATTTCCTCAAAGGTTTCACTTTTTTGTGGAAGAAATTTCTGTGAAGCCTCATCTGAGCCTTTCTCTAAAATTGACCAAGTCTAAAAATGTATAAAAAGTCTCACTTTTTTGAAACAGAAGTTGCAAAAAAAAAGTATCACCTGCCTAAAATTGTCAAAAAGTCGTACTTTTGCTAAAATTGTTCAAGTTTCAAACCAGTTTTATTTTTAAATTTCAATTGAAAAATGTTTTACCTATTTGGCTTTTTTTACATTGAATTTATTTGAAATATTCTTGTTCTTACTTTTCGATGTATTATAATACATTTTTTTGGTCAAACTGCTGCTCCTTTGTATAATTTTAAAATAGGTGACATATTTTTGCTGCAGTTTTTGTAACCGTCTTTACAGTCTGTTTCGTTAATTTATTGACCCATCTAGCGTCAGACTCAACTTGGACGGGGACACCCTGTATATATTTACGCGTATTTATTACTCGTTAATTATAAATGGGAATCTAGGAAAAAACTTTTTTTTTAATTTGGGTAATTTTTTATGCAACATTTGCACTTTACGAAATTCATCGTAATAATATTTTTGCCACGTAGTCGCGAACAAACGTTTTATGATGGTCCAAATTTAATACGTTTTATTGCTTTTTATCCTGTATTTAAAAAGAAAGCGTCGGCTAATGTCGTGGTCGCGGTTTTTTTTTCTTACCTAATAACAACGATCATCCATTCATCTTAATTTTAAATGTCGTTTGCGGTAGCATGCAGAATTTGGCAGCTAATTTTACGATTTTTTTGCTCCTTTTTTAACTTTAATGGGGTCGCCGTGTGTTTACTAATGCTTACAAATGTGTGATATGTTTACAGAGGGTCACATCGAGTTCAAAGCGACCAGCGAAGGGCAAAAAACCAAACCGGAGCATCCGGATCATTACATGACAATCGATGACGATTCGCAAAGCTCCGATGCTCAATCGCCTCGCGACTCTAGCTCGACGTTTAACGGCGACATGTCGCCTCCGTCGAGCCATCATTCTATACAAGCCATGATTACCGATGGCGGTAACGAACTGTTCCGGCATACCGGATCTGATATGTTGGAGACGGCTGCGGCTCAAGCCGGAATTGTTACCGTGGTTGTCGCTCCAAACGCCAGCATCCTTACGACTGCTCCGAGTCCTCTGTCTTTAGGTTCCTCTACTTCTAGTTTGTCTCCATTAAGCTCTATAGCCTCACCGTCATCTGTATCCTGCAGTAATGGTGCCACATTCGCATGTTCCTCGCCAGCCTTCACTACCACTATTTCCAGGCCCACGTTGCCCGTCCATCAACAGCAACCGGCCCCTGGCAAAGATAAGAATAAAAAGAAATCTAAATCTAAAGTGCAACAGCAAAAAACTAGGACTATTAAATTTCACGAGTACAAGGTAACGCTGTCGGATCTTCCTTTTCCTTTAAAAAATAATGTAATCTTGTGTTCTTATCAACATTTTTTTTTCGTGCAGGGACCTCCGAGTGCTCAGAAAAATAGCAATAATTCTAATTCATCTTCTAATTCGAGTTCCAATTCAAATTCAGAAACGTCGTACGATATATTATTAAGACAACAACAGGTTATCCTACAGTTACAATTGGAGTGGCAACAAAAGGTTCGTTGAATTTTCATCAATTTACCTAAATTATGGGTTGAGAAAATTGACATAAGGCAAAACTGACTCTGCTGTGGAAATCTCCAGGTCCAATGTACAGGACTCGAAGAATTCCACAGTAGGTAATGTCAGTGTTCTTGGAATATTAAAATGAAAATGGAAGGAGGGAGCATTGGGAAGGGGTGAAGTTGTTGAAAAGACGATAAAAAAAATTGCTAGTGTTTTATATTAATTACAATCCTAATGAAAATAGAAAAATCATCATTGTTCCATTTTAATAATTTGATTTATTTTATTACAGCATTCGCAAATGGTTTCGCAGCAACAGAAAACAGCCGAACAAAATCCATCTTCGCCTTCGATCATATCATTGTCGTCGCCTTCGCCTTCATTATTATCTCAACAAATGATGGATCAGTCGACGTCTCCTCCTCCTCCTACCCCTCCTCCGCCGCCGCCGTTACCACCGCCTCCTCCGCCACCGATGCCCTCGTGTAATACAAATGTGGCCAAACCGCTTAGAAATTTGGAAGATATGAAAGGTAAACGAACGCTCGAAAATGATCAATTGTCTGGTGTTATTTTGCTACGTATTATGTTTTTCTAGTTCTGCCTCGGGTGCCGTCTCATCTAATAGGGACGAATCATATTGATTTGACATTTTGAAAATCAATTTATGGTTTTGTGAACTGTTCCGCTTTTAAAATTATCAATATTGTAGGGGGAAAAAAGGGGGTCTCCAGTTATGTACTTTTCAAAAAATATATCAATGTTGGGAGTGGATAGGGTCATCCCAAATTTGGAGAATTTTTCGGTATTCGAACAAATTGTGCAAGTTGAAAAAAATGAGTCCAAAAAAAGTTGAAATGGAGTATGTTTTTATGACACCCTCCCCCTTTTCCCAAAAAAAATCTGCCCGAGTACTAATTTTTTGTTTTGAAATTTTATTGAGACACCTTGAAATTTATTCAGAAATCTGCTGATCAATGGGGTTAAAATGGAAATAGAAGGGCAATGGCGAAGCATTCAAATTAAAGAGAAATGCATTGGAGTCGCCTTGAAATATGATTTTATTGGAGATTCATGAATGAAGTGATAAATTTGAAAATATTTAAAGATGGATTGAATATTTTTCAAAAAAATCTACAAATTAGAAATTTTTAAAAATTGCAGAATAGACTTGAGGATACTTGAAAATTTGATTGCTGAAGAAATAACGTTGAAAAACAACCAATCTAACGAGCAAAGTTGGTATCAAAGAAGTAGTGGAAGTAGTGATTTCGATTTTTTTTTAAATGATAATAAAATAATCAGGTCTCATTATTGAAAGAAATTCTAAGATGGCCCTCTTTGAAAAAGAAGTGTGATTATTTTCCTCGTCTTCTATTGCAGGGTTCAACAGTCCTGCTGCATATTCTGCATATCCTGCTTGTGTCCTACTTTTTATAAAATTTATCGAAATGTACTACTTTTTTTCAATATCAGAGATAAAATTTCCAATTCATTTCCCTTTTTTGTGAAATTTTGAACCAAATTTTGTTGTTTTCCTCGTCTGACTGATGAAAAAAAGCCCAAGTTATTTTTAAAGAGCAAGAATGAATTTTTTTCTTAACGCTTGAAAAGTAACGTGTTTTTTTAAAAATATTGTCAAACGAGAATTTTCCAAAAATGTTGTGCCTCGCTTTGCTTTTCAAAATAATTTTTAATGGATTAATTTGCATTAAAAAAAAATAATTACGTTGAAAAAAAGTATGATAGTAATTTCATTGAAAACGCTTAAAACAAGCTGAGACATTTGGGACACGAAAAATTAAGATGGTGAAAATATTGTCAACTTTTGCCTCCCTCTTCAAAAAATATTTAAAACTCCATAGCACTTAAAAAGTTTGAAATTCAAGTGTAAAATGTTGACCCCTCTCCTTCTCCAAAAAGAGTCGTGACGTGTTTGCAAAATATTTCGTTCTTGAGAAATCGAAATGGTAACGATATTTTTGACTCCTTCCTCTCTCCTTGCAATGTCCAAAGACATTAAAAACACAAAAAATTGACGTGTAAAATGTTGGACCCTCCCTTTGGGTCCTACATTAAGAAGTCGTAAAGTGTTCAAAAATGTCTCGCCAACAGTCCTGCTATATTAAAATTGGATCTGAGCCATTTTTGTAGCGTGATGGGGAGATTGAGGGGGGTTCTAAAAATTCGTAAAAAGGGGGGGGGGGACAATGGATAATTTTTCAGAGATTTTTTTTTAATCTATAAACGATTTTCAATTTTGAATGTTTTTTACTTGAGATAAAAAGGGCTAAAATCGTGTGGACTTCATCATGAAAAGATTCAAATTTCCCAAAATTCAATTCAAAACATGTGTTGAACAAAAAAAAGTAGGCACCTTAGGTAAAGATGAAAAATTCCCCAAAAAATTGAATAAATTTCAAAGATCAAATTTGCAAAATTTGTTGATGATGTGGAAAATATGAGTATCTAATGTTGACTAAAATCCTGGTTATTTGCGAATTTCTGTTTTCACTTTTTCAGAATTCGACTTCTTGTACTCAATTTTAAAAATACTCCATACATTTTCTAGGTCTCATTCTCTTGTTTTTTTTTCAATTTTGGCATCCCTGAAATAATTTCTTCTCATAAAAATAAATAAGTTCGAAGAATTTACTCTTTAACCCTCGTACTTGTTTTCTCCTTCAATGTGAAATTACGTAACTGAACCGCTCAACGATTGAAAAATTTGAAATTCCATCGTTTAAGGTCGTTAAAAAAGTCAATTAATATCTGGCGTATTCGTACCTCTCTCTGTTGTTCTCTTTGAAAATCAGCCGCCTCTGTATTTGAAATTGGGTGACATAGTTCGCTATGCAGCAAATAAGTAGCAAACTATAGAGGTACATATCTATTTTGATGAGTTTTTGGGAGTGGCATTAGTTCAGCGAGCAAGTAATTGATGATCGATTATTGACTTAATGGCAAAAAAAGCGAATGGAAACTCTAATTTCATGGCTTCCTTTCATTGATGAAACGTTAATATGTAGTGTAGATTTTTTTCTCTCGGATACTCGAGTATATATTTCGATATATCTACAATGGATCGATATAGCTCGACTCAAAGCTTATGTATTTTACCATTATTTCTAGATTATTCATTTATCTATGTAATTTATGGCTATAGGAAAAATATCGTTATTTTGTTGATACAGTTAGTGACTTGAAAGCTGAACTGAAAAAACGAAATTTGCGCGTATCCGGACCTAAACCGCATTTAATTCAAAGGCTGAAGCCGTACGCTGAGAGTGCCACGAATAACAATCATTCTAATCAAATTAACGTATCATCTTCCAATATTGCCATTCCATTTAATGACGATTCTATTCCAGGTAAATAATATAATTACGAGTAGATCAATGTAAACTTTATAAAATTCGAATCGACAATAACGTCAAAATTTGCATCGACAGATTCAAGTGTTCCGTCTCCGGCGCCGCAAATAAATCAGCCATTATCTATAAGCAGTACAGAACCGGACCCGTTATCGAAACCTAACTCGCCCCAGACCCAAAATACCGATACGTCGGTAAACAAAGTAACCTCTTCGGGCGAACATAATATAATAGTTGAACAATCCGATGAAGATATAATTCGCGAACAACAAAGAAAAATCGAAGAATTACAAAGGCAATTGCTGAATTCGCAATTATTACTGCAGCAACAACGACAACAACAACAACAACTTCAACAGCAAGCCAGGTCATCACAAACATTCCAGGTATTTATACGATAATATTTCAATTGTACGAGTTCAAAATGGTTGGCTCTAAATGAAACGGTAATAATAATTAATAACGATGATGTTTTCAATTACAGCCACCGCAGGCGATAAACGCGAAGGCAAATTTGGCCGCATTTATACAGCAGCAGCAACTTAATCAGCTGCTGGCCCAGCAACAGCAAAAGTTGCAGAAGCAAATACAACAGCAACAGTTACAAATTCAGCAAGCGGTCCTGAATAGCAATAATTGCAGTAATCAACTTAACAATAAGATTAAAACGAACGTTGCCAACAATGTGAACGTCGTTAGAAATATAAATAATAATATTGTGATAAATAACGCCAATAATACCAATCACATTACCGGAAGGGAACGCAGTAATACTGTTATCCTAGGAGAACATCCGGCTACCTTAGTACTTAACCATGTCAATATTAAATCCGCTGATGGACACCATCAAAGGTTTGTTTACCTCATTTGCCTGTATGCTATTGCGAGAAGATTCATTTTCTGATATTGATGGGTAATTTTTTTTTGCTCCGCAGGACCACATCGTTACCTAATTTTGTCGGAACATTCGTACAACCTCATCATTTAGTATTATCCAATCAAGGAATGAAGCAATTAGTCTTCGATTCCGAGTCTGTAATTATTCCCGAACATATTAAAATTAAAAATGGATTCATCAACGGATCAGTTGTCGCTACCACCGATTCGACAGTCACATCGAGTAGCCCTAGCAATGCTATCGAAGTCGATATCAAACCAGATGTCGATACTTTGAACAATACAGCTTCGCAAATCGTTCTAGATAACGATAATTACGTTACATTACATATCGGCGAAGATGAAGGCATGACTGTTAACGAAATTGATGGTTTTAATCAAAACGAAGAGATCTCAAAAATATTCAAACAAGTACGTTTCATTTTTACTTCTGATTTTCGCTAAAATAATTTCATAATGTATGATGCCCTTAGTTTAGAGTTGTTTATAATTAACTCCGGTACTTTTTCTCACCTACGAGTATTTTTAAATCAACCTGAATTTTCGCTCTCGCGTAACTTCTTCGAGTGAGATTTTCAAACATTTAGTAAATTAATGCCACAAGGTGATGATGACGAATCTGAGCTCCCGAATGAAAAAAAATCAAGACTCTTCTCTCATCGTGAAAGCAGAAATACTCGTAGTAATAAAAAACCCATATAGGAGAAACAATTTCAATTACATTAATTGCTGTACTAAGTATTATATTTTTCATTCTGAAAATTAATTACGGAAAAAAGCTAAAGTCTTAAGACACGAGCGTTATTTTCCTGGTTGTTTTTTCAATACAATTTTACAAAATTAAAAAACAGATTTTATTAAAACTACTTAATGTAAAAGATCTGTAAACCATGGTTTGGTCTGCGTAGCTACGAAAGGTATTCACCTTTTCACGTTTTTAAAAATAAAACCCAACTTCCTTTGAGAATTAATTTTAATTTGTTGTCACGATTGAAATAAAAATTATTTTTCAAAAGAAACTTTAATTTTAATAAATCGAAAAAATTAACCCTTCTGATATTTTTATTTTTCAAACATATTATTCGTTGTATTTATAGTTTTTTTTTTTTAATGAAAGAGGTAGGATTTAAATTTTTAATTCATATTTCAACTGAATTTAATGAAAAATACCCCCCCCCCCCTAAAAAACCAAACACATTTTCTTTATTTGAAGCAAAAAAGTTTGAATTTTGGTGCTATTTAATGAACTTCGTTATGATTTAAGCAAACGTGTTTTAAGGGACTGCATAATTGTTTGAAAAATAGAGGAAAGGAATCCAAATACTTTTTTAAAATGGTAGCATATTATTAAAGGGGAGGGAGTATAAAATCTGATGAACTTTATGCTTGAAGTTCTGCAAAAATTTCGAAGTAGGTCCTAAACAGCAATGGATAGATAGCCATTTGAATTTAAAGTTCTTTCTTCTTTCGGTAGCTTTAAACTTATCCCCTCAAGAGGAGACTACACTTATTTTTGAAAATTTTCATCCCAACGAAACCATTACAAGATAATTTGAAAAAATAAAACTTCACTAATCGATGCGAATATCATTGTAATTTATTTTTTTCAATTTATTTTATAGGATGCCATGTACACTGTACAGCTACTAAGGCTAGGGACAATTCTGCGAAAATTGGACTTTTTTTTAAATGTGAGAAATCGGAAATAAATTATTTAGAAATTTATCAACGAAAGTACATAGTTTTTCTAACGCATTGAATCCGTAGAAAATTTAGGAAGAAAGAAGGTCGAGAAAATTAAACATCCCGTTGAAAAATATATTTAAATATTGTTTTTCTTGGAGTTCTTTTTTTTTTTTGATTTTTGCTGTGACTTTTTTATTTTCTGAATTTTGTCGATTTCTTATCGTTTTAACCTGACTTCGAAAATACTTGAAATACTTAAATTCTTTTATGTTTTTGCATAATGCCATTACATAAAATATTCTTTTTTTCAACTTTATTTTTTGGAAGAAATTTTTATTATACCTAATGACTCCAGTTTGGAATTATGTATTTGGAATCCGTCGGAATCTATTATTTTGTATTCTTGGTAATAGTTCTTGATCTCAATTTTTTGTGCACAAAAATTTTTCACAATTTTATCCTTATTTTATTTTTTTAAAAGTTGGAATGCTGATTTGTGAAGAAATCTATATCCCTATGTTCAATTTTATTTCCGTATTTATTAAACTAAATTATAAAGCTCAGCTCAGATTTTTCAAGGGAATAGTGATATTGCCAATGAGACCATTAATCCTGGACTTGGGTCATTTTTGAATCATCGGAATTGTTTTTTAAAATTATTTTATTTCTTTAGTCAATTAATTTTAGTTCCAAAATTATTTTTTCACTCCGCTTTATCCATAAAAAATTTTATTTTTATTAGATCTGTCTAAATTTCCGCGCATAATTAATTTTCAAACGTTCATTTTCATTACAGGAATACAACGTAAACGAATCGGTGGACGACGTTTTAGACTTACTAATGAAAAACGGCGAATTCAATCCTCCAGAATCAGGTTCATCAACCCCTATCGCCGCAGCCTCCGTCACCGTCAACGTGAACGATCAATTTGCCGCAGCAAACACGACACCTCAACCATCGAACGTTAACGTACCAATGCCAGCGACCAGCATCTCATCGGAAACGACCTCCACCCCTAGCTCCAACAACGAATCTAATAGTATGTTTTCATCTAGCAGTATCGACCAAAGCGTACCTTCGCAACATTTAAGTCTAGAAGAGCTCGGTATCGATATGGAAGCATTCCCGATGGATTTGGGAGAAGAGCATCATGATCCTCCGGCACAAACATCCGAGCTAATGGATGTCGATACCGATTGGCTCGATAGACTGATATCGTCCGAGTTAGATCATTCGACTCCTACATCGTCGTCAGTCAGTGGTAATTACGAGTCTTTGTTAAATAACAATATCACCGATCCTTTAGATCTCTTCAATATCGATGACAACGATTTTAAAATTGCTGCCGAATTTAGCTGGGATCGAGTCGATTTTGCTACGTGATGGTTTATCTAATCTATTGAGGATGCTTTTGCGCTTGCTTAGGCTATTATTATTTTTTTTTCAATTTGTCTTATTTTGGGATCTCTATGTGATTGATGAAAGTTGTACGTTTGTTCAAGTATTAAGTGTAGATGTAATACGGAGATATTTTATTCAATTTTTTTTTTCATTATGTAGTCAATTACTTTTGATAAGTTGTTTTTTTGTACGATGTTTATTTATTTATTATTCTACCAGAGCCGTCGATCGGTGTTCGATGGTGTATGTTTCGATAATGTCGTAACGCGATCGATTCTTGTTCTTCGTATGTCACATTCCCTTCTTCTCTCTGTAGAATTTGTGTGCCATTTTTTTTTGTGATAGTATTACGAGTACGATTTTACCCCCCGTGTAGTGATTCGCTATCGGAGTGTGAAGGAATGGTTCATGCGGTTTTCTCGAATGGCTATTTATAATATGTACCTAGTACCTACCCTCGAAGAGTGAAAAAACCCACATATCATCTTCGCAGTTCATACCGCGAAACTATAGACGAAAATTAATCAACTCGAGCGTCTCGAAACGCTTCATCTATAAGTACTTACTCTTTTTTTTTCTTATTGAATTCATTAAAAATTATCCGTTTGATAAAACTTTTAACCTTTTTGAGCTACGTCACTGAAAGCTGACTTTTTCCCAAGTTTTATGACCTGAAGTGACGCTTCAAAGAGAACTTGCTGAACGGTACCGTGTTTTACCTGGCTTTAATCTTAATTTGGCCAACTTCTTATTCGTATTGGCTGGTTCAACAGAAAGTAACTTATAAATTTCACGAGACAGGCAACTTTCACGCTCGTATACCGACGAAAAATTAATTCCGAGTTGGTAAAGTTTTGAATTTGGTTTTCCTAAGCTTAGATGACCTATATATATATATTTTGTAAAAGATTTCATCAACCTTTTCTCCGCCATATAATAACGAGTTTTTAATAGAAATTAGACGGTTCGCGGAGCGGTTTAAAGTAAACTTCAAAAAAATATATCTTTATTAAATCTGAGGCAAAGGTGTTACGAAAATTTGATATTTTCCCATCCCCTTCCTTCATCTGCATTCGAGTCTTTTTTGGGATCGTAATTTTAATCAAAATAATAAAAGGAAAAATAAACCTATTCTCGGTTTTTTCGTAACCTAGTTTTTTTTCTCTTTTATGTAAGCTTTATCCGCTATTTTGAATGTTATTCATTTAATTTGAGAAAAAATTACACTTTGAATGTAATTCAATCGCCACTAAGTATTTGTGTATAAAACAGAAAAAAATCTCGACACGTTTCATTTTCAACAATTTTTTCTTCTTTTTTTGATACCTTATCCGGTAACTTACTTCGTTATTGTGTCACGTTTCTTTAATTCGCCATCGCCAAACGTGTCTTTAATACTCGAAAATTAAATTCTGAAATATTAAAAAACAGAATAAGTCGTTTCGTTTTGCGTATAAAATGAGATTTAACGCGAGGATCAGCATTTTAATTAAGTTTATTGTGTTACCTTTGATAGGTCGTTATTTTATTAAATTTTTTACCATTCGAGAATTTATTCGAGAGTACTTAGTACTACGTGTAGGTAACTCTACCCGCAGTTAATGCGAGAGTTTTATTTTTTTAAATACGTACCTTTTGTGCCATTTGAGAAAGCTACATCGCATCTGAAATTTACCATTACGTTTTCATTCCATTAAAGATCTGAAAAAATCGATGTGTATTTAAATTGGCACCATCGATTTGTTGCGTTAGACATTAAACGGAAATAATTTGTGATAATAGTCGAGAAAAAGTACGGCTCGAATAAGCCACGTCGAAGGAATAAACAAAGCTGGAAAATTTCCTTCGGCGTTATCGGTGCTTATACCTTTTATTGACATTTAGAATTAATCGTTATTTAGTTAATTATTCGCTATATTGTTGCTCAAAGATATTTCGACAATATTTTTATTTATTTATTCATTTTTTTTTTTTTTTTTTGTCTTGTAAACATTCTGATTTATGTAATTCTCTTGTCTTGTTTGTATTTAAATTGGAAAATTCGACTGGTTAAACAATTCCATTGTGTATCGAGGACCATGATGATGATGATGATGATGAAAAAGTGTAAAAAAGCATAACTAACCCGCAATAATCGATTATTTTTACGCGAAATTTCCCCTCCTCCCTCTTCATCCGTATGTTTACAATGTTCGATATTTTAAAAATTATTTAGATTTTTCAATTTTACACGCTCGTTTTATGTACTACTATGTCGTTTTCATTATTTTTTATACAATTTTTTTTTGAAAATCACGCCGAGGTAAATATCCAACGGGGTTTGTAAATTTTTCCATTTTTTTTTTTCTTATTCTTCTTTTGTAAAGATAATAAAAAGCAAAAGGTTATTATTAAGGAGAAAAAACAACTTCATTGCCATGTATTTATTTAATGTTCTTTTCTCTCTCTTTTTCGCTATCGATAATTCCATATTTTTTTGTGTTTAATTATGTATCGTAAATCATTCTTTTGTTTTTTTTTCTCTTCTTCTCTATATTTCTTTCTCTCTATTGTAAATATGTCTAAATAAAAAAAACGTAATAATTTATCAATTTGTATTGAAAATAGATTTTAAAAATGATATTTTTTTTGTCTTGATTGTAGCCTGTACGAATTTCAGTGTTACTTAAGCGACGAGTTTTATGCTTAATTTAAAAGTTTTACAATAAAAAGCAATTGTGTTTTAAAACTGGTAGTTATTTGTATTTTTCACGAGCTTTCAAAAACGATTAGTGTGCGTTAAAAGTTGGAATTATAATTTAATCGCGTGCGAGGTTTGTGTGATCGGAGGACGAGAGCGTGGAAGGGGTCAAATTGCGACGTCGTCGGCGTCTTATTATGTCTTACGCTGGGTTGACACCGAAGAAAATGGACAGACGTGTGTTGGGATATGACATACCCTACACAATGCAAGTAGGTGTAACGCCAACTCGCTTTTAATGGAATTTTCATAATGGAGGAAGTTGTTTTAATGTACATAGGTGAGTAAGTTTTGAGGACCGTGGCCATTGGAAAATGACTAGGTATCCTAGTATATGGAACCCTTTTGTCTTATTATCAAGCCAAATACTTGAGGCGAAATTTTGCCATATTACAACAAACAACTACTTAATAATTAATGTTAACATTACAAATTTGGCCACAATGTATTGAACCGCCTTCAATACATAAACGATATTCAATTTATAAATAACCTGAATAAATTCAAAAGCTCAAGACACATCGCGTAATACACGGTGTTCCAAGAATCGTCTGCCAAAATTCAGCTGCAGATGTATTATTCGAAAAGATGATCAAAACACACTGTATCATTGGTTGCCTACCTTGTGAATTGAAGTAATTTTATTATGTGCTCCACAAAATATTGGAAATTTACTATAATTTTGAAAAATTCATCAAAAATAAGAAATATTTGAATGATTGTTTAAATGATGCCCCCAGCAACCCTTAGTACCTAGTACCTACTAGAGTGGACGAATAAAACGATTTGCCAGTCTTCAAAACTTTATTGTACACACTTAATTGAAAATTTTCAAAGAGGTGGACTAAATTTTGAACATTCATATTTTCATATTGCGTTTGTCCTTTCAATTTTGCTGCGTGACGTGGGTCAGCATCTAGTCAGAACTTGATCCGATCAGGTATCGTCTGATCTGATCATCCGGACCAGGTTTTCAGCCTATTGACTTGTTTGTCTATCTGTCTGTCTGTCTGTCTGGCCTCTCGGCTATCAAGGTCACTGGCCTACTTGTCTAACAATAACTTGTCTAAACTCCAAATGGTCGTATGTCTGGCTTTTCAAGGTCGTCTATCTTTCTATGTGGACTGGTCTGACCTCTTATGGCCGTCGATCTGTCTATCCTTTTAAGGTCATTGACCTGTCTAAGTGTCTATCTGGCCTCTTAAGGTTACTGACCTACTTGTCCGGCCTCTCGAGATCGTCTGCGTGCCTCTGGCTTTCCCAAGTCGTCTGACTGACCGTCTGACCTTTTAAGGTCATCACCCCGACCGCATGGCTTCCCAAGGTCGTCTGTATGCCTGTCTCGCCTATTGAGTGAAATTATTCATCTGTCTATGTGATCATTGTGACGTGACCTCTCAAGGTTATCAACCTGTCTACCAGGCCTCTTAAAGGTCACTGACCCATCTGTATACCCTCTCAAGGTCGTCTGCGTTCCTGTATTGCTTCCCAAGGTCGTATGTCTGCCCGTCAAGCATCTTAAGGTTATTGACCCGTTCGCATGGCTTCCCAAGGTCGTCTGAAGGCCTGTCTCATCTTTTGAAGCTATTGACCTGTCTATCTGGCTTCATAAGGTCATTGACCCATCTGCCTAGCTTCTCAAGTCCGTCTGTCTGCCTGTCTGGCATCTTAAGATCACTGACCTTCCTCTAAAGGTCGCCTTAAGGTCACTGACTTACCACGGTTGCCTGTCTGTGAGGTCTCTCAAGGTCATTGACCTGACTTTCTGGCATCTTAAGGTCACTGACCTGTCATAGTTGTCTGCACGCCAGTTCACTTAAGGTCATTGACCCGTCTGTCGGACCTCTCAGCAATTTAGTAATTTTGTTTAAAGTTTTCATTAGTCAGATGTTTTATTGCTATCTAAAAGTCCTGTTTAATTTGTACATCTACTTAATAAATTGAAGTGGTGTTTTCTTTGTAACGCAATCACTGCAAAACGGCTGGACGGAAAATAATGAAAATCTACTTAATAAATTGAAGTGGTGTTTTCTTTATAACGCAATCACTGCAAAACGGCTGGACGGAAAATAATGAAAAAATACTCAAAATGTTCAGCGTGATGCGTAGATGGTTGTACTGAAATTTTTTTCGCGATTAGAGGCCTTAAAAAGCTGTAATTAAGCTTCAAAGTTTTGATGACGTCACGAATATCTTTGAGCTTTCATTTCGCTGCTGAATATTTCTGATTTGCTAAGCATATTATAAAATCATCAAAGCTTCAATTTTTAACATAGAAAATATGAGATTGAAGGTGGAACTATTCCTAAAGAAACTCGAAAAGTATGGGTGAACTCATTGGCCAATCATTTTTCACTCAGTCAATTTGGAATTTTTACTCCTTGCATAAAAAACTGTTTAAAAACGGGAAATTTGATAAGTAAGTATATCCAAAATGGCTTAATTTTTTTGAATGATCCTGTGTAAAATCAGTTTAAATCCAGGGAATTTTAAATCAAAAATTATTAAGTTGCCTTGATGTAGGTAAAATAGTAATCTTGCCCTCATCTTATGTATAGTTGCACTACTATACATGGCAGAAAAGATGCAAGATCGAATTTGAAAATTTCAATTTCGATAATGAAAGAACAATGTTTTTGCTATGGGAAATAAGTGATTTATTGTAGAAATTTCAGTTCTAAAAAACAAAAGCAAAACCCAGTTGACCAAATGCTAGCAAATTTTACGCTAGCACAAATGGTGCCGGAATTTGAGACACTTTTTTTAAAAATGCTAGCAAATCAGTAGTGATTAGGTCGCATTAGCGTAGCAGAATTGAGCACAAACAGCTAGGGTATAGCTAGCATGAAGCTAGCGAAAAGCTAGCATTTTGTTAACACTTTGCTTGCAATTCTACTACGTAAATGCGACTAAATCGCGACTGATTTGCTAGCATTTTTAAAAAAAGTGTCTCAAATTCCGGCACCATTCGTGCTAGCGTAAAATTTGCTAGCATGAGGCTAGAATTTTGCTAGCGCAGGAAAAGTTTGATTATCAGGAAAATTATTTTTACTAATTAACTTTTAAAAATACTAGGAGGTGTTTTCAATCAGGTCAAGGTAGTTCTCCAATATCCAAAAATAGGCAACTGACCTCCTACGCTAGCTCACCGCTAGCATAGCGCTAGTGAGGTGTGCCAAAGTAAGTAGAGTGGTAGCACTCTTCTTACTATCATACAAAATACTACCTTGAGCTTATATTCAGATTGACTACATACTTTATCTAAGAGTAGCAAAGTATACCATGAGAGAGAACAACGCTAGCAATTTGCTAGCATTAAGCTAGCGCTTGGGTTAGAAGTCTCTTTATTGAAAAATAAAGTTTTTTTTTTTTTTTTTAAATTAAAAAATTGCCAAAATTTAAAATTTAAAAATGAAATATCAAACAAACTAAAAATAAGAAATTTCAAAAACATTTGAACAACATTTTTAATGAACAAATTATACATTATAAAAAATGAAATAATTACAAGAATGATTTTTCAATAATGGAATATTCTTCAAGATTATTGTTCAAAGTTGAAAAGTAGCCAAAATGGAAAGGAAAAATACCTACCTGTTAAAATGAAAAGCATTAACAAATTTGAAATTTTTTTAAAAATGAAAATAATCTTCAAAATTATTGTTCAAAGTTGAAAAGTAGCCAAAATGGAAAGGAAAAATACCTACCTGTTAAAATGAAAAGCATTAACAAATTTGAAATTTTTTTAAAAATGAAAATAAAAAAATCATTGAGAAACGAAAAATTACGTATTTAGGTATCTGTTAAAAATATTTAAAAATTCCATTTAAAAAATGAAGATATGGAAGTATTTTTCTGAAAAAAGGGTGAAAGAGATTCACTGAAGTTTTTCTGTACTTGCATGAGTAGGCTATGAAGGAAATGCCAGTGAAAAACATGCTAGGAAAAAAATGCCACATACTTGCTCGCATTTTGCTAGAATCTAATTCCATACAGAAAGCTAGCTGAAAAGTGAGGGCAATCAGCTAGCGTTTTTCTATTGCTAGAATGCAAAGTAAAAGCTAGACGAGAGAGACTAGAGATCTGCTAGCATTTTGCTAGCATTAGATTGCTAGATAAATGTAAGCAGATAAATGCAAGCGTATTGCTAGTGTAGAAAAGCAAGCAATTATCCGTTAGTAAAACGCTAGCATTAAGCAAGCACAATTAGTGTGATACAAATGCTAGCTGAAAAAAGCGAGAGAATTGCTAAAGAATTGCTAGAACATAATTTGCCAGAAAAAAAGTGCTAGCAAAGTGCTAGCTTTTTGCGAAAGATTTAATGCTAGCTACAAAAAGCTAGAAAAATGCTAGCACTTTCCCAAAACGTCAGTAAAATGCTAGCAATCCGCTAGCACTTGGTCAACTGGGCCCAGTTGACCAAATGCTAGCAAATTTTACGCTAGCACGAATGGTGCCGGAATTTGAGACACTTTTTTTAAAAATGCTAGCAAATCAGTAGTGATTAGGTCGCATTAGCGTAGCAGAATTGAGCACAAACAGCTAGGGTATAGCTAGCATAAAGCTAGCGAAAAGCTAGCATTTTGTTAGCACTTTGCTTGCAATTCTACTACGTAAATGCGACTAAATCGCGACTGATTTGCTAGCATTTTTAAAAAAAGTGTCTCAAATTCCGGCACCATTCGTGCTAGCGTAAAATTTGCTAGCATGAGGCTAGCATTTTCTAGCGCAGGAAAAGTTTGATTATCAGGAAAATTATTTTTACTAATCAACTTTTAAAAATACTAGGAGGTGTTTTCAATCAGGTCAAGGTAGTTCTCCAATTTCCAAAAATAGGCAACTGACCTCCTACGCTAGCTCACCGCTAGCATAGCGCTAGTGAGGTGTGCCAGAGTAAGTAGAGTGGCAGCACTCTTCTTACTATCATACAAAATACTACCTTGAGCTTATATTCAGATTGACTACATACTTTATCTAAGAGTAGCAAAGTATACCATGAGAGAGAACAATGCTAGCAATTTGCTAGCATTAAGCTAGCGCTTGGGTTAGAAGTCTCTTTATTGAAAAATAAAGTTTTTTTTTTAAATTAAAAAATTGCCAAAATTTAAAATTTAAAAATGAAATATCAAACAAACTAAAAATAAGAAATTTCAAAAACATTTGAACAACATTTTTAATGAACAAATTATACTCGTACATTATAAAAAATGAAATAATTACAAGAATGATTTTTCAATAATGGAATATTCTTCAAAATTATTGTTCAAAGTTGAAAAGTAGCCAAAATGGAAAGGAAAAATACCTACCTGTTAAAATGAAAAGCATTAACAAATTTGAAATTTTTTTAAAAATGAAAATAAAAAAATCATTGAGAAACGAAAAATTACGTATTTAGGTATCTGTTAGAAATATTTAAAAATTCCATTTAAAAATGAAGATATGGAAGTATTTTTCTGAAAAATGGGTGAAAGAGATTCACTGAAGTTTTTCTGTACTTGCATGAGTAGGCTATGAAGGAAATGCCAGTGAAAAACATGCTAGAAAAAAAATGCCACATACTTGCTCGCATTTTGCTAGAATCTAATTCCATACAGAAAGCTAGCTGAAAAGTGAGGGCAATCAGCTAGCGTTTTTCTATTGCTAGATTGCAAAGTAAAAGCTAGACGAGAGAGATTAGAGAACTGCTCGCATTTTGCTAGCATTAGATTGCTAGATAAATGTAAGCAGATAAATGCAAGCGTATTGCTAGTGTAGAAAAGCAAGCAATTATCCGTTAGTAAAACGCTAGCATTAAGCAAGCACAATTAGTGTGATACAAATGCTAGCTGAAAAAAGCGAGAGTATTGCTAAAGAATTGCTAGAACATAATTTGCCAGAAAAAAAGTGCTAGCAAATTGCTAGCTTTTTGCGAAAGATTTAATGCTAGCTACAAAAAGCTAGAAAAATGCTAGCACTTTCCCAAAACGTGAGTAAAATGCTAGCAATCCGCTAGCACTTGGTCAACTGGGCCCGGGATTCGAATCGCCCAATTTCTAATTCTGAGCATTATAGACTCAGGTTGGGATGTACGTATGTAGATGGTCCACTGGACTTTGGATTTTCAAAATTTCCATACAAATTTGAGATATGTCCAGCAGAGAGGGGCCTTAGGGTGAAATCGTAAATTTTATGTTGTAGCCAAAAAAAAGAAAAAAAAATGTCAAAATTATCAATTTTTTAAGTTGCTTCAAAACGTTTGTATTCAATTCTATTTCCCGCCCAAAGGGCGGGTGATTTAGCTTGTGTGTAATAATTTCAAATATTGATAATTTTCTCAAGCTTTTAAAAGTCTATCATGATGTTTGGAATAAATTGAATGTAATTTTTTCACAGTTCTTAAAAGGCGGATCATAAAATATTGTAAAATCAGATGAATGCTCCAGACATTGCAAACTGATCTATTTTTTTTTCAAGTTTTTAAAAGTCTGATATCATGATCACAACATTATAATACGTATCAAAATGCCAGAAATTGTTCATTTTTATTATACTTAAGTACTTACGTACCCAATAACATAATTTTGAGGATTTATCGCATATTTTTCCTAACTTTTTATAAAATCAGAATTCAGACATCATGATGAATTGGACTTTTTCAGGTTTCCTAGAGCCAGCACGACGCGGGTCTGCGTAAAAATTTTGAAATGCTCCCGACCCCCTCCCCCTCCAAACATATCCATGTCAAAATTGAAATCTTATCGAAAAAAATTGTTTTTTCGTCGTTTTTTTATCGTGTTTAGACCTTCAAGAGAGAGTTTTTGAAAAAATTGAAATTCTGAACAATTGTGCGTCAGAAAACACGAAAACGATAACTTTCAATTCTCAAGTCTCCAACGATAATACCATACGAACGATTGCTTTTCGATTCTTATGTCTAAATTCCCCTAAATGACCCCCTTCACGAAAAAAAAAAACATTCAACCTTCTAAGCAATGTTTTCCCTGTCTCCCTTCTCAAAACAAACTATGGGGATCAAGTGAGGTTTTTTTTTGAAAAATGGGTTATTTAGAAGAGTTTCGACCAGAATTTAAAAAAGATTTATGTAGGTATACTTCATTTTTTAAATTTACCTATTCATTTTATTTTTTCCAACTTGTCGGAAACTCAAATACTTACCTACTTTTCCAATTAACAAGTTTTTTTCTCTGTCCACAGCTATTCATTTGAATTATTTTTCTATTTAAAAAAAAATCCATTCAACGTACATCTTGTGTAATAGAAGCGGGGATGCCATTTGCCATACCTACTACCTACTTATTCAGCCATATTTATCAACTATGTATTTTTTATGATGGTAGGTGCCTAGCTGCCTACTTATTGTTCATTTTCATTTGCAACATTTTTCTCGAAATTCTGTTCCTATCTAACACATGTAAGTAGGTAGATAAGTTAAAGACCCCATCGCCATACAAATACAGTAACACCTTGGAATAAAAATTTCTTATTACATGGCAACTTGTTCGACATCTCTTTGATTTTCAATAAATACGACTGTTGACTATTCCATCACAAAGTAAAATTTTTTCAGCTCCTACGAATATTCAGAGTGAAGGTTATAAAAAAAGAGAGGAAAAATTCGTTTCAATTTTCTTTCATACTCAACCAAATAGGTACGCAAAATAAGTTGGTAGGTACTTTTTAGACTCGAAATTCGAGAAAAAAAATACCTAAATTTTGCAACATCAAAGAAACGAATGAACTAGCGCCGTTGTGCGAATTAAAAAAAATTTAATTTTCCATTCGAAAGCCCGTTGATACTTTGATTTTATTAAATTTCCATTTCCAATTCGCTCGGCATCATGTTGAAGAAGCATCTTTAAAGCTGCTGTGAATTGATATTTTACACGCTGCTTCGTATTACTTATATACGAGTATAATATTGACACGATATACTAGCTGTAGGTAGGTAGAGTAGGTGTCGAGAATCAACCATGTGCGAATGTTCGATACAAAGTAGCGAGATTAAATGACAATTGGTGTTGTGTCTTCGAACGATAAGGTTGCTTTTATCTTGAAGCAGAGCTTTTCTAATATAATTAATGTAAGTTTATCGACGAAAGCTTCGCATTAATCTGGCCGCATCGGTGCGAAATGATTCGGAACAGATGTAGGTTGACGATATACTACATCAACTTTATTATGAAATCGTTCACGGTAGAAAAGACGGATAATTTTTGTCGAAATATTCGCTCATATACTCGTACTTTAGTTGGTACGGCAGGAATTAGAAGTTGAGCCGATTCGGCCGGTTTTCGCAACGAATGTTTGGCTATTATAAAATTAGTTAAAATACTCCAGGCAAATAGGCTAACCCAGAGAAAGGGCTAAAATCGCATTATAAACGTGCAAAAATATGTACCCAACCACCTACGTATAGGTACTTTAGCCACTTTTACCCCTGACAACTGGACCATTAATGTAAATCGTGGCCTATTCTATAGTCCGATGATAAAATATTATAAAAACGCCATCTCATCGAGTATTTAAAACTATACTGTGGGTATTCCGAATTATTCTATTTACAAGATTAATTCAACCGTCGGATATTAACCAGATTAAAAATAGGCCCACGAAATGTAAATTTCGCTCTTTCTATATAGTGAAACTGTTGAAAAATGCTAACGTTTCATTTCGTCGATATTCTTTTTCCTACCTAATTGGAATTGGATGCTGTAGTTTGGATTTATTAGTCGGTATACTTTTTAGTAAATTCGTTATTTTTGGAAATCCTCTCACGCTATAATAATAAATATCTACATATAATTTAAATTAAAAAATTACACTTTGAAAATTGCATCTCTTCTTCTCTTCGTATTATTCGAGTTACTCTCAGCATCGAACGAATTAACTCGGCGTGTAGATATTTGTCGACATCGTCGATTTGGCATCGGGATTTTATTCAACATCCGAAAAACGAAAACGTTTTAAAGCTCAAATTGAATTTTTACGAAACAAACAGAAAAAAAAAGAAGGAAAAAAACCAAGACAGAAATATATAAAAGAGAAAAAAAAGCATTGAAATTCCATTTTAATAGCTGAATTCCGAGTAGTAAATCCTTTTGAATTGAATTTCTCGTGACATTTTATCAGCAGCTCGTCGTCCTTCGTTGGCCTCGTCGTATTAACGAATTAAATGCAAGGTGCGCTTCTAGCCATCTAAAAATTATAAACTTAAGTTATCCTTCAAAAGCTCGATAAGCGCGAAATGGTATATTTTTACATAGAATCACGATTCTCGAGTGAGTAGACTTCTATATAAGCAATGAGTAGAGAAATTGCACAGGCTCGTTTAAACGTTATTAATGCTGTTAACAAAATAATCTCGGCGAGAATTTGTTTTTACTTCTTTGCTTTCTCTATATTTCCTTTCCAAAATCGCCTTATATACTCTATTTTTATATAACTTTAGCAGAATACGTCAGCCAGTTTTGAATTCGAGTTTTTTTTTCTTCCAGCTTTCTCTCGTTCGAGTTGGTGAGAAAAAAAAATCGATAAGTTTTTCGAGCACGTTGTCTGCAATAGGCGATAAAATAGATTAAATAAAGTTTTTATTGTCGCCATTTTCAACTTTTTGGCAGGTAAATTGAGCAGTAATAGGATATAACATGAAAATTCGCCCAGATGAAAATACAAAAAGTAAGTATTAATACCAACTTAAAGACTGCGACGAAAAAAAGGAAGTCATCAGCGATGCAATTTTTTTTTACGTAGGCTACGTATATGTAGGCCTACGTACGGATTTTAAACCGTCAGCAAGTTCTGCTGCTTTTATTTGCAGAAGAAAATTCAGGCAGAAAAGCTTGATCAGCAAAATTGATAATTTTCAAGGTCTGAGATTTCACGAAGAAATTTCATGCAAACAAAAGAAAAACATACCAATTCATGGAAAATCAAAAGTTATGGGTCCCAAAAATCAAATACTCACGAGTACATTTGTTTAAAAAATGACAAATCCTAAATAATTTATCAAAGTAAACACCAACTTTCTTACCCCAACTATTTATGAAAATGGAGCAGGAAAAAATCATTTTAGCTCTCCAATATCTCTGGTAGGTATCTTAATTTCTTGTTCATACAAAAATCAAACGACAAACTGAAAAAAAGAGTCGAGCTACCTGCTTTTAATAATAATTCTAAGGATGTTATAAAGCTCACGACACTTTTCGCAAGCTGTTTATCTTATATCTAATCGCTCAGAGGAAAGCGTTTGTTTTAGCGCAATAAGTTAAGTATAAGGATTCATTAAAAATGTACAAATTTGTAAAACTTACGCGTATATTGAAGATCACTTTCGGAAATATTCCCCGCTAATGAACTAATTAAATATAAACATTTTGTAATGTTTTATAAGCGAAAAGTTTAAACTATATAAAAACCTTCTTAAAAACTTCCTCCATAAAGAAATTTTAATAAGGGATCAAGGGTAGTGTCACGGTTACCAAAACTCCTTTTACTTACTTACATTATTTTCGACATAAAAATATGAAGGTTGACATAGTTAGGTCGGTGCTTTATTTTCTTCCTCTCTGGAGGAAAATGAACACAAGCAAAAAATTGAGTTTGTTATTAGATGCTCCTAAAAGCTCATCTTGTACGTACCTAGTGTACCTATTATCTATACTCGTATTTAATTCTCTGGCGTACACGATATTAATAGGTAGGTATTATCGTAATGAACGTCTGAAAAAATTGTGCCAACTAAATATCATTTCAGCAGGATATCTATTATCTATACATTGGTTCAAGAATACGATGATTTTCATGCTATTTAATTCTAGAGAAAACAATTAATTTTTCATGAGACTTATTCTCACAGAGGACGTAGGTATCTTGACCTATTCTAACGCAGGCAAAAAAATTATTGAACCAGGTACAGTTGAATCAAAAGAGCATTCAAAAATATGTACTTAGATCACTAGCCAAAATTTCACAATTTCAATTGGTGCTTTTTTCGATTTTTGGTAAATTATTGAAAATTAAAGGAAGGAAGGGCCAAAAATGTGAAAACCCCAAAATTTCACCAAACCCCATCTTGTACCGTTTCTTCCAAATCTATTGAAAACGGTTTCGAACCGTTTTAAGCAGTTCTAAAGTCTCCAGCAGATTTTACAAAGTTGAAGTTGTCACAAAATTTTACCTAATGGAAAGCTAAAATTTATTCCAAGGTTGAACCTCAATTGCAACATACCACAGGTGGTTAGGTACCTACCTATCAAACTATTATCGCACTTTGAGGTCCACTCACTTCCTATCTGTTTTTTTCTCGAGATTTTATGAACTTTTTTTGGAAGATTTGGGCCCTAAAACTGCATTTTCATGATTCATATAGCCTTTTTTGGCAATCAATGGAAAAGTTTGTAAATAAATTTTACAAGAAACAAAGGTAAGAGAAATTGGACTGTAACTAGCTAGAAGAAAAAGACTTGTTTTAATTTGGTTTCAGGATAGGAATGATAACAGCATTTTCTCATGAATTTGGGAGGAATTTGATAGCCAGATCCTATTGAAGAGATCTTCGATCGAAAAGAGCATGGTCTTAAGGTCTTGAACTTCCATGACAAATAATATTTCAGCTGCCCAAATTGATTTTTTGATTTTTGGCGAAATTTTGAAAATTCAAAATTGACCATTTTTGGGGACGAATTACGAGTATGTTTTTTTAAAAAAAATCTCGTACTTATGTATTCAGTAAAAAATAACGGAAAATAGTCCTGAAACTGATATCAACTCCCTCAAACTAAATTTCATCATTCCATAGCCAGCCTTCAGAGCGATTTTAGATTCTTCCAGAATTTTAAAATTTCTCTTGGGGACGTGGAAAATCAATTTGTTCAGCTATGTATAACTACTCGTAAAAATCGACTTATGGCTTATTTTCAAATTGTTCGAAGGATTTATCCAGAATTCCAGACCAAGTGATTTTTTCTGTACAACATTTTTAACGATAGGTAAATGAAGAACGCTGGGTTAAAAAAATGCACTTGAGGTGTCCGCCTATACATCGGTTCAAATGCGAATAAATCCTTTAAATAGATCGAGGATAAATCATCGTTCAATTTTATAGTTGTCTAAATTAATTTCTACGCCTTCTGAAATTTTTTTAAAATTCGGGAGTAATCAAAAATCGCACTGGAAGCTCCAAAATTGCTCAAAATATAGAAATTTGGATGTGGGGGGGGGGGGGGGGGTTAAACAAAATACAGCCATTCGTGTGAGTTTCAAAATTTTCTCCACAAACAGAAAAGTCTGAATTATTTGAATTTTCATCTCTGGTCAAAAAACGCACTTGAGGTCAGGGTTGTTATACCGTACCACGGTATGTACCGCGGTAAACTGGTATACCAAAAAAAAATTGTGGTACTGGGATTGGTACATGGTATTGGTAAAATTTAATTGTGGTATTGGGATTGGTATATGGTATCGGTATTGTTGAATTGTGGTATTGGGGATTGGTATATGGTATCGGTATAGATAAATAGAGGTATTGGTATTGGTATTTGGTATTCGGTATCTATGATTTTGGTATAGGTATTGGTATTTGGTATTTGGTACCCTCATTGAGGAACTTGGTATCTGGTATTGGTACCCTGGGAAACATCCAATTTTTCCTGGTACATGGTATTGGTATACCGGGAAGATGAACCATTTTTTATTGGTATCTCCTGGTATTGGGAATACCATCCCAATACCGCGGCAAATCCCCGGTTTTTGGGTATCCGGTCCGGTAATAGTGAGGCAAATATTTTTTTTTTCTTCAAAAATCAGTGACTTGGGGTGGAGAGGGATCCTCTAGATGACGAAAATTCAATAAAAATGTACAAATAGAAGCACCTTTTGTTTGCAAACCAATTTTTTTTTTGAAAATTTTCACTCTAGCATCTCTAGCAATAATTTTACCAGCATTTTTATGAAATAATTAGTACAAAATCTACTTTAAAATTTTGTATTATCTTTTATCCTCTCTCGAGTGAAATACAAGCCCCACCAGCACCATACACCCTTCAAAAATTCCAAAATATCAAAAAAAAATTTTTTTGAACATTACATTGCGGATACTGGTAAAATACCGGTAAATTACGCGGTATTGGTATGCAGCAGTTGATATCTGATACCGGTATTTGGTAATGGGTATACCATATTGAGTTTCTGGTATTGGTATGTGGTATTGGATACTTGGTATTCATGTTCCTTGCATTGGTATTGGTATTTGGTATTTGGTATCTATGATTTTGCCATTGGTATTGGTACTTGGTATCTGGTACTCTCATTACAGAACTTGGTATGCGGTATTGGTAAACTGGGAAAAATCCAATTGTTCCCGGTATATGGTATTGGTATACCGGGAAGACATACCATTTCCCATCGGTAACCGCTGGTATTGGGAATACCGCCCCAACACCGGGACAAATCCCCGGTATTTTGGTATCCGGTAATACCGGTATAACAACACTGCGTTGAGGAGTTGAGAGGTGTCCGTCAAGAAATCGGCTCAAAAATATGGATAAATCATCTTTAAAGCAGGTTTAGGATAAGTTACGACTCGATTTTTAGCTGCCTAAATTGATTTCCACACCTTCTGGAAAAATTTAAAATCACGCTGGAGGTTTCGAAATGACATTTAAAATTGAGAAATTTGGATTCGGAGGGTTGGTTTTAGATAAGATACAGGCACTTGTGTGAATTGAAAAAAAATCTTCCAAACAGAAATGTTCTGGATTTTTGAATTTTTTTCTTCATAAATACGCTGGTCAAAAAACCGCATTTAAAGTGTCCGCTAGGAAATCCGCTCAAATGTGGGTAAATCCTCTAAACAAGCTGAGAATAAATCACTAGTCGATTTTTAGATGTTCGTATTGATTTCCACATTCTCTGAAGAACTTTTTAAAATTCTAGAGAAATCAAAAATCGTGCCGGAGGGTTCAGAATGCCAAAAATGTGGAAATTCGGTTCGAGGGAGTTGATATAAATTTCAAGACTATTTTTTTCCATTTTTACTGAATAAGTATAAATTTTTATTCGCCAAAAATGGTCAATAAAAATCAATTTGAGCTATTGGAATTTTTGCAATGGGGGTTTTAGACCGTGCTGTTTCCAAAAAATCTTGGTCCAGTTTAAATCGAAGGCGGACATTCCCGAGAAGTCTTGTTAGTCGAATCAATATGGGATTTGACAAGTAAGCTCTTTTAAACTATGTACCTACTTATACCATTTTACCACTCATATCCAAAGTGGACTTCGAAAACCTACCTAATATGTATCAGATAGGATATTATTGGAAAAAATTATTTCTAGGGGTTGATCCGCTCAATCACATTTTTCTCCATTTTACTCAGTTTTTGAAAACTTGAAATTACTTTCATTTTAGGTACTGTAATACTAATAGTGATGCTAGGAATTACTACGTATAGGTGGTGTTTATGGTAAATACATCGTGAAGGAACCATGACAAGAATTATTCCTTAGAGAGGGAATATTTCCCTCTTCCAAACTAGCTCAAATATCGGAGGGTTACCACCCTTCCTAACGTCAATATTCATTTAAATTATGAAGAATATAAATAAATATACTCGAATGAACATTTCATGTCCCGAAAAACTAGATGTATTACATGAAAATGTTACAGCTATGAAAATACTTTAAAAGTTACATGGATTACAACATAAAACACCTGACTTAGGCAAAAACACCTACTTCTAAGCCAGATATATAGTAGGTATAGTTATGAAGTTACAAAATATATTGTTTGTCTACATTAAGGTAAAATAAAACAACTAAAACTATAAGGACATCTGATATAATCATGCCTTTCGCCCTTTTGCCTATGTCCATGGTTCACACTAAATCCCCATGTCCACAGGCAAGATTTTGATTAATATAAGCATTAAAAAAGTTAATCGAATGAGAGTCTGATCAGGGTAAAATCCCAAACACTATAGCGTTAAACCTACTCACCTGTGAGACCCCTAATACTAGGCTCGAGCGTAGGTTCTAGGTAGAAGAAGCACATTCATATGGGTTGGCTTTTTCCCAGTCCGGATTCTGGTAAAAGGTCCGAGAGATATAAAGATATTTTTCAAATCCCCCATTCGGGGGTTACGTTAACACATTGAAATAAATTACGTTAGCCACTGAAGGTGGTATAAAATATATAAGGCACTGGCACGACACATCCTATGTTAAACGGTATATGGGTCATAACCCAGACCTTGCCATCGCGAGTATCAAAAACTGAGTAAAGAGGTGAGCTCGACGATCTACGAGAGATACCTCGAGTTCGCGAATCGTCTGTGATGTCATAGAGTTCACACATTGCCAATTACTGTAGGGTGAGAGGTACTCAGGGGGTTTAAGCCCATAGAATCGTCTAGAACGATCTATACTTGATGACCTTCACGAGGTTCATCTTCGATATCATCACCTCAGGCGATGAGTACGATATGGACTACCATATAGGCAGTCAGGGCATATTTCCCCATTACAGTACCATTTTTGAATTTTTTCCCCGATTCCAACAACTTAAACCTTTAAATTTTTTACTATTTTGTTTTTCGTAGGATTTATCAAAAAAAATAAAAAAATTCATGCGCCTAAATTTTTTTTGAAAATCTCATAATTTCAGGAGGTTAAGGCAATTAGTTGTTATTTTTTGTGTCTAATTGTACGGAAAATTTTTCTCGAAAATCACTGCATCAATATTTCAAGGTTAACTTAACAACAGTATGGTACCTATTTGTTCTTTTTGATTTAGCTAGGCACTTCACACTTCTGAAAAAATACCTTAGCCTTTAAAATCGCATGTACAGAATAGGTAGGTACCCTATACTTTCTTCTACTTTTCTTTTCTTTAGGTTGGCACCCTTCAACGTGTTTTTTCTTTCGTTATTTTTTCCCAAGTATTTTGATCTTTGTTCGGTACTTTTCCATCAAGTTCTTTCAAAATCCTATTATAAATTTTATACGTTCGTTGAATGTTGTTCTTCTTCATCTTTTTTTTTTCGTCTTATTTATTTACGTATTTATTCTTTTTGTTCGGTTTTTAAAATCAATACTTCCTTCGAAAACTAGAAAAAAAATGTCTCGTAAGTAGATTTACTTACCTACCTAACGTACCCTTGAGTAAAGAAATGAATTCTCCACGAAAGTTCACATCTACATCACACTTTATTCAGAATTATCACGTAAAATTAAATGTGTATAGTTTTTCTTAATTCTTACACTTAAAAATGCGTACAAATTAGGTACAACTTTTATAAAAAGTTAATCCCGGAACCGAAATAATAAAGGATCTAAGAAACACTCTGAAACTAGAAAATATATTATTTTCGTTGCTGGCAAATCTTATACCGCTGTAAAAAGCAACGTACTTTTTATTTTATTCTTACCATGAACTTTTTACGGTGTTTTTCTCCACTCTACAAAATCCCCGTTTCTCCGCAAGAAAAAAAATACTCAGCATTTAGAAAAAAATAACACTTTAAAAAGAGAAACAAGGGCGAAATGAGAAATCACCTCGGGCTTCATCGCTTCAATACCATCTCGAGTCCTGTTCACTTGTGCGCTTCGTTTCATTTTCAGCTGTGTGTTTTTTTTTGTCATGTCTTTTAATTGAAGCTTTTTTCGTATCATTTCTCGCATTATGTATAAGAATAAGGTCCCAAACAAAAGACACAAAATCACATGTATAGATACGCGTAGACTAAAAGTCAAAATCTAAAACCCGGACGCGGACATAACTGACCATTGTCTTTCGCCCTTTTGTGAATAATGGACTTTAATGTATGTAACGGATCGTCAATTCTTAATGTTGTAAAAATACTCCATAACGAAACAAATCCAATGCAGGTATAATGATACTTATGTTGTACAAGAATGGAAAAAAAGCTGCAAAAATGCAGACTAATTTGATACGCTTGCTCGTGAATGAGAAACGAAAAACGAGCACAGCATAATGAAGATTGGTCTATTTTTATCGTTTGTAAATTGAAAAGCCCAGACAAATCGTTAAATTTTTCGACCTTGCGAGTGAAAAAAATGTCAATTTTTTTTCTCTCTTATTTTTATTCCTTTCTGGTAACATGATACTCTGATATAGAGAAAAAAATACACTCGATACCTACCTTTGAATACAGATTATATTGAAATTGCTAAAAAAAAACACGACCTTCGAAATATTTGAAAATTTTCATCACTTTTGTAAAAAAAAAATTCTCCAAATTGAAGTACTTTGTAACCTTGTTAAATATATTTTCCACGTGTTAGGTCCTTATTCAATCCACCATCAGAAGCTTTTAATCGACTAATCGTAATTGAAATTTAAGCCAAATTAAGAAATAGGTTCCCAAGTTATTTATCATTCAAACCGAGTCATTATTCAAGGTTGTTTTTCACATGTCTTCGAACATATTTTAGTAAACTGAAATTGAATTATGTTAATTTTAACATCAACGAGTGACAAGAAAATAGGTAAGTACATAGATTTTGTCTAAAGACCTTTTTAATAAAGCGATCAGGCAAAAGAAAAAAACTGCAGAAATTGTTGAATTCTTAGGTACTTAAGATGCAAATAAGTGGTCTCGAGTTTTCTAAAATTTGAAGGAATAGCTTCAACTCAAATAGAAAACAAACTATGACTTTGAAAAAAAATCACCTTACCTACCAACAATGTATGTACATATATTTTCGACACTTTTATTTTGAAATTTTGAAAAATTTCAGAAAAAAATGCAAATAAAGTAGGTATAAATATACCCACTTTCGTGATAAAAAATTCATGTTTATGAAAAAATAAAATAAAAAATAAAAAAAATGAAAACATAAGGTTTGTTGGAGCGCTTCAAATTTATGAAAAAAAGATAAATTTCATAAATTTTCAAACATTGTTGACAGCACAGCAATTTTTTGTTGCGAGTGCAACCTTATTTTTTGCTCTCAAACAGCAAATTAAATTTGAAAATTTATGAAATTCATAAATGCATATTATTTTTTTTATAAATTTGGACTCATTTTGAGACGTTTGAACAAACCTAATGTAAAAAATACTAAAAAATAACGTTTGGCAAAATTGAAAATTTCAATTAACCTCGCACGGTTGCTTGTTCGCCAAAAAGGGAAACTTGCCCAGTTGAATTGACTTTATTCCCTCCCCCCCACCTTTCCAAGTGACTTCCAATTTTTTGAAACCGGTATTATTGTACCTACTTATTGATGGGATGCTTTTTCTAAATTTATTATTCTAAATATGGCTCAGTTTATGTTAGGTACTTTAAAAGTGATGTACAATAGTTAAATTTAAGCTGAACAACTCATTTAAACCCAACTATCGCAAGTACCAACCTGTTTTGTCTAATAGAGATTCACGTACAAAAAAGCATTTCAAAATTTTTTTTTTATTTTAATTTTTTTGGGGGGAGAGGGAGATAGAGCTCTCTGAAATCTAGGAAAACAGACAAAAAATCATTTACCTTGAACCTTAAATTAAAAAATTCGTACAGGTAAGGTGAACAGTGGAAGATACTTCTGACCTTATTATGAAGGTCTATTTATTAGAAGCCTGTACTCCAATCATATTACGTATTTGGTGCATGGAGGTTGTGGCCCGCAGATTGGATTGGCATGGATATTGGATACATATCTATTTCCTTCATTTGTGGACATTTTATCGCTGTGTCAACTTACTATTTTGAATCTCCGAGAATAATTCTGATCCCAGGTTCAGGTACATTTTGAGATAGGACAGTTGTGTACTTCACGATTTGTAAATTGTAAAAATTTTTTCAATTCGATTTTTTTTATTTTATTTTATTTTATTTTTATGTTGAAGTACATTAATACGGCGATCGGACTTGGGACATGAGAGATGAGGAACGGGTTGAAAAAAGTGGTTTAGGTATTGTACTTAAATAAACAATTAAACATCCTGTATTTCTTAAATATAAGTATTTCTGGGCCACCCCTTTCCTTCTCTATAGTCTCTTCTAGGACCAAAGCTATTTTCAGAAGTTCATAAAAACCAACGTAAAAACAAAATGTTTGAGAGTTGATGAAATATTTCGACTAGGGTATTTCAATTTCTTTCTTCTTCTCAATTCACTGTCAGTCCTTCCCTGTCCATACTGTTGTGGTCTTCTGTAAGTTCCTTCTTTTTTTTTTTTTACCAACCACATTATTTTTTTGGTAGGTTGTGTCTTGTATCTTTCTTTATTTGTTTCTTCAATTTTTAAAACTTTTTTTTCAAATTTTTAATTGGTTCTTTTTTCTTTATAATTTTAGAAAATTTTCTTTCGCTTTTGTTTTTAGTACTCAAAAAAATATTTGAATTGGACGAATTTCTCACTAGTAACGTTGAAATCATTTTTGGCGGGAAGAACTTTCGCGCAATGGCTATTCATCTCCAACCGTAAGCTGTGTCAGAATTCCAAACAAGTTTCATTTTTGAAAATTTATCTAAATTTTTTTTGGATTTTGGGGTCTAATCAGAACTCAAGGCAATGATTTTTTTAAAAATATATAAATGTATAAAACTTCTAAATTAATTCAAAGAATTTTTTTCTTCGAAAATTCTCTTATCTCCCATTTTCTCCTCCTCAACTGTTTCAAGAACCTCAATTATTGTCAAATATGTTGAGAGATGTACACATAACCTCCTTTCCTCGTGAAAGCTTCTATGAGGTCAAAATTCCTAGCCAATAGTTTATTTTGTAGAAAGTTTTTAAAATTTCCAACTTGAAAATATATCCAATTTTGGTATTTTTAACAAAAATAATGCTGAATTCAGCTAAAAATTTTTAAAAACAACAATTTGCCAATTTTTAACCGTTTAGGAAAACTCTGAAAAAGATCTCGGATTTTTATGGAAATCATCTAGGTCGACACAGAATCTCAAATACTATTTTTCAGATCTGGGATATTTCTCCAAAAACAGGTTAGGTATAGGCTACAGTGAAAAACACTGCGATAGGACTGAAAAACCCCGAATAGGTATATTTTTCTTATTTTTATTTTATTTCGGTTTTTTTTTTTTTTTTTTTGAACAAGGATATTGTCCACCGAAAAATTCGATATTGAGTAATTAGGTACCTACACATTACCTATTGAAATAGACTACAAATTACGTATCTTCCTATACCAATATCCCAGTACCCATGTGCTTTTTACCTACCTTTTTACTGTAATCCCAAATTATTTTTAAAAAATTTCCATCGAGTAAATTATGTATGCCTTTGCAGGTAGAAGCCCCTGGGTATTTATTCAACATTACCTGCCATAAGTTTTTATAGAATACGAGTTTAGGTTGGTAAGGTACCCACTTCAATTAAATCATCCATACCCTCTTATAAAAAAAAAAAAAAAAATACGCAAAAAGTACGGGTTAAATCAACGTTATAATATTCAAACCTATTATTAATGTCACAAACCGAACACAATGCTCAGTCAATTTATTCGTCAATTCACTTTCACTCAAATTGGTGCTTACGAAATTCTTTTCGAATATTCCAACAAAAAGAACTAGGTAGGTACCATTCTTCTGTTTATATAAACTGCGAAGTTTGACAAACTGCGGCTCTGAAAAGGCTACGAAAAAAAAAAAAAAAAATCGCGCTAAAAAGCGAAATTTTCTCGAAGAATAGCTTATCCTGTGTTATAAACACGTGCTCAGGTACGATAGATTTTCAAAAACTTCATATACAACGTTATGCAATGATAGTACGCGTGCTCATGATACAAAGAGTATGCGTGAGAATGTACAGCACTGTATCTTTGTTGAATTCTGGCGTTCCGCTGTGGTCGACATTATTCACTTATTCGTGGCGCAATTCGTGGGTTAGTTTCGTTTTTTGCGAGCCTTTTCAGCTGTAACGGGAATTCAGATTCACCTGTTGAAAGGCTTCAATTTCATTATACAATTCATAGGTAAGCGTTTACTTTATTCTAATCGAGAGCTAAATTACATCGCGGAGTTGCTTCGCTTTTCACATCTTGGCTTTTATTTTTATTTCATCGGCAAGATTAATTTTTGATGGTTGAGACGATTCGCGTTGTTGTGACGAGATCTCTATACAATTACAAATTTTCTTTTCACTTATAATTTCGCTTTTTAGAAAATTAGTTTTTAATTTTCTGCCAGAGAAGTGTTGATTTGGCAAAAATTGCACATCCTATATTTCGAAAGCTACATACTTACTTATTTAAGCTAAAAAATCAGCAGTTTATTTTTGGTAACGAAAAAGAATTTGTATCTACCTAAGAAATATAAGTATGACTCCTACTCCTGATTATTTTGGTCACTTGATTTTCATTCCACGAAAATTTTACAAATTAAAAAAAAAACATAATTTATATGTACTAGCCTATACCATGGTTTATTTAACAATTTTTTTTTCGTCAAAGTCTACTCGTCAAGGTTTTATTTTCTCTGGTAAACATTTTCTTCGACTTTACTTTTTAGTGCAAAAATTATTGCAAAAGGAATATCATCAAAAGGAAAGCAATTTCACAAATCTACACTTGAACTGCTATCGCAGCACCAAAGTTTTTCACGTTTTGCTTTTTAAAACAATTTTCGGATGTTATACCTATATTTTTAATGGAAGACGGATGATAAAAAAAAATTATAATATTTCATAACGAAGGCACGAGCAAAATTTCTTCTTATCTGTAACGTTGACTTTACTTTTCAAGGGTTGGAAAATTTTTATCGTTTGTTTTTTTTATACCTAACTAACTTTTCAAATGTTAATTAAAATATTTTGCTGGCATAGTTTAGATAGTTTATGGAAAATTCTATAAAGCAGTATTCGAATTTTTTTCGCAAATCAGGAATTTTTTCTTTATTATGTTAGTACCTACCTTTATTGTTTTAATTTAAAGCAACCTTATAAGCAGCGATTGCTTCATAAAGAAATTTTATTTGAAAACTTTGGCGCCACGTTTTTCTGAAATATCGGAAAGAACATTCAACTTTTCGGTATTGTACCTAAAAAGCATGTAAAATTAAAATTACAAACGATTATTCTCAACAAAAAATATCGATTAAAAATATGAGTACTATGTACTTGGTAAGTGCTTACTCGTACGACTCTATTTTCAGTTTTGAGTAAGTACTCGATTTTCACGTTTTTAAGTAGGTACCTATCCATAATTATTGTACTTGGAGATCGTGATGATGATGACGTAGCGAAGAGATTATACTGAAAAATTGAACTTCAAAGTAGAAAAAATTGGAGGAAAATATTAATCGCGTCCCATTTCTCCAGCCTGCCGATCGACTTGAAAAAAATAAAATAATAAAAACTAATTAAAATGATAACTTCCTAATAGTTAACATAGACCACTCCCCCTCCCTATATTTCTCATTATGAGATAAAATTATGAGCATTTTGTTGTGGAAGATACAAATGATTCTCTGAATTCTGAAAAATGATAGATGTCCATTACTCGCCTATTAGTTGATGCCAGATAATGCATTTATGCGAGGTTCCTTAATGCGAAAAAGTTCAAGCGTTTCCTTGGTGAAAAAAAAAACCAATTCGTTTATTTCTTTTCATTTTTAGCTCAATCTTTCATTTTTTTTAAATGCCTATAGTACGTAGTAATTTATTTAAAAAACGTTTCGCATTTTTTATTATGAACTAGGTATTAATTAAAGTTGAAATTTCTTCATTTTGCTTAAAATATCTTGAAACTTGGTCTCTTGAAAAAAATGAAACGCTCTAATACGAGGAGAAAATTTTATGCATAACGTTTTTTAATCCTTTCATTTTTTCTTGTAGCATCCTAAGATCAAGTATTTTGAAGTTTTATTTTCGTAATTTCAAATTTTTCATCTCAAATAATCAATTTTTAATGAAAACTTATGGTTTCGCGAAAAAAAATTGATTCAATTGTGGAAAAAATGGATTGTATCTATACCTACTTTTATTAGGAAAACAACATTAATAGAAAGGAAATCGCAATGAAACTTCAGATGGGAATAAGCCAGTGATAGGCAGTAAGCAAAGTCAATGTGGGCAATTTTACTCACCTCCTCTTTTTCAACAGAAATATCAACTTCATAACTTTCAAACTTTCAAAACACTTAGCAAACAATAATCACTAGTCGTACAAAATATCATTATTAGACTGTAAAATCGAAGATTTCAGTTCAAAAGGAATCAGAAAAATTGGAAAACTGGTAACCAATTAAGGTAAAATTCCCAAATGTGACCAACATTTTTTGAATCCAACCTGAGGCAAGCCACAGATGAAAATTAAGTATTCGCTACAAAATCACATCAATCGAAAGTAGAGAGAATTTCACAACTTGAATTTATGAAAAGCCAAATGGTGCCATCCTATAAATGTTCCTTAAAGTGGCCACTTGAAAAATGAAGAATAAAATTTCAACAAATTGATTTGGAAAGCGGAATTTTGGTATATTTCCTATGTTTGACCCACCGAATCGGTTGAAAATGGTTTCAAACCGTTTTGAGCAGTTTTCGAGCATCCGGCAGATATTTCAAAATTTCAATTCCCACAAAATCTTATCAAATAAAGTTGGAAAACAGAAATTCATTTTAAACCCTAATCTTAACATAGGTACTGAATCAACTGAAATTGGTTTCAAGCCATTCTGAAACCGCCAGTCAAGACTATGATGTAAATTCTAGCTTTCCAACTTCATTAGGTAAAATTTCATAAAAATTTCAACTTTTAAAAATCTGCTGAACGCTCCAGAACTGCTCAAAACGGTTCGAAACCGTTTTCAATCGATTAGGGAGAAGAGGGGGGGGAGGTCAAAAATAGGTAGACTATAATTCGATTAAGAAAAAATTGTAATTCAATTTCTTCCTGAAACTGAGAGACTAGCTTTCACGCCATTAATTCAATTTTGCCAAGTGGGTGGCTCATTGTTCCACAATGCCGGCTTTCCGTATTATTTTCGAATTGGTAGTTGTTTGTTAGGATTAGCTGATGGCGGAAAGCTTAAAAATTTGAAATTTTATCACGAGGTTGTTTGAATAGGTAATTATTGTGAAACACGAGTCGTGAAATTTATTCGAATTTCAAATTAGTATTCGTAAATAGGTAATTGCATTAGTTTCAATTTACCTATATGTTCGTTCAAATTGTACGTTTTGTTTCGCAATGTTGTACAAATTTCGTTGAATTGGAATTTTCAATTTCAACTAAACTCGCTAAGCAACAAGTTGAAGATGTAGGTATAGCAAGCCACACAGAAAGCGAGCAATTTCAACGTGTAATACCTATTACAGTGTGAATTTTGTCATTCAAATTCGCAATATTTGTTCGTAGTTCTCGAGTATTTATCCTTTATCGTGCCAGTGTATGTTTGATTGTTGCTACTAAATGATTCATCATTTGAAAGACATTAATGTCGTTGGGTTACAAAGACGCGTTCATAATTGATATCAGTGTATACTTACTACATTACCTAGTTAGTATGTGTGTGTTGTGTTCATTCGTGTTGTATGTCTTTCATCGCAGCCTCGATGAATTCGTTTGATAAGGATTTGATGTCGTCGCCACCTCGTCAGTCGTCATATGTACAATGGTGAGTAGATAGAGATAAGTAACTGGATATCTAATAAGTTCACTACGTGGATGAAGTTGTGTTATACGGGGTGCATGATTTAGGATTAGGTTACAGATTTACAGAAGAGCAAAATTCAAAAAAAAAATTCACTCGTTTTTGGCTTTTTTTCTCAATTTTTTGAAATTGGCCAATGGCAATAATGAATGAAAATTTGGCATCACATTGCGTTTCAAAATATTTCCCCAGTTTCAGACTGAGAAAACACGGCGATTTTTTCAATGGCTCCTCTTTGAGGGCTCATACCCCCCTTCAGACGCACCTCCGGAGCTAATTGAGCTTTCTAGCTATCATAGTTTCTATAATAAGTAATTTCTATCACCCAGTAATTCGGGGTTTTACCATACTCCGGCACAGTGCAGACTCGAAGTGATGTCCTGACTCCGCTTTTGAAGGGCTCGATGATCACATGCCTTACCGTCGTCCAAGTCCATGATTAGTTTTTTCTGGAGATGAGAGTCTGTTTTTATAACCCAACATTTTCCAAGGTGCACCGGCACAATTTTAACTTTGATCAGCTGTTACTCTTCTACAAATGAACCAAAATTTTCATGTTGTTTTTTCTAAATTCCTATGTGTTCTCCATGTTAATGTCTTGTCAAGGTGAATTCCCAAATATTTTGTAGAGTTCTTTTGTGGTAACATGTTCGGATTTGGATTCATTAATTTTGATACGCCATGCCATTTACTTAGCCATCTTTTTAAAAGGTTAATGGCATTGTTTCACATGATGCTGTCCAAAATTATGATGCTTATTTGTTGGTGGTACCTAAGTGATAGGGTGACTTAGATTAATCAGATTAAGGTTTAGATATATTCTACTCGATTATGTCGAATAATTCGTGATTGTTAAATCACTCATTATTACGATGCAGGCCCGGAGCCAGCATAAGGGAAGCCAGGGTGGCCCTGGCTGGACAAATTCGCAAATTTCTCCTCTTTCAAACAAATTTTGAAATCATTATTACATTTTTTGCAATTTTACATTCAAAGTAATTGCATATTCAAGGTGTCGTAACAGGTCCTACTGGTCTTACTAAAGTCCTACTTTTTCTCAAAAGTCCTTTTAGTCCTACTATTTTTCAACAATTTTATCCAAGTCCTACTTTTTTCAAATTTTCAATTTTTCCCCTTTTTCCAGAATTTTGAACAAATTTTGTAGAAAAGGGCTCATTTGTCGACTTTTTTAGATTTTGAATTACACATTCTTGAGAGCTTTTGCCCTCGCTTCGTTCGTGCTATTTCCATCTTCTTTTCTCGCCTAGAAAACTTGAGTATTGTTCAAATTCAAGAAATGTTCAAAGTTTGAATTAGAAAAACAAACTCCTCTCTCCATGAAGAAACTTTTCATTTTTACTTCTCAAAACATGATTGAATTTTTGAAATCTTTTGGCCTCGCTTCATTCAGGATTGTTTGCTTTTCTTTTTCATGCTTGAATTTTTAAAAAAAAATAATCATTCGAATATTAAAAATTTTTGAAACAAAAATAATAATTTTCTTCATATTGTAGGTACATACAATCATACAAGAAAACATCATTTTCATACCCTTGATAATACTAATTTTTCGAGATTTGCCCTCGCTTCGCTCGGGTCCGTTTGCTTTTCTTTTTTTAATTTTAAATTTTCCAAAAAATCATCATTTAAATTTTAAAATTTTGAAGCAAAATAATAAACTTTTTATAAGTAACTCATCACACACAAAAAAACGTTGCTTTATACCTCTCCAAATACTGACTTTCGAGAGCTTTTGCCCTCACTTTGCTTGGGGCCCATTTGCTTTTCTTTTTCTTTTTTGAATTTTTCTATAAAAAAATCATCATTTGAATAGACCTACCATCGTTTTCATGCCCCTGGAAATACTGATTTCCAAGAGCTAGGACTGCTTGAATTATTAACCATACAAAATTTGCGCCCCCCTCTCAACTCATAAATTTTGGTAAATAATTTTCATGCCTTGGTTACAATTTTATCTGCCCTGACTGAAAAAAATCCTGGCTACAGGCCTGTTACAATGTCATCATCATCATCATCAACGTCATAGTCGCAAGCGACTGGTGTGCCCTCAACAACAACCGCCACTCCTCTCTGTCTTGAGCTAGCGTGACCGCATTCGCAACTGAACCAGCTATTTTCTGGACTGTATCAGTCCACCTTGTTGGAGATCTTCCTCTCCCTCGTGTTCCGGGGACCTTATTGCCAAAGAGAATTCCCTTTTCAATGTTTTCCGGTCCTCTTCTGGCTATGTGTCCAAAATAACTCATTATCCTGGTCTCATATATTTTATTCAGCCTGGTTGGTTCTTGCAGTTGTTCCAAAATTGATGCATTTGTTTGGTGCGCAGTGTGTGGTATCCTCAACATCCTGCACCATACCCACATTTCAAAAGCATCGATTCTTCTTCGATCATCTTGCTTCAATGTCCAGATCTCCGCTCCATACAAGAAAACTGGGAAAACTAGCATCCTGATTAAGTGATTAGTCTCTTCCTTGTTTTTATGGAGATTTTCCGGTTGGTGGTGACTTTTCTCAACCGAGACATCGCTGCTTTCCCAAGAGCTATTCTTCTTCTAATTTCCTTGGCTGATCCTCCATCAGCATACATCAGTGAACCCAAGTAAATAAATGAGTTCACTTTTTCAAATTCATTCAAAGCTTCAGATTCTGATAGGTGTCCAGCTCTATCAACTACCATGACCTTTACAATGTAATTGTGATTAATTACACATTGGGCGAACACAGCCCTAGTAAATATGTTTGTGTTTCAACGCTTACCTAACACTGTACTCTTTGACAGTCTCTCCCTGGCGACCCCCAATACAGTAAAAATCGCTTATTATTATAACGGTTAATGTTATATGTAAATCACTTTATGTTAATAAAATCATCCGGTCCCAATTTTTTATATCTCATTACATTGAAATTTCATTGGTTATTGTAATTAGAGCATCGGATAATGTTATAATTTTCAAGTGATTTTTAAGCGTTTTTCGCATTTTTATGTAATTTTAAAATGTTTTTAACACGTCTTCACCCAGTTGTTGCCTAATTTTTTTTGAAATTTCAGACTTTTTTGTGATTGACATCATTTTTTGATACTTTCTTCATAACTTTTTGAAGTTTCAACCTATTTTCAACACTTTTTCTCGCAATTTTTGCGAAATTTTAGTTCAATGACTACATATTTAGTAAAAAATTGACCATACAAAAATGTTTGGAATATAATCACTTTTTTGTTCAATGAGTTTGTGTTATATAAGTCGCTTAATGTTACCTATTAAAATGGGGTGGGACAAACGTTATAACATTAAGCTGTTCTTACTGTAAGTACTATAGACGCAACAACAGTTATTGTTTCAAAGATATATTCTTTGTTTGGGTACACCTTCAATTGTCTGGATTAATTGAAGATGATCCAAGATACCATGATTTGAATCGGCATAACATCAAATCACGTTAGAAAACTCATATTAACCACGTAATGGCAAACATCATAAAATAGGGGACAAGGGGGATTCCCTTGCCTGCCTTTGTATGTATGTAGTATACACCATTGACATTAGCTGTAGCGAGCTTGAGTTACTAAAACTAAGTGATTTGTCTTGGTTCACGATCATCTTACGTTAACCTTCATCCCCCACTATAGAGAGTAATTACATTATGAACCACTTGAAGCACACATTCAAATTTCATTTAAATCATTTTTGAACATTTTCACAAATTTTTGAAAAAATTACTCTTGTCAATTTTTGAAAAATTGATGGCCCCTGAGCTATCGTAAGATATTAGTCAGTCCGATTTTTTTTTTTGCATTTTATTATGCTCCCAAAGAGGCAGGTTTTCCGAGGTATTGGAACTCGAAAAACAGAATTTCGTCATTTTTGGCCTACCCTACTGAATAATGCATTGAAATGAAAACCAATGTTATGTTGCGGTTGAAAATTTCAAATAATAAATATACCTGTTCAGTGCTCATGTATACGAAGAAAGCTTTGAAAAATTAGTACCAATTTCAGACTTTTGGAAAGTTTTATGATTATGAAGCATCGCATACGTTTCATGAGTATAGGTACCTGTATCATGATGGTGAAACCTAAGCATTATTAATGTTGCTTACATACATACTTTAACACAAATACGACTGTAATGAAAATAACATTTTATCTGTAGACTGAATTAAACTAAGCCTAATTTTACATGCCTATTTCTTGCAAAGCGCCATCATCCCATGAGACTCGTTTATAATATTCGTCTCCAGTTTCGCAACTATTCCAGTACCTATACTTATAGGTAACTTATGTTATAGGCAGTCTGTTATAAGAGGGAAATTCTCGTTTGATATTCTTCCAATTTCTGGTTTTCTTGCTCAAAAACTAAAATATCTTCCTATACCTACCTAACTAGCTACATAAAATACGATCAATATAAAGTACCAAGTACCTACCTATCTAAATACCTAAAAATCTGCTCTTCTCATAAGAATCAATTCTACCCGCAGTAGATAAAATTAGCCTTGATAGTCGCAAATATTGAAATTATAATTACAAAATACTTGCTCGGTAGTCAGAAATGAAACCTTGGTGAATATTTAATTTGAAAATTCAAACCCAAATCTTCCCATATGACGTTTCATTTGGACGAATAAATTCACCGAAAATTTCCAAATTATAGTAGGTACGAATATTCCCCTAATACCTCTACGTTAATTGTTGCTGAAAAAGTAGGGCTACCCTATGAAAATGTAGGAGATAACATACTTACGAGAGGCATTTCCAATGGAAACATTTCCAATAAATAAACTCCGCGTTTAATTTCGCTCTCCTTTATTGTTGCAAGAATTGCAGATTTAATTTTATAAATAAAATTTTTCTTCGCGCCCGTTCTTATTAAACAAATGAAAAATAGCTTAATATTTTTTTTCGGCTTTTAATGAAAATTCCACCTGGTGTTTTGTTAAAACGTTGTCCGTTATCATTATCTTGCGTATCACGTTGGCATTATTTTTAATGAAACCTGATTCCTTCGTCTTGTCTTCGGGACGAGTTCGAAATTCTCTGCTTTTTTCTCTCAGCTTTTACTTTCACGTTTCACTATTTTGTCGGTTGGCCATTGAATGGTGAAAAAATTAGAATTTTTCCAAACTTTGGTTATTTGATTTCGCGGTAATTATTTTTCGTAGCGCGATAATTTTAAATTTTTATGCAAACAGAATTTAAAAAGAAATTCCATTTTAATTTGAATAATTTTTGTAAAATTAATCTCTTATTTAACGAGAATACTCGTCGAGTCTTCCAAGAAGTTTTCCCCTCTTTTTTTGGCACAAGAGAAAAACTTATCGGGTTGTATTCGCATAATTACCAACAAATTTATTTTTCATTCGTCATCGTCGCATTTTGAATTTTGCATAACTGTCGCGAGTTGATCGCCTTCCACGAGAAATATGCGCGTAGATAACTTTTCGTTTTCGAAAACGCGTGCAACAGTTTGTGAATGAAATTTTACATTTTTCAATACGTATTGAAAATATCGTAATTATCGCCCCAATTCGAAGACTTTTTATAAGCGAGGTATTTGAAAATTTTGATTTTATACACGAAACGACATTCGCAGGCACGAGTTGAAATTTGCGATTTACACCTTATTATTATGTACCTACTTAATCGAAAATATAATTTCGGTTTCATTAATTATTTATAGAATTTTTAACAACGATATGAAACTTTTATATACTTTATCAAAGTGAGCTCCGCTTTTATAAATTAACATTTTATTTGTCGTATGGTTGGCCTGCTATCTTACCAGTTCATTTTGACTGTTGTATTTGACCTTCTTTCCAAATTTCATGAGGCTGTGTAAAGATGAAAAAAATTATCTATTTTTCAGAGCTTTGTATTTAAGTAGGTACAATTTGGAATTATCTATTTTTTTTTGCTACAGATTGTTTGAATTCACGGTGCTCTTCGGACAAAATATTGTAAAAATTCAATCGCTATACTGATTCTTGAATAAATGAAAATCCTGCTCAGATTTCGTCGAGGATATTCGATTTTCCAGGTACAACTTACCTATTCCTACATATTTTTCATTGAAATCAGTAAATTAATCTTACCAACTTATTTTTTGTTTCATGAAAAAAATCATATCTTTTAAAATTTTATGTCGATTGTCGACTTTTTCGAGTTGTTTCTTGCTTAATAATATTTATTTTCGACGGTTTATGCGGAAGAAAAATTATTTGAGTGGTTTTAGTGTATCTTTTTTAGAAAGTTTCGTAGTCTGCTTATCAAAGCGTACATGTTCTATGTTTTTTATAATTCTAACTAAATTAATTGTATCATTTTTCCGTATTTTCAAGTATTTCGAAAGCTAAGCCGTTTTATTTTCGATGAGAAATTTTCCTCCAAGTGATATAACTCCATGGTTTTTGCATATACCTACTTAATATTGCTACCTATTTTTTTCTCCTCTGAGTGAAGAAAATTGTTGGAAGGTTACGTCAAACGGTAAGCTTTACTAATGAGATCTGATTTTTTTTCTTCTAATGCAGCTCTGATTTAATATTAAGTATGTATGTCTTATGAATTTTATGAATTATTTATGGCTATGGCTTGAGTAATTCCTTTATCATCATCATTATTACTTTGTCATGTTGTGGCATGTTTGCAATGTTAAAATATTGAAATTCCAGAAGAATGATTACTATTAACCTAAATAGGTAGTGATGTAAATTATAGGACAAAAAACATTAGCTTTGGAAGTGCCTTTAGAGGAGAGATATGCGAGCCCTCAAAGAAGGGAGATTTTTGAAAAAATCGTAGTTTTTTTGCTCTAGCTCTCGCCTAAGCTGTTTTGGAAACAATGGCCAAGTCGGAAAAGAAAGTATTTGAGATTCTGCATCAACCTAGAGCATTGCGGTCAAAATCCAAGTCCACTTTTAGGGTTCTATACTGTGCGGTTAAAATGTGAAAATCGCTTATTTTTGGATAAATTGGTGTGTTTTTTTTTCTGCAAATTTTCGAATACAGTGGTGCCAATTTTTTCAGGCTATTATTGCAAAGCTTAGAAACTCGAAAAAAATTGATGGAATAATATTTTATTTTGTACTATTTTTCTCTAATTTTTGCAAGTGCCAGTGCAATTTTAAATGCTTGCCTATGAGTAAAGGTGTTTCAAGACATCAAAATGGGTGGAATGATATCGTACCTAATTTTCGAGTACCTAGTTCCGGAATTTTGACTAATTTATTTTATTGAAAATATTTATACGTATGTTTGTTTTCTAAAAATGACAATTAAGTACTCACTTTTAATATACCTTCCAACTCTTCCGAACAGAATTTCACCATTTTCGGTCATTCATGGCGCCTCCAGCGTGTTTTTCAATTGCTCCAGAAAGTGTGAAAATTAATTTGGGCAGCTGAAAAAGCAAGTTGTGGCTTATTCTTGACGTGTTCAAAGGGTTTATTCGCATTTGGTCTGATTTCCGGATGCTCGCTTATTGTGGGAGGGGGAAGGATCAAACAATAACTTTTTTTCGTAGAGAAATCCTGGAAATTGGCGCGAATGGCTGTATTTTATCTTAAGCCACACCCCTCCCCTTAAACCCGAAAATATTTTAAAATTTTTCCAGAAGGCGTGAAAATGATGAAATTTGATTAGGACAAGTTCATATCAGTTTCAGGACTAATTGCTGTCACTTTTACTAAAATAAACATTACCTACCAATTTTTCAAAAAAAAATCACAAATTGTCAAAAATGGTTGACTTTGAACAAAAATTTGTCAAAAATCAAAAAATCCATTTGGGTGACAGAAATTTTGGTTATGAGGGTTTCATACCATACTACACACCTTGAAAGGTTCCCATGATGGTAAACTGGAAGGGCGTTCGGGGTTTCCCAAAACGACGTAGGTAATTCAAATTTTTTCAATGAAAATGGTAGATATAAAAAATTGGAGGTATAATTTTAAGGCCACGTGATTCCTTTTCTTCCACTAGAAAAGTTGATATTTTTTTCAGCCAGGCAGGCCATTTCCTCTGAAATTTTGATTTGGCACCCTCAAATTTTTTTTCAGATTTTGATGCGAATGCTTGATTAATTTCTAGTAACTCCTGAAAATGTAAAAATGGACTTCCCGCTTTCGATTTCTGCCGACCCAGCTTTGGTTTCATTTTTTCTTCCAATAAAGGACTTCAAAAAATATCTTTCATTAACTACAAAATGTCAATTCGTGGGCATCGTGGATTTGCGGAGTGATTTAGTGGACTTGGAATATTAAAAAACCGATTGCATAGTAAAATTAACATCAATCGATGTCTCGTCAGTTTCCTATTTTGAGAAAATTTATGATTTTCTTAAAGAATGGAAAGGGATGGTTATTTCTTTACAAGACCATTAAAAACGACTCGTTAAAAAAATGCATCGCGTGACTTGCAAATTGGTTTGCTGGCTATAGAAATTGAAGGCACAAGTTGTTTAGTACCTATTGATTCTTCAAGGATGAATAATGTTGTACATACTTCTCGAATATTGTAGATGAACTGAACTGAATGATTATTTCATGTTGCAAAATTTTGAAAAGAGCACAAAAATGATCCCATTCAATTTTAAAGGTGATTTCAAAATTTTGAGATTATTGGCTGATGATTATTGAATACCTACGTTCTAAGATCTTCTACACTTTCGGTTTCAGTTTAAGCTAAAAAGTGAACGACAAAATTGAATGTGCAGGAGTAATTCGAAAATTGCAATTAATTTTCGCTCTCTCAATTTTGTAAACTTAAACTAAAATTGAAAACCACTTCTTTTTTAAATTCTGATACTGAACCAATTGAATTTTACCCTTGTGCTTGAAATATGTACTTTTGAAGATTAATTCATTATTCAACCTTTTAAGAAAATCAACGCTAAAATACTGTACAATTTTCTGCCTTCAGTTTCTGGGAGTCATGCAAACCAATTCATCATTGTGTTGCTTAAGTTGCTTCACTATCAAGTGAATTATTTGATTACTGAAATGGAATACTCAATGGACACTTACTTCCTTATCTTAAAAATCTCCATTGTGGAAGAACTTTCAAAATTTATGAATATTCAACTATTAAAACCATCTTTTGTAGAAGGCAAAAATTTCATGAAATTTTTATTCAGGATTTGCCATCTGCTTTGTCTCTATAAATGCTTTGCATTTAGAAGAGTTTACCATATAATTTGATCCAGAGCAACGTGAAAGGAGACGAAGGTATTCATAATTCAAATTCGCTGAATGTTTGATATACGTATCAAGTACACAAGCATCGTCGAATTCGAATTGATACGTAGGCTACATAGTAACGAGTATTTGGGCAGTTGAATGAATATTTTCTGAAGGGACAATTTTCTCATTCAAACCGTTGATTTTTTTTTCTAGTTGTTGCACTCGTACGTTCTGCTTTCACATTGTTGGTAGGTAGGTAGGTAGGTAGGTAGGTATACACATTGCATCGAGTAAATTGACATTTTATTACATGATACGACGAGGCTCAAAAATTGAACGTTATCGTGTCGGGACGTTTCTTTAGCAAATTCCATTCTTGGGTATTACAGCAGCGATTTTTTTTTCTTTGTAGGTACAACAAAATGGCACACATGGCGAATATATTTCTGCTTAGAAGCGCGTTTCTTATACCCTGATGAAATCACGTTGATTATAAATTAATGGACAATAAATTAGTATAAAATCTAACCCGAAGGTGTGTTGTAATATTAACGGAATATTCCAGTACCTTGGCGAAATACTCAACGACGGAGTTAAAGGCAAACCCCCCGAGTCTCGAACATACCCTTAACTAACAAATAAACGATTACCCGCAGCTAAGTTAGAAAGGAAGCGAATTTTGCGGCGAAAAAAGTACGTCGACGACGATTTATTGTATCCACAGAGTTACAACATATATCGACTCGAAAAAAGTCTAATTTAAGATAGAAAGAAAGAGAATTTGCTGTCGTTGCGACGATTTGCTCGTTCAAAGTATAACATCGTATAATATAGATACGCGCCAAAAGGATTGTTTTAACATTAAAGAAAGGTAGGTATTTATTTAAAATTATCGATGATTGAGCTCGTTGTGTATTTTCAAAGTAAAGTATTCCCAAATGTGCGTGTAGGTTTCTCTGTCTCTTTTATACTTTCTACAGTGCCACAATGCATAGACGTGGTGTAATTTTCTTTTATTTTTCTTTATTAGCTCCTGTTTGTTCGTTGCCGCAGTATACTACGTATTTTTTTTCTCGCGAAATGGTCGAGTTTTTTTTTTTTTGTATTCTTTTCTTTTCCTATGGCTTGTAAACTCTCGGAAATACATGATCATACAGTGGTTATTTGCGCGGTTAATTTGAACAAAGTGTTACGATCTATGGTAGTGGGGTTTTTCTTTCAGACGAATTTTCAGCTGGATTAGATGGCTATTGTAATATTTTCTTATTCAATGGGATATACTTTCACGCTGCTTCTAAAATATAATTTCATTACATTAATGTTTCAATTCCCAAGTTTTGAATCCAACGTAGAAATAAGTACCTAACTTAATACGAGTGAATTTAAAGCTGATTTATAATCAATTATAAACTTGGAAAAAAAATTGTGCACGTCGAAGATTTCTATGTACGAGTATTTTATTTTCGCTGATTTTGCAATAACTTATGATTAATTTCACTAGACCTGAATTTCACAGCCCATAGGATCAGCACGAAAGGTGACCAGGGGTCCCCAAAAAGACGACATTTTTTGAAAAACCGACTCCTAACATTTTTTTGAGAAATAGAAAAAAATGTTAAAGTGAAAAAAATGTTGCTTCCCTTCATTTCTATTTGAAAAAAAAGTAATTTTCATAATTAAAAATTCATATTTTATTATCTAGTTGACCAGAAATTTTGAAATTGTTTCAATAGGCCTACACGTTGGAGAAGTAAGGGAAAATTCATGGGAATTTTTTAAAAATGCCGATTTACGTTGAATTTTACTAAAAGCCCAAAGGAAAAATTCCAACTGCTGTAATTGGGGCCTAAAAATGCTATATATAACTAGATACCAACACATCTGTTTTTACAACGTGTTTCTCTCAAGTTATACACCACTTTCAGTACATATTTTCTTCAAATTTTGCCATTTTTTTCTTCCCTTCCAACTTCACCTCTCACACCTTGCAGATCACTATTTTGCGTTTGATTTTTCATAAACAGTATAGAACTTCGCTTTTTTCACAACCGACAAAAAATTGTTCGGAAAAGGGTGAACTTGATAGGTATATTTTCTGATCATGCTGTAGTGCAGACTTTTCCATTCAAAATTGAAAATGGTCACCATATTTACTTACCTATGCAGTTTTTCTATAAGATTTTCAACAGTCTTCTGTAACACCACATCTCAGTCAGAGGGACAAATTCGAATCGATAGAGAATTTCAAAATACGCTACCAACGAAAATTTCAGATGTTTACATCAAAATTTTTTAAATCCATATTTGGTCCATTTTTTACTTATTTGAAAAATTAAAATTACACCAAATTGACATAAAATGCTTCAATTTGTTTTTTTTCGACTTTATGAGTCGGTTGAAATGATGGTTTGAACCGTTTTGAAACCTCCAGCATATTTTATGATTCTTCAATTTTTGAAAAAACCACTTTAAATAGGGTGAAAATTAAATACAGCATCTATATACTCTATTTACCATCTTTGTGACTATTTCGATCTCTTGAGCTGGCTCTCCTAGAATATTATGGTAACCACCTACAACGGTCGAGAGGGTATCTGATAAGTGGTGAAGTTTATTTTTGAACTTTTCAAAGTGATTTCTGGAGAAAATTGAAAAATCATCAAGATTCTAGAATGGCCCAAAACTAGCTACCCAATTGTTGAAAAAAAGGTATCGAATCGAAGAAATTACATATTTTTCATATTGGTATTAGTTCATTTTACTCAAAAAATTTATGTTTCGTTAAAAAGTGTAAAAATCGACCTCGAAACAACTGTTTAAAATTTTATAAATTTTCACAAATTTGCCAAAAATCTGAAAATGGAACCTTATCACGTGAAATTTTGGTTATAGGAGTTTTATGATTTATGTTTTTTTGATCTAGCTTAATTTCCTTTAAAGTATGGATTGCCAGTTCAAAAGGTTTTCTTTGTCAGGAAATTTGTTTTTTCATTGAAATGATTACCTATTTACCTACCTTTGTATACGAGTATAAAACTCCATTGGAAAAAATGAGAAAAAAAGTAAAAAATTCTGATTTCTAACCGGAAGACCGGATCCGGCCAATGGTGGTATGAGTCGATCAGGTATCTAAAAGACTACCTTTGGCCCAAATTTGAGCTCCGGAAGTTGATACGCGGGAGATATGGATATTTGTAGTTTTTTCCCATTTTGTGAGTTGAACAGCTTTTCTGTGTACACAAAACTTCAAAAATTCGCCAAAAAATCGAAAAATCAACTTGAGCAGCTGAAAATTGGGGGATGGGTGTTTTTTGAGGTCCTCTTTCCAACAGTCCAAGTTTCATTCAAATCGGAGATTCTCATGTGGGGGGCTTCCCTTGTAAGACCATCACTGCACCCTTTTATATTGGCCAATTTCGTAGTCAAGAACCAAACTGGAATATTATTTGAAGAAAAAAAGTCAACTTAGGTATTTAGATCCAGAATTACTGAAAATAAATGGGGGGGGAGGGATGAATGGTACCATAGCTAAATGGAACTGTTTCATTGGAACTTACTAATTATTATTAATGGCGTAAGTTATTTACATTGTACTTACATACCTACTTGATAAAGAAAATGGAAAATTATTTTTTTAAATAATTGAATGAAAGAAATTCAGCTCTTGATTGATAGGTATCGGCTTTCAACTTTTTCCCCGATTGAATAGAACTTTTCCGCAATCACAGGTACTAGATGTTATTAGGTACCTAGCAGATACATCGTTTTTGAGAAACGAATTCCTACTACCTAAGCATCTACTTCACGAATCGTCGAGTTTGCAATTTTTTTCCTCAAACGTTGCAGTTATTAATTCGTATCGAAATTACAGCAATTCACCGGCGACGCCGGTGGTGGAAATCAAACATCTACAAAAACGTGTGCATGTGCCGGAAATTTCGTAAAAATTGTTGAAGTGACATCATTTTCTTCGAACTGATCAAACAATAAAAGCTCTCTGGGTAACGTGTGGTTTCAGCCAAAAAGCTACAGCTACACGTTTGGGTTAGTAAGTAAAAATAAAAAAAAAGCCAGGTAAATGTCATTATAAAAATAATACGTGATTCTCATATGATATGATTTGTAAGGCGGTATACATTCGATATATACGACTTAGTTGGAAAGTGGAACGCGCTCTGCGAGAGAACAAGACATTTCAAATATATAAACGATGGGAAAAGTCGCCGGAAAATTAAATTCTAGTTTCTTTGAGCGAAACTGCTCAGCTAAAAATTATATTTTCTCTGATTCTCGAGTCTTATTACGAAACGCTTACAGATGTCAGTCTAACGAGGCCGAAATTCTATTTCGAACGAATCAATTTTATCACGGAAAGAAAGAATTTTTGTGTTGTGCTTTTCTACGATCTAGATGGTTGTTTTTTCGAGTGATACGGTATTTATACGTATACACGTATATAGGTATACAGTGGGTAGTGGACATTGAACAGAAAATATTTAATTAGAGTCGATCGTCATTATCATTGTTAGTCGTTTTTTAATATTGGAAAGAAACATAATTATAAATACAAATAAAATATATCTAGGTATTAATTAGACTCTCCTTCAGTTAGGGAAAATTCTATTTTTTTGTAGTACATATGTTTAAGTAGACGTAGATCTTGTTCCATATACCTACCTGTGTTGCTACACGTTACCTATTTGGTAGATACATAGGCAGATACCTGCTATCTGCATTGACATAGCACTTGACAAAAAAATATCGACGAGTCTAGCTTTGATAAATATTTGTACGATTGGCCTTTTCGCCCTTTCTTTAATTTGTTCGGGTAAACGAAAAGCAAGATTTTGAAAGGCTCGCTCGTGACTGAAATAAGGAAATAATATAAATGGAAATGAAAATAAAGCCAGCTATTTGTTATTGGAAATTTCGCCCGAAAGCCTATGTATAGGTAAGGTATGTACATTCTCGTATTGATATTTTGATTTTTTTCCTCGTTCTTTTGCTTTGGTGAAGTTGAAATCTCTCGATTTCCATATTGTGATGAATCTCGCGGCATGTCTGTGATGTAATCCGTGTATCGATGGTTTGTGTATACAGTGAAGTATATATTCATACATGGGTTTCATTTGCCTATATTGTGAGGGGGGTAGGGAGAACGAGATAGAGATACTTCCCAATGTTCAATAAAACAATGGAGGTCCTGTACTGTTAAGTGGTATTGATTTTCTGTACTCTTTGTTGTTGGTTTGAGGCGCAGGCATCGGTATAAAGTTCATCAAAACGAGCAAAAGCCGTAAAAGCAACATTTTAAATAGCGTCAGCGAGGTATTTAATCTGGCACCGAAACAATGGCTTTGAATATGTTTTTATACTTGAAGAGGCCAACACTTTATTGTCCTCGATGTTATTAGGACTTGAAGGGATGAGACGCAATACGTGTGATGTAACGTATCCCATTCGACGTGGCTGCAAATACACCGACCATGTTCATTATTTTTATTGCTGCAGATGACCGTCTAATAAGCTAACTTTTCCTGTCAATTTTCATTGATTTTCCTTGGAAGTTGACGTGTTTTTATGTGAGTTGGAAGAGATACTTTTTGTAATTTATGAGTCAACTGGTACGATCGTTGGACTAAGTATTCATAATTTTTGGATTGCAAAAGTCAACAAGTAAGTAGCCGCATTCGTATATAAATGTTTCAATGTGCGGTTACGCGCTGGTTGGTCTATGTACTTGGATTGTATGCGTAGGTATACCTGCTTTAAGCTTACTACATAAAGTATCTCTTCGGAAGGACGTCTTGAGGTTACAAGATGGACGTGAAATAAACTTTTACATAGTTATCAAAATAATTCAACTGAAAGAGTACGGTTTTACTTAAAAGAAAATTCTACGTATTCGACGATTTTACTAACAGCAACTTGCCAAGGTCTTCCTGTGTATATACTTACTTACTGAAAGTTGTATTACTAAAACCCCTCTGTGGCTTTGTGTCGGAAAACTAGTCTTTTGTCTCTGACTCTAAGTATACCTACAATCATCTAGATCGACTCGCAGCACTTCAGAATCTACATATTAACGATGTGTAAGAAGTGTAGATTGTATAGATGCTTAATTTCTCAATATTCAGCTCCCTCACCATTTAATGATCGAGAGTGGATTGTGGATTTTTCTCATTCCTGCATACCTAAAGAATGAAAATAATATTATAAAAGCATCACCTCCCGAAGTCGATTTGATGGATTTTATTTTGAGCCCAAAATGGTCAATGGGTAAAAAATCAAAATTTCACGAAATTGACCTACCTAATAGAAAGCTGAAATTTGGCATAACCCTATTTTCGACTCGCCAAACCAATTGGAAATGGTTGAAATTTTCACAAAATTTTCCCAAATAAAGTTGGAAAGCTAAAATTCACTTTAAGCGGTTCTGGAGTCGTCCAGTGATATTTTGAAAATTACCAGCCTTTTTAAGTCAAAAAATAGAGTAATTGCGAATTTCTCAAACTTTCATTTATACTTATAAGTCCTAAAATAGTTGCACAAAAATTTGATTATGAACTGGCACACGCACACTTCGATATTGGGAAAATGGTTTGTGATTTTTCAAGTGGATCACTGGACTAGAGCCAACCACAAGCATACGTAATGAAGTCACATTTGGCAGATTTCAGGGCGGCTTTTGAAGAACTGGTTTTTCTAAAATAATTCTGGTGGCTCCATAATGGCTTGAAACTATCTCTAATCGAATCGGCATGTTGAAATTAGAGCATAGAATGAATTATTTTAGCTACTTATCCAAATTTACTTGGTGAAATTTTGTTGAAATGTCGACATTCAAAAATCCGCTGAAGACTCCAAAACTACTCGAAATGGTTCAAAACCGTTTCTAATCGATTTGGCTAGTGAAAAATAAGACATGGATCAAAATTTTACTTTCTAGGTCCATTTGGTCAAATATCGATTTTTCCCATTTTTGGCCCAAAAATTTTAAAAACTCTTCAAAAATCAAAAAATGCACCAAGCACTTGAAGTTTTGAATGAAGATATATTTCTACGCGATTATTCTTTCAATTTAGCTGTGTCCGGTTCAAAAATTTATCATCCAGTAAAACTGACGTTTCCGTTAAAAATTTCCAACTTTGGCTGTTTTCAACCGATTTTTTTCAAAATTGTAGTTACCTAATACCTACTTATGCTTAGACACTAAGCTATAGCGTGAGTCGAAAGCGTCTTTCACTTTTTTACAAAAATTGGAGAGAAGATTCGATAAAAAGTTGTAGAACGTCTTCAAATAGCTGCGAGAAAAATTTAAAGCATCCTTGACTTGAGCGGTTTCAAAGTTTGAAATTTACGTTGAACGTCAACAAAATTTTTTTTGATAATTGCTCATAACAATTATGTCTACTTTAAAGTGAGAACATCGTTTTTGAAATTTTTTCACTTTTTTGGGTTACCTATTTTACATAACTTTTGAATAGATCGAACATTGTATTATTTTTGTAAGTCATGCAAGACCCCTGGAAAGAGAAAAAATATCAAAAACGGCTTTCTTACTTCTAAGATGGATCATAATAAACTGCTATCAGTAAAAAAATCAATTTTTCGTTATTTTCAATGTTAAATTTTAAAATTGGAAACCCCAGTAGAAAATGGTTCAAGTCATAAAACTTTTCCTGCAGTCTTTTGAAAATCATCCGAAATTAAATCTGCAATTTCATATTCCCTTGATTTTTCTTTAAATAATGTCATAATTTTTACTGACTCTTTATCTGCTCTTTCATCAATAAAAAATTATAGGTCAAAGTATTCACATTCTATATCACTTGAGATCATTGAACTCCTTCAACTCTTCCAAAATAGCACACCCGTACTATGTTGGATACCTTCACACTCCCAGATTCAAGGAAATGAGCTAGCAGACAAAATAGCTAAACAGGCACACCTCCACCTCCCCCTTGCCAACATACCAATCCCTCTATCTGATTTGAAACTCCATTCCAAAACACTAATGCATGAAGCATTTCAATCTTCATGGTCTCAGGTCCCAAGTTCAAATAAACTCAAAAGTAGATATAAAAAACACCACATCTTTATGGAAAACTTCTGAGCAACCTCAACGTAAATCTGAGGTTCTTCTCACCCGACTCAGGACTGGCCACTCCCTTCTCACTCACCAATTCATATTCCTTAAACAGCCCCCACCATTATGCCCAGAATGCAACAACATCCCCCTAAACATTGCTTATTTACTGATAGACTGCCCTTCCTACCAGAATGAACGCTCTAGACACTTAAGTTCTAACGAACTCCAGGTCCTCCTTTCTGACAACCCTTCTCACACAGACAAAGTTATTAAATTTCTTTCTTTTTTTTGGGTGTTTATAATTACAAGATTATTACACCCGTAAGGGGGGGGGGTTAGATTTGGGTTGTGAGGTTGATGTTTTTTATTAGGGAGATGAATTTTTGAATTTCTGAGGGTTCGTCAGGGATAGTAGGTGGGTTTTCTTTTATCTGTAGTGTAAGTCTGTTTAATCTCAACAAAATTAGATAGAAAAATTAAAAATTGTATGACGTATGCACATATAAGTACTTAACTTTATTTCCTGTATAGCTTAATTTTAAGCTTTTCACTCGTAAATACGAGCCTCTAGCCGATAAGTTGCTGTATATGGCTCATTAAATGAAATAAATAAAATAAAATAAAAAGAATCACGAATTACTGCTCAAAAAAAGAGATTTGAATCATTTTTGATTAATCATGTAGGTATTTTATTACTCGTAGTAGAAAATTTTGTGAATTTATAATCTTCATGATAGTTAATGCCCATTTTTGCCTTCTTCTGAAATATTTTTGGTTGATTGCATGATCCAAATTTAAATTACCAAAAAAAATGATGAAATGTTAGTAAGGTAACAAAATTTTACAAAAATTGCATCACGTTGAAAAAACTTGTTAAAAGGCAATAAAAACAATTAAGTAAATAAATACGAATAAAAACTACCTAATGAAATATTTAGGTATCTTAGATTTTGAGAAAAAGCTCGTGAAAATTTGTGTAAATTTTTAGAAATTGTCAATCAAATTGACCAAATGTGAAATATCATCATATAATCATAGGAACTGTAAAACGAGAATGAAAATGACTAACTACGAATCATGAATCACGAATCACAGCTAAAAAAAATGATTCGTATCATGGCCCTGGTTCAGAGGTGCAATCACATGCAAAAAAAACGCATACCTACATGTAGCTGATGTCTATCTTACGTAGATGTAAGGCTACAACAAATATTTTTCAGAATTTTTTATCTGGGTGCAAGAACTTCAAAAATGCACAAAATTGATATTTTTTTACGATTCCCTCCACCCATCTACAGTCGTAAAATTTCGTTTACTATGTAGTTTTTTTTCACAATTTATCATGAAATTCATCCAACTACACACCATCAATCTGAATTTGAACCAAAATTGTCGTCAATTTTTTCCATGTTCAATAGCTTTTACTTGGTACTAGTCGTGTAAATCTGCTCTGCCACCCACAGCCGCAATTTGTGGAAAAAATTATGTTACCAAACTGCTGCAAGGTTGGACTCCAATACATCATTGCTCCTACGTAAAATGGACAGGAAAAACATTTTGCTGCTTCTAATTGTTTTTTTCCTTCATTCGATGGCAAAACTTAGAAACCATCGCTCTTCACGTCTTATTCCGGTTACGACTTAATTAAATACTCGAACTAATGTTCATCCGTGTAATATAATGTATAGCGAGGTAATCTCACGCACGTTCAAAATAATAAATGTCCAAACCTTAGGTTCTTTCGATATGTTTGCCATAATTTTCCAATTTAATCGAGTTTCACTACCCTTTTTCAGATCCAGGTCCATGCTTATCCTTTTACATACAAACCAATTTTTCAAACTAATTAACAGAAATCACATAGAGGTAGATAGATATTATTAAATCTCTACGAAAAACATTTCAGTTTATTTTGTTTTTACTCGAATACTAAATCGACAAAAAAAAAATGTATTTGTTGACCAGTTGACTCGTATTTTTTCTCTGCTGCGAGTTTATTTTCCTCTCCTTTTTTTACCAAAATTGACAGATTACTTAAGAAAAAATATGAGACAAACACGAAGAAAGGAAAACCAATTCCTACGAGCGAATTTTTTTATTTGATTCGACAGAAAAATATCGGCCAAGTTGAGAAATGATAAGCAATGATGGTTATAAATGAATATCGATATGGCGTACGTTTTATTATGAAAGAAAGTACATACAAAATATTCACTAAAAAAATACCACCATCGTGACCTTGGTCATTTTACTAAACATTAATTTGGGGTCGTTTTAAAGAAAATGATCCCGCTGGGTAAAGTTTAAAGGGTATTAATTATTTGACTTCATTCGAGATCTTGTTTCTATGCAAATGAATCTTGACCGAAAGCTTTTAACATTGTAGTTTTGCAAAACGACCATTAAATATTTACTTCGAACCCTAAGCACTTATGGCTTCGCAATTTTTCCTTTTTTTTTCACTTTCATTTTCAAACACTTCGATAGATGCGTGTTTCTAACATAACGTGTAGGATAGATGAGTTCTAACAGTGCAAATTATTAATCCGGCGTATTTTTCGGTTCATCGACATTGTACGTTCTTAGGCAGGTGGAAAAAATTAGGTGAAAATTTTCACTAAACTTGTTTATGAGTTGAACTAACCTTTTAAACTTGTTAATTACGTTTTGTAAGTTGTTCTGTGTTTTTTCCTCTTTACGGATGGATTGTTCGAACGTTTAAGTTGTAGGTACTTGAAACTGCAAAGCTCCAGCAAAGTGAAACCTTCTTGTTAAGGTACCTATTTACTTACTTCGCGTTAAACGATTGATTTGCACGATTGACGATTGGTCGATTTAAGGTTAATTTTCTTTCCTATATCGAGTTCTCCATAACGCGAAGACAACTTCTTTCCATCCGAATTTAAAATTACATCGTGAAATGTTTTATCGGCGGAATAATATTTTTATACGCAGATGAAAAGAGTTCTTTTTGAGGATGAGTTGACGTGATGTTGGTATACGATACGCGAAACAAGGTAGTGGCATTTTTATCGTTCCATCTTCTCTCGTTTCATTTGGCTGTGGAAAATGTTGTTGAATTTTAATTAAAAACACTACAAAGCCAAGTTTTTTTTTACGCAACTTATCGTACGAAATAGAGAATTTTCATTTCGGTCGCGCTCACTCTCAGTCCATGGTCGTAGATTTGATTACTCGGATGAATTCGTGGTCGATGAATCATTGCTACATAGAATGACAGAGGTACAGAGGGACGACAGACAGACGTGGGCTGTGCTAAATTTTAATTTGATTGGTAAAATTGCGTTTGCCATTTTACGTATTTATTGTAAGAGATTTGAATAATAGTGTAATATATTTCTGTACATCGGATTGATGATTTGGGAGTTTCTGTATTTTTTTTTCCATTGCTCATTTTACATCGATGGAGTATTTTTGGGATGTCCCTCTTGAATGATCTAATACTTAGTGTAGATACATCGAAAATTGAGAGAATCGAGAATCCAAAGACCTTAAGCTATTACACAGTCATATTTTTCGATTAATTGTTAATTTAACCTATTTTTCATTACACATATGCATCGACAGTTAGCTCACTGCGCTGTAATAACTCACTTTCGGTGCATGTTCAATGAAAAATAACGTTAGGTTGTTCAATTTACCGCGACTGGTTTGTAATAAATCTTATTTTTGCGTAGTTGCCGAGTAAAAGTTTTTTAAGATATCCCTTTCGTTACTTCTACATGATCACTTCGCCGTGGTTATTCTTTTTTCAAGCGAAAGTGTACTTTCACACGGTTTCCCATCGTCGAACTTCTCTTTCACCTATTTCAATACGGATGCGCGAGAATAAAAATCCAATTTTCTTCTTCGGTTTTCAGTTATATTTTTTTGTGGTCGTATTTTTTTCCTTTCTTTCTCTCAAATACAACGATAGCAGTTAAAAGGTACCTATCTTTTCTTAAATCCCCCCCTTCCTGCCGATACCTACCATTTTGAATAATGGTGGTGTACTCGTAGCAGGAATTTTGCTTTATGTGTTTCCCTACTATTGCTAACATCTTTGTCATCGCAAGATGATACGATTCTCTTCTTTGTCGAGATTATTCTCTTATTAGCGTCGAATCGATGGATTGGTTTTCATGTTTTCGACGCTGCAAATCTTTCTTTTTATAATTTTTTTCCCTCTTGTATTCTTTATTTGTACGCAACGATCAATTTTCGAGAAGCAAAAATAAAAACACAAATCTTACGTACACGGTCACGCACTAGAGTTAGGTAAAAACTCAACCATTTTCAACTTTATTATACGTAAAATTAAAATTCCAACAACAACGGAGAGAAAGTTTTAAGCGTTGGCGTAAGTATTCCCCGCGTTTAATTTCCTACCTTCTCTCTCCCTTCCAAAAATTCAAAATCTTGCACTTCCAAATTAAGGCTTTTCAAGTTTTCATAAAATCTTACAACTAAAAACAGCATCTTTACAAGATGCACGTTTCATCGACGACGCCAATCTATTTTAAAAATTCTTAATGAAGTTCGATTAAAAAAATACTCATCGTATTTACCAGCAGGAAGGAACCAAGCGCGTAATTTTTCACCCTCGTGAAATAGCCGAATGTAAAAAAAAAAAAAAGGTTCAAATTTTCCTGCGAAACCGTCGCATTGAACATTTCCAAGCGGATTTTTTCCATTTGTTGGAATATCTTTTACAAAAAGTAGGACTCGAAATGTGCGGAACTTGAATCTACAGGATTTACGATTCCAAACCGCGGATTTATGGCTGATGTTATGTTTAATTTAGAGCCTTGTTTGTGTAAGAATGGAGTTTGTTTTGAATCGCAGCTTCGAGCTTATTAAAAAATGGAAAATGTTAGCGACGAATGAATACAATTCTAGGTACGTAGGGAAGAGGAATAGCGTAAAGAAGGCGTTTAATACCGCTGCGAGGTTATACTTACCTTATTAAAGAGTGCTGAATTCGGGTTTTGGATAAGAAAATACAGGGCTTTGAATAATGAGTGATTTTTCAAGTGGATATTTTGTTCTGTAATTGTTGTACCCATTTCGATCGTAAATTACCTACTGGTGGATTTATGCTGAAAAAATTAACGAAAAATTTCCTTCGAAGATACTTTTAATTTTTGTACCTATTTTAAACCCGATTCGCGCAGTGGCAATTTGATTGGCACTTTTTTTTGCCATTCTTGGCAAAAGAGTGGTAAAGCTCAAATTGAAATGAAAACCAGACGAAAATGCCAGTGATGGCAATTTTGAAAACTTGCTACAATACAGATTACACTCTGCTTATGCTAGTTTTGACAAAATTTTGCCAACGTTTACAATATTTTGCCAATAGTGACAAAACTTTGTCCGTTAAATTTCAAAAAATAATCTATTCGCAGAAGTGGGGAAGATAAGATGAGATTAGGCAGAGTCGAGCGCATGTTCTACTCTGCCTCGTTGGTTACTTCATACTTTGGTTCAGTTTTCAGTTGATGGTGAAGTAGTGAACACGTTGTACAGAAATTTGGTTATAATTGATGCGTGAAAATGTCGTCTGGAAGTCGAAGATGAATCGGTAAGTACCATACATCTGTATACATCTATCATGGGATAGGTACCATGACTTTTGTTTTATCTTGGTGTGGGTATTTGTAACTTCCTATACCTATGCACGTATGTATTTTGCGAATTGATTGCAAGTGATTCAGACGTTATGTTACAGTGATCGTTGAGGAAATCACATCATCTGGTAGGTATCATAACTTGGGTGTATTTATGCTCACCATGTACCAGCCAAGTCTTTAGATTATGCAGTTTCCATAATGATAGTCTAATGAAAACAATACTGTAACAACGTCTGAATCACTTGAAAACCAAATTACATAATATGCGTGTACCTACTTACAACAAGATAAAACAAAGCATATGGTACTAATGCTACAATGAATGTATACAGGTACATATAATTAGGTACAGATTGATTTTCGACTTCAGACATTAATTGCATCATTCCCTGCAACTTTGACCGTTAAAATAAACGATTTTCAAATTTCAAATGTGTTCTTTACAGGTACCTACATCAATTGCCATAGGATTGCCACTGAGTGGCAAAATCATTGGCAAAATAATTGCCAATGAGATTGCCAGCAGTGGTAAAACAGAGGCAAAATAATTGCCAATTAAATTGTCACTAGTGGCAAAACGGTGGCAAAACATTTACCAATGAGATTGCCACCAGTGGCAATCTTATTGGCAAAATTTAATCTTTTGCCACATTGGCAAAGTTAAAATGCTGTCTTCTCATTGGTTGGAGCTTTGCCATTATATTGCCTTTTTTTTGCCATTAGTACACCTAGTGGCATTGGCAAAATATTTTGCCATTTGCGCGAATCGGGAATACATAAAACTTTGAGAGACAAAATTATTTACTGGTCATTCAGAAATTAGAAAACTTCCGAAGCAACCCAGTAACTACAATATACTTACCTAATAGTTTATTAAATTATGAGATTTTTAATTCATACTAATTAATCCACATAATTTCATTTTTTTTTTTATGTTTCAGGTGAGTAGAAGCTTTCGTTGTAGAACGTACATTACAGAATAGCCGAATAGGTATGTGTACCTGCCACCGACGTACTACGTATACCTATATAGTTACCAGGATAAGTATATGGAAATAAGTACTCGTAGGTAAGTCGTTTTTAATTTGTCTGTAAGAAAATTTTTCGCTTCAGCTGAGTGTTCATTGGTCATAAAGGTCTTCAAAGTCGCAAGAAAGTGAATAAATACGTATTTTCTCAAAAATTGAAAACAGAACCTCTTGATTAACCATTTACCAATAAAATTGTAGTTATACCCAAACAAAAGTTTAAAATTTGTAATTTTTCAAGTCTTTTTTTTCGTATAGCTTTTTTTAAAAATATGTAGGTATATGTACCTACTAGACGATGTTCAATTTTTTTGAAATTGGAATGTATTAGGTGAAATGTCCAAATGTGGCCACTAAGATGTTCAACTAATAGAAAAATTAGAAGTTAAGTAAGTCGTTTAGCATTTTGGTAAGTCTGATAATTTTTAAGGGAAGGTTCAAGATTGCTGAATTCATCGAAAATAGTTGTATTCCGAAAAATTTTCAAGCAAGTTAATTTATTGATACCTTCCATTATGAATTTTAAGCCGAATTTTTTTAAAAATTTCGTTAGTTTCTTAAGAATGTTGTTGAGCGAGATAACATGTTTAAATTTAATTTTTGGTGACCAAGTTTGGCACAAATTTTCCACTTTCCCCAAAAGTAGCCACTTGAAAAAGTAAAAAACGAAATTTCATCAAATACCCAGAAACTTGAATTTTGGTATGTAACCTCTATTTTCGACCCTTCGAATCGATTAAAATCGGCTTCGAACCATTTTGAGCAGTTCTCCAACCTAATAAAGTTGTAAAACTAAAATTTACATCACCTATGCACTTTTATGGCACGGTTATGAAAATTTGAAATTTCCAAAATGTCACCTGAAACCACCTTCAATCAACTCAACATGTTGAAATTTGGGTTTGAAGTAAATTTTAGCATTTCAGCTTCATTTGGTAAAATCTTTTCAAAATTGTAGCTTTGAAAAATCTGCTATCGAGCTTTTAGAATTGCTCAAAATGGTTTGAACCAAACGAATCGATTCAGTAGGTTGTCAAAATGGTACGATTCTGTTTTTAAAAGTAAAGTCAAGTATAAGTATAGAAAAAATGGACGAATTTGGCCAAATTCAGGTTGATGGTGTCTTGAGCTTTTTTATGGTAGGTATATATTGTAACCAAAAAATCCGATCGTAAGTGTCGAAAATCGTGACAAAAAAACCATCGTTTTGTACTTCAGAAAGTCTATACCATCTATACAAAACAATTCTGAAAGAATAAATTTGTTACTTACCTTCATTTAAGTTGGGGATGAAATTAATGGACTTTGGGGATTTCCCTCGGCACTCCCTTGATATTGTCAAGTCGAAAATTTGAGAAGCTGCAGTAATTAAAAATAAATCCACACACTTCAAAATTTTCAACTTGCTGCAAGTGAAATCATTTTCAAATTGAAAAGCAATTAATTTTCACCTCTTGTATGTATCATAATTTTTTGAAAACTTTCATCATCGCCTTTCGTTGCTTCGTTCGGACAAAATTATTTTTTTAAATAAATAAGTTAAGTAGGTATGTATCTAATAGAATTTTTGAAAAAAATTTCTTGAATGATATCGTGAATTTTAGAACACTTTTGCCCTCAGGTCAATTGTCCTATCTGTTTAAAAATCTAAACCGAAAAGTTGCCGAATAACATTAGGTAGTTGTGGGCCCCAGATTTACTAAAAAAATATCCTAAAAAATCGAAATGTGCGATTTGAGATATTTCAACTCTAATCATCTTCTTTTTAGGTCATATTCCAACTACATTTCGTCATGTTTTCGAAGCTACATATTTTCGACACAAGTGAAAAACATATTTTTTTGAGCACAAACTCATCAAAATTTCGTGGTGTGCGATTGGATTTTTCACTTTGTACTATGGTATTTTGAAGACTACTTAGACCATTCTGAAAAATGTTAAACTTGTTAGAACCTTCAATTTTCCCTTTGGACTGTTGAATTTTTTTGAGTTTTTCCTATAGATTCTCATGCTTATAGGTAAAAAATGAGCAAAGTCAGTGACTGAATAATGGAGAGGATTCCATATTAGTCTACAGTACCTAACCATTTTCAATAATTTATTTTTCCAGATCATTTTGACATTTCCACTGACCTTGAAAACTTATCGATCTGTTGATCTTATGACCAAAAAATTCGATTCTGGTACATTTTCCCGAATCCGGATCCCCGAATGGACATTTTCCCGAATAAAAAAATAGGTACCCGATTCAATTTTTTATTCACGAATCCAATTTCCCGAATCCCATTTCCCGAATGTAGTTTCCCGAATCCAGGTTCCCCGAAATTTAATTCCCGAATGGACATTTTCCCTAATGCTTTTTTCCTAAGGCTGTTTATTTGGTAGGTACCTCGCTCGGGTTCCTGAACAAAAATTGCTATGGAAAATAATTTTTTGTGGTGGTTAGGGTGGTAATAGGCGGTGGTTTCATAATGCTAAACGCACAATTGATTCCGAGTTATTGTCGCGAAGCACCATCCTGATTTGTACTCGGCTGTCAATGAACTGCGGAAGGAGCAAGCAGCACTCAGTTTGGGCAAAAGAGTGAAGAACACTGCCAAACCGAAGTGACTCGCCTTGCAAACAATAATATACAAACAGTGACTTTACAGTACCCTGGGTACAAAGATGCCGGAGAAAAGGTTCAGTTTTTAAAGGCATTAGCCCAGGCCCGTAGCCAGCATAAGGGCAGCCAGGGCGCCGCCCTTGCTGGCAAAACGCTTTGCCCTGGCTGGACGAATTCGCAAATTTCTCCTCTTTCAAACAAATTTTGAAACCATGTTTTCATTTTTTGCAATTTTGCATTCAAAATAATTGCATACCTATTCAAGGTGTCTAACAGGTCGTGGTCCTACTGAAGTCCTATTTTTCAACAATTTTATCCAAAAGTCCTACTTTTTCCAAATTTTCAATTTTTCCTCTTTTTCCGGAATTTTGAACAAATTTTGTAGAAAAGGGCTCATTTGTCGACTTTTTTAGATTTTGAATCACACATTTTTGAGAGCTTTTGCCATCGCTTCGCTCGTGCTATTTGCATCTTCTTTTCTCGCATAGAAAACTTAGGTATTGTTTAAATTCAAGAAATGTTCAACTTCAAAGTTTGAATCAGAAAAATAAACTCCTCTCTACATAAAGAAACCTTTTATTTTTACTTTTCAAAACGTGATTGAATTTTTGAAAGCTTTTGGACTCGCTTCATTTAGGATTGTTTGCTTTTCTTTTTCAAGTTTGAAATTCTTTTTTTTTAAATAATCATTCGGATTTTTAAAAATTTTAAAACAAAAATAATAAACTTCTTCATAATTATATCATACAAGAAAACAACGTTTTCATATACCCTTCATAATACTATAATTTTCGGGATTTTCCCTCGCTTCGCTCGGGTCTGTTTGCTTTTCTTTTTTCAATTTTAAATTTTCCAAAAAAATCATCATTTAAATTTTACAATTTTGAAGCAAAATAATAAACTTTTTATGAGTAACTTATCACATAAAAAAAAAACGTAGTTTTATACCTGTCAAAATACTGATTTTCGAGAGCTTTTGCCCTCGCTTCGCTCGGGCCCATTTGCTCTTCTTTTTCAATTTTAAATTTTTCTAAAAAAAAAATCATTATTCAAGTACCATTGTTTTTATGCCTCTCGAAATACTGATTTCCAAGAGCTACGACTGCTTGAATTATTAACCAAATACAAAATTTGCGACCCCCCCCCCAATAACTCATAAATTTCGATAAATTTTCATGCCCTGGTTACAATTCTATCTGCCCTGACTGAAAAAAATCCTGGCTACGGGCCTGCATTAGCCGATAACATCAACATCTGAAATTATGTATTCCTTAACTAATAATATCTTTCAATAATACAAAAATATTTTTGGCATATTCATCTTCCTTGAGAAAAAAAAGCATGAAAAGTGTTTGAGAGCATTTTAAAATCAAAAATTCGGGAAGTAGGTTCTATTGGTTATATAGGGATTAGGGAAACATTCATTCGGAAAATAGGATTCGGGAAAAGGGATTCGGTAAATTGGATTCGTGAACAAAAAATTCGGATATTTTTTTATTCGGGAAAATGTCTGGAAACAAAAAAAAGTCGAGCTAAGTTTTTCGTAAATTTTCATGGCTGAAATCTCAAGTGATTTCAATGTTCACTTTAACCAAACGACCACGAATTTTTCCCTGAAGAAAGGAAAAAGGTGCTTTTTCTCAAGATTTCCCATTCTCAAAAATAAAAAAAAAATGTTTCATGAGTAATTCTAACTTTTCAATCTTTTTTTAAATTCCATCGGCCAGATTTTTTCCAGGAATGAAAGCCGAAAGGGTCAATCCTGTCATCGCCGTAAATACCAAACAAACATACAATAATAATATTAATAACATCCGTTATATAGTTCATTTCACCCATAAATTCGGCTACTTTTAAAACACGCGTAACATTGGACGAAACGTTTCACGAAAACGAAGCCTTATTTTCATTTAAAAGAAAACGAGCGAGAGAGAGAGAAAATGACCTAATAATTGTAAAAATTAACGCCATTTTTTTCCAGCTCGATGAACAAGTAGGTCATAATGTCACCTGTTTTTTCCACTAGTAAGTATGTTGGACTTAATGCACAAGTAAAATTTAATGAAGGATTAAAAAATAGGCGAAATTTTTGGGTAATTTCAGCATTTCGGTAATAAAACACGGCTAAAATTATCCCTTTCGGAATGTTGGTGTTACGCGAGGTTCGTGACGAATGGTACGAGTTTGTATGTGCAGGTCTATAGGTAGGTACTAGGTACCTGCGTAGGATGCGAATATATACCTATACCATAAGGCGTTGTTGTTGGTAGGCATAAATACAGAAACACGCACATGTTAAATGCTGACATCGTCAGGAGAAAACACCTATTCGGTAGATTAGTTGGCGAAGGTGAATGTTTTAGTAAGTATAGAGTTTGTATGTACTATGGTGTTGTAGAATGTAAAGTTGGTTTGAGAATTAGCGCCAGTGCATGTGCTAATTCGTATCTAGACGGTGACTGGCGACCTTTTGGAGGAGAAGGGTGGTCTTCTTGTGCAAAGGAGACGTTTTTATATGCTTAGTATCTCTCTATAGTATGTGACTACGTGAAAAGGCAATGAAAACATTAAAAAGTCAAACTAGGTACTCGACTCTTTAATTGTTATAGCGTTGAGATAATATTCGTGATTTAGGTTCGAGAAAACGTGCATGTAAATGGGCGGGAAAAGTGAGATGGGAAACGATGATGCTTATAATGGTGACGTTGTTGCCGCTGTAGCCGAATAGGTACACCTAGCTAGGCGATGGCATTGTCGTTAAATAAGATTATCTAATATAAAATGGATTACACGACCACCACGGCGGTTATTAGATTTCAGGGGTGTAAAACGTTAAATGTAATATTTTCTTGCAAAGCATAGGCTTTCGCACGAATATTTAGGATAATGTTTAATCAAAACGAAACGTATATAAGCTCACGAAAAACCATTATTCATTCTTGTCGGCCATATATTTTATAATAATTCCTCTTTACGTATTGGTTCTTCGTATAGTATACGGGTATTCTGTGGCGAAGCCGGTAGCGAATCTCGCGGGTACTTTATCGCATCGCATGTGCGAAGAAGAAGCGAGACATTGTGGCATGGCAGCTAGAGCAGGGTTGAGAAAAAAATATATATCCACCTTAAAAACATTATACGTGTTAAATAGTTGATGGTGAAATTGCACCGCGTAGCAGGGAGAGGTAGCATGAGAAGAATTTTCGCTAAATTTTGCCCCGCTTTCCAGCTATCATACTCGTATACGAGTAAGTATTTGAAAATTGAAACGGCAACGGAGACGACGAAGCGGTTGAATATCGTTTAAGAGTTGAGACTTTTATATAAGGCGTTGCTTTGCTTTCGCTAACAATATTTTACTTTGTGACAGATTTAAGAGGAATTAAATTACCGCGAATTAATAAGACTTTCGTTAATACAATTTACATTGAACGTCGGCGTACGTAGACGTAGGTACGTCTCTTATACTACGTACCTCTACTCGCGGGAGATTTTATTTATCAAAGAGATGTGCACCGCGCGTTCACGTAGAAATTTCCCTATTTATGGTGTACCTCATCTCTATATACCTATGCCTATATTTGTGTCAGTTTTGCCAAAGTTTGACGTATGTTTAACGACAAGTCCACGTCGGCAGCTCGTATATGTACCTACTGTTTGCAGGTCACGATGTACAAAAGTTAACCTCTAATGCAGACTCTCTTCCTAGTCGTTCTGTAATCATTTCAGAGTTGAGTGTACAATAAGTAAATACATTTACTTATAGGCAGATATTCTGTAGTATGTCTACTCACTAGACATTTAGACCTCGTCGTATCGATAGCAACGATATTCTCAAGTAGTCTATATTTCTCAGGTTAACTTCTCCTTGACGACGATTCTCTTGAGGATCATTCGTCGCTTCTCCGTATTCGGGATTTGATAATTACATTGAAGGGAGTAATACATTGTAGGTTAGGTAGGTAGGTATACAATGTGTTGTTCAGATAAGGCGTATTTTTTCAACGTTGAAAAATGCCTTCGAATGAGGTGATGATTTCATCCTCCATTGATTTCGTGAGGTTACACGTGCGATAAAGAAAATGTGGTTAGGATTAGCAGCACCAAAACTGTTTACTTACATCTCTTTTACTTTGTTGTCTTGTAGCTGTGAAAAATTCATGGAAAACGTAGTAAAGCGTTGTTGTAGAAATTTTTTTTTGAGATGGTTTTATGCCATTTCGAACCTGAGCCACATTTCAGAACTTCCAGATTCTCAAAGAGTGGCAAGAACTGATTTGGAAAAATAATTTGTAATTGATCAAATAAGTCATTGACATGTACCAATCACCGATCACGTTTACAGCCCACGTGCTAAAGTTAATTTGAACAGTTTTTATGTTTTTTTTTTGAAAATCTGGAATTTCCAAAATATTGCTTGAGACTTCAGAACAGCTTGAAACCACCTCTCCAATCAACTTAGAGCCTGTTGAAATAAGGGCATATCTACTTAAAGTAAATTTCAACATTCCAACTTCATTGAGTAAAATTGTGTGAAGATTTCAACTTTTAAAGATCTGCTAAAGGCTTCATAGAACTTCTCAAAATGGTTTTTGAACCCAATTTCCAATCGATTTTGAAGGCAAAAATTGGGTTACGATGCTATTTCTGGGTTCCAAGCCAATTTTATGAAATTTGACTGCTGATGTATTGTTGCATGCTCCTTCAATTTATCTTTGTCCAGCTCAATAAAATTTTCTGCCGGTTGAAGTATTTTCTTTGTCAATGTGAATGAGTTATTTTATGGGGTCATGGTCAGTGAAACTGGAAGTTGACTTGAAAAGAAGTTAGGAGCAATTTTCCTTAAGTGAAAAACTTTTTATCGCTAGAATGTGAAATGCTTCGATTTTTTCACGATTTTATTTAAAATAAGAAACAAAACAAAACAAAGCGTTTTTCAAATTGAAATCTTAAAAACTTAGGCCCTAAACACTTTCTGAAAGGCTAAAATTTAGTTTTCTTGATACGTGTTTCAACTAAAATAAGGGCATGGGCAGTGGTTTTGAATTTTCAAAAATCAAATTTTTGATCGTCGTTTTTGACACTACTTTTCAAGGCTAAAAACGAAAGTAGGGTAATCTTGCAGAATAAAATTTGTGTAAAATTGAAGACGCTGTCATTTTCAAGGGTGAGACTATCCGATTGCCTCCAGATCCTTCAATTTCAGAGATGGACAATTTCATAAAATAACATTTTTTTGTTTTTCATACCAGAAATTCAGCTTCAAAATCTTCAAAATGTCAGTTTTTGAAATTTTTGGAAGCGGATTCTTTTGTGAAAAGTTTCAATTAAAAAACGTCGTGCCAGAAATCCTGGTCAGAAAGTTCAAATGCTGCGAATTTGGGACATTGGCCTTCGGGTCATTCTTTCTGAGGAGAAATTTGGATGACTAAAAGAACATGCATGTACCTATAAGTACCCTTATTTCGGAATCAAATTTTGAGCTGCCAAAGTTGATTTTTCAATTTTTGGTGAATTTTTTAAAACAGTGGAAATAGTTATTCCATTCTCGCGAGCTTCTCCTTCTTCTTCTTCTTATTTTTTTTTCACAAGTCAAGAGGGTCAGATTTTATTAAAATTCCAAAATACCACCTAATGTTCATCTTCCTCCCATCAATTGAAACCTCTTTTGTACTGATCTAGAGCTTCGGTAAAAGTTAATATTACACGGTTTTGTAATATTTTTAAAATTTTAGATTTTAGACTTTCCAAAAAATACGTTTTTTAAATTGTAAACTTCCGAATTGCGATTAACCTGCCCTAATCGATTCAGAATGTCACACTTATGCGACAATATTGAGTTTTCCGCTGTCGATATTAATCACAACGCTTTTTGGAGTCATTTTTAAATTTCTGGAGAAAATTCATTTAATTTCTGGAAGCTCCAGATTGGTCTAGAATGATCGAAAATCGATTTAAAACGCCGATTTTAGTATCCATCATCTTCAGATTGTAGGTACCTACTCTTTTTGCAAAAAAAATTAGTAATTGTATTTCAAAATTTTGCTAAAAATGACTAAATCAACTACGACCGCTCAAAATTTGATTCTAACAATGAGGTTGGGTGACATGCATCTTCAGTAAGTCACATAGATTAATCGAAGTTCAGGATTCGAAGCGGCTAAAAATGGAAATAGGGTTTGATTTGAACGTGCCTGAATCGATTAGAAATAAAGAGGGAAAAGACCAAAAAGTCCAAGTGCTGAATTTGATTTCGGCTCTTTTTATGAGACTTTTTCGAAACTGAAGAATCTAAATAAAATTTGCTGAAGGCTGGAATGGCTTAAAACCACCACCATTCAATTTTGAAAATCAAAAATATGGTATACAACCCTAATTTCATATTTTCATCTTTTGATAAAATTTGAAGCTTTTTGTAAAAAGTGAGAAAAATGTGAATTTTTAAAAATTCGTAAAAAATTGGAAAATGAAATCCAGTAGCTTACCTACTCGAATTCTTGCCTGGTGCACAGTGATGCATTTTTGAATACCCAATAAATTTTTCTGCGTTTCTATCCCAACATTTTTTTGCCAGTGGGAGAACTTTCTCTTGTAGAAGTGAAATACCAATACCCTAGTCTTTGAAATTGAAAACATCATTCAAAGCTGAACTAGTCTAAAATCTAATGTTAGGTACCATATTTTGTCTTCTTTCAGAAAAATGATTTCCTTTTGCAGAAAATTATCAGAAAAGCATCAGTGTTATCTTCATAAAATTTATAGAGCTACAAGTCGTCGTATGCAATTGTGCATGATCATAGACATCGAAAACCAGAAAGTGTTAATGAGATTTATTTTTCCCCCATTTTTTTTCATTTCTATCAAAAAAAGATTAAATACAAGTGTAACTTCGATTTTTAAAATATGTGATGACTTTTAAAAGTTCAAAAACTTGTGCGTAGAAATTCCCACATCGATAAATTTGCCACATTTTCAATACAAAAAACATAGTCTTATTTTTTTATTCATCTCTTCCGATGAAATATTCTAAATTCATCTACAGGATTACGTCAAGACGTTAAAGGATTAAGACGATTTTAAGAATCTGTTTTACGACCGTTTTACGATCCTGAACCTATAGGGTATGAATTATGTAATAATTTCAATACACGTTCACCAACCGTATAGAAATAAACACTCAACGTCGTATGTGGACTTTTATCGATAAGCCATCTTTATACAACTACTAGTATCCTTGAATATCAAAAGCTAAACTCGAGATGACATTTTGAAATTAACGAGATACACATGACTCGTATCTGTGTACTTAAATACCTCTTCCAAGACAGCTGAGACACAGATACTCAGATAGGCAAACTATTCGTTGATAGGTAATGTGACGAGAGGGAGAGTACTACGAAAACGTATTTAAAACAAGGTGATAAACTTGTATATAATTTCATTACCGAATGTTACGGTGAAAGTTGCTGGTTAATGTAATAACCTGCATTAGCAAAGAACCCCAGCAACCACTTTTAACCCCAATGGCTTCATATGTAGGAAGATACAGCAGTAGGTAGTAGGTAGGTACTCTTGTTAAAACAAATTTAGGTTAGAGATGAAACTAATAAAGCGTACTATCAACTCAACCCCTTATACACCGGATGTTTTTTCTAAGCTCTGAAACGGTCTTTATAGTAGGTATTTTTACCCTTTATCGTACGCATCTACTCTACTTCTCTCAAGAAGTTAATTTCAATTAAACAACGCTTACGTATCCTTACGATTCGTTGCGTAAGAACGTAAAATCCCATAAGTAGGTATTGAAAAAACGCCCTAAAAACACAACTAACGCAGAAAAAGTAATTTCGATGATAGAAAAATGCGAATAAATGAATAAAAGTTTACATTTCGAGTATTACGTTATCTAACGTTTTACTTTTGTAACTTCATTTACATTCAATAGCATAGTAAAAAAAAAGAAAAACGGAAAATTGAAATTGAAATGTTTCATTAAAAATATAAAAGTGTTTGTTTTGTAGAAGATTTTTTTTTCGGCATAGTTACCATTGAAGGTGGTTTAATTACTTTCAGAGAAAGTTAAGTTGGTCATTTTTTTCACGTGAGGTATATTTTCTTCATTGTATGTACCTACCTCTACCTCATCTACTTACATTGCGCATTCATTCTGTATGGGCCACCATAGCTTTTTTTTCTAATCTCGAGATGGTTGAAATTGCCGATAACTTCTAACCGAACTGATTGAAATTTCAACCACGAAACTGTAACCGCAGGTACTAATTAACATGGTAGCATGAATAGTCGACGAGTTATTTTGTTAAATAATAGGTCGAACTTTGATGTAAAAATGAACCCAAATTGGATTATTTTTTTAAAGCTAGGAAGTAGGAACAAGAAAAAAAGAAAAAAGAAAAAAAGAGCTAAACAACATCGATGAAAAGTTCACGCCTTCGAACTTCACCAGAATACAAAATGATATCGAGTCAATAAAATTCTCCCAGGCTTTTCCGCATCCTCATAAATGTCGACTAGTCATCCGTTAAAATATTCTGCAAAGTTGAAGCAACGAAAAAAAAAAGGAAAGAAAAAGAAAAAAAATGGGTAAAATTGGAGGGCGATAGTCTCTTATGCAATGTTTAGATTTATCTAATATCCTTATTCCTTATATAAAAGAAAAAATATGCATCTTAGTTTTTTTTTTTATGATGTTTAGACTCATCGTGCTGGAAAAATATACTTACCATTGGGAAACTACAAAAAGATTATTTTTTAACGAAATTATTACCATTTTAGCTATAAATTTTCTAAATCCCAACTACAGCAAGACAGTTTAAATGTTGGAAATAACAGCGCAGCGTTGCTTTGCTATTTCCTGCATACTTACAGAACGCACACGTACAAGTACATTGTGGGAAAAACACAACCTCTGGTACTACTGGTTATCAAGGGGCGGATACTTACGTTAGGTCACGAAAATTGGAAAATAACTGCGATTTTCTTTTTTCTTCCAGAACATGTACACCGATTGATGATGATGAATTCTGAAAATGTATTTGAGATGTTCGTTTCATTCATCTCGAATGTCGTAAATCACGATCGCATCGTTTCGAGAATTCAGTAAAATTGTCATCACTTTTATAGTACCTACCTACGATTTATTATTTTCGTTATTAATTTCCGTAGGTTTGAAATTTTTCTTCGATGCGGAAAAATCCACCCAATGGGCACGTCTTATGATTATTTCAATCTTAAACATTTGTTTACGATAAATATCATTTTATTTTGAATTTTCCAATTTTATCCCATTTCTTATTCGGAGCAAAAATATTTAGATACTTAATTAGAATCGAGTAAAATTTCACAAAAAAAAATCCAATAAGTTGACTAAAATTAGGTACTTTTAAATGCCTTTGCATTTATGTACTCGTCAAATTCATTTTTGGAATCGTTTTAGTACTCAAAAAATCAAAAAAAAAAGGAAAGCTCCAAAAGAAGGTGGTTAAATTTGAAATTCTGAAACGCATTAAAGAGTTGGATACGAAAATCGATGCTTGTTCAGGAAATTTCTCTGTTTCTCTCGTACCTATACTGTTCTGTTTGAGCCGCACAGTCATCTATGATGTATTTCTGATTTCGAATTGACTCAATGTGAGATCAAGAGTGATGGAAAAACTCATAATTTTGGGGACTTCTCTCGAATATTAGGATAAGATTGCTCAAGAAAATATTTTTATGAAATCAGAGCTCCAAAATTTTGAAATCAAATAAATTCAATAGATCTGAAAAATTTTTATTTTTGAATCATAATGCATCGGTGTCTAAATTTTCATAGCAAAGGATTTCGAAACGAATCATTTTATGAAATGCAGTCACAATTTGAAAAAATAATCTTTAAAAAAAATCAAAATAAGGCCCTCAAAGTGAGTCATCCTTAGTAAAAAAAAAAAACAGTTCAGAGTTCTTCGTCATCATCATTTTATCAGGTTACTTCAATAAAACTGGCTCCCCTCCCTCTAAAGTCTCAAAATTTTGATAGTGGTTTATCTCAAATAGCTTAACAATGGAAATCGTGGTTTGAAAACTTTTTCTTCGTAAATATTTTAGGTACCTACTTACAATAATTGTGCCAAAATATCAAAAAAGAAACATTCCTGGAACTGAGAAAATACTTTGGAACGCAGTGGTGCCAATTTTTTAGCCATTTTGCCAATCTTTATAAAATCAAAAAAATTTCATGAGAATTTTTGGCTGTTTTTCTCAATTTTTTAAAATTGACAATAATGAACATAAAATTGGCACCATTTCGTTTCAAAATATTTTCCCAGTTTCAGGAATTATCATTCTCTTCCAATATTTTGCCTTCTGAACCCTAAAAGTGGTCTTGGATTTTTACTACAATAGCAGAGATCGACTCGGAATCGTGAAAACTTTCACGTGGGACTGAACCATTTTTCCACAATCTGTAGGTTGTGTAGCAGGAGGAGCGAAAAAATAACGATTTTTCTGAAATGCTCCCTCGTTAAAGCCTCATATTTCCCCTTCAGGAGCACTTTGGGAAACTAATTCTCAATTTTAAACTCAAAATGAAGGTTTCTGTTAAATTTGATCAAAATCCGCCAATTTGGGGGGGGGATCCACTCCAGTAGATTATGTCTACATTGATCGAGGGGCCTTCAAGAACGGATAAATTTAAGCTTTCAAGAGTTGAATTTCATTTGGTCCTTTTTTGTAAAATTTTTTCGGAGCTGGAAAATTTTTTAAAAAATCGCCGAGGCTTCAATTTGGAGGGAAATGGGAAAACACTATCAATTCATTCAGTAGGTTGATTATATTTCAGATTTCTACACCAATTTGATTAAAACATTTTTTTTTGTTGGAAATGGACCAATTTTAAATCTTTGAAAATTCATATAAAAGTTGAAAAATGAAATTCAGCTCCAAAAATTTGACCCGACGTTATGATGCATTTTTGTGTGCTCTTTTAATTTTTGTCGACTGGTCAAAAGAATTTTCTGCAGGTTGGAATGCTTTTTGATCTTTTATTGGATGGAAGGCTGAAATTCAATGGAAGTTTTTTCACATGAAAACTTAGGCACATTTTCGGCAGATGAGTGCAAAAAAACCAGGGAGGAAAAGTACCCAGGCAAAAAATAACCATCTCAAATGACAACGCTGCATCCAAAATCGTATTTTTATTTCACGCGAACGAATAAAAAATTTTCAAACGAGAAACGATGATGATATCTTTAAATGCTTTCAAATGTCACAATCAAATCCATTACGTGAAATGTTTTCCAGGGAGATAATTTTCCTTCTAAAGTTGCCCAAAATAGCTCCGAGTTTGAATCAGAGCAAAAAGTAGAAGAAAATTTGCCAAACTTTGGAAATTAGCCTTTCTAACATTCTATTTATCATCAAAGCTCTTTGCTGAAATTGGAAGTTTTTTTTTTCGATTTATCATATCGGGTCAACGTCTCGATACACTTTTTTCCCCAGAATACGAATCCTGAGTGAAGTTTCTTTTTCAGATTGCGCATCGTCGCACACAAAAAATCGTTAGAAATAAGTTTTCCTACGACAGTACGGACCAGCTTAACAATATGGCTTTATCTCAGCACCGTTGAATTTTTCTTCATCTACGTTAATAAATATTGATGACGGTCGAATTGCTGTTCGCTCAACACAACCGCCAAATTTCAAACAAACCAAACGAGACAGAGAGAGAAAGAGGTAAAAAAAAGGAAACAATGAGTAGATACCCGTGTAACGTTCAGTAGCAACAGCGTGTAACCATCGATTACACACAATGACATTTTTATGTGGCGGATTAATCAGGCCATTTTCATGCGCACTGCTCTGTGCGAATTTATCGTTTTGAAATTTTCCAAAAGCTGAATCTATATCGAGTCGCTTTTTCCGATTGTCGTATAATTGGATTACGTAACCGGGTTCGGCTCATGGCTCATTTGCAGCCGGAAGCAGCCTCCAGAGTTATGATGCGTATAACCAGCTCAACCTCTCCTTCGTCGAAAGCCTCACCAACATCTTCGGCGAAACAAAAAGGGTTAATTTTTACGTTTTAGCCAAGTTTTATACGCGTTAGTTTATTTGAATTCCAAGTTCAAATTTGAAACTTCGAAAGCGTTTATCTTTCGCGATGGTGTGTACGTCGTCTCGCGTTGCGCGGTTTCACCACAAATGATATAGTCGGCTCGAACGTCAGGATTTACCTTCTAGATGAATGAGCAATAATTTATAAGACGAAATTTTCGTATTTCGTTACATTTTTCATTATTTTATCACCGCGCGGTGTTATAATTCGTTGAAATTAGTTTGAAAAATTAAGTTTGAGCGTTAATCCAGATAGAAAACTGAGTAGATGAGTGTGTTCGGTTCACTGCTACGGGATTTTGGCTGGATTCGAAATTATTAATATCTTTAAAAATATCGATTCAAGCTCAAAGTTAGATTGCTCAAAATTCACATTTTCGAAATAGTGTACTTGTACTTACCTACCTACATAGATTTTTTTATCAGGGAGACTGAGATCTTAAGAAAAAGTGCATCATCATTCATCTGCTCGAAATGCTACATACAAATACCTACTAGTCGGAATGGAAGTAAAACAACAATGAGGAAATCAAAACAACTATTCAAATTTCAAATTTAAATTTGATCAGAAATACTTGCTCAAATTGAGTCCTTTTTATTTACTTCTTTATGATGCATGAAAAATAATTAGGAAATCAATGCTGCACTAAAACTACCAACAGACTATTCCTACAACAAAACGAACAGGTAATTTGAGATCTAAAGGTTCACAGGCCATAAAATACCACAAAATTGAAAAATTCCGTTGAAAATATCGCCGTTAAAAATATTTACCAAGTGGGTGGAATTCCATGATGAAAAATCAGAATAGTGGGCACCTTTATTGTAAAATTGGTAGGTATACATATACGAGTAATGGAGAATCCGTGAAGCATGGATTTGAATTTATGGTGAACAGTGTCGAACTTGATTATATTTGCAAATTATTGTCCATTTGAACACTGAGTCGTTGACGTTTGAGTGAATATACTAGTACTGTACTAGGTAGGCCACCTGTATAAGAGTGCTTGCATAAACAATACATATTTGCTGCACTCGGTCTATAGTTATACTGAATTATCTGTGAAATCATTATAGGTACATAAAGGGTTACCGTAGGTGTATTGTATACAATCGCATGACATGAAAACTTATGCGTTAACTAATTATTTTCCACGCACAAAAGGCTCATTTCAACACGTATTAGATTTTGCTCGACCAAACAGAATACTAATCTTTAATCAGGGCATTTTTACAGATATAAATGCTTGGCCAAAATGGTCCCCCAGTGACCAAGTTTTGGCCACCCAGTAAATTCGATTTGGCCACGAAAGTTTTTCCCTTTCAAAACCAAATTCTTTATTGCAAAAATTCACAAAAAGACTTGATAAAAAATCACGTAGGTACCTATTTGTTCAAAAAAGAAAGATATAATTAGGGTTGAGCACTGAGTTTATAGAACGGTCGAACTACTCATAAAACTCTGGGTTCGACTCAGAGTTTAACTCAAAGTTGAACTCTTTTTAAATACAGTTTGAAAAATGTCAATGAGTTCAAAAAACTCTTTTGAAAATTCATCTCAACCTCACTCATTTTTGAATTTCAATTGTGATAATACAAGATAGCGCTTCAGCATTTTGAACCAAGCGACTGAAATAATTTATGTTCAAGGCGTTAAAAAATAGAACAAGCGAGGTCCTCAGGACCTGGCAATAGGGTTCCCCTGTTGCCTGAATCATTAGATTTGTTTAAAATCCACTAGAATCTGCTATGGTATAGTACTATAGTAGCTCTTGTAGGTAAATGGATTTTTGATTTTATTGAGTTTAGTTACTTAAAGAGAAAAGAGTTAAAGTTTTAAAAGTTTGTGTAGAAAGTGTTTTAAAAAGATATTTAAAAAACACCCAAAAACCAAATTTTCGAGGATGCTGCTGGTAATAAAAAAAAGGATTTGATAAAGAATATCCTCTTTTTTTGAGAATTTTTTTGTATACGTAACCAAAGTGAAAAGTGATTAATTTTTTTCAAATTAAAATTTTAATGTAAAATATCTGATTAATTTCTTATAAATTTGAGCAATTGGAGGAACTCTAGAAATTGTTGGCTGATAAAACAGAAGTTGAAAATTCTTAGCAAAGAGCTTCGTTGAAGAATGCGAAAGTGACTTGGCAAGTATAAAGGTGTCTTATGTGTTGCGTAATACGCAATACTTAAGACACCTTTCTTAATATCGTGGCGCGTCAAAGAATTCTTCATAGCGATTTTAATATAGGGTTCCCCTTGGTGGGGGAACCCTAAAAATGAAGCGAGTTCTTTAATCATTACTACTCACCAAGTTTTTTTCATGGTTTTTAGTGATTTTATTGCTATGAACGTAATAGGTACATATTTTTATAATTCTATAATAGTGATTTTTCATTAAAATAGAATTCTCTGAGTCAGATTCAGAAGCTTTCAGATTAGTTCAAGGGGAATAGAGTTCAAAAAGAGTTCGAACTTTCTTTGAAGAAGAGTTGAACTTTTCTGATGAAAGAGTTTGAAAAGGGTTCAACGCTCACCTAATTATTTTTGAAAAGAGTTGAATCTGGAAAAAGCCTACCCTTATTTTTGGAGAGTTTGCCCAACCCTGCATAGAATATTTCATTCAAACAGCAATTTTATTAAAAGAATCAGATGAAAATTAGATCAGCGAAATTGTCTGGAATTTTTTCATCAAATTTAATGTTACTCGTGGAATAACGAAATTTCAAAAAAAAAAAAAAATAGTAAAATGCAAGATTAACTAACGTGGGGGTTGTTTTTTTCCTCCTCAGCCCCTTTTCCTTGATTTATTCATCTCGTTTTCGCATTTTAGGTACGTTATGGTTCATGTTTTGATGAAATATCAAATCATGTTTTGAAAATTTATTCACATTAATTAAAATTTTCATCTTCGAAAATTTCTTCTACTTGTTCCAAAGTTTTTAATTTACAATTACAACCTTCTTGATTTTATTCTCAATTGAAGTTGAATATTTTCCCGCCTGCAAAGTTGAGGGGACTGATTCAGATAAATACGTACCAAAAAATCACCAATGTCAAAATTTGCGAATTTTTTTCGTCGCTGTTTTGGAAAAAAAAATAATTTCATAAGGACGAAGGTACCAAAACCGTTTTTTTTGAATCACGTTTTTTTTAATGCGCATTTTTACTATCTACAGAATTTGTTTTTTAAAACCACCATAATGGAGGTTTTTGTACAGAAAACAGCAAAGTTTTAAAAAATTTTTTCGCATTGTTTGATTTGTTTTGGCAAACAATTTTCAGTCACAAAATCAAGTTTTCACTACCCATTAAATTGATTGAACTGAGTTATTTTGACCTCTTATATTACTTTAATCACGATTTCACATTTTTCAATTGGAAATTATACTTGAGTATTCTAACGCATATCAAGAGGACTTTATGAAAAGAAAATTTTAAAAACATTTTAGCATGCAACTCTTGAAATTTTCCAGTCGATATTTTCATATTATTCAATTACCTACCCTTTTACACACATTTTTGAAAGCTAAAATAAATTCGTGGTAAATAAATATACAATCAAAAAAACATATCAATCCATGTACATACGTATACCTATTTTTTGTTATGTTATTGTTATCGACATCTACCTATATACAGTACGCATGTACATACAATTGATTATGCAAGTCAGCAAATCGGATCAGCAATATCAGCATAAAAAATTGCATTCAACTCGAATTTTCCGAAATGCCAGCCGGAGGAATATTTTCGTTAAACTTGGACGGGTGAAAATAAACGTGAAAGTAACGTTTTTGAAATGAAAAAACAAACCGTCTGCTTCAACGTAACGAACGCTTAAAAATACAAATACGTTATTTTTGAATAATTTGCGTAACATATTGAAAAAGGCGCGAAATAAAAAAAATATTTTCCATTTTCACATACGATAGAGAGAATTACGCGTTCGCGGATAAGTTAATCCTCGAATCAAGTGCGTTGTCAGCAAATCGAGCCGACGTATAGAGGAAACATTTGGTGTTTTGTTTAGCGAGAATTAAGAGAAAAAAGAAAATAAACTCGATAATTTGAAAAGTACTCGAAAGCTATATCGACGCACGCGAATTCACAAAACAAGTAAACGTAGAGCGTAGAGAAAAAAAGTGACAATGGGGGAAGCAGGTAGGTAATTGTGTAAAATATTCATAATGTAACATGTTTTACCTGAAGGTGGCAAAAGTGAAGTGTACAGAAATATGAAAAAAAAACACCAAAGTTTATTCCCGAGTGCGTTTTCTCATTAGCATATTTAACACGGTAGAAAATTAAAAAGCTCATCTAAGTCGATATTAAAATTAATTCAAAAGTTGAGTCGAATCGATGAAAATACACAACAACAACGTGTGTGAGTGAACCATTAGATATACATACAGTAACTAAGTATGTACGAACATGTATTTCTCCAAGATTTGCTTGCTCTTACATGTACTTTTTTCACTGAGTATAGGTACAAAGTATCGTACATAGCATAACACGTTGACTCGTATAACTGGTTAAATATTCGTTGAAAATTTCGATCATTTAATTAAACACGCTTGCAGCTGCTTGTTTGATTAAAACAAAAACACAAAACTATTCAACTCGCAGCTCCGAATGTCATAAACTTTGAACATATTTTAAACTCTAACCGCAGTTTGGAAAATAGTGTCTCAAAAGTGTAAAAGCAAATACATGCATTAGCAGGCTTAAAACTTTACATAACTCGATGCCAAATAAAAACTTTGATCACTTGGTAAACCTACTACTTGCTGCTTACACTCTTACAGACGTTATTTCTATTGAAATTTTTTCACTCTTCGAGTCTAATTACTCGTCGCCTCCTTAAGTGATTTTAAAACGCTCTCTTAAATGATAGCTTAGTGCACTTATAGAAAAATAGTGTAAACTTTTACGCCAACTTACCTCCTAAGTACTATACACCTTCCAACATTTAAAGTTTTCCTGTCTTGGTTGCGTCTAAGATGTAAGTTGAAAAGCTTGTTTTATGTGAATTCTATCAACTGTGTTGTACACACGTTTACACGTGGAAGTGGATTCGCCAAGACCCACATCACTGCCGTTATTAATTTACTATATATCGAGGTTTATTTACAGCCATGTCTAATTTTATCTTCTCATATTTGATTTTTTCGACAGATGCGAAGCAAATTCTGATAAAAATTAAGTTTTCAATCACCTCGTGGAAAACAGAGAGAGAAAAATGCACTCCATTCTAAATTATTTTTCGGAGTTATCGTGTTCAAAATGCTCAAAAGTGTTTCAAGCACTGAAAATAAAAATACGAAAAAGCTCTCAGTTGTAGATTGCGTCTTTTAAACTGAAAATAAACGTAAATGAAGTCATTTTTCAGGACCCTTTTGGTGAATATACAAAAAATGTGTTTTTAGCACTAGTGGACTCCTTCACGAGCCCTCAAAGAAACTCTGGTGGGGGGGGGGATTCCTCTCACACACAAAAAAAAAGAGTATACACTACCTAAGTAGACAAGTACAAAATTAAAAACATTTAGGTACTCTATACTTGAGGAATTATTTAGCTACGTAACCAAGTGTAGGTACCTATTGGATCACCCTATGGTCTTTACGTAAGTAGGTGTATGTAACACTGTAACACGTAGCCTATATATTATAAATATACTTACGTACGTTTCGTTGGCACAGTAAAATACACGGTTCAAAGACTCGGTGATAGACTATAAAATTAGACGCTGCAAGGAAGAGAAAAAAAAGTCATGTCGATATGTTGCCTATCTCACAAACCAAATAAGTCGAAGCAACGAGCAAGTACTCAGTGGCAATTTACCTTTCCGGTTGGATGAGTTGAAAAATAGAATTTAAATGCGAATGACTCACGGGTAGGTATACCTACCTACCTATACAAGATAGAAAAAAATTACGATACGCATTCGAAAACAAACTTCTCTCAAGATCGGGATAGGGTGGAATTTTAGCGAATGGTATTAATGAAATTGTGTTTACGCGCCGATATTTCATATTTAGAACGGCGATATTTAACTGGAAGAAAAATGCCGGCCATTTATCCTTTTATGAAAGATTGATTTACGAAACTCGGCCAAGTGAAAAATTAACGACCAATTCTTCGGGTGAGCGTATCGACGCCGAGTTTTTAGTTTTTATTTTGCTAAAAGGATAATATAATTAATGAAATTTTTAATTCGTTACTAAACGAGTTGCATTTCTTTTCCTTGGAGATAAATCTTGTTTTCTTAATTTTGATATCGAGATGCTTTTTCATCGCTTTTTGACGTGCCATGTTTTTATTGTGTACTTTTACTATTTATTTTGAACGAGGAACGGCTTGAGCTGACGTGAAGCTAGATATAAAGGGATGAAACAAAGGTTGGAATGGAAAGAAAAGGTATTAAAAAATATTCATTCGCCTGATCTACATTGAAGGGTCTGCGGAAAGAACGGGGTGAGTTCACTATTTTTCAAGTTTGAAGAAAATTGAGAAAAACGTATTTTTGACCTTGGGAATGGGTAGTAGGTATGAACTTTGAAAAATAAACAAATTTTGCCATTATGAATTTTTGCCCAACATTGAAATTGCAGGGGCCAGAAATATTTATTTCTTTTAAAATATTCTATCATAAAATATTTCTGATCCCTTCAATTTCAAAGTTAGGCAAAAATTCATAACAGGGATGCGATGATACCCGATATATCATGATACTTATCGATACGTATCAGATTAGTATTGTATCGATATGTATCGATCCAAACTTGATACCGAGCTTTTAAATTTTGTTTTTTTTTGGCTTTTTTTTATCTGTGAAAGTTTTGGCATTTCAGCCAACTTTTTAAGCTAAAAATGAATAAACAAAAGTATCATGATACTTTCAAAAGTATCGATACCGTATCGATATGGTATCATCGCATCCCTGATTCATAATAACAAAAGTTGTTTAATTTCTCAAGTACTACCTACCCATTTTCGAGGTCAACAACAAGTTTTTCTCAATTTTTATTTCAAAATGCTTCTAGCCCTTCCAATTTCAAAGTTGGGCAAAAATTTATAATGGATAAATTTGTAAAGAGGGGGCTTAGAATGATTAGAGATGGTAAGAATCATTGTAATTATTGTGTGGGGATTTTCCAAGAATTATTCCCTAGGGAGGGAATATTTCTTTTCTACCTGACTATAGCTTGGATGGGTAGGCTATAGATCACACTAAGTCTCAACTACACCAGAAATGTCTTAAAATGTAATAAAACACCTCAACAGAATAGTTTATACTCCTTTAATGATGTAATAACAACTATAAACAGGTTAGCTAATTATACCAAATTACTATTAATGCGTAATCGTAATTATAATTATTCTATGTGTGAGCAAGACAAATAATTCCTTGCTTCTATGGTCAGAGGCCAATCTGACTAGATCAATTAAAACATCCACAGGAAAACCTGGCAATTGCACAAAAAGGTATGACAGATTAATCAGAGATGCGTTAAAAATCACATCTCTCAACCAGATATCGAATTATTGATTGATACACACTCATCATTGCAATATCCTGATTAATTTAGGATGGGTGAACGCAACCTGTAGGAAAGGTATTTCAACCTCCCCCTAACACTTTACACATTGACTGCCTCAGTGCCTCTCCCTTGCATCCCCAACCCGTATGAAAAAAAACTAGTCATTGTTAGACGGATATGCCTTAATGGTAACACGTATGTGTATAAACAGGTAATTTAACCCTTCCAGCACCGTTCGGTGATGTGGTTGGTAACAATGAGTGGTCAAGGTGTCAAATGAGCCTTCCAGCTTCCTTGGCAACTGGACCAACTCGTAGTTCGTTTTCGTGAAGCAAGCGAGTTGCCAAGTTAATATGTCCTTAATTCTTTAGAGCTCCGGCCCTAGGTTTAAAGTGTTTTTGTATATTTTATAATTTAGTAATAATTTAGTAGTGTTAACGTAATTTGTAATTCCCCCCGAATAATCGTTGTGTTGAACCCTTTGAAGTGCTCCGAGTCGGTTTTAAGTTGTCTTTATTGACAAATACATTCGTTTACACGAACTTTGCGTATGATAATTTATTGTGTTCGGTAGTGTACTGTAAAACCCATAGCCGAGGTAAGTAATTAGCTTTATTACAATTACACTAGTGCATTTCCGTCACTCATTACCTATTTAATAGGTAATACTGAGTAGGTATCGAATATACGCACGTATATTTAGTAGGTACCTACGACACAATATTATTTTATCATTGGCGCCTCAACGCAAATCTTTATTGCATGCAAAGTGAGCTTGATTTTCCTTACGGAAAAACGCGCCTAATATACAGTTAGCTACTGTAATCTGTTTAAAGTTAATTAAGTTGTGCTTCGCTTCCGCTTTCGGATAACAAATACCTGTGTAGGTATTTGTATATTTGTAAACGTGTGCAATTAGGTGTGAAAAAAGGCGCGAACGCGTCTACATACTTAGTTGACCGCGTCACGCTTGATCTCAGAGGGGAACCTCTGTACAACGCCCGAGGCGCGAAACTTGTCCCAGACAGAACAACTATATCTGCGGTGAGTGTGTGACTCATTCACGCATTTCTGCTGTCTGTCAACGCCTACTGTTTTACGAGCTAGTAATTTTATTTGTTTTAATACCCGTTCCAATATATCGCTCGTATGTCGGAACTTAAAGACAGACTAAGAAATAGGCCTAACAGACGAAGCCTAAACGAGAGAGATTTGCAAGGTCGCAAACCAAGCAACGTAGGTAGTAAAAAATCGTCGCGAAATCCATCATTAAACAACTTAGGTCCACTACACGAGATGAACGATTTTGGCGACGAAAGTCATGACCTTACCGCGAGTGACGGTGAGGTAATTAACCCTCCCACAATGCCGCCCGGCGATTTATCGTTCGATGTGGTTGCTGAAAGACTTACGTATACCTGGAACTATGTCGATGGTCGTTTTAAAAAGGTATTTAAAAAGCAAAAAGAGATACAAAATAGGATCAATGAAATTGACGTTTCGTCACAACAGGCGAGCAATGCGGCGAATCGTGCATTGTCAATGGCTGGAAAGGCCAATGATATAGCCAAAGCGAACCAGAAAGAGGTTGATAAAATCAACAAAGCATCTGCGGCATACGTCAAGAAAAATGACAGGTTCCAGGAAGCCACCAATAAACTTATAAGTGATACAAATGATGAGATGCATCAATTATTTGATGACATACAAGAGCTGGATCACAAGCTTGAGGAACATGCAGAGGTATTGCAGGATGCAAATGCTACTACCGAACACCTTGCCAAAAAGGTCAATACCCTCGAACAACGTGTTAACAATGCTCCGAGCGGAGGAGGAGGTGGCGGGAACCGCCAACCTAATAAGATCGACGTGATGTTATTGAAAGCATCCAACATAGTATTTACGGAGCAAAATCGCTTGTTTCCACATGATTTCATTCAGAAATTTGAGCATTTTACAAATGCTACGAATGCTCCTGATGCGCATAAAGCACATGTGTTTACCACAGTGGTAGCTACGAACGATCGTGAGACCTGGATGACGACGTTATCGCCAGATGATACGTACGAACGTACAAAGGAGAGTTTTTTGAGATTCTATTGGAATGAACGTGCCCAAGATATGCTCGAACGAGCGTGCGACAATTTTGATTGTGCAAACAGCCTACAAGACGTAATTGGGCAATTAATTCGATTTACTATCGCGCTAAGCCATTCTGACCACCGTAGTACGTCCTACATAATCGATACGATCGCACATAAACTACCTGGTGCATACCAGATGCGAGTCGAAAAGAAAGGTCAAACAATAGAGCAATTTATTGAAAAGCTACGTGTGTTGAGTGAAATTAATATCGATTTTGCTAAACACAAGAAGGTAAGGATTATGCCGAACGTGCAATCCAAACCAACCCCCCAGTGGACGTTGCAACAACAGATGATTATGAGCGGGGTATGGCCCCCCCACGCACCCCCAACGATCCAAATGGGACCGATGGGACCGCTCCCACCCAATCCACCCCCATTAATGCAACATCCACTATTTTCAGCTCCAACGGTACCGCCGGTACGCCCGAATGCATTCCGGTATCCCCCATTAATTAGAGGCCAAGCTAATCCACAGGGGTGGATACCCAGGCACATATTTAAACGAGGAAACAATCGGAATGCAAATCACGACCAAAATGTGTATTACACACCACCCGCGCAAAATAATGCGAACGCCAATGCAGCAATTCCAATGCCCCCACCCACAGCACAGAATGCTCCATTGCCAATAATGCCAGCTAAGTTTATGATGATAGACCCGAACGGAATACCAAGAATGGTAACTGGTACACAAGTACCCCTTCAACCCCAATATAATGACGATGATGATTTTTATTATAGCGATGAACACCAACCATTGTATGATGAAATACAAAAACAATACAATGATTGGTATGATGCATGTTTAAATCAACAGATGCACCAAGCGACAATTACCGAATTACCGCAACAGCAACAAACCGTTGACAATTCGATGCAAGTTCAGTACGCCACGCTTATGCATCCAGCACCTACCGCCACGCACGTGGCCACGAACGTAAACAACCCGCACATCCCGCCTACTCCTACAGCTACGAGTATTCTAACGAGCACCACGAATACAGCGTCTACGACGACTCAACCAGCAGCCACCACGGCGACTTCGGGAAACCGACAGAGCTAGGGGAAGAGAGGGATAAACCTAGCCACATAGAGATCCCTAACGATATGTTTTACGAGTATGTGTGGATCGGAGATGGTTTGGTCCATCATCTCAAACGAGGTGACGTCGACCAAATCGAAAAATTACCAGATTACGTACGTGATCAAATAGGCCTAGAAGAGCTCTATGCGAGCCTTCAAAAGGTGACTTTTACACCTAAAGCCAAGGTGGTATTGTCGCTAGGACAACGAGAATTGAATTTTTCAAGGAAACCTTACGAGGTCGTAGAGAAGCAAATTAACAGCATTATTAATTTGCTATTGGACGTCAAAAAAGTCCAGCATATATTTTTAATGATGCCGCTGGTAAAGCCTCGTAAAAAAGGTGACAAACCAGTAAGCCTAAGTAGGTACATTGCGTACAGAAATATTTTAGTAAAATTAACAGACGATAAACGTATCACATTTTGGCGCCAGATGGCGTACGCATATCTAAAATTAGAAAAGATCCATACGGAAAATGGCGATGAATTTGATCGACCTGCGATCGATCAAAGAAATAATGTAATACCATTACAGAATAAATTCTTTTATTCGAAAGCGTACAATCGATATTACCCAGACATGTCGATGTACACGCACGTGTTTCAGATGGTTGTGCACGCGCTCGATAAATGGGAAACATCTGTACTTGATTACAAACGTGATAGAGAGGCCCCGCCGCGGGAAGCTGCATTAGGACGTCTGAAAACATTATTCGAATCGAATATCGACCGAAATAAAAACCCTATGGACGAGAAAATTTACATAAACAACTCGATGATGAAGAAATTAATCCAAGCGTTGTCTATGAAAATTGATTGCTGTCCGAATACAGGTGTTTATTTACGTCGAAAAATAACGCCAAACGGCGATGCAATTTTTGCAAAAATTGTATATGATCCGCCAGCTAAGGCTGGCCACTTATCCAAACCGGTGAACTTTGAAGAATTGACCATTCTTTCACCAAAACCGCCAAAACAGATTTTTGGCAAAGGTGATAACCAGGTGATTATGGAAGATGCTAATTCTGATGACGAGAACCCGGAAGTGGATAAAACACCTAAATTGAAAGTCAATGCGATTGATGCAATCGAGTATGCACATCCTGCTTCGAACGAAGATGAGATACAATCTATGACTCGATTGATCACCAAACGGTCGATCCAGCGTGTGTAATCCCGGTTATGATTGGATTAAAACCGATGGCGTTGCAATTGGACTCAGGGGCTCTGCCCAATGTAATTTCGAAGCCTGTCGTCGAGTATATTACTCGACAACACCCTCAATGGATTAAGTATATCCAATTACGCCGTCCGGTACTATTAAGAATGGCTGATGATAAATTAGTCAAAACAATGACTCATATCGTGGAAATTTGTATGAGAGTAGGTACTCAGATGATTTACTCACCATTTTACATCTTGGATACTCCCGCCAAATCGTGCATAATGGGCCGTGTGGCCATGAGATACTTAGGTATTTTACCTCAGCTAGAAGAGGGGCACGATTATGCTTTATGTAAACCACGAAATGGACAACCGTTCAAAATACCTTACCTACGTGAGGACGAATATAGGGACGCCTTGTCCGTCTACCATTGTGAAGTTGAACCACAATACATGCACGAAATGGTGCACAACTTACACAGAAAATCGGGATACCTTGATCAAGAGCTATTCGATGAGCAATTCAAGGCTCAACAGCTCTATAAAAAGAATATGAAGAATGACTTAAACAACCTCGTTATCAAGGGTAAAATTACCGCGAAAGAGGCAGACGATGCCTATAAAGAAGTTGAAGGCTACTGTGACATTTTCAGCAACTCGCCAGGTCGCTATGTTGGTGAAAGAGTCAACTTCAAGTTTGACATTGACCCAAAACTGGGTCCTTGGAGAGGTGAAAAATTCCGTCCTTCGCAGAAGATCATGGAAGCCTTGAGAAAGACGATCGCAAAAATGTTGCGAGAAGGTATAATAAGGCCCTCACGGTCAAAATACATTAATACGATGGCGCCGGTCATAAAAAAGAACGGTGACATTCGGTTATGTTTAGATGCCGACGAACTCAATAAAAAACTACAACAAGTGCTTACAGAACCGAACCCGGTTGAATGGATCATCTTTGAAAACAAAGGTGATGAATTATTTTGCACTCTCGATTTTACTGCCGGTTTCTGGCAGCTGGTTCTCGACGAGGCATCGCGTCAATACACCGCATTCCAAGTATGCGGACAAGTTTATGAGTTTTGTCGATTACCGTACGGTTTGAAAATATCAAGTGGCGAGTTCGTTCACATGATAAATCAGGTGATTCCTGACATGAAAGGAGTGACTAAGTTTGTTGACGACGTCAAAGTGTCTGGCGCTACGTTTAGAGAGACTTTAGATCGTCTAAAAGAAGTATTCGAAGCAATTCGAAAGAATGGTTTAAAATTAAACCCTAATAAGACGCAATTTTTCCGCGAATACGCGGAACATTTGGGCTTCATTATTTCAAAAGATGAAGTTGCCAAACAGAGTGAGAAAATAAAGAAATTTATGGAATTTGTCGAAAAACACACGAAGAAAGGCAAATTTGCACTAAAAACGGTGAAAGAAATTCTTACTCTGGTAGGACTGACCGGCCTTTATAGGAATTTTATTCCTAATTATATGCAAATTTTGCGACCTATCTATGACCTTACCAAGGGTAATGAAGACAAGGTCGTATGGGGCAAGGAGCAAGAAAAAGCTTTTGAGCAATTGAAAGCTGAGTATTGCAAAGATTTCAAACTGAAACCACCGCCTCAAGATGGTGATTTGTATCTTGATACGTACGTATCCGAAGATGCAATGAACGCTGTGTTATTCTACATAGATAAGGTATCGAAAGAGAAGCATGTCTGCTTATTTGTATCGAAACTTTTCGAAACACATCAGAAGAATTTCACGCTTTTCGATCGTGAAATGATGACACTGGTGCAAGTTTTGAAGAAAGTTCAAATGTGGGTCATTGGACGAAAAATTCACGTTCGGAAAAATTTATTGGCGATCGCTAATAGGTATAGAGAGATGGCGCAAACACATCGTAAAGCTGCTCATTGGATTACTTGGTTCAATTGTTTCGATCTACAATGGACTATGGATAAATCCAATAAGCACTTGTACAGTGTAAAAGCGCCAGAATTGGAATTAAAGAATTTTTCGACCGAAATACCACCTTTGGAAGTGTTATTTGTTGAAGAAAATATCACGATACTTCATAATCGTCTGAACGATATTCCTAAGTTCCAAAACGGAGATGAAAAATGTGAAGCGATCATGAAGATTTTAACTACGCATTATCCAGAAACGGACAAGAAAGAAATCGAAATAAAAAAGCGTAAAGCTAAGAAATTTGCGATCAAAGATACGCTCGTATATGAAAATTCGGACGAATTGGACTTAGATGATGAGGAGGTCAACGACCTCACGCCTATTAAAAAACCAATGTTAATGAAAAGGCTAGATAATGGCTCGCTGGTACCCTACCTACCAGATACCCTATTCTACGATACAGTAGACTACCTGCATTACGCGTATGGCCATTTGGGCCCAGCTAAGTTGGAGATGATATTTCGTCGCATGTATTATCATCCCAACTCTATGCACTACATACGTGAGATATGTAATACGTGTATTGTGTGTAAAGTGAATAAAAATTACACCAACCATAAGGTCTTAGAATACGGACAAATAGAGGCGTACGCCATTGGCGATGTTTTGTCAGTTGACATTTTTGGACCAATTCCTGCGATCGAAGGATATCCTAAATTTTTACTGGTGGTAAAAGATATTTTTACCGGTAAAACATGGATCCAAACTATGTGCCATACGAGACAAAAGGACGTATGCAATGCAATGCAAACCGTCCTTGCGGACATCGAACGTCGTGACGTAACCGTCAAAAAAGTAATTACCGACAACGGTACTCAATTTATTAGTGAATCGTGGTATAAGCTACTTGAACATAATGATATCAAGGTAGCCCATACCAATGCCTACAACCCGCAATCGTCTTCGGTCGAACGTACGATGCGAGTAATCGGTGACAAGCTGAGGGTGAAATTGAATAAAATTCATAATCCTCATAAACCTCATACGGGGTGGCAAGGCTTTATTGGAGAAATCCAAATTGAAATAAATAATACACCTACATCATTCGGATTTACCCCGAACGAGGCATGGGGCATGGTGGACGCTATCAATGCCAAAATGCCTCATAAGCGAAAGAAATTCGATTTTACCCATAAATTAATCGAATTGAAAGAGAATTTGAGCAAAATTAAAGCTCCTTCAATTCCTTTATCGGAATGCTTTACGAAGAAATTAGACCCTATGGTCGACTTAATTTTAGATCCAGACGGATACGCCCGCGTAACCGCCGACGGCGCGTGTTCGAAGAATGGAGACGCGGACGCGGTAGCGGGGATTGGAATCTGCTTTGCACCAGATTCATTGAGAAATGTATCCGATCGGATATCACCTACTGAAGATTTCCAACTGTCGAATAATTTTGCTGAATTGTCAGCCATTATTCAAGCATTGGAAATTTTAAAATTTAATGACGTGAAAAAAGTTAAGCTTTTTTCAGATTCGAATTACGTCATTAAGGCTCTGAACCATACGGTTAACGTGTGGTTGAAAAACAAGTGGCTTAACGCCAGGAAAAAACCGGTCCACCACAAGAAGCTTTTTGAGCAAATTTTGGAATTGAAAAAATCGTTCGATTTCATTGAATTTCATCACGTCTATGCACGTAAATACGAATACACGAACGTGATAGCGGATCACTTGGCCAAAAAAGCTGTCTACACGATTGAACTGGCAAAATTCCAAATCGATAAAATGACTGACCGTCAAATAATTGAAACTTATATTCGGGAAAGAAGACGATTAAAAAAGATCGAAGAGGAGTACAAGTTCAACAAGGAGCACAAGGATCCAGACACGCTTAAGGAAGGAGATATGGTTTTGCTCACAAACCATAAATTGTCTAGTTCGGACAAGCAAACCGCGAAAAAATTGTACCAAAAGCGTATTGGTCCATTTAAGATTCTCAAACGAGCAGGTACCAACTCGTACCTACTTGAACCAACCGACGGTTCAAACGTGAATCGCATTGCGAACGTTAGACAACTTACGTTGTTTTTAAAAAAGGCTGAAATTTCAGAAATGGAAAAAGATCCCTGCCTACGTTCGTGGCTTGATAAACGTACGTTAGAGAAGAAAATTTCTGATTTTTTGAATGACCATAAAATTGAAACCAACAACGACGAATCATCGGAGGAGGATGAATTAGAAATGGTCGAAAAAATTCAAAAAATCAAGGTTCCAAGATCGGACAAAAATGATGAAAATACCAAAAACGCCACGAAGGTAATTTTGTCAAAATTAGAAAAAATCGCGCGAGATCAAAGACAAGCCGCTCGAGCTAAGAAACGTTCGGAGTACCTAGCTAGTAAAGCTGGCACTAGTAGTGAAGAGCCAATATACGAAGAATTGGACACACCTGTGAAGAAGAAGAAGAAAAAGAAGAAAAAGAAAAAGGAAAATACTTCGAACGAAGTACCTGTCATAGATCTAACCACGGATGACAAGGAGAAAGATGCTGCGAATGAAGAACCAAAGGAAAAGAAAACTCGAAGATCTGAACGTCTCGCAGCTACCGCCCTTCGAATGGGACAACGGTTAATTTTGAAAAAGAATGCTAAAACGGTAAACCAAATTAAAATGCTTGATAATGAACAAAAATTCTACGGCAAGTATTACGGTACTGATCCAGATCCAAAAACTGAATACGAAAATGACCGTTCGGTATCAGTTAGCGAAAGCGAAAGTGACTCGTCTGAATTGTCTTCGGACGAAGAAAACTCACTGGAATTCATATTAAATAATTCGCCAAACAACTCTGATACGGAGAAAAATGATAAGAAAGGTAAAAAAGCAAAATCGAAGATTAAAAAATTGGCGCTTTGGTTGATGGGTTCGAACAAAAAAGATTAGAATTAGCCAATTCAGCGACGCTCGTCGTTCTATCATTCGTATTCACCCGCACCCTCTCGCTACTTTTCGTACCGATCTCGTAAAATTCCAGGAAATTTTGCGAGAATCAGCCGTTCAGTTTTGGAAACATCACGCGTCATCTATCGATTGAAAGGCTATTATGTTGTGTAGATCAGTATCGAAAGGACGTAATTGTGCGTAACCAGAGCTAACGTGGCTATTTTTATTATTTAGCGCCTGATGCGGTGAAGTATAAGTTCGCGAGAAACCAGTACATGTGCGGTAATATAGTTTAATGTAACATAAGTGCGTACGTATAATTATACAAGTACCATACGGTGATAAAAAAACAGTGCTATTGGCAATTTCAACGATCGCAATGGATAACAATCGACCATTCCCATACCTGGCTCCCGCATTACGCAGACGTCGACCCTGGAACCTACGATTTGGGTATGTTACCGTTCGGATACGATTAAACGGAATGGTCCATGATCATATTATACCGGATGCGATTAGCGTTAACGTACGAGCTAGAGGACGAGCATGCACAAGAAGATTTTCCCGAATTGATCTACGAAACATGATCCGCGAGCTGTTCCATCAAGATCTATTGTTCGATTTTGACTATAATCCAATAGAGCTAATCATCATGGAGATTCACAATTTCTACTTCGCGAATGGTGATCGATTATTGGTAATTCGCAGAGAAAGCCGTACGGCACGGGTACGCATACCCACAGCAGTCGTCGATGACTTCCTCGATACTTTCGGCTTTATCCCGGCGGAATTTATGTAAGTTTTAAGATGTTTAGATTAAGTAGGATACGTACGTACCACCTAGTATTAAGTCAAGATGTACCTGATTTCTGATTTTTTTTTTTTTTTTTTTCTCGATTTTTCGTTTCGAATAAAATAATTAATGTACACACGTATAGACTTCTTTATTTTACTTAAAGTACAATAAATGAACAAATTGACACACGTACAAAGCCAGAGAATAACTACTGTAACAGGTAAGTGAAATTGATTCTCTTGAATATCGCAATCGTGAAATATCACATCACTCTAGATCGGAGAATATTTTGCTAAGCAAAATTCGAATGTGCGTTCGTACGATTATCAAACCAAAATTTTGATAAATCAACCAATGTGTCAGTAGTTCGATTAAGTGCGTTCTCGCAAAGTATAATATTTCGAGCGTATAAGGGAGGCAGCGTGCGTATATCGAGTACTGTAAATTGATGTAAAGTGATCGCGTTTATAATATTACCGTACGGTTGATTTACGAATGTTTTGCTACGCAATCTTTCTACGTTCGTACGATGGCTCAGGAGCCGATTTTCCCCGGATTAGATCCGGCGCTTGCGGCCATTCGACCGCCAGAAATGCGACCACCGTTCTGATCGATCTTCTTACAATTCCAGCGACCTCGACACGCAGTACAACGACGCCCGCGTATCGTAGTAACAGTCGCTGCCAATGAGCGGAATATAATACGCTTCCTCCATATCAACGACTTCGACCAACGGCTAAATGAGCTAATTTTTCAAAATCTTACAGACTTCGCGCACGGAAACTCAGCAATCGTTATCGAATTTCACCAACATTTTAATGAAGAAGGTGCGCAGCTGATCATTGCGAGGCGAAGAGATCGTACGACAAGGGTCTATCGACCAATGGCGATCATAGACGAGTTCCTGCAGCTATTAAGATTAAATTACACGGATTTTGCGTAAAATTTGAAGTTTTATATACTCGAAAAAGTAAGAACTCGTCCGGGTAACTGTTATATAGGTAACTTGTACCTCGGTATTTAATTTTAAGATGTAAAATTTCTCAACGAATAAAACTGTACGGATAGTCCAGCGATATACGTATACGTATTACTTGTCCATGCCTACCAGGGCAAAATAAATAGGAACTATGTTCAAACAAATAGGTAAAAGCTTACATAAGAATCAACAAAATTATAGGAAGGGCAAACGTGGCAACAGGGGATAAAATTAACAGACTCAAAAATGAGTAAAAATTTAACGAAATGCTTCGAATAGAATATCACCAACGTGATAAGAGTGTAAAAATAAACTTGGTAACTATTATCTCAACAGATATGGGTAAGTATCAATTGTATTGAAACATTTTTCTCTACAGGTGGTATCACAGTTATGATACGAACGCAAGATGCACCTATGTGCAAATAACCGAAAGGTAAGTACTTTACAATTATACCTAGCTCGGGAAAATACGTAGAAACGAATGATTGAAAAATCTATACATGTACGAAAACGTACACATTTTTTGATTTACTATTTTAAAAACCTGAAACACTCGTTCCGCCCCACACTAACCTACTCACACCTCACTCAAATTACTCGTACAGTTTCACTCCTGAAAACACATAAAACATCGTATATTTGAGACAGAAATAGGTGAGTCGAGTAGAGAAGGCGAAGAAATAGGTAGGTACCTACTTGCCTTGAAATAATACATAAGAAATGCCAGTTAGAAACGTACGTTTATTTTTTCTAACTCCACGCCCACCGGAGTGACTAATTACCATAAAAAGGTTCATTTTTTGCTGCAAATTACTCAAACACTCATCGTACGATGAATACGAACCTTTTTCGGTAACAATTCATCGACCATTAAAATGGTAATTAATGCATCGTTCGATGCCCTGCTAAGTGAAAAACAACCACGTGCGTTGAACCAAACATGTTTTCTACACACGTGATGACAGCGAATAGGTTCGTACGAACAATATAACACATCTCAGGGCTAGAATTTCAAGGCTAAAATTACAATCAAATTCCTTTCAAAGGACCAAATATTCACTAGCGTGACAACTACGGATTTATTACCTATAAAAAATCAACTTGAAACCGAATAAGATGTCCAAAAGACCGCTTCCTAGTGCGTAATAAAATGAAACAATACGCACATTGCACGAACGTGCTTCTTCTGCTCTTCGTAGAAATTTGACTACGCCGCTTGGTCGCCACCAACCAGTCACCTAAGGGAGGGAGAAGGGCAGTTTTTGCGTTAGCAGCTCATTTCTGTCTACTGATATGATTATTCTCTTCTAGTCGCTCGTGTTATCATCATGCTTACGCTGGAAGAATGCGAAACGTTATCGCGCATTTTACTGATAATCAAAGAAATACTTGCTCTCGTTCGAGAGATGCTTTCCACCCTCCTCTAAATTATATTTATACAAAAAAGGCATCGAGCGACGCGCGCAGACGGATTCGAATTACTATCTATTGCACATATTGTAATCGGTTCCATTATATTCCTGTCTACCGCCCGGCTACAGTTCGATCTTTACGTTTTTAAAATTATCATTGTATTTTTTATGTATGTTATTATCGTGTGTGAACGTTTTGCGAAGTATCAGTGTTCGATGAATCGAGTATTTTATTACCATTCTTGTAAATTGCGCGAATAATATGAATTTTTTGTGCGTACATTACGTGTTATATGTGTAAATACTGCGAGTACGATAATCCTCTAGTGTCGGTGTGTCGCGAATTATATATCTACGAACGCAGAGTGTTCGACATCTCGAGTACGTGTGTACGATTCGTGGAAAAACTTTACCGATCGCGAGTGAATTCAACCATGGCCGACGATCAAATCACGGTAATCTTGTGCTCCAAATGTCACAAACCGATTTTCGACCCAAACCAACGAGTAAGTCATGATAATTTACCGACACTGGCCGCCACGCACTGCCACGCTTTTCACCCGTTTTGCCTTAGCCAAATGCGAGGTGAGTCTATGGCTTCCGACGAAAATGGCAATTTTGTATTATGCCCAGAGCTGAATTGTAACCGAGCGATAAGGCCACTCGACGCGAATTTCATTAGTCCAGCAACCGATCAAATCGCCGCAGCTCCAATTGCCCGTCCGGACCCACAAATTGAACTCGACGCGGCCCGCCAGCGAATTTCGAGGTACGAATACATCATGGAAAATTATCGCGAATCGGTGCAAGATAGAGATGCGACGATTCGCCGCTTACAAAATCAATTGCAGCACCAGCGAGAAGTCAATCGCCAACTACGAAACGAGAACGCTACGCTCGTAAATCGTAACCAAGCTACCAGGCCGCCGCGAGTCAATGTAGCCAGTCGCAATATGCCTAATCGTAACGCAGCTGTCACTAGTACCACCGATCAGCGATGTGTATCCACGACTTCGACGACTTCGACGAATACCGATACGCCTCCGGCAAATACCGCTACAAACGCTACAACTTCGACGACCAACGCCACGAACGTGACATCGCCGACACCTGGTACGTCTTCTGGAAACGTAGCGACCGTACGGCCTTTCGACAATGCTACGTCTCACCGCCGACCTACGAATTCGCACGCTGCTGCCGCACTGTCCAACTACGAATACGATACGCCGATGCGAGATCTACCCCAATATAATACAGATGGATCGATCGCAACCATGGGCTTCCGACCCCTTCGATCTGGTCCAGCGCCAAGCAACGGCAGATACGAGGCGATTCCACCTACCGCACGCAATCCAACGAGCAAATTCATCACCGAGCCTGCGAAACCTGCCGAGAAACAAAGACCGCACTGCATGGCTAATCTTTCGAAAAGCCACAATCGTTTCTACAAAAAATTCAAGATCGACTCCAAAATGCTCAAGCCGTTCTATCCGCTCAACGCCCTACCTCACGAGTTTACGACACTTGGCGTATTCGTCGGCGAAAATGACGCGAGATCGGCGGTCGCCGCGCAAGACGTATTATTGGCTGGTGATGGATTTGTGCTAGGCGTAGCTGAATGGATTATGTACCAACGCGATATACGCGAATACATGCATCCCGGTCTGTATGGACGCGAGATTCGTATTCGAGAATTCATCAGCACGCTCGCAAGTTTCAAACGGTTACCGCCTCGCCTCATCATCTCCATTGGTAATCTTGATGCATTCGATAATTTCGACAGCGAGGAATTCAAAGAACTATTTCGCAGGTTAATCAAGATTTGCCGCGACCGCGGAGTGCGTGAAATTTATGCTGTGCCAATTATTCAACACGCGGAGCAAGATGAAACTGTATACGCTTCGGTCATGTCAGTGTTTGAGGTGAACTACAGCACCATGCTCGGCGGACGCTACGCATTGATCGACCCTTATCCGTGGTTCGTGAACTACACCCCGACAGTAGGTGAACGACCTCCCATGTATACGATACAGGAACATGAGGAGTTCGCGGTATGGATACGGCACACGTTCATTCCGCCGACCAACGATGCCAGCGAGGCAATACGTCAACGGTATCGAGAACCCGAAAATCTTCTTCGCAACCCGACGGCAGAATCGCAGTCCGAAAATGAATCTTCGTCGACGACTGACAACCGCCAGCTGACGCATGGCCCAGCTTCGACGTCGCGCGACGCTCAGCCGCACCAGGCCGTCAACGATTTGACTGAAGACGATGCCCAACCTGGCCCATCGACGAAAGCCGCACACACCGAGAGTTGGGTAAACCTTACCGCCGGCCAAGACTCCGAAAACCATACCAACGACGACGTTTCAACGGCCGAAGAAAAAATTGACGAAAGCGAAGGTTTTTCGGGCGTTCGAGCGAACGAACAGGAAGCACGGCCACCAACGCCTCAACCGGATAACAACGACGATGCCGATAACGATTCTGTCGATTCCAAACTCCATATTGACAAAGACATGAAATCGCTATCTACCACGGTCTCAGAGCTGAGCGACGATGAAAATCAGCAAGCTGAAAATACTGGAAAAACCGACGGCGATGCGACAACCGCTCCAAATCTAACCACGGACGAAGAAATGCTCGAATAAGGTTCGTTTGTACAATTTATCAATTTCAAACTAACAGCATGATATTGACGTACGTCATTGTTATTGCTTACGTTTGCATGGTACTATGAAGCTCATGCTGGAAAAATGTAGACCAGAAACAAAATTGAAAAAGAGGAATTGTCCCATTTCTATTCAAAATCAATACTCGTACGAGTAATTTTGCATCGATCTTTTGGTAATAAATTTTAAAAATTTGGCAAATAATAACTCTTATCGATGCGACATGTCCTATTAATTAATCAAAATCTCTATCGTTCAGTTTGAAATTGATAAATTCATCGTCGTGTTCGTGAATAACCCCAACTATGACGTATAGACTTTGTCTAAAATTCTCTCGATTCGTGACCTATGTAAATATTTTATACCGATCCATGACATATGCTTAATAAGCAAATTATTCATTAATTTTTACTTTGTTATGTAGTTGTTTGAGTTAAAATTAAGCAAAATCAAGATTTTTTTTTTTTTTTTTGGAGAGGTTATTACTTTGGCATTAGTGAAGATTTGTTTATTGTTTTTCAACAAGTATTACCCATTTTTATATTTTTTTTTATATTTATATTTTTTTTTTTTTTTTAGTATCATGTTATGTTTGTACTTTACGTTTATAATTTTTCTACACGTTCGAGGTGGTATAACAGTTCGTGTATGAATTCAGTGATTTTTTTTTTTACGCTATGTCTACGTAAGTAGCATTTCTTTGTCTTAACGACCTTATTTTTTATCGTTGATTATTTTCCCTATGTTTAATTTCAAAGACTGAAAGTTTAAGACTGAGTGTCTAAATTAGTTAACGAAATAGTATTGATATTTATTTTTATTTTTTCTCAATAAACAATAATCAGTATTTACAATGCATGTTGTAACCTATACATCGAATAAAAGTACAAACTTACTCTTAAATTTGCACACTTTTCTTTCTACAACTTGCACTTATTTACTAAGAATATTTACGACGATAAATAGAACCGGCTCGGAGGCGCTAATGACCCATAAACCTGAAACATAAAAATAGAAACAATTGTGTTAGTATACAAGGTGTATAATTACGAGCCTAGTTTAAATCCAAATTTAGTATTTTTTTTTTTTTTTGTTTATTTTATTTTTGATTATTATTCACAGTAGTTACATCGAAATAATAGCAATAGTTGGTAACCGGTTCTCACCTGTTTTGGACATGTCGACTTGGACATCGAACTCGCAGCTACGTACGTAGCTCTTCTCTTCTTCATCGTTCAGAGCTGCTGTGGCTGATCTTGATTTGATCCATATTCTCACCTTTTCCGGACGGGTATCTGAAACAAAAAAGGATCGTATTATTGCTAACTGGCAACTTTTTCGATGTCGTGCATCCTAGGCTAGAGCTAGGTAGTTACGTGTATTTGTTGAGTACATTGTATTTCGAGTGATCGATCTCTGGTGGCTCAGTGGGTCACGTACGCGCCTGCTTCAACACCTAGGGTGCGCTGTGGTTCCAAATTTGAGAATTTTCTTCTTTCTTCTCTGCTCTCCAATTTCTCATCCGAGAAACTCATGGGGGGCAGCAGGGTCCGTACGGACAGTGTTATCATTAAGTCATGTCTGAGTCTCACACCGTGATTTCCTCTGCTGGGAACTTAGCTCGCTGAGTCATAGCTGAGTAAACCTCGGAGGGCATATGTTAGACGGATATGCCTTAATGGTAACACGTATGTGTATAAACAGGTAATTTAACCCTTCCAGCACCGTTCGGTGATGTGGTTGGTAACAATGAGTGGTCAAGGTGTCAAATGAGCCTTCCAGCTTCCTTGGCAACTGGACCAACTCGTAGTTCGTTTTCGTGAAGCAAGCGAGTTGCCAAGTTAATATGTCCTTAATTCTTTAGAGCTCCGGCCCTAGGTTTAAAGTGTTTTTGTATATTTTATAATTTAGTAATAATTTAGTAGTGTTAACGTAATTTGTAATTCCCCCCGAATAATCGTTGTGTTGAACCCTTTGAAGTGCTCCGAGTCGGTTTTAAGTTGTCTTTATTGACAAATACATTCGTTTACACGAACTTTGCGTATGATAATTTATTGTGTTCGGTAGTGTACTGTAAAACCCATAGCCGAGGTAAGTAATTAGCTTTATTACAATTACACTAGTGCATTTCCGTCACTCATTACCTATTTAATAGGTAATACTGAGTAGGTATCGAATATACGCACGTATATTTAGTAGGTACCTACGACACAATATTATTTTATCATCATCACCACTGGTAAAAAATACCAGTGGTATTTTCAACACCACTACCACTACCACTACACTAATAACCAGTGGTAGTGGTAGTTGTAGTTGCTGCAGTATGTATAATTTATTTTGAACTAAAAGTCAGTTCAAAAACATATTTACAGCAGTACCGTCATTGTTTTCTATTGTAGACCCTCCTAGGTCAAAGAATTCATCCCCAAAAAATTTTGAAAACCAAAAAAAATTTCCACCCTGGGTGGGGTTCGAACCTGAGACCTCTCACTTTGTAGTCTTCTGCCTAGCCCACTAGGCCACTGTGATAGTTGAAAGTTATGGTGTTTTAAGGATTTATATGCACTTTTCAGCACTCTGGACTTAGAAAAATTCAAGTATGATGATTTTGCAAAATAAAAACTACTGATATATAACCAAGTTTTTGGTATGTTCATGCTTCTAGATGGAAATTTAATCGATATCGCATCATCTTTACCTAAAAAACAAGGGCGCTTCCTTATTTTTGATTTTTTGAAATTCACCCAAATTGAAATAATTCACAGTTTTTAAAGAAAAAAGTGAATGATTGCTTTTGGGGTGCTCAGTATTGAAATTATGTCCAAGAATAAAAAGTTTTACCTATCAAAAAATGGGAAACACTTTCCATATTCCAAATTTAAAGTTATTTTAATTAAATATGGGTAACCCAGTATTGAAAAACGCTAAAATGAGCGTTTTTCTATGCAAAATTAACACCATTTCCATTTTCCATAGAAATAGTCACGCATATTTCATCCTGTTGATAATTATTTGATTTTTTAATTTTGACCTGTAAAATTTTCAGTTGTGATTAGTGGTTACCATTAGTCTGACCAGTGGTCACTACTGATCAACATCCTTCTGAGGAGTAGTAACCAGTGGTAACTACTAATCACAACTCATCATGTTAGTGGTGAATAGTCATCACTACTGGTTTCTTGTAGTTACAACTAATCACCACTCAATGATGAGTAGTTACCACTGGTTACTACTAGTAACTAGTGGTATTTAGTAGTGATGACTAGTATTTTTTCATACGGGAAATACTAGGTGCGGCAGCAGCTATTGGTAGAAAGACGACATGTAAAAATTGGTTACATCTCTTCTATGTCCGGATAATATAGAGATGATCCGAGAAACCATAAATCAAATCGACATTACGTTAATTTACGTTAAAACAAACACTTTTTAACCAATAAAATGGACTACATCACTTCTAAGGGATGAGGGGGTGGCCCTCGCCTGCCTGTGTATTTTCACCATTGACAATCAGCATTGGCTTACTCACGAAATGCCAAACCAAAAGTGATTTGAATTGGTTTAAGATCAGTGCTTGGAACCGCGGATCCTAAGAATTGAACTGAACACGTATACTTACCTGTTTTTCCCACTGTTATGGAAGGAGTACACTAATATTTCCCATAGAGGAATTACGTCATGAACCGCCTACAGCAGTTAAGGCATACCTGCTCATCACAAATTCATTTATTTTCCAAAAAACTACCTATTCCCAAGGTCAAAAATACGTTTTTCTCAATTTTTTTCAAAGCTCTGTTGCTCCTTAAATTTCAAAGATAGGCAACTTGTCCATACAACGGTTTTTTTCAGGTTGTACCCGGTTATATCCAAATCTGAAGTTTTGACATCCTCTCACCAGACACCCTGTGGCCGTATAGTAAGGGTTATTTAAGTATTTGGAGAGTAGGATGCACAGGGTGTTCAATATTTTTCAGCCCCAAATTTTTGAATCTGAGTAAAAAATTAAACGAATCACTAGATTGTGTCGCGTATTTTGATACAACTATAGGTGGAGAGGGGACAACTATAGGTGGAGAGGGGGGGTTGGAGTCAGAAAATTCATTAGTGGAGCTATTTTGATCTCACACTGGGAAAGGAGAAAGTTTGATTCAAAAATTAAAATGTTATAAAACTATCGAGTTTACCCTTAACCAGGTTTTTCTGTAGCTGCGTTTTTTATGAGATTCTGTTTTTTTTTTTTTTTTTTTTTTTTTTTTTTGAAAAATGAGTAGGTAATGTATCTTGTGGTCTAAGTCAAGACGAATCCAGTGATGTCAATACTTCAATTTTGAAAAATTTGGACTTCCTCAATTTTTTTTTGTAGACTCCGAATCTGGACGCCCTGTGGAATAAGCTGTTTAAATTCAAAAATTGACATAAATGTTAAAAAATGAACTTCGGATTTGAAATATTGCTATTTACATCGGAGAATTCTGATTCATTGCTCTTTCATCTGTGTTCATATCTTCTAGCTTTTTGCTAGACCAGGTGGGTTCTTTATAACTTGAAGAATCTTGCGGTACAATACGTTAGGTTTTTTGTTGTTGCGTTTGTTTTGTTTTCAAACGTCGTGTATTTTCAAGAAATGAATGATAAAAACAAACGCGAGTTTGAGTACTATTCGGTTGGTTTATGGAAATGACATGACTGAAATTAATGGTTTCAAATGAATAAAGAGACGTTGTACTCCGTACATGTACTATAGTTCGTTTTGTTATGAATTTTTATAGCATCGCTTCGTCGTCGAAAAAAAAACAACATTTCGCTCTTAGCGGCGGGGATGTGTAGGGCAGGGGTTTATCTTATGTACAAAGTTATTCGGTATTATTTCGAGTTCTGTACTTAACCTTACAACAGTTTTCCGTTTTAATTACGGGTATCCACGAATCTACTGTTTTCGGTATTTCGAATAATAAATTATTTAAAAATAAGCGTCGACTCGAGGCTATACGTATACACAGCTCAAAATGAACGAAATGGAAAAAAACACCCCTAGGTTGATCTTCGGCATCGTTGGTTAAGAGAAACACACTTCGCAGCTGTAAAGGTACCAGCAGAAAAGCTGCGGTATATTCTCTACAAAAATCAAATTAAACGATTCGGGAAGAAATCCACACAGCTTAGCTCATCAGTTCACCTAATAAAAGGTGATAAAAAGCCAAGAATTCATCAATAAAGCTTTCGAAAAGTATTTGGCGCGTATGCGAGAAAATTTAATGAAATTCAAAAGTAAATAAAAACACAGCTTCGACGTCGTCGTAACACACCGTAAGAAGATTAACGACCAGAATCGTAATCGTCGACTAGCATCCTCTCGTGTATTTATTTTTTATATAACTGTTCAAACTTTGAAGAATTCGTTGAAACCTTTATAATTACGAGCTGCTTGCCTCGCAATTCGTGCTCTCATGTATGCTCTCGAGCGAATATTTTTCCTCGCCAAACTAACCCCAAAAAGCAACAGCTGAACGCGTCGATATACTAGGTTAAAAACTACCCTCGTCGATGAAAGTTATTATTATTATTTTTTTTTTCGAAAAAATATTCCACAGCTCTCGAAAGCAGCAGGTAATTGAGCGGAAGTATTTCCCATCCGCATTAAATATGCGCATTTTTTCCCCAGTAAACATTATCGTTATGTAATAGACGCATTATTTGCAATAAATAATCAAAAAATGCTCTTCTCCAATAATGCACTCGAGCTAGAGTTTATTCAATATATTATACTGCAGTTTTCAACGAATACAAATTACCGTCGCATGTATAATTCGGTGCCAGATTTTTATTTTATGCTCGTCTCGTCTAAGCTGTCTTCTATTTGTTTCTATTACAACATAAACCGTAATAATAACGTCGTGTTTTTGATCTATGATCGAAAAATTCGCTTCGAATGGCATCCATTATGTGCAATATAATGCATACGAGAAAATATACGTTCAACGTATCCTTTTAACCGAGATAATGCGTTGTTTATTTTTTCATCTTCTTCGTCTTCGATGTGGTCGTAAAATGAAAAAGATAATACGTATGTACATTATAGTCGCCTATCAATTAAGGATTACATGATATGTAAGCTGCCTTTTTAGTTGACTCAATGGATTAAATTGCTAAATCTTCCTGGTATTTGGCTCGAAATATTCGTGCATTCGAATTCGATATTTTTGATGTATGTTCGAGACTAACTTGTGTATCAGACGGTGCCTAAATTGGAAGAATTTGTAACTATTTGGCGAGTCATAAGGCATGATGTTTATTAGTCAATTAAGGAGTCTGCGGAGGTCTTAGATAAATAATCCTTATTTTTCTTTAAGTTAAATTTTTTCACTTTCAAGTCTTGCTTCGAAAAATCTTAATTTTTTTTCAAAAGTTACCCAATGGATCCAATTTTTTATCCATAATCTCCAGAAAGTCCTACTTTTACAAAAATTGTTTTCAAATATAGGTATTGACAAAAAATCTCGCTTTTTAGAAAAATTGTTAAGTACACGTTTTGCTTTTTGCTAAAAATTGCTAAAAAAAACCCTGCCGTTTGCTGAAATTATTGTCAACGATTCGCTATTTGCCAACAATAGATGAGAGTGTCTTGCATTTTGTCTAGAAGACTAAAAAGTCAATTGTGAAAAAATATCACTTTTTTTGTCACATAATTTCCAAAAAATCTTGCTTTTCGCTGAAAGTGTCAAATGTTTCTATTTGAGTTTCATTATTGGATTCCAATTACAACAGGGTCATTCCATGCCAAATCGACGGATTTTTGCACGAGGGGTCTTCGATTTTTTTCAAAATCATATCATTTGTAGTGGTCATCTTGGGTCATCAAACGATGACGAATGACGCAAACTGGACATTTTTTTCGATTTCTATTGACGGAGCTGTGGCGCTTCAAAGTTCTCCAAAATGGCCGAAAATGGAAAATTTCAGTTGCAAATTGCTCCGGTTGTACGTGGTATAGAATTTTCAACTTTTTTCAAATTGTAGTACATTGAGAGCAGAGAGGGTAATTGACGAATGATAAAATCAGTGTTGCCACTTTCAAAAACTTAAAAAAATCTATTTAAAAATTTATAATTTAAATATAATCATGATGTCCCCCAGTAAAAATTCTGAAAAAATTCTCAGTTTCAGTCCTTTTCATGTAAAATAACAAATGTATCAAAAAATTAGACTGGCATTTTTTTTTGTTTTCGAGAAAAAAAATTACAAGTTTTACAGTTGTTGCAAAAGTACCATCAGAAACCTAAAAAATGAAAATTTTTGCATTGTTGAAATATTTTACCAATGTGTAGACGAATATGTGAAAAAATTCCCCTCTCCCCAAATTTGTCAACGAATTGACGAAAAATGCCATTTTTCGTGCTATAATTTTATTTTGAGAGTGAAATGTATGCATTTTTTGTCAATTCGTTGACAAATTTGGGGAGATGGTGATTTTTTTCACATTATTCGTCTACACATTGGCAAAATATTTCAAAAATTCAAAAATTTTCATTTTTTAGGTTTCTGATGGTACTTTAGCGATAACTGAAAAAATTGTATTTTTTTTTCTCGAAAATGAAAAAAAATGCCAGTCTAATGTTTTGATATGTTATTTTACATGAAAAGGGCTAAAACTGAGAATTAGAATGCTTAATCAATTTGAAACGTTTCGTTTTTTTTTTGTAATTTGCTTCTGCATTGAAATGTTTTTTTCGTCACCTACTAAAGTTGAGAGTAGTCTTTTAGGGAAAAATTGAGTTCAAGCCCTGTATTTGGAACAAGAGGGATTCAAAGTACGCTAGAGACTGGAGAGGGAAGGGGTAAATGTTCTCAAAAATTTGAAAATCAAATACCACAGGTCTCTTATGCTCAACTTTAATATGCTCAAATTAAATAAATTTTAATCCCCTTGCAAAATAGATCAAAAAAATATTGTAATGGATTTTAGGGTGGGGGAGGGGGAAAAGGTTAAAAATGAAGATTTCGAACGAAAAATTGTGATTTTTAAACTCATAAAAAATTGACGAATAAAATTGAAAATTTTCTGATTTTTTTTTTCTTTATCAAAATATAGTCTCTTCAGATAGTCTTTTGAAACATCCATGCTGTACATTTTTCAAGACTTTGAGATGAAAAACACAGCTTGAAAACCTACCACTTTTCAAAACTTTGGATTCTAAACCCCCCTCCCTCCATTCTGGAGGACTAAGTTTTGATTTCAGAGGATATGGGGGGGGGGAGTCAAATAGCTTTTTATCGTTCTTTTCGGTGGTTTGAAATTTTCTCGTTCTCGCTTTAGTGGTCAATTTTTTGAAAGCACTAAAAAAAAATGTAAAATATCATATGTATAAGTATATTGAAGGATTTTAGAAGCAAATACTTGTGGGCATAATTTAATGGCGCGCTTTTCTCCAATCAACTGCTTTTTTTCATGACATCAATTTTACGTATTATATACCTACGATGGAGAAATTTCGACTTGAGACAATTTTATGGTCGATCGAGAGAATATTTTCATCGATAAATCAATAATTACATGCATAAAAAATTGGTTTAAATCTTCAGGAACGTGCTATACCATCAAAAAATAAACAATATTAAAAAATACTACAAGTTATGCCATAATAATTTGAGCAAGAAAAAAAAGAAATAAGAATACCTAAAGGAAGAAAAAAAATGCAAGTCGGTAAATATCGTTTTATAGCGATGAAAAATAATTCGCTTCGGGTTACAATTTGTAACAAAATCCTAACAACTCGTTTCTGTCATAATCAATAAGGAGCAACGAGGGAGAAAAAAAATACTGCCTGCGAGAAAAACTCATGTAACTATTTGTACACACGAGTATAACAAATTGCGTATCGCATTTTTTTTTCTGAAACAAACTATAAAAACTGTGAAAAAATTCCGTAATCTTATTATTACTTGGCGAGTTCTTTTTCATCTTGAAGAATTTCCACGTGTGAAGAAAATTTTCAATTTTATAAACACCGAAACTTTTTATGATTATTTTAAGGTATTATGGAAATTTGTCTTTTCACGTTCATGCAATCGAAAAATTGTTAATTTTTTAACACCTCTTACATAGGTACTTTACTCGAAATGGTTTTGGTGAAGTGGTATTTGTCAATAAAAATACTACACTTCGTGTACTTACATTGTAGATAGGTAAAAGTATGGGTAACACTACGTACACATAATTCTTTAAAGCCTGTTTATGCGGTCAACTTTTACGAAGGTCGTGTACCTCTTCTATGTATTTGCGAGTCGAGTTTTATGAAGGTTGTAATAAAATATAGGTGTATGGTGTATAGCTTAATATCATAAGGAATAAACTTTCTTTCACAGACGGCTTTAATTTAGCCGAAAAACAACTCGATAAAAAGAAAGTTTTCCACCTTCGTTAATTTCGCTCCATTATTTAATCTGTACCGTCTGCATTTAATTCCAACGAGAAGAAGACGTTTTTCAAAGGTCATTGATAATTTCATTAATGAAACGAAAATTGCGACTCACCAACCACCTACACGACGACTTTTTTCGCGTGGTTCGGATTAATTATGAATTTAATATCATTTAAAGTTGAACACCAGATTTTTTTCCTTTTTTAATTCAAGTGTCAGAAAGAATAAAATTGAGTAATGACCGGTAAGTGATTTCTTTGTAAATGTTTTGTGACTTTGGCGGTGTTTCTGAATGAAAGTTTTCACTGTGCTTGGGTTTTTAAGATTGATTATAAGAAAAATAATTATAAGGAGCTCCACCCTTTAAAACTTTGAGTTATTTTGAATTTTATTTAACCTGAGTTAGGTACCTACTTGTAGGTGTACCTTACCTACGTACCGAGTTTTCCACTTGAGGTGACGAATGAATTCACGAGACAACGTTGCAATTCATACTTCATACCTAAGTAAAAATAGTTTGCAGATCATACAAAATTGAAGACGTGAAGCTACAGAGTACCCATTGAACTTTTGATTCTTCGAATTTCAGGTGAATTGAATGGATTGCACCATGTTAATCCAGTGTTCTCCAACTGGTAAAAAAAAGTTCGAATGGCTTGAATTTTCGTGTTACGAAAAATTTAATCGTATTTTTTAAGACACATATTGGTCTATTCAGAAGTGACCTTGCGACATATCAAAAAGGGTTAAAATTCCACGAAAAATTCAAATATTGGGACAAAAATATTTTTTGAGCATTGAAAAAAAATTGAGTTCAAAATAATTGGATCATGATTTTCTGTATTTTCGAAAAAGTATCGCAAGACCTACCAAAATATGTAGGTTAAAATTTTTCGAGAAAATCAAAATTATTATCGAAACATCTTTTGAGTTTTCTTGATTTTCAGCCAAAATTTTTTTTTTAGGAATTGTCGTAAATAGCTGTACAACTGATTCAATTTCGGTCTCAAAATTGTTCAAAAAACATTTTCATTGAAATATTTATCGCAAACTTTTCACCAACTCCTATAGTTTGCAGGATATTTTTTCGAAAATACGAAGCATCACGACTCAACTTTATGCTCAATAAATTATTCAAAATTGTTCAAGTAACATTTTCGTCATAGTACATAAATTTGAATTTTTTGCGAAATTGTAACCCAATGAGTCACATGATGATTTTTAAAAAATCTCGTATATAATGAACAAATTTTGAGCTCAAAATTCTTCGAAATTAATAGCTCAAAAATCATTTTTGTCATAATACATGTATTTAGATTTCTTGTGGAATATTAATCCAATTCGATAGTTTAGAAATTCCAAATATTTATGACTCAACTGTGGGCTCGAAATTATTCAAATATACTCAAAAAAAATTTCGTTATTCAATACTAGGATTTTTGGTTGATTTCGGACCATTTTTTTGAAGAGAATATCAAGTTTAAGTTTGAGAATTTCAATTGGTCGTGACTTCTTTGATTTTTAAATTTGATTACAAATTGAAATAACCCACCTTTTTAGTTTGAGAAACTATTGAGTAGTCCTCTTTAGAAGTTTTAGTTGCAAAGCATTCCACTTGCAAGCTAAAACTTTGCAGATTGTCTGTTCTGGTCAGATTTTTTGAGTCTTGTAAATGTTATTCAAAATTTGAGGATGAGGGAGTTGCAAAGTACATATTTTGAATTCGAGAAAATGTTTTTAAATGTCAAAACTGTATGATCAAGGTTTTTTTTTTTTTTTTTTTAATAATGTTTTGACCTGAGAAGTCAAAAAAAAAATGCAGACTGTTCAACAAGCTCTAGCTGTCCCAACAACCTTTTTATTTTTTATTTTTCAAAATAAATTAGCATTGACATTTTTTTATTGCAAATTTCACTTTCTCTGGTCCCTGAGTTTTGTAATTGTAAGTAAGTACATAGTTAAAATTTTTGCTGAAGATTGCTCCGTGGCCCCTCAAATGCAAAAAAAAAAAAGACGCTTCTACTTACCTACGTACCTAAGTCCAAATAAACCTGTCGACTTACGTGAGATTCCCTTTAAAAATTTTCTGTTTTTCTTTTTCAATTCTAATGCAAGGAGTATAAAACTAAGTACATATATATAGGCTACATTGGTAGGTAATAAGAGACTTCTGAGTGACCAACTGCGTAATTTGAAGTGTTTAGAAAGGATCTCTCATTGTTATTTTGGTATTTTCCTTACCCTATAAAGTACGCCGACGTCCGACCACCTTAATTTTAGCCCATTTTACCGAATTAGGTTTATTGAAAATATCCATCAAACGAAATTACCCGATTATATACTTTAGAAATGAACATTGGAGCAGAATTTCCGGCGAAAAAAGTGAACATTTACGAAGCGGTTTTTCGTTCATATCCGGCTCGTAGTCGAGATAAAGCTCTAAGTTGTTTTCGCAAAGAAGGACTTCGGGGACTCATGATCTTGTATTAAGGGATACGACGATAACAGATGGAATACTAAGCAGGGGTTAAGGTTCGGTCGTTTTTCTATTCCATCGGGAATTACGCGGTGTTACATCGCTCTTCTTCTGTACATAGTTTAATAGTCGATGAATGTAATCGACTGCGATAATTGTTGTTGTTTTTAGGTAAATTTCATCGTGCGAAATCCGCGTCTAATCTGGCTGAGGTTACTTTATAACGAATTTAATTTCTTTTCTAAGCTTTCACGAGACGATTATACGTACGAAATGGAGAGAAAAAAGCGAAACGGAATTATAACGACGATTATTTGTTTAAAACGACGAAAGCAAGCTTCAACTCGTTTATACCTATAGCAACTAGGTATGCGAGAAACGAGATTCAAAACAGCTATCAATCCAGCGACGAATTAATGGTAAAGTTTCTCAAAAATCGTTCGTTTTGTTCGCCAGTCCCAAACGAAGGTTTTTTCGTTTTTCACATGTATTTAAGATTTCCACTTATTTTAGCAGCAGAGACCGGTCGTCGTGTCGTTCACACATTCGAAACTTTTCCCGTTACAGTCGAACGCGTTCTGTGTACGCATAAAAGTCTACTAAACAAATCAAAGTGCTCGTTCCTTTTTCATGGGTCACTTTTTCGTGACAGGCTTGGTTTTTTCTCTTCTCCGTAGGCTTCAATTTTAAACGAGAAGAACAACTTTGTTACACTGAAGGGTTTCTATAGGTACCTACTCGATTGTCAGTTGGCAAGTTGAATGACATTATTGCCGCAGCCTTCCACTACAAGTATGAAATATTTGGTCCACTTAAATGTCAATTTTTACCCAAGTTTTGTTCACATTAACGACTTGTCTGGAAAGAATGGATTTTTTTTTTACAATTTTTCTATACCTGCATTTTTTTTGTATAGGTGCCGATTTGTTTTCAAGCACAACAAATGAACAAACTGGAGTCTACCAAGTATTTTGATTAGAGAAACTTATTCGAATAGGTACTTACAAAAAAAAAAGTCCAATCCAGTTTTTTTTAAACTGTTTAGCGGAATAAAGTTTTAACCAGATTGTAATCGAAGTTTACATTCGTATGAAAATATTAAACAAAATATCTAAGCTATCTTTTTGATGTGTTGCTGGCTGCTGTAATTCTATTGGATTTAAGTTAACGTCGATTCGTTTAACATTATTTGAAAATTTCAAGCGTATTTAATACCTCTACGATGTAGGATTAGAGTAAAGTGGTTTGAAAATTATGAATATTACGCGACCCCTTTGGCTACTATAATCTGAAAAGGTTTGAAAAGTTAGTTCTATCTTGAGGTCATCTCACTGACTGATTCAAAACGTGTTACCAAAAGATAACGAAAATTTGGTTGAATTTTTAATCATATTGGATTTATATTACCGTTCTGCACCTTGATAGGGAGCTTTTCAAGATACACGTGCGTATAACGATGCGTCGTGTCAAATTTCAAAGTACTTATATTTTCAAGCAGGCGATACGTAGGTACAGGGTGTTCGATAAAGATTGTATCTTTCTCGACTCATTAAATACAGGTGGTTGAGGAGAAGTATAGCACTCGAATACACCATTCTTATGCCTTTATAGGGATTTAAAATTGATTGGCAAAATTATTGGTTTTTATTTAGTGTTGAGCTGAGAACTTTTTTCTACCAGCTAGAAAAACAGCTAACAGATTGAGCAGTTTTCAACATATATCTATCTTTTTTTCAAATGCTTAAAATTTGGTTAAAAATTACAGTTTTTACCCTCAAAAACTGCATATAAACTTCAATAAGCAACATTCATTTGTAGGAAATTGACTCTTTTTAAGAGTGTGAAAATTGCTCAGAAAAACTAATTCCACTCATTTCCCCTCCCCCTGCCTTGAAAGGAACCGAGGGGGGGGGGGGGCCAAAAAATTCAAATTTATGTGAACAATTCATCATTTCATCAGACTTCACCTATTGAAAATGTTACATACTCGTACAAAAAGTATTTCGTATTTACGGCAAACCGCGTGTATGCAATTTTATTAACACTTCGTCATTTATCAAATGTAACAAATGTACAAGGCGCATTGAGCATTAACATCTCTAACTAAAAAAGAAAATAGTGGAAGTTGCGTTCTCCAAATTTCGCTAAATTTTTTGTTACTTACGAATTTTCTTCGATGGTTTAGTAACAACATAATTTCCGTCAGACATTTTTTTCAAAGAAATTGAGGGCAAGCCTCGTCATTTTCTCACATTTTGCAGTTTTTTAGGTGAAATTGTCAAATTTTGAAGGTCCATATCTCACAGTTGGTTGAACTTGAAGCAAATCTGTGTGCAAAGCAAATCCGTCTCTAGGTTACTTGTTTACTTCATTTTGAGCTGATTCTTCAAAAAAAAAAAAAAAAACACTTTAATTTGAAGTTAAGTAAACAAAATGTGTCTTCATGGGAAAGATTTGTTTTTATAAAACTAAGTAAACAAAAAAGCAAAAAAGAACACCTTAATTTGGAGTAAACATGGATCTGTTTCTAAATCGCAGATTTATTAACAAAATTTTTAGGGTAGATTTTTAAAAAAATTTGGGGCAGCCCAAAAAGATTTACATGAGTACCTATTTTATTTTAAGCAGATTTCTTTTGAAAAAAAAAACACATCCAAGTTGGATAAGTAGTTTTGTCTCCAAAAGTACTCAAATCACAAAATTTACATGATTTTGCGCAAATTAAAAAAAAACCCACCCCAATTTGCAGTGAACAGAAATTTGCGGGAATTGATAATTATGTTACTCCACATGCTAACCATAAATTAAAATTTCTCAAACTAGGGAAAGGGGAAGCCACGATTTTTTCAAAAGTTCCAGATTTCTTGGTATCCAATATCCCCTTCAAAAGCTCTTCCACAGCTAAACATTTTTCCAAGTTGCTTTCAATTCAAAATGAAGGTCTTTCTGAATTTTTCGCCAAAATCCTTACAATACTATTTTTTAGCAATCTACCTTAATATTTACAAACTTTTATCAGCCCTGTTAAACTTCGAAGAAAAATAAAATATATCGACAAATTTACGAATGCCCGATTTATGAAACACCCTGTCCAAAGGAATTCAGCCAGACAATATTCAACGTAATGACATCTCTGCTCGGCCTATCTATAACTTATATAAGAAGCTAACACTCATTGCATAACCGCTACTTTGAAAAATATCGGTTTCCGTCCATTGTTGAAAGCTATAAGTTGGTTGTACTTAAGATGATGTACTTGCCGATGATTTTTTTCAATTTGAAGGTTTTCAAGTTGATATTTCGTGTTAACGAACACTTTGTTGTACGTTGAAAAAGCTCCCGCACGAAAAATTGTTTTCGACTTTAATTAATTAGCTTTCGCCTTAACAATGGAAATAATGGATTCTATTTAGACGGTTGAACACTGTAGCCTAAGTACATACCAGTATGTACACTTATTATAGGCAACTTGAAATACAATCCAGTGTATCGTTTCACCCACGAGTAAGTACATAAGCTAGCCTTGCAATAGGTAATTTAAAAAGATCGATGCGTGACTGCAAAAATCTCTCACATATTTTACTCTATTCGGGATCAACTATAAAGTGGACACTGGACATGAACCTATAACAAATTTTCAATGCATCAAATCTCTCTCTTTTAAAAGCTTTAGAACTCTTTTGAAAAATTCCATACGATTGAAAATACCTATTATGAAATACATATTATTTTATCGGGTTGTCGCATGTTTGGCTTTGGGTCAAAACGTGGTTTGATTACCTGTATTCCCATTAGTATTAGTAGGTATACGAAAATGAGAACGATTAATAAACCAAATGCGCGCCACGGTGAAGTATCAAGACAATCTGTAACTGACATTTCATAAACTATCTTTTAAACATATACCATACCGTACCGATGATTGTTTTAATTGGAAGTGTGGTCGCTGGTGTTCTATGTATATTTTCATCAAATTCGGCGAACGCGGTCAATGTCAGAGACAAGCTGAACTAGCATAATATTTCACCTTGCAGCGTATATTTCCATATAGCTGACAATGACGTGTATTTGTATGTATGAGAATTTCACTCACTGATCGACTTTTTATAGAATATCTCCAGTTTGGACTTACTCAAATTATTCAAACAATAATATTGGATGTAATTTTATGCAATTATGCATTGCAGCAGCGTCAATACCGCGGTATTTAAGAAAACAAACTCGTAATAATTTTAGAGTGGTGCGGACAGATCTGTGGAAATATTTGGCAGTTCTTGAATAAATTGGGTTACACAGCTCCACTCGAGGGAAGTGAGGATCAAAACGAGGAACACTTTTTCGAGTTGAATTCAATATACTCACCCTAATTTATGTGGCTTCAGTGATTCAAAATGGTTACAAATCATTTTCAAACTCATTTATTAGTAAATAAATGGATGCATTATTATTCTAAATGGTACTTTAATTCTTTGGGAACCCTTTCAACAGTCGAGGTAAATTCTCTGAGGAAATGTGTCACTTCAAAAGAAATCGTGTTCTAGGTTTAAGCATTCCCAAGGCGAATTTTTCTTTATCAATGCGGATATCTTTTTGTGTCTAGTGCGTGATGTCCAACTCTAAAACAATTTTCATGTCCCTGGAGAGCAAACACGTAAAATAGGCAAGGAAACTTGCGTTTGTGGTTCAATTTAGCTTTATTAATATGAGGTAGGATGTGTATATTTACTACCTATTTGAATTTCGTACCTCTGAAAAATGTTCATCTTCCAAATTTCCTAAATGGAATTTTAAATTAATTAAATCACCAAATATTTAATTTTTTAGTTGATGAGGAATTAATGAAATTCAAATGGGATCAAAGTTTTCAATAAAAAAAGATACTTTGAACTTTTTATAAATTTTTTAATATTTTTTTTTTGGATATGAAATAACATTGGAAATTCTATTGGTGTCATTTCTATAGAGTAAGTGCATGAAAAAAATCATTTTGAGCAAGTTGAAATCTTTTCTTGATTGAAATGCATTTTTGAAGAATTTTTGCGATATCAAATGAGAAATTAAAATATTTGTACTTATAGCGAGAGCTGGTTAAAATTTCCAAAAAAATGTAACGTTCGTATAAATAACACTTATTTAGATTTTTTGCAATTTTGGACTCTCAAGACCATAAAAATGAAACCAACAAAAAAGAAAAAAACAAAACAAATACGTGCCTGAGAGATTTCAGTCAAAAAAATAAGTTTTTACGTAATTTTTCAAAATTGGTGCTCCTTGGTCTGGCTTGAGTTTTTACGTTATAGTCACGATGAAACACACACCTGATTGTAAATACTTTCCTAAAAGATGTAAAGTACGAGTATTTAACCTTGAGCAGAAGATAAAAACATTTCATTCATTTTTATAGAATGAAAAATTTCTCAAAATAACGCAATCAAATAGGGAAAAATTTGAGGAAAGGTAGAGGGAGGACTCGAAATCTCTGGAAAATTTCTCCCCATCAGGAGATTTTATCTGAGGGAGGAGCCATTAGAAACAAATTCTTAGTGTTGCTGATTTCCATTTGGTTTGAATTTTCAAAAATTTAAATTTTTTTGAGTTTTAGTTTGTAAATTCCATTTATTGGAAATAGCGCTCTGGAAGTTTTAAATTTTTTTCTGATGAAAGTAAAAAAAAGTGAAATTGTGTTTTTCGCATGTAAAAGAAAAATTTTCCATCTTGGATGTTTTTTTTTTTTTGGAATGAAAAAAAGCTACCCACATACGAGTATTATTTTTTACTGGAGAATCATCTGCCAAAAATAACTATATCAAAACGTTAAAAAAAATGTTTTCATTTTTTAAAAATTTTTCTAGATTTTTTGTTGCTATAAAGATCATTTCACTACGGTTCTACCTTTTTTTTCAATTGAAAGAAAAAATTTGTAAAATTCTCTTCTCAAAAACCTATTTGGTAGATATGGGAATTCGAACTTGAAAATAAGGGCCACTCCAATCAATACATCTACTCTACTCCTATAACCCCAAACGATTTGAATTCTAGTACCTAAACCTATCTTTCATGTTCGGTAGAGAGCGCGAAAGGGGTAAGCAGAAAAAGAAAAAAAAAGTAGAAAATTCCAGCGAAAACCCCGAGTAAACGATTCCGTAACGAGTATTGTTATTGAAATGGTTGTGTGTATTCGCAAATGAAAGACTTTTCCTTCGCTTCAAGTATGTTGAACTTGTTTGATTGATTACTTCATTTGTGAAGTTGGTCGAGGGACCGCAGCTTGTTGAGAAAGAGAGAGAGAAAGAAAAAAACATAGCAATGACGGTAAATTTTATCTGAAACATTTCACGCTTTGTTTCCTTTATCAACGAATATCTAAATTATTTATCGATTTTCTTACGACTTTTTTCTCCTCTCATTTTTTTTTTTTTTTTTTTTCGTTTAATCGAAAAGTAAAAGCAATAAACATGGAACGCGTTTTAGAAATTTCGTAGCACATGAAACGGTGTTCTGTTGTGTACCAAGAGAACTACACTCAGACGGAAGAAGTTACCTAATGGAACGCCTGCGATTTCCTGTTATAGGCAACTTATTCCGAAAGGCTATGTTTGTATTGTCGAAAGTACACATAGCATACTTCCTCTTTAGTAAATTTATAGCTTTAAAGATAACGGGGGTTTTATTTGAAAAGGTGTGAAATTGCCGGAAAAAAGGTTAGGTTTCCAATACGGGTCGATAATTAATAGGTATAGTCAAGTGAATCCGTCACACTCGAGCTGGCCAGCGAACCTTCAAATGTTGATTTTTAATATGGCAGTGTAGCGTCAAGCTATCGTATTGGATAGCTTTTTTTTCAAATGAATATTTCGCTGAAAAAATTGACCGTTGTTGGGCTTTTGAAATTCTTTATTTTAAAATTGATCGTAATAAGGGTAATGCAGCTAATTTAATATTAACAACTTTTGGCGTGAATATCGCGTCAGTAGGCTGTTCGCAGGGAGCTAAATTTTGAATAGAATTTTACCCCGGCTTCGTTCTCAACATCGCGTCGTCGTCGGCACGATGACTAACGAAACGTTCGAATCTCCGGGGAAAAAATTATTTTATTATGGAAAAAAAAAGTCTGCTCGTTGTTTTCAAATTTTGCAAATGGTTCCCGTCGGGAACGTATTCGAAACAGTTTCACTCGAGTGTGTAAAGTAATTGTTGAAATGATTGATTAAGCCAGCCTAGCTGCGAGCTCGTTTGGTAGGTATTTCTTTAGGTACGGTTATAAATACGTAGATATGAAATTATCAATAAAAGTTTTTTAATTTCACCAAAACACTCGGCTAGGTATTGATTTTTAATAACTTAGGTGGCTTTCGATAGGTTCATTATAAACGACGTGACATAATTTTCTCCATACATTCTACCCAAATGACACTTTTATTCGTTGGTAATTGCCGACTTGAAAAATGTAAACCTTGGCTATAGAGCGAATTGAAAAAAATACCGGGGTTAATTTTCGCGCTTTAATTTTTATGTTACAGGAAACTATGCAGTGAGGAAAAAAATATCCATCGAAGGGTACTCTAGAAAATGAGTTTTTTCAATTCCATTCAACAATATGTTACCAGTAGCGTTGCCAATCTATCTTTAAGCCCGAAAAGATTTTCGTTATCGAAAGAATCGTCTTCGGAATGTCCAACCGAAGATTTCGGAAACGCGAGTGCCGGAAGGAGTGCGTCGACCGGAAGTGTTTCTTCGATACCCGGATTTCCGAAAGTCGTCCCGTCGCCCGGCGTGTCCACCACACCGTCGAGAAGAAAAACACTAGAGTATCCGAAAAAAATGGTATCTTTTCGACAACCAACTACCTCAGCCAAACCGAGCGTTATGTTTTGCAGACGTCGATTATCATGGCCTGAAGTCGATCAACAGGCTACCTCTGGGTGAGTTTTTTTTTTTACTTTTCATCTCGATACATTATAAGAATACCTGCTCGCTAATATGATTAGCAAGTTGATGAATGTTGAAACTGAATTAAGCAGAATCAGACAAAAACTCTCTAATGTAGTCTATTCTTCTTATACAATAGTTCATTTTTATTATTTTTTATGATTGAGACGTTTTGTAACATGTGGTAGCTTACTTATTAACGTTCGACTTTAAAAAGTGTTTAAATTTGATTTCTAAGATGGGTATTTAACTCGAAATAGGCATTTGACAAACGAGGTGCTTTAAGAATTCTCTCGATTTTTAAAATCAGATCTCAACCGTCGAATATTGTAAGTCAAATGTTCTTACAAGGGAACCTCTTGAGCTATCAGCATCCTGATTTTTTTTTACCATTTTCCTAATGTAAAAATTTGGTCACCCACTCTTGAAGTGTCCCTCCCAAAATCGGCTCAAATATGGATAAACTCGTTAAACAGGTCGAGTATAACACGCAACTCGATTTTTAGCTGCCCAACTTTATATTCACGCCTTCTGGAGCATATTCAAAATTCTGGGGAAATTGAAAAATCACGCTGGAGGCTCCAGAATGGTTGGAAATTGTGAAATTTGGATTTGGGGAATTAATATCAGGTTTAGGACTTATTTTGATCATTTTTACTGATCAAGTACCTACGTACTTTAAAAAAAAAGCATGAATCACCCGGGAAAAAAAGATTAGATCTAATTATATATAAAATGGTTAGATCTAACTAGATCTAACCATGTTATTGGTCAGTGTTATAGACACTGGACCTACAACCAACTGCAGGCCGAGGGGAACGGAAACGGTAAGGAAAACTTGAGTAACGCCAATTTATCCCGCTGGGTGATCTTGGCAGCGCTGTACTTCAATTTTGCAGGCAACAGGGAAAAGGGAGGGTTGTGTAGTCCGGAAGGAACTCCTGGCTGCGCGCGCAGTCAGGAATACCTCGCGGACTACACAACCCTCCCTTTTCCCTGTTGCCTGCAAAATTGAAGTACAGCGCTGCCAAGATCACCCAGCAGGATAAATTGGCGTTACTCAGGTTATTTTGCCAAGATGGCTGCCAGTTGGTTGTCTTATACGCAGGTCCAGTGTCTATAGTCAATGTTCAGTTTTATTCATTTAAATATAGAAGTGTTTTAGTCCAATTTGGATCCTCGCCTTTTAATATGTAGTTTGTCTCCAAAAAATGGGTAGATCGAATAATAATAATGATAATTATAATTTTCAACAGAAATGTTTTACTCGATCAATTTTACTTAGATGGACCATGGAACCATGAAAAGTTAATTAGGAAGTTTGAGCCTTGAACCCTATATAGGATTCTGCTCAAGACTTTATCAGCGAGTAGCCAAAACGACACACTTTTCGAGCATTTTTGATTTTAGATCCAACTTGATCTTCATAGATCTAACCAGATATAATGAGATCCATTCAGATATAATTTTATCAAATTTGATCTGAACAGACATGTTTGCAAGAAATGCGTTTCAAACATTTTAGATCCAACTGGGTCTTCATTAGATCTAACTAGATATAATGAGATCTATTCAGATATAATTTGATCAAATCTGATCTGAATAGATATGTCCGCAAAAAATATGATTCAAACATTTCAGATCCAACTGGATTTTCATAGATCTGACCAGATATAATGAGATCAATTCAGATATAATTTTATCAAATCTGATCTATGTTGATCAATTTTTAGATCTAATTTGATCACATTAGATATTGTACCTGTAGGGGATGCGCCCGCAGCTTCCACCTAGAGGGAAGTTGTGTTCCTGTCGGAGTGGCAGCACTGCTTACGAGCAATGCACTCTATCGAAGTAGTTCGAGATGCGCCACTCCGAGCTTCGAGCTTTGAAAGCTCGCTAGGTATATTTTCACTGGTGCTAGCGTAAGGTAGCAAGTTCAGAGCTTCCGCTTGTAGTCGATACTACAAGTGTATTTTATTCAATAATGTGTAGTGTGTTTTATTATAAGTCTTCGCGTGTGTTATACCAGAGAAGTGAATAAAACATTACGAACATTTAGCGGTCTTATGATCATTTATGAGGTGTCTCAACATCACTGCAATTTGATATCTTTCGCAAGGATATCGGGCAAGTTTAGGTTCCCTGGGCTTATTATATGCACGCTGGTCTTGGCGACGTCTCCCTCAAAGTAAAGACGTCCCAAACCACCACATATTTGGCGCCCAAGCGTGGTTCTCTAACCCAGGGCTTTTCAAAATTGCATTTATTGCAATATTTAGGCGCAAGCAGAGACGTTTTAGTCGAAAACGAGGCACACCGCGTGTTCTCAGGCCTAGCCTACAATTGCGCTCGTAAGACGCAAATTGCAATTTATTGCATCGGAAACTTGTTTTCCATTTGAGGTTTCACCTCACAGAGACGATTCGAAGAAATCGCGAATTTTTTTTTATCGTTTATTCGGAAAAATTTCGGTCCAATTTGGTCAACCAGGCGACCAACCAGTCAACCAGGTGACTGCAACGATCAACCAACGGTCAACTTGGCGACCGCAACGTTCATCAGAACAGGTACGTGAGATTTTATTCTCGAAAAAATCGCGAAAAAGTGTCGAAAATCGCGTAAGAAATAAAGCTTTCATACCAAGTTCGACAAGCTTTGGTTTGGAAAAACCGAGCACAGTTGAACAAGTTCGACACGAAAGCTCAAGGTCAAGCGCCGAACGTTGTAAAAGCTTGTACCACGTACCTGAAACAGAGAAGTTACAAGTTCGATAATGGCTACGAATAATTTGGAATATTTATCGGATGAATTTCTTGAATTATTACCTGAACGGATGCGACGATTATTTGAGATGACGGCTGACAATAATTCTCCAAATCCTGGAATTGACAATTCGCGACGATCCAGTTTTCCATCGATTAACCTGGATACACGTGTGACACAATTGCGACCTGAAATCAGAGAATATGACAGTGACGGCGTAAATCAGAGATGTTTAAATGAAAATCAGAGATGTTTAAATGAAAATCAGAATAACGGTAAAAAGCAGCTGAGACGTTCGACCAGAAATGCTGCGAAAGATGCTGATTTTCGACGCCGTGAACAACTAGGAATTCAAAAAACACCTAAATCGAAGCCAACCAAAATTAGAGATCGAAAATTATTGCGCAGCTTGCACGAGAATATTTTGGATCAGAGAAAGGAATGGCGAAGTGCTGAAATTCAGATCGATTCCCAGGAATATCAGGAAGCACTCGAGGATGGTGATTTGGATTTTCTAAAAACTGACTTAGACGAAATAGATGCGAATGGTGCGGATAAAGCTGTAGCTGGGAGCAGTGCACTACTGTTAGGATTCGAAAATCCTGATGCATCGATAAACCAAAATGAACTGGAATATGAACTCGAAGATGAAATAAACCGATCAGAGAGATGTTTAAAAAATATTGCCGAATCCAAAATGGCCCAAATTTGCAGTTTTGATCCTGTGAATTTTGAGAAGAAAATTGATTTGAAAATTGAGAAAAAGCCTGATGAGCAATATCCAGCGCCATTGTCTCAGGACGAGTTAATTTTTCGAAAATGGGCCTATGCTGCATCTGATAATCATGATAAAAATGAAGACACCATTAGTAGTCGAGTAATAGACTCTGAAAAGGCGATTTCAAAAACCAGAGATGATGTAGGTCACCTATATCTCGAGCTACGTGCTCAAATGGCCAGAATGAAATCAGATCTCAAAAAAGATCACGAGAAAAAGATCAATGATTTAAGATCAGAGATGAGAGCAACCTTCAGAGCCTACAAAGAAACTACTGACCATGTACTCACCTCTCACGTGCTCATTATGAATAAAATGAAGGAGAGAAATATGTATATGAGTAACCTGATGCATCAGATCCAAATGCAGTATTTGGAAGATCAAGAAAATATGCAGATTGAAAGAGCAGAGTATTTATCATGGAAAGACCACGTTGACGGTTTTGTAGCAGAGCTTCATGATCCAGAAGAACCACCCTACCAGCCCCCTGTTGTGCCCACAGTTGTGCACAACCTAAACAGTATCAATGCCGATAACACTGCCAGTCGCAGCAGTGTAAATCCAGGCAAAGGCGCAGATCTTTTCCGAGGAAGGAGAGAATCTAGAGATCGATCAAGGTCCCCCGCCCCCTACAGGGGCAACACTGATAATGACAGCCGCAGTAACGAGAGATGTGGCAACAACGGTAGCAATAACAATGGCTATCGTACACTTGATAACAGACATAATCGCGATAGATCATCTTCAAGAGAATCACGATCAAACAGAGATAATAGAAACAACGATCGAGGCAGCCGTGATCGACGTGATAGCTACAATGATCGACGAGATGGCAGAAATGATCGAGATAACAGAGATGATCGAAATAGCGACCGAAGCAGCGATTATAACAACAACAACCGTAACAGCTTCGGCGGTAATAGCAACAGCAACAGCTATAATCGCGATAACCGAGATGATCGACGAAATGATCGACGCGATGATCGAGCGAATGATCGACACGGAAACGATGATGATCAAGAAGTGCAGATTGATCCTAGATGGATTCAGGCTGAACACGAGCAGCAAAACAACCCCCCAGAACGCAGATTGAATTATAGAATCAAGTTTGGAAACTCAAATTTCAACATAAGACCAGACAGATTGCGTGAATTTGGGGTAAGATATTCGGAAGAAAATAAGTACCAAGTTTACAACTTTTTACACCGATTTGAAAGACGTATGCAGCCATACCAAGTATCCCAAAGTCAGTATTGCGATGCCCTAATGGTCCTAATTGATGATAAGCTGATTCATATGGCACCTTGGAAAGATTTGCAAGAAAACAATACTGATTATTATCAATTGAGAAAAGATTTCATCGATTGTGCTTGGGGTCCTCAGAGACAAAATGAGGCTAGAAATCACTTCAGAAATATGCCAGTGTGCAAAACATCTTCGACCACACAATGCTCAGAATTGATGATATGGCTAAAAGTACTCAAAACTACGAATTCACCATTCGAGGATATTATTATGTTGATATACTATAAAATGACACCCAGTCTCAGACCTCGTTTCACTGAGATTGAATTGCAAGATATCAACATTTTCGAGAAAAGACTGAATGGAATGACTCGCGTTGAAGAGTTTGCTCAGAGACCACCTGAACCAGAAAGGCCTGCTACTCAGGCTCGAAATGTGCAACAAAGATCAGAGAATTGTCGATCCAGTTTTGGCGGCACTGATAGGCGCTCCAATTCACACACAGTGCGGAATAATACCAATGAAAACAAAGGCGAGCGCACAACTGACAAGTATAAAAAGCCTAGTTACGATAAAAATAAAAGTCAGTCCAAATCAGAGGCTATCAAAACCTACCAAAAAGACAGAAAAGATGAGTCTAAGTATAAAAAACCGAAGGAAAAGACACATGGTGTTAATCAAATAAATAAGGAAGAAACACCATCAGAAAATGAAAGCTCAGAGGAGCAACAATCCCCCCCTACCTCACCTGAGGGATCAATTGATTCAGCAGGATTGCCGTCGGGAAACGAGTAGCTGACGCGTGCAAATTAGCACAAGTGGAGCAATTCCATGAGCTACCACAAGAAGAGTTTGAACTCATTGGAGATTCACTCGCAGTATTCTTAGCAAATATAATACCACGACGAAGGCCTGAAATCACTCAGCCTTATCTCAAAGAACAGATCAACATCAGCGATCTGAAAACAGCCATCAGAGCAGCCACCTTTACGAAGAAAAAAGCCATTCTATCACTGGCTCAATATGAACTGAACTACTCAGACATGGCTTCGAGTGTTGTGAAAAAATATGCAAAGCAAATTGTGGAGAATTTAAAGCAGAAAGGATTCGAGAAAATTATTTTGCTGTTTCCACTGGTAAAGCCAAAAACTTCTGCAAGTAATCCAGTATCGATGGACAAGTATTTTGCATACAGAAGAGCGCTAGAGTCACTGGAAGATGATGTTGTGTCATTTTGGTGGTCTCCTGCTGCCTTATTTTTGGACTTGAAAAGAGACTCACAAGATCGGTCTAAGCGTCAATTTCGAGTTGATAAAGATTACAACATGATGCCAGTGATGCATAAATTCCATTTAAGCAGAAAAAATGGCAGATATTATCCAAGATTTGCACGCAAAACAGAGTTGTTCCAAGAGATGGATAAAATGTACAATTACGATTGGCATCAGAAGAAACCTCCTGAGAATGGCACTGAGCAACATGGCATTCAGACTGAAGAGAGTAGAGAAGTTATAACTGAGGAGGATGGCTTGCAATATGAAGTAATAAAGAAGAAAACTCTGATCGAAAAGAAAAACTCAGACATTCCTAAAAACATCGAAAAGGAAGTCGCTGATGCTGTAAAGAAAATAGAGAAGTTAAAAAAGTTCATGAAACCTCAAGCGCTCCAAAAGCTACTCAACAAGATAGGAATCCCCTCCCCCCATGAGGAGGAACGAAACTTATCAGAGACGTTGCAAACACCTGTTAAATCCGCTGGGGCATCAGAGAAGTTAAAAATAACAGTCAATCACGTGACTGGGGCAACGCCTAAGCCCCCCAACACAACGTGTATGTCCCAAAATTCAACACATGTGCCTCAAAACATAACTCAGAGTGCACAACTGACAGCAGGAACTTCAATGAATTCGATCCAGCAACCTCTTACACCTAAACCACCGCTGCGCAGAGAGGAAATTGAGGCTCGAGTTAGAGAGCAAATCCTCAGAGAAAAAGACAAATTTGACACGTGTGTAGTGCCACTTACGATGGATGGCACCACCTATCCAGCGCAGCTCGATACCGGGGCAACCCCTAATGTCATATCAGAAGAAACTGCGAACATCCTGCTCAGAGATCACTATGATAGCGTTCAGTATATCATGCTAAAAAAACCTATTGTGTGCTGTTTGGCTGATGATTCAAAGGTAGAGACATACAGATATGTGATTGTGCCAAAACTCAAATTTGGAGAATGCGAGCTCAAAATTTCATTTTACATTATGAAAGGGTGTAATCAGACTTTTATAATTGGTACCAAAACCATGAAGGTACTTGGAATTAAGACTGATGTGGAAAATAAAAGAGCCACGTGCTGCCCTCCAGGCCAAGAGAAGATTGAAACACTCAACTTTATGACTGAGGAGGAGTACAAGAAAAAGATTACACTCAGACGAATCAGAGTAAAGAAAAAGAACGTAGAGCAAATTGATCATATATCCAAAAGAGTGAACACAGCTGATAAGTACCAGGAAATGGAACCTGAAGACGTGGACGATGGTCCAGAGATATTTTTGGAAACACTGAGATTGGATTTGGAACAAGCTGTCAATGAAGAAACCATTACGAAGAAACAGGCTAAAAAAGCTTTTGATATACTTAAAGAGTTTGCCTGTGTGTTCAGCAAATATCCTGGAAAATGGACAGGACCGCCAATGAAATTGAGATTCAAGGATCCCAAGAATATCAAAAGATTCCATGGTCCGAAGTATACTCCATCTAATAAACAGATGCCACTTGTGAGAGAAGCTCTCAGAGTGATGATAGCCAAAAAGATCGTTGAACCTTCGACCTCACCTTACATCAATGCTCTAGTAGCAAATATCAAGAAAAATGGCGAGGTGAGATTATGCTTGAATCCTATGGAACTAAACCCTATACTCGAGAATGACTATAATGAAGCTCCATTGCTTGATAGAATTATAACAACAGATGGACGTGCCAAAATGTATTGTTGCCTGGATTTCGTGGCAGGATTTTGGCAGATGGTGCTACATGAAGCATATAGGAAGTATTGTGCTTTCATAGTAGATGGAGAAGTCCACCAGTTTATAAGGGTGCCATATGGATTGAAAGTGTCATCTGCATTATTTGTGAAAATGATAAATACCATTATGAAAGCGAAAAAAGGCAGAACGAAGTATGTAGATGATGTGCTACTCAAGGCAATGACTTTCGAAGAGATGATGGAATTACTAGTTGATACACTGAAAATAATCAGAGATAATGGACTTAGGCTAAATCCAAGAAAATCAAAGTTTTTCAAGAAAAGTATCAACCATCTTGGTTTTCAACTCCAGCCTGGCGCAATTTTGAAGCAAAATAAAAAGCTCCAGAAACTTGATGAATTCAAGAAGAAGCATACCAACAAGAAAGGAGAATTCAAACTCAAAAATGAAAAAGAAGTTATGGCATTTTTGGGAATTGTTGGATTCTACAAGCGCTTCATTGCTGATTATCAGCAGCTAGCAGTGCCACTTTATGAAGTGACTCGAAAAGAAAACTTCAAGTGGGGTGAAGAGCAGCAAAATGCATTAGAGATGTTGGAAACTGAGTATCGTAAAGAATTCAAATTAGCCACACCCATTGATGGTGCAGATTTCTACTTAGAAACGAGTTTCACCCAAGATGCCATGAATGCGGTGGCATACCAGAAAGACAAAGATGGCGTAGATCACGTTGTGCTATTTGTGAGCAACACATTTAAAGAGCACCAAAAGAAGTACACAATAATAGAGAAAGAGATGTACTCACTCGCGAATGCATTAAAAAAACTCGAAATGTGGCTTCATGGATATACTGTGCACGTCAGAAAGGACATAATGTCAGTTGTGCACCGATTTAACACCTTGGCTCAAATACATCGCAAAGCAGCGGCGTGGATAACGCATTTTAACTGTCACGACCTTGTTTATGACCTGCCAAAAAGAGTTGGAAAATGGTGAGATAGACAGGCACCTGAATTGACCCTATACAACACGAATTGGACTCATATGGTGCCACTTGGCGTTGTTTACAAAGATTTGGTCAAAGAGCAGTTGATTGATTGTCTTAAGAGGCTGGACTTGTACCAAAACAGAGATGAAAATTGGTCAAAAGTCATTCGGAGACTTCAAGCAGACGAGATTGACATGACTTCTAAGCAGAGAAAAGCGAAGAAACAGCTCGAGAAAAAATATGTCATTTTGGAAGAAGAAGAAGGTGTCAAAATACTGCATCGAATCAGAGAAGATGGATCTAAAGTGCCATGCATGCCTGATGAGTTGTATAAAGATACCATAATGTACTTACATGAAGAGTATGGTCATGTGGGAGCTGCCAAAATTGACTCGATATTTCGACGCATGTATTATTCGCCAAATGTGCCAAAATCTGCTAAATTGGCTACAAGCGAATGTCTCGATTGCAAGCACAATAAGAACTTTGGGCAGAAAAAGAAGCTAGAGTATGCTCAAATTGAGTCTTATGGCATAGCGGATGTCTTGTCAGCTGATTTAATTGGCCAGATCGCCAACAAAGCCAAGGACCCAAAATACATGCTAGTAGTAAAGTGTGTATTTACTGCCAAAGTGTGGCTCAAAACCCTGATTGTGGCAACCAAAGAAGAGGTCTCAAAAGCGATGAAAGAGATACTCGAAGAGATAAAGAAACTGGGGCACAAGGTGCGCAAAGTGATCACTGACAATGGTACTCAGTTTGTGAGTGATACCTGGAATGATTTGCTCAAGTCATATGGTGTAAAAATTGGCCACACCACCAAGTATAATCCACAATCAAGCTTAGTGGAAAGAACAATGAGAATAATTGGCGACAGGCTGAGAGTAAAAATCAACCAATCAGCTGAGGACTTCGATTATACTCATCATGGATGGCACAAATATGCCAAACAGGTGGAAAATGAAATAAATAACACACCTACCGAATTCGGAGTGAAGCCAAATGAAGTTTGGGGAATTCCTGATAACTTGGCTCAAGACTTGCCAGTACCTAACACTGGAATAAATGCCAAATTCGAATTGAGTAAATTACGAGAAGAGCAACGTGCCAATAATGTTCCATCAATAACATCAGAAGAAGCTCTAAAACTCAAAATGGACCCAAAAGAGCTCATCGTTGATAAGAAAGGATTTGTCTGGGTAGCTGTGGACGGAGCTTGTTCCCAAAATGGTACAGACGAAGCAAAAGCGGGTATCGGAATCAGTTGGACACCTAGTGGAGACTTCAATGTTTCGGAAAGAGTTGTGCACCCAGAATACAAAAATTCGAATAATTTGGCAGAAATCATTGCGTTGATAAAAGCGATGGAAATTGCCCTAAATAACCAGATAGAGAAGCTCAAAGTATTTTCGGATTCTAACTACTTGGTCACTGCAGTAAATCACAATTCAAAGAGATGGGTAGAAAATAACTGGAAAAATACCAATAAAAAACCAGTTCATCACAAAGCAGCATTCCAGCAGGTCATTGAACTCTCTAAAAAATTCAAGGAGTTCGAGTTGAGACATGTAAGGGCGAGAAAATATGACCACAATAATTTCGTAGCTGACAAATTGGCCAGAAAGGCTGTTTATACTCAAGAAGTGGTTGATGAGAATATTGAAAATATGACCCAGCAGCAGGCTTTAGTGAATTTCATTCGCGAAAAAAGAATGCAGCAGAGAATAAATAATGAGGTCGCTTTCAATAAATTACATGGGCCCCCTACCATTTTCGAAAATGGTGAATTGGTCATGTTAACTTCTCATCGTTTGTCATCATATGAAAAAGGACTTTCAAAAAAGCTATTTCAAAAACGCTATGGTCCATATACAGTCGAACAGCATGTGGGTAGCAATTGTTACATGGTCAAAAATGTAGCTGACCCTACTGACGAGCAGATTGTTAACACTCGCCAAATGACGTCATACCTCAACAAAAACCAGCTGGAAGAGCTCAAAAATGACCTAAAGCAGAGATCAAAATTCGACAACAGAGATTTGGTGGAAAAAATCAGAGATTTTTCGAAGAAAAAAACCACAAATCAGAGTGCTGAAATGGAAGAAGAAAATACTGATGAGGAGGAGGTCGATGATCCTAGAGATCCGGAATATTTACCAAGAGGTTCGCGAAAGCAGCCTGAAAAAACCCTGGAAAAAATTCGCCAAAATTGCGAAGCAGAGAGACCTAAAAGAGATGTTACAAAACACGATGCAGAGTTCCGCGAGATAAAAAAGAGATTACGAAAAAAGCTTCCCCCCCTCCTAGAGGAAAAGCTCGAAGATTGTCTCAAACAAACGTTTCCGGACGAAGAGGAGTACAAAGAGAAGAGGGAAGCGGCGCGGGAGAGATATGAAACGCGTTCGAGAACGAAGCAGGTACCTACCAATGCTGAAAGCTCGAACTTGCGAGATAAAAATGCACCGGATGGCCTTGATAATCCTCGTAACAAAAAGAAGCGAAAAAAGACCGTGAATTTTATTCACTTAGAGATGTTGGAAAGTTTCGAACGTGCATATTTCGTGAAAGCTTTCACGAAATAGCAACTCAAGGCCAAACCAAGTGAGAAATGAGCTTTTGTTGCGTTCAAGGACAACTACTTTTAGCATGTACATAAATTAGTATACTTCTATTTCCGAGTGCAACATTTTGATAAGATTATAGTTAAGATAATTTAGGTACATATAATCTAGATAATTCGCCATTTTGTAAAAACTCACCTATTGTTAGGAAATTTTCGATGCACAACCGTTATAAGCCTTGCAGTCATTCGTTGTATTGATGCTGTACTGTGCAGAGCGGTATTTTTCGTCATCCGTTAGCAGTAGAGAAGTTGAAAAGCTTTCGTGTGATTTTTGTTTTGTTATTGTTTAGAATTTAATGTATTTACTTGTTTAGAACAGGCGGATTATCTGTGTTTGTTTTTTTTTATTATGTGTTGTTGCACTCGGAATAAATTATTTTTCATGGTTACTGTTTAATTGTGACTAGATTATTTATTTGACTTTTGTAAATATGTGTAATTTTTTTTTCCAAGAGAAAATGAAAAATTCGCGTGAGTGTACGTTAAGAAATTTTGAACGAGAAATTTTTTTAAAAAATAGAGAAGTTCAGAAAATTCAGGTTCGATAAGAGGTCGAGAAAGGCGCGAGAAAGTGTTCAGTTGCGGAAAAATGAGAGAAATCGCAACTTTCGAACTTGAAAAATTTGCAACCGGCCAGCTGTCAGTGTACATAGACAAATGTTCCTAGCTGTCCGTGGGGATAGTCAAATGTTCCCAGCTGTGTGTGGGGATAGCAACGAGCAACTAGCTGTCCGTGACGATAACGCGGGACCAATGCAACACAACACGAGAGAAAACGAACGCGACACGATCTAAAGCTAACAAGATCACTTGGTACGCGAAAATAGAGATGAAAAAACGAGGTACTTACTTCAGCAGAGATGAGAAAAAGGATTCCAGTTCCAGCTCCAGGAAAAACTTCCAGTTTTTGTAATGTCAGTTCGCTGATAAAAGAGATGTTGAAAAATTCCATTAACATGTACGAGAAAAATGAAAAACTAGTCGTAAATTCAACGTACCTGCTATCCTGGCAGTTTTCCAGACACTGCGGTATAGCAGAGAAGTTAGAAACTTACCTTGGTGTTGAGCTGAGTCAAAAACAGTCATCTCCGTTAGGTTCCAGTGAATTTATTTCAACGCCGATCAAATCCGGGAAAGTTGCTGCTGGAAAAGAAGAGTATCATCGTTAGTTTAACACCTACAAGTACGACGTGGAACGCGTAATTAATTAAAAAGTACCTGTTAATTACTCCAGAAGAAGAGTTCATCGACCTCGTGTTGGTAAACAAGCGGTTGTCACACCGGCGAGCAGTTTTACGAGTTGCGCATTTTTTCGAACCAGTTGATACACACCTCAACGCGTGTTTTTCTCGCATTTTAATCTGCGTATATTTCTCTGCTTTTTATGTAAATATTATGTGTTTGTGAATTTTGTAGCATTTTTAGCGACTAAGTGTAACCTGTTTTAATACTTATATGACAAATTGTTTGCATCTAAGGTAATTTTAAGTCGCTAGTGCCATGAAAAAGCAGCAGAGATGTTTTAAAAATTGCAAATTCGACTTGTTGGAAGTCATGGATGGATGCCGAAGAACCTAGCTATTCAACATCTTGGAAGCTGCGGGTTCATAGAAGCGGGGCAGAGGGGCCCTACCGTCCGTTGTCCGATTGGCCAAGTTTTGGCTTCAATGATCCAGCATCTCCGATGTCCACGCTGTTCAATGGAAGCGGGGCATATGTACCGGTAGGGGATGCGCCCGCAGCTTCCACCTAGAGGGAAGTTGTGTTCCTGTCGGAGTGGCAGCACTGCTTACGAGCAATGCACTCTATCGAAGTAGTTCGAGATGCGCCACTCCGAGCTTCGAGCTTTGAAAGCTCGCTAGGTATATTTTCACTGGTGCTAGCGTAAGGTAGCAAGTTCAGAGCTTCCGCTTGTAGTCGATACTACAAGTGTATTTTATTCAATAATGTGTAGTGTGTTTTATTATAAGTCTTCGCGTGTGTTATACCAGAGAAGTGAATAAAACATTACGAACATTTAGCGGTCTTATGATCATTTATGAGGTGTCTCAACATCACTGCAATTTGATATCTTTCGCAAGGATATCGGGCAAGTTTAGGTTCCCTGGGCTTATTATATGCACGCTGGTCTTGGCGACGTCTCCCTCAAAGTAAAGACGTCCCAAACCACCACAATATGATCAGATACAATTAGATCTGTCCCATTTTCAGTCAATTTTGAATTTTTCTAACGTTCGGCAAAAAAATCGAAAAATGAAGTTGGGCAGCTGAAAATTTGATTTTGGGAGGGTTTAGACCATGCTCTTTCCAAAAATCACGGTCCCGTTCAAATCGGAGGCGAACACCTCAAAAGGTTCCCTTATTAGCTTCTGGTATCTATAGGTGTTAATTAAATTGCATACCCAGTTTGCCGTAAAATTTCTCGTAAAATATGAGTACTTGATGGAAAAGGGATAATCAGCTGATTTTTAGCGTTCAAGCTCATTTTGATGCCATAAAAACGAATATGAAAAGTGGTTTATTGTCTCAGGTTGAATCCGCCCCAATTGTGTGTCTTGCCTCTTCCTACCAATGGATTTTCCACCAATATCTTGTAAAATATTAATCTTTACCAAAAGTTGCTCACAAGGGACCTTTTACCACCAGTTGTTACCGATTGAGTTAAAACTTAGTTAACTTGTAGTAGACTATGTCACCGAGACCTCAGAACCAAATTTTGACCTGCCAAAATTGAATTTTCCATTTTTGGTGAATTTTTGATAATAGCGAAAATGCTTGGTAACTTGATTCTGCACAAAAAGAGTATCCATCTAAATACTTGAAGAGATGAAAATTTGAAAATTGGTTTTCATATTGAAGTCGACCCCCCTCCCATCGAATTTCCTCCATTTTTGATCTGAATGTGGGACCTCCAGCACGAGTTGACTTCTCTCCAGCAATTTCTAATTACTCTAATATAGAAGTCGTTGTGATCAACTTTATTTGAAATTGCTAGAGAAAATTCAACTTTTGCTGTAGGCCTCGGATCAACTCGAAAATAATGGAAATTGATAAGGGGGGAATACACTTTTTGAGTAGAATAGGAATACTGAATTTTATCAAAATCATCAGGCATTTATTTTCGCGATCCATCCCGTTGATTATTTTAAACGTTCTACTGTCTGTCCTGATCATTCAAAAAAAAAAAAAAAAAAATGGTCTTTTCAAAATATATTTGTGGTTTCTTTGATTTTCAAGTTACTTACGTAGAAGCTCATTCATCTAAGGTTTTCGCTTCCAAATGGCAATTGTGTCTTTTTAACTTTCCAGATAGGCAACATATTCATCTGAAGTGTCTTTTTAATAGTAATCGGTACTAAGCTTACATTCAAAATTTCAGTCAAGTCTTTCAGTATTTTTTGAGCACCCAGTGCCATTCAAATCGGATATGACATTTTGATGATTTCAAAATGCTACCTCCTATACATAAGTATTAAGCCTATTTGATTCGTTTACTTTATTCATCATCAATAGGAACTTAAACGCTGGTAATATCTAGATATCGAGTGGATATTTTTCTCAATAACTTTACGACTTTCGCGTCTATATGAAAAGCGTTCGCGAAATCATTAAGAATATTTCGTTACACGTACTGGTATAGGAAAATTTTGTACATTTTTTATACACGTCATATGAAAAAAGTTTATTTCACGTATGTCGATTCCGATCATTTTTCTCAATTTACCCCTCAAACTCGGCAAAAAAAAAAAAACTTTTTCGGAAGGTTTTCGAACGTTTCTTATTTTTTTGCTTCTGTTTGCTTACTTATTTTTTCTAGCAAGTTTAGCCTTGGATATAAAGAATGGGAAAAAGATCGAAAAACGTATTTGAGAAAAGTTAAAACATCGTACAAAGTTGCCAAATCTCACTACGTTTGAATTTTTTTTACATCGTTGTTCTTTTCACCATTTTTTTTTCATCTTACGGACTCGTTGTCTGGTCGACCAACTGGTCTGTGATTATTTTCTCAAAAACTAAGGCGGTAATTTATCATCTAGAGGTGACGTTGTAACTTGTGTTCTTTATAAATAAAATGATTCTTGGTCGTTTTTAATTCCTCGGCACGTACTAATGACAGTAGGAAGAGCAGCACGAAGTATGTGACGTGAAAACTGATGAAATATTCTTCAGATACCTACTACCTGGCATCGCATACTTGCGTATTTTCTCTCTTTATCAATCATTCGAGAGGCAATGATAACATCTTCGCTGGGATTTTTTGTCATCAAAAGTACACTCGTCCGCGTCGGTGAAAATATGCTGCGAGTTTATTTTTTAGAAATCTTACTTGTATTTTGATTTTAATGGGGTATCTTAAAGAGAGGAAAGTTTAATATAAATTTAATTTTTCCATCCGTAAACGATATTTCTGCAGGTGAAATTATTTTATTTTTGAGTTTCTATCTAGAGGGAAATTAATTCGAGTGGAATAAACGTAAAGTGCGCGTAAATGTATCTACAACACGCAGGTGAATGATAAATTAGAGATTTTTTTCAATGACTATCATCTTATATAGGCTAGGTAGCGTTTGAATTATGAAATTAGTTTTATTAGTGTTGATGAAATATAGGTGTACGATTTGATGTAATACCTAAGTTGAGTTGCTGCAATTGATAAAAATACTTTTACACGCTCGCACAATTTCCTGCAAAGCTGCATGAAAAATTCTCGCGTATTAATGGAAAAGTGCAAAGAAAATTAAAGTACTCGTAAGTACTATATATTATGTCTCGAAAACGTTATTCAATTCACTAGCGAATTCTCTATTTTTCGTATCCAGAAAAAGCAATTATCAAATGAAATTGGTTTTTTTACCTATGTTTCCCATTATTACCGTTGAATCAGCAGGCGAACCCGTTATGGTATTATTTCCCATGAAATCTGTACTTTAAGTGGTTTCATATATGAGTCCTTGTTTTATAAATAGGGGGTTTTCCATTTTCCCTTATGTGTTTCTGTTCTAGTTACATTTATAATTTTAAGTATTCAAAAATGAACAACCCTGGCTATTTTTGACGTAGTATGTACCTAGGTATAGGAATTGCGTGTATGAATTATTTGATCTGATTTTGTGAGAAACTAATCAAGGTAGCAAAGAGTAATTTTCTATTGTATTCACTTGATCCCATACTACAATTTGTAGTTTTAATGTGATGGAAGTTCTTTGTGAAGGGACAGAAATATTGTGAAATTTAATAATGTTTCAAAATACCTAGGCTACCTACTTTATATCGTGCGAGGTTATTTAGGAATACTGGAGCCATTTGGGAAATTCATGTTTTTTCCATTTTGAGATTTCAGGTCTGTTCATAATGGTGCAACTTTTATTTAACCTATACCTGTACTCCTTAAATTCGAGGTAAGACCTCCTAATCGTTAGAAATTTTTTCATTTTAGTCAAATGTTAACTTCAATTCCTCACTGTCTACGTACTTCAATTCTTAGATAGGTACACCGCATGAAATTATACCTACTTCTCCAAGACAGTCAGATCTCATATGCTTATTTTGCGTACAAAATAAATTCAATACACATCTACATCGTGTAAAAAAGAAAACAGTAGCTAAACAGACGTAAAAGAGTGTTGCTAGTATGCTCAATGCTGGCGTAAGAATCCTTTCACGAGCAGATAATTGCGTGTTTCGTTTTTCGTTCAGATTCGTTTGAGTTATCGCGCTTCATCAAAGTTCAATATATAGAAAAAAGCCGAATTCTTCTCATATTCTTCGTTGTTTGTTCGTTTCATTGTCAAAATGGTCTTATTGTACGTACGGGTTTCTTCGGCCGCTGTAATAGGCTGTAAAATTTAAAAAATTCCAACATTTTAGCTTAATAAGCTTTCTTGTCGACGTGATTAAAATTAATCATGGTATAGTGAGCTTGAATAAATTGCTTTATACAAGGCGAATATCTGAAAGCTACTTAAATTACGGAATTTTTACTCAGCACGAGGTATTTTGGTCTTTTGATATTTTTCGCATCGTGTAGTTTCATGTGGACGAGAGTTCGTTTTCATCGGATTCGGATATAATGTACCTATTATGTACATAAGATGTTTTTTAGTGGAAATTTTTGGCTGATAAAATTTCTCGAGAGTTTATAATGTCGGAGGAATTAAAATTATTTGAGTTTATAATTGAAAAAAAAGCCACCAACTGAAATACGAATGTTTGAGGTTAAAACTAAAAGTTGAACACTGGTAGAAAAAAAAAGAACCTATTAGAACTTCGTGTACAAAACTAACCAGTAGAGTAAGTATATACCCAACAACGTAAATTAATTTCACTTTTCTTTGTTTTCTGCTATAACTTGTTGCAATACGAGCAGAAACTCGCCTTTAAAATTCATTGTGTTATTAAATTTTACATTTTCCAAGCCAGCATCGTGATGTATACGTAATTCTCGTCGAGTGCAGATTCTCAATATTAAAGATCAAAGGAACACGTAATGTGGTGTTGCGGGAAATTAAATGAACCGGGTGCGGCAACTTATGAGATGGTCGTTTTCACAATGTTGAATTCTCATGGTATAACCATAAATTGTTTGGCTAACATGTTACACGAGCCAAGGTTAAAAGCAAAGAGTTTTAATGTAATTTTATTCCATTGCTTTTGGCCTTACACACGATGCGTTTCATTTTGAAATTGCTGCGCTCTGCGAATGCGATACAAGAGACAGAGCTCTAGGAGAAATTTTAATGGGAAAATTTTGATATTAAAAGCAAGCAGGTAAGGCAATTTTTGAGATCAGGGCATTCGGCATAAATTGTAATGCGATAGGTTTATTATTTTTTCAAAATTTCATTCGAAAATTTTTAGATTGCCTAATTTTATTACTCAAATACATATGTATACATATGTATTATGTACCATACCCATTTGAAATATTGTTGTGATTTATGATGGAAATTTTATTGTTGAATTCAAGTCTGGATACTGTTATGGGAATTTCAAGTAACAATTTTAAGCAAGAAATTCATTGTGAAAACTTGTTTTTAATATTATAAATGGTTTCTCTCTTTAAAAAATTGAAAATCTTCAAAAGAATTGAATTTACCCAAGTATGTAGATGAGGAAATCTTTACAACCTTTCAATTCCAATTGAATTGAAACTTGCTTCACTGAAAGAACATAATTATTAGTATCCACATTTCAGAGCTAGGTTTTGAGCTACGTAAAGTTGAGTTCAGAAATCTTGGCAAATTTCTGAAAATGGGTGACATAAAACATTGACATAGGCACTTTATTTATTTTGTACCCACAAAAATAGAGCAAAATTGTGATAAGTGATTTAAAATAACTTTTGTAGCTTCAGAAGGGGTTTTACCAGCTGTGATGAGTGCATTTTTCGAAATTAAAAAAATCTTACTTGGACTAAAATGAGTGAAAAAAATCGAAGATTTTTAATTTCTCTGAAATTACAATACATATATATATAATATGATATTAGGTATGTAGAGTTGGAATTAGTCTAGTCATAAATTTAGGCCACTCGTGTGACTCTCCTATACACTTATTGAGTATAGGTATCAGGGAGCATCTGAAATCTTTCCCTCTATACCTAAAATCAAAACTCATTCTTTCCAAAAACATTCACCTATTAAAAACTGTTGACTGTCTCTCTCTCACCACAGACTCACAAAAATTGATCCCAATCTCCCATATGCTTATGACTGATATCTTGATAAAGCCTCTTCCATTCTAAACTCCCTTCAGCTATACCCTCTTCCCCCATTCTATTAAGAAAATCCTACAAAAACTAAGAAAAATATTCTCTCATTTAATACATCATTACTTGAACACTCCCAACTCAATGTTCAAGCCATCAGTGACTTTATCGCTCAGTATAATGATTTCATTTTTATTTACACCAATGACCAATGGGTCAAAGTCTGTGGATTGTTGTGGTTGTTTATCATGATAGCGAAGTTTTGTGATTTCTGTTTCCATGCTTGTTCAGTATTCTTTCATGTGAACTATACACTGCACGTATGTCTTTAAACATGGCAATTGAGAGCAGACTCGACAAAATTGTGTTCTTCACGGATTCGCTAAATTGTATCTCTCAATTAAGATCTAAATCAAAGAAACATTCGATTGCCTCAGAAATCTCATCTCTCCAATGTGACATTGATGTTAACATAGCCCGGATTCCAGCCCACTCAGGAATTTTGGGAAATGAAACAGCAGACTCAGTAGCAAAGCAGCCACTAAAAATTTCACTGTGTCTGATATTGTGATGGAAGCCGTATGTTTGCGGTTAATTTCCAGCCAAATTCACACCTCCAACGTTCAAGATTTGCCCAGGAAGCAGGCCATATACCCTCCTCACCCACTATTATCTCTTCAAAAAAGAATCTCGTCCAATATGCTCTACATGTCCAAGTCCAGCCAAATACTATCAACTGGCAATACTGGCAACTCCATCGAAAAATGGTGCTTTACCCTCCTAGCAGCCTGGGGTGAAGTTAAATTTTACCACAACCATCTGATTTGCTGATTCGAATCTGGTGGACGCACGAGATTCAAACCAGTTATAAACTAACCAATCAGAGCATTTTTTATACGAGTTAGTTTCAACCCAGGCCGTTGAGATTGCACTACTGTTGTGACAAAAACGTTCAATGTATTTTGAATGGAGTTGCTAGTATTGGTAGTTGATAGTATTTGGTTCAACTCACTATCTTCCACATCCTGCTCACCTGTCAAGATCACACCAATTTAAGAAAGTCACTAAACCTTCCCAAAACTCTACTCGAAATAGCTCAAAACCCTCCAGCCTTACTCTCCTTTCTCCAAAAATCCAACCTGCTCTCGTTAATGTAACACAGTATATGTACAATAACTTTTGCCTCTTGCCTCATAGCATGTACATGGCACGGTGACAAACCAACAGGTAACAGGTAGGTAAAAATCGACAAATTTTTTGAACATTTGAGTTGATGGTTTAGTTGGTCTTTTTTTTATAACGTATGTGTTGCGAGAATAAAAAATTACGGGAAAAATACTGGAAAAGAAGATCAGCAAAATAAAATTTTTGAAACAAATTTTTCTTTCCAGGCGCTAAAAAATTTTCTCAGTGAAAATGTTTCAAGGTTTCTTATCCATCAAAATCAAAAAATAAGAGCGTAAAAAAGTAACCAGGCTTGATGATCTAATCCAATTGAAATGAGTAGGTATATCATATAGATTCCCATTAGAATTTTTTTCAGCAGATTTTTTAAAAATTTTGTTTTCTCCTTCTTTTCTTGCACAAAAGTGAATTTTGAAGTAAACGATTAATTGTGGATTGAAAAACTTTATGAAATACGATACCACAAACGGCGACGCTCTGAAGCTACTTGGTATTTTTTGGCGCAACACCAAAGTTGTGGCAACACTACTTGTACAAATACGAGTAGCCCGCCTGTCTAAGCATAAGCATAAGCAAGCACATTGTGTTGGAGTACAGCGAGAAAAATTAACAAAAGTCGGCTCCAAATTACAACTTTTTGCTTCGCTTCCAAAGATACACGCAACTAATCAGATAAAAAACAAGTCTCGAAAAATAATTACACCAGTAAAGCTGCGAACAATTATAAAAACAACGAAAAAAAATCATTCGGTTGCTCGACAATAGCACAAAGAATTTTAAAAAATCGCCATTTTCCACTTGTTCGACCCGAAAGCACAAGTCACAGAAGTTCTCGTTGGCAAAAAAGTTGAGAGGTAAATCGATACTTGAAAAGTTTAACATTTTACCCATTCATCTCTTTAATTAAAATTTACTATTCTAAATGGAAACTGTTGCTTTCGTAGAGAAAAAATCTGAAAGAATGGAAGCACTTTTTGAAAAAAAAAGAAAGAAAAAAAATAGAGAAAGAAACAACACGAAAAATTTCTCATCAAAATACTCGCTGTTAACGAACTTACAAGTTTATTGTCAAGGTGACTCAGTTTGCTAGGTACATAGACATACACTTGGAAACAATGTTTACCCTTGAACTTATAGGCTGCTTTTTGTGCTAAAATCGCGATATGAAGTAGGTGTTCGGCAACAAGAAGACAAGTATTGAGCAATTTAGCACCGTACCTATTACTTATGCAGACTTTTTAATTATAAAGCTGAAATTGAAACGAACGATGAAAATTAATACCGCGTTGTTGTCGTCATCGTCGTCGTCGTCGTCCTGTAGCACAACTTGATGGGCGAATTGAAAGGCCATTGTACAAAAAACATCGATTTCGTCTCTGTGACAAAATGTAGGTAGATACCTACACTTCTATATAGCTGGAGTTACACTCAATATACTCATCGTCGTCTATTTGACAACAAATACGAGTGCTACGCGTTGTTATCGCCATAACAAAAGAGAACTGGCTTTTGAATCGAGAGTCGAAAATAACGATGACGACATAAGCAACAAAAACGCCGGAATCTTTTAATAGGTATAATTCAGTTTAAACTCGATACACCAAACACATAACTAAGCTGTTATGCCTAAAACACAATTAAACTTCTCTCACAGAGTAATACACTATTCCCATAATGAAACACAAGTAAAAGGTCTTCCATGCACAGGGATTGCCTCTATACCGACACATAAGCGAAAATTCGATTAAATTATTAAATTAATTCGAGCCTCTGTCGGAAGCTTTTCTCTGGCCGAAGGACATCTCTGAATTTCAAATTGTTCGTAAAACGCGACGAACGACGTTTTCAACTTACATCCCAGGCCTTTAGAAAAGCGTGACTACTCGTCAGACATAAAGCAACAAATGCTTTTGGCGTGTGACTTCGCTTTGATTTTGCTAATGCCATCGAATAGAAGCTTCAGCTTTTAAAAACACCGTAAGTATAGTCCTTTCAGATATGTACTGAGTGTTCCATTCGATATGTTGGATAATTTTCCAAGTACTACAGCATCCAAAACTACACAACAGCAGTAAATTGGTTTGCTGCTGATTCTGAAGATTGAAAGGGGCGAAGTTACGTGTGCATTTAAGCTGATGATGATCTTTTGCACATTTAACCCAAAAACATGACATTGACACAAAATCAAGAAGTATTACGCTGATATCAAAACCGACACTTCAAATTCGTTGAATTTCTCACCAACTCGATGACACAACATCACTTTTTTAGTATAGGTGCTCAGCTACTCGTTGTACAATACAATATACTCGTACCGCAGAATGTATTTTCGGATTGGAAAGCCCACCGCAATACAATCACTTTCACATACGAGACATATGAAGCGAAAATTCGATCATATTTCCATCTAAGGTTTACATTGTATTCGGTTTATTTACACGTTAAAGCAACGCTGAAAAAGCGTAAAAATTAAATTTCACCCAAGGCTTCCAATTCGTACACACACATACGTATATGGAGACAACTACGTGGGAAATTTTTCAACGAGTGTTTCGCAGCACACAAATACCTACTCACCAATCCTGGATTCTGGTTTTTATTCGAATTACAAATTATACCGTACAAGGAGCCAGACTTTTGTATATACAGCTGATATGAATTCATTTACACACAAGAAACCCAAACAGACTATGTTTACTTTCAAACATGGAATTTTCAACAACTTTTTTTTTCTATCTATTGAAATGTTACTTCAATTGAATAAAACTGTAAGCACAAGTGAATAGTAAATTTTGGAAAAATTTCGCTTTTTATCGAGAAGCAAACACATACGCGTCGTCGTTGTATGTATGTACTATTTACCAAGACCGAGAGTATTCTCGCAACGAATTCGGACCAAGGTTAACGAAAGCAACAGCCCAATCGAAATTGCGTTAGTTTTTACAGGGTAATAAAATTTTACTCGTGTACATATCGTACTTTAACGTGCCATATGTTACAACTATAGAGCAGCCTCGGATACCGAGACATATTTTTTACTGCGATAAAATTAGCTGAATTTTTGTAAATTTAGAGAAAAAAAAAGAATAAAAAGAAAGGAGTGTTCACACTTGCTTTTTTGTTGATACAGATGTACATTATTTATTTTTTATGATTTTTACAAAATAAAAAAATAAACATTTTGGACAATTAATTTTTTTAAAAAATGTAAGTAAAGTAGATATTATTAAGGAAAAATTAAGAGTATGAAACTTAATCTTGAAAACGCGAATTAGCAATTTCACCGTTTCCAGCAATTACGTAGCCTCCAGCGCGATTTTCAATTTCTCCAGAAGTATTGAATATCTCTAGAATGGCGGGAGAATTAATTTAGGCAGCTAATTTAAGCATACTTAAGCTTATTTCCAGGAGAATATCGACTTTTCAAAAAAAAAAATCCTTGTAAATAATACTGGTGAAAAAGTACCATAAACCGCCACAGATTTGTAGCAGCCCAAATTAGTTTCCGCACCTTTAAGAAAAATTCAAAAATTCTGGAGAAATTGAAAATCACGCTGGATGAGACTTCAGACTGGCGAGAAATACAAGTGAAATTCAGATTTGGAAGGTTAATTTTAAACAAAATGTAGCTATTTGTGCGAATTTAAAAAATTTCTTAACGAACAGAAAATTTTTAAGTGTGGGTCTAGGTACCAACCTAAGTAGATAAGCGAATATTATTCTGGTCAAAAACAAAAAAAAACATTCAAGATATTCGCTTAAAAATCAGCTCCAACGTGAATAAACTCGTGAAACAGGTCAGGAATAAGCCAGCACACATTTTTTTTTCAGCTATCCAAATTTATTTTCTCGCTTTTTAGAGAAATTCAAAATTCTGGAGGAATCAAAAATTTCTCTGGAGGCTCCCGAATGTCCAAAAACAGTGGAATTCAATGTGGGAGTGATTTAAAGAAAATAGTGAATTTTGGATTTTCAAAAATTCGTCCAAAAGTTGAAAAATCAGTTTGGATAGCGGAAATTTTGATTATGAGAGTTTCAGACTAGACTCTTCTCATAAATCGCAATTCCGTTCGTCAGCATTAATTCTGAAATTTCAAAATATCATGATTGGTATTTCATGAGTAGGGCAATTAACCCAAAATATGCTCTCATTTGAGGTAAAATATTGAATATTATATTCGATTTTTTGGAGTGAAATATGGGCCAAAATATTCCATGATTTTGTCAAAAACATTCAAAAAAATATATTGGGTTGCCCTATTCAAAATACGAGATTCAGATGCATCAATTTTCTAATATTTGAATTTTTTCGTTTTCTTTTCGGAGAAAAAAATGCAAAAATTAGCACAAATTTGAAGGAATTCAAAGAATTGTGCCCATATCAATCGGAAGGTCCACAATAAATGTTGGGTACTCCAAGTTTATGGGTACTGAATTTTAATTAGTAACTTGTTTGTGGTAGGTACCGATTGATTTTTCGAAAACTGAAAAATTCAAAAATCCTCCAGAAACTTCTGAATGTCTGGAATTCTCCCTTTCTCTCCACACAGTAGATTAAGAATTAAAAAATATGATGTGAATTATTTTGAATCAAACGTATAAACGTTCTTCGCCAATTAAGCACATGAGATTTTTGATGATATTTTTGTAAGCCTTTAAAATTTCCAAAATTCATTAAAATGCTAAAAATGAAATTCAATTCTTGAAATTTTTAGTGGTGATGTATTTTTGCAATTTGATAACCTGTTTTGAGATACACTAAGAAGAAAGAATGTTGAGATATTTGATAAACTAACTCAATCAATGCATTCAAAAATGGCTGAAGAATACTTACCTAATATCGATCGTACTCCATCAATTTTGGATCACGAATCGATTGTTGATTGTTCGGTAGATTTGAATAAATCAATCAGCCTATTCAATTCAGAATAATAATACATATCAATGTTACATTTGAATGGCACGATTTTGAATTTTTCATTGAGAGATGTAAAAAAATTTAAATCACGAATTTGATGAATCATTTTGTAAAATTGTGTGCAAGAAAATCGGATGAAATAAATCTTCTTCAGGCGAGTTCATTTTTTAAGGAGAGAGTCTTTTTAAATCCTTCATTTTTTTTTCTGAATATGGTTTAGATTACGATTCGATCATGAAATCTCTCTTTTTAATTTCCCGATGGCACAGAATAGGCACATATCTATTTTTTACATTTTGCGACTACACTATTATTTGATAGCTCACAGGCTGGTTATTGATTCACTAAGCCATTAAAAATAGAATTCGCACAAAATTCTGAAATCACGTTTGCACTTCTCGGTAGGAAAAAATCAAAACCCAACTTGAAATTTCAAACTTTTAAAACTACGACAAAGAATGTTTTCTTTTTAAAAATATAGCAGAGTACTTCTTCACAACTTTCGAATATATTTCACATCGAAGTGGTAAAATTTTCATATCAAATCATTCAAAATACACTGGGCAATCTTATTTTGCACAAGAAGTTCTGCACTTGGACCCAGTTTTAAAGTATCTGCGAGCAAAAATGTTTTTATAATGATAAAAAGAAAACCTTCGAATTTTCCTCATCTCGAACAAGATGAAGAAGAAGAAGAAAAAAGAGGAAAAATCAAACTATATTCTCGAAAGTCATAACACGATTCGGTCGACCACCTTTCAACAATATCACGAATAACCATAGCAGTGGCATTTTTCTCTTATAATAGGTATTTGGAAAAGTTTGTTGGTGAAAGAATCATGGCGTGTATTAGTGAAAGGACCAGCTGTCAGCAATTTAGAGAAATTTAGAAAAACCATTATTATTCTTTAGTATCATTTTTTTTCTTTATGTGCGTTTTATCTGTTACATAAAAATGCTTTCTGCCTGATACCTAATATTGAGGAAATGATGGCGAATTTTTCGGGTGAAAAAAGCAGTAGGTATCACGAGATTGAAAACATTTCGATATTTTGTCGCCATTTGATTACGTACGCGACCACTGTACCATGCAGAAAATAATAGATAGTATCTTACCTACTCAGACTCTAAACTATGTAATAATGGTAATAAAAACATCGATAAAAATAAACGTGAGATAGATTCGATAGAATACATATAATATATATATATATATTTTTTAAACCAACAATTCTATCAAAAAAAAGCGCAATTTCACATTTAAAATTAGTACGTATTATTTTTCTAATTTCATGCGACGTTTTGTACGAATTATATACGATATTAATGTCGAAAGCCCCTTTTATAAACCTGTAGTACACTCTCCTCGCGTCGTGACACTTACTCCGTGCATTTTGATAACTTATTCGCGAACGGTATGACCGTGGAAATATTTTCATTTAATTAAAACTTCAACTTTATACGAGGACGTGTAGAATTATGTTGCTAATTTAAATTATTCGTGTTTACGAAGCATATTTACGTATTTAAACGACCACCTAGCGCCGATAATGTGCGCAATTTAGCCTCGTTCGGTATTTTTATGAGGGTATTTTTATACCATGAGAAAAATTTTCAACATATATCGAATAACTGATTGTGAGTTACATGCAGCTTATCTTGATCCAACCCCCGCTGTTCGAATTAATCCGAGTAATTTGTACAAAAGCTTACAGAACATCGGCAGATTGGGCCGCAGATAAAAAAAAACACTCACTATACGAATCACTAAAAACATTTGTTTAGGTTACGAAACAATAGAGATATTTTTATCTGCAACATTTTGTAAAGTAGCCAAATGAAAACGAAGCTGTATCGAGGGTAAATTCGAGGGGTTGAAGAAAAATCGCAAAAGAGAACGTGTTAACATTCGATTATCAAAATATACTCGGTCATTTGAAAGCAATGAAATTATCGTTATGCTCGTGGTGCCAAATTACATTATCCTTTTTTTTTTTTTTTTCAAAACCTTTCAAAATATGTGATAATTGATCAAACGATTTTACACGTCGATAATATACGAAGAAAGCAAAATTTACCGCTTTGTGTTTTCTTCCTCTATTTTTTATTTGAACGAAATTTTCAAACAATAAAGTCGATCGTGTTCGTCTCGTTTGTTTTAGTTTTCAAAGCAAGGTGGTGGAAAATTTTGATCCGAAGCTAGTTGTCGTATTTTCTCCAAATTTCTAATTGACGAAATTTTATTACCAATTATTCCAAAAGTCGAGTCGAACTGAGGTAATTTCGTGATTTTTTCGTATCCGCGATAATAAAAAAAGTTAAGCTTGTTTGAATTTCGATTCGGTAATTAATGTTATTTTTATGATTCGAATTTACCGTAGGCGTTAAAGTTACCCTGAAGAGGGCACCTATAAATATTTTATTAAAGAGTAAGGACCTCGTCATTTGTAATTTACGATGTTCACGCTTTTGTGGTAACCTTGGAAAGTTACCTGGCTTAATCATTTTAATGCGTTTGAATTTTTTTTCCGATGGGTTTTAACGAACTTTGCCATTATTTTTATGGAAGAGCCTTTCATTAGACAAGTATCACTTTCGGAAATTCCGCGTTTATTTGAACCTTATTTCATCTACGTCGTATAGTTCCTGCGACGAAAATATGAAAACAAAAAAAAAGAGCTGGCAATTTTTTTACTACAAATTCTGAATTCCTATGCCAGAATTTTTTCAAATATACTTCTTTTGAAAAAAATACTCATTTCGCCAAGAAATGTTTGCCTGCTTGTATAAAGCCCTCCCTCTCCAAATCGGAAGCATCAAAAAAAGAAAAGAAAAGAGCCGGCGAAACTTTTTCAAAAAATTTTTATTTCGTTGTCTGAATTCTTATAAGTAGGTAACCCAGTTTTTAGGAAAGAAGAGAACCTTCCACGCTCCTCTAAAGAATGTTTTTTGAAATTATCTTCGTTTCATTTTTATAATTTTTTTTCAACTTGGGAGACTTTGGGTAAGAAGAGAAATGCCTACTGTTTGGGAGACCATGGACAGGTTTGTTCTTGAAGAGTACCTGGTATTTTGAACAATTCTGACAAAAATTGAAAATTGTTTCATAAAAGTGAAGGAGGGCACCCTACACAGAAATTAAAATTATTTGAGAAATCCAAGTAGCAGGGCTTGCTTATAAAAGGAGCATTCTTGAAGAGTGAATTAATAATGTGAAAATGTTGTGTTTTTTTCTTAATTTTGGAAGGCTTTGTACAGAAGGAGAGGAGGCAGCATTCTTTGGGACCAAGGCAAAATTTTTTCCCCTTGAAACCCGGGATCATTTAAATAATAATTGTGATGCATAAATTTAAGAACTTTTAATACTTACCTAATTATTTTTTGTCGCATTTTTATGGACTTTCTTCTACTGAGCAGAGGGAGGCTTTTTGGCACTACTTAATTTTAGTAGAGGAGCTAAAATTTTCTTTGGATTTTTTTTTCTCTTAAAAATCAACAACTTTAGAGTACCTACAGGACAAGAACAAAATGACAAAAAAATTGAAAGCATATAAAATATGTAAATGTCAAGAAGTTGAGCTTTCACTATGTGAAAGCTTGCACTGGAACGTTTCAAATTGTTATTACTAATTTGTAATGTTACGTATAAACATTTATTTTTAAAATCCTACAAAGAGATTACCTCCATGTTTAATCAACCTTGCATAATTCTTCAGAGTTTGGCAGTTTCGCAAAAAATTTGCATTCGCGTGTAAATTTTATGAAGCCCACCCGCAACCTCCTGAACGTTTAGGACGGTAGTTGGCGATGGTTAATCACTGCATAAACCACCGATCACCAAAGAAACTCGTAAAAAACACTGTTCGAAATTGAAAGACCCGATTTCATTTTTCATTCGAGTTGATAGGGAACGAAGAAGTCCCACGAGTGTATTTTTCGTATTAGGCGTGTTAATAAAATTGCATACTCGGTTCGCCGTAAATACGATACCCTTTTCATAAACGATATATTGTGCTCACTTCTTCAATCAGAAAGTAGCTAGCTGATGAATTGTTTCCATAAATTTACATTTTTTGGATCGAAATCGTTTCGATCCCAATTGCAGGGAAAGTGGGACTCAGCTTGGGTATTTTTCAGTTTGAAGTTGAAATTTCACCTTTATAAATAGAAATTGCACCTTATACCTGGTGAAAAATCACTTATTCAAAAGCCCATGTGATTCTGATCATTTTTAGCAGTATTTTGAGAAACAAAATACGGTTTTGGAATCTACCAAAGTTGAAAAAAGCAAGGTTATTGGGAACGGTTTAATCGCGTTTAGATGTTTTTCCAGCTGATAGACTCCCCCCCCCCTTCGTCTCATATTTAAATGAAGTCTCATTTTACCATCCAATTGTATGTACCTTCCACAGGGGTAGAAAACTATACTAGAGTATGAAACTACTTTCAATATTCTATGTTATACCAGCTCAATTCAGTAGATGGTTTGAATTGGAAAAATCAGGTGTGAGAAAAATTGTTGCCTTTTGCAAATTAATGGCAAAGTAGTATCGGTTAATTGCGGTTTAGAACAACGTGTTTATTATTTATGCCAATAGGAGGATTTACGAGTACCATTTTTCATGGCAAATTACTCAATTTACTGCTACACTGGTGCACTCTCACAACGATTGGAAATTGAAACGGGCATTTTTCATAATACCTACCTTCGTATATACGTACTATATATGTACCTACATACATATATCGCATGTGCATTTCTTTCTAAAAAGAATGTTTGATAGATTTGAACTTGCATCTGGTATGCAGAATGTACCGTATTTTGTTCCCAATAAATTTCAATACCGTGAAAAGATATTCCACCTTTAATGGAACTAGAACCAATTTTCCTAATGAATTCTAAACCTTTGCTAAAGAATGGCGAAAGAGGTCGCATTTCTATTTTTCTATTCGCCTAGACCACTACCTGTTGAATTCTCTGTGTTATGTAGGTATTGTAAATGCCTTTGAGCGTTTTTTTTTTTTTTTTTTTTTTTTTTTTTTTTTTATAAAGCCGCTTGATGTTTTTATTAAGCTGTCAAATGGTCTACCGACAAAGCAACGAAACGACTGAATTGAAAAAAATGCGCTCTACGATTTAGGTACCTTTCATACTATAAAGACTATCTCAGATTCAAACACCAAGAGTCGAAAGGTTGGTTAACAGATTCGAAAAAACCATCGTTGGTAATTAAAAAGTCGTTTTTATTTTAGATGTTTACATTTAATGGCGCAAATATCTAGATATGTATTAGTATATCGAAGGCTATTGGAAAACAAACCAACCATGAAGTCGAAAAGAAGAGTTCTTCATGCACATCGTACATACAAAAATACATTATTACGTATATTTCGAATGAGATAATGAACAAACGTACCTAATAGATATTACGGTACCGAGAAATTCATTGAGATTTTGTTGTTTTTTTTCTCCAGTTCTTTTTTATGCATTCGCCATTCGTGGGTAACATCCTGTTTTGAAAATCGCTTCTCTTATTCAGCTACCTGATCCGAAACCCTTTTTGTAATGTACTTGGATGTGTGATTTATCAAATCAAGTTCACTTAAGTAGTTTTTCTGGGTAGATAGATAATTTACTATTTTGAAGAAGTAAAAAGTGCAGATTTACAAAGATTCTATCTTGTTATGTACGAAGCACGCGCTATTTTTGATTTTACCAGCTCAAAAGATTTTCTCAGTTGGAATTAATGAAAGTATGAGAGTATCTGTGTTATTGTTCAAGTAACCGTGAATTACTCGTATTTTCTTTTTTCGTAGTACACGTAATATTTTGGTAGCATAATTTTCTATTATTGTGTGTCGGTGTTATTATTTCGCTTCAACGTGAACGATTAATGAGTAAAAAGAATAGTGTTTACAATTTTGAAGGACACCCTTATAAAGCTCGGCTAAGTTTGTTAATTGATTAATTTTTTTAGCCGGGTTTTAATTTTCATATCACGACTCGCGAGTAAAATAAACGTTGTATTAGGATAAAAAGCACCGTGCGGCGCGCCGGTGAATATGACAAAATAATTATGCCGAGCAGTTTTACCATCGGATTAATTTTAACTAAGGCTTTATTCGACTCGACCAACAAAAAATCCACAATAACGAGCACTTTTTTTCACCTCGGTTTTGAATTTTTAAGCGAATTTTTTCTCCTCGGACTCGGTTGTAAAATGGTTACGTTTAAAATACGTACGTACCTACCTACATACTATAATACCGTTTTACAGGTTTTTTTCTCATCGTGTTTTTGTTGCGAAAATTCATTTATACGGGTACCAAATGGTTTATTAAATCGAGCTATGTGAGTGATTCTTAATGGAGTGTACTTTTTTGTTATATCTTGAAATTTATAACTCTGTAGTAGTAGACGTTGCGTCGTAAATTGTATTGTTGCTGATTTTTACTTTGAAAGATGATTAGAGAGGAAAAGAAGTCGAATCTTTATGTTCGTTGCGAACGTCGATTCGCGTTTATTCGGGTTTATAATTAGGTTATCCGAGATGAGATAGCTATAAAGTAACCTAAATTTTTAAAAAGTGTTCTGTGTGAAGAAATTTTAGCGAAATATTGCTACGGTAGTAGGAGGTGTTCCTCATAATTCCACGTCGATGAAATCGACAATCCAGTCGTATATGGTATCAGACAAGACCGGATATTCCATTTTTTTGTTCTCCAATTTTTCCTTAAACTGACAATGAGCAGGTATTTATCTATCCACACATATTTTTATGTTGCTTGTATCAAAATGGATTTTTTTTTTTGAGAAAAATGAGGCAATATGAATTGAATAAATTATTGATAGAAATTCCTCGTAAAAATATCTGACTTCATATTTCAAAAAGAATTGATCTTACCTACTAAAAAAAAAAAAGTTGTTTCAAAATTCCTTTAGGTTACTAAAATTAACCCACAGCTGCTTGTTTTTTTTGCATATTTTTTCGAAAACTAATTACTGTGTTACCCACATTTTTTTTATCAAGGTGTAAAATGTATGTACTTGAAATTATCTAGTCTAATTTATGAAAATATTTAGGTACAAAGGGAAGTAGATGTCCTCGACCGCAGAAATTAGCTCCCTCTGGATGGAGAAAAATCAAAAGAGCACCCAAAAATAGCTTCACCAAATAACCCAAATTTACGATAGTGGAATTTTTTTTGACATTTTTTTATACTGGGCGTGTATAATTTCCAGGATTTTTACGCCCAGTTTCGAGGGGTTATTCTAGATTTGGTTTGAAAGATTGATTTCTTTGATGTATTTAAGAATGTTTTCCATCTGCTTGATATTGTCAGGAATTGTAGGGTTGACGTCTGAAATGTTTAAGGATTGACGTTTTGTTTTAAGGGAGGGACAATAGAATAGAAGGTGTTGAGTGGAGATTATTTCAGAATTACAGAATTGATAGGTGAGTTTAGGATTTGTTTTTCGATTTTGGTCGATTTTTACTTTGAATCTGATCATTCCCAGTGAAAAAAAAATCAAAATACGATCAAATTGAAGTAGAAATCATGAGTTTTGTTTGTTCCCGATTTTCGGATTTTTCAGTGGGTTTCGAGTCTTCGTAGCATATTTTTAGGATTTTCCAGTTTTCAAAAAATCTCGTAGATGGGGATAAAATTAACTTAATCATCTACAACTCAGATTGAATATTCTCACTATCCCTTCGATGAGTACCTCTATACTGCCTAATTTAATTCAATTTTCTGATATTTATTTTCAATAATTAGAAGATTTGAAAACTTTCTGGTAGTTTCAAAATGACTCGAAATTGCGCAGTCGTTTCAGATGATTGACCACTTTCATCTTTTAAAATGGGCAGTTGGATTGGTGATCGATGAATTATTATTTATTATTAATTTTCAAAAATTTTAACTGAAAAGTTCTCTGTTTAGCTCAATTTCTAGTTGGAATTTACACGCAAAATATTATTTGAAAATGAAAAATTTTCAGGTAGGTGCCTCTTCAAACTAAAACGATGCATGTTTTCTCATTAAAAATGAATTCACCTACTTCGAAGAACGCTGGGCCACTTTCAGGCAAAGCGATAGAACTTCATCCCAAGGTAGGTAACCGAGTCGTACACAATCATATACCAAAATGTTTACAAATCTGAAAACTTTCCATTTTTTCTACTCCACCGTAAAATCTATATTTTTATCGTCGAGTATGCTTCACTTAAGTCCTCTCATTTTTACTTTCAAACATCACTACCGCATTCCTAGCGGGTTCAATTACTTAAAATTGAAGCGATTTGCGTGCAATCGGTTGGAAGTTCAAAGGAAGTATTTTCAATTTGATTTTCATTCTGCGTGAAAAAATAAAACGAATAGGAAATTGATCAGCTCCAAGTTACAAAACAAAATATACAGGGTGTGTCGATACTTGTTCGGTGCCTTCCATCTTGTTATGCAGGAACCTGAAACACACTGGTGTAAGTTCGTCTGCTGGCTTTGAAATATAAAGAAGCAAAGTTATTCAATATAGAACTTTTCCTCTTCGTATACCTCTAATGTAAATACTTATACGATATTACGAATAAATATATGAAATTGGAGAGAAATGCGATGTAGTAACTCGTTTTGTAGAAATTTTTATACATCTACTAGATGGATCAGGATGAGACGTAACCTTATTTTTTTCAGTAGGTAAACTAGAAAATTTTCTTTTTCGTAATCAATATTATATATTATACATATGTATAATATATTTTTGTAATTTTATGTTCAGGTTTGCAACCAAATCAGACCATGCAACGGGAACTCTCCTCGTCCAGATAGGTACTTTGTCCAACAATAATTTGAAAAATAGAGCTCCAAAATATGTATTACCCTTCCACACTTTCTATGCAACAATTCTCTCTTCGCAGTCTGTTCAAAGAGGGTGAAGAAAAAATAATCTTCACAAATTGAATAAATAAAACTATTTTTTAGCCCTTTCAAATAGATTTCATGGATTCAATTTTTCCTAGAAATTTTCCCCATAACATAAACACTTTTTTTTTAGAATATCCCATAAAATTGTCATTTGAATAAATTTGTAAAACATCCTGTATTTTTTGCAAAAACATCATCGTTTTATGAGAGGTGAATTTCGAATTCCCTTTTCCAATCAAAGAATAACATTTACGTATGAATGTATTTCTAATGCAACATTTCTAACAAATTCCCACTCAACACTTGTTGATCATCTTTTTCAATAAATGAACTCGAAAAAGAAAATATTCGCGGAGACAAAGAGGATGAAACGTTGCTAGTCTACGTCGTCGCGATATTTACACGACAAAGCTTTTAACCGCTCGAACATGTTTAATAGAAAGTTGAATTTAGTCAAATCGCCATAAATGTAGTACCTACCTATACTATTTTCACGAAATAAATTTTATCGCAATTTGCATCGATATTGCGAAAAAAAATTTCAGAAATATGGAAGCAATATCGAGAGATGCATAATAGCTTTCATATTTTTACCTTATAAATTTGATTTTTGATGGTAAATTGCAATTTGACGTTCGTAGGAAATTACGATAGGTACGATAATAATGTGGAAATTGGTTTTGTAATTTTACGTAAAAAGAATCGAGCTGAATAATGTTTCTGATTTCTATTTGCCAAATTTCATTCCAACTTAATCATATTTCATGCCAATTTGTTGAAAATTTACAATTTATGTACGTTTAATTAAAACATGAAATTATTTAATCGTTTTTCGTTCATTTACAGTATTCACGTAGCTTTCAACTCGAAGAAAAGTTCATTGGTTTTTCCCCATTTTTTTTCCAGTTCAGTTTATTAAACTTGGGGCGTTGTTTTTTTTTCTCTATCGCAACAATATCTTCACATTTTTGACATTTTTCGAGCGTCGGATTATTATAAAAGTATGCTCAGTTGTCTTGGTTCGTTAGTGTAAATTTTTCACAGAAAATTTACATCTCACGTCAGAGTTGCGATGGCTGGTATTCGGACATTGCTCTTATTTCTAAACGATACGACGAACACTTGACATTGAAATTGCAAATATCAAAAAAAATTACTTTGACTGTAACGAAAATTTCCATAATTTCGACCCCAGAGACGGTGTTTTTTTTTGGAAAATATGCTGATTCGGAAATCATTTCGAATTGTAAATCAAAAAATAAAGGTTCGATTTGAATGCTCGAGGCCAAAAAACGTGCTACCTGTGTAACTATTCGATATTCGTCATACGCTGGTAGGTATAAATACCTATGACAAGTTTACATACTCGCTATAGGTATTTTATTCAAGAAGCGATTTAACAAATCGTATTGAAAGGAAGAAGAAAAAAAACTTTAATTTTTTTGTCAGCTCGAAATGTAAACCAAATTGTAATATGGTGATCAGTATATACAAACGAACGACAAAGTAATGAAATTTTTTTCAGAATAAATATTCGAGTGGAAGCGAATTGTATACTTGATCGAATACAGTGCCAACAATCTCAAGAATAATTGATTTTTTTCGCCGGGTGTTCGTTCGAAAGTCAATAAATTTAGCAATCGAAAAAATATTCCAAAAGTTTTCCAAATAAGATAAGATGTACTAATTCCAAACGTACTCGAAAAGTTCAATATGGCTTTTATGAAATTGAAAAATTATTGTTTTCTAAAAACGCGAATTCTTTACGAAAATACTTCTAGTGTTTAAATATCAATTTACGAGGTAAATTGTATTGTTTTTGAATGATAAATCCTTCTTAAGTTTATAGCCATTTAAAAAGTTTACCGCGTAGTATAGAAAGAGAAAAACCCGCTGAATTTTTCCAGATAGGAAAACAAAAAACAAGCAGAAAATTCGTTGTAAGTATCGCGGATGCTTTTCGATATAAACATTTTAATAAGCGGAGATCGATACGTTGAAAAGTTTTGATTTCGTTATTTCGATACAGTCTTATTAGTGTCTAGAAGGTTTTCATGTGGTTCATTGAAGCGAACGGTCAATTTTACTCGGTTGAAAAAAAAGGTCGTGAGTCAACAGGGAGATTCGTTTGTAAAATACATTCTCATGGTTGAATTTCGTGCTGCGAAATTTTTTCTCATTGGGGTTTACTATGTCTTGTACACACATTCGATGAATATTTATTGCCAATCTGTGTGTTATTTTTTTTTTCAACACGATGGATTGATTTTTTAGGTTTTGATGTTCTATAACGTACAGTTTCCTGATAAAGTTACGTTACTTGTACTTTATTATATGATGATTAACGTGTATTTATCTGCCAAGTTACTTCGATACACAACTTATTAAAAAATAATAGGTACCTATAGGAAATGAAATTTTTAAAGCGCAAATTTTAATCATTTGAATATAAATGAGCAGAATCGGTTTACAAATCTAGGCTCCATGCCTTTGAAATAATTCGTTAAGTCGATGTTGTGATCTTTTAAGCTTTCAACCGAATGCCAAAAGTCAAAGTTTAACTTTATCGCTAACATTTTCGTTATAATAGAGTTATAAAAGCAGGTATTCCGCGAGCTATCTTCCTTATGCCTAAATAGACTAAACATTTTCAAATCCTTAAATTAATTAACTACGTAAACCGACGTAAATAAAGTTTACATCAGTTGAAATTCCATAAATTGAATGGCAGGCTCGTGATTTCCCACTTCGTGCTAACGTGGCCATCAAAATTTCACCTCTGCTGATTTTCAAGTTGTTGGCGTACCTGCATATTTATTGCACGTGGCCATTTGACAAATGCGTAACTCATGCAAAGAGAGGAAGTGTGACTTGTGAGAAAAAATTCAAACTCCCTCCGAATTGAATTTCAATTTCATCCTAATCTGCGGAAAATCTCAAAAACGTGCGTTAAGACATTTTTAGGCTGTATTCATGTATATATTTTTTTGATAAGAATTGAGTACAGATTGTTCGTGCTTACATAGAAATTTATAAAGAATCAGTTTCTCGTTCTACCTACACGTTTGTGTGGGTGCATTACTGTATATTATTTTCATCATGTGATTTGTGCAGAAGAGAAAGGATTTTAACTTGCATGTATTTGTTTTTGAATTGAGCACAAACCTGAAAAAAATGCTTGCCTAATTGGAATGTCTCATTCAATTGTAAGTCATTTTTTGCAACCAAAAAAAAAACTCCAAAAACACACGTACCTAGTTTAAAAGTTTTTCCATAGAATGAATTTCCAAAAAAAATATTCCGTAAAAAAATTGATTAAAAAAAGTATAAACGTTTTTTTATGAAGCTATCAGAGCAAAAACAACAACAAAAACCGGTATCTGGAAGCGAAAAATAATTTTGAATAATTGACTTATTTTCGTAAAAGAAGAAATGTCCGATATAAATGTGGAAAATTCAGCTATGGTAGGTATGTACTTTGAAATTTTCCATGTTATTAATTTGAATCTGTTATGTACCTACTTACTTAATATTTTGGGATTCGTCTTTTAGAACACTTAATGGAAATAATCTCGAATACGAATTTAAAAAAAAGAAAGAAAAAGAAAGATCGCGATACAACCATTTCTTCTTACATTTAAAATCAATTCGAGAAGATATTGCCAACCCAAACAAAACTTTATCTTCTTATTCGACCACTTTTTAAACCGAATTAAACTTAATTTCAGTAAACTACATAAATATTTTCCAGCTTAATCTATACGCGACAGTCAGTGGAAACGAATGTTTTTCAATGCAAACCTCGTTTGCAGAAGAAAAAATGAACTCAAAAGAAAATATCATTCATTTAAGGTTCACGTACCTCTACCTATTCGTGAAAAGAATCCGGTATTTGAAATGAAATTTCTGAACCAAGCTATCTTCGTAGATTTTCTACCTTTAAAAATTCTTTTGATGTGGAAAATTATATCTTCGGTTCTAGATTGAAATTATTTTCAATTTGTAAATTTGAAAATAAGAGTACCTACCTATCTTGTTTTAGTTTCAGTTTTATGTTCTTTAAAGGGATTAGATAAACCTTGCGTGCTGTATAGATAAACCATTTGGCGAGGTGATTTTTAAAAATTCGTTTCCCATACCTAATTAGACTAAAATCGAAATTCATATTTTTTTTTCAGATACAAAATTCAAAAAAATACTCAAGAATACACTTTTAGTGCAAAATTCTAGGCAGTGAATTTTATTTTCAAATTTTGACAAATCTTCAAAAATCCAATATATCCTATATTTTTTGGCGGGAGAGGGAGTGGGAGGATTTGTAATTGCATGATTATGTATTAACCCGTCGTGTGAGAGTTTAAATTACCTACATCAAGTTAGTTAGGTTGAGTTTTTATATACCTACCTCTAAATTGACCCGACAGAAAAAGTGATTCGAACGACAGGGCTTTCGAATGACAAAATAGGGATTTCAAATATTGACGAAATAAATACATAAATGATTCCCCGTCAAAAAAATGTTTTCCAGAAAAACAACTCATTTTGTAATAAAAAATAAACATAAATTTTACGAATGAGAAGTCCTTCATTTAAAAAAAAAAAAAACTCCTTTTTCAAGTTGAATTCGAAAAAGTTTTGCTTTCCAAAAAAATATTGCTAAAAATTGTGAAAAATCTGTAGGTTTTTTCAGTTGTTAAAATTGTGAAAAGTTTGTTTTTTGGTTAAAATTTTCAAAAATTGTCAAAAAGTTTTTTTTTCCAGAATTACCAAATAAATTTTGCATTTTACAAAACTGGCAAAAATCTTGCTTTTTTCCCAAAAATTGCCATAAGTTTTCTATTTTTAAGGGAATTTTCCTTTCATGTTTTTTTGTGAAATTCCCAAAAAAAACTATCCCGAATTGCTAAAAATTCTACTGTTTTTTCCTGTCTTTTTTCTAAAATTGTGAACAAGTTTCGCTTTTTTGGTCAACCACCAATAAGATTTTGCTTTTCATTGAAACTATCAAAAAATCTCGTTTTTTTTACCAAAATAACTGTCATTAAATCTTACTTTTCATTAAAACTGCCCAAAAGTGCGTTTAAAAACTCTCTGGTGAAATATTTGATCCTCCAAATTACTCCCATATCTCTTCCTGTTGCCTAAAAAAGCAAAAAAAGCACTACTTTGTGCAGTAGATGAACTGTTTTTTTTTTGGTGTTTTTTTTACGTGATATTTATCAATTTTTGTACAAGTCACAACTATCCATCTCCTTTCTGTCGGCGACATAAACAAGGGGCCAAAACAGATGAAATTGAAGATACTCAATTTTTACCACTATGGGAACCCTGAATCGGTTTTGTGGTTCGATCTCAAAAATGTGATGGTGGTTTAGAGATTGGGAAAAAGTCAGTAGATCCGCTTTCGTCAGTAGGTATATACTAAAAACATTTTATACCTTCTCGAAAATCAACTAGATAGGTGTTAAAATTTACTTTCAAAATCGAGCCTATTTCGTGGAATCAGCTGCGATCACTTTCGAACATGATCCAGAGTTTCTATGTCTGCTGGGGTGATTCCAGCGTGTTGGATGTCAGCTTTTACTGGAGTCTCTGGATCGACTCGAAGGTGGTCACAACTTGCAGCCGATTGAAGAAGGGCGCTTTTATTCTATCATTGTGATCTGTCACGAGAAAACCAGGTTAGTGTCCAAAACGTAAATTTTACAGGACGGGCATTTGAAGTTTGAATCTATGTGTTCGGGGATCTATGATTCGTAGATCCGTGAAACTTGGACCACTTTTGGCCACAATGGGTGCCAACATAACCTGACATTTTTTTTTCAAAATCAGGGTTGCCAAAGGCCGATAATCGAAATTTCCTCAAATCGATTTTTTCGTTTTTTGTCAATTTCACGTCAAAAATTTCGCGAAAACTACTAAGAATGTATTATTAATATAAAATAAAGTTATTTATTGAGTTTTTAAATTTTTTCAAAAATTTTGTTCAAGGTGAAAAGAGTTGATTTTTCCAGCTTAAGCCTCATTCAAATTTCAATAAAATGGCACTAATCCTCCAAATGTGGGTCGATTGCCCCAAAAATTTGCATATTGACTCCCCAGAACATACTTTTCAAGAATATCACAAAAAAAAAATTTTTCAAATTTTTTTGTAGTTGCTCTTTTTTTTAACCTTGAATTTAGGGTCAAAAGAATCGTTCGCGAACGTTTTAACCCCCACAGGCGGATTCTGCACACTGAGTAATACCAATATCCATAAAAAAAAACAAATCGATTTTTTGGACACTAACCTGGTTTTCTCGTGACAGATCACCATTATTATGTACAAATCGATTTTCAGATTTTCATCTCAAATGTACATACGTACTACGTAGTTACTCTTTCAGTGAAAAAATCAACTTTGAAAGCTCAAAATTTGATTTTGAGATTTGGTTTAAGTATGTGTTCTTTCCGTGAGTCAAATACCAGTTCATTCGGGGGGGGGGGGGGAATAATAGAGCATTAAAATAAATTGGCTGTTGGTAAATCACATTTTGTCGTTTGCTCTTGATTTCGTTGTGCAACGTAAGAGTATATCCGTCGTTATTACACTTCACTTCATTTTATCGTTAGGTTGGTTATCGTTCAAACGAATGATTCATATTGTCGGACAACTACGAGCACTCTCTTGCACGCACATTCTAAGACAGTCATTATTCTTAATTTTTTTCAGAAAAAAATTTTTTTTCTTTTAAATTTTTATTTTAACGTGTTGCTTTTATCCCTTCTCTCTCTAGTTCGTTCACGCGCTGAAAATTCCGATTTCTCTGAATTTAAATTATCTATTTATAGAAATAACGCTAACCCTCGCGAATTTCCGCTTGATGTAAAAAAAAAGCTTGCGGCTAGGTAAAGAGTGGTATCTACGTACTTATTTATGAGACATGTTATAATATAACGTCAACCCTTCATTATTAAACACACATACACGATATACAGAAGCGTGAATTGCACGAAAGGATGCCATTTATCGGTAACGTCAAGCAACAAGTTAATGATAGCGGTTGTTGGTGACGATGCGATGTTTGCGAAATTATATGCTTTTGAGAAAATGTGTGTGCGCAGCATGTGTAACCTAAAGTTTCAAGTTTCAATGCTGGCGCGAGTACAAAGTTTATACTCGTATCTGGTGGATGGGTAGGTATAGAGAGTTGACTAAAGTTTAGGGTGGTTGGTTGGTTTATCGCGTCCAAGTTGGACGGATATACTACATATATTTACGGATGATAATCAAATTCAGGGTGTTTGTCATCGAGCTCGACAAAAGGGTTGCCCCGTATTTTTTTACCCACTGTTGGAAAGATTCGGGTTATGATGCGATGCAAAATTATCATTGTGTTGAGAATTGAAACTGATAAAATACTCAAGACGAGTCGGAATTAGTATCATCATAAAACTCGCACAAACTGTCATTTTATGTTCCGTTAAGTTTTAATGCGGTTGTTAGTCTGTCATTTTATGTTGATGTTGTTGAATATGCAGTCATCTCCGACACGTTATGTCAAATACCTTCGGGTAAGGCGAACGTATATCTATTACCACTTACATTTTATCGTACGAGTATGTTTGTTCGTATATACCTATTCGACTCATTATTGATAACTTTGTCCGACGACAACGTCAAGGTTAATTTTGACGATATGTTTATATGTTCCATCCTTTCATATACCTACATACACGTGTCATCGGTATAGGTGCTACCTTACCTTTTACCTGTCGTTTGTGGTTAATTAACCAAATTTGTATATTTTTTTGTTTTCCACGCAGTGTTCAAGAAACTGACGGATCGTTTTTCGAGAACTATACAGCTTTGTCTTGGAAAATACAAAATCGACAATTCGCAGCGTGTCAAGATTCAGCTCAAGGGGAACCGCCACCTACGGAGTCCTCAGTTGGCATAAAACCACCACCTGCATATAGAATAGAATCCGACGAGGTGTGTATTACACGCTTTTGCCCCTTTTCTGTTTCGATTTCAGCGAGCACGTCAAATGTACGAACCAATAATTCATCATCTCATTACTTATGTATAAATATGTAGGTACGTAGATTTTTGCATCGTATGGAATTATAATTCCAAGATTTAATGAGTTTGTTGACGAAGGTTACGGAATATCATTTTGACTTCGTATTTCCTCTCTCCTTTTTTTCTCATTCATATAGCGAATTAAAGCAAAAGCTAAAGAGTAAATCAAACACAACGTTTTTTATTCTATGCAAATACGCTGGCTTTGCCTTCGCGCCTCTCGTTAGTAGCTTTTCTCATCGTCAGTGATGCTGGCGATGGCGTTTTTATCCAACGTAAATAATATTATTATAAATTTGATTTTCGAATATGATTTTCGCATTCGCGCACACTTTCATAGTTTTAATCAAACCGTCCACCAAAAACGCCAAATTAATTCCGGTCCATATTTTTCGGCGCACAAATTGCCTGATAATGATTGAATTTTCAATTTTCCTTTTTATGAAGGCAGGCTTAGAATTACAGGCGAGGAAGTACTTATCGTCAATGTGCTAGTTCAATTCTTTGTGACGAAAGTTGATAAGTATTCGTGGGTGGTAACGATTTTTTGACATATTTTTTACATATAAATAAAATAAGTGTAGGTACCTAGCTGTTATGGTGTTGTTGTTGTTTTTTTTTTGGAAATGGAGAAATTTGTGAAAATGGTACCTAACACAGTTGGAGCGTAGGTATGAAAAAGTATTAATTCTTTGAACGAATTTGGAAAATTTGAAGATTATTTTTGAAAAAAAAGCGATTTTTGGCACTTTTTGATACTTATACGCAGTTAGGTACGAATATAACCTGTTTTTTTCTTTAAAATATGTAACTCCAGTCTGAGGACCCAAGGCTCAGTTTTCTGAACTACTGGGAGGATCAACATTTTTCAGGGTAGTCTTCCACTTAAATAAACTCCCTTGCTAATTTTCGTCAAAATCCGGGATGTTTGACGTTATCACATCATACAAAGGTGGTTCAAAAAGTAAGTTTCCCATTCTTGTTTTTCGGGGTTGGTTTGCACTGATCGCGCTGAAATTTCTACCATGGATCAGTGATACTGTGGTTAGTATTTGGTGAAAGTTTCGTTGCAATCGGTTGCGTTTTGCGTGTTTTATAGATGCATAACCATTATGACGACGGATGAACTTCCGTCCAAGATGAAGCTGAGGGGTGTGATCGAGTTTTTTTACCCTTTGAGCAAATCTCCGATCGAATTTTTCCAAAAAGGAACACCATAAATGAAGTTTGATGGCTGGACAATTTGATGAAACTCCAAAAAGCAATTTGAAACAAATAGCATTGCCCAAAAATTAGTGCTCCTTTTGGACAACGTTAAGCCTTATTTCGCCAACAAAATGCAGGGCATAATGAAAATTTTTAAATGGGAATTTGGTAAACGATTAACCACCCTGGCAACAGCCCCTCTGTTTTATTGTGTGATTTTTCAATTTTTGGTCACTCGAAATTGACTTTGAATGGAAAAAACGAAGAAACCTAACTTGTTGTGAATGAGTAAATATTGCAAGTTGGACGCAAAGTTTGGGAACGCGCAATTTATGATCTCGTGCCACGGTGGAACAAGTGTGTTGATCGATTAGGCGAGTATGTAGAAAACTAGATTAGAGTCTCCTCTTTCCAATGATATGTTTACTTTTTTGTTTTTATGAAATATAATATTTTTTACAAAAATGGGAAACTTACTTTTTGAACCACCTTTGTATTTCCTCATTAATGACCATCTTGAACAAAAATACGATTTTCGACAAGAGCAAGAACTAAACCCCCAATAAACAAAATTTTAACGGCTCAATTGATGGCGATTTTCTAAAATTTGTGTTCTTTTTGAGTTTTAATTTTGAGCAAAAATAATGAAAACTATGTTCTGCATGAAGCTTAAATCGACTAGTTATCTGTTAATGAAATTCAACCATTTTCCAGTCATTCTGAAGCCTCCAAAGCAATTTTAGATTTTTCCAGCATTTTTTAATTCTCCAATTGGAAACGAAAAATAGGTAATTTAAACCACCCGAAAATAATTAAAAAAAATAAGAAATTTTCTGTTTGGAGCGAAATTATCGAAACTTGAGCGAATCAACTAATCTTGACTAAAACCAACTCTCTAGATCAAAATTTTGCTATTTCAGACCACTCTGAAACCTCCAGCACCAATTTCGAATTTTCCACGGGCATTGCATTACTCCAGAATGGGCTTAAATCAACTTGAACAGTTAAAAATCGAGTTTTGGCTTATTGTCAACCTATTTTACAAGTTTATTCATGGCAATATACTTGCTGGACAGTGGACACCTCGAGTGCACTTTTTAGGTGTTCGACTTCGTATTGTTTATTAACAAAGCAAGTAAAATATCGTAAAAAAAATACATAAATCGCCTTAATTATGAATTAAATCGTAAAATATGTTCAGAAGAAGTTAGCAGCTCGATTTTTACCTGACTAAATCAAGTATCGCAATTTATGAAGAAATTTAATACGTAGGTAGCTGTAATTCTGGGAAAATTAAAAATTACATTAGGAGTTCCAGAATGGCTGGAAATGGGGAAATTCGGTTGAGTGAGTCGATATTAGCTTCAGATTCAGAACTGATTTTCATAATTTTTGCTGAAAAATCAGGTACCTTTATTTGAAAAAAAAACACAAATTTTGGAAAATATCCACTTTTGAATTTTCAAAAATTTGTCAAAAATCAAAAAAGCAAGCTGTGTAGCAAGAGGATTGGTTAATTGTCGGACGACAGTCGAGAGGGGAAGAAAGAGAGGTTACTAAATTCTTTTCAAAAATCTCATTCTCGTTCAAACCACAAGTGGACACTTCAAGTTCTTCCCTTGTAAGCATTATATTATGGCATGGTTTCCCAATTTTGCTCATTTGATCGAAATTTTTTCGAATTGTGTAGATACAGTAAGTCCCGCTTATTAGAACCGCGGATAATAGAATAATTCGGATAATGGAATGAAATGTGCTGGGACAGAACATTTGTATCTTCTTACATGCAAATTTTTCCGTTTATTGGAATAAAATGAGCGTTTCATTCGGTTAATAGAATTAAAAAATCTTCAAAAATGGGAAAAAATCATGAATTTTGGCAAAATATAACAAAAATTAAATAAAAACATGTGAAAATGGCATAAAAACGCGAAAATAAATATTTTAAATTGGTGAAAATTGGTATAAGATGATGGATTTTTTTTTAAATTTTATAAAAATCGTACAAAAAAGTGTTCAAAACATATTAAAAGGCTAAATGAAACTAAAAAACCAAAAAGTATTGGAATCAACCTCAAAACACATCAAAAAGTAATAAAATCTCAACATATAATTTGGAATTCTGCATTTTTTATCCTTCCGCTTTATAGAATGCTCTGGTTTATAGAATCAAACATACCTGGTCCCAAATCGATTCTAATAAGCGGGACTTACTGTATTTTAAAGACTAAATGTCATTTTCTGATTTTTTTTTTGGAAAATTTTGAAAAATTCTCCCTTGACTTATTTCCCATAAAAAATCAAAGTTCAATAAATTTATAATGGAAAGTTGAAATTTTGTTCATACGCTGTTTTCAACCTTCTAAATAAATTTAATAATATATAGTTTCGAGTCATTTTAAAACGGCTGATAAGTTTTTGGGTTTTCCAGCTTCGGAAAAATTACCTACAATTGAAAAAATCGAAACGAAATCCTGATCTGATAAACTCGGATTTACCGTCGTTGTAACTCTTTTCATCGCTTTGAGCTCAAACTTTTAGCAGGCATCCTTGGCTAACACTTCAAAATGTCAAATTTTCTCCCAGTAAATTTCTAAGTGAAAAAAAAAATTCATAGCCAGATCGAAAAAGCATGCAAGAATGTAGTCTGCCACTCTGGCCAATGTTTCAAGTGTTATTATGAATTTTTAGAATTTTAGCAAACTTTTGTAAATCAAAGTTCTCAAAATTTTAAAAAAATCAAAATTTCACCAAATTAACTAGGAAATCTGAGATTTGGTACCCTATTAAAAATCTGCCAAATTGATTAGAAGTGGTTTAGAGCCGTTTTGAACAATTCTGAAGCCTCCAGCAGATTATTCAAAATTGAAATTTCCACTAAATTTTACAAAAATGAAGATAGCTTCTAATTTGTATATGCGGTGAATTTCACTTAGATTTTGTTTAATGGAGAATTTTTCCGAAACTGGAAAATCCAAAAATTTACTAGATGCATCAGAGTCGGATCAAAATTATCATCAATCGATTCAGGAGGTCGAAAGTTAGGTATGACTGAAATCTTAGTTTTTAAACTCAATTTTATCAAATTTTAATTTGTATAAGCCTAATTTGAATTTTCAAAACTGAAAAATAATCGGATATGTGTATTGAAATTTAGCAGAACATGTAATTTCCGGTGCTTTTGATTTGAAAATATATTTCTGTTGTAGGTTATTCAAAACTCTTCTAATCCACGTTCTTGATGGAATGTACCTAGGTACTCAGGCTAGTCTAATGTTAGGTATGAATTAGAAAGCACTCATAATTGAATGGAGTTTCGCAATAAATCAAACACCGAGATTTTTTCTTTCTTTTTGCCGGCTACCGCGAATGTAAGCTCGATGACGGTACGTTGGGAAGTGGCTGTTGATTTAAACGCCAATAAATGTCGTTTTTTAAGAGTCTTTTGCGACGATGAAAATAGAAGTTACGCAGTAAGAATGTAAAACGTCGCGCCTCGTATACAGTTCCCATTGAGGAAAAAAATCTCATTTGGTGAGAAAGGAGAAAATTTTCTCCGATATTCCTTCGACTTTTATTATATAAACGAGTTTAAATACAGCGTGTAAAATTTATGAAAAAATTATACGCCGAATTTTTGCGCCCTTTAACTCGAAACATTTAACATTGTTTTAATGCTGCGAGAAGAGAACATCGGATCGGCAAAAAGTTTACGAGGAAATGCATAAAGGCGCGGTATATTTTTTGAAAAATATAAGCTTACATTTATTATACGGCGAAAGAGCCTCGAATAACCGCGTTCTGGATATAAATTTTCACTCGCGTATCGTTTTGATTAAGAAATCAAAAAGAAAAAAAGAATATTTCACGCCTGTTACAGGCAATTTGTTTCTTTGATATGACGAATGAAAATACAGCGCACGTGTGTAACGACTGTGCTTGTGCGTATTTTAATACGAAGTCTACGCCGAGGAGGGCACAGCAGGGTATTACGTGGCAAGGATGGCGAGATTTTCAATACGAAATACGCGCATATCCTACAAAAGGGTTTTCTTTTCTTGTATGTGTTTTTTTTCGCGTTTCGTAAACGATTAAAAGTTTATGCCTAGTAGTAGTACAAGTACGAGTACGTTCTTTTTAACCATGTAACCCTGACGGAACAGATTTCTCACTCGAGGGTTCTCTCATTTTTCGAGGTTGTAGCTTCAGTTTTCCAGTATTTTCCGCCATCGTTGAATTTAACAGCGCGTTGGCCCGTTTCGTGCGAGCGAACGATTTAACAACCCAACTTGCAGAACTCTAAAAACTTTAAAACAATGAAATAGGTATCGTATTTTCATTTGAATTACGAGTCCTCGAATGTGCCGCCGCCGGCGTCATCGTTTACCGACTAATGTTTAGCTGCGAGTACCTACAATTCCTGGAGCGTTAATAAAGAATCTAAAATAGGGAAGTTATTTTTTGATTACGATGGAATTAGGTAGGTTTTTGGTGCTTACTGGTCGAGTAGAAGAAAACGTAGAGGGTGTTTCAATGAGTGAGCGCATGCCAAATTTTATTACGAGTAGATTTGAGTCTAGCCAACCAATAGAAATAATAATTTTCGAATGAACAGGGTGCCTATATCTTTGGCATTCGAAAGATCAGTCATAATCCTCGTCCCGAGTGCTCTCGACACCTTTGTATTTTTGCTTGGTTTCAAAATTGCGAATCGTCATACTCATGCACAACTCCTTCAATCCTAAATAAACACGTTTCTATCATCCTTTTTTTGCTTTGTTTTCGGGAATGTAAGGGGGCATGCTGGTTCGCCATTTTCTTGCGAAAGCGAATTTTCTATAAGTCGAAAACTATGACATTTAGAGAAATTTTACAAGAGGGCTTTTTTGTAGAGAATGAAAAAATACAATGACCAAACTATGCAAAAATCTTGAAATTTCATGCAGTAGAACTTAAAATGTTGAAAAAATGAAAAAAGTTATGAATTTTTTTTTGTTTTTTCATGTTGATAGATTTTTTAGGTTCTACTGCATAAACTTTCAAGATTTTTGCACAGTTGGTCATATTTTTTCATTCTCTACAAAAAAAGCTGCCTTGTAAAATTTCTCTGAATGACATAGTTTTTGACTTATAGAAAATTCGCTTTCGCAAGAAAATGGCGGACCAGCATACTCCCTGTTATAATATGCCCTAGTAACATCTTATTGTTAGTTCAGTTCGGATTTCCCGAATGATTTCCAATTCAGATATCTATTTTCTTAAATATTTACAGGGGAAGTATCCCAAATGTCAGAAAAATTTATGAACCAGACAAAACTGGATCAAAAAACATGTAAAAATGTCGTCTATCACCGGCCAAAATTTCAAGTGCTACCTGTACCTAGTTATAGTGAACTATTCGGATTTTGGTGAATTTTTCAAAATCGAATTATTGTGCCCAAAATTTAAAAAAAAAATAAAAATGTCACCAAATTAACCTTGAAAGATGAAATTCGGTATATATCCTATTAAAACACTGCCAAATTGATTGTTGGAAAGCCTTAGAGCCGTTTTGAGCAGTTCTGAAAGCCTCCAGCAGATTTTTGAAAATCGAAATTTCCAGTAAATCTTACAAAATGAAGATGGAAAGCTGAAATTTATACTGTACCCTAATTGAAGGGCGGTTTTCCAAAAAGCAATATTAAGTCAAAAATTATGATTTTAAGATAAATGATGTTTTTAGTGCCCATTTGAAGTCCTGATGCACTTGGAGTATGCAACCCATCCTGAAATTCCTGCATGTTGCATTGGATCTACCCCAACACATACATGTTGGTTTTGTGGTGTAACTCGAGTTCGCAGCGCTTCTGCGGCAGAAAAAGTAAACTGACCTATCGCCTTTTGGAAAAACGATTTTTCATGTTTTCATTTATATGATAGAACCAGTGTTGCAAATCGATGTAAGTCAACTCTAATTCACAATACAAAAGTACACGAGCAAAAAAATTGATTACGAAAAATTTTACCTGTATTTTTTTAAACAAAAATTACGTATTACTTACAATACTATCGATTGAAAAAAAAGATTTCTGATTTTAAAAAATATCTTACCACTATTTTGGCCATAAAATTACCAAAAAAATTTTTGATTGAAAAAAATTTTTTACCTCTATTTTGGCGATAAAATTTACAAAAATTAAGTACATAAGTATTGTCTACAGCACTATCATTTAAAAAATTTGACCTCCATTAATTTGGCAATAAAATAAAAACGAAAATTACAGTACTATTAAAAAAACAATGTTCACAGCTCTACTTTAGCTATAAAATTAACAAAAACATAGTAATCATGACTTATTGCTTAAAGGCACTATAGCTTCATTCAGATGAAATTGGTCGGCCATATTTGGTGCAAAAGAACAAATTGAATTTCATGAAACGTCACAGTGACGTCACTTGACGGACAGTTATGCTGTGCTGTGATTGGCTGAAATCATTCATTTTGCACCAAAGATGGCCAACCGATTTCACCTGAGTGAAGCTATATAGTGCCTTAATTGCGTTTTGGAAAAACGATTGCAATCTGCAACTTACAGAAAAGCTGCATTGCGCGTAAATAAATAGATATTTTGGGTAGGTTAGGCATCATAGGTGAGATACAACCTATAGAACACAATGGCGTGAAAAACTCATTTTTCAAAAAAATTGACTTATTCCCTTTTGGAAAACCACCCTTCAATTGCTATATGTGGAGTCGACTGGCGGTCGTTTCTGACTGGTTTGCAGGCACCAACAGCATTTTGGAAATTCTGGTTTTCCAAAAAACGTAATAGAACCAGTCCACACTAATTTTGGCTTGTATGCTCCCGGTTGGTGCTTGTTAGTGACCTACTTGACAAATTGTAGGTATTCCATTTTTCCAAAATTGGTGTCTGCCAGTTTGTAAACATAGTTATTTTTGTCCAGCAATTTTACAGTTGAGAATTTGAAAAATCCACTGTGCCCTGACTGTTTGACAAAAAAATCTGAAATTCGTTTTATATCTACTTACCCTATTTTTGAATTGTTGCTGAATCAAATGCAAGCGGATATTATCAAATTTTTGTAGGAGTATACAGTAAATATTTCAAATTTTTAATTGAGATTTTGAACATTAGACTTAGCAAAACCATGGAAAAATTTTCGAATTTTTTTTCATCGCTTATTGTTTCATATAATGTACATGAAAATTCGCATTCAAAATTGAGATTTTGAAAATTCAATTTTAATATGCAGGCACAAAAAATGTTAAATGAGAATAAATTTCAAAATTTTAAGAGGTTTCTAAAAAATTATAGCAGATCAAAATTCTAATAAATATTTGGCTTGCTGAAATCCAACACCAACTCCTCTTTAATGTCAAAATTTTCAATTTTGGAAATTATCGTGATCAGTATGTAAGACAAGAATATATTTTTTTCATTCCACAATATGGGTTTATTACAAGGGAGGCAAAATTAAAAAATGGTTGGGTGTGAAAATACAGTTTTTTTAGGACCCCAAGTCCATTTTTGGCCTGAAAAACTCAAAATTCTGAAAACAATTCATCACAAAAATGTCAAATTTGAGGGCTCTTCACAATAATTCCCATTTATAAAACTTCAAAATTGACGAATTCTTCACCCAAACACGATGAAATTAATCACACTTTGAGTTTTTATTTTGATTAAAAATTGGGTCAAAACCATCCATTTGTATTGAAGAGGGTTTCTTCTTGTTGAGAAACGAGACATATTTATGTAGCTTATGAAGGTTACATTTTTGGGAAATAATTACAAGGAAAAACTACAATAGAAGCGATTTTCATTTCACTGATGATGACTTAACAATACTTTGACCAACAAAGTATAAAGTTCTCACAAGTAAATAAGTGGGTATAAACTATAAAGTAGGTAAGTAAGTACGTATAAGAAGAGACGAAACTTAAACGGCTTCATACATCAACTATTACCGCAACATTACTATACCATAAAACTTTCTTATTGTATGCCTATTAGTAACATCTGGTCCTTGTTATCTAGGAAAAATAAGGAAAATAAAACCAAAGATGGCGATGATACGTAATGGCATCGAATCGTAAGTCAAATCTGCGTTTTAAGAAAAATACCGAACTACCTTGAATAAATCAAAAAAAATAAAATTCGCCTTTATTTTCGAACGACCAAAGTGAAAAATTACGTTTACAAATCGACGTCGAAGAAAAATTTTATATTCTTAAACACAAATACACTAGAAGGAGAAGAGTATAAATAATGGGAGTGAGCCAGATGTGCTTGGTAACTGGCTCGTAGTACATTACACTTTACCCGTGGTATACGAGTACATGTATACGAAATATGCCACGAAATTAACCTTTTCACTTTTGTTTCGTTTTTATGGTCCGCTCGTAAAATAAATATTCATTTTATGGAGAAATTCGACTCATATACCATAAGGAGCGACCCAGCACGTGAAAAATTTGCCACAAACCTTTCTGCAGCTAGTCGGGTAACATTCGACGTAAATAAATATCTATGAATTACCTTAAAAATTATATACCTACTCGTATACTACGATTCGACGAAAATCACGTGTAAGGGGGCCTAGGCGCGACTCATTGAAAACGACATCGTCGTATCGTCAGCGTCACAACGTCGACATTACTTTCGTCGTCATCACAGTTCAAAATGCCAATATTTGTACTAACTTCAAACACACACTGTTTACTTTACGTTCGAAATAGAAGCTTTAAAAAATACCGCGGGATACTTAACTACTCGTATATACGACGATACTAGCACAGCGTGTAACTTCAAACCTCCCCAACACATACGTCCTGGTACTTTTGAAACGTGAAAGTTTTCAAACTGTGATAATGAATGACAACCCGACTGGTAAGTGAAAAAACCTTCTGGTGCTTGGCTCGGCCGGAAAAACAAACTGAGCATTTGCCAGCGACTAAACTGGTACCTACTTAAATTTTAAGCCAGGCTGATTTCTTTTTTTCTCACATTTTTTTTTCATATACCTACTTACTCGATGAATGCATCGACATCGACATCAAGTTGGATTTTTAAATGGAAATATTCTTTTGAATTGGTGACTTGTTTTGAAAAGCTTTTTACAATTTTTTTTTATTCTTAATCCCGTCATCGAAAAATAAAACTCGGTGACTTGGTACGTCTTTTACGTTTTATATTTCCTTAATTTCAATATCTACCTCGCTTGAAAAACACTTCGCAACTGAACCAAATTATCAATTAAAATTTATTTTCATTTCTCTTCAACACAGTGCTGGTGCTTTTTGACCTTATGAAATTTTATTTTATAGGTAGTCATTTTATTTTTTTTATACGTGTCGAATATGCCACCGAATAGAAGTGCGTTTTTTTTTTACCGAGGATGGAAATAGACTTGCAAAAAGTGATAGTATTTTCTGAATAGTCATTATAAAAAATTAAAAAGCTAGGTTTTATGGGTTTTAAAAATGTCTACATAAGTCGACTGCTTTCTATCCGAAAGAGATATCCATTATTTTCACCACGAATGTTTTTTTTTTCGCATTTTTGACGGAATTCCAACATTTGATGGAAATATCAATCTGGAAAATTCCATTTCGCAGTCCTGTCGTTGTCAGGTAGGCATATTGAAAAATTGTTTTTTTTTACATTTTAAAAGATAATAACGCTAGAATGGATGCTTTTTATTGAAATATTTCAGTTCATTCAGTGTATAGAGAAAAATATTAAAAGATGAGTGAATTGAAGTTGAATAGAAATTTTAAAAAGAAAAAATTCAATTGTAACCGACAATAAGGAAATGCAGAAAAATAAAGATGAACGAAGTTTCAAATTGGAATGAGCGCATGTCATTTTAATTTTTAAACGAATCAGACCATCCGAAGAAAATATACAAAATGAATTCATCTTTTTAGATGCACAAACATATTCTGCATGCAAGTTTTTCAAGACTTTACCCCCTCACATCTGTCAAAATTCAGAAGTAGGTAAGAAAGATATTATAGTGAGTATAACTGAATTTCATCCCTTCTTATCAAAATTTCTTCAGAAGAGTTTTTTTTCTTTTTTTTTTTGTCAACAATGCAAAGAAAATTTTTAAATAGTCAATATCTTCGCACCAAGATTGTTGTTTTTTGTTTTTTAAATTTTCAGGGTGCATTTTGAATCAAAAATTGAATCAGTTCAACGAATTTTTTTGGGGGTGGGGAGAGGGGGTGTCAATTCTTGTTCTGTTTAGGGGCGTGGAGATGCTAAAATCTGTTCTGGGACAATGTTCATTTAATCCAAATTGTATCCCGCTGTTCAGAGCTCAGGGACGCTTTCTTCATTGGGGCATTGGTCCCTCAGAATGAAAATTTTACCAATATCTTTCAAAGTAGATTCCAGACAATCCCCCAGAATTTTCCGAAGTATTCACTGAACGACCATTCTTTCAAATCACTGTTGTTCAAAAACTTGGTTCTAATCATTCCAGACAACCCCTCAGAAATAGAAAAAATTTATCGCTTTAATTAAAAAACACAACCTAGAAAACTCAATATAAACCTCCTCGCGTAGCTTAGGGTGTAATAATCTAGTATTACATATATAACAACCCCCCCCCCCCAAAAAAAAATATTCTTGCAATTTTTGTACCAAAATACAAAACGTTTGGCCAATTTTTGAAAAAACACGAGTCTTTTCTCCAAACAATTTTGACTAAGAGGTAAGTTTTTTTTGCTATTTTGGGGAACGAAAAGTAATACTTCAAATTATAACGAAGAAAAAAAACAAGTCTTTCTGAAATTTTCACAAAAAACAGATTTTTAGCAATTTTGGCATATGTGGGTACAAAGTAAGATTTTTTGGTAGGTACCTACATTATTTTGATTTGAAAAAAAAACATAAATTTTTTGCGACAAAAAGCAAAATTTTCTGCAAGTTTTGACCAAAGGAGGAAGTTTTCTATAATTTTACCAAAAGACAAGACTTTTTGGCACTTTTGATAGAAAAACGAGGCATTTTGATAATTCTGACAAGTGGCAACTAACGGATTTTTCTGAAAAATTCTGATTTAAAAAAACTAAAATTTTTTGCCAATTCTCTTCTTTATGCATCTGGATTATGAACATCCTCCTATATGTGTTTTTTTTTGTAGATGAGTCAATTCTTTCCCCAAATGACATCTACGTACTAAACATCTTGCATATGAAAAATATTTTAGATGAATGATAGTCTGCTCGATTTTTTCATTTTAATGCGTATCGTATTTTTAATCTTCGTTATAAAATCAAATCAGCTCTCATCGTGTATCGCTTTCAAACTCCAGAGAAATTCGCAATATTTCCAAGGAAGCGTTCAATTTCAAATAGTGCGTGCGAATCAATAGTAAAAAAAAATTATTATATTTACCTAGCGACCTCTGAAATATCCGCCGTTGAGCATGTGTTAACTCAAGATATGAAATTGTTACTCGTGATCTTGATTCTCCCTCGGGCCTGTACGGGTTAATCCCATCATCGCCTTGTACAACGAAGAAAGTAAATAAAAAATAATAATTTTTTGCTCACAACACGCGAGAAAAGTCACATGATATACGCGTTACACTTAATCCAAGGATGAAGAAAAATAATAGCGAAAACACATCGAACGTGTACATATTTTCCGCATCATTCTTAAACGTGTTGCAAGAAATATTGGAAGAATAATGTTCATTTTTATGTATATTTTATCAACATGTATATCCCAACGTAACGTTTATTAAACGCCTTCTTTTTTCTACATTATAAATCTTCTATGTACGTAGTTGACGCTGCGTCAAAATTCTCCATTATGAACTTGAAAATTCTCACCAGATGAAATTTCTACTCGTATTCGCGATAATAAGAAAATGAAAGTTTATATCGATGTTTTTGCTTGACTGAGATTGTTTGTATGCTCTACGTAGGGACGTCTTCATGTCCGTCCGTCTGCCCTTCTCCTCCCTCATCTCTTATTCTCAGATAAACAGAAACAGAACCTGTGCTCTAACACCAGCAGTCTTCCTAAAGCGTAGAAGAACTCTACCTGGTTGTAACAAGAGTGGCGGAAAAAAAAATCACCGAAATGAAGACGAGCTAAACGATCCTACAGTTTTTCGGCGAGTAACTTTCATCGGTTGGGGAAAACACGAGAAGCGTTTCCTGTTGCTTGTAATAGATTTCTTTACGTTATTGTAGTTGTATTTTTCGTCGAAATATTTTTCTTTCTTTTTTTTTTGTACAATAACGAAAAATTCTTTGATTTTTTACTTGACAGTTTAGGAGATGTTTTCTACGAAATTTTACACTGCGTGGGAAGATTTATTATGGTGGAATTTGTGGCTACATGGATGTTTACAAAAATTGCTCTTTTTTACGATATTTTAAATTATATCGTTGCTCATCGGAAATTGCGAGAGGAAATACCAATTTTTGAATTCACTTCCGGTTTTCAAACTTTGTAACATCAAAGATTCTCAACGTGCCTACCTATTACGTGTACTGTATAATGGATTTGAAATTGACTTTCATCGTGAATCAAAACGAGTCCAAAAATATAAAATGAAAAATTCAGTTCTGCAGTCATTTTTTTTGAAATAATATTCTTTTGGCTTGACGAAAGTTGATATATTGGTAAAAGGCAACTCTAAATATCAACCTGGTTTTTTTGGGGAGGAGGCTAATGGAGGGGCATCGGAGATGTAGGCACCTGAATGTATTACCTGATACAAAATAAATAGGCCTAGAATAAAAATCCCGAAGTCTAGACTGCTAAATTTAGATCCTAAAAGTAGGTACCTACAATGGTAATTTAAAACCAGACCAACCACACTGGAGGTCAACTTTATCCAAATAGTAGCACATTACAAACTTGTTGACATCATTTTGCATTTTCCTTTATTGCATTTCTTACAAAACATTCATTCCAAGAGCCTAATAGTGCTCGTAAATTGGAAAACAACTTCGGTATACGAAATTTTGCGGTTCATGATGAGATGGTCTGAATGTACGAGGCGTAATTTTTCGTTCAAGTACAAGTTTGCACGTTATGGGAAATTTAACAAATCGAGTAAATATTTTCCATTCTTCAAGTTGCTAACAAAAATTCCTACAAGTCTGGTATTTTTCTGTTTTCTAAAATGGATGTGTTTTTGAAAGGCGGCGTTCATTTTTTTTAATCGTCTTCTCCGCTATCGATTATTCGAATGAAGAATACAACGCTGTGGAATTTTTTAAATAACAAATTCTATTCTCGTAGCGTTATTGTTGTCGAAAATATCGCGTAAAAAAGCCTAAAAAATGACACCAAGGAGGAAAAAATTCCAAACTATTATACAAATACAATTTGTACAAATACCATTTCTACGTCACAATATACATCTATTGTCATAGCGATGAGAAATTCTCCCTCTTTTAGGTGCGAAAAAAAAATGTCAAGTTTTAGGAAAAAAATTGACCGAAAATATTGACGACGTATACGAAATTTTCTTTCGACGACACAAACAAAAATACGTACAAGGGAAAAAAATATCAACAAATACGTTGCTCAAACAAGTGAAATTATCCTATCCTATCCTGCAGCTGTATAGAGATTTTCTGCAGTATTATGTTAGTCATTCATGAAAATATTAAAGGAAATGAGATTTTCGACAACAATTAAACTTTTAAAACGTCACCAATCCCAAATGTAACATTCATTAAGTTGGTTTGGCTTTAGTAACGTAACGGTAACTTTTCAATTCTATAGCTTTAAAACGGATTTTGTAATTTCATTTTCGGCAAAGTGTAGCTATATTTACTTTGATATACGCAAAGGAATCAAAAGTTTATAAACGTAATTCATGTTGAAATTGTCGAGCTTTATACGACTGATCAAAGTTTCACTTCCATACTGAAATCGAAATGTTTTTAATTACTCTATAGTTCAAAGTTGCAAAGTTTCTTATACGAGATTTGAAACGTTGATGTTTTCCCCCTTCAGTCTACACCACAACCCGCTCTACCAACTCCGTATTAAACCTAATGCTCGAATGGCAAAGATTTCAAAATTATTTGAAAATTATTCCTAATTTTCTTCGCCATATCAATCTTTCAATATAGTTGGCTAAATTATATCATAACGGTTTAATTTCATATTCTGTTTTTTGTTAACGTTGCAAATTTATTAGCTGTACTTAACAAGTTCTTGTTTCTTATAGCTCCGAACATGTCTACGAGTATACATACTATACCATAACAATATTCAGCCATCATTTTGACAAGGAATTCGCTCACAAATACACGCATTATAAGTATACTTGAGGAGCTGGATATCAAAACGCCGTAAGTCCATTTTGCAAAATTTTCAGAAATGAGGAAAAACTGTGGGGGGGTCGGGGGGAGTCGAAGGGGGTCAAATGTGGTATCAGAGGAAAGGGGAAGTCACCATGACCTCAAAACATGAAAGTGCCCAAATTTTTGAGAACCGGGGGGAACGTGGGAAGGGGGAGAAAAAAAGTTACTGCGTTTTGATTTGAAAAAAGACAGTTACTGCGTTTTGATCTGAAACTTGCTACAAAAATCACGCACATTTTATATCAAAACGCAGTAAATACACCGGCACTCTCTTACTGAAATAAAAACACATGGGTAGAGAACCATTTTAATGATTATTATCAATAAATAGTAAAAAAAATATTCAAAATTGAAGCGCCGTTTGCCATAGTGACTGAGTCATGACACAAGATTTTGTTTTTTATGTTCAGGCCAAGTGTGATTATGATTGAACAATATGTTGGAAATTTTTTAAAAGTCTGTAGTTGCATTACCAACAGTAACCACCTTCTGAAATCAATATTTACCAACCTTAAAACACAAAAAACGCTAAAAATAGTGTAGTTACTGCGTTTTGAAGAAAAATTGCTGGTTTTTACTGCGTTTTGAAGTAAATCTCAACTTTGAGTGGGATTTTCGAGGTGAAGCATGGCGGATGGATTTACGACGATGGCTGCAATCGATTCCCTGTTGAATTTTACATAGGAAAACACTCTTATCTCAATTTTCATAAAAATGGACTTACGGCGTTTTGATATCCAGCTCCTCACTTAGTGGCGCATTTCTTCTTTGCGTAAATAATTTGAAATACGATCGTACTGTTTAATGAGACGAACTAAATTTTACCAACGTGATTTTTTTCCCTCCAACTTCAAGCTTTTCTAAATTTAAATTAACGTTTCATTTTCTATCCAATGACTATAAATTTTGCCATGTTGAAACAAACATTAAAATTAATAGGTTTTTAAGGATGGAAAGGTGATTTTTTTTTTAGAAAATCTGATGCGTTTAGTTACGTTGAGAGTCTAATAAGTATTTCAAATGTTCGAATGATTTTTCTATCGATAGTTTTCAAAGTATGTACCTATCTAGAAAAACCTAATTTTTACAAACGTTGCCAGCTTTTAATTTTAGATGTGAAGCCATGTTGAAAAAATGGATACTTACCTAAACCTATTTCACTTACTAAATTGTAATGGTTTTTGATTCTTAGTCCATTTCTGGAGAAGAGACGATTTATACATTTTCAAAGAAATTTTCATTGAGGAGAGGTTAGAATTTAGAATTTTTTTAGCAAATATTTACAAAAGATCTTCATTATCTTTTTCAAGTGTAGGTACATAGGGTTGGTCGTTTTATCAACGTTTTTCGAATTCTAATGGACTCTAGCAAGAAATCATGGCCACATGACTTCAATAAGACGCAGGAAAAATTTCAAATATTTTGTTCAACGTTTGACGCCCTTCCCCCTCCGGCTTGAGATATCGAGCAATTGATTTTTTTACCCCAAAAATGTGAAATTTGTGGAAAATAACGCCGATGAATAATTTTAATTTCACAGAAATCAAATTGAAGGTGAAAGTTGTGTGTTGTATGCCCCAACTTTTTTCAAGATTGCAAGAATTACACATGCAACAACTTTTTTTTTTCTTACAAAAGTTAAGATACATAAATGCTTTGATGATGGGGTATGTGAGTCCAAAGGTGAACCTGAAGAGAGGGGGAAGCAAAAAAAATGTATTTAAAATTTGAAAATTCAGTATTTTTATCACTCTTGAATATTTTATCATCCCATTGACTTCTTCGGGCCATTCTGAATATTGGAAAAACGTGAAAAACGTGAAAAACAAATTCCAGGGCTCGTAAAGACCAACTGAGAAGTAGAAAAGAAAGTTTATCCCTCAAAACTTTTTGAAATAGCGAAAATTTGCCTTATTGAGATTTTTCTAGCAATGAATAATCGATGAAGAGTTTTCAGCATGAAAAAGGTGCAATGAAATAAGGATTAGATAAGTGATTCCAAAAATAATCTTGACGAAAGAATGCTTTAAAGAAGTACTTACTCATCACTGTAGCTGGAATTTTTATGCAAAAATATGATGAAAATATGCAATATTTTATGAAATTTTTTCACTCAAAATGTGCAAAAAATATGCAAAAATTTCAGTTTGAGTGAAGTACTCCTGAAAAAGACTTTTCAAGCTAAAAATACATAATATGAAAACTGTTAATTCAAAACAAAATGAACCCAGTGATCAAAAAATACGTTTTCCTTATTAAAAAAATAGACAAAACAAGTCATTAATAAATTCATAAAGTATTCTGAAAAAAAAATGACTTTATGACATTTTAGCAGTGTTGCTATTTTTTGAATTAAAAAAAATCTTAAAAAACTCAATTTTTTCAAAATTTCCCTTAATATGCAAAAAAATACCAAAAAGTGCTCAAATATGCAGAAAAATGCAGATTTTCCTATAAAATGCTAAAATTATGCAATTTTATCTGAAATATGCAAGATATGCAAAATGATATTGGTTTCATTCGTCAAGAAATTTCATAATTCATGGAGATCTTATTTAATATGCACTTTTTCTAGTGCATAAAAAAACATTCGTCGTCGTGGTTCCTTATCCTTTACAGGACATTGGAAATCGCATTTTTGTGGTACCCGAACAGGGTGAGGCGTATGCCTATTGCCACTGCGATTATTCTAGGGAATCGACGTTGTTTCGAGCTTCCACTAGTAGTTTCCCGTTGCTTTCTAGTGACATCTACACAAGCACCTTGGAGCTAGCCGGGTAGTTTAGAGACCCTGAGCTCCTCAGTGTTGACCTCTATAGACGCTCGAACCAGTTTCAGCTTTTTGATTCTGCTAACAGATGGCGTGCATTATCTGTTAGCTCGGCTAAACTGGTAGTCCCACGGTACTTGGCGTGTAATGTTGATAATTGCACGAAAGATTTTTTTTTTAATTACACGCACAAGCTTGGTCCGCGGCTCTACCTACTACGCCACCGAGGGACTAGAAAAACATTACTTAAGCATAAAAATCCCATCTCTATATATCAGTCATATCACCAAGTGAAAATATCTTCACTAACCTAGGTACCTACCTAAATTTTTGAAAATTAGTGAAAAGATGAAAGAAAACTGGGTGATATTTTTAGTGTTAGGTACTGTATGTCATTTTCAGTTGCTGAAAAAAATCGAAAAATGTTGTCTGATGGTTAAATTCTAGGGTTAAAATGATCAAGAATAGTGATTTTTTTTTTACATGGGAGCGTTGAAATTCAGGATTTTCAAAAACAAAACAAAATTGCGATGTTTATTGTTTAATTTTTTTTTTAAATACTCATTTATTTAGTTTTTGAATTTGTTTCAATTATTTCATGTTATTGTGTTTTTTTGTTTCAGATGGAACAACTGTACATAGAAGTTTTATACACAATTAAATTCAAAGCTGGATCTCCCGGTGGCCAAACATCCCAATACCAAGAAGAATTATATTCCTACGCCCAAAAAGCCTTTAGAATATCAAACGAAATGCATAAACGATATCTTAGCGTAGCCAGCGAAGAAAAAGTAAGTTATTATTTGAAGAGTGATATTCCAAAACTCGCTTTGTCCATTTTTATCAAAGTTGGGTTTTCAGTGGTACCTGGTAGATGAAGTATTAACTCACATTCCTACATCATCAACCTACCAAAATGAGGTGTTAAACTCACCTAAATAGCCAATTCACTAAAAATTTAAAAAAAAGTAATGTTCCAAAACGCGCTTTGTCCATTTTTATTGAAATTTTTTTCAGCAGTATTTAGTGGATGAAATGTATACCTACACTCCTACATCATAAATCCACCCGAATAAAGTGCTAAACTCGCCTAAAAAGCCAATTTACCCGTTTAAAGGGAAACTGTTTTTCCTCTCTCCTGAAAAGTTGTGAAAATGGACAAAGCGAGTTTTGGAATATCACTCTTCATTTATTAATTTGTTGTAAACTCTTGGAAATTTTCGAAAATTGTCTCCGCAGACGAAAAATTCTTATATCAAAACACCCACGAGTAACATCTTTTTATGGTACGTGATAGGTACGTGAAGTACCCAATTTAGAGGTTAGATTCCCAAATCATTGTCAAATATTTTACGCAGAACATCTGTTTTCCCCAAGTTTGATATTTTTTAGTAGATACAAAATTACTGTACAAGAAACATACTTTTTACACGAGAGACAAAAAAAAAATCTAAATATTTCAACTTGTATCTGTAAAATATACAACGAGATACAATTCAAAATACGTTTGTCGCATGTAAAAAGCTCGGTTAAAATTGAAACGAAGGAAGTTTTTGAATTATGTACAAAATGCCCGAAACAATAATAATAAAATAACGAGCTCGTGCTCGCGAAAGACAGATTGCATGTACTCTAAAAGCATAAATCGAATGAGATTAAACATTTAACGGATTTTTACCGGATTTACTAGACACTTAGGATATCGTGCTCGTTGAAAGGAATTCAACTCGTCGGCCCGTCTTCGAGAATAAATTATTCATGACACTTTTCGCTGGTATTTGCCGTTGTTTTCTTCATGATTTCACTAGATATACCTACATCGTCGAGTATTGTAATTAGTAAATCATTGGAGTAAATATTTACTACTCGTAATAGTGCGCTGTGCGCGTCGATTAGGATACATAATTTCCACGGTGGTTTTTCGTGCAGCTTTTGTAAGTTATCATTCGAATTGATCTAATTGAAAAATCCCCCCCCCCTATCCAACAAATGAACGGATTTTCTCGAAGTTACGGATTTGGTTTTCGTTAGGGCGGGGTCCCCTTCCTCTTTGGTTTTCCTTCAACGCAAACGTAATCTCGAAATGGGTTAATTACAAGGTTTGAATGAATATTCAGGTGGTAGTGTGTGTATGTGTGTGCATCTTCAAGGACAACGCATGAGTATTTTCTACCGAGTGACTTTATTAAATTAACATTTTAATTATACGTCGTGTTGGGTGAATTTTATAGCTGTGTTATTCTTAGGTGATCGGAGGCGTGGTACATAGGTAGCTAGGTAGGCTGGTAGGCAGACAGGCAGGTAGGTAGGTTTGTTGTACACATATTTCCGTTACGTGTCATGCATACCGAAATGTTTTCCTTTCTATTTACGTGCTACAAATCGATTTGACGCGTAAAGATATATATCTAAGGGTCTCTTTGTATATAAATATTTTCAACTATTTTTAGCCCTCTTGACGATAGCATGTGCGCTAGATATCGTCTCTATTCAAATACCTAGTCGCGCCAAAGAATAAGAAAAAATACGAGTCGAGAAGAGAATTTTGTTTTTTGGATGATACGTCATCAGCTCACCAAAGGTTCATTCAATGAACCTATTTATCCGACGCATAAGCCATATAATACGTAGATAAATATACGTACCTACTTTTTTCCCCTTCTCGATACTCGTATTTATACTGTAAATAGTATTTACTTTTTACTACCTATACGTACAGTGTACAACGTTGGGCACGTAAAGGATATATTTTCTCTTCACACGTACAACTACCAGCGTGGAGAAAGTATACCTCATAAAAAAGTAATCGATTATATTTATACGCGGCGCGGTGCTCGTTGAATTTCATTCTTTTCATAAAAACACGTCCTTATGTGTATGTAATCAAGATTAACACGTATTGCGACTCTGTATAACAACCCAAAAGCTCATTGGACCTGCGAACAAAAATTAATGTACGAATACACAAAAACCCCTGGCTGGAATTAAAAACCGCAATGGCTGACACTTTTTATAAAGTGGAGAAAAAAAACGCGCGTGAAATTGTATAAGAATACGAAAGCTTAGTGAACTTTTTTCCAGCGCATAGTAAAGAATACCAGAAATTGTTGACATTTTTTACTGCGTATAATATCCCCCTTTTAAATCGTCAACTTGGCCATGTTAATTGTGTAAGCTGGCAAAATGTCGTGGCACTTGTTGATATACGAGTACGTGGAAATATAAAACTAATCCTGTAGATACACTCGTATCTTATGCAAAGAAAAGAAGCTTATTTTTCAAATTAGCAACGAAGTGGGTATAATTCAGGATGTGAGCTCAACACTCTGATACAAAAGTAAAGACTACGCTACGTGTTTGTGTGAAGATCATTTTTCAGTCGTGTTTCATTAGAGTGGATCGCGAAAAAAAAAAATGTTGAGGTGTTTTGAGTAAAGTCAGAGAAGAGCTTTATTTTGAGTTGAAAGTCGATCAGACATTTTTTTCAACTCTGGAGGTACCACTGGAGGGGAGATATGGGTCTTCAAAGAGGAAGTATTGTAGAAAGAAATCGTGTTTTTTTTTGGTTCAGCTTCATCCAACCGGTTTTGATAAAAATGACCCTGTTCCAAAAGATAGTATAATGGTAGGTATTTGAGATAGACACTTTTAGGGTTCTACTGAGCGGTTGAAAATTTGAAAATTGGTTATTTTTGGAAAAATTGGAATTTTAAAATGTTTTTCTGCTGAGCTATTTCCCATTAGTTGAGCTGAAACATCAAAAGATATCATTTTTGGAATTTGCTAATTTCAAAAAATCAAGGAAAATAATCACAGGTCTAAATTTATCTTTTCTTGGTTTTTTGAATTTCAGAACAATGACCAAAAATTTGGCACCACTGTGTTCCAAAATATTTCTCCAGTTTCAGAAATGATATCTTTCGATGTGTTGGCTTGATTAATGTGAAATATTTCAGAAGAAAAAATTTTCAATTTCCTTTCAAAAAAAAGTTGCAAATTTTCAATCGCTCAGTAGAATCACAAAAGTGGTCTTGAGTTTTGACGGAAATGCTTTAGGTCGACGCAGAATCTCAAATTCTATCTTTTGGAAAAAGACCATTTTCCTCAAGACAGGCTGAGTGAAAACTGGAGCAAAAAATACGATTTTTTTCGAAAATTTCTCGTCTTTCAGGATCCAACATCCCCTCCAGGGTCAACTCTGGAGTTGAAGATTTTGTGAGAAGCTTACAACTCAGAATGATGATCCCCACTGAATTTGATTAAAATCCTACATTTCATTTCGCGATCCCTCAACGGTCCAAATCTGGTTTATTTTTGAGGTTTCAAGACGAATAATAAGAAAAACTTGACAGTTTAAAATAGTGTTTTTGGAATGAATTATTCTAGTAAAGATTCAAAAAAAAAATTTCAAAGTGATTTTCTGATTTTTTTTGCGATTTGGGACTGTTTAGGGAAACTCAGACAAATCAGATCGAAACAATGAGTCATGATTCAAATTTAACATCTTCAAATTGAAAACAATCAATACATACCTATGTTCGTCACTTTGTTTCAAAATTTTTTTGAATTTGGAATAAAATTCAGAACTTAGATGCTTGGCCTCAAAGATCCGACTTAAGCCCATTTTGAAAATAACTGAAAAATCATGTGTACCTTATTATCATTAGTAGAATTGAAGATGTTTCGATTCAAGTTCTACATACTTCAAGTTTCATTTTTGTCCTCACAGAAAAACTGGAGCAGAAACTAGAACTAAAATTATAATCATTTTGAATACCTTTACCTACCTAGTTCTGATTGAAAATTTCGAATTTTTTGAAAACCACCAACCCATTCTTAACCCTATTTTATGACCTTATTTCAACACAATACACAGGGTACCCATCCGAGAAATTGCAGATATTTTCACTAATATTTACCTAGATCACAGAAATCGGATTTTAAAGCTGGAAAATTTTTTAAAAATTCTGGTGACTGAAAACTATAGAGTTGGAGTTGAAAAACTAGAATTGAAACGGAAATTTAAAAAAAATAGAACTGCACTGAAAGAAATGATTTTCAAAACGCGTTATTCAGTCCCGAAATTGATGCAAAGGTTACTGCACAGTACAGTAATTTTCAAGTTACCTAATTTTGATGTAATGATTATATAGTTTAAATCAGAGAATGCATCATACAATGGAATGAGTACATCGCCAGGATGGATTTATTGCATCTCTTTTAAAAATTCATTTTGATGTTCTCATTACATTTCTTTGGGGACTCAGTCCTGCAGACTTGGTATTCAAAACATCATTTGGTGGGTAATAATTACATCATGTAGTAAGCAATGATTACATTCCTTAAACATGACTGAGAACCTTGCAGTGATTTACTGAATACAGTAAACGATGTACTGAGTACATCGCCGTACTGCAATGAAATCCTTTATTCCCAAACAGTGAAAAACATATAAATACTTCTCGGGCCTGAATCAAATATTCTACTCGTGGCCATGTCGTTAAGTGCAGGTAGTTAGGAACGAGAGGTCGCAGGTTCGAATCCCAGTTAGGTCGGAAAATTTTCGTAGGTAAATAAGGTCTTAAAAAATTCGTTGCAGTGAGGATTACTTAGATTTACGGAGAAACTTGAAACTGATATACCCCTAACCCCACTTTTTAAATATTGTTGAATAAAAACGATGTAATGGTTACCACACTTCTGTGTAATGGTTACTTCTCTAAATATGTACTGATTAATGCGTTTCATTCCTATACCAAAATTACCGCGTTTTAATGCACTGAGTGCATCGTTTTAATGTAACGATTACTGTTTATTTCTTTCAGTGTGTACTTGAAAAAAAAAATGAAAGTGAAACTAGAACTACAGAACTACGAGCATTAGGTATTTCAGTTTTTTTTCCGATTAGCTCCAGTTCTGAACTGGTTCCGGTTTTAGTTCCAGTTTCAGTTTTACTCATTTTCATGCACAGGTTTATTTTGATAGGTACCTACCTATTTAAAAAAATATCAAAATAATTTCGAAAAAAAAAACATAAAAAAGAATAATCCGAACAGCTAGACTGTTTGAAGCAAGCGTAAATCCCTTCCCTTTTCCCTCCAATGATGAATCTTCGTCCTTCTAAATTAAATTTTAATTCCCCCCCCCTCATCAACTGATTTGTCCAGATTTTCACTGCAAATTTATTATGGAGTGAAAAAACTCCAATCAGGTATAATACCACGTTCATCGAAAACTTGCGATTATCGTAATTATTCCCAAAATCCAAATCCACCTCACACAAAAAAAGAAATATTTCTGCTGACTGGACAACTTGAGCCATCAGTTGGTGAAGGGTCGCTCACAACATTTCAACGCATTAGAGTATATTTTATCCCAACAAAAATTGTCATGAAGAGAGAAAACTCATTGTGCTTATCTTCACCGTAGGGTATTTTTACTTCCAGAATGAGTAACATACGTTGAAGCAATATGTGTTCCGAATGGAGCTTGGTATTTAACGAGAAATAAAGTGGACGGTCGTTAATGGTTTGACGATAAATCAAATTTATCTGGTTTCCGTATTCGTCGTGGGGAAAAAAAGTATCTCCAAACAGTTGGTTACCCTTAGGAGTTTAAAAAGCTATGAAGCTCTTAAAAAAAAAAAAAAATGTGAATGAGGTAGGATTTCTTGTAAAGGTCAAAGGTAACATTGAAGCGATGCTAGCGTGTACGATAATGCGAGATGTGAAAAGAAAAATAGCATTATTTTCCGGTTTTTCGTTTCTCAGATTATACTATTCGCAGTGCTTCGGGTAGGTTATATATTTTTACTCTTACTAGGCAGGTACTACTTTTAGCCATGTCTTGAACTTTCGCATCGTTAGTAGGTTTTATTTTGGAGCTTCCAATGTTTTTTTTAACCTTTTTTTTTCTTTCTTTTTTTAAAGATATGTGACGAATATGTAAATTGGCCGTAACGATGAATGTAGGTTGGATATTTTAGTATAAAATTTTTTTATACTTATAAAAAAAGGATGAAAAACATTTCCACGTAATTTTTAACCGTTGTATAACGATTTTATAATTTACTTAATCCCCGGTTATTATGTTTGCTTTTTATGGAATGAAAAAACGGGCCGGTGTTTTTGTTTTGTTTACCTTAATGAAAACACGTTTTTATGCTACTTACTCGAACCGATTCGACCACCAACGGCCAAAATTGCCATTATTTTTCCTTGACTTTTGAAAATTCTTTCGATACCTTTAATAAATCATCCGAAGACATCGTCGACTTTTTTTTTGACATGGTATACTTTCTCTCTCAAAATGTGTCATCCGTGTGAAAAAAGGCAGGAAAAAAATCGTAATCTCTATGTCTCAACTTTGTTTCCAAAGTTCAAATTGGTACGCTTTTTTTCGGCCTGAAAACCTTAACTTTTTACTTTACCAAATGGAAAAACTCGGCAACTTGATTTTATACCTTCTGTTGGCCGATGAGTTGGCTTTGTAAGTAATTTATATTTAGGTATATATTTTTTGTTTTTACTTTTTTTATCAGCCTTGAAAATAATTAATTTTCTAGGCATAAAATTGTTACTCACTTTTATACGCGAGTGATGTTTTATTAATCGTCGAAAGATGAAGATTACAAAAACAACAAGAATATAATTTTAACGTCAATTAGACCTTACATTTTGGTTATCGCAGTGAAATTTTGTAATTAAGCTTATGAGCTCGGAGCGGTTAAAATATAGCGTTGTTGAAATACTCTACGAATCTGCACCCGTACAAAAGCTCGAATACGAATGTAAATAATACTATAGATATGAAAAGATTAAAGTAAACCCGTACTAAAAGTTACCAAGGATAAGAAACGTTTTGTTAGGTATGAATAAACAAAGGTGTTCTTACATTCAGAGCTTTGTATCTACATATATCTAACTGTCATAACCGATGAGATTACTTAATAGGATTACAATGTTTCCAAAGATGACTGATCTGATTAATTCGTCGAAATTTTATCCAACTCAGCATTCTTCTAAGTTGTGGGTGTTGCTATTCGTATTTGTGATGAAACAGCTTCGTTTGTGAAAAAAAACAACGTCTGAAGGTCACTTTAGAGTTGACTTCGCGACCAGAATTGAAATTTTATGCTACGTACCTATATGTTATACTCGTAAGAATAGTGGAAAACGACGTGTTGAAAAAAAAACGAATGTTACTTCGATGCGGTTAGAATGTGTGAATCGACGAACCGTCGATTTATAAAAACGATAAGGTAGCACAAAACATTCAATTTATATTGTCATCTCCTTAAACTAGATCAATATTTCATTTTTACTTTACAAAATTGTTCACACGTCCTTAATTTTAGGCAGCCCTTGTTTGGCATTGATCTTCGTTGCACGCTATAGTATCGCGATAATATCTGAGAAAACGCAATGAATTTACCTTACAAAATTTCTCCACGTATTGAGGTCGCTGTTATACCCATACTGTTTCCTTCGTCGTAAGTATCCTACGTATACTTAACTTACATTATTTAACATTTCGTCGTCGTATGTGTTTGCGGTAATTCATCTTCTACTTCTGGTTTTCTAACTTTTGCATTTATATGTGGTGAATATGGCTTGGGTAATTGTTCTTTTGCCGGAAGCGTACTCAAAACTGAAATTTCAAACGTGTTGTTCCATCGATCGTGTTTTGACTTCCACCTACATTTAAACCTGCGATTTTATTGGTTAAGAAATCTTTGTGTAAGATGATTATTCCGTATGTTTAATCATTCCGCTTCCTAAGATGTTGCGGTAGAGATACTATGAATATTTTACATTGGGTAGGTAGGTATCTGAATGTGGGCTGAAAATGAAAAAAAATTACGAAATTGAAATAGAAAGCTGAAATTTAGCATGTACTCCATTTTCGACCCCCCCCCCCGCCCGTCCAAATCGACTGGAAAGTGAAAAAAGTTTCAAACAGTTTTCAACACTTCATTTGAAATTTGAGCTATTGCAAATAAAGTTGAACTTTGAACTTGGAAAATTTTTGAGGAATTATTTTCAATCTCTCGTCAATATATTTTTGAAAACGATGGGAGCAGATTTGTCTAGTACCCTAACTCTGATTAATTTTATTTCAACATACATAGGTACACTAGGTTTCGAAGTTGGGTATTGAAACGAAAAATTGTAGCTGCACAAAAATAATGAGACTCCCTCCCCAACTTTCCTAAGGGTCAAATGTGAAATGATGGTGGTTTTTTAATTCACCTGTCAGAGGAGCCCTTAAAACAATGTTGAGGAGAATTGGAAGGCTCATGGCTAGAATTGGTTTGCCTTTGGTACCTATAAAATGATCGGGTTGACGTTTGCTGTTAATAAATTTGCATACCCGGTTCGCCGTAAATACGCGGTGGTCTGGTGTAAAATAACTGTTTGCACGAACAGTCAACTCTGATTGAACTGACAGTTGGCTTGCTGAGAGAGTATGTTAATTCCGAGACCGGCGAGACCTCAGAACCAAATTTTGAGTAGATTTTTCAATTTTTGAAAATTGCGGAAATAGCCTACTTGTGCATATACCTATCTACAAAACGAGTCGATATATATAGAGGTATTATATTCTAAAGTTTCTTCGAGCCTATCTGGAGCTTCCAACAAAAATATACTTTTATTTATCCAGTGATTTTAGATCACTCCAGATTAGAGATGTGCAGTCTGAAAAGTGAAAAGTGAAAAGTACTTTTCTTTCAATGAAAAGTTGAAAAGAAAAGTTCCTACTTTTCACTTCACTTTTCAGTTTTTACTAAAAAAAAAGCGAGTGACCTATCAATTATTTATTCATCAGAGATCACTGACCTCATTGATGAAGTCAAATATAAAGTTTCACCTGTTTCACTCTCTCCACTCCTCCAGCTTCGCAATTCAGCACCCATTTTTGATATTTTTCACTACATTTTTTTCAAAACTGAAAAACCCAGAAATGTTAGAGGCGCTAGAAAGGCTCAAAACTACCACTATTCGATTATTTAGGTGGAAAAAAATGATTTTGTTTTTTTGTGTGTTTTGAATAGGCAAAAAATACATCATTTTGAAACTCTTGCAGAGAGCTTTAAAATGAGACTCACACAATTTACTTTTCACACTTTTCACAACTTTTCACACTTTTCAATGAACTTTTCACTTTTCATTTCACCAAAATTACTTTTCTGAAAAGTGCACATCTCTACTCCAGATGGCGATATAGTAGACTTCGACAGTAAGACATATAATCTTGTAATAATTCCGAAATTTCAAATCGATGGGAGCTGGTGAATCGCAAAGAGATGAATTGAATTCTCAAATTTAAAAAAAAATCCAAATCGCGGACTTACGTAATAAATTACCCAACATTTCTTTTGTCCCCTCGAATCATCCATCTGAATCGATTGCGATCATTTCGAGCGAATCTGACGCCTCCAACAAATTGATCTTTCTCCAGCTATTTCAGGTTGCTCCAGAAAGTAATAGGTATAATCAATTTCGACAGCTGAAAATTTATTTCAATCATAATTTCGATATTCTGAATCCACTCGGGAGGGTGAATAAAAAATCCGAGGGACGATTTAAAAAGTACACAGGTAGGTATTTCCTTTTTTGCAAGTTAGAAATATACAATTTTTAAATTTTTTACCGGAGAAAAATCATCTTGCGATGGAGGCTCCAGATCCCCTCGAAAATGATGGCAATCGATTCTTGATGAATAAGCTAGGTATTTATACCAATTTGTTGCAAAAATCAAAGATTTAAAAATTTTTCAAAATTCAAGATTTTCCAACATTTAAGAGTTGATTAAATTTTGAGATTTTTTCAACTTGTGAAAAAATACACTTTTCAACATGTGGCCTTGGGTTTGCAATTCACCTACCCTAATGAATTTGAAATCTTAAATCGAAAATAGTGGGAATAAATTTGGGTAGTTGATTCAAGTATATACAAACCGATTTTTATATTTCCCTTTCTATTTCACTCTTTTTTCAGAAATTAATATCCAATCGGCTATTTCCCCCCATTTTCAAAAAATCGAAAAATCAACTTCAACAGTTTAAAATTTAGTTACCTATAGGTACCTACATACTTTTTTAGTGAGCCAAATTTCTGCTCAATCAGAGTTGACAGGTTGTACATTTATAAGGTAGGTCTAGGTACCCTTTAAAGTGTTTGATGAGCTATGTAGAAAGTTTTGTAATTATCACATTTATCGTGATTTTTTTGGGTTTGACTTAAAACATATCTGTCCATGAGCTTTTGATGAAAAAAATAAAAATAAATAAAATAATGGAAAATCAGAAATTTAAGATCAAATTTTGGAAATATGAGGACACGAGTTGGAAACTGCAATAATATAAAAATTTCAAAAAACTGTAGAAGTGTTTTTTGTGTATACTTTTTTTTAAACAAAATAGTTTTTGAAATCGTAAATCATGTAAAAAGGTCTTAATTTTGATCGAAATTTTTTTGATAATGAATTTTTAAGAATATACTTAGTTTAAATATTTACCTACCTATTTATTTTTAGGATACAGTTCCTCAGTGACGTTTCGAGTCATCGCGTATTGTATGTACCTTATTTATTTTTTATGGTCCTTCCATACTTTCTAAACTCAATGAAAAATCATACGCAGCAAAAGAAAAGTAGGTACATTTATCTTAAAGTGACTCAGTTAATACCACGATAATATTCCAGTATGGTTTTATGGATGAAAATGAAAATAATGTTAAAATTGTAATTGTTGATGAAAGAAATACTCGCCGTTGAAGTACATATTTCAACTAGGTAGTATGCTTATTTACTTGCTCGATCCTCTGTATTCGTCCTTTTGTACGAGTGTGTCTAGGCACTTTGTTTGCACAAGAAGCACAAATGTTTCCATTTAGTTCCTGTATAGTAGTTTTATTTCACCCCTTTCATTTTGTTAAACTCAACTTCTTCGCGTTAAAAGGAAACATACTCGTAGTAGCTCTTCATTCGGATAAAAACCCTATTAAAGTACTTAAAAGTTGAAAAAATTCTGACATTATTTATTGCAATTAACTAAAACGAGCATCTTCAAAGTTGATATAAGAACAGGCGTTTAAATTTTGTCACTTGTTCCGGTATCACACGTAGGGTTAATGTAATCTATTGAAGTAGCGGTTTTTACGTTGGTTTGTGCCGTAGATTGCGAAAGTTTAATTCAGTGGTGCGAATATTCGCTTAATTTGACCAATTAACGTCATCTAGTGACCGCGTACGATTTACTATAGAAACTTAAATTAAGAGATGTGTTGCTTGTTCTATCCTCATATACTTGAATCTTAAAGATGTGGTTGAAAATAACAAAATCATCTTCTCGAGCCGTGATGACTATAATTGTTCTGCATACTGAAATTTCTTCAATTTTTAAATTAAGTACTCGTACTTTAGATGGAAATTGAGACCTACTTATTTGTACGATTTTTTTGTTTCTTTACAGCCTCCAATTATTGTGCTCAATGTGGTTGTCATAGAAGCAGAAGGACTAGAAGCAAAGGATGCAAATGGTAAGTTGAATTTCGCTTCATAGTACAGTTGGCTTGAGGAGATACATTTTCAAATTGTTGAGTGCATTTGTCTTTTTAAAGTCGAAGAGGATTTACTTTCACTTATTACCTCACATTATTGTACCTACAAATTTGTTCTGCCGCGTAAAAATGCATCTCGCATTATATACAACCGAGTGCAATTTTAATTAATTATAAAATTAATCTCTTCGCTGAATTCACGTTGAGGTATTGAGATTTAAAACAACAATTTTAATTTGAAATTATCATTCCGTATGATTGGAATTTTATTCATGCCGAAGTTATTATGCAGTTTTATTTTATCTTTTCATTTTACATCGATTGTGAGTAGAACTATTGGTCTTGTTTTATTCGTAACCCTTCAAATTGGTTTTTCTTTTTCTCTCTCATCATTTTTTACCCCTATGCATAATCGTGTTTTTCTCGTATACTTTTAATGGCGTTTCGAAATACGTAGCTATAATAAATTATTACCGCTCGATACGGCATGATTTGACCAAAGTAACTCGAAATTAACGAATTTCAATTTTCAAAACTCAAATCAACCGTTTGTCATTAAATATCCATTGTTTAATTTCCGAAAGGCTTAAAGCGGTAATAAATAAACCGACGTGTTGTGAAACGTATGTACTTATCGAGCTTTCATACTCTGTGTGTAAAATTAATCTAGCAAAATCCCACGTCGTTGAAATGTTTGTTACGATGGTTTAAACAATGTAAAGTCATCCTTCTTTTGTGTCAAATTATCGCGTATAATGTGGCATACGAGTATGATTTTTGCCTTCTCTGTGCTGCTTTGGAATATGTCGACGTTTCTTAATCGAGTTCTTTCGTATTGTGAATGAAAAATTTCAAATATTGTTTTGTGATTGAGTTAGAATACGAGTCATTAGTGACGAAAAAAGTAATGTAAGATCAAAACGATTGCTTAACGCAGTTCTAATGAACTAAATCAAACATTTTAAATTCTCTGAATTTTTGGGGCAACCATCGAAAAAAAATTGTGCACTGGGTACTTCATCCAAAGACGACTCACATTATTTTGACTCCACAAAAATTATCAACTTTTTCAGAAATTAAAAAAAAAAAATGAATAATGAAGAAATATTAATTTGTGATTTAAAAATGTGCAATATTATTTAAATATTTTCATTATATAAAATGTAGATTGCAGTGAATTCGCATTTTAATTTAGTACAATTCTAAATTTTTTCATCATTTTACTCATTTTTTTCATTTTTTTTTCCTTCAAATTAATCTAGAATTGTGCACCCTTGGATTTTTCTCAATTTTGCAAAGGCTGTAGCAGTACAATAAGTGGGGTGAAACTGGCCTTTGACTCCGATTTTGTTTTTTGTGCCATTTTTATTGTTCAGTACTACCGAATGATGATTTTTGAGCGAATAAGTCGTTTTCCATCCGCATTCAGGGAAGCAGTACTCTCCAAAAAAACCACTTAAAAAATTTTTTCGCTGCCTCTGGCTGTTTTTAAGTCGGCTGAATTGACATTTAGTGTGAAGGTGGAGGTACTTGGGAGTAATGACCTTGAAATTTTTCGATTTTTTTCAACTCCAATGACGATCTCAAAAGCCACTTTAAAAATTTCTAATCAATTTGGAGGAGAGTCTAAAATCTGAAGAAAAAAAATAAAAAAATATTTTTACATTTTACGATGTATTTTCTACAACTGGTAATTTTTTCAATTTTTTTCCAAGCTACGTGTGGCTGCTGATCCATGACCATAAAACCATTTTTTTTTACATTTTTTTAATACTGGGCGTGTATAATTTCCAGGATTTTTACGCCCAGTTTCGAGGGGTTATTCTAGATTTGGTTTGAAAGATTGATTTCTTTAATGTATTTAAGAATGTTTTCCATCTGCTTGATATTATCAGGAATTGTAGGGTTGAGGTCTGAAATGTTTAAGGATTGACGTTTTGTTTTGAGGGAGGGACAATAGAATAGAAGGTGTTGAGTGGAGATAATTTCAGAATTACAGAATTGACAGGTGGGTTTAGGAGCTTTAGTGTACAAATGGCTGTGGGTTAATTTGGCATGACCAATTCGGAGGCGGGTGATTATAATTTCTTCTGATCTATTTAGGTGACTAAGGTGCTTCCAAGGGAGGATTGATTTTTTGTGGGTAAATAGTTTGTGATTTGTTTTTGAGTTCCATAGGTTTTGTCAATTGGAGTTTTGGATGATTTTTAGAATGTTAATAACGTCATCATGGGTCACAGAGAAAATTTTAGAGGGGGTAACAACTGTTTTAGCTGATTCATCTACTGCCTGATTTTCTTCAATGCCTAAATGACTTGGGACAAACATAAATTTAATAATTTTGTCAGTAGTCTGAAGTTTATAAATGATTTGATGGATCTTATGAACAAGTTGATGTTCAGAAAATTTGTTTTGAATTGATAAAAGAGCAGAGAGTGAGTCTGACTGAATCAGGAATTTTTTGTTAGGGCTTTTTAAAAACATTTTTTTCCTACTTTTTTTGTTAGGTAGGTACTTTTACTACGAGTACTTACCTCTTTTTTGGAAAATGAGTAAAAAGTATGCTTTTTGGTGCTTATAAAATTTTTAATCTTCGGGAAATACTTGATGTAGCAGGAGGAGAAATTTATACCCTCGCTCGTCAAGGAGAGTTCATTTTCGAAAAAACCGTGGTTTTCTCGCTCCGGTTGCTACCCAATTTGTTTTAGGAAAAATGGCCGAGTCTCGTAATTTCTGATTTTATTTGTGCAAGAAAAATGTTTCTGCTGATGAGAATGGGTCAATAAACTAATGAAACATCTCACTGAAACTGCTGCAAAACTACCAACTTTTTGAAACCCCCCTTTGAATTGGCAGCATCCTGAATTATGAATAATTATTACCTACCTACATATCTAATTGTTGAATAGACCATGTATACGAGTACTTACGTTGTTCGCCGTGTAAATCCGCCTATACATTCGTGTTAATAAAATTGCATACCCAGTTTGCCGTAAATGCGATACTTTTGAGTGAAAGACTTTTATAACCTTTTATTTACTTTATAATCCGAATTTTTGAAGTAAAATTAAAATTTTAATGAGTGATAATTAATCACATCCGTTATAATAGATGAAAGTAAAAACTCATTCGGACATGATTTAATTTCCTTTTTCAAAATTTGATGCTAATTTGCATTCGTGACTCCAAATATTCCCAAGATATCTACGAATCTAGAGTTAAATCTGAGTAAACTGAAACTCAGTAAGTACAAATTCGTTCACTAAAATACACCAAATAACATCATTTGAAAAATTCAAAAGACTTTTAACCGAATATCGGGCAGTGTATTTAAATCGAGCTTTGATAATCCATAATTTACGTGTTATTGATCGCCTACACACGCATAAATATGATAAGGTTTTTGCACAGTACCTACAGCAGCGGAGGTTATACACAAAAACTAGCGGGAGTTTTATTGGAAGTCGTTCGTTACTTAGGGTACGTTAACGAGGTGAATTTCAAGCAATTTATATCGAATGATAGAGCAGTTACGCGTATAAACTGTTGCTGCTTTATATTTGTATCTCGTTAACTACGTATGTATGAACATTATTTGGACTATAGAGGCATTAGCGTGTTGAAATTTAATCAGAATAAAGGTTGACTTTGAAAGTTAAGCAGTGGATTATGTTTTTCAATTACCTGTTTAGCTTCTCGCACAACCGGATTAGGTAGAAATTAAAGTTGATCCTTTTTAATCAAAAAAGTTTACCAACAGACAGGTTTTTTCCGCTGTGGAGCTGGAGCCTTCGAAGATGAGTTTTTAATTTTTCGGTTGATAGCATAATGGCGCTTGATTCGAAATTTTATTAACTACTCGACATCGACGATTAATTATTTCCGTATTTCTTTATTATTTATATTGTGTAGGTATAAAAAAATAAACGCTCTCCCCCATTTAGTTGAGCGATGCTCAAAAGCGTGGTATTATGATCGGATTACGATATAGCTTGGACGTGGACGAGTTATTTGGCAACGTTGCCTGTTTTGTGTATAAAAGTTAACGCATCGCGAACGTTTAATTTGGTCTTTTATAGCGAAACAGTTGATATTTTTTATACGACGTGAACGAATGAAAGTGTTAATGCTGAAAAGAAGAAAGGAAGGGGGTGGTTTTAGTGTAAAATTAATTTGTCATTTCAAACTATGGTTAATTAAATTCTTATAAATGAGCATGAGGTAATATTTCACGTCACATGGCATAGCCAACCGTGTCCCTTGAAAGTATGCAGGGTGTTCCATTCAAGTTATAGAATATTTCTCTTGGCAATGAAGCAATCTAAACCGAACCAATTTATGAATGCTTGCTGACCCTCGCAATTGTAGGGGAAATGGTATTTCAAAGGGTCATTACTTTGACACGCTGTAACAAGTGAAATATTATGAGATCGTGAAATTTAATTCTTCTTTCATGTAGGTGGAGAGAAAATTTCCAAATTTGATTCTGCGCAAATTTTGACTATACATTCAAAATTGAAGTGGCTCCGCGTCATTTTTAAATGGCGATCTTTTCCAGCTTTTGAAATTCTCCTCCAATTCTGAGAGTCGACAAACCTTCATACATTGGTACAGTTTAGGGTGCCTCATTATCGAGAAAAATATCGGTGACCTTGAGCGGATATCCTGTATAATATTTGATACTTCTTTGGAATAATTTTTTTGCAAATTTCACCTGAAACTCGGTCAGATGTTATTCTTGTTCCGTATGAAGTAAGAAAATTTTTAATAGGTTACAGCGATCCGTACTGTTTGCTCGGTATCACGACGCATTGCGATAATTCCAATCAACAGTTGGCTCCGAATTCAAATATGCCTGGAACCGACGATAGCACAGTACTTTCTCCTGTCGCCGTCATGACTGGAATACTCGGTGACGTACGAATACATTAGTAACCTTGGTCCATTTTCTTGCCATCAAAATAACACCCTACGTATCCCCCTGTATCTTTTTCATAGAACGACAAACGTTTGTTGAGTTGTATCCATCGCACAGTCTATACATATAACCTTTATAACCTTTTAGATGAATCTGCATTTTTATAGAGGTTTGATAGTAATCCCAGCACCGGCTACATCCCGTTTTACTTGCACTTTTATACATTACCGTTAACGTTATTTACCAATATAGATGAATAGTGAACGTCGTCGTCGTCGTGGACCATAGGTTTCCTCAGTAATTTCAAAAGGGGAAAAACCTTTATACGAGAAAAAGTCTTTGTTGCGATAATTTAATTGCTAGACGATTAGACGGTATAAATGTGTATTGTTACTTTTAACATTGCTACGATGTACTACAGGTAAGAAAAAACACGCATTTTTTTCTCTTTTTTTTTTTTAAATTGTCCGGGACTAGGTTTGGGTACAATTGTCTGAAATTGCTTGTATTCTGAAATTCTTTCTCTTTCATCTTTTCGGGTTTATATAGCATTTTTAAGTGCCTGCTATCCGGCCTGTTAAACGTAGGATTTTGTCGTACATTCACCTGGAATGTTTTTCGAAATACTAAGAAAAGTTACAAGTTCGTGACCTCGCATAATTCGTTTCAAAGTACCTTTAATACCGAAAACTCTTTCATTCTTACCGGTACCTACCTAAAAACTAGATGAAAGTTTACACCGCCTTCAGCACACTAAAAAAGTATCCGTTTGATATGTCGAATGCTGGGTGCTACTTTTACTCATTTAAATTCCCAATAGAGTTTCCCTACTTCATACCATTAACGTAACTTGTTTCGTTGCTCACGTGCCGCACACATGGACCTTTTCGTCATCAAATTTTAAAACACCTCGAAATCAAACTCATTCATCTAGTTTTTACTACCTACTCGTATCTCGTGCTTCGTGGTATTTTTAGATTTCAGAAATAGATATTTACAGGTTTATATGTCTGTTCTTCGAATTTTGATTTCTAGTAGGTTAAACACACAATACTCTTAAGCTCTTTAGATCGTAAGATCTCTCAAACTGATCTATCTTTTGATAACTTTACTCACATATATGTATCTTACGTCTTTCGTGATATCTTGCTTGGTTCTATAAATCAGCTGAATTAAAAGCTTTCTATCACTTTTGAAAGACTTTCTAGGTACTGCAAAAGTCGTCTCCAAAACTATTGCATACTTGGTCTGACATTTCACTTTCAATATTTTGGAGTGATTTTTAAAAAAAATATAATTTACCTACAACTTAGAGAAAAGTGGTTCCTAAAATTTCATGGTTTCATCTGCTAATTTTATGGAAATAAACATCATCAATCATAAATAGAATAATTATGTAGATGAAAAAAATGGTTTTTCAAATCTAAATACTACTTACAATCATTGTTCTTGAGGTCTAATTATGATAAATATGTACACAAGTCAAAATTAAAGAAATGTCACTGTTTCAAAATTGTGCCAAGAGTAATTGGGCAGCTGCAACTTTTGACATTTTTTTAGTTTAGTTGCATTCAAACCATCGTTACGTTTGACAAAAGTGAAAGCAGAATTTTTTCTATTCAAAAAATGTATGCCCCGTTTATAATCACAAAACGCTGCATTTAAAAGAGTAGGTATGCAAAAATGCTTTACCAGCCAAAATTTTAGATGCTAAAATGCATTTTTCAATTTTTGGTGAATTTTTAAAAATCAAAGAGTATTCCCGGGTAAAATAGGTGAAATACTCCTGTCCTCGGATTTTTGAAATTTTGATCAAACATTGTTGGGAGTCTATCAAAAAAATATTGGAGCCAACAAAATTTTCCCCACCCCACCCACCTCCCTGGACCACAATGGCCATATTCGTGTTCAGCAAGTTCGATTCATATGATAACGATACCCATATTGTCAATCTTCTTTCGCCCAAAAATTGAGGAGGGGGTGCCTATGGCCCCAAAATTGGGGTTTTAAGATCGCTTTTTTTGGTGGTGCCGTGACACAAAAAACACATTTTTGAGTGTTGTCTGAGTTTTTGAAGATGACCCACCTGGAGAATAAATTTGAAAAAATGATTAATTATTTTTGAAAGAAGAAAAAAATGTTGTGTACGAGAATTAGGTTTGGCGATACCTACAGCAGTTTCAAATTTTCTTTTGTCAATAAGTATCTCTATCCTTGGGGGCCGAAAAATTTTGAAAAAATCCGCGTTGATTGGCTCAATCATGTTTCCTCCATAGGTATATTTTGGGTGAATTCAAAATTTTTTATTCAAAACTCGTTGAAGTATGATTTTTCCCCCCGAAAAAACATTTTTTGGCCAATTGTAGGCAAGGGGATGGGGTGGGGGGGATTTTTTTGACTCCAACATTTTTTTTAAAAGGCACCCAACAATGTTTCATCAAAATTTAAAAAATCCGAGAATATGGGCATTTCACCTATTTTACCTGAGAATACCCATTTGGTCCCAAAATGAGAAAAAAATTGAAATTTTATCAAATTGACGTAGGGAATTGAAATTTGGTATATGCAATATACATTCCATGTATTTTCGAGCCTCTAAATCGGTTGGAAACAGTTGAAACTGTTTTTAAGAAGTTTTGGAACCTTTGCATAGGTATTTCTAAAAGTTGAAATTTCCATAAAATTTTTCCAAATGAAGTTGTAAAGCTGAAATTCATTTTATATTACCCGAATTTTAACATGCTGAGTCGATTGAATGTGTTTTCAAGCTGTTTTAGAGCCTTCACAAGCGTTCCGAAGATTCCAGTTTTCGAAAAAAAATGCTCTAAAATCCGTCCAGTTGATGCATGTAAGTAACTCATTGGGCCAATCGGATCTGACAGAAACTGATTTCGTGAAAATGGTGTGTAATTAGTGAAGAAGGTCACTGTTTACAAGCACTAATTGAATTGGACGGATTTTGGTGTGTTTTTTCGAAAACTGAAATTTCCAGAACGTTGCTGGAGGCTCCAAAACTTTTTGAAATCATCTTTAATCTACTTACTCAACATGTTAAAATCATAGTATACAACAAATTTCAGTTTTCCAACTTCATTAGGTAGGTACAATATTATGCAGAGACTTCAAAAATCTACTGAAGGCTGTAGAATTTCTCAAAATGGTTCGGAACCTTTCCAATCAATTTGGGTGATTATTTGGTAAAATTTTTATTTTTTCAATTTTTTGGTTATATATTTTGATTTCTTAAAATTGAGGAAAAGTCGAAAAATGCAGTTCGGCGACTGGAATTTTGTCTGATGATGTATTTTTGCACGCTCCCTCGATTTTTAACCGACGGTGTAATTAAATAGATTTCCAGAGTTGTAATTGCTCAATAACACTATAGCCATTTAGTTTTTCGTTTTAATTTTATTTCTTTTTTTTTTTTGGTATGGCAACATATACCTTAATGAAGTTCCAGTAATGGTGTTTTCGGCAAGAAAGTCTCCCATGCATTTTTTTAAGTTAATTTTTGAAAATCTCGAATAAGAATTTCAAATTTTTGTCATCTTCCCTAATTACACAAATGTTGACTAATTGACTTGAAAAAAAAAGTTCATTTAAAGAGAATGATCTATTTATAAATCTAAGGGATGTAGATGGAGGGGGGTATTTTGTGAGATTCTTGCAATCCTTATGATTTCAAAATGTAGATACTCGTATTTCTTTTGAAAAAAGATGACGATTGCTTTCCAAAACTATTTTAAAATAAATTGAATAATGGACCAATTTATAGTGTCAATTTTCAACGAACGAAATTTTTTCAAAATTATTCTCAAGTTGTCGGAAAATTATCGTTTGTTTGCCCGTGAAACAGCACGAGTATGAGTATTGATACACTCGGCATACTAAACATCTTCTTTTAGGTATTGTTGCAACATCTAGAAAAGGTTTTCACCTCCATTTTGCATTTATATTTCAAGACAAAAATGAATTACCGTGTGTACAGGAACGATAGTCTATGGTTTATTTACAAAACGAGCTCGTGTGCGAAATATTTAGATGATATTCGCGTAAATGTATACGAACGAGCAGATATTTATAGTATATTCGTTATAACGTAATTTTCCATAAGCGTAGCGTGGGTTACAAAGTCGATAAATTTTTATAGTGTAGGTACGATACTCGAAGCGCGAGATGAAACGATGTCACATTACTTACCTACATATTAATTTCACCGGTTTATATTGGAAATAAGGAAGCAACGTTGGATCTTGGTTTATTAAATTTTGCCACTTAATTGTGGTTTTGATTAAGTTATCGGAGGAAAGAGGTTTTATTAAGAAATATATTTTGAAAGTTGAAGGAGAGTAATACTGAACTAATGATACCCTTTCATTTTGATGGTTAGAAGATGGATTAAGGTACGTGTCTGCTTGACGCTGTTTCTCTCTTTCTCTGTCTTTCTCTCAACACACTCTCTTTGTTTTTAATTTCTCTTTTTCTCTATCGTATACTGTATTTTAGCAAATTATTCTTATCTTGCGATTCGAATTTTTCTATTTTCTATCAATTTTCATTTTCAAAGAGTGTTTTTTTTTCTGTTTTTGGCGTGTAAATGATTAAAAAGCTCTTTGTATTCGTGCCTAAATAAGAATCGTATATTCGTCTTGTCGGTTTAATGTTTTTTTCTCTTCTTTTTTTTTATTGTATTCCTTTCTTTATTTACTTACTTTTTTATTGAATTAATCCTATAGCGAAGAATTTTTATTTATGATCCTGTAGAACGTGATTTTGGAAATTTTTTATTGCATGTTTTGGAATGTGTTTTGTCGTAGAGTGATCGTCTGTGAAAGTTTAACGATAAACGAAGCAATAATTAAAGGGGCCGAATTTATCATAACGTATTATTAGGGACGTATATTGGTAATATATTTAATGTGATTCGTTGGAGATTTTATTATTTTTTTTATCGTATTTGCGTGTTTTTTCTTATTCTTGTAGTAGTAGTGTGTGGTTATATTTTTTTAGTTCATTGGTAATATTTTGTAGACTAGTTCGATTAAACGTTAAAAATCTCATGTGTAATGTAATATGAGTCGTTTTGAAATTTTTGATTAATTTTAATTCAAAATTACATTTGATATTCGAAGAAGTTAATTTGGAACTCGCAGTTCGAATAAATTAAGCTGCAAAATAAAAGTGCGAAATTTTTTTCAAGAACAACTCGAAATCATTTATGATCAAGTTTTAAAAAATTTCCAATAACACGTTGAGCTGGAAATATCGAATAAAAATTTTCAAAACACTTTCTTGTCGAGTAAAATCAAAAATGGTAAAAATGCGCAATATTTTATCTACGATTCTTTATACCTTTGGTTTAATAACACAACGACCCAAACAAGGTACAAAACTTCCGAATGTGAAGTAGAGTTATTCAGTCACATAATATGCGAGTCTTTCAAGTTTACAGATTGATGACGTTGGCATTTGAGCTACTTTATCAATTTCAAAAAGTTATACAAAATTATTCACCCACCTAGCTGGATGTCAACATTCTACCTTAGGTACCTACTTGATTCAATCTTAAAGTTGTTATGAAACTTGGGTAATTTTTCCAGCCCTGCCTTGTCTCTTTCAATTTTGATTTAGAACAAGATACGAACAAAGCCTGTTTTGTTTATAGTTTCTTGAATTCTCTGAAATTAGTTAACTTGGCGTTTATTGGTGTTTTATTTTGCGCGCGAAATTCAAAAGGAATAAAGAGGTACCTATATTTTATTTATTTTCGTTTTTTTTTCTTCAAAAATTGTTATTCTTTGTACACTTTGAACTTGAATAAAACTTTGAAAAACGTTTCAACCAACGTTTGGTACAGAATTATCCCAACTTTTCCTTATTTAGATTTGTTATTTTTATTGCGACGTCATTCGGATGAAAGGTCTTGTTAGAAGTGCGAATGAAATACTCGCGATAGATTGTAAATTTGTTACAAATCGACATTTAATCGCTAGACAGCCTCGTCGTGTTTAGAATTTTTATGATTTAATGTTTACTGCGCTAGTTTTTAAAGCTAGCTATTTTTCTTAATTAAATGTTCAACTCTCTCACCTATTGGCATAATGTTTGTTACCTTTGAATTATGTATTAAACGGAATTGAATAAGGGCACCGTTGATGTAATTGCTACATAACTGAAATCTATTAAACGGAAAATTAATGATTTGGCGGAATTTATTGGCATCGTTAGTATGTACCCAAAGCCTATTAAATTCCTCGTTATAGTCGTAAATGGCTATTAATTCGATTACTTTTGAAAATTCACTTATCAGTTGACACATTAAAATTTCTCAATGACTTGATGTGCCTTGTTACTGGTGGATGGGATTTTTATGTGCTTTAAAAAAAATGTTGCGTCGAATTTTGTAGCTGTAGGTGTTGGGTACTTTGTACTGAACTGATGAGTTAATTTTGTAAAAAAAATTGGTCGATCAATTTCTGAATGTGAGTTTTCCAAAAAATGTGTATGCATATTTTAAAATTTGAAATAGTACTCTTTAGCCCCCTCCCTCCACTGAAATAATTACAGATGGACTGAGCTTGAAAATATACCTGATACAAGTTACTCGAATTTATGTTGGAAACATTCGTGAGAGCTTCATAGCCCCAACCTTTAATACATTCGACTTCGAACATAAGCAATAATTTATTCGTCGAGTTACCTATCGTAAGAAAATCGTAGGCTATGACAGATTTTTTTTCCATTCTACTATTTACGAATCGTCGTCGTTGAAAAATTAATGACTGTGAAAATAAACATACACAGGTTCACTTTCATTATGGATGAGGAACATGTGAAAATTGTATTTTTCATCCCGGTTTGTTCGCAAAAATCGAACTGCGAGAGTATTTTTTTTTTTCTTTATCAGATTTCGTCGCTAAAACGAATTTTCTCCGAGTACGTACTTTTCAATGAGAGTATTCTTTTGGTGTTGATTTATGACATAGATTTTGGTTGAAATTGTGTAAATGTATTTAGATATTTATTCGTCTTGTGAGTTTCTGTCTGTGTTTTTTTTTCTTCGGTTACAACAAACGTGTCTTTAGAATTCGTTTCATTTACAGGTTTCAGCGATCCTTATTGTATGCTTGGTATACAACCAGGAAATGTCATTCCACCGCCTCCCGTTTCACCAGGTGTTGCTCCACCTTTATCGAGTCGCGGTACGAATTCAAGAGCGTTATCTGAAGGTGGCGTTGAATGCTCGGATGGCAAACACGATCATCATGAAAAATTGAGAAAACATCACAGGTTATTATTACCATTTACATACACTACATACATATATAGTACATATAGGTATGTAGATAGTTTTCTGTGCACACTTTTGGGTCGGACATACCGATATATCGGTCGAAACTTGTACATATAACGAAACCCTCGTCTAATCGAGTAAAAAGACGGACCCGAAAGGGTTTTGTTTGAGAGCAACCTACCAAGGTATTAAAATAACTTTGTCGCTTATTACAAATTCCTGTTGGACTTGATTTTAAACTGAATTTATATGGATTTTGTTTACGGTTTATGTTGTAAAGTAAACTGCTCTAAATATGCGCATAATTTTCCATAAGTAGATAGCTCTTCAGATGGATGTGATGTTTTGCTTTATTGTACTAAACGCTAATACATTACTTCGTTGATTATCGCGTTTAGACTGTTCGGAAAATTTTTACTTCTTATCTACGATTGAGTGCGATTTTCACTACCTACCTATTGTAAAACACTCACTTTCACCCTGAAAATGATGAAAACGAGATTTTTCCGACAGTTTATTTACTTAATTATGAATCCAACTATAGATCTTGGAAATTTGATCGATAAGTACCTATGATTAATTAAATTGTAGTGTCATTTTTGAAAATGTTCTCAAAATTTTGTGGAATTTCGCTGAGTTTTCACCAGTGTAAGTATGGTAATTTTCAAGTACTGATATGTCAGTTTAGAAATTGTTACGATACCATCTGCAAATATGACAAATTTTCATAACCCCAAAATTTTATCAACAAATTTTATGGCGTTTTTTGGAAGATTAAAATTTTAAACAAGTAGCTGGAAGCTTCAAAATAACTTGAAACCACCATGTAGTCGACTTTATATCGTATTGAAATTAGTTTTCGGAGTAAATTTCAGCTTTCCAACTCCATTTGATAAAATTTTGTGAAAATTTCAAGTTTCAGAAATCTGTTGGAGACTCCAATAATTTTCAAAAAGTCGCTGGAGGCTCTAAAATGACTTGGACTCCTGAAATCGTCTTCAGAGGGTGTTAAAATTGGAGTGCAGAGTTAATTTCGGCTTTCCATATCCACTTGATAAAATTTTTGGGGAATTTCAAGTTTCAAAAATCTATTGAAGGCTCCAGTAATTTTCAAAAAGTCGCTAGAGGCTCCAAAAAGACTTGAAATCCACCTGCAGTCGACTTCGTAGCGTATTGAAATTAGTTTTCAGAATAAATTTCGGCTATCCAACTCCATTTGATGAAATTTTGTGGAAATTTTGAGTTTCAAAAATCTTCTGGACGCCCCATGAACTGTTCAAAACTGTTTGAAGCAGTTTCCAATCGATTTGGCAGGTTGAAAATAGGGTATATCCCAAATTTCATATTTCTAGGTCACATTGGTAAGATTTTGATTTTTTCCCTCATTTTTAGCCTAAATTTGATTTTCAAAAATTCACCAAAAATCGAAAAAGGCACTTTAGCACTTGTAATTTTGACAATTGATAAACTAGTACCTGTTCTTTCGATCTACCTTTGTACGGTTTAAAAAATGTCGTGCAAGTCCTTTGTTGCCACGCAAAATTTGCGATTTCGACTGACCTGTCAATCAACATGACCGCCATTTTGTAAGTAGGACCACTTTTTTACGTCAAGGGCTAGAAATGTTCCTTAAAGACTCCCCCTTTAAGAAACAAGTTGTCCCAGAGGATCGCCGGGGAGAAGGGGGTACGGTAGATCCTTATGAGACCCTCCGACTTGTATGTACTTACTTACTTACTTACTTACTTACTTACTTACGATATTAATCAATTTTTGATGCACTATTGCTAGATTTTTCTCCAATTTTGAGATACATATTTCATCCCTTTTGTCATTTCGAAATATTTTTACATCATTTTATCAAGTTTTAATGATGTAAACAATTTTACCAGGAGTCTCTCAATTTTTGAAAACTTCGAAATCTTTTAGGCAATTTTCAGCGATTTTTTTAGATAATTTTGATTTGTTGGATAGGTACCATATTTTTAAATTAATTTGCCAAACTTTCATTTCATTTTGCTAATATTTGTTCAAATTTTGATTAATGTTCAAAATTCACTAAATTTTTGTACGATTTCTCTCAAATTTTGAGACGTTCTATCAACTTTTACCGAAAGTTGCTTATTCCTGGCGCAGAACCCGCCTAACTTTAAAAATCCGTGTAAAATTACTTCCATTATAACTTACAATCAAACATATTTCGATTAAATTCAATAAACTGATAATACAAAAAAATTGGGCTTTTGCCATGAAAACGATAATCTTCTATCATGAAAAATTATAACATCAAAACTAACCATTCTGATGATACGATACGAGCTAACAACTTCACTCTTCGAACGACATTATAATACTGAGTAACATTCGGATTGCAAAAATCTCACTGGTCGAAGTATGTTGGAAAATACCTTGACTTTTTGGTGAATCTGTCACCAAGCACTAAGCAGTCACCAAACCACAGAAAATTCATAGTTGACTGTCTGGTGACTTCTTGATGACAGATTCACCAAGCAGCGAGCAACCACCTGTAATTGATCTCTTCTACTTCTTGTTGGTGAATCTTTCACCAGAGAGTAGCTACTGCTACATAGGTTTTCGTCATTGTTATGGCAAAATGTTAGTGATTAAGTTAGGGACTATCATCAGTTCATCACATAGTTTTATACTGACCTGAACCACTTGAATTTTGATAATCTTCGTTCACGATCCTTACACCATTTCGGGTCTTGAAGGGTTTAAATTAAAGATGATATCTGTGCCATTCGCCTTGTTACATAACTTCCTCGTAACTATACTATAAACATAATTTTATCTTATTTAGAGAAATTATGAAAGAATGAAGCGTGTAAAATTGCAACATTTAATAAAATTATGTAAATTTAAACCACGCAACGTTGCTCCCAATGGTGTTACTCTTTGGTGTATAGAATTTCATAAATATTCGTAATTACGTAATCATTTTATAAATAACGCATTGAACCGATCCGGCTTGTTATTTGTCGAGCCGTTTCACGGTACGCTTTAGACGGATATTACCCAGGCCAACATTCTCGGAAAGGTTTTCGTACACGTCCGGAAGGGCTAAATTGCAAGCTCGAAGTTCCGGGGCTATTTTCAGCAAAAAGGTCACTCGATGGTGCCGTGCTTAGGTTAACGACTTGACATTTTATTAGGTGTCTTAATGAAATTCAAAAATATCACAACTTTCGGTGTCATTTACCAATTCTAAATTTAGTATCGTGATTTGATTCGGATATAATGGTTACGGGACGGCTGCAATAGTGAGATATTTTCGTTCGTTTTTGACTAGTTTTCAAGAACCCTATTATATAAAGGAAACCGAGAAAAACGAGGAAAAGCTGTTACGCTCATTTCGTCAATTCTCATAGCTTATCTTGGTGATAGATACCGGCCTAGTGAGTATTGCGTGTTGCCTGTTGGCGCGTGTTTTCAGTGCAAAAAGCGAACGTTTTGAAACGAAATCACTTTCGTCGAAGGCGACAACACAATAAGAGTCGATTTTCGAGTACTCGTATTGAAAAAGCCATCTTTTAATCGAAAAATTGCCTGATATATTTTACCATTGCGGAAGAGTTTGGAGAAGTGTGGAGAAAGATTTCTTGCACAGGTTGCCTCGAAGTTATAATCAACGTTTTTTTTTAGTATGGGGATGATTTTTGATAGCGGAATTCTCTTACAACCTGAAGCAAAATGTACTTAGATTTACTTGTAGGTACATATAAGTTGACATGACTTATTTTACTTGCGTGAGCCTCCTGTTGCGGAAGAAGTTTCCTTCGTCACGTGTAATTCCTTAATAATGTTAATATTGAGTAGAATATCAGCACATTTAAGCCAACTTTAGAAAGTTTACAGTTGCGAAAAAATTCTGCCTATTGGCAGACAAAACATACATGGAGGTCCATTCGGGGAGTCACAAAAATTCTTTCCTTAACAAAGTAAAATTTTTCAACTTTTATTTGAAGTATTTCAAAACAAAAAGCCACATTTTGAAGAAAAACTAACCACACCTTAAGGTACTGGTGGCAAATTTTATGCTGTGCAATTTTCGTTCCATTTTTTTCCCCATAGAATTCTTATGGGTTTCTAGAAGAAGATTTCTTAAAATAAAACAGTCATCGAAAAAAAAATTAAAATAAAATGATCGATTCAACTTGAATTTTTCAAATTTTACCCAGAAAATATCAAAAACAAAGCCTCCTAGAAAATACATAAGAAACACATAGGAACGATTGATAGAAAATTTTACTACCTACAATTAATTTACGAGTATCTCTCTTTTTCATGGTTTTCATAAAACTCTTGGTTTTTTCTAAAAATCACTTTCAAACTTTTTTTTTGTTATGGTACAAGTTATTACTTACATTGTAAGGTACAAGAAGCATTTTTTTTTTCGATAAATGAAGGGCCCTGCGAAGAAAACAAAGAGAAACAAAAATATACAAACATAAAATTTCCTGTCAACAAGACCGATTAATTTTTTTTTGAGAGGCTTCATTTTTGAAATATCTACAATAATATTTTTGAATGATTTTTTGTCACTTTTCAAAAAATTAAAATGTGGTTTTTCCAATTTCTTGGTATCTTTGTCTTTTTTGCAAATTGATAAAATCTCATCCTCTCCACCCATTTTTAAATCAATCTAAAGCCTTAAAGAATTCAATAATCTGAGGAGTGGTTCTTAGAAGAGTACCTCAAATTTTGACGTTTATATTTACAAACTTTCTCCCCTGTTATCCACCCCACTAAAATATTCTGCGTCCTTGGAGAATAAAAAAAACAAACAAAAAAACAAAGTAGAAACTAAAAAAGGTCAAATGAGTAGCAGAATAGAAGGGAGACCTATGATAAAAAAAAATTTTTAAAAACATGAGTAGATAATTTTATTTGTGCGGATGGATTTATTGACAATAAGTAAGTAGGTAAAGATAAAATCTATTGCAGGGAAAGTATCCAAACAGAAAAATTTTTGGATTAAAAAAATCTAAAAAGCATCCAAATCTTAAGAATATCCCACAAGGCAAAATATCAAGGCCTAAATCACTTCTTCTCGACTCTTATTTTTAGAAAATTTTCGAAAATTGGAATCTTGATCTGATTTCTGGATTTTTAAGTCCCATAATGAGGATTAGTTAGGTATGATCAAATAAGTACCTACTTTCTTTCATAGTCTCTACTCTGTTTGATCAATTTAGGCGTAAATTTCCTGAATTACTTTGAAAACTACACAGTTTAAAGATCAACTGAACACAACGAAGCAGCTTGCTACCAATCTGTTTGTGATGTCAAACATAGCATAAAAACCAGATTTCAGATGCCTATAGGGTATCTTAAGTTAATTTAAATTTTGAATTTTTGAAATGGGAAATTATATCTTTGAATTTTCAAAAAACCCTCCAAAAATAAAAATAAAAATGTTCCCAGGCTTTTAAAGTTTAACTTTAACCTGATGGGATATTTTTAGACGCTTATTCTTCAATTTTTCTCTGCCAAGCTTAAAGGGACGATAAAGGATCACTTTACCCCATATACTCAATGATTTAAAATTCTAAATAATTTAATGATCTTCTCCATTGCTTCAGTTTTAGAAAAACTCGCTAATCCTGCGCACACACTGATGAATACAACATTTTATAGATACTTACTAACTGTGGTCATGTTTATTTACCAAATGTAGGTCATTGGATCTATCTTTCAACAGATCATTGTTGTTTTAATAAGGGAAATTGATACGAACAAGAGAAAATTATACGTAGGTTGTTCAAAAAGATAAGTAATGTATGGGTTATTCGTGAAACGTGATAAATAAGAACCAAATATCTTTTGAACCAATCTATACATATCTACCTTTGTGAGATAAAAGCATATCTAATGAGGAAAATTTAATTCAAGGTCGTAATTTTCTCTAAATATCAAACTAATTATTTCGAAATCGCCATCGTGGGTGTATAGTATAGGTACCTACCTAACCAAAACAAGGCATATCTAATTACCTTTAGAGATTATGTAAAATCATCTTTTCATTGTATAACATCGATATTTTGCACAAATATTTTCATCAAATGCTGTTTTTATTTCAGTTTTCGCTTAAGTTTCAAACGTAAAGATAGAAGAGAGCACAGAGACAGTATTTCGTCAGCAGTACCAGCGAAATTCATTCGAGCTACATCAGTCCGACCTCAGACTTTAAATCCGAGATGGAATGAAAAATTTCGTTTGTAAGTAGCACAATTTCTTTTCTAAAAAAAATACTCAGTTAGTTAATATAGTACTATTTACACGTACCTACCTACCTGAACACTACCACTTCATCCCATTTTATTTTAATGGTATATTTTTTTGTTACGTTTATAATAGATACGCTCTTTTAAATCGACATTAATATTGCCCCCTTCAACTGATAATTTATTATGATTTATTTAGTTATAAACTGAAAAACTCCATTGTTATCAAACTGATTAATTATAACAGCTTAAAAACTACCGTGTTTCGCGAATTCGTATAAATTAATCAAGTTACACAAAATTCCAAATAATCTAAATCCCAAACTTATATTTTGCCAACTTTTCTATCCCGTATTAATACACAGTGTTTAAAACAATGAGCATACGCGAATTATTTATCGATCTACTTGACTGGAGCAAATAATATTCAATAAACTAGTTATTTATTCGTAGTCAAATTTCTGTTCAGGGGGCTAAAATTTCATAAAGAATTTCGTGACGTTACACTTGATGATTCGAAAAATTAATTTTTTAAACCACGTTCACGTTCCTACCTCATTACATGTTTAAAGAGGTAAAACATATATAGGTAAGTAGGTAAAAAAATCTGGTCACACAATCTCATTACAGTAAATACCTATTGCAGGATACCTACCTACACGTTTGTTATAAAAACCTGTAGGTATATTTACAAAAAAAAAAAAAAAAAAACCAGGGTACAAATTTATTCTGTAATGTTTAAATGCCACATTATAATACTCTGGTTGTTTATAAAGGACATTTATGTCGATAATAAAGTCGAAATGAGCGTCGGTAACATGCAAAATTAAATTTAACGCAATGGATGCGAAAGAAACCAGGTTTGAAAAAAAATGGGTAATTTTCAAGTCACAAATGATGAAGGTAATTCGTTACCTAGCATGTTTTAATGCCTGAACACGCGTTTCCAATTTTTACCAGTCAAAAAAGAAGCACATTTTTTATTTCATTTTGGTATTTTTTTTTCTTCCAGTACTTTATGTACGATGTTGCGAGTAGGAAGTTGTACAGTTTACACAATTCGTATCTTGTTCTACCTTGACAGCTTCCAGAGTGTATTGTCGCTGTATAATCTCCATGAGTTGTACGACAATTTTTGTCAAATTTATTATTAATTTTGCAACACTTGCGTGGAAATTATTTCGGTGACGCGTGTTTTGTGCGCACATTGTTTCACGACGACGTTTCAAATTACTATACTACGTAGTTGAAGGTACACATACGCCAAATACATTCGAGAATTTAAATCTTAAAAAAATTCCAATTTAGCGAGTACATTGTATACTTATATAAACGAGGTCATGTCGAATTCAAAGGCGAGTTTCTCATTAGATGAAGTAAAAATAAGGTTATGCTCATAAATACATCACGAAGCAACAAACGTTTTCTCAATGGAATAGAAATCTAATTTGTGTTAATATTTCCAACTACCAATAGAAACGTTTTTAGAAAATTGTACGGACTTTAGCAACCGATGAAAAAAAATAAATTGTTGATGCACGTGTGTTAGGTGATGCTGAAAAAAATCCTCGTCTTCGGCATGATCGAAATTTCGATAGATGAAAAAAAATATACTGCCTAATTAATGTACTAAATAAATTGGGGTATCGAAAATTAAAACTTTCCAAAGTGAAAAGTAGGTACAGAGAATGATTTGATTCGTTCCTTTGGGTACTCAACGAGATGCTACGGATTGTTGAAAAATACCTATTATGTGGGTCTGGCCGGCAAAAAATCGATTCGGAATTCTCCTCAAGTATTATTAATACCCGTCAAGTTGTCATTTTTATAATTTATTTTGAAATACTGTCCGTATAAATACTATTTTTAGGCCGATGCCTGGCTTCGTCTCTCTGTACTTTCATTTCTGTAATTTTATGGAAATCTAAAAGAAACGTCAATTACAGAAGATTAACGAGGTATCGAATACGGCCCAAAGATATATCGTCATTAGCAACTGAGCTCAAATAATCCAAATGTGTTTTGCAATTCTATTAAAACCAATGAGAAAAACTAAGTAATGGTAAAAGGAATTTGCATTTTGAACAAATTACAAAATGCTGTATTTCATAACCTTCAAATTTGACAATGTAAGAAAAATTGCCCTAGAATCTGAGTGATTTTTCATTAAAGCTTTTATGATTTTGAAAAAAAATACCAATTTATTTGAAAATCATGCCGGAGAATTTCAGAGCGCTTCTTTTAAACTTTTATTGCGAATTTAATATTTTGTGGAGATGGCAACACTGTTCGAGACACTTTCATACAAGATTCCATTACTCACATAGGTAGTATACTTTGAGTTGAAAGTATCTCATGAAGAATTTACGGCTTCCAAGTCACACAGGGGAACTCCTGTGAGTTCCCAAAATGAAGATCATGTTTGAAAAATCAATTTTTTTCGCAATTTCACCCCGTATAGTTTTGTGTGGAAAATGGAGCCCCCGTCTCTTAAAAAGATGCGTTTGGAGTTTCTTCTCTAGGCTTACACTGAACTAATGCAGCAAGAAACAGATTCGCTGGCACTTTCAGAGGGACAAGCAAACATCGAAAAGTTTCAAATCATGAAAATCAAAAATTTTCTGGCTCAAAAAAATTTAGAAAATTGTGTTTTTTTTCTATCTCACTATCAAAAATGCGATCCATTGTTTCCAGATTAGTATTTAGCAAAATCAATTGCCTCGGTTCGGATTTATTCAGTTTCTTCAATTTTGATTGACGATTTCAAAAATTTAAAAAAATTCTAGCAAATTTTTTGTTAAAATATCAAACTTTTAAAGATGACTCATCGTATTTTCTAGACACGATCCGTCAATTTTGCCTCCATCTCCTTGAGTATTTCAAAAAGATTGGAAACATTATGAAAATATATGGTCTGATACGTTGATTCCTCGCAATTCAATCTTGTTATGTTTGGATTTATTATGTATTTTTTGGCTTCAACCCCTCAGTGAGGAATTTGGGGAACATCGAAGGGTCCAATCAAAATATAAATGGATGTTCGAACAATTTCAAATTTGATAGGTAATTGGAACCGATATGTTATTCACGCCATATTTTTGTGTCTTTAGGAATTCTACGTATAAGTTGGAAAAAGAAGTCTATTAAGTTACCAACTTTATTTTTATTTTTTGGCCAGGAAAATTGTAGAAATGTCTGAAGGTGATTCAATTATGTGTACTTGAAGATGTTATTTCTTTCACATTTATCAAAGGCTGAATTTTTATATCGAGGTACAAAATTCGAATAAGTTGTCTTTCAAATGGAAAATTTCATTTACAATTCACTTTTCACTTTGATCGAGCCTCAACGCAAAATATTAGAGAAGAATTTGTAGTATTCTTTTTTTTTTTAATTTTGATCAGACCAAACTAAATTTTTTAAAAATTTTCTCATGAATATTCGAATTTTTTTGTACCTTATTGAAAAACAAAAACTAAAAAAGAAGAAAATTTAACCTCGTTTGAATAGGTACATGCCAATCATTCCACTGGCAAATTTTCTCGTTTTAATGATGGTAGGTTATTATGATTTGTAAACATTTTTTTGGTTAGCTTCAAAAAGGGGAGGGATATAGAATCCAATACCCCATATAGATAAATACAAGAAAATACAAAAAAACAAATTATGAATTATGATTCAAAACAGTAACTTCGTCCCTGAAATTGTGTGGATTTTTTCATCACTTTTCCCTCCAACCTTTCGTTAGTCACCTCCCAGCATTCTAAAGCAAAGTTACCCAGTTACGTATGAGGTAAAAGAATGTGTATTTTCGCAGACTTTATTGACAAACCTATCACCAACACGAAGTTTCCAAAGTATATTACCTTTAAGTACATATAATTAGATACACCTCATGTATATCAACGTATATGACCTATACCTATATACCTGTTTTCCGTAAACGCACGTGGACGATGTTGAATTTTTTCGTATTTGATTAATGAACGAAAGCTAACTAATGATAGTTTGACATCGACGAAGCCAACTTGACGCTGTCAAGGCGTTATATAGTTTGTTTTCCAAATAACAATAAAGGAAAGCAAACGCGACTCGAATGTGTTGTCAGTACACATCCGTCAAATGACAATGCTAACGAAAGCCAACCCAAAGGCCGAGGGAGAGAAAGTGAGATATTGCTCATAGAAGGAGAGCAAGGATTGAAAATAGGCGAATATATTCAACTTATATAATATAACTATCGCCCCGTGTTTTCCATTCGACCTAATATGAGTTATTGGAAAATTATATTCAAAACTGTAGAATTGATATTTTGTGTGCGTTTAAACGAAACAAATATTTGGGCCGAAAATCCAGGGTTATTTCCGGTTTTTGTTCATTTTTTGCGAGTGTTATATAAGTGTAGGCCTATGGGTTTACATGGCCACGGGTGCAGAAAACAGACACAGGAGCGCGGAACATTAATTCGTTGAAAATTGATCTCGTGTAAAAGGTAGTAGAATATTGGTATAGCGAGATCTCTCTTTGTAATATTTCCAAATACGTGTTCGTCGTTCGTAATATATTTTGTCGATGGGAAAAAAAATTAATTCCTCAAACAGGATACATGACAGCGTAAAGAAGAAAACCCCCTCAAGCAAATATCACTCTGTTGAATCGGTATTATTTTCACTTTAACGGAAATCAAAGAGAATCCTATTTTTAAAAACCGATAAAACCTTGTCACCGTGTAAGAAGTGTGTTTCGCGATATAAATGAATTGCGCTTACTATGGTAGGTAGGTATCTCTATACATAAGATCTACTACACGTATAGTAGGTACCTACTACCTACTTGCAAAAGAAAATACCTTATTGTATTTTATGCTGCTAACTTGATGAAAATATGAAAGGAAAAATTTCATCAGTGGTTTACTCGTAGAAATCAATTTCCTTGTTTTTTTTTTTTGGAAAACAAAGCAGCAGTGCTAATGTAATATCATTGAACAAAGGTCAAGTTTCATACCTTGGTGTCGGTAAAACTGAAAAAAAGTTAGTAGGATCTTTTAATGAGAAAATACATACATATGTGTGATGATAATAATCTAATCTCAGTTGAGAATACTGAAAAAATTACAATTTCCATGCATATAAAGTAGATTTGTGGCATTATATGGTACTGACATTAACGAAGTTCTCTCATTTACCTACCTAATGATAAAATTACACGTGTCTTTTTTTTTTTTTTTACAAAACTCGATGAACTGTTTCGTCATTACATGTCTTGCTCATTGCATGCCAAGGATAAAAATAATTTTTTTTTGATCTCGACTTGAAAGTTTTCGGTCATTTAAAAATTTTTCACGATTTTCTAGAAATCATAATCAAAAAAAATTTATATTCTAAAAAATTTTCTGTACAACCTAATAAACAAATTATGGTAAAAAGGTATAAATGAACAGTTTGGCGGAGAAAAAAAATTATCTGATGGAGACGGTAATAAAAAAAATCAAGAAAATTTTTAGTGAACTTTCGTGCAAATAGATAGGTAGGGTTATGTAGGTATACCTTTTTCAACGATAAAATTCCATAAACTAACAAAATGTGTTCAGTTTATTAATCACAAATTGGTACCTACATTTTTAGCCCGAAAAAATATTTCTTCATAATGTTTCGCTTCGAGTAGTCCACAGTTCTGAAAAGCTTTTCGGTCTTATCTACGGATGGGAATCAGATTATTACTATTGTGTTCTATATTTCAATATTTACCCAAACTAATCGTCATTTCGGTGTGGTTGATTTGTGCGTCGAACTTTAAGATAATACACTTTGTAAAATACATAAAGATTTTTTCGCTCGCAAACAACGATAAGGAGTTAGCAAACAAGGCAATCGATTGGTTTAACTTTTTATAACTTTCTGTCATATCTGATCAAACATGAATCCAAGTTGATCGTAAAGTGTATCACAAAAAGGCTACGTATAAAATATACGACTATACTTACGTATACTTGAGGGTAAAGTGGCGTTGGTTCTTTTGTCCATTACTCGAAACCGATGTCTTAAAGAAATCCGCCAACTGGAATAAACAAATTGAATCCGTTAAAAAATGCTCTAGTATCATCAATTTTTTCATGATAAATGTTCATCGTGCCATAATAGGAATTTTGCTTTTCTGTTCTCGACTTGTGTCTTTGTGATTGAAACTGCGGTTGAAAAAAAACGATTCAATATTTTTAAAATACTAATTTATTTTAATTTTGTTTTGAACGTGATTTTTTTGTTTTCGAAAGTTGAACTTCAATAGAGTTTTGATCAGACTCATGCGTGCTCCAAATTCATATCTTTCTTTCTGTACTATTTTAAGAATTTCTCAATAAAACTCATACTTACTTACTTATACTGAAAATAATTTCAAAATTTGAAGATCCCTCCAAAATTAGGAAGAAATCAATATCAAAAAACCTTTACACTAATTTCCAAAAATTCATTCGTATTTTTTTGCCAATAGGTAAAAATGATTCTTGGTGAAAAAACAACAATTTTTCATTTTCATCTCATTAGTCATTAGGTATTAAAAATTAAAAAAATTGTTCCTAAATTCTAACTTAGGTAGGTATGTCTCCATTAAAAATATGAATTACATTGAAAATCTTAATTTTTTTATGCGAAAAGTTGACCTCTGCAAGTTGAACTCCCTCAAAATATGCTATTTTTAAGACCATATTTTTCTATTTTTTTCAGCTAAATTTTTCATAAGAATGATATGTTTAAATTTGGAAGTGAAAAAATACATCTTTGAAATTTAGCTAAATTATCACGTCAAGAGTGGAAGTTATACACATTAAATCCAAATTTAGTGATGACAAAATTGACCAAAAGAGATAGTCTCCAACAGGGAAAGAAATTCTACCCGACTGAAAAAAAAAACAAAAGAACGCTCAAAAGTTCACCATCAGCCCAAATTTCAACTGTTGAGTTTAATTTCTTGATCTTAGGCGAATTTTTGGAAATTCGTTGGCCCATTTTTCTACGAAAAAATTGAAATTTGATGAAATTGAGATAAAAAGCTCAGGTTGGATACAAAATCAGGTTTCAACAGTCTTCTTCAATTTCATCAGTTTAGAGTTTTTCATGGGCCTTTGAATTTTCAAAAATTTACTTAAAATTGAAAAATGAAATTCAGAGCCAGAAAGGGCTGGTAGTGAGCTTTTGGATGTTCTTTTAATTTCCTTCCGCTGGTCCAAAAGTTTTTCTGCCGCATGGAATATATTCCCTGTTGAAGATGGTCTCTTTTGGTCATTTTTTTCTCATCCCTTATTAGGATTTTAACTACATGGAAGCATGATGGTCATTTCTAATAAGTATTTCAAAAATGAATTTAAAAGTCAAATAACATTTTGAAAAATGAATAAGTTATATATAGAGACATTTGTCCTTGGAATCTTCACTAAACACCAATAAATGTTGAACATTCACTCTAAAAAAGTGAAAATCTCATCTTTTGAGAGACTCTTTTGTAGTGAAGGGGGGGGGGGGTGATGTAGGATTATGGTAATGCAAATACCAAAAAGCGAGGAGTAAAATAGAAATTTGAAAAGAAAACGACCCCCGATTCAGAAAATCATGCCGGCAAAAATGTTTGAAAATACATTAAAATATGATTTAAAAATATCTCAAGTCGTCTAAAAATACTATCCATTTTTTACTAGAGCATGGAGATCGATTCAGGGATTAGCTCTCAAAAAATTCAATTGTTCGATCAAAAAATTGAAAGCTCTGCAAAGGTTTTAAATTTCTAAAAATATCCCAATTTCAAAATTTGTGAAAGAAATGTGTATTTTTTGAAGATTAATGGTGTAAAATAGGTACCTATGTATATTAAAAAGTATGAAATTGCGGCTTCAACATATTGTAACATGTGAGTTTGTGGGAATTATTTGTTTTGGGTGTATTTCTTTTTCCTTTGCATTTTGAGGCCCATTTTCCTTCAATTCTCATTCTTCAAGCCGTTATGGGATTTTTTTTAAAAAGTTTCGTCCTCGAAAATTCCTACACTTTTTTCCATTAATTTTTGATGTGACCTCAAAATGGGATGTTGAGAGAAATTGTCATAAAATGAAGATTCTCAGATTTGTATTCAGCTGCATAATATGTATAATCCCAAGTTTTGATATTTTGCATAATTTTATGAAAGATTTAGACCCACCAGCACCAACAATAATACTTGGCATTTTCGACGTTCTTCAAGAAAATGTAGATAATAATTGCCCATTTGATTTTTTCACCCACTCATACAATTTTTGGGCTATTTTACAACATTCAAAATCTTGTAGAACTCTCAATTAGCCGATTGAGCAACCTATTTGGGGGGGGGGGGTACCCTTGGGATTTTACAAATAACGCTTCGGTAAAAAAAAATGAGCAAAATCGATGGCTAAAAGTAATTGAGAAGTATATAAGAAATGTGTATTCGTGTTGTTACCTTAAATTTGAAATTCTTGGTCGTGTCCAATTATCTTGGCCTTTTTTTTCGCTATTATAAAAAGGATAATCGAGATAGGTACCAGCGTATTTATTTTTTGTATCAGTTCGATTGTAAGCTTGGCGTGGCGAACGTTGACTTTTTTATTCGCAAGTTAACCCGTGGTTTTGATTCGTTTTCATTGCCAAGTAATAAATTCCAAGTCGGCTGTCGACAACGAGAGCTTAACAGGTCTACGCTATCATTTATCTCGAAATGCAATATAGAACGACGACGACGACGACGACGCAGGTAGGTATGTTTTCAAAAACACGTGCACCATATAATTTTCGATTTCCAAAAGTGAAAATGCCTGGCAGAATACATTTGTAATATGAAACACGCAGCATTTATTCCTTCGGGGTGGTAATTTCGCGAGCTAGTTGGAAATTACGCCGTTTAACGGAATTCGCGCCATCGCTCCCAAATATCCGCTACTTCTTGGAGGCAATTTAATCCTGCGGACAACAAAATTACCTTTTGAACCATGTACAAAATTAAAATCCAGCCTTGGCGACGTTCGGCGATAATTTTGGCACATGCGTACCAAAATTAAACCGATAAAGCGAATCCGACTAACCGGAGTCTGAAATTTGGTTACAAAACGTAGAACGAGTAAAAATTACCTTTTTGAATCTTAATTACACCGGTATACACGAGTATCTAGATACACGTAGAAAAAGAGAGCGAGAGAGAGGCTAGACAGAGACAGAATGCAAAAACTATAGCGAGAGCGGTAATTTAATCAACGTCGTCGCCGCACCACCGCCGCGCGTCGACGACGACACCAAATACGTGATAATTACCGCCGTGTAAAGCGTTTATTTACGCGCACGTGGTCAATTCAAGTAGATACACCACGCTGGGAAATAATGTGTTCCACGAGGTAGTAATTTTTCTAGTCCTTTAGCCCGTTAAATATTCCCGAATCGAATTAACGCCTTCGAACGTAATAAAATATAAAACGCGTTGTGTTCCAAAGCTGACTAGAGGTACCTACCTACATACCAGGACCAGCATTGTGTGAAGCCTGAAGCCTCTCACCGCGTGTACATTGCTATAATTAGCGTTTTATTTTGATAAAATGCTGTCCTCCAGAGGTTTGTTTTACATTTCATTACGTTTTAACCACACTGGAGTAAATACAAATACAAATATAGCCAGTCGCGTTACTGTTATAATCTAGAATAAACATGGGAATCGCAAACAAAATCTACCATATACCGCGTTCTTATGCGCCGCATTATGCACCATCTCCTGCAATAACTTCTCTGAAAACGAATCTTTACCCGTTACGATGAGGTTATACATATCGCCAATTTTTTCTCATTTTATATTCTCGTCAAAAAATTGGGGTAAATTCGACGAAAAGAATTTCCTTTTTCCTCGTAGCTTTCCATTTTTCCCCATTACTAATTGACGATTATTCTAGAAGCTCTTCTCCGCGAATACCAACTGATTAGTGTGGAATTTTCAAATAATGTAGGATTAATCGTCAACTAATTGCGACGTGATTACTTTGTCTTGAATTCCAAACAATTCGCCAAACTCGACCACAACTTAAAAAAAAAACCAACGCAAATAAAAAATGATACCTAATGGTAATTTTATTGACGATTACATTTTATTGCCGAGTTGGAAAAAAATTGTGCCTTTTATCGAAATTACATGTTTTTCCAAGTTTGTGTGTACAACGTAGGCCTTTTCGCTTAATAGGGGCTTATTAGCTGTAACTTTAGGTAGGAAGCGGTGAACGTTGTATAATTAGTGCCTATAGTATTGAAATGCCTTAATGAATATGAGAATAACAACTCCTACAGCAATTAAAATCTTATTTACTTATTGGAATAATACCCTTGAAGACTTTATATTGTTAATTTTGCAGTCAAAACATAATTAGAACAGATTTTGCTGACGTTATTATTTTGTTTCGAGTGGAAAAAAACAGAATAATCATCTTAATTTGAAAATATTGTACATAGAAATAAGTGAGTGATGAGTATTTCCGGGTAAATTATTTATTTATTTTCGCTAATCCGAGTAGATACATTTTTTTTTTATACTTACCTACTTGATTCGGAAGATTTTGATGGAACTCAAATGGGTAACTACTTGATCTTTAAAAAATGTTGGAAATTTCCAATGAAGGTTATGTAGGTAGAAAAATAATTTAAATATTTACAGGTTGGTGCCTACACGTTGAATTATTCGTTGGAGTATAAATATCTAATTTTAAATTTCAAATTAACTTTTTTCATCGTCATATTCAAATAGGTAGGTATGTATAAGCTTTTTAAAAATCTAAAAAATGATAATAACTCTAAATTAATTAAGTAAAGTAAATTTTATATGTTTAATAATTCAAAAAATATATAATACTGGATAGGATAGATCGTATTTTTAGTTTAATTTGATTGCGTTGGGGGGGGGGATAAAATTCAATTATAGATAGACTTACCTCTCAAGGCGATATTTTGAACTCACGGTAATCTTCGAATTGAACGAAACCAAGCTAGATCGAAATGTCTTAAAATCCCTCAACCAAAATTTCTGGTACCTACCTACTCTTAATCCAGAAACCAAAAACTAACCAACTCTTATAAAGCTGCTCTCGAAGGGTGCTATAATTATTTAGCAATTAAAAACACTCCAAAAAAATTACCTATTAAATTTGTGGCAAAATTTTGAAAATTTAAAAAATTAAAAAAAGTTGTTTTAAGGGCAATTTTTAAAATATTTCCATGAAATACAAGTTTTTTTTGAGCAAATTAGACCAACCAACACATGCATAGTATAACTTTGTTCGGTGCTTATTGGGCACTCTCTCGACTGTTTTAGGTTGTTACCCAAATATTTCAGGAAGGCGAGTTCAAAAATGAATTTTTAACCAATGAATGGTTTTTTCGACGATATTTGATTTTTTTCACGTTTCTTGGAATATACTTACCTACCCACAAATTGGACATACATAAATTCATTTTTAAAAGCACACTTCTGGAATTTCGTAGTAACCGCCTGAAATATTCGAAGAGTTGCCCCATAAGCTCAGGCAAAATTTGCAGATATACTAAAGTATATTTTTGACATTTCTGCAGAAATTAAAAAATCTCCGGAGGCTCCAAAATACCCCAAAACCAATAGTGTTTGGTTTTTCAAATTTTTAAAAAATTCAATAATGAACTTAATCACCTGAAATTTTGGTTACGGAAGTTTTAAGACACGTTCTTTTGATCTACATAGCTTGGTTTCGTTCAATTCGGAGAGTGTGAATTCAAAAGATTTTCAAGTCAGAACAACGCACCCAGGGTAAAACCCTCCTGTTTTTTGGAATAATCCACTGAAACACATGAACCATTGTTACTCTGCTACATACCTAAATTATTTACGGCGAACTGGGTATGCAATTCTATTGACACCTTTGCATAATACGCTTATTCCATGCTTCGTACAAACTTGAAGTAAAAATGAAGGCGGACCGTGTGAGTTGACTCGTTTTTTTTTTATGAGTTATTCTGTTCGATTACCGAATAACATATTTCCACTATCATTTTCTATACTAGTTCTCGGGGGTGAGGGGGCTGTTAATTCAAAGGCTTTTACCTCAAGACAAGTTAAATATGTAGTTATGCGACTCCTTTTCAGAATAATCGCCGATCCATCAGCCGTCATCTTGGATAATAGTCATTTTGTCATGGTTCACGTTTCTTAATAAAATTCGTAATGTCGTACTATAATGTTAAAATTAAATTTTCAACTGTCGAAGTTGATTGAAACATCTTCTGGCGCGATTTGAAATTACTGGAGAACATTCAACTTTTGCTAGACACTTCAAATTGGTTTGAAAGTGGTCTACGTCTACCATTTTAAAACAAAAATTGAAAAATCACTTTCGACAACTAAAAATTTGTATCTGAGACATGAGAGACATGCTCTTCAGTGAGCTAAATTCTCGGTTTGTTAGAGTGGTGGAGGGAGTTGTGAACGTGTCCTCGTCATCATATTTTCTGAATCAATTAAAATCAATTTTTCAGTTTTTACCCCTAATTGACACCCCATGCAGTGCCCAGTGTATTTGTAGTTTTGAAAATTGGATCAAATTTTTCAAAAATTGAAAAATTTTGACGAGAACTTTCGAAAATCTTGAAATTACGGAGACAAGGATGAGAAAGTTGTGATAGTTTCTCGTATGGTACTTAAAAGTTTTTTAAAATTTGTATAAATACCTACTTTAGTAAAATGTTTCGATTTTTTATTTCGATTTCCCCCCTTTTTTTTCAAGGAAGAAAATTTACAGCTCAACTTTTGTTTGCCGCTAATCATCGGATTATTTATGAATTGAACTGCAATAACAACTCCAAGAAAAACTTCTTTTATGGTTTATATGTATTAAGCCGAGCAATAGTAAATTTTACGAGCTGTTCTGTATAAATAGTTGACTTTCGAATACTTTCATTTAAATAAGCTAAATAAACAATATATAGACATTATAGAGACAACACGCAGACAAACTGCGTGTAACAAAAGCCATTCTAGCGTGTTTTACGATATGTAGTATGTGTAGTTTGAAATTTCCATTTATGCGCCGAGTGAAGAAAAACAATTCGAAATATTGGTGATAATTTTTAATGTTCGCGAGGCGCATAGATTGTCTGCATGTAGGTACATAATTGATTGATATTCAAAAACGTGAAATTTTATTATGTACTCGTACTTGAGAAGTAAATGGAACGTTTGAGGTTTAAAGTAGATACGAATTTTTTCTAGAATGTTCCATCATCACTTGGAATTTTTATGCCTGTAGTCTTATTTGAGGGGGAAAAAAGACTTGCACACCTGCTAGAAATTGCATACCATGCATAATGTTGATATAAGTATGGGTATAAATGGATCCCAAATGAGAAAAACAAATTCCTTAGTGATCCCAAAATTAATAAAAATTGTGTACATTTTAGTTGCAATGAAAAATTACGGCCAGTTATATATTATTTTATACCACAGATGCCCATTTTTAAATAGGTAGGTATCTAGGTATAACTTCTCCATTAATAACAAACTTGAATAATTTAAATTCACCATTTTGTATGAAACAATATCTACTTGAAAAATTCATATTATGCTATAACGCATTGAAAATTCACTTATTTGGCTGACAGTTTATTTATTTGCAATAAATACGCATGTTGACAGGCACGAGTTGTATTACTCGTATGTGATATCGCATATTATCAAAATGAAAATTTGCTAGCGTTAAGCGAAGATTTTGTATTTCTTTTGTTTTGGTCGTGTCAACAAGAAAAGACACTTGAAATTTCATTTCGCGTGTATTCTATTTGTACAAAGTCCCTACAAGGTTGTACAAGACCAGCAAAAAAATTTCTCGTTCTTACAAAAATTTATGTCACTGAGTCTCACACTCGATGCAATGCAATGGGACGATATTTCATTTGTTTGTTTAATTAATACCGGTGTTCATTTCGCTCGTTGGTGGTGCACCGTTGTTTGCAAAGTTGATTTATTCACCAAATATTAGACCTACTCGTGTGACTGAATACTACTCGTACACAAATGCTGAATCGAATGATCAGTGCGTACTCCGTGTAATGAAAAGTTTATTTTTTGAAAATACGTGTATGGTAGAAAAAAAGGCACAAGGAAAATATTCGTATGCTAAATTAGTATCTGAAAATGATGTTGACAAACAAGATCGTAAATGTTGTTTTTTCTTTTTTCAAAGGTACATATTTTTGCAACAAATATTTTTCTATTTATTGCAAAAGCGTTGTAAAACTTCGAAAACGATGTTTCCTTCAGTTTAAATTTTATTTTTAGCATTTTTGGAATACCAGTCCAGCGATTTATTGCAAAGAAAGCAAGGAAAATATTGCATTCATGGGTGAATTACCTACCCTTCATTTCGAGTGTAAAGTTACTCGAAAAAGGGTCCTCAAACAGGGAGCATGCCGTGCTAACCTAAGTATGATTTGTTTTTTGAGTTTTGAAATTGGAAACATAGTAATCAAAAAATTGACTCTACCATATTTCAAAATATTCCTCCAGTTTCATAAATTATACCTATTCTTTGATTTTTTGACATATGTAGGTAACTAATATTATTAATGGGGAATATTTCAGAAGAAAATATTTTCAAAACACGAGTTCACGCAAAAGTAAGCGACTTGGAAATTTTCAACCACTCAGTAGAAAAAAAAAAGTCGTCTTGGATTTTGACAGCAATAGCCCAAGTTGAGGCATAATCTCAAACACTGTCTTTTGAAAGTGGACCATTTTTCCCTAAATTAAGTAGGATGAGAGCTAGAGCGAGAAAACCTCGATTTTGTTCGAAAATTTCCCCTGTTTGAGAACCCATAGCTTCCCTTCAGAAGGGGAACATCTCCAGGGCAAAAAAAATTTCTGGGTGATTTTCAACTTGCAATCATCCCTATTTTTACAATTTTCATGAAGTGTATACCAAATATGATTTCTTCATTCTTCTGAGTCAGGTGTTGTTAATGTAGAAAAAACTCAAGATTTTCTGCAGTTTTGTACATATAGTTTGGTTATGAGGGGTGAGGGGGTATGAAAGTCTAAAATTTTTACCAATGATACCCACTTCTGGCGGTATTTTTTTTAGCGGAAATCATTCATAACTTGTTTGAAATTTTGAAAATTTCACCACCAAAAAGAAAAATGATCAAAATAGTCTTATTAGTATATTTTGATGAAAAGAAGCATTTTTGAAATTATAGTTTTTTCCATTTTTTATTTCATAGGTCTATAAGTTGATATTTACTTTTCCTGTTTGTATCCTTGGTATATTTTCCACTACGGAAATTACAATAGCGATCCTTCTTTCCACGTATTGATTTTTTATAACAGAACAATACAGGTATAGATATGTACGATAGAATAGAGCATGAAATTAGACGCATTTTACCAAGTTTTCTAGTCTTTTGGTGTTTACCCGTTAATCGTAAAAAGTTTTAGAATTTCATAAACGTTGCTACTTTCAAATAGCAAGCTTTTTGAGTACTCAGCTATCAAAATGTTTCAAGTTTTCGTAATTTTTTCGCTTAACGTCAAACCATCAAAATGACATTCTTTCAACTTGTTGTCATTCGCGATGTACCTCAGGGTGTGTAAACATTTCTTCGAAAATATTGAAACACGTTTTTTTTCCTTTCGATAAAAAACTTCTTCTATAAAATATATTAATTAAATGGAAATTTGTCAACACGGAGCTCGATTCGTGTCATTGCAAATTTTCAACGCTTGACTAGAAATCGTTTGAGAGGCTTCGCCAGATGTCTGTCAGCGTTATTCAATTATTGTAAATATAGGAATGAGTAGGCAAAATTCCGTATAGTGATGAGTTGCAAAAATTTTTACCCGGAAGGAAGAATTTTTCGACGTGATATGATTTTCTTAAATTGTAGCTTCAGGTTAAGTAGATTTTTGTGAAAATAATTCATCGTTGTACTATAAAGAAACGGGTAACTAAGTATGTACCTTAAAAATGAGATGAAGTGGTTTGTTTTATTCTTGATCGTGATCATGGCCGACTAAATATGGCAACGTTGCATTTTGTTCTATTTCTTGAATTTTGCACTTGAGTGTGAGATGTTTCTTAAGTGTGTTGAGCACTTTTAGAAAACTCGATTGCGTTCACTTACTTACCTACCTATTTACGTGCAATGTTGCCATATTTCAAAATTTTCTTTCATTCCTACATTATATAGGCTATACGTACATAGACATATTATTACTTCATAAAATAATGAGATGTTAATTGCTGATTTAAAAAAAAAACAATCCTCAATTTTCTTTTTCAGCGATATAGATGATGTAAATAGTGATATTCTCCATTTGGATATTTGGTGAGTAATTCGTCAATTTATAGCTAAATCCACTTTATCTAAACTTACCTTACCTATTTCTAATTTATCAGCACTTCACGAAAATTGAAATCAAAAACAGAGGTATCTATATTATATTTAATCCAAAATAGTCATCTGAAGCATTTTACTTTGATGCGTTTGTGAATAAAAAATGTTTCAAAAGTAATCGTCGCTCAGTTTTTTAATTTAAACAGGCAGACGCCGATTTTTAAAATTTGATCTTAAACTGATCAAAAAAGCCACAACGACGATGAAAATTTGAGTTTCAAAGACTGAATTTCATTTCACCCCTCTTTATAACTATTTCTTCAAAAATTGTTAAATTCAAAGCTGGAGGCTTCAGAACAGCTGGGAACCACCACCAATTAATTCGATGAGCTAAAAATAGGATAGGTACGAACTAAATTTCAGCGTTTCATCTTATTTCAAATTTTGATTTTTTCATAGAAATAAAGCAAACTTGCGCTTTCAAAAATTTGACAAAAATCAAGGAATGAAGTTCAGCTCCTGAAATTTGATCTAAATTGTTGTATTATCGTCATGATTTTTTTTCTAACAGAAAATCTGAAAATACCTCTGTAGGTTGTGATACTCCCTGATTAGTAATTTTAAAATCGTAATTTCGCCAAAATCTGATATACCTATCTTTCAATAATACCTAAAGAAATATAAGAAAAGTTATTTCCACATCTCAACGTTACCCTTATAAAATGTAAAAATAAAATTTCGTAGGATTCTCTCAAGCTGAAAAAAGAAACCACCTCGCAAACTGAGTTCTGAAAAAGGACGCTGAACCGGAGGAATAATAATTGTAAGCTAATCACGTACTGGGGGTTTCGATGAAAATAAATGAATCGATGGCATTACTTTCGATCGATGTATAAGCTACATGAAAGTAAATCCTCCGAATAAAAAAAAAAGGATTGCACAGTTGTAAAAGTTAATGAAAATCGAACGTCTTTAAATTCTTCGTATTCAAAGTTCGCTGCTACGAGATGGTTTTTTTCTTTTTAAATACCCACTTTTATCAAGTTTTTCTAAGAATTGTACAGTTGCGAGAAAAAGCTCTCGACATCTGGTCGTTTATATTTTAGGAAATAATTAATGTAGTCGGATTTCTTATGCATGCAGGGACCACGACGACGAGTCTTCCGTCTTCGATGCTGTAAAAAAATTAAACGAAGTTAGGGGCGTTAAAGGACTGGGTAGATTTTTCAAACAAATAGCTCAAAGTGCTCGCTCAGGAAGCCAAGACGATTTTCTCGGTTGTGTAAATATTCCTTTACAGGTAAATTTATTACGTTTACATCGTGATAGATATCTTTATCGTTTGATATTTATTCTTATATTATATGAGTAGGTTAGGTACCTAAATGATAAATATTTACGAATGGAAATTACACAGTTACCTACTTATATTATATTTATTTTATTACAGGATATACCATCTTCTGGTATAGAATGTTGGTATAAATTAGAAGGTCGTACTCATCGATCTAATATACAAGGTAAATTAAGATTAAAGTTATGGCTATCAAAACGTGAAAATCGTGGTACGTCTGAAGAAGAAGATAATTGGTCTTATATCCAACAACAAGAAAGACTTTATACGATTTTTATCAATTACGAAATGAGCCAAGCTTCCGTAAGTATACTTCATAATTATACCATACCTATCTAATACCTACAAATGGATCTTTAGCTACTTCGAATTATGTAGGAATAATTTCTTCATGCTAAATAGGTATCTGTACTGGAAACACGTGAAATAGGTACTCTAGTACACTTGTAGCGCGCGTTGGCGTTAACAATACCAGCGAAAATTACTCTCGTAACTTTTACCGCGAAAATTATAATTTATTGTGCTTATGAACAAGGCTTTTTCTTCAAATGAACTTTATTACCAAGCTGTTCTTTACGAACAAATGGTAATCTTATAGTATACTAAACTACATAGTCTCCTTAGATGATCAACCAGCTGCGTAATTTATCGCTTTAAAATTATCCTCGCAACGGATTGAGTTTTCGATCGTTGAGATAATTCAAATGTAAGAAATTCAGCATTAGCGCGCAAGTTGGGTGGTAACTTTTACTACCTACCTATAAGCAAAGCAACAGTTGCGTAGCGCAGTCTACATGTGTAACTTTGAACTTGAAAAGTTGAGCTTTTCGATTACAGATTACGTTAGTTGAATGATGATTGAGTGGTGAAGGAAGTTAACGTTTATTTTATTTTTAGAATAACTGGAACGGCGAACTTTCGCAAGCAGCTAGAAATATTCTACATAAGCACGCAATGCAAAGTGATATATCTAAATTGCAACGAGCCACAGTCAAATGGCTGGCGTACAGTAGGATACCAATGATGGATACTAAGCTGTTGTATTCGTATTTGACCAATTTGGAAAAATTATGGGGCAATGAAGCTCTTTCTAGGGAAGAAGTAAGTGTATCATATGTTGAAAATGTTGAGAAAATTAGATATCTACCTTCCTAATTGAGTAGTTGATCGAGTAATTTGTTGTTGGATGAACTGAGGTACCTTTTTTCATGTTGGCAGAAATTTTGAAGTTTTACAATTCTATGCAATTTTTAGAGTAATTATTTCGAGGGTTTGCACAAAGCCCAGAGGTGGACTTAGGTATGGGCTTTGAAGGCTTACCCTTCATTAGCGAAGTTGGGAAGCGGCCAAATTATGCTTATTTTAAATTAGGTAGGTACTAATTTGAGGAAGGTACAATTTAGTACAAAAATTAAAGAACGTGCTGACAATTAGATACCTACTTTTATAATGCTTTTGGATAATAAATGTGCCTTATCTTAGAAGTCTTTTATACTATCTACGTTTCTGTTCACCGGACTCCCAGGGCTGTCGAGAAAAGAGGCAAAGGGGGTTGTTTGCCTCGGGCATGGATTTTCTGAAAGGTCCAGCAGAGGACCTGTAATGAATAAAAACTTTGTTTTTTTTTACTACGTACTCAAAAAACAAATTTTTGAAATCTTTTGTCCTCGCGTTTCTGTTTTATCGAAATGTAAAAATCTCATGTTTTGAAGCTTCTAAAAATCTAAATGAGGGATATGAAAACTTATATGATTTATTCGTCAAAATTGGTATTTTTTCTTATATCAGTTGACGAATTTTCAGTTGAAAGCCCTCCTCCTGCCTCTCCCCTTCTCAAAAATTCTGGCTTCGCTTTTGTGGAAGGGAGAGGCAAAATAGTAGTACTTGCTCTGGGCACCCATTGGCTCTCATCCTCATCGTATCCGCGACTCTCTCCCCCAACTATTATTATAAAAAGCTTAGGGCTGCAAAATTCCAAGTTCACCTTCGGGCTTACATTGTCACGTACCTATTTGCTTTAAAGATCACAATTTTTGCCAAAAAAAAAAAAAAAATTTAAAATTGTTCAACTTTTTAAAGCTGGCAATAATGACTAAAAAAATCGACTACGCTGCATTTCAAAGTATTTCTCTAGTGTCAGAAATGATATCTTCAGATATTTTGGCATAACTGATGCGAAATATTTGTGAAGAAAAAATTTCCAAAACACGAATTTATCCACAAATAAGTCATCTGCAAATTTTCAACTGCTCAATATACAGAACTAGAACCATAAAAAAGGTCTTGGATTCTAACGGAAATAGCATAAATCGACGCAGCATCTCAAATACTTTCATTTGTGACCGGGAAATTTTGCCCAAAACAGGTTGGATAGGGGCTAGAGCGAAAAAAATCATAATTTTTTTGGAAATACTTCCTCTTTGAGGACCCATATATCCGTACCAGGAGTACCTAGGGAGCTAAAAATTTTCTGAGTAAATTTTAACTGAAAGTAGGTAAAGGTCTCTGCTTAATTTAGTCAAATCCGCCAATTTTTTTCAAGATCCACCCTATAAGGTTTAGCCAACATTGATCCTGAGTATGTTGGCCAGTTGTGAAGTTCAAACTATAGTTTAGAGTTGGGTCAATGTTGAATCAAATGTTGAAGTTCACTCGTTATTGAAGTTGAATGTTCAATTACTTGCAAAAAAAAGTAAGTCCAAACTGACAGAACATTTTTTGAACCACTTCAGCAAAGCTGAATCGAAAGAGCGTGCATAAAATACTGATTCAGCCATTCCAGAATTTGAAGTTCATTTTCCCATTCTTGGGGAGTTTTTCTTTGCACATGCAGATCAAATTTGAGCCAAAAATGTGAAAAAAAAAATAAAAATTTCGTCAGGTTGGCGAAAGCTGAAATCTTGCAGGAATCCTGTTTTTTGCCCTCCAAATCGATTGGAATTGCCAGCAAAGTAAAGTTGAAAGGCTAAAATTCATTTCAAACCATAATTTTAATATGCTGAGTCAATTGAAGATGCTTTCTAGTCGTTGAATTTCCAAGGAATTCAAGATTTTCAAAAAGTTTCTATAAAACCGTTCCAATTAGGATGGGTGCCTGTTGGTAACCTACTTGATCAATTATACATCATTTTTTCGTTCGGTTTCCGCCAGTTTAGAATGAGATAGGTGTAGATATGGTTCCAAAGTAAAAAAAAAAAAAAAAAAAAAAAAAAAATGGAAAAATGGTTTTTCATCGATTGAAAGAAAGGGTCACTAAAAAACACTGAACGCATTCATATGTGCTTCAGATCATTTTGGCAAATTTTATGGCACTTTTTTGGAAAACTGAAGTATAGAAAAAATTGCAACAATATCAATTTCTTTTGTAGTGAATCCCTATTCTTCCCATCTCTACTTCCCATCTCTAAAAACATTTTAAGGTTTATTTAATTTTATTTTTTGGAAGGTTAATTCTTCAAACTAGTCTTTGAAATCTGTCGTGTTCATATAATTACCTACGAGTATACCTACTTACAGAATTGCATAAATATTCAGGTAATATGAGTTGGATTTGCAGACTTTTCCAAAACATATCTACCAATTAGTAAAAATTAACCAACAGTCTCCTGACACATTACAACTTGATGTTAAAATTAAAAAAATTCCCAGCCAAAATTTCTCCATAAAAAATTCATTTTCCTTTCTCTCATTACACAGTAGGTACACTTTCACGATCTCGGTGTACTTACCGTTCTAACGTTACAACTAAAACCATAACTTTTTTTCTTACAGGAAGATTGGCTGGCAGACTCGTTTAATATTTTTTTAGACTATTCGTTGCAGTTAGTGAGAAAACACCGCACGTTATTCCCAACGCGGCATAAAAGTTCTATGACTCGTCTGGAATACCTTTTAAAGTAACTTTTGCCCTGTTTTTAATCCCGCTGATAAAATATTTAGCTAATTTTACTCGCGTTTTAAGATGTTTAGGTACGTTATCGTCAATGAAAGCGTTTTGGAAATGCTGTCCGTTCAATAAAGAAGTAAGAGGCGAGGTAACATCTGCCGTACGTAGAGGTACCATGGAGTGGTTAGTACATTGTGGACGTTTTTTTTGTGACCTCTCCGAACGCGTACCTTTTTCATTATGGAAAATTTTCAGTCGGCTTGTTTATTATTAGGTATGACGAAAATGCTAAACATCTATCGGTCACCAGAGGTGATCCTGATTCTAGAATTAGAGCCCTCATACAAGTCTTTTCAGCCGTTTTAGTAGATTTAAGACGTGGATTGGATTTTTATAACAGTATTTTCGAAAGGTAAGCACATCGTACCTACGTGGCTATCTAACTTTCGGTAAGTAGATATATTTTTCAATTTTTAAAATCTACGAAAAAAAAACTTATTTAAAATTTACAAGTAAACTTGTTTACTAAATATCTACCTATACGTACTTACTCGTGTAGCCTTGGCCGAAATTCCTGCAAATTAATCACGTAATATACCGAGGTACCTAAATCTCATGGAATTTTTATCAATTTTGTGTTTCAGCTCGGCCGAAGTACCCTATTTTTTAACCATTTACAAGCAACTAGAGAAACAGGTAATTTATAAAATTTTTATTAAAAGTGGAAAAAAATCTTTCTTTACCCAAAATGCTTTAAAAATTACTGTAAGCCTCATCGAGTTGAATTTTTATATCGGTGTATTAAACATGGAAGAAACAAAAAAACGGTATAAAAAATTTAAAAAGTTACTGCTTATGAGAAAATAAAATTCTCATTTCGTTTTGAAAAACCGACGAAAGAAAATTCTCATTACGAAATTCCAAAGATATTCGGATAAGTACCTGGCGTTATACTAATAAAAAAGAATATCTTATTAAAACTCGAAACGATGATTTTATTGGTTTCGTGCGAGTTATATTACTCGTCTCATTAAAAATTTTTTTTTTAATAATTCGCGAAAATTCTTCAAATATCTGTTCTTCGAAAAACCCCTTACCTACCTTACTTATATATCAACCGGACGCCATCGGCGACGATGAGAGAAAATTTTCAATACGGTAAATTACAACCCCGGCTCCCTTCGTTTACACGATATTATCGAAGAAAGTAACCGCTTGCTATATTATGCTCGTGAAAATATCCCTTAGACTTACCTACCCAATATCGCTGTATACATATAATGCCTTTTAAACGAACAAGCTTCCTACATATAAAGTAGATATGGTCGTATATTGCTCTGATAAATATATAACCTTATTTATAAAATGAGAACCGAATGCTTCCAAAACGCGTAATTTGCGAAGCGCTCAATTTTCGTATACACCTTATTAATGTATCTACCCACTACCTACCTATACCATAAGTATTTACCTACCCCTTTGTACCTATAAACTCGTAGGTATTTAAATACTTACCTATCTTGATGGTAATATTCGTTCTATTTTGTATTGAAAACTTCCCACCTATACCTATATACGAAAAGCCACTCCAGCTTTCAAGAATCGTACCTACGCATTAAAGATGGTTATTATGTAATAAAATACCAAAAAAAATACATCTTAATTGAAATTTCACCAAAATATATTTAATTTTTCTTAGTTTGCGAAGGAAATGTTGAAACTGACGGATACCATAGAGGTATATGGAGTGGCTAATCGCTTGATAGATTGCCGCTTCTCGTGCTTTCCCATAGTAACACATGAACGTGTTTAAAGCTTTCACAATATTATTATACATTTAGAAATTTTTTTTGTAATGGGTTTTTCGCCGCTTTTGTGATATAAAAAAAAGGTCGCGTGCAGCGCCTTATATATACCTAATACATACCTATACATACGAGGTACCTGTACGTACCTATACTTAACATACGTAAATAATTTTGCAAAACCAGCATCAGTAACCCGTCGCTCGTATCGCCATGTGTAATCGTAATATACTTACTCGTAATGTCATCCGAATTTATTTAGCTTGTTTATATCGTTGAAAAAAAATGGTAATACATATGTGAATATTTTAGTACTGTTATCGGTCTATAGAAATGTGGTGTCAAGTATCCGTAATACAGGGGTTGGTTATATACACGAATACACTACACGTGTGAATTTTACACACAAATTTGACCAATTACTGCATGTAATGTACACGTACACCGCTGACAATTCGCACTGACATTTTATTTATAATATTAACACCTTATATGTACACGAAAACATACCCATTAGATACGTCATATAAACCTAGAAGATAATTATTTACAGGATGTGTGAAACATCGTCATTTTTTTTTTTTACAATGTTACCTACCGTACAATCATACACGATACCTCATCAATCCATATAAAGCAATCTTTTATCAACTTTTTGAGACCATCACCTTATTTTTGTTTGCATACGGTATATCTGAAAAGTCCCTGTCAATTGTCTTAGAATTTTTTAAGGGTGAAGATGGTAGAGTTGGTTGAATAATTTGGTTGAATTATGTGCCCATCACCTTTCTTCGTACGAAGGAGAAAAAAGTATAAAAACATGGGAATTTTCCGAAAAATTCAGGAGGGATCACACTTGTTGAAATTGGTGACCAGAAAAATGTAACAGTAATGTTTTGTGTCCTACTACATTAATTCAGCTCAATCTTAGGTACTTGAAAAAATTTCCAAACAATTTTGGAAAAGTTCCAATTTCCAATAATCCACACATATGGGAATATTTTGTTTGGGATTTTAAACTTTCATGTATTTTTGGTTAGATTTATCAAATTCTTAAATGGATTTCAGAATCAATTGGACAAATTTTTGAGATTATTTCCTACTTGAATAAGTAAATTTTGGTACGAGTTTTGAGAACTTGGGATTGAATTCAAAGTTGATAGACATGCTCATAAACAAACCTTCACAATCCGTAAGTCCAATCGAGCTCAGATTTGGCTGACTATAAACAAGCATCTCATGCGGACCTCAGAATCAATCAAATTTCGAGCTGTCGGAGTTTATTTTTTCGAGTTTTGACGAATACTTTCTGGTGACAGATTCACCAAAACTCACCAAGATTCAGCAAAAGTCACCTGGTTCAAAATCGATCACATATGCGATCACTGCTTGACGAATCTCTATCTAAGAAATCACCAGATATAGGCAAATATGAAATTTCCATGTTTTGGTAACTTTCTAGTGAAAGATTTACCAAAAGTCACCAAGTTCAAAATCGATCACAAATGTGATCACTATTTGGTGAATCTGTCACCAAGAAGTCATCAGATAGAGAAATATGAAATGTTTGTGTTTTGGTGACTTTCTGGTGACAGATTAACCAAAACTCACCGAAACTCACCAAAAGTCCTCAAGGTCAAAATCGACCTTAAATGATCACTGCTTGGTGAATCACTGAATCTGTCACCAAGAAGTCACCAGATAGCCAAACATGAAATTTTTGTGTTTTGGAGACTTTCTGGTGACAGATTCACCAAAACTCACCGAAATTCACCAAAAGTCCTCATGTTCAAAATCGATCACAAATGTGATCACTATTTGGTGAATCTGTCATCAAGAAGTCACCAGATAGGCAACTATGAAATTTTTGTGTTTTGGTGACTTTTTGGTATCAAATTCACCAAAACTCACCAGAATTCATCAAAAGTCGACCCTAAGTTCTAAACTGATCTTAAATGATCACTGCTTGGTGAATCATTGACTCTGCCATCATAGATTCGGGATGTTAATTTTAGGAGTTTGAAAGAATTTTGAATAAATTATCTAATCGTGTTTTTTAAAAAAAAATTTGATGTCAAAAAAATATGCCAATGTAGATACCTGAATTTTTCAACCATTTACTTCAAATCTTAGATTCACCTGCAATAATCGATTCAAAATATCAATCTTATGACAAGATTAAATAATTTTCAGCTTCTGAAATGAATTAGAATGCTTTCAGGATTCAGGAGCTATTTGAAATTGCTGGAGAATAGTAAACTTCTGCTGAAGGCTCCAGATCAGCTCGAAAAGTAGGCATATTTCAATCGATTCAGATTGTCGGTTTTAGAAAAATGAAGAAGTTTTGAATAATTTGTAGCAAAATTTACGATTTTGGAATTTTTTCATTTAAAGATAGGAAAAATTGCGAAGAAATGCTCACACTTTTTAACTCGTCACTTCGAATTCATCATTCACCTGCCCCTATCGATTTTGAATGTCAAATTTATGAGAGGTTTACATTTTCAGTTGCCAAAATTGATTACAAAACACCTTCGTAGCTGGGTATTTGAAATTACTTGAGAATGTCAACTTGTGCTTGACGCTCCAGATCAGCTCAAAATTGACAGAAATCGATTCAATTTCCTTGTCGCAAACGTTGACAATTTTGGATTAAAAAAAAAAGTCCATGTCGAAAGAAACCCAGGTAGGTACATTTTTCAACCCTTTACTTCCGATCTAAAATTCACCTCCCATAATCGATTCAAAATGTCAATTTAGTAACAGGATTAAATTTTCGGCGATCAATGTTGATTAAAACACGTTCTTGAGACTTGAGCCATTTAACGTTGCTGTAGAATCAACTTTTTTTGGAAGCTCCAGTCTATGTTGAACTTATGAGAGGATTGGGCAAATTTTCTAGTGTCGAAGCTAATAATAATACCACCTGGATCGATTTGAAAATGTGCTGGAAAAACTTGTTATTTCAAGAGAGGGAGAGGGGAATACGTTGTGTGATTTTTGAGACATTCCATCTCTTTTTTATCCTGTAAGAAATCAAAGACTCTAGTCAGAACTTAACAGACATACTGTGCATTTTAATTCAAAATGTAGGTACCTTTTCCTCGCTAACCGCCTTTATTTAGGATCCAAATCAATATAAGCAAAATATTCGTAAACCTGAGCTTATTAATTGGCTGCTTCCTGCTTTGAAAAAAAATAAAAATAAAAAAAAATAGTTAAACGTAATTAGATTCTTTGATTATGGCTTTTAGGATACAATCTAGGCCTACATATATAATTGAATACGAAAAAAAAATTCTTATTCATGTAGGTGTATATTGAATCATGCTTTTGAAATGTTTATATATTAGGCCTTTTTTTTCTTATATGCTTCGCCGGTAGGTAAAAATGGCGTAGAATTTGATTATACGGCATCGGCTATGTATGGAAATTCAGTAGCCTTATTTCCAGTATATATACTGTTTAGCTTGGGCGTGAAGTAGGATATTGATTCGTTTGAGCATTTTTCTTTTCAAAATGATTAGATTAGGATAATGTAAATAGTTTAGTGGAATGAATAAATTTAAATGTATTTGTTTACGTGAATCGGGCAAAAAAAAACAGGTGGAAAAGTATTAAAGGGTGTGGATTTTTATCGATTCGCAACTTTCATGGTCGTCTGGATAATTGAAAAGTTTATAAGTTTATGGACTCGATGGAGAATACAAGCTTTTTTAAACGAAGAAAAAGAAATAAAACTGGATGTGGGTCTAATATGTAAGGTTATTTTATGGTAAATTGAAATTAACAATAGAGTTTTTGAAGGAAAACGTGAGTTTAGGGCTTGGTATGAAATTTCACGATAGGAAAATATGATCACGCGATGCACATAATGATTCACACAAATTATCAATTTGCTCATTGCTCATACATTAAAACACGTGATCTCATTTCACAATAATTATGCAAGTAACAATCCTGGAAAAAATTGATAAATTTTGAAAAAATTGCATTTGTAATTCTTTTACAAGAAAAATTCGTACATATAAGCATTGGAAATTTTTTACAAAACAAACCAAAAGTTGAGTAGTTTGGGTTATTTATTCTCTTCTACTTATTTATAGCTTCTCTTTCTTAGATTGACCTATCTTGAAACCTACTTACTTTTGTGTATACTTTCGACTAAATTGGCTTTTAATACATTCTCTTATAGTGCTCCTCTATTCGAGTAACATTTAGATCTACTCTAACGTAGGTAATTTTTTGATGACCTGCGTAATTTCTAATTTTGGGATATAAATCATAACGTAGGTTATCTATTTTTGCGAAATCTATCTCGTAGAAAAAGTATAGCGTAATCACTGTAGACTTCTTCTTTCAATCACCATTCTCCTACCTACCTATCAATATTTGCATACGAACGCAATGCATGTCTTTTAGGGAAGCCAAATTTTTTGAACTCGGTTAAAAAAGTGTAATTCACCCTCTCTATCTGTACGATAATCTAACTGGGAAATATTTTAGGGATGTTCGTAGGAAAAGGTCGAAGTTGTACAAAATAAAAATACATGAATCAAGTGTTTAAATTGTGATTATAAGATTTTGTAAGATTTTTACCATGTGTCTAATTCAAGTCGATTTGAACAGGTACTGAATGATTTAGAATCGGAGATAAACGTGATTTGTAAGAATTTAAAAGTCAGCGAATTAGGTTCCGAAACTCCACCGTTACCTGAAAGTGCCGAACTAGGGACGCCGATATTTGAATTATATTTCGTTGTTCAAGAATTTGCCAGGTAAGGATTCTAACAATTCAGTAAAGCACCTATTATAAGATTCATTTATGTCTGTAGTTAGACTAATACCTATAGACCATTTGATGGACGAGACGGTATTAAAGCCACCGAGGCTGTAAAAATTTCCCAAAATTATACATAGTTCCAGAAAAATCTGCTTCTGCAACTTTGTTTTTTTCGATGTTGGATGCGTTGCATATTCATTCGTTCGAAAGGATAATTTATATTATTTTACAGATTTGTTCGAAAAATGCAAATATGTCTGATTAATTTATTTCAATTTTTTATCTTCGTAGTTTTCAAGAGCATATATCAAACAGATCGAATGGCATAATGTGTTACTACAACTGGTTCGAGCCAGCTATTGATAAATGGATTGATTTAGCTAAATTCAAAGTAAGTCACACACACCTAGGTATACTTTTTTGAAATTACAACGTTATAAGTACTTACTAGTGCCAAGTATGATTCTGTAGAAATTATATTTCTTTAAATTCCTTTTCATTTGTAGGCTTTGAGAAGAATTAAGAAAGGAATTGAACTAAATAGATACTGTAATGGTGAATTAATAGTGAAGCATAGCACATCGGCTGTTGATACCACTAACTGCTTTTTCCAAGTAAGTACCTACTAGATACGTCTTACCTATACATTTATACTTAATTTGTTCACATGAACATGTCAGGGACAGTGGAAAATGATTGCATTTGAGGATCTAATTTTATCTGACCAGATGACGTTTTGATCAGATTAGATCTGTATCGGCTTGCATGACCAAGTCAAATAAAATCCGCCCCCTCCCCCATTCCATGTAATAGATTAGATTTCATCTGATAAGCGTTTTGGTCGGATTGGATCTGCTTAAATGCTAAGACTTATTTCATTGGGTCAGATCAGATCTAGACATTCTCTCAATGCAATTTGATCTGACTAGATTTCATGAGGTCTGATCAGATGAGAGTTTAGATCAGAATAAATCTGCTCAGATGTGATCAGACCGCATTGATTGGATCAGATCAAATTCTGGCATTCCATTGATCCAATTTGATCTGAAGATGAACTCAAAATATTGAAAAATATTTTCTCTGTACAGGTGAAAGAATTTTGGAAACAGTTATCATGGCCTGATGTTGTTGGCTCCTACAATCTCGTGATAAAACTTGTAGAAGTGAGTTGAATTTGTGAAAATACATATTAAAATTAAGGAATAGTTCCTCGATTGACTTCGACATGTACAAATAAATCATCGAATGCTCAAAATAAAAATATTTTAAAAATTTAATTTCAATGTTATAGGCGATATGCGAATGTGCCAGGTATTATGCCGAACTCACACAGAATAAACTCAAAGAAACTGGTTACTACGAAGAGCAGGGTCCGTTTAAAATTACCGATGAAGTAAGAATAATTACTGGAGCTCAAATGCCATTAACCTGGAGATCATTCCCACTAATTTCAAAAATATTTTTGCAGATGTGCGTGACAATAAACGATTTAGAATACGTTCGCCGAACCTTATCCCTATTACCGAACGAATTGCAATTAGATACGATGCTTGAAACTATAGAAGCTGTAGATAGTGAGAATTTCGAATACAGAGAAGAAATCACCTCGCTTTTAGATACCACCATTAACGATTTGGAATCAGAAATCACGGTGATCGTTAGCCGCGTCGGCGTCAAAGTAATACCTACCTAAATTTTAATGTCGTATAATTTTACCTATTATTTCATAACCGCGACGTGAATGTACAATTCAATTCTATTTGCACAGATGAGATCACCGCTGAAAAAAGCCATGTTTCATCTAGCATGGTCGCCAGATTCTTTGCCAACCAGTGACGCGATCACACCATTACTCGAATACCTACACAGTCATTTATCATCCCTAAATTCAGCCCTATTACCTAGGAATTTCGAAAAAGTATTGTGGAGTATTTGGGAAGTGTGCTTACTCGAGCTCGGTCACCAAACTGATGGCAGTGTTGGCGATAAATTAGCTGGGTTTTACGATCGTTTGTACGAAGCTCTGGATTTGCTCATCGAATTTTTTTACGCTGATGGCAAAGGTCTAACTTTTGAGGTGTTGACTGGAGGTAATTCCTAACTGGTGGTTTTCTTTTCAAGTGATTCCAGGCGATAGGCATCTATAGGTACCTAATGTGAGGTCTTGTTGATATTATTTTTCAGAGCTTTATCAAGCTGTCAAAGAAAGACTTCAGTATCATAAAACTGAAACCGAGCAATTAATATTATTATATTACAATAATCGTTTGCGGGAGCAAAGTATTGTCGAAAGCACCGAATATGGTGTTTTATCGGTTAGAGCATATTATCATCACGATTCACTTTGTGTGGAAGTCCTCAACGCTAAAGATGTCATACCACTGGACCCCAATGGTACCTAAATTTTTGTTCAAATTTTGTCACAGTGATTCAAGATGAGAAAATTGTTCATCGGTATTTAATTGGATAATTATTTACAGGTTTCAGCGACCCATTTGTCATTGTAGAATTGTTACCTAGATCATTATTCCCCAACTGTCTGGAACAAACTACCAATGTCCAGAAGAAAACTTTGAATCCGTTTTTTGACGAATGTTTCGAATTGTATGTTCTACATCACCACGGATTTATTTAGATACCTACTCCAAATAAATTTTCTATTTTAATATATTGCCTTTCTTGCGTAGCTCTGTCACATTGGAACAATGTCGTGTTGCTGGAGCAATGATATTATTCACGGTAATGGATCATGATGTATTAACTGCGAATGATTTCGCCGGAGAAGCATTCCTAGCCTTAAGCAGCATCCCAGGAGTAAATAGCGCCTGCAATGCGGATAATTTTCACGGATTAAAGCACGTCGATTTACCTCTGATGCATCAAAAAAATAAAAGTGAGTGGACAACAATCTTATTTTTAAAATGACTTCATTAAGTAGGTATCTACCATCTATTTACGTGATATTTTATACCTATCATTCACTAAAACGATCAAACCTACATCTAACATTTTATCACCATTATTTCTACAGATCATCCAATTTTACAAATACTAGAGTCAAGAACATGGGATAAGCTTGCTCAAGATTTTGTGAAAAAACAAAAACCTAGAATCGCTGGTAATTAAATGAAAAGTGAAACAACGCTCATTTCAATTTAATGTAACAGCTGCCATATTTGTACGAGGTTACTTACTTATTAAGATCTATAATTAGTACCTACTTAACGTACTATTTATATTTTTAAACGCCTATATACCTAAATTATTTTTCAAAAGTGATTATGATCGATGACAATACTACATAATATCGTTTGAATATTCCCTCCTTCGAATTAGGTACCTAAATTTTTATAAAATCATTATGATGTATTAAATTTTGGTCAATTTTCATCCTATTTGCCTTTCTAATTTTTTCTTCGCTATTTTTTTTATTGCAAAAACTTTTTTTTTTAAATTGCGTTTTAAAATAATCACGTCCTCCTTGATTATTCAACATATCTAATTTGGTCAATTAGGTAGTTATATAAATGCATTATTAGCTATTAATGACTACCGTAAAGTTGTCAGATACCTATATTTTATAAAATGCTTGCTTCCTTCACCTGGTTACCACTTTCATCAATATTGAAATTTGAATTATTTTAGAGTAATATAACGTATTTTTGATTACTAATACGAGTATAGGTACGATCCAAGGACTATTTCAATTTTATTTTAAGTAAAAACCAAAATTGCCTCCCTTGCCTTTGTTTGTTTGTTTGTGTTTTTTTTGTGAAATACCCACGTATTGTGTATATTTGTAATATAATTTGGAATATTTATAAGTTATTTCTAAAATGTAAATAAATTTCACAAAAAATACCTACTAAAAATTATAAGAATATTATAAAAATACGTAAACATACCTACCATTCAACACTTTAAAAAAAAGTTGTTTCTTTATAAATATAGATGAAAAAAGAATCAGAATACTGAATTATTATTTTTTTAAGTTTAGTTCATGTGTATGTACTTACTTACTTACCTTCGCCACTTTTTTCCCTCGTGCTTTTAACTATACCTACATAAAAAGAAAGGAATTATTTTTATTACGAGGATGATTTCCTCAAATCACCTATTTTTCACATACCCTTCCTCTCTTGTATTCATTTATGAACATACTTCCTATTTTCTCCCTTTTTTTTATTTATTTTTTATTTTTACGCTTATTTTATATACAATAAAAATTGTTCATTTAATAATTTTAATACCTACATTTAAATGAATAATATATTACCTACCTAGCTATTATAATAATCTTAATTTGAACGTTTTTTTCTTCCTTTTACGATATCATCGATGACATGATGAAACCATTGTGTAGGTTACCTTCATACTCGTACTATGTGTTTATTTTAAATAACGACATATTTTTAATTATTAATTTTTTTTCATTGAAGCTTATCGATGTACAAATTTTTAGTAATTATTTCCCAAACACATTGAATGTAAATTTTCTTCCCGTTGTATATTTGAATCTATCACACGCATTGTATAATAATTTATAGGAGAAAAAATTATTTGTAAGTATAATGATGCTTTGCTATGTGTACAGATACATATTACCATTTTGTTGACTGTTCTCTGCTACTTTTCATTAAAATTATTGTACCAAAAATTATCAAATTTTTTATATCATCATCAATATTCGAACATCTGTATTGGAAAAAGGCGTCAAATTTTTTGCAATCAATTTGATAATAGGTAGGTAAGTACGAGTAATTATGAAGATTATTATTGAAGCTAAAAAGCTGAAATTTGAGATCACTGACAACCAGACACTTGAAACGTACGATCATATCCAATTCATCATTTCATTTAAATAATCAGAATTTCAAGTTTAAATAATATGGGTATATAATTTTCTTGAAACTGAAGGGTTTTCAAAACTAACTCTGTAGCACAAAAAAGAAATCATACAAGTAGAATTATGCTTTTTGTCCAAGGCTGATATCCGGAAATTACCCTAGCCACATCCTGAGATGACCCAAGACCCATACGTGAATGCGGCTGGTGGGAACTCGCTCTACTTTTTTTTCTGCTTCGAAACAGTCGACATTTTTGGATGAAAAGCATATTCTATGGAAGTCGAGGAGCAAGCGAAGAATATTTATGTGTATTTTAACGCATCCAGAGTATCTCCATTTATTGTAAGTTGTATGTACTTTGGGCAGAGAAAATTTGTTATTTTATGGGTTAAAAATGACAAAAAGCGACGTCATTTATAAAGCGATATTACGTTAATCTTGAAAGTTGCAGCCTATACAAACGCGAGTAGCGATGATAATTTAGTATTATTTGTCGTCGTTTGTGCCAATAAATCATTAATACCGAGCTCGCTTCAATGCATTCAACACATATTTTGGCTCACCATGTATGCCGTCATCATTTTACCCATTTACTTGAGAATTATAAGATTTTGAATGGCCTACAAATTGCTAATAAATGGAATAATGATAATGACCAACAAAACGACTTCAATATTTTATAATACGGCGTTTCTTCGAGCTCGTGAATTTTATTTATTTTATCTACGTTAGATCGATCCACAGCATGTTCAGAAAACAAGTACAGTACCTACCTATACCTTCTTTAGTAAGTACAATAGGTACCACTATTCGTGATTAAAAATTAAAAAATAAAATTACAGAATAACAATAATGTGGGCTGTAAGCCTGTAAACCCTTTTGAATTTCAAGAAAATTTACGATGTATGAATAAGCGCCGTCAATAAAATACATCGACAGCTTCGGGAAGGCGTGAGGTGTGATGTTATCCAAATATTCATCACACTGTGCGAAACTTTCGCTTTCCAGTTTCCCCCGTTTGAATGTAATGATAAAGAAAAGAAAAACGAATAAAATCACTCTCTCTCTCTCTAAGTATATATTTTTTTCAAATAACTTATACAAATACGAAATATTTGCCCGATTTAGCTCGTGTAACTTATACCTACTTGTATTTGCACGTTGCTTGTATGCCGAGTTTTTCTTTCTGCGTTTTCCGCTCACTTCAGACCAATCGTAAATCATATTTTGATACAGCCTCGTTCGTATAAATGGACTTACCGCTTGGAAAATACATGCATGTGATACTTACACTTGTCAGAATTGATTGCGCTGTATTTCAATCACTAACGAATGACTGAATCATTTTTTTTCTCATCGAGATTTAGATTTATAATATGTATTATAAAATCCGTACAATGTATCTACAATTCGTATAGGTAATTCAAATGATTTCGATTCTTTATACTGAGGCCATTTTTTAATATTCGTATTCATCTTATAGGAAAAAAAAAATCATCAGCGGAAAAATCACCCCAATGTTTACGTATAGTGTAGTTCAACAAATTGTTGCAATTAAGCATTTTTTAAGTAATATGTGAGCATTACTATGCTGCAGTTTCAAGAATGATAATTCGTCTCATCTGCAATCCTCGCGAGGACTTCGGTATACAAAACCAGAACGAATAATAAATTACCATTACGTATTTACCTACCTATTTTTTAATTCTTATACATGTATATTGTATAAGATGGACAAAAATATCTATACTAAAATGTAATGCTCGTATACAAATAATTATATTTTGAATAGGTACCTTATTCGCAATCAGTTCAATTGATTACGTATTAGGTAGGTATGGTATATAGATAAATGCTTAAATAGGTACTCGTACGTACATATAAGTATATCCGTGCGTATCTAATTTAATGGTTTGAAAATAGAATAACACATGTGTGAATTTTTATAATTTAACAACTGTTGCACAACAAGCCGAGAATAGACGTATAATTATTTTAGGTGTTGTTTATTAATAGGTGCTGTGATTTTCAATTTTGCCGACGTTTTATTCATTTGAATTCATAAGTATATTTGCTGGATACCTACATTTCAGGTAGGTACCTACCTATGCTCACCATTTTTTCATGATTGAGTATAGATACAGATCAGTTTTAGCTGAAAAACTAGATAAGATGCAACTGGCAAAAAATACTTTTACAGCGTAGCCCATTTGAGGAAGAAAAGTATTTTTTTTTTTTTTAAATCAGCACATATTTTTAATTCTTTCAGATCCTAGTCCACTATGAAAATAACATTATTATGCATAACGGTTTACTTATCTTTGCACATGATGAATTGCAAACCAACACCGAGACTCGGATTTGGCACAGGAATGTTAGCTGGATTAGGAACAGCTGCAGCTGTGCATGGATTAACTCACTCATCCGCATATTATTATACTCCACCTCCTGTTGTGATGGCTCCTCCAGTAGCGGTATCTCCTACAGTAATTGTTGCTCCACCACCGCCGGTGTTTATGGAACCTCCGACAGTAATGATGCAGCCCACAGTAATAGCAACTCCTGCAGCTACAATGCCACCACCAACAATGGCACCTCCATTTGTAATGCCAGCCACACCGACAGCAATACCTCCAGCAATCACAGTTCCTTAATCAGGGACCTTCAGCAGTAGTGGGGGCATCAAACCGATAAGTGATTAAATTTCATAATTTCACCCTATAATTATAAGAAAAAAGCGTGATTCTGCAGCTATGACTCCTTCTAGTCCAGCGCATTCAGCAACCCAATTTTGCCAAAATCTCAGAATAGGCAGTAATTTCCATTTAATTCTCAAAATATTTTTTTACACTGGCATTTAAAGAATATTTAAATGTAGGTAGCTACCTACCTTCTCTTGATTTTTGGGAGCCAAAACCGTTTTTGATAATGTCACTGTGTATCAAAATTTCACTGTCTGGCAAATTGTCAACATTATACTCAGAATCAATGACTATGGCATGAACACAGTTAATCGTTCTTACTTATTGAGCTCAGGTTTTATATCGAAGGTATTGCTCATTTTTTGAATAGAGATGGTTTTGAAAATGTTCGAAAAGGTCATTTATAAATGAATACTCATCACATCTGAAACATTATCAGTCTCGTATAAAGTATCTAGGTAAGTAGTTTTTATAAAATACTACTAGTACTTTTTGATGAGGGATGTCCAATGTATTCAAAGCCTTGAACCTATCCACTCATTTAACAACAACAATGTACGAACTTGATACACATTATTATTATTTTACATGATAAAAATATTAAATGAAATGGTTTGAAAGCCAATAACATGGTGCTAATGGTATTTGAAGATAGCGAATATCTGTTCACATAATACTCATAATTTGATGACAAAAAAGAGGAAAAATATACACATTAACTGTCAACTACCTATGTACAAAGTAAATATTGGCTTCTGGCCGTACTGCCCTTATACTAACAAAAAAATACATTTTTTTGAAATTTTCAAACCAAAGCTCATTTTACTCGAGTAAAATTTAATCAAACAGTTAGTACATACATACCATTTAGGCGGACAAATCCACCAAGGTAAATCCACAACTTTTATTATCTAATGACAGGGTGCAGAGCACATCTCGAGTAGAAAATAACCTACAACTGCAAGGTATTATATCATAATTTTAATTATTTGATTTTCTTTGGATCCAAGATGAAGATAACATTATTGTGCATGATTTTCTTCTTATCGCTGTACATGATGAGTTCTAAACCTACACCAAAACCAGGATTTGGCCTAGGAATGTTAGCTGGGTTAGGAACGTATGCTCTTTTCAATCATCATTTTTCACCTCCGCCTCCGCCTCCACCTCCACCTCCGGTTGTAGCACCTCCACCAGTTGCAGTTCCTCCTACAGTGATTTATGCTCCATCACCTCCAGTTATGCAGCCTCCAGTTATGCAACCCCCAGTAATGATGCCTCCTCAAGCAATAATGCCACCTCCTGCAATGTACTAGCAACACTTCCATCCTCAATACCGTGACATTTCCGGCAGTGGTAGGTATGATAAAATATATGGGCGACTTCGTTTCTATTCACCGAAAAAAGGTGGCTTCTTATTTTATGTACTTAACTTACGTACTTTACAATCTGTATCTTGTGTACAAATAAATTTTTCAATACGTACAATGAGAAGAATAAGGGAAATAATAAAATTATTTTAAACTGATGAATAGACCAGACTATAGTAATACATTGAGGAATTGCTGCACTTGAGTTTAAAAATAAATTTTCTTACATTCTATTCTTATACGAAACTCAAAAGAAAGGCAGCCATTCTATCAAGCAAAATAGGGTACACCTCCGTCCACCAAGTCCAAAGCAACACCGATGTCAGCAAAAATATCCAACTCAATCATCTGTTCAAAAAACCAATCAAATCTATAAGTTACAATAGAAAAAATTCAAGTCTTGAACGAATGAATTATTTTGTTAAGCATGTGAGCGATCGTTCCACATGGAGTAGGAGTCTTTCAAACACAACCAACGCCTGAATCCGAATATCTGGGTAATAGGTAACTTGAAATTTTAATCGGAACCTCCTGAAAACTGAACAAAAAGTTTGAAAGTCGAACTTTTTTGGATCGAGTTCTCCCAAGTTGAAGATTAAAGAAATTCGTCATGCTTAGAGGGACTCAAAGGAATGGTAATTTTTCAAGAAATTTCCAGAGGTATTGGAAAACCAGTTTGCACTCACGTGCACCTCACAAATATGTACCTGAAATTCGTGTTCAGCGTATCAAAATTCAAGAAACACTACCTATACCAAAATTCAGCTTTCCGCCCCACTTTTCTACGTAAAATGCTAATTCTCCTGGACTGGTAGATAGATACCTATTCAAAGTATTCTGTACAAACTTCCAATGCATGCAATGTAATGTAATTTTAATTAAAATAAACTAAATAATTACCCACTAATCACACGATAGCGATAGTAAAGTATTCAAATACCAGTACGGGAAATGACTGTTCAAATAAATTACACAATTTTATGACAAAAAGAGAGAAACACGCTCATATTATTGCCAACTACCTGCGCAGAGTAAATATTATCTCCCGGCCATTACAGCCTTATACCAACAAAAAAATTAATTTTTGAAAATTTTCAAAACAAATCTCATTTTATTCGAGTAAAATTCCGTAAAACGTTGATTGCGTATGTTATCATTTGCGTCAGTGGATCCATTCAAAAAACTCGTATACCTACTGCCTGCCAAGATAAACTGACAATTGACATCCTTCTCTATTTAATAACGCCGCAGGATAACAAAATGTAAGTAATGATAAAATACCTTTGAACCATTGAGAATTGTAATTTTCATAATTCAAATTTGCTTAGGTTCAAGATAAACGCAGCTTTATTATGCGTAACTTTCTTTTTTTACCTGCACTGGCACACGGTAAATAGTAAACCTACACCGAGAGGAGGATTTGGTCTAGGAATGTTAGCTGGGTTAGGAACATACGCAGCTTTTTCTCACCCTTTCAATAACTTTTTTTCACCACCACCACCGCCGCCGCTACCACCGGTTGTAATGGCCCCTCCAGCAGCTCCTCCCACAGTCATATTTGCTCCACCACCACCGATGTTTATGCAGCCTCCGGTGATGGCTTATCCACCGGTAATGGCTTATCCTCCAACAGTAATGCCAGCACCAACAATGTCACCTTCAGCTGCAGTGCTACCACCACCTTCAGTGGGATGATAATATCATAATGACAGTTTTACTCAAAGTTGCCTACAAGAGTAGGTATCTACAATTCTATGTACATACATAACTGTGTTAAACGTTCAAATAAATTTTTCATTAGATACCCAAATAAAAAAAGAAAATTTAGTAGGTACCTATTATTAATTTTAATTCAGGGAGTTCCGACTTGAAGAGTTTAAACTGCCTGAAAATTTATGTTTTTTCAATTCATTACCCGCGAGTTAAAGTCGTTTCTCACAAGTGATGGGTTATATTAACATTGCTTAGTTTGCCACATTTGATTTTGAAGCGCAAAATATTCCTTTCTTTCCATAAAAAATCATGATAGTATTTCCCTCGTTTTTCCTATTTCTTAAAAATTAAAATTATAAAAAAGTACCAAAAAACACATTTAAAAAAAATGTCATGCAAGACAAAAAATGAAAAAGAAATCACACTTACCTACAAGCTGATTTTAAAATTTTGGCATAAGTAAACAGCTCGATATCTCTCTCTTTTTTTTTAAAAAAAAAAGAAGAGGAAAACGACTTAAAATCCAAAAATTTCTTCACTTTTTCGGTCAAAATTTTAAATTTTTAAAATTTCTCAATTTTTTCCCATTTTTTTTCGAAACTCTTTCACATATTTCATTTTTTTGTCTCTCAGAGGTGTATCTATTTCTCCCACGAGCTCTTTTTTACCCAGTAGGTATTTTTCACGATTTGGGAAATTTTCAACAGTATTTTGCTAAGATTGGGTGGTTTGTCTGGTAAGATATTGAATAAGTAAGTAACCTGTGCGAAAAACTAAAAAAGTTAAAAACCAGTTCATTTCCTTGAGGAGCTGTGCTGAGCTTTTGGGGAAGGTTTCTTCCGAACTCAAATACGTAAATAATATTGTGAAGGATAGAGATTTCACCCAGAATAATTAATTTTTCAAAATCGTAAACGATATTTTTGTGGTGAAAAGAGGAATATCAGTGCAATATGAAGTTCTGGTCCATGTATAAATCGTTAGTTATTTCGCAAAGGTAGGCAATAGGTAATTAATTGTGGTTTTTTTTTCGCCCCTCACAAATTCATTGGTGATTCTGTTCGTTCTCAGCAGCGCTTCAATTCAAAAAAAAAATCCTATTCTCTAGTGAAAATTGCCGTTGAAATAAAGTACGGTATTCAATTCTCAGTAACTCTTACTTTTTTCTCTGCCAAAGTTTTTGTCGTGAATAAAGTTTCAATCATAACATCGTTTAAATTTTGAAAGTACTCCATATTGCAGCGTAACAAATCGAGAGTGCGAGCTGAAGGTTAGGGATGAAAAGTTTCCCAGATGGCGGAGAGGAGTTCCCTAAATGCAGTTGATCACGAAGAAAGAATGAAGCCTATACCCATCCTCCAGAAGAAGAGGCTCTAGTTATAGCTGAATGATTAAAATTTATTGCTATCGTATCCTGAACATTAATTCAAAAGTAGGTAGGTACCTACCTATTTTTTACACTAGAAATTGAATTATTTTTCAAAAACCGAATTTCTACATAATGAAAGTCGCTCTAATAGGTATTTTATTACACACGCGAGATATGGCAGAAGCAGTGGTAGAAATACGAGTAGAATACGGGAGCTAGGTTGATAATCTTAAGGTTAAACGACGACACTAACCCGGGCACCCGACACCCGGTACGTCTTATTCTTGGAACGGTAATTACTTTAAAGTTAACATAACTTAAATTCAATTCCCGCTTCCAATAAATTTTACGTCCAGAGAGCGTCGCAATTCGTCTGGATAAATAATTGGCCTTTCTATTCGCGGTAATAACAACACACGGACGTTGTTAGATTAACGTATAAATTCGAATATAATGCCTTCATAAGTAAAGTACTAAACGACGGGTAAATTGCCCAATTAGGAAGTTATCCTCGATACCACCGGGTCTTGTTAAGATAAATTATGAAAATCCTTACATAGCGCCGTTTAAATGATACGCCTATTAAAATCTCTTTTGAAGTTACCAAAAAGGGTGAGAGATTTTAGTTACACACCGAAAAACAGACTCCTCTGAGCGTGAAATTAAGTCGGAATAAAGATTATTTCTCCGTCTTCAAGATGTCTGTGCGAAAATTCTTTGAATTTTGAATCGCAATGAGATATTTAAAAAGCAATAATATCCGAGCACGGTGCAAAAATAAACCCCCTTCCTATATAGATTAGGTACTACGAAGTACCCAGGCGATATAGCGATACCTACCTACTTATTCTTTGAAAATTCAATGACCCGACCATTCTGCAAATAACGCCCATTGAACTATCAAAAATAATTAAACCTTTAGCTCATTAAGTTTTCTTTAGTATCATTATACACTTGATTCGCCACATCCAAGTAGTTAGTTTGCATATTACGCTATGCGGCATATCAGCCAGCGAATCAAAAGCCACTCGCGAAATCTCTTTCAATTTGATTTTACAAACAACGTCACATGTAATTAAGCACTCGAAAACGTGCCCAGTTGTCCACTGCACGGTGCATCGAGTGCCCATGTTTTTTTGCGCTTTCGTCAATAATAGCACACTCGTTTCCATTTTACGAGTATGTTGCCTTTTGATGGTGCAAAGGGTTGACTACCTACAGCATTGTTATACGAAGGCGTTTTTCTCGCCATGTGCACAATTTCAAACAAAAAGTAGTCTTTTAATCTAATGATGCGCGGAAACAAGAGAACTACGAGTATGCATTATTTACCCGCAATTGGTGAAAAAACATGTATTTTCAATGATGTATGACGTTGTATTTGCATCCGTCACGAGTTGGTATTTTTTAGAAACCAAAATTTATGGGCTATAAATGTAAGCTTAAGTCAACCTAATACTTTTTTTCTTTTTAGAAATTCGAATTGTGTTAATTCATTTGTTTGCAGTACCTACGCAGTAGGTACAGTGTTTCGTAAAATTTCATTTTCATCTTTATGATCGAAGAGGATCCAAAAATGCACTATATAAGGGTAAGGGCACCAATTATGGACCAGTCCGTAATATGGACCAGCGCCCGTTCTCATCGAATTAGCGCAGTATCTGTCAGGAAAAAATGTTTTCCGATGTATTTTTCACTAAAAAAAAAACAAAGGAGACAAAAATTACAACAGTGAAGTCAAAACTCACTGAGAAATTTACAAAAAACTGTTTTAAGACACTAAAAAAATTTTTAGTGTGTTCTTCAACTCTTATTAAAATATATATGTGGTGTAATTTTCTAAATGTTATTGAGGTTCATAATATCAAAAAAGGACGTAGTTTCTGCTGGAGTGATCAGTTTTTGCTAAAAATGAGGGTATGAACAGAAATTTTTAATGCAATGTTTTTTTTAATGGGGTGTGCTAATATGGACCACCTGTGATATTGATTTTTCAACTCATTTTCATCATTTCTTACAGACGCTGAAAAGAGAAATGCTTGAAATAATTTTTTTGTTCATTTCTAACAGATAAGTATGATGTTTTGAAACGTAAAAATATGTTTATTTTGAAATTCTTGGGGTGGTCCATATTAGGCGTCCATGAACTTTCAATTTGACACTCGTCATCCAACAATTTAAAAAACATTCAAAATAAAGTTGACCTTCACCCCTGATGTTTTGTTCAGTGTTAGTGGAAGGATGGAACTTCATTTTAAGCCTTTGTGGAGGTTTCTAGACCCTATAGTTTTCAAGTGGCAATCCTCCAAAAAAAAGTGGTCCATATTCGGTGCCTCTACCTCTACCAGGCAAAATTTAAGGTGCTGGAATTCATTTTTCAATTTTTAAAGAACTTTTAAAAATTCAAATCCGACTCATTTCTTTCAAAAAAAAAAATCAAAATTTGATAAAATTGACATGAATGGCTGAAATTTAGCTTGTACCCTATTTTTGACCTCCCATGTCGATTGGTGATGGTTTAGAATTGTTTTGGAGCCTCTAGCGAATTTTTGGGTTCTCCAGTTTTCGAAAAAACATTACTATATCTTAGTAGGCTATGATTAAAAAGAAATTCAGCATTTTATAATTTTGCGTATGCTTGTTCAATTCTGTAGGCAAGCATGTTCGAAAAAAAAATAATTACAAACTCAAAAACTTTATTGGATTTGAACGGTCACAAAAAAATTGTGAAAATATGTGCATGAATCTGTGGAGATAGATTTTACCTAAAGCACCTCTCCACGTGTAGGAATCATCACAGGCATTAGCTACCTATTTGTGGTCTAGCAGCACCTAGCTTCTATGAGCTTTGCGGGTACCTGGCGACTTACCGCCTCATTACCTACTTTTCAGACACTGAGTGTTTGTACGTAACACAACACAGACATTCATCTTAATGATAATTACCTTATGAGATAAGAAATCCTTCAGTTATTATTTGTATTGTTTATTTATCAATTACAAAGTAATAACTTACTCAAGCTAATTACACTGAGCCTGTACAGTATTACGAAAGAGATGGCATTTTATGCCTAGAGGAGTGCTAAAGCACATCACCATGGGGAACGGGAACAATAAACGGATGTGGGAAGGTCCATCTACGTTACTCTTTAAGAAGAGATTTTAAATAAGAATTAATAGTCGTTTTATGTAATAACTCCTGAACCCGAGTTCATCTGGACAACTCTATCAGCATAACTAGAACAAATCTATTTCAAAATAGATCACTTGAGAATCTTCACCAGTTCATATTTCGAAATAAGACTGGACTTACGCAACTTATTTTGGCTAATAAGATTTACGCAAATATGATATAGATAAACTATCTCATCTCCGGAACACTGATAACCAATGCTTACACATTGGGAGTCGCCAAATGACTGGTTTCTCTAGCGTTTCTCGTTGAACACGAAGTTCTAAGAGAATTAATCCGCCAGAGGTCGTATTACGGAACTATTTCTAATGTTGACTAGAGGCAGAACGAATTTCTCTCGCTTACGCGACCGAAAATGCTGTACAATCTGTCTCTACAAATCAATGGAAAGGGTCACAAATATGGTGAGTTCAAGTTTACAGGTTTTGAATTTCATTTTCACACCGTTTACAGCATTTTTTTCGAAAACAGGAGACTCCAAAATCCGCTAGAAGTTCCAGAATCGTTTGAAAACCCATCACCAATCGACTTAAGAGGTCAAAAATAGAGTACAAATCAAATTTCATCCATTTATGTGAATTTGATGAAATTTTCATTTATTATTTCAAGAGAAATGGCCAATTTTGAATTATTAAAAATTCGTCAAAAATCTAAAAATGAATTTCATTACTTCAAATTTTTGCTAGGGTGGGTGTATTTTGAAGTTTCCTTTCGTTTCCTCTGTGTTCGGTTCAAACATTTTTCTGTCGGTTGAGATACATACTTCCTTACTAGAAAATTACATTTTCGAACTCGTTTCTGAGTTTTTGAAAAATACAAACAAATAAAATTTTGCTTTTCCTGTATTTTCAACTCCTAAATTGACTGAAGATTTTTTAGAACTACTTTAAACGGATTTGAACCAACATGCTTAAACAGATTTTCAAAAATTGTACACAGATGGATACGAGAAGTTACCTACAATGACAGTTGGTTTGAAGAGATGCTGACATTTTTTTTAGTCCGTTTAACGATGATTTTTCCATACCACAGAAAACCCAAAAATCAGCTGAAGGCTCCAAAATTAATCGAATTCAGCACTAATGACCTTCAGAATGATGAAATTTCAATTTCTTTATGGAAAATGAATCAAATTTTTATTTTAATAAATTCTCCAGAATTCAAAAAATAAAATCTCAGTAGAACTGGAATACAGAAAATTACTGACCAACTCTAAACTGCAGTTTCACTAGAAAAATTTCTCTAGGCATCGTCACCTAAAGCGTAATTCATTTAAAAAAATGATCACTAGGGTCTGAAACACAACCAGGTCAAATTATTTTCTCCGCAAGTCCCCGAAATCGAAGTAATCACAGAAGTCCGTATCTTTCTGCGAGGAAAAAAATCGGGTAAAAATGTTTCTGTTTTGAAATTCTCCTCCGCACACAGACTATTTTATTCACATCGATGTATAAAAATAAAGGGAAGAGCCTATTAATCAATAAAATTAAAGTCGTATATATCGCTGTCGCATTGTAATAACGAGCGTTTATTATAATCATCAAATACGCAGTAGCGCATCCGTACCAGATTTATCTCATCTTTCAAATCTTTCCATTTTAAATGGCTATTCGGTATTTGGAAAAATATCATAAATTTGAATCGCGTTGACAAAAAATACGGTCATGGTCGCCGTTATAACGCTACGAGAACTATAAATCAGGTATCGAGTACAAGTTTCGATTCGATGGAAAAACTCGAAAAAGATCGTTGGTGAGATAAAACTCGAATTCTACCCTTTGAAATGACACATTGACACTTTTGAATTAAAGCACCTCTACCTACCTAGTTATCAAACGATTACCTATAATACCTAGGTATATTTATGTAAAATATCCAATCAGAATGAGCTTAAATAATGGCCTAGTGTAATTATAAAATTACTAGAGTGAACAACAACAGATACGAGTACACAGTTCTACTCACGATTGGGAGGTTTATGTCAACTTGAAAAGCTCAATAGATATACCTGGTCCAGCTTTACCTATGTACCTACATATTCGGTTCATATACGACGTTATTAATAGGTTGTCGCTGGTTTCACTATGATAACAGCGTTTAGGCGAAAATAAAAGAGTTTATTGCGTAATATGTCAGCAACTCAAAAGTGAATATATTTCTTTGCAGATTTACTATATTGACTGTGCATATAAGGGTCGGTAGGTCTAGGTAACTAACGCATAAGGCTAGCGGTCTGGCGCTTCGATGAAAGTTCCTTATCGTTATATTTCATAATCAGACTGTTCAGGTTATAGACTACATACACGTTTTCGCAAATACATGCTCGATGAAAAGGAAGGAGGTTATTTTAGTGAAATATTTTAGCATTATACAGTCATTAGGTAATGGATGGCAGTATAATAGAACGCGGTCGTGATGAGAACCGTTATTTTTCCGGTGATTAATTGGTAGTTTCGGTAAAGAACGCAAGGCGTACCTTCCTGTGCACATTCATCAATCCGTAGACGCATTCGAGCCTTTTTACAATATCTTCGCCCCAAGTATTTCAGCCTCCCTGCTTTCTTCCATTGGCAGCTTGGTTGAAGTGGAAGGTTTTAGGGAGCACGTTTAATGTAGTATATCCATAGTTAATTTCAACGAATATAATATCGAGTGGAAAATATGCATGATGAAGCAACCCTGCGCAATAATCGGTGGATTTTCGAAAATACCGCTGAAAACGATTTTTTTGATCGCGAGTAAGTTTCTAAATTAGGATCATACGCTTGCTTGAAGAGTTGAATCGTTTGGTTATCCTAAGAAAAATTGTTCTGGCAACTATTCTGAATTCTGATGATATCAGAGTTTTGCCTATCTTCATCGCAGAAGGAGCGATGTGATGTCGAACTTTTATAACACCTTCAGGCTTTCACTTTTAGGATATAGGGTTGATGTATGTATTATTGTAAAATTCATATTGACAGCCAGTATATTTTTTCGTATTTCAGCTACGATTTCATTTCGGAAGGTTTTTTTCCAACGCCAAATTCGGATTCAATGAGTGGAACTGAAATCAATTGCTCTAATTTTCATTATTTTTGTGATACTAATCCCATAAAGTTTTGAACGGTTTTCTTATTTCTTTATCTTGAAATTCTCGATTTTTCATGGAAAATTTAGTCATTAAATTGAAGTTTGAAGATTTGAACTACCCATATGGTCATGAAAAGAGTAGGTTTTTGAATACTTGGCTATTACCTAATTTGACTCACCGGTTGCCAAATACGGATTCAAAATCCAGGGGTTCAATTTTCGACATGAAATAAAAAATTTCAATTCCCGATTTGAAAAATTCAAAGTTTATCCTCAACACCTTTGTTTCAATTTTCATTCAGTCAACTTCATATCGTTGGATTTCGTTTCGTTTCTTTAATACTGTGAAAACACTTTTAACACAAAAAAGATTCTGGATTTCGAAAAAAAAAAAAAAGGAAAAACATGGAAAATCGAATCGAAAGTCTATCTTCTGCTAATTCGTATTTGTATCATAAAAATCAAACAAAATCAAAATGCTGTTAAGTACCAAGTTTTTTTTCTTTTTTTTTTTGAAAGCAGAGTAGGCTCCCAAAATTGATGAAAATAAGTCAATTTTTGCAATTTTGATTTAGAAAAAAAGATTGTATTTTCTCGTAAACTTTGGAATTTCCTGAAGAAGGAACCCCATTTTTTAAATTACAAATATGTTAATCAGCTCGAAAACTTACACTTGAAGGCAATGTTTACGAGTTTTTGAGCATGAAAACAATGGAGAAATCTTGCCAATTTTTTGGTGCTTAAGGAAGTGGCAATTCTGATTTTCGCCACTCCCCAAAAAACTCTTTATCGGCCTAATAACTGGAAAAGATTGCAAATTTTTCCCATTTGTGATTTTCAAATTGTTCACGCTCAAAATTTACAATAGCTACCTATCCATATTTTCCTCAAAACTTTCAGCCATCATATTTTCCCTCCAATGCACTCAGAAAGCTGTGGTTTTCACGATCATTTCTATTAAATTTTCAAAATCTATATTTTAAAACTTATTTTAGAAGTGTGGTAAAAAAAAAACAAGCAAAATTATTTTTTAAATTGTGATATTTTTCGATCTGTCAAGCTTTAAGTGGTTAGTGGATGGCTAAAAGTGGTCTTGGATTCTGAATTCAAAGTGTCAGAGGTTCAGAAACTCAAATCGCAGCCTTTGAGAGGAATTAGGTGATCGAGATACTGTACAGGTTATATCGCTCAAAAGTATCAAATAACCCTTTTTTCAAAAATGTCCTTTTCGTGGGTTCCTGTCTCAGTATATCCTAAATGGCTGGGAGGCTAAAAATTTCTCTGATTATTCTCGCACTAAAAGTAAATTTTCTCACCAGTTTTTGTCAAAATCCAAGATTTTTTTTTTTACTTCACCCTCAGATGACCAGAAAATCACAGTAAACAGCTGGCTAAGCTAGTCATTATTATTGGGATGGGATAACCACAATGAGAAGGTTGAATAACCTGAATGATTTTTTTCTTTTTCGAATTTTCCGGCTTAACCTTGATGAAAAGAATTGTTTCCTGTAGGAATCCAAAAATCACGAGTAATTTCTGTTTGAAAATTTCCAACGTAGCTAAATTAATTAACCCAAATATGTACTTTCAAAGTTTTTTTTGAAAAATTTTAATTACTCGCTACCTTAACTTACTCATAAACATTTTTTGATCGTTTTGATTGGCTGGACACGAATTGCGTCCCGCACCACGGGTGGTACAAATGGGTAGGCTCGAATTGCGTCCCAAACAGGCACGAATTGCGTCCGCTGGGGCAGGTATATTTTAGACAAAAGAAGTGGCTCAAAATAGAAAAAAAAATTTATTCACAAAGTAGGGTGTACCTTACGTCTTGCATTACCAATGTTATTTCAAATGAACTTACTCTAAAAGAATTGAAAACACAACACTAGGGTCCCAGTGTTTTAAATAAAAACAAAAAAAAATGCTGCAAAAATTGAGCGTGGGAGGTTTGTTTGAAAAACCACCAATGCCAAAATTTACAAACATTTTTTCCAGGGAGGAAACTTGGCATTTTCTTGGGGGGGGGGGTGTTCGACCGAAAATTTGCCGACTGATATGACAAAAAAATACCGATTTTGCCTATTAAAACATTGAGCTTTTTAATGTGAAATAAAAAATTTGAGAAGAGAATTTTGCCAATTGATATTAGCCATTAGGTTATATCCAGAGCCTATTATGACTTATAATTTGCATGTTCATTTTTCAATTTTTAGAAGCCTCAAGCAGCCTTTTTTTGTTTTATAAAAATGAAAACAAATAAACAAATTGGCCAAACGAAGCAAGGGCAAAAACTTCTGAAAATTTGTACTTTTATAAGTAATAAAAGAACAATGATTTTTCATGGGAGGAGGTTGATTTTTTCGGTTCAAAATTTTCATAATTTGAATGATTTTTTTTTAGAAATTTCAGCTCCAAAAAAGAAAAGCAAAAAGGTCCCAACGAAGTCAGGACAACGCATATTCGTATACGTTAATTTGCACGTACCTATTCCTCCTATTTCTCTAAAAACGACCATCCAACCTATTTAACACCCTAACCTTGGGACGCAATTCGTGTCTAATTCTAATGATCTCGAAAGAGTTGCTTTGGGACGCAATTCGTGCCTAGCAAAATATTTCTTGGGACGCAATTCGTGCCTTTTCATACTTTCGGGACGCAATTCGTGCAGTGCCTTTTGATTATTTCGTGAAATTTTCCACAAGCCCCATCCACCCATATTTTCACTAGATATACGACAGTATTCAGTCGAGTTAGGTAGGTAGGTAGCATTGCAGGTGTATTTTTATTTTTCAAAATAAATTCCAAATTTCAAATGGCAACTCATCCATTGGCCTTTTTTTCATCTATAGGTCATTGTTAAACTAGCCTACTAAAATCCAAAATACGATAAAAGCGACTGTGTTTTTTAGCTGATAGATATGTAGGTAGGTAGGTACCTTTGTCTATGTGTACATTTTATGCTGATGAATGGAGCTCATTTTTCGCATGAAGTCATCGTTGTAATGGTTATCACGAACAAACCGTTTATTAGTTTGTACAATTAAACCAATGGCAGTGCTTCGAATGAGAGATACTGGCGTGTGCTGGTATGTTTCAGTAAGTACACATGATAGGCGCATATAAATGTGTATCTACCGCAATCGAGTGTAAATACTATTTGATAAATGTTTGGCGTACTGTGTGGCAGCAATTCCAGTAAATAATCGTCAATGATAGTCTAGTCAATTGTACGCACGTTGTAGAGTAATTTTCATTATCAAAGGTCGAACAATGTCACAGTTTTTATTTCTGTTCAAATTAGTCACTCGTACAAAGTCACAGGTACTTCGTACATTTTATTTCATCAAACTGAATAGAAATGAATTATTATACAAGTGGGTACCTACATCGATATTGCACACGTAGAGGCACTTGCAAAACACAAAAAATAAGAAAGAATACGTTATAAAAATTTATTCGATATTCTCTCATCGCTAGATTATACTGGGTGTATTGAATAGGTCTCTACAACCATTCCGGATGAACGTATTTGCCCAAAAATCTAATGTCATTGCAATATGATTCCTAAACATTTTTCTGAAACCTTATGCTCACCAACACGGAATATTCATGCCTCCGTCGTGATTATGGCGACGGTATCTCTTCATGAGGACGGCGTTTTGTGGCGCGTAATCGTTAACGTCCAAATGATACTTCTGGTGTTTCGAGTAGCACGGTTCCCAGTATCTTTCGATGCAATCACGATACTGCTTCTTGCCTCCTTTGATGACGACGTGATCTTCTTCGCAAGGTCTTAAGCAGTCGTATTTACGATAGTAGCCGCCGCATTTGGGCAATATATCGTGATCGATGTTACAAGGAGGGGCAGGTTTTACATCCCTGGGCACGGTTTTCTCTCGGCATAAAATCTTTCTACCTAATTCGCCGACTGTCGCTTGGTACAAGCTGAGAGGCGTTTTACACCACAGTTTTCTCGATCCTAAGAAATCAAACTTTTTCGCCACAATTCCGGAGCCGCAGTCGTCTCTGCAATATTCTCCAAACTGCCAACATGGCTTCTTAGTGCAACTTCTCTTTTTGCCTACTTTGCGATCGTAGCATTTAGAAGCGATCTCGACGGCACTGAGGGTTTTTGACGATCTCGACGCTGTTGATTTCGATATGCAAGATTTATCTTCGTTAGCGGCCAAGCTGATACGTTTGCTTTTCTTGCTGCCCTTTCGTTTCGGCAAGCTTACTACACTGGTCTGCGACAATTTCGATATAACGTCCGATGCTTTTTCGGCGCCACCTTTGTGGTATTTTACGACACAGCGTTTTTCTAAATCTTTCGAACCGCATTCGTTATGGTATTTTTGTTCGTTGTCGTTGATGTTGTAGTGAACGTTGTTGACTTTTTCGTGTTCTTTGGCACAGTCGTCTTTTTCGAAATCCACTTTCGCAGGCATTTTGGCGAATTTCAATTGGTTTCTTTTTTCTCGTTATCTCGAGAATGTGAATGTCTAGCGTCAGAATGAGGAGTAACATTAGATGCATTTGGACATTGATTTTATATTTTTATGTGGATTGCTAGGCAGCTAGAAAAAAAATCCAAAAGGAGAAGTTCAATTTTTCGCCAAAATCCATCTCGCGGACCCCACAATTTTTTATACCATAAGAAAGCAAATTTTATCCTCTTTCCAGTGGTATAATGTTTTTTCATGATCCGCAAACGCGATCCTGTTTAAAAAAAGGACCTTTGAGCAATTGAGCTGAACACTGCTTGTGAGAAAAAGGTTGTCAGTGATGTAGTCTGTGAGGTAGACTGAGAAATTTTGAGTTTTTCTCGAAAACCATCTCGTGAACCCCATAATTTTTTTATATCACGAAAAAGGGAATTTCATCTTCTTTCCAGTGACATAATTTTTTTCATGATTCGCAAACGCGTTCCTGTTTGAAAAAAATTCATTTTTCAGCTAAAAACTGCTCACTCTCAGGATAAAACGGTTGCCGGTGATGAATTGAGCCATTTTCCCTCAGAATCCATCTCGCAGATCTCATATCATTTTTTTATACTTATCACAAGAAAGGAAGATTTTATCCTTTTTCCAATGTCACTAAATTTTTAAAATCCTCAAACATTTTTTTGTACAGAAAATTACGTTTTTACAAAATGTAGGTTGGTAAAAATTGTGAATGAGAAAATGAAACGAATAAAATTTTTGTACTATGTGGTCCGATAAGGTAGACTCTGTGTGGTTGCCTTCCCTAGAATGCGACTGACTTATGTACGAAATACATAGGTAAGTATTTAGCCCAGATATCGAGCTCTTTCATCACGTACTTTGGCCATAAATTTGAATTATTGGTATGTTCGAGTGATAGATCAAAAAAAAAATAAAGGTCGTTACGACCTTGTAACCTTCGATTTTCTGTTGCAGGCAGCGCACGATTTAAAAAATGTGCAAACATTCATTAAAACGATTAGGTTGGGTCTGTTTCAATGGTTTCCCAACTATCGTCAGTGTGATGAATATTCGAACTTGTACCCCATCAAATATCAACAAATAAATTTTGAAATTGAAAAATTTGAAGATGTATCGAGCGATTGAATGACGAATTATCAGGATGACCAACCACCTATTATTCATTCTGCCTACGACGATGTTGGTATCTAAACTACGAACTTACTTATTCAATAAATACGACGTTATTACATCACTTTGGGAACATTTGAATACAGAGAGATAAAAAATTTAATGTTGAATTTTTAAAATGTGTACCGATCTGACATTAAAGATTACATAAATCAACAACTACGGGGATTCGCTCTACTATTAAATTTTATTCGCGTAGATTTTCGATTCATTTCGCATTTCATTTCCTTGCAATCACGTTCAATATGATTGCTTGGTCGGTGTTATTGTTACTATGCCAACTCGTTGCCTTGGGATCAGGGTATGGTGAACAACCTCCACCTGCAACTCCAACTACGCCACCTCCACAATATCCTCCAGCGGCTCCACCACCACCTCCACAATATCCTCCAGCGGCTCCACCACCACCTCCACAATATCCTCCAGCATCTCCACCACCTCCTCCAACGACTCCACCACCTCCACCACCTCCTTCAGCGACTCCACCACCTCCTCCAGCGACTCCACCACCTCCACCACCTCCTCCAGCGACTCCACCACCCGCTACACCGACTACTCCAACGACTCCGCCATGTCCTCCAGGATCAACTACACCAACACCTCCGACACCAACAACTCCTCCACCAGGGGGAAAACCTCCTTCCTCACCAACACCGCCACCTGCTCCATATCCAACTCCTCCAACTGGTTCAGGCTCGACTGAAATTATCATTCCAGAAATCTCTATTGTTGTGGTGAGTAATATTGTAAAAATCATAAATAGTTAGGTACAAACAAGTAGGTACCTACCTATTTCAATCTCAGTAGAAACTAATCTGAATACTCCTAATTTCAGAAACAAAGTATGACCATCTACTACGAAGCTATGGAAGAACATTCCCAGATATTCTTCAACAAAACGCTGAACGATAAATTCAGTACATTTTATCCTTACATTGATTTCAGTTTTGTACCATGTCAGCAAGCTCAGGTATGCAGAACGTAATTTCACACCATACAATAATTGTACCAAATTTCACATAATTACGAAATTAATTCAATTTGTAATGTAGATAATAAATGGAGACCTATTCTGCTACAGTCCAATTGACCCAACATGCACATTGAATAAAGTACATTCTTGTGCTATCGCTCAAACCAATGACAGACTTGCACTTGCGAAATTTTTAACCTGTACTATGACTGGAACTGCAGCTCTACCCGATTATAACACGGTAAATTCCTTGGTGTTATTTTGTATGTACGTACCTATCTATTCAGCTCAGATGAACTAATAGGTATACCTTTTAACTGATTCATTTTCTTAGTGTGCGACTTCAAGCGGAATAGACACCACTAAATTACAAGCATGTCTCACTTCTGATCTCGCAAAACAACTTTGCATCGCATTTAAATCTAGAAAGGCCCCCGAATGTGGTTCATTACCAGGTTTCATATTTAAAAATCCGGTTAGTGCGTCGTAAATTATCATAAAAATGACCTCAAAACTTGGGTAAAATGAATAATTTCCATTCTACAGAAAGATATCAAGCCTACAGATCCTTTCAATCACTTCTTGAATAATGCTTGCTCGGCAGATTTCGTTTCAACAACTTGTGCAGTACTTAAATCGTCCAAAAAACCAGCACCCATCGAATGCAATCAACAGGTATGAAATTTTTAATCCTTCATATTGAAAGTCATCACCTTTTATTGCATCAGAATAGAGAATGTAATTTGAATGCTTTACTGATGAAGAAACGTGTCAATTTTTTTCTCGTAGAAACTAGCGGTTTCTTATTCGTACAAAATTATGGATGAAAACTCATACAAAGTTCTACAAGAATGGGCTAAACTTTATGATAAATTTGGTAAATTCTTCACTATGGATTTCCAGCCTTGTATGTTCGCTGAGGTATGTAATTTGTACAATTTTATACCACCCAAAGTCACTTTTAAGGCTTAATTTGTCAAGAGTTATTATTACAACTGGTTTGTACATGTAGATGAATAATGGCCATTTGGATTGCAAAGCTGAAGCTGATAAAGATTGTGTGACTGGAAAAATGCATTCTTGCGCTATTTCACTAGTTCAAGATGAAGTTGCACTTTTCAAATTCATAGCCTGTAGTGCTCAAGATCATACCAAATTACCGGATTTCCAAAAAGTATGCATTTTAACTTCTTGTAAATGAAGTCATTTTCGAACGAGTACCTACCTAATGAGAAAATACATCATTACAGTGCGCAACTGACAACAAAATTGATTTCAATCTGATAAAAGGATGCGTTGATTCGGGTAAAGGTGACCGCCTATGCTACAGATCTGGTAAAACAAGACCAAATACCAAGGAAATGCCTGTTGTTCGATTTGAAATGGTAGGTACCCATTGATACTTTAAAGGGAAAGTACTGAAGCGGTATCTACGACCCCTTTATTTATAATTTGGATAAAATTCATATCCAAATTAATGTCTTGACATTATTCTGCACTGTTATTTAGAAATACAATGAAGCAGTTAGTAAAGAATCCTGGACAAATCTACAATTCGTTTTATGCCAAGAATTCAAGTACTATAATCTCACTTATCCAGATGAATGTAAAGGAGTACGTATGAAACATTTGAAATTCTTCGATCATTTTCGAAAACGCTGGAGATATTATATTGATAAATGTTAATTAATGTTGAATTTGTCACACATAGGAAGAGAAATTATCAATATTTTATGACAGTTTGGATCCAGAATTCCAATGCTTCCTATCCACAAAATTCATGGAAAATTACAGGAAATTCGCTCCTTTTGTTACCTTCGATTTTGTCCCTTGCAGAACTGCAAAAGTATGTACTTGCACGTCAACAATTTTCCCATAGTTTTAAATGGGAATATTTTTTTAATGCTGCTTTTAATTACTTTCATGTAGGAAGAAGGTGGCAACCTTTCTTGTCCCAATAAGCTGGATAACAAATGTTTTGTTGATAAATTTGAGTCATGCACAGTGAAGAATTTCCCAGATAATGATTTGTCATTGAAAATCTTATTGTGCTTATCACAATTCGATGGTGATCTGTTCCCTGCTCATGAAGCTGTAAGAAATCATTTCCTATGAAAATTAGTACACTTCTTTGGCAGTGCTTTCATAATTAATTTTATTTTTCGATACGTTCAGTGCGTTGTTTCAGCACAACTCGACGGTGCCAAATTGAAAGACTGCGCGAACGGAGAAGATGGAAAGAAGCTTTGTATTGATAACGCGAAGAAAGCTCCTAAAAATGATCGCTCAATGGCATTCCAATATGGTGACGTAAGTTATAAAATTTTGCCAAAAAAAATTCTCATAAAATTAATTTTAAGGGTGAAAGTGCGCATGATTAATTTTTTTCTACTTTTAGAAATGGGATGAAAAGATCGATAAGGATTTGGCAGGAGACTTCCCAAAAACGTTGTGCAATTTGCTGAAAGACGCTAAAAAAGGATACCCACTGGATTGCTATCCAGAAGACAAATGAGAAATACTGAAATTTATCATAACATTACTCCAGTTAATTTTTATTTGTATGTACTATGAATGTTTTGTGACTTCATTAAATGACTACGATATTAGCAATTAATTTTGATTGCGGTGTACATTTTTACTTTGGTACCTACTTCACTGATGAGGATCTGAAAACCATGCTTAGCAACACAACAGTCAAACAAATTACCAAATTATCATTCTCTCTCACAAAACGAGGAGGTTACATGTACATATTAATGAATAACAATTGAAAATTTCTCGGTTTACAATTTGAATTTGTAATCTGTTCTCTTATCACTTTTTCAATATTTGAGTCTTAGCAGAACCTATAGAGTAGATAGGTACATATTACAACTTTAGAATGACATTTGGATCTATGCCTATATTCGATTCCCCTGGAATCAATTGGCAGTGCTACCAGCCACTTTGAATTCTCCTGTGATTTTTTTCAATTTTCTTGTTTAAAAAAATCACTAAAAAATTCAAAATAAAATTAAGGATCTGGAAACTCAAATCTTTTAATCGGTTCGAGCACGATTTTCAAGATCAACTTTCACTGGTTCCAATTTAGATAGGTAGGTAAGTACAATTTCTATGCAGTTTTTCAACAACTACATAAATAAAACCCTGCAGAAATCCGTTCATGGTTTCAGAACTGCTGAAAACTGCTACCAAATTGATTTAGGGAGCTAAGGGTGGGATAACCCATCAGGATACTGGAATTTACTTAGCTCTTTTCTTCAATTGAATCGGATCTTCGATAATTGTGGTGGGCCGAGTATAAACATAAATTTATTTTTTGGGATATCTTCTTACAATATTAGAGTAGTCCAAGCTAAAAATTTTATTTAAAAAATAGTTTTCTCAATAATGTTTTTAATGCTTCGAAAAGGGAAGAAGTCACGAAAAATTGCATAGTGATTTTTCCGTGGAGTGTAATATTATGGTGTCATTATGAGTGGCATTTTTATCCCGCAAAAAGCCCCGGAAAAATTGGAAGTTGAGGCTGAAAAGTATTTACGTTATGCAGTAGCTACCTATCAACCTAAAAAATTGACGTTGGTTTCTGCAGATGCATTTGATAAATAGGTACCTAGGTAGGTAGGTAGGTCGGTCTAGGTATGCATGGGAATATCTACGCGTAAAAGCGTGTGTATCAACATGTGATTTTCAATGACGAAAAACTCATATTTTCTAATTGATGTTCAGTGAATAAACAATGGTGTCTGGCATCCATACTTTTCACTTACACAACGTGAAAATTTCACGATGACTTTCAAACTTTTATACGTATGAAATACAAATATTTAAATAAGATACCGGCATGTGAGGTATTATTCAGTTTTAACATGCAGTTTTCTTGGTGCACGCCCAACCATGAATTTATCAGTTATCATTATTTAGTTCATACGAATCAAGTGCAGGTACGTTATAAAATTTTTTCAACTACAATTCACCATGTTCTACATGAAGCTTGCGTTGCTGTGCGTAACTTTCCACCAATTTTTATACACAGTGGATTGTAAGCCAAGAGGAGGATTTGGTTTAGGATTAGCTGCTGGGGCGGTAACAGGAGCTGTAGTTGCACATGAACTGAGTCATCCACCATATTATTATGCACCTCCGCCAATTGTGGTTGCTCCTGCAGTTGCGCCACCACCAGCGGTGGTTGTTGTCCCAGCACCTCCACCACCACCACCTCCACCCCCTCCAACTCCACCACCGCCGACACCACCACCACCACCACCACCACCACCGCCGCCGCCACCACCGCCACCGCCTCCGCTGTATTATCCTCCTCCACCGCCACCTCTATATTATCCTCCTCCACCGCCACCACTATATTATCCTCCTCCACCGCCAGCACCCTATTATCCTCCCCCACCTCCTCCCTTACAACCACCGCCCGCAATTCCGCAACCACCAGTAGTTTACCCACCTCAAACACCCACACAACCTTATACACCTGCTCCCCTGCAGCCGCCAGTTGTAACACCGGCGCCAGTGCCACAATATACACCGGAAGTGATTTTACCAGCAGCAGGAACACCTTTGATGGGACCACCTACAGCAGCACCGCCGCCTCCTCTAGCAGCGCCTCCACCAGCAGCCCCACCTCCAGCAGTTCCTCCACCACCTCCACCACCTCCAGCAGTTCCTCCACCACCTCCAGCAGTTCCTCCACCACCTCCAGCAGTTCCTCCGCCACCTCCAGCAACGCCTCCACCCGCAACACCGCCACCAGCAGTGCCCCCACCCACAGTACCACCACCATAGGTAGGCTAATGTGATGTTTTCAGCATTAATGAGCTCAAGTTTACTTTAAGTTCGGCTAAAATTATTTCGAAAGCAAACCCTGAAAAAATAATTCATAGAATGCAAGAGCATACATTTTAATATTAATGTTATTTGAATAAATTATTCAATAAAATATGAAATATGTAGAGTTGTTCATTCAACTTTGAGTTGATAAGTATGTACTTAAGAAAGGTAATCTCTCACATACCTACATTATGTAATGTAGGTATAGTAGGGTGCATTGCGAATAAAAATTCATCGGATTTTGACTAAATTTATCAGATACCTTCATTTTGAGCTGAAAATTCTTCAGAAAGAAAGGAATGTCAGCTTCGGAAGTAGATATGAGCCGTCAAAGAGGGAGAATTTTCGAATAAACCGTGGTTTTTTCGCTCTAGCCCCCTACCCAACCTGTTCTGAGAAGAAATGGTCCAACCCCAAATAAAAGTACGAGTAGGTATTTGACATTCTGCGTCGGTTTTTGGATAAATTCATGTTTTGACATTTTTTTTCTCGCAAATACCTACTCGTATTTCGCATTAATTATGCCAAACGATTGAAAGATATAATTTTTGAAACTGGGGAAATGTTTTAAAACGCAGTGGTACCTACATTTTTTTTGTCATTATTGCACCTAATTTTATAGATTTTTAAAAATTGGGGTGATAATGATCGAAACTATATTTTATCCCCGCATACTATTATCTGCCGTACCTACCTACCTACCTACCTACCTACCTACCTACCTACCTACACCTATGTACATCATCATCGAGTCGTATAACCGCTCGTGGTGGTATCGCGTACAAATCAACGCGTACCCTTATGCATTGGGTATTTGGGCTAACATCCTTTATGTTGGTGTTGCCTACATATCTACCTAAATTTACAAAAACTTTTCGTTTCGCTATGCTATTTGTGTTCTAAAACTGCAGTACCTACCTACCTAATTCAATACATATCTGCTGAATAAACTTCCGTTTCATTTTTATTTTGTTTTAAGTATTATTATTTTTTTTTTTGCAAAAAAATAATAATGGAAAAAATGTCGATTATGAACTGTGAAAGTACAGCTGCACATACCTACCTATTTACCTACGTTAAACATCGATAGGTAGGTACCACTGCAATAGAAACATTGGGTGTGTAGTGATTTATCGATCACAAAGTAAACACGAACATTATAATGATGCGTCATTTCCCAACTGCGTTCTCCTCTCCAATCAAGAAGCAATGGTTATTTCACACAATTGACATTCGACAAACTCATCTTTAAAAACTTACAGTGATTGTCGCCATCAAATCTATATATTTTGACATCTCATGAAGTGAAATCGTCCAATAAGTATGATAATTTGTTGGTTTTGTATTCTTGGTTTGATTTTCGACTTGACTGAATTCGCTTCTAGTGATCTACCTAATGTTCCGTCAACCATAGTGATAAAACCACCATCATCAACATCATCATCAGTATCGGTACCAGTACCAAGTATTATTTTAAATTGCCTATCTATTTTATATATTTATCCCACTTTTAACAAACGATTATACTTATTCGTATGCACTAGAAACCAAGTCTGACAATTTACTATGACGCGATGGAAGAAAATTCGCAAGTGTTTTTCAACACAACTTTGGTAAAAGAATTCAGCTGCTTTTCAACATACATTGATGTCAGTTTTATCCCATGTCAGCAAGCTACGGTGAGGAATTTTTACAAACCATTGCTACATATAAACATAATTTCGTTCTCAATTTCAAGTCTTTGAAAGTATGCATTTTATGTATTTTTGATAAAAGGATCAGAATGGTGAACTGACTTGTCCTGCAAAAGCTGATCCTTTATGCAATTTAGATAAAATACAATCATGCGCCATTGCCCAAACAACGGATAAGACACAACTGGTCAATTTTCTGGCTTGTTCAATGAGCAGTGTGAAAAAACTTCCTGATTTCTTGACGGTATAAACGATGACTATGTTTTTAAGGATTCTGCACATTTTGAGTAAGTTAGAAAACTGACGTTACTTTTCTACGATCATAGTGCGCTATTCAAAGTAAAATTGATGACAAGCAGCTTCAATCGTGTGCCAGTTCAGATACTGGAAAGACTCTGTGCAAAAATAATAGTGCGCAGAAAATGCCTAATTGCAATACAATGCCAGGATTTATATTCAAAAATCCGGTAGGTACGAGGTTTTCGTGTTCGTGTACCTACCTCCTACCTACATAATGCAGATACTCTATCCAACTTTTCAAAGATGTGTTCTAATTCAGTGTATTTTCTTTCAAAACATTTCATTCAGAATGATATTCAAGCCACCGATCCTTTCGAACATTTGGATAATTATATAAACGACGTTTGCGTGACTGATTTCAAGTCAGCAGTTTGTGCTCAGCTAATGGCTACTTCAACAACATCTGTACCTCAAGAATGTAATCAGGTTTGATAATCTGTTCTTGAGTTCTACTTTGACAGGATAAATCTGTGATTATTTCATCTCAAATTTTTCCTATTTTATTTAGAAACTTGTCATTGGAATTTTTTACAAAGCTATGGATGAAAAATCGCAAAAATGGTTTCAAACGTTTGCCAAAGTATATGAAAGTTTCAGCAATTGTTTGACAATAAAATACGAACCTTGTATGTTTGCTGAGGTATGTACCAAATAATAGCTAGATACGATCTTTTTCCAACCTGACACGAACAATTTTTCAAAAATAAATCATAAGTTTACTTACCAACTACCATAAACACGTACAGCTTCCTGATGGCGGGGATTTAGACTGTAAAGATCCAACAGATACTGGCTGCACTGCTGCCAAAACACACGCCTGCGCTGTATCTCAAATAACTGACCCCAAGGCTCTTTACCAGTTTTTAAGTTGTGCGATGAAAGATGCTACAAAAGTACCAGATTTTGAAAAAGTATGCAAATTTTGATATCTAGCGTAATCTATTTATTATTTATTTATGAATCCTTATTACTTACCTACGTATTCAATTATAGTGCGCTACCGACAGTAATATTCCATATGAACCGATTAAAACATGTGCTAGCAGTGATACGGGTAAACAACTATGCTATGATTACAGTAAAACACGACCAAAATCCGATGAAATTCCATCCTTCAGCTATGAACTAGTAAGTTTCCTTGTTTTCAAATACCTACTTGAGCAAATCACTTCATGTGTTCAACCAGGTATTTTGATAGCTAGAGTTTTTATGTACCTACCTAGTACCTACATTTGCTTTGAAGTATTGACTATTACTCGTACTACAATATTTTCGCAATTTCTTATACTTACGTGAAATATTTCTATAGACCTTTGATGATACAACCAGCAAGGAGACTGCAACTGCAACAAACTTGCAAACTACCTTCTGTCAACAAATGAAAAAGTACAGTATTATCTGTGCTAATTGCACTTGTAACACACCAACTCCACCTCCCTACGACGATGAATCTGACGAGAGCAAAGATGATGGCGTGTATGAATAATGATCCCTGCTATTTAAAAGAAAATGAATAACAGAACCTGACTTCGAAAATTTTTGTATTAAAGGAATGTTTTTCATACGATGTATCGGTCATTTTTTTCTTTCTTTCACTTAAAAGTCAGGCAAGTATCCAAAGTCCCAATAAAAAAAATGTATGACCACTACCCATAAACCTTAAAAATCAAGAAATTAAAAAACGGTGAAAGAAAAAATGTTCAAAATGAATTTTATTGTGGCAAAATTGTGGCGTTCACTCCTCAAAAAAAATCGTTGAAGCTGATTTTCTACTCTGCTATAGGTAAGTAGATACCTAATAATCGTCTCAAAAACAAAATGAAAAAAAAATGAAAAAGAGTTGTCAATGGAAAAGCTTTATAGTGTAACTATCTCTCGTTAATTTTATTAAATGATATTGATTGTGTTTTAGGCTCACGTGATTCAATAGACTTACATGTTTATTGAATAAAAGTGTGATTACCTACCTACAATCTTATTTATTTATTTTTTTCACACAAATATATTGCAAACTGTGAAAAATCAGATTTCAAACGGTGTAATGCATTTGTATTTACTTTGAAAATCTGTAGGTATAACAGCAATATTATCGATTCACTGACGACAAAGTGAACGTGAACATGAAATGATAGGTACGTAATTTACCAACTAGGTAGTAGGTACATTCATTCTTCTTTTCTAATCATAAATCAATTCCTGATCTAAGGGCGAACGAAATTTCGCAAAATCGACTTTGAAAGCCCACAGTGATTGTTACAATTGAGTCTATTTTGACATCTCGTCGAGAGAAATTTTTCGATGCCAAAATGAAAATTTGCTCGATTTTCATTGTTATTGTGGTTATCGGTTTGCATGATTCAGTTTCTGGTGATCTTCCTAACGTTCCTTCTACTATTGTGATAAAGCCACCTCCAGCAGCACCTTCAACAATATCGGTAGGTACCTACCTATACTACCTTAGCAGATATTATTCTTATATAATTTGTACCTATTGATATTTTTTCTTTCTTAAATAAACGATGCATACTTAATGTTTACAAATTAGCAACCAAGTCTGACTATTTATTATGACCCAATGGAGGAAAATTCGCAAGTATTTTTCAATACAACCTTGGTGAAAGAATTCAGTTACTTTTCTTCTTATGTTGATTTCAATTTTATTCCATGTCAGCAAGTTGTAACGGTAAGAAATTTTCACTAAATATTATTTGTAGTTATATTAGATAGGTACCTACCCAATTTGAATAAAATCACCAGCACAAAATTTGCTTTTAAATTGCACATTATGCTTTGAATAACAGGATAAAAAATTTGGTGATCTGACTTGTTCTGCAATAGCAGACCCTACGTGCAACTTGGACAAAATACATTCATGTGCTATCGCTCAAACACTGGATAAGACACAATTGGTTAACTTTCTCGCATGTACAATGACTACCGTGAAAAAACTTCCTGACTTTTTGACAGTAAATAACTAATGGAACATCCATTACTATAGAGCAAAGTTTCCAGAAAATACACGTAAACAGATCCGCTTTTCTCAATAGTGTGCTGTTCGATACAAACTTGATGACAAGCAGCTTCAAACGTGTGCCAGTTCAGATACAGGAAAAACTCTATGCAAAAATAATAACGCACAGAAAATGCCACATTGCGATTCAATGCCAGGATTCATATTCAAAAATCCGGTAAGGTTTTTAGTTACAATGAGGTAAAGTGTCCAAATATGGCAACCCCTATAGGCTTTTTGGATACATGCAGTCTAATAGCAAGCTATACGCTAGTTATAGATCATACTTATTAGCTTCAAAACCACGTCAATCAAAATTGGAGGGAGTTTCCCATTTATTGAGTAAATTGATGTTTTGTTGTTTTTTTTTTTGAAATTTTATTCGTAGAATGATATACAAGCTACGGATCCTTTCGAACACTTGGATAATTATTTAAACGACGTTTGTGTGACTGACTTCAAAAATGCAATTTGTGCTCAACTTAAAGCTACATCAGCGACATCTATGCCTCAAGAATGCAATCAGGTTTGACGAACAACCCAAAAAAAACCTAGATAGGTACATATATTATTCAATCACAAATTCAATTTTTGTCATGAACATTTAGAAACTCGTTCTTGGAATTTTTTACAAAGCAATGGATGCAAAATCTCAAAAATGGTTTCAGACATTCGCTAAAGTATACGACCAATTCAGCGATTGTTTAATTATTAAATACGAACCTTGTATGTTTGCTGAGGTAGGTCAATGAGAACTGATATATTTTTAATTTCAACTTACCTACCAACCACATTCGATTTATCATTATTTATATGTTTACCTATTTATCTAATGTATCTAATCAAAAAATACCAGATTCTTCCAACGAAGGTATTAGATTGTAAGGATCCAACAGATACAGGGTGCATAGCTGCGAAAACCCACGCATGCGCCATATCTCAAATAACTGACCCCAAGGCTCTTTTCCAATTTTTGAGTTGTGCCATGAAAGATGCTACAAAACTGCTGATTTCGAAAAAGTATACGTTATTTTTTTTCGTACTTGTAGGTAATAAACGAAATATCTGCGCACCAGAAGTTATTTATTATTAGAACATTTTATAATTTTTAATTGTAGTGCGCAACCGATAATAATATTCTATATGAACCAATAAAAACATGCGCTACTAGTGAAACTGGTAAGCAGCTGTGCCATGCTTATAGTAAAACAAGACCAAAATTTGATGAAATTCCATCGTTTAGTTATGAACTAGTAAGTTATTTGCTTGGATTTAGGCACAGGCACACCTACTCGAATTTTTTCGATATTTTTTGATAAACTAATTGAAAAATGTTTACAGACTTTTGATGAAACTACAAGCAAAGAAACTTCCACAGCAACGAATCTGCAAACTACATTTTGCCAACAAATGGAAAAGTATGGAATTGTCTGTGGTATTCGCCCTGCTGGTATTTTGTCTTCTGCTGCTTATTATTTGTATAGTGGATACGAAGTGTACACATAATCTGATATTTTACACGTATATTCTTAAAGACAATAAATGGCAAATTATGAATTTGAAAAACAAATTTTAAAATTATTTAGTAGTTTTTCTATTTCCATTATTATAATATGAAGCCAGCTGCGATATCTGTTCTTATGCAATGATCAGCAATATTCTTCATGAAGGAGCAAGATAACGTGACAAATCTGTACAGTGTATGGTAGGGAGGGAAGGGGTGTCATAGTATTTTAATCACTATCAGTCTTCGACCTACGAAGTTCATCAACACGGTTAGTAAGGTGATCAACATTTTCGCACCCCTAATTATAATAACGCTCATTTGTATTCAATTTCTGACTCTGAAATGAATTTCAAAGACTCAATTATTTTTGACTCATCCTGAATTGAATTGAAAAAAGTTTCTAAGTGTTTTGAACACATCTGTAACTTTCAGAAAAAATTTTTTGTTGCAATTTTCAATAAATTTCATCCAATTACCCAAGTTGAAAAACTGAAATTTGGTGTTATTTTTAAAATTCTTCAAGCTATCGATTCAACATAATACCCATATCATTTTCAAAAATCTTTTGTTAATTTTTTTGAGGCACTTCAAGGGAAATGAAAACATTCAATATTGACTACCTATGATCATGTGTACATATGTTCTAAAACTGCAGAAATGATTCAATAAACGTTTACTAAATAAATTGGAGTTTATATTTTTTCATTTTTTGAAAAATGTGAAAAATGAATTTTGAACCATAGAGGTCACGTCATAAATCGATAGGTTATCACAACTATATAAACACGACTAGTACGTAATGTATAGGCCTATCAGATTTATAGATGAAAAAGCAAACGTGAACAAAAAATTGTACGTCATTTACCAGCTGTATTTTGTTCACCAATCAAAAAACATTCTAGGTACCTAGTTCATTTAAGAGAATAAAACTATGCAAACCACTTTGAATATTCACAGTGCTCGCAGCGATTAGGCCTACTTTGACATTTCAACAAGATAAACTTTTTTTTTTGCAAGACAAATAACATGAGAATTTATCCAATTTGTATTTTTGTTTTGATTTTCGACTTGTATGACTTGGCATGTGGTGATCTACCCAATGTTCCATCAACTGTAGTGATAACGCCACCTTCTGCTACGCCATCAACAATATTGGTAGGCAACTGCTTCGGTAAATACTTTTTACAATTATTTTTTATTTATGTCAATTCGCATTGAACAAACGATAATAATTGCATATAGCAACCCAGTCTGACCATTTATTATGACGCGATGGAAGAATATTCGCAAGTTTTTTTCAATACAACGTTGGTGAATGTATTTAGTTGCTTTTCTTGCAGCGTTGATATCAGTTTCATTCCATGTCAACAGGCCAAGGTAAGTCATCATAATATGTACCTATATCTAACACTCATTAAAATTTGAAACCATTATTTCATTTTAAATAGAAAGATCAAAACGGAGATCTATCTTGTCCTGCTAAAGCAGATCCTGCGTGTAATTTAGACAAAATACATTCTTGCGCTATCGCCCAAGCATTGGATAAGACACAGCTGGTCAACTTCCTCGCATGTACAATGAGTACTGTGAAAAAGCTTCCTGATTTTCTGACAGTAAGCATAATTATCTCGTGTTTATGGAAAACTCGTGATTACTAAACAATTGGCCAGGAAATACTCGTAAACAGATGCATTTTTTTTTTCAATAGTGCGCAATTCGGTACAAGTTCGATGATAAGCAACTCCAATCGTGTGCCAGTTCTGATACAGGGAAAAATCTGTGTAAAAATAATAGCAACCAAAAAATGCCAAATTGCAATACAATGCCTGGATTCGTATTCAAAAATCCGGTAAGATTTTCAATTAGGTACCTACATACAATATTTATGTACCTAACATTGTCAAGAGATCTTAGTGTGATCCCAAAAAATTTTCCACATAGAATGATATACAGGCCAACGATCCTTTTGAACATTTGGATAATTATATAAACAACATTTGTGTGACTGATTTCAAGTCAGCACTTTGTGCACAGCTTAAAGCTACAACAGCAACCTCTATACCTCCAGAATGCAATCAGGTTAGAAGATGATCAATTTCCTTTTAGAAGTATATAAATTGGATGTATGTAGGCCTGCACCTATCAACTTACACGTTCACTTTCCTCACCATAATTGTCAACTTTATCTAGAAACTTGTGATGGGTATTTTTTACAAAGCAATGGATGCAGCCTCTCAAAAATGGTTTCAGACATTTGCCACTGTATATGAAAAATTCAGCAGTTGCTTAACGCTTAAATATCAACCTTGTATGTTTGCTGAGGTAGGTACCTAATTAAAAGCTCGATTATTTCATTTCAACCAATACCTTCAATTTTTCAATTTAAATTCATGTACACTCCTATCAATTACAAAATGTGTAGCTTTCTGATACGGGGACATTAGATTGTAAAGATCCAACAGACACTGATTGCATTGCTGCCAAAACACACGCATGCGCTGTATCAAAGATATCTGATCCTAAGGCTCTCTTTCAGTTTTTGAGTTGTGCCATGAAAGATGCCACAAAAGTACCAGATTTTGAAAAAGTGAGAATCATTATTTTCATAACGAATGTATATAATTATCATATTTGTCATATTCGCAAGAAAAACAAATGAAAATTTTCAATACTGAATAACTAAATAATATGTGCTTCATTGTAGTGCGCAACCGACAATAATATTATATACGAACCAATCAAAACATGTGCCAGCAGCGATACCGGTAAACAGCTATGTTTTGATTACAGTAAAACGCGACCAAAGTCAGATAAAGTTCCATCTTTCAGTTATGAACTAGTAAGTGCTTAAAACTTAATAATACCTACTTGAACGCACCTGGTTTCCAGTTGGGTGTTCATAGTTTGGATCTTCGCTGGAATAAGTACAGCCGTTTGGGTTGACTAACTTTGAACTTTGAATATTTGTAGACTTATCACATACGAGCAAGTACGGAGACTTCACTCGCAGCAAATTTGCAATTTACCCTCTGTTCCCAAATGAAACTATACAGTGTTATTTGTCCTGCCTGCCCTTGTGGTACTTCAAGTATGTCTGCCTACAATCAGCCTGGCACCGGCGTCACGCATGGTTAATGTGAAATGCATATCAAAGTTATTTGTAAGCCTACTGTTTCATGCACTGAAGCATAATAAATGACAAATCCATGATCTTAAAACATATTTTACTTATACGAACGATACTTTGTATCTTTTTTATTGAGTCGATTAGAATAAACTGGTATTTGATCTTAAGTAACGATCATTATTCATTAATATAATCCCTCATACCATAAGCTGTCCATCTCACGTTCGTGTATTAGTAATCGGATATTGTCTAGTTCTGAGATTGAAGGAGCACAAAAAAATTATGAAATTGATATTCAGAGCATGAAGTAAATTAAAAATAGCCACCCCACTTATACAAAAAATGTTCGCCGTACCTGATCGAGTCTTCTTATCCAATCATTATAGGCAGCCAAACATACACAAAAGTATGATTGATTGAATTTTTGAAAAACAGCCAAATACTCAAATAAAAGTAGGAAGAGCCATGACAAAAAAATTAGCACAAAATTGATGGTACGTATAACTTTTTGCTTTTGGTATTTTCAGTTCTAGAAGGCTGACACTTGAAAATTAATAGCTTCTTCAAAAATAGAGATCAGTGAAAATCGCCTACCAAATACCTATAGGTGCTGTATAATATTTCGTGGCAAAATTTCTTCCCTATGTAAGTATCAGACTCTATCATTTAAAATACATACCTACTCCTGCGTGAACGCGTTCGAAGTCAAATTATTAATATTCAAGTTTTTCTGAGTCCTTGAATTGATATTTCTCGCCAATTCCTTACATAAAAAATTAAAGAAGCATCGAGATACAACTAGATAAAATTTATATTGGAAAAAAAATCGTCGATCCCCAAGAACGAAAAACCCGGCGATTTGACGTGAAATAGTTCAGTAAGTATTTGCTTATACACTTACGTGCAGCAGTCCAATGGATTTTCGAACCCTTTAAACAAATTAATTGGGAAAACAAATCTGTGTAGCTCTATCAAATTCATGTTTTTTCGTGAGATGATCAAATAGAAATTTCTGCTCCCAATTGTAAAAAAAACAAAAAAACTAGTATTCATTGCCACCAAATAAACACCAACATGTAAATACAAAATAGTAGGTACGACTTGGATTCATATTGAAATTCAGTGAATTATGAAATTGTAGATTTTTTCAATTGAAACGCACATCGCTTTACACTTCAATTACCAGATTTAAAGGTCGAAGTTGACAGATTTTATCTTGGGAATTTACCTATCACTTTGAGCCCATTTCATTAGGAATGAAAGTAATATTCGCGTGTATCATTTTTCATCATCTTTTCTGTAAGTCGTATTCGGATCCTAGGTACGGAGGGTATAGGACGGCATTCATAACCAGTGGTAATGATGGTCCGTCACCTGAACCTGCGCCTGAACCGGCACCTGAACCTGCACCTGAACCTGCACCTGAACCCTCACCACCACCTCCCCCACCCCCAGTACCGGACACGTTTTCGACAGATTCTGTAAGTAAAATAAGATTGAAGTAGGTACTTACCTACATCCGTTGATTTTTATTTATTTCATGTTCAGATTATTAATTTGGGTAGTTAACGTTTCAATTAATGAATACTAATTACAGGGCGCAAGTTTGACAATTTATTATGACGCGATGGACGAAAATTCTCAAAAATATTTCAAAACAAGTCTATTGCAACTGTACAATTGTTTCTCTTCTAACATCAACATTACCTTTGTGCCGTGTCAACAAGCCGAGGTACAAATAAGAAGTTTTGAATCGATTCGGTGTTAAAATTAGAATTAATAAGTCGTTATTTTTCATTCCCCCTCCCCCCATGATTAGGATAAAGATGATTTAACTTGTTCTGCTCAGGCTGACACTTCGTGCAAGGTAGATAAAATGCATTCTTGCGCAATCAGTCGAATTACTGACAAGACGCTCCTCCTTAATTATTTGACATGCACCATGAGTAATGTAGACAAACTTCCAGATTTTCCAAAGGTAAGTCTAAGTTGGTGTTGGTAATTGTATTCGAGAATTTTGATTTTTGCTGCGAACATTTGCGAACATTGATCAAAATTTTCAAATTCTAAATAAGTACCTACATAATATGTAGTTTATTTTCAAACTTTCAAGTAACAATAACTGATGCAAACTCTTTTCAAACATATATGTTCAAAGTTTTGTCAAAATTCGGCCACTTTTTTCCCCAAACGCGAAGATTTCAGAACTCTCAAAATAATCGCATGAGAATATTCGCAAGAACCTACTCATATTCGGGAATGTTTGCACTGAACTCAAGTACATTTTTACAGTGCGCTGCCTCAAGTAAAGTGAATGATGATGACCTTCAAAAATGCGCGAATGCTGACGAGGGAAAAAATCTTTGCAAAGACTACAGCAAGCAGAAAATCCCAGGTCTAGATACACTTCCAGGATTCATCTTTAAACCTCCTGTACGATTTTTGTCTTAGTATTTGAAGGAAATTACAAAAATCTACTAATTATTTCTGATTGCAGGGGGATATCAAACCTGATGATCCCTACGAACATTTGGATTACTACAGACGCAGTGTTTGTATTAAAGATTTTCGATCGGCTATTTGCGCCAAACTTGTAGCTTCTAAAGCAAACAATGTGCCCAAAAAATGTAAAAAAGTAAGGATTTAAAATACAAAAAGTGTGAGAATACGTTCTCTCTTACCTAACTTGACTAAATGCCTATTTACTTAGTTTTTGATTCATTTCATTCCAGAAACTTGTCCTCGGATTCTTCTACAAAGCTATGGATAGTAAATCACAGAAATGGTTTCAATTGCTTTCTAAAATCTACGATGAATTTAGCAGTCATCTAGCTCTTCAGTACCAACCATGTATGCAAGCAGAGGTAAAATCGACATTTTTGCTTTCAAATTCACATTTTATTTTTTCATTTTAGCACCTACTTATTCCTCAATCAGACATAATATGGTACCTAGGTATCTATATCAATTTTTTTTTTTTTCATTATCACAGCAATCTGAAGACGGAACACTAGACTGCAAGGACGAACGAGATACAGATTGCACAGCTGGAAAAACGCATGCATGCGCTATATCGCTTATTCAGGACCCGAAATCCCTTTTTCATTTCTTAAGCTGCTCCTTGAAGGATAGTGCGTTGCTGCCAGATTTTCAAAAAGTATAGTGACTTTATTTTGTTACGTACATGTGTTCAATTACAATCAAGTTCAGGGCGGCTCTAATTTGGGACTTAAAAAAATAACCTTCAAATTTTTTCAATTTTTTATTGTAATTTCTGGTCATTTTTCAATTTTTTGTTTCAAATCGACTTGAAGATCTTTTACATTTTTCAATGAAATTTCGCAACACAGTTTCTTTTAAAAAAACACACACCTACCTACTTAAATAAATAAAAACAGTTGATATGTAATGATAAAATTCTGAAATACCCAGGTACATTACAATTTCGAACAATTTTTGTATTACTTATTTCAGAAACCAATATGAGAACTGTTGGGCCTTTTTAATCTTTTTCGTCATTTGGAATTTTCAATAAGAAATACAATAGCATATTCGCAATGAATGATTCGGTAATTTTTTTGGTTACCAATTTAGTGCGCAACTGACAACGGAATTCAATATGATCCCATAAAACAATGTGCCAGTACGGACGAGGGTAAACAATTATGTGTTGCTAGTAGTAAAACACGACCAAGTTTCGATGACATTCCTTCGTTCAGCTATGAATTGGTAGATAATATTACTCGTATTATCCACATTCTACAGATTCATTTTCTTAAAAAATATAACACCAACTAAACTTAATATTACGAATGTTTAATTTTTTTTCATTCAGACTTTTGACGGCGACACAAGTAAAAAAACGGCTGAGGCAACAGATCAAACTCTAAAAACAATTCTTTGCGATCAATTTATGAAATATGGCATGGTGAATCCATGCATTCAACAAAATAAGAGCACGAGTAAGTATACTGAGTAGAATATTTTCCAAATTAATAGAATGGGCCAGCCTGGCAAATGAGGCTTCAAGAAAACTGGCATAATTGTTGTGATGAAGTATTTCAATTTTTTAATATTAAAATCAATCACTGTCTAATTCATATTTTTGTTTTATATTATTTAATATTCAGCTTCTACTTCATTACCAAATGTTCCACCAACTACTGTAGTACATCCAGCCCCAGCCAGTAACACATGAGTGCCGACAAGAGCTAGCACTTGAAATTTTTCGTGACATCCATAAATGTACCTATTTATTGAACTGTACCGAGTTTGGGACCCATAATTTTATTCCTCTGATTTTATTATTTAATTGGAAATAAAGTTGAATTAACTCAAGATGAAAACAATGTGAATTTTTTAATACCTAGGTACCTACATAAATAATTATGATCATTTTTTCAGCTATCAATTGATAAGCATTGCTTGGTCTCATTGTCAGCCATGGAGGGCCGGGTACCTTAGCACCTCACCAGTTATGGACTAGGGTCTACTCATAATTATTTAAAATCACAATATAAAATTATAAAAAAGTATTCGAACTTAGGTACTATATACGTGAATGGTCTCATAAAGATAGCTAGGTAGGTACCTACATTTGAACCAATTTCAAAAAAATCTACTGTTAATTGCAATTTTGCCCTTTTTTGAAATGATTAAGAGTTCAGATAGTGATCTAAGAATTATTGTAACACGCGTTATATAGCTAATAACGAAAAGGATCAACTTCTACTCATTAATTTCCAAATCACCTTTCAAGGCCAATTTATTACCTTTAACTAGATATGCTCTATATGCCTAGTACCTATGTATTGTATTTGAAGATTTAAAGGAAAAGAAAAAAAAAACGAAAAAATCCATTTTGGGAAACCGTTGCTTAAAGCACTGGTGATTTAGATTTCACAGGTTTCAACATGATTAGGATAACCTCATTAAAACTTCCGCTTTTTTGAAAATTGTCGGTCATTTGACCATTAAAATTAAGGTAGGTAATGGTGCAAGAAATACACAGCCATATTTTTAAAGAAATTACCTCAAATTTTGTGCACCTTGACCATATTGAAATAGAAATCGTCGACCCTAAGAGTAAAAAGCCCGCGGTGGTTTTACATGGAATGGCCATCTCGTAGGTAGGTCTAGGTAGGTGCCTACTGCCTACTTTATTTGAGTGTAGCAGAAGTCTGACATGATATACTTAATTAGATAAGTAATTTTTGAAAGTTTGGCATACGTAATTCACTAATTTCTAAAAGTCACCCTGCTTCAATTTCAATAAAATTTCAGAAATTGTAATTTTTTTCATTTTTTAAAAGTTTGATATACTGTCGAAAATTCTTCAGAATTTGTTCCAAGTTCTTAAAAGCCAGACAAAACATTGGAAAATCAAATGTTTTACTCAGCTTTTGAAAGTCTCCCAAATTTGAAGTCAGTGTAACATGAACCGGAATCGTGAGAATTTTAGACCCCTCCAAACATTTCATAAAAAAAAAATCGACATCTTGTCTGAATCAGAAAACCAATGAGTATTTTCCCTAAAATCATCGAAAATCACTTTTGCTCCCTAGTTGAATAAACATCTATTGCACAATATTGATGGTACCGTGTATAACTTTTTGCTGTAAGTCATTTCATTTCTGGATGACTGACACCTTTCAAAATTATACTTGTATATACAGCTTCTTCAAAAATATTGTAATAATTCAGTTTGAATTCACTAAGAAAAAGGGAACATTTTTTCGATTGATTTTTTTTTTTTTGAAAATAACTTGAGATCTGCAGGAATATTGGCTAACCTAGGAGCTGCATAATATTTCGCAGAAACATTTCTTCGCCATGTACCAGACTATTATTCAAAATACGTACCTACTTACTCCAATAAAAGTTTTCAAAGTGGAATAATTATCAATACTTACTTATTGTAATAGTTTTTCTGAGTTCTATGAATTGATATTTCTCACTAATTCTTATATCAAAAGCTGAAGGGATTTGAATAACTTTCATTCTTTTGTCATTTCGCGAACATACGAGTAAAAAAAAAAACGTCGACCCCAAGTGCAAAAAACCTGCGATTCGACGTGGAATGGCCCAGTAGGTATTTGCTTGTTCACTTACGTGCAGCGCATCTACAAATATTCGAACCCTTTAAACAAATTAATTAGGTAAACAAATCTGTGTAGTTCTATTAAATTCGTGTTTTTTAGTTAGATGATCAAATAGAAATTTCTGCTCGCGATTTAAAAAAAAAAAAAAAGAAAAAAAATAGTATTCATTGCCACCAAATAAACGCCAACGTGTAAATACAAATAGTAACTTGGATTCATATCGAAATCCAGTGACTTGTGAAATTGTACATTATTTTCTATTGAAACTCACATCGCTGTACACTTCAATTACAAAGTCGAAGCTCACAGATTTGATCTTGGGAATTTACCTAAGTTATCCACTTCGAGCTCGTTTCATCAAAAATGAAAGTAATATTCGCGTGCATCATTTTTCACTATCTTTTCTGCAAGTCGCATTCTGATCCGGCGCATGGAGGATATAGGACGGCAGTCGCAACCAGTGGTGGTGATGATGGTGGTGAAAATGGTCCTGAACCTGCACCTGCTGGTTGTCCAGTGGAGGAATGTCCACCACCACCCCCGCCGCCACCACCTCCGTCACCGGACACGTTTTCGACAGATTCCGTGAGTAAATAAGATACCAAAAGTACCTATACTAAAATCCGTTGAAGTTATTTTTATTTAGTTCATGTTTAAATTATTATTTTGTGTACCTATTAATAACTAATAAACGTTTCAATTAACGAGTAGGTACTAATTACAGAACCCAAGTTTGACAATTTATTATGACGCGATGGAAGAAAATTCTCAAAAATATTTCAAAACAATTCCATTGAAACAGTTCAATAGTTTCTTTTCTCACATCAATATTACGTTTATGCCGTGCCAAGAAGCCTATGACGTACAAATTAACAAGTTTCGAATCGATACCTAGTATTTCAGTATTAAAATTCCTATTAATAAGTCGTTATTTTACATTTTTTCCCTCATGATTAGGATACCTTAGGTTCATTAACTTGTTTTGCTAAGGCTGACACTTCGTGCAAGGTAGATAAAATGCATTCTTGCGCAATCAGTCGAATTACTGACAAGACGCTCCTCCTTAATTATTTAACTTGCACCATGAGTAATGTAGAAAAACTTCCAGATTTTCCAAAGGTACCTAAGTCTAAGTTGATTTTGGCAATATTCGCGAATTGTGATTTTTATTCAGCGAAAATTCGTGAACATTTTATTTTTACATTATTTTTACAGTGCGCCGGCCTAAGTAAAGCGAATGACGATGACCTTCAAAAATGCGCGAATGCCGACGAGGGAAAAAATCTTTGCACAGACTACAGCAAGAAGATGCTTCAACGTCTACCTCTACATTCACTTCCAGTATTCATCTTTAAACCTCCTGTACGATTTTTGTTCATGGCAACAATTTTGAATCCCATCTTTTTTAATTTGCATGATATACCTACCTAGTATTTGAAGGAAATTACAAAAATCAATTAATAATTTCTGAATGCAGGGTGATATTAAACCTGATGATTCCTACGAACATTTGGATTACTACAGACGCAGTGTTTGTATGAAAGATTTTCAGTCAGCTGTTTGCGCCAAACTTGTAGCTTCTAAAGCAACCAATGTGCCTGAAGAATGTAAAAAGGTAAGGATTTAAAACAAACAAAAGTGTGAGAATGCGTTCTCTCTTACTTAACTTGACTATTAAATACTTACTTAGTTATTGATTCATTTCATTCCAGAAACTTGTTCTTGGAGTCTTCTACAAAGCTATGCATGATAATTCACAAAAATGGTTTCAGTTGCTTTCTAAAATGTACGATGAATTTAGCGATTATCTAGCTCTTCAGTATCAACCATGTATGCAAGCAGAGGTAAAATTGGCATTCTTTGCTTCCTAGTTCGCATTTTATTATTTCATATTTACACCTACTTATTCCTCATTAATACAGATTATGATAAGTCCCTATACTTTTTTTTCATTGTCATAGATGTCTGCTGACGGAGTACTAGACTGCAACGACGAACAAGATAAAGATTGCACAGCTGGGAAGACGCATGCATGCGCTGCATCGCTTATTCAGGATCCGAAATCACTTTTTCATTTTTTGAGCTGCACAATGAAAGATAATGCATCGCTGCCAGACTTTCAAAAAGTACAGTGACTTTAATTTGTTACGTATGTTCAATTAAAATCAAGTTTAGAGAGGCCCTGGTTTTTTGGGAATGTTGAAAACGTTCTTTCCCTCTCCTGGCACGACTGTTTGCATCTTTTCCAAACTTTTTTATTGAAACAGCTGGAAAACATCACCTTTAAATTCTTTTAGCTTCTAATTGTAATTTGTGGTAATTTTTCGGTTTAAATCGACGTGAGTGGAGATCTTTCAAATTTTTCAATGAGCCATGGGCCATTTTTAATCTTTTTCTTCATTTGGAATTTTCAATAAGAAAAACAATAGCACATTCGCAATGAATGATTCGGTGATTTTTTGGGTTACCAATTCAGTGCGCAACTGACAATGGAGTTCAATACGATCCCATAAAACAATGTGCCAGTACGGACGAGGGTAAACAATTATGTGTTGCTAGTAGTAAAACACGACCAATTTTCGATGACATTCCCGCATTCAGCTATGAATTGGTAATATGATCCACATTCTACAGATTCACTTTAAAAAAATATATAACACCAATTAATATGTACTTCATCACAAATGTTTGATTTTTTTTTCATTCAGACTTTCGACGGTGACACAAGTAAAAAAACGGCTGAGGCAACAGATCAAACACTAAAAACAATTCTTTGTGATCAGTTTAAGAAATATGGCATGGTGAATCCATGGGATCAACAAAATAAGAGCACGAGTAAGTATACTGGGTATGATGTTTTCCAAATTAATGGAATAGGCAAGTCAGGCAAGCATGGCTTCAAAAAATGATTGCTGCGATTATGCGTCTCAATTTTTTCAGTACCTAGATAGATACCTATTGTAATCAACCATTGTCTAATTTACATTTTTGTTTTGCATAATTCAGCTTCTAATGCATTACCAAATGTTCCACCAACCTCAATAGTACAGCCAGCCCCAGCCAGCAACTAATGAGAGGGTAGAAGAGCACTTTAATTTTTTGTGACATTCATATTTTTATTAAACTATAGTTTAGGGCGCATGATTTTATTTTTCTGGAATCTTCGTCCGTTGTCTATGTAATAGCAAGAAAAAGTGATTATTAGGCTATAATAGTTTTTATGAAACACATGAGTGCCAAGAAGAGCACTTAAAATTTATTGTGACATCCACATGTATTTATTAAATTATAATTTGGTACCCGTACTCGTAATTTATTTTTTTGAAATCTTCGTTCGTTATCCATGTACGAGGTGAGTACGAGGTACACGTCTTATCACTTATGCAGTTATTAGACTGTTTCCCCACTCTCATTATACCACAGAGGAAGGAAGTTGCGGAGAGTACTTCTGGAAAACTAAAAACGTGAATTGTCTCATGAAAATAGCTAATTACCCTAATTACCTACATTTGAAACAAATGCAAAAAAATTCCAATGACAAGAATTTTCAACAAAAATTGCAGTTTTGCCCTTTTTGAAATGATTAGGGTTCAGAAGGTGATCTAAACAATTAGATATTATAACACGCGTTATATGGATTACAATGGAAAAGGATCAACTTCTACTTGTTAAATTCTAAATCACTAGGTACTCAAGGCCAATTTACCCTCAAAGTTTTCGATTTCGATTTTCGTTTAAATATTGAGTGTAGGTTTACTTACCTACTCAATTACTTATTTACTTATACTACGTACTGCAGGTCATAAACATTCAAAAAATTTGCGTAATATTGAGTTCGTGTGTTTTCATGATACAATCAAATAAAAATTCCTGATCACGATTGCATGACACAAGTGTTCATTTTGTCGCCGCAAAATGAACAATAACAAGTAAATAGATGTTTGGTTTCACTTGGAAATTTACTTACTGATACATACCTACCTACCTACATGAAAGCAGCTAGGTATTCCTGTTACATTACAAGTTATCCAAATTTTTGAAATTTATTCATTTCGAGCTCATTTTATTCAAAATGAAAGTACCTATGTACATATTCAATTCACGTTTTTGTGTAAGTTTTTTTACCGCCGTCTCTACAAATGTAATTTTGAACCACCGTTTGGAAGATAAAGTGTGAGTGATGTATTTTTTCAGTTTGAAAAATTTCCACTGGATTGAAGTTGAGTGGGGTAGATTTATTTTAAAACTAGAACATAATATATGTAAAACTCCGCTCGTGAGTTGGGGCTCTGATGAGCGAAATTACGAGTAAAACAAATAAATTGGCCAAAAATATAAATTCGCTAGAGGTGTGCTTATGGAAACCGCAGTCTTGAATTTTTCTCTGTCGAGCCAAACAACTTTTCTACCGATTGGAAAAATTTGTCTTGCACAGGTATTTTTTGACCTCACTTATGTAGATTTCACCATTCCAGAGGTGTACGTGGTGGTTATGGTCGTTACGATAGTGGCGCTACCATTGCATGACCCATTTGAATTGAGAACATGACCTTTTGTAGAAGTTCTCAGCAATATGTAGGTATAATTCATGGCAGAAATGTCTCAAATTTGTAATATTGCATCTCCCTACACGTGTACCTACTTACATAACTGGTATTGTGTATCAAAAAATTGTCGGTTTTCTATTTGAAAAAAAAACATGAGTACCAAGTAAGTACATAACAATTAATTTATAAAATTTGACATTTTCAATTGATTTTCTGCTGCATTTTGAATGTAGGTAATTTATGAGTTGAATATAGGCTGTGTCCTTGTGTAAGGCTCTCATATCAATTGTTTCTAATGTAGATAAAAACAAAAACATGCTGTACCTACATCATTTCGAGTAATTGTTGGCGGATTTAATCTCCTGATTTGCTATTTGGTTGAAGAGATTTTCAATCCACGATCTATCTCACAGCACTATTAGTTGGAAGTTTCGCGGAATGACATTGGTGGATTAAAATTTACTGGTAAGCTATTCAGTCGAAAGTACCTATTTCAAGTCCACGATTTATTTCGCAATACTATTATCTACCTATCTAGTTAGAATTGAAGTTATTGATATGATTTCATTCAATATGAAAGTTGTTTTACTATGCATATTATGTTTACAAATTCTATACTTGGTTGATGGTGGAACTAATCCGATTAGTATGTTCTGGTATAATATTGGGAAGATGTTCGGCATGTACAAACGTCGTCATAACAAGTCATCGCCAGACTTGTCTGGTAATCCAAAAATAGGGCCAGCAGCTCCAGGCAGATTCAATGACTGATGCATTGAATTTCCTACCCCATCTTCATTTTTCAATACCATATTCAACTAAAATGTTTGTTTTATAATCATGTTTTTTATTTTACTATGGATGTTCTACAGATTACTTTAGAATAAATTCAAGAATGTTCTTAAATTTAAAATAAAGTGTGTATTATGCTGAATAGAAGTTATTAATGAATTCTAAAAGCTCAAATCTTTTGGTGCACGATCGGGATTCGGAAACTCCGCAGAGGTAGGAGTTTACCAGCTCCAGGACAGGAGTTTTTACAATCTGCAAGAGCTCCAGAAGACTTCATCGCTATTGGTCATACTTCGTGTTCATCATTCGTTCACGACAAAGGTAAGATGAAAATTTGAAAATCTTACTCTTACATGGTCTTTATACTTGGAGATTCACAACTTCGATAAGTTATGATGAATATTTAACGTAAGGGAGCTTCTTAATGGAAACACAAACAGGCTTTGCAGAGAGGGGGGAAAGGGGGATTTCCTCCCCGGACTCGTGAAAAATAATTGAATTACTCGTAGATTGAAATCTCCTAATTAGCCGACAAAGTCACCAATATTTTCAAAATTCTTATTTTTTTCAAACGCTTTTGCCTCTCGATTCCCTTCTTTTCCATCAGAATTTGAAAAAACCATTCATTAAAATTGATATTGTACTTTTCGAACAACAAAATATGTATAACGCAAATTATTAGGTAGGTAGAGGTACCTACTAATGACAGTACATTTATAATGAAGGTACTTAATGAAAAATGTTCAATTTTTTTTCATTCAGACTTTTGAAGGCGACACAAGTAAAAAAACGGCTGAGGCAAAAATAGATTAAACACTGAAAAAAATTCTTTGCCATCAGATTAAGAAATATGGTTAATCCACGTGATCAACAAAATAAGAGCACGAGTAAAGTACTGTGTAGAATATTTTCCAAATTAATGAAATGGGCAAGCCAAGCAAGCGTGGATTTAAAAATTATTGTTGCAATTGAGCATGTCAATTTTTTCATTAGGTACCTATTAAAATCGATCATTGTCCAAAATTTACATTCTTGTTTTGCTTAATTCAGCTTCTAATGCATTGCCTACCGATTGTTCAACAGTTCAACTAACCTCAGTAGTACATCCAGCTCCAGCCAGCAACACATGTGGGCCTAGAACAGCGCTCAAAATAATTTTTGTAACATACATATTTTTATTGAACTATATTGTTTAGGATCCATGATTTTGTTCTTCTGGAATTATTGTGGTCCGTTGTCTTATAGCAAGAAAAAGCGAATGTTACCTATACCGTCCTGTAATGGTTAAATCTAAACGATTATCATAATTATAGGCAGTATTTATTTGAATTATGATTTTTCATTCGTTTTCCCTCGTTTTGATTTGTTAATTCAAAATGGAGTGGTGTAAAGTTGTACTCGTATTACATAACTAGTGAGATTTTTATCAAGTTTGAATTATTTAAGTCGCAAAACAAACAGAAAATGTAGTTTTGCAGCTACAGATAGGTACATAATAAATGGTATTGCGTGATGACGTCGACTCAATAAATTCATTTTAAAAAAAAACAACTGTGAAATGTAGTATATAGATACGTACATTTTTTTCATGCATATACATACTCATTGTCATTGAAAAAACAGTCTCATGTTTATTCAGTGCGATTAATAGAAATCATGATAAACGATCGACTTGAATAGTAAAATTATTTTCGTTTAGGTACATTGGATTCCTACTTCAATTTTTTTTACTTTCCGAAGTAAAGGCTCCTACCATAAAAATGTGTTATGCAATTTTTGACATTTTTTTCCATATTTTTATTATAAAGATCAATTTTAAAACTTTTCAAAATAATTCTTACGCAACCAGTCAAGTATGAGCTGACAAAAATTTTGTTAAGTAGGTATTTGCAAAATTTCTCAAAACTTTTTCCATTTTCATGAAAATTTTTTGAATTTTCCGAATAATATAAAGTCCACCTAAATGAAAAAATAAAAAAAAATTGAATGAATTAGGAACTACCCTTTTACGTGAAAATACGTAGGTATTTAAAAAAAGAAATAAAACAGAATAAAAAAGTGACTTGGATATTCCTTCCTTCAGGGTAGGTAAGTAAAGTGTAGCCTACAGATTTTAAAGAAGCAAAGATACCTAAAACACAAAGCTGGCGTTTTCAAGGTACGACATAAATTTCGTTCCCTTCATGAAATGGACCAACAAAATTTCTCTTTGTAATATTACTTCACCCTATCTACACATACGTAGGTACGTAACTGGTACTATGAATCAAAAAATTAATGTTTTTTTATTTGAAAAAAAGTGAGTACATAACAATTAATTTATGAAATTTGACATTTTTAATCGATTTTCTGTAGCATTTTGAATGTAATTTACGAGTTGAATGTAGGCTATGTCCTTGCGTAAGGCTCTCAAATCAATTGTTCCTGATGTAAAAACAAAAACATTCTTTACATCATTTTTCGAGTAATTGTTGGCGGATTCAATCTACCGATAAGCATGCTATTTGGTTAAAGAAATTTCTAGTCCACGATCTATCTCTCATAGCACTATTGTTGAAAGTTTCGAGGAATTACACTGGCGGAGTAAAATATACTGGTAAGCTATTCAGTCGAAAAGATTTTAATTTCGCAATTTATTACGCAGTACAATTACCTACCTAGTTGGAATTGGAGTTAGGTATTGATATTATGTCATTCAAAATGGAAGTAGTATTACTATGCATATTATGTCTACAAATTTTATACTTGGTTGAAGATGTAAGTGGAAGACGTGGTGGAGGTCCAACTAACCCATTTAGTTTTTTCTGGTATAATATTGGGAAGATGGTGGGCATGGCCCAACGTCGTCATCAAAAGTCATCGTCAGACGGATTGTCTGGTCATCCGATAATAGGGCCAGCGGCTCCAGGCAGATTTAATGACTGATGCGTTGAATGTCCTACTGCGTGCAGTTCATTTTTTAATAAGTACAATATATACCATATGCAACTAAAATGTTTGTTTTACGATCATGCTTTTTATTTTACTACGCAGTGGCGACCCCCCCCCAAGCTCTGCGCCGCGCCGTCGCGTAAAAATACATTTTTTTATGATATCTTGTATGTTGATTTCAACCCCCTCCCCCGAAGGGGTGTCATGTTACGCTACTGTTACCTACTACGAATGTTCTTCGGATTACTTTAGAATAAATCTCAAAAATGTTTTTAATTACCTATAAAAATTAAATTGTATGATGCTGGATAGAAATTATTACTGAACTCTAAAAGCTCGAATCTGTCGGTAAACGATCGTGGTTCGAAAACTCCGTAGAGCCTAAAGACAGGAGTTTTTACAATCACTATAAGAGTTCCAAGAGACTTTAGCCATTGATACGTACCTACTTTAGTCTACAATCCACGAGGCAAAAAGTGTTCACCTACCGGGATTTTTTTAGGGACAAAAAGTTTACCTTGCTTGACGTTAGTATCACTTCAGCATTTACGAAAATCACAAAAAAAAAATTTTCGCTTGCACATAGGGTGGGGGGAGGTGAAAAAGGGGTATTTTTTGACCTAGAAGGGGGACAAGAAATTCGACCGGGGATGGATAGGCTGGTGTCTTGGGATGCTGAAAATACAAAATTTTCTATCAGCCTCCTGCACAATCAAAAGTTATGCAACCCTAAACGCAATTTTTGCCCATTTTTTGAGGTTTTTCCGCCCTAGTGCCTGTTGTATTCGGAGGGGACAATTTTTTCTCTCATATCCCGTTACATCTCACCTCTACCTTTCCAAAACCACCACATTCACGAAATTCGACCGGCACATTTCGTTGTAATTAATTTTCAAAGTTGGGTAAGTACGACTTTTCATAAAATACAAACTTCACAATTTTTTTTCAAAAGTGGCCGTGTGACCTATCAAAATGGGTTAAAATTTTGCGCTGGACTCAAAAATATCAACAGTTTTTGTGCTACCCTCTTCCCCCCTGTACTAACCCCATAAAACCTGAAAAAACGTCAAAATCACGTTTTTCCTACTCTCTAAATTTGAAACAGTCAATTTCACTGCTTAGCAGTCACGACATTTTGCCTTTTTAAAGCAGTAGTTTTTTTTTACTGCAAAACAGTGAAAAATTACTGAGTTGGTCAGTAAAAAATCATTTTGACTGACCAATTCAGTAATTTTTCACTGTTTTGCAGTAAAAAAAAACTACTGCTTTAAAAAGGCAAAATGTCGTGACTGCTAAGCAGTGAAATTGACTGTTTCAAATTTAGAGAGTATTTTTATGGGAAAATATAGAAAAAATGAAAAACTGATAATCACTAAAAGTGTTCAGAATTAAATTTCCTTTCAAATGAGCTATATCAGGATAGATTTCACCCTCTCCCTCCTCCTTGAGAATCTCCCCCCTCCCTCTTTTCCGACCCAAAACAGAGGGATTCATGAAAAACTCGCAAAAAAATAGAGATGGGAAATTTTTTAAATTCTTTGGAGGTACTGGAAAGGCTTTGGAAGCTTTTGAAAAAACATCCATAAATTGAAGAGCTCTATTCCAAACTGGATTAATTCATTTTTTTCTCAAAAAAATTCGTTTAAAATTTTTGATGCTAAAATTTGTTCTGTTTGCAAAGGTCGGTGCACCTTTCCTTTCTTTGAACATAGAACAATTGCTTGCAGAAAAATTCACTTTGAAAAATCGATGACTTAACCCACTTTTGAAGTGAAAATCTCCGTAAAACGTGCTTTTTTTTGAAATGACTTATATTAACCCACTTTGGAATTTAAAACTTTCACTCAACTTGATAATATAATAAATGACAATTTTTTATGCTAAAAATCACAATTTTTCAAATTGTGAAATCATTCGGCTTTTCAATTTTTTAAGCCTTCGATCGTGGATACATACACCTTAATCAAAATTTTATTTAAGTAATCAAACTTGAAACTAAGATCAGCCGAATGATTTCACAATTTGAAAAATTGTGATTTTTAGCATAAAAAATTGTCATTTATTATATTATCAAGTTGAGTGAAAGTTTTAAATTCCAAAGTGGGTTAATATAAGTCATTTCAAAAAAAAGCACGTTTTACGGAGATTTTCACTTCAAAAGTGGGTTAAGTCATCGATTTTTCAAAGTGAATTTTTCTGCAAGCAATTGTTCTATGTTCAAAGAAAGGAAAGGTGCACCGACCTTTGCAAACAGAACAAATTTTAGCATCAAAAATTTTAAACGAATTTTTTTGAGAAAAAAATGAATTAATCCAGTTTGGAATAGAGCTCTTCAATTTATGGATGTTTTTTCAAAAGCTTCCAAAGCCTTTCCAGTACCTCCAAAGAATTTAAAAAATTTCCCATCTCTATTTTTTTGCGAGTTTTTCATGAATCCCTCTGTTTTGGGTCGGAAAAGAGGGAGGGGGGAGATTCTCAAGGAGGAGGGAGAGGGTGAAATCTATCCTGATATAGCTCATTTGAAAGGAAATTTAATTCTGAACACTTTTAGTGATTATCAGTTTTTCATTTTTTCTATATTTTCCCATAAAAATAGGAAAAACGTGATTTTGACGTTTTTTCAGGTTTTATGGGGTTAGTACAGGGGGGAAGAGGGTAGCACAAAAACTGTTGATATTTTTGAGTCCAGCGCAAAATTTTAACCCATTTTGATAGGTCACACGGCCACTTTTGAAAAAAAATTGTGAAGTTTGTATTTTATGAAAAGTCGTACTTACCCAACTTTGAAAATTAATTACAACGAAATGTGCCGGTCGAATTTCGTGAATGTGGTGGTTTTGGAAAGGTAGAGGTGAGATGTAACGGGATATGAGAGAAAAAATTGTCCCCTCCGAATACAACAGGCACTAGGGCGGAAAAACCTCAAAAAATGGGCAAAAATTGCGTTTAGGGTTGCATAACTTTTGATTGTGCAGGAGGCTGATAGAAAATTTTGTATTTTCAGCATCCCAAGACACCAGCCTATCCATCCCCGGTCGAATTTCTTGTCCCCCTTCTAGGTCAAAAAATACCCCTTTTCCACCTCCCCCCACCTTATGTGCAAGCGAAAAAATTTTTTTTGTGATTTTCGTAAATGCTGAAGTGATACTAACGTCAAGCAAGGTAAACTTTTTGTCCCCAAAAAAATCCCGATAACATCGATTTCTAGTGCACTTTTTGCCTCGTGGATTGTAGACTTCATTCGTTCACGACGAAGCGTGGGATGAGAACCTAAAAACCTTACTTTTACAGAGTCTTTGTTTGGAGATTCACAACTTTGATAAGTTTTAATGAATTTGTAGGTAACCTATAAGAGAAATTCTTAATGGAAAGGTTACAAATACCTACTATCCAGAAAACTATAGAATTTTTGATAATAGATAGGTAGGTACATACTTAACTCGATGTTTGTCGATATAGGGTCTTTTATTGCTTTGCTAGGTCGAAACATTCCATGTGACAACAAAACAAATTGGAAGTATAAATCAGCAAAATACCAACTTTTTCATAATTTATTAATCGAATTCACGCTCATGCTCAACGTACTTATCTATTCAAATAAAAATCGAATTGCCCCAAAAAACAACAAAAAAATGAATTTTCTACTAAAGTACACAATTGTATCTGGTTTTCGCATTCGAGTACGTGGCCTACTCGATAACTAATCGTAATTACGAGATTATAAGCATCTAGGAAGCTGAATAATTTTTTCTCATGAGCAGATACAAAAATGTAAAAACATGATCGGTTTGAATACTTTGTTCGATAAGAGTACTTTTTCAAATCTAGGCGTGTCTTCTCAAAAAGTCACATTTTTCAGGGGGTGCGTGAATATTTTCACTCAATTAAATTGATGAACATACGAGTACCTAAAATATTGCATGAGTAAATTTTTGTCAAGGTTTAAAAACCTTACGATGTGACAAAATTGTTTGGACCTAATAACAAAAATCAAAAAGGCGTCTATAATTGTACCTCCAGATCACACTGATCAAGTTTTCCATGAAATAATTAAAATTTGGTCAAATTGAAGTACGTCATACGCTACATAGAAGTAGAGTTGAATTTATACCTATCCATTTTTGACCTCCCAAATTGATTGAAGGTGATTTCAAGATGTTCTGGAGCCTTCGTCGGAATTTTGGATTTTATTGTTCTGAATAAATTCCCACAAAAGGATCAAAGTTGCATTACTGATTTTTTTGCAGTAAGCTGTTGGTATTTGTCCTCATTTAGAAGGAAACTAGATTGATTTTTTAGGAAAAAGGTAAAATTTTCAACGTCCTCCTACAAATTCATTTGATGAGTTGGGTGCTCATTAAAAATTAGCATCACAGCACCCCCTGCTTTGCCGACATAGGCTCATTATGGCACGTGTTACTAATGTTCTTTTTGTTTCATTCGATAATTTATTGCATTAGAATTGGAATGCTTCACTTACACGCCTCGAAAATCATAGGTAGTGATTTATTCGTTGAAACTACGTTTGTTGGTATGATATTCAAACAGAACTCCAACGATTGAAAAACCATGTGTGATGTGTGGTGGTAGTTACAAAGCAAATAGTGTTGTCTTTTTGTGGTATATATCATTCGATGAAATCACTAGTTAAATAGAAAAAATGCATGAAAAAAAGTAGGCGTGTAGTAGGCAGGATTGTCACATTGAATATAGAGCTGAACTGCTTCGCTTGCCACAGCCAGTATCAGTGGATACCTCTAGTTGAGTGATTCTCCGAGTAAGTCTTCAATAAAATCTCATAAAAATCAGAATGAAAGCCATATCATTCAGTATCATTCTTTATCAACTTTTGTGTACTGTGATCACGGTACTGGCACTTGAGAATTGTACCCCAAACTCCTCTCCAGTCCCTCCTCCTACAAGCCCTACGCCAGCACCAGCGCCAGTGCCAGCTTCATCGCCACCAGCAACATTAGACACATTTGCAACGACAACGGTAAATAATCTAAGAGATTTATATGATTAATTTTTTACCATAATATTACATTATGTTGTAGTTCTAAGCGATATTCTAAACTTACGTATTAATTGGTTGCATATTTTATGCATTGTAGGATCGAAGCCTAACAATTTTTTACGATGCTATGGATGAAAGTTCTCAAATGTTTTTCAATACAACTCTGATAAAACAGTACGAATGCATGCCTTCTTATACGCTGACTTTTATTCCATGTCAAAAAACAACGGTAAAAATATTCATCGGATTTTCGCCCAGTAATCATTATCTAACTTATTTCAAAACTTGTTTAAAATATACGCATATTTTTGGTTGTCGAAAATATTAGGAATCGAATGGAGTTCTAACATGTCCGGGCAAAGTTGACCCCACATGCAGCTTGAATAAACTGCATTCTTGCGCTATTGAGCAAATTCCAGACAGGAAAAAACTCATTAGTTATTTGGCATGCACTATGAAAGGTGTAGACGTACTTCCAGATTTGACTGTTGTAAGCATTTTATTTTAAACTGGCTTGGGCAAAATCACTAAAGGGATAGATTAACTGATTTTTAACCATTTTCTTCATCCAGTGTGCGATTCAGAATAACGTTGATGATGCGGCGCTTCAAGCGTGTATAAGATCTGAACATGGAACAAACGTGTGTAAAGTGTATAGTGCAAAACAAATGCCAGATATGAATACGTTACCAGGATTAATTTTCAAAAAACCGGTAAGTCTGGGATATTTTTTTAGTGCATAATTTTTGAAAATGTAGCTCTCGTGTTGGAGTATAGGTAGGATCCTTACTATTCAATTTTAGAGTAACCCTTTTCTATTCAATCACCTTTTTTTTTGTAGGAGGTTATCAAACCTACAGATCTCTTCCAATACTTGGATTATTATAGAAATCATATCGCCAAATTTGACCTGAACGCAGCAATTTGTTCTCAATTAATGACTTCCAACGCACCTTCTGTGCCACCACAATGCACCAAGGTTGGTATCATGAAACGATTTAAACAACCCTAAGTTTGCATTTCACTCATTTCCCTTTTTTTCAATAGGAGCTTATCCTTGGGATTTTTTATAAAGCAATGGATGAGAAATCTCAAAATTGGTTTCATGCGTTGGGTCCAGTTTATGATCAATTCAAAGGTTTTGTGAAGTTCAAATACCAACCTTGCATGTTCGCTGAGGTAAAATAACTTAATTTAATTCACTTTAAAGTGCAGCGCTTTAAAATCAATCGGCATTTTTGAATTTTTATGGCATAATCACACAGCCTTAGATAATTATTCAAAAAACTACACCTAAGTTATCATGTAAAATTTATCATAGCTTTCCCCAGACGGAATATTGGATTGCCAGGATGAAAATGACAAAGATTGTATTGCGGGAAAAACTCACGCATGCGCAATATGGCTTGTTGACGAACCCAAAACTCTGTATCAGTATTTGAATTGTATAATGCAAGATCCTAAAACCGTACCGAATTTTGAAAAAGTAACCATCTAAAATTTTCAAATTTGCATTTTTTGACTCGTCAAACATCAAATGAAATTTAACATAAAAATGATTATTTTTGTAATGTAGTGCGCAACTGATTTTAAAATTCCATATGATCCCATCAAAGCATGCGCCAACAGTATCAGAGGCAGAGACCTATGTTACGAATCCTCGAAAAGTCGACCAAAATCTCAAGACATTCCAATGTTCAGCTATGCTTTGGTAAATTAATATCATCTATGCGGAAGTCTATTTCTTTGAAAGTGCCAACGATGCTCATCACTGAAATACATGATAAATATTATTTTTTCAGAGTTTTGATGCAGATGCAAGTAAGAAAACATCAGAGGCAACCGATTTACAAACTGTATTTTGCGATCAGTTGACAAAATATAAAATTACTCCACCTCAAGTATGTAGCGCCCCGAAATGTGCTGGAAAATGAGCAAGAAATTTGTTTCGATGGAAACATAGATATCTAGGTACTTATGTATGTCCAATAATGAAGAACCAAAATTTAAACTTTTATTGAAGAATTAAAAATTACGAAAAATACAAAAATTAAATGAAGTTGAATGAAAGTTATATTTGTATTTTCATTTTTACTCAAGATAGAACACTGAGCAACTCCTGGAACAATTTTTATTTTACAAGAGAACCCCTCGACTCCAGAATTTTCTGTTTAAAAGAAACTTACATAACATTTTTTTCAAAAAAAAACTTTTTTAATTGATTTTCGATGTAAATATTAAAATTTGAAACCAATAGAAATGTGATGGTATTAAAATTTATAAATCCAAAATTTTTTCCACAGTCTTTTGAGGTTCTCCGTTCTCCTACAACTTTTTTTCGAATTCCCCGTCCAATTTTCCGAAAAATGTTAAAGACAGGCCACCCTAGTATCTACCTGGGGAACAAAAACTTCAAATAAATCGAAAAATTAACATCAGTGGTTGAAAACTGAGACATAAACGCAAGTTTTGTTCAAATCAGAAAAACCGCGTAGTCTGAGCTTGACTATAAAGATAATATGGACCGAGCTACAAACTTCTCGAACCGTTTTTTTGAAATGTGTGCTCACAGTTAGATCTGTTGATTTTCCATCTATTTATGTCTAAAACTTAATCCTTTATTAATTCGAGTAATACAAATTTGATGAACTTTTATAGTGATTTCATCATCAGTAATGCGTGTAATTTTACAAGCTGTTATTTTTCTGGAAAAAACTCATTTTTAAGAATTCAGCCCCCCCCCCTCACAAATAGCTCACGTTGAGCGCAAAATATGTTCTGTCGTGTATGAAATAGGCTTTATGTGGTGTCGAATTGTGTCATTTTTTGTCGTTCATTCAACTTCTATATGAATGTAAAAATTCTAGTAGTGTTGGCGCATGACGCCCTTTTTGTCATCTAAAAAATTACTTCCCTTATTTATGATGATACTCAAAAAATGTTCTCAAAATTATAATTCATGAAAGAAAAATCGATCTGCGCAGTTTTTGTAGAATTGAATAAATTCCAATTTTTAGGTTCGCAGAATTTTTAGTTACGATAGTGTATACGAGTAGTACGTACGAGTACTAACGAGTATTTCATAAATATGGCAAATCACAGTGAAAATGATTTGTTGAAACTGCCTCCGTTTATAAAAAAATCAAAAAAACTTGTGCCAATAAAAAAAAGGTGCAATGGTTGTTACAAAACAAATACCAAGTTTTTTACCAATACAAAAATTAACGAAATCATCAGAAAAGTAGAAAAAATTGATTTAAAAAAATATAGGTGCAGTAAGCAGGTAGGTAGGTACTTGTAATAAACTCATCAAAAAATGTACGTTAGGTATACCTACAGTTGAAATCATTAAATCAGTTAATACGTGAAATAACCAGTTATTTCTGGTTATTTTATACAATAACGACGAAAGTGTTGATTCTTGTTTTTTTACGTAGGTATAGGTACTTTAACTAGGTAATGTGTAAAATACGTAATATTTTGTACAATAACGAGTAAGTGTTCCTTCGATCTTAAATCAAAAATTAGTTCACTAAAAAACACAACGAAAAAATCGAACATTATGAAAAAAATATGATTTGAATTTTAATTCAATTGGATCACAAATCCGAGGCGACGAATTGAGAAGTGTATTTTTCTACAAACCGGATGTCTCAAATTAATCGTCAATTCTCAAAACTTCGTCTACTCTTCCCCAAACTTGACTAATGGACTCCACAAATCGATTCCGACCACTTTTAGGCCGATCCAGCGCCTTCAGAACAAAATAAGTTCTCTCCAGCGAATTAAAAATCGCTCCAGAAGGCGTTGCAATCAACTTCGGCGGATGAAAAGTTCAAAATTTCGGATGGATTAGGGCTGTATAGTGAATCGCAAATTCGATGTAACGACTTGAAAATTGTATTTTTTTTTTACCAGTCAAAAATCACAGAAATTGATGGTTTTGGGTAGGTAACTTTTTCAATTTTATGTTTATATTGGAAGAAGTTTCAAGTAATTTGTTCCCAGAATTGACGATTCATTTGAGGCGTCCAACTTGTAAAAAAAATTTACCCCCCCCCCCGCACAATCAAAAATATATATTAGAGGGGCAACTGAAAGGATAGAATTTATTTTCTAACATTTTTAACTTTCTGTCCTTTGAAACATGTCTATTCATAAATTTTAATTGATCTCGTAACTGAATTTTTTTCAAGTAATAAGATTTAAGGTGGTTCCAGTCAAATAAACTAAAAACTACACATACGTCAGCAAAAATTAATGCGCACAGGATCCGATTTGTCATCTTGCATACAACCTACCAGCCTAGCATCTCTGACGTGTAATCATTACAACTGCACACGCTCTTTGAATTTCATCGATAATTTTTTGGATTGTGTTAGATACTTTGTTGATACGCCTGGCAAATCATTATTATTCATTACATAAAATTACGTTTGTTTGTAAGAAATTCAAACAAAATTCCATAGATGAAAAAAAAAACAAGGACAGGGATTGTCACAAAACAAATAATGGTGTTGTCAATGTAGGGAAAAAATGTATCAAACAAAAGTAAATGCAGTGGATAGAATCATTAAATTTATGTACTTACATCACGAATTCTCGAGTTATACCCAGTTCAGTGACCAAGATCGATTTACCGGACGCAACTGTAAGCAATTGAAATGAAAGTCGTATTCCTCGTTATAATTGTTCATAAATTATTGTGCGTAGTGAATTCTTTACCTCGTTTTGGAGCTTGCTGGACTTCCCCCGGCGTATCATTCGCTGCTGGAGCTGGAGTAATGGATGCACCAACTCCACCGCCTGTGCCTGATACCACAGTGGTAGAAGACTCGTCTTCAGATTCTTCAAACCCTGCGCCAGCTCCACCACCGCCGCCACCGCCACCAGCAACACCAGATACATTTGCAGCAACAACGGTAAATAATCCAAGCAGTTTTCCCCTCCAGTTTTTCAGGTTGTAATGCGGACTTACGTTTGATTGGTTCTTAATTTCACGCGTTTTAGGATCGAAGCTTAACCATTTTTTACGACGCTATGGAAGAAAACTCCCAAACATTTTTCAATACAACTCTCATAAAGGAATTTCAGTGTATACCTTCGTTTATAAATGTGACATTTATTCCATGTCAAAAAGCAGAGGTAAAAATTGTCACCTCATTTTTCGCTTAGTAATGATCTTAAATCAAAATTGAAAATTAATATTTTTATTTCGAAAATTTTAGGAATCAAGTGGAAGTCTGACGTGTTCAGTTCAAGCTGACCCTACTTGTAGCTTGAATAAAGTACATTCTTGCGCCATTTCTCAAATCACAGATAGAACACAACTGATCAATTATTTAGCATGTACTATGAAAAGTTTAGAAAAGCTTCCAGATTTCATTACTGTAGGTGTTCCATTTCAAATTTACCTATATACGTTTAGTCGTTTATGCTTAAAGTATTAATTTTCATCATCCAGTGTGCCAATCTGAATAACGTTAATAATACTACACTTCAAGAATGCGCAAATTCAGACCAGGGAACGAATCTTTGTAAAGACTACTGCGCAAAAAAAATGCCCGACATGAACACGTTGCCAGGGTTCATCTTCAAAAAGCCAGTAAGTAAATGAATTATTCAAAATATTGTTTAAAGTTTTCAGTAATTCAATTTCCAGTCACCGAAGTTGATGACAGTACTTTCTGAAATTATTTGAAATTTTCTAGTGAAAATTCAACCTTTTTTTTGAAAGCATCCAGATCGATAAGAATGTGATAGCAATCGATTTAAACCAAATATTTTAGAACAAAAACAGGCTTTCAGATTTTTATCCTCAAGATTTACTGTTTTGTAAAAAATTAATATGCCAATGGGAGCTTTCTCTCTCATTTTTGAAAATTTGCCAAAAATCAGATAATCACTTTTCGACAGCTGAAAATTGATTTTTGAGGTGTGAATAACATGCAGTTCGTGTGAGCTCAATTTGAGGATCTATTTTCTACTCTCTACTTTTTTATTTTATTTGTTTTTTCTTCGCAGGATGATATCAAAACAACTGATCTTTTCGAGCACGTGGACTATTATAGAAATCATATTTGCTACAACGATCTCACATCGGCTATTTGTTCCGAATTAATAGTTTCTAACGCGCCTTCTCCGCCATCACAATGCTATAAGGTTGGTCAAATGAAATGATTTTACAAAAACGTTAGCTTACCTGTGTTTGAACTTCATATTTGTCAAAAATAGGAACTTGTTGTGGGAATTTTTTACAAAGCTATGGACGAGAAATCGCAAAAGTGGTTTCATAATTTGGGCACAATTTATGATAAATTTCGCGACTACATAAATTTCAAGTATCAACCTTGCATGTTTGCTGAGGTAAGCAAATTTTGTTGACCCAGATCCAGAACTTGGTATTGATATCATCAAACTTACTTTAAGTCGGATTTTTGATAAAATTCATCATGTTGGCAGCTACCTCCAGATGGAAAATTGGATTGCCAGGATGATAATGACCAAGACTGTATGGTGGGGAAAACTCATTCATGCGCAATATGGCTTGTTAAAGAACCCAAAACTCTGTATCAGTTTTTAAATTGTACGATGCAAGACACCAAAACGTTACCAAATTTTGAAAAAGTGGGTATCCTTTACTATGCCTAGCACACATCTGATGATATTCAATGCATTTTTGATTTTTTTAATCGTTGAATCCAATTTAGTGCGCAACCGATTACAATATTCAATATGATCCTATTAAAGCATGCGCCAACAGTGACAGAGGCAGAAACTTATGTTACGATTCCTCAAAAACTCGACCAAACTCTGTAGACATTCCTATGTTCAGCTTTGAGTTGGTAAATGAGGATTATATATGTATTGTAATTATTTTCAGTAAAAGGTATTCGTTTTGAATCATATATCATTCTTTTTCAGACTTTTGATGAAGCTACAAGTAAAAGCACATCCGAGGCTACCGATTTACAGACCGTATTTTGCGATCAATTGAAAAAATACAAGATTACAACTCCTCAAGAATGCAATGCAAAATGTTACACAAAATAAGCGAATCGTTTTCTAGATACAACACTGTGCTACATCTTAAAACATGTTTTTAAAATGAAAATTCGGGTACTGTTTGCGTTTGATGCAGGATTTTTTTAAAGAAAATTTTTGTATAAGTACTGAAATATGTGAACTTTACTTTTATTGTGAATTACTTCATACGTTAGAACTTATTTGAGCAACATGCCATTCAACCAATAAAGTTTATGCCCAGAGGCTAGGAAGTCCAAGTTGGAAAATTTCATATCTTAGGTAATACCTAGATCAAATACAAATTGGTGAAAACATATGCAAAAATACTTAGTGGTTTCCATCACAGTTGACTTTATTTACTCAGGAATTCTAGGAAATACACTGCTCAAGCTAGTCAGGCTCTCATTTTTATGGCGTCATTATTTTGAGAAGCTGGTGAATTGCCTAATCAATTTCTCAACGTTTTTCCCTCCAATGATTGGATGCTTCAGGGACTGTCCCTGGATGCAGATGTTATTCTGATGTACTTATTTACATCTTGTTTTTCACCTCTCAAATCAATTGATGAGGGTCTCGAGCCCTTTTAGAGCTTCCAGTTGATTTTTGGATTTTCCTTCGTTGTAAAAATAATCCCAAATATCTCTTGTTTTCATTTTTTAGAAATTTTCCGAAAAACGGGAAACTGTAAAAATCTGCTGAAATCGATTTGAAAGATCAAAACTACCTAAACATAAACCAAATTTCAGCAATGTATCTGAATTTCGTCAAATTTCAATATTTTTCATGGAAAATGGATCTAACTACCTCTATACCTACCCATCACACTGCGCAGGCGCATTCAACTTCACATTAAAATTAATGATGAATAATCTTTTAAAAAGGTCTTCGAGACTGTTTATTAAACATTTGGTCATTGTCGATTCTCTTGCCAGCCTCCATTTTGAAAAAACTGATTATAGAAAGAACATTTAAAAGTCGAATATGAAAAAATAATTGGATAATACACGCTTATTTAGGAATCGACATGTTACCCCAAATTTTATTCCTTTCTCAATTCTCATAATTAAAAAATGGGAAGAGCATTGGGGAATTGATTTTAGAAATGGTTGAATATTTTTTCAAGTGGCAGAGGGGCAGAGGATTCAGAACAGCCAGATATACCTACGTAAAAAATAAGAATGTATTCAAACTCAGCACTTTCAAGTTCATTTTAGAATTCACTTTGATCAGAACTGGGGCCATTGTTTCCTTGTGGGGAGAAAGAGAGAGGGCTGTTAAAGGTCCCATTTTGAAATTTATTTTATTGCAAAGAATATAAAAAATCGTGTTCAATGCACTTTTTTCAGATTTTCAAAATGGTTTGCACTATCATAATAAGTTGAGCTTCAACCTGAGCACCAACAAAATTCGAGAACTGGGCTTCTCATTTGATTTGAGTCAGTGTGTAATATAAGCCCATTTCGAGATTTTTACTTTCCTATAGCGACGATACAAAATGTTGAATTGCATCACATATCCTCATTAAACCCAATGCCTATATAAGCTCGTGTGATCGTTGACAATTATTTCATTCCACGTTTTTGATACTTCAAATTGTTTTCGGCTTATTAGACGAATTCAGGATAATTTATTAGTTGAATTTACATCCACGCTCGTCGTATTCAAATAAAACTTGAACTCGCCAAAAAAATATCAAACAAGTAAACAGTTTTTTCCAAATACACATTCGTACCTGTTTTCACATAGATTAGGTGAAAGAAACGCTCAGTTCATCGAAAACTTATGCTGTAATGCGTTCGTCAACTGTGTACAATAATTATGATTTTCAAAATTAAGGTGATATTCTTTTGCCTAATCGTAGTTCAGATCATATGCATAGCGTACGTAGATTCCAGAGGTGGAGGTGGACGTGGAGGTGGAGGACGTGGTGGTTTTGGTGGCAGCCGTAGTTCAGGTCGTAGTATGAGCAGTGCAAGCCGTCCCGGTTACAGAGGCGGTTATTCGGATCCGTTTGGATTACGAACATGGGCTATTCTAGATTCGATCGGAGCATTATTTCATGTCAGCAAACACAAGGACAAGAATTCATCCTCTGATGATTGATAAGTATGTTCAACTCAAGAAAAACTGCATGGATGCCTGATTTTGTTGACTAATTTTTCAATAGGAACTTATCAGTGCACGTATATTTCCCCTCTGATGTAAAGTGAATGAACCTTGCACGATTTTTTTATTCAATTTGTTAAAATATTTCCACATTTATGCAAGCAATTTCTCAATATATTTCACTATTTTTACACATTATTCTAGTTCACTTATTATTAGGTACATACATCGAATTGTGACTTATTTTCAACTTCCTTGAAGTGACTATTCCAATTTGAACCGATTCCTCGGTGGATATCTCAAGAATGTTTTTTTTATCGACATATTTTTTAATGATAGGTACTTGATTTGTGAATTCTGGTAAAAAAAAAGACCACGAGTTGTTCGAAGAGAAAACCTGTTCAAATCGCAATGGGAATTTTAAAGAAGTTGAGAATAAGCCACAGTTCGATTCTTAGCTGATCAAATTACATAGTTTCGACGCCTTCTGGAGAAATTTTTAAATTATGGAGCAATCAAAAATCAAGCCAAGAGCTCCAGAATGACCAAAAATGGTGAAATTTTTCACAATGGAGTTGATACGTATTAGTTTCAAAAATAATTTTCTTAATTTTTACGAATAAATAGTAGGTATAGCATGTATTTCGAAAAATCAATTTGGGCAGGTGAAATTCTATGTACTTGTAGGAGTTTCAAGCTACATATTTATCAAGTAGGTAAGTACCGATTTTTTTCATTTTGTTAAAATTGTTGCCTGACTAGATAAGGCATCTTTTCATCTCTCATTCTCACAACTGAAATTTTATATGTACTTACCTACGTTGTTTAGGTGCCTACCTACCTGGGTGCATATTGTTGATTCTCATGTACGTCACTTGATAATTTTTTGTGCTGAGATTCTTCATTAATATGGTGGCAAATCGTAATGATTTACCTATTTACTGAAATTATACGTCTGTTTGTAGAAAAAATTCAAACCATAATTTTGCCGATGAAAAAACAAGTGCTGTTGCGATCGTAATAAAACAAACAATGATGTTTTTATTGTTTCAATAAGTTGATCATTGCAAAAACATTACCTGGAAAAAAAGGTAGACTCTGTAATAATTGATACCAACATAATTCACAATGGAGTCAGGAATTTAACTAGGTAGGCATTCTTTTTGTTACATGAAATGTAAGCAGATATGCACCTTTACCTTGATTATCATGGAAATGAAAGCCATATCGTTTGGTCTGATTCTTCATCAAACTTTTGTCGGTGGTATAAAATGCTGTACCAGGATTTGGAGGTTGTTGGGGGTCTTCGGGAATTGAGTTTTCAGCTGGAGCCGGAGTATGCTGGACGCACAAAGTCCACCGCCAGTTCCTGAATACAGAAGTGCCCACCTGGTAGAAATATTGATGGATTCGGACCCCTGGGGTGTTTTTCTCAATAGTACTTTGTCGTTCACTATATCGATTTCAAAATGTTATTTCAACCATCTTCTACTCACTACGACGAGAGTTGATGCATCATAGCATTTCTTGGGATGTGAAAAAAATACATTTTTCTCTCCTACATCTCGGATGGTTCACAAATAGTTAGCAAAACTTTGAAATAATGAACAATAAATCTAAATACAAGATTCTTATGGTGATACCTATTATTTACATCCCGTGAAATTTCATCATTTTTTCCCAAAAAATTTCATGTATTTTTTGAAATTTTCACCTGAGGGAGTGGTGTGGTGGTCAATGATATCTAGCGATTTAAAATGTTTAGCATAGCCGGAAGACCCAAACCCGAAACTGGGTGAGCTGATTTGAGGTGACGGAATGACCTTTCTGTGTTCCCAATTTATGCTTCGAAATAAATTTTTACACGTGTTTGAAAATTGACGCCTGATTCATTTTCAGTCGAGTACCTATTAGGTATTGGTTTTATTACTAAATCAATACAGGTTCGTATCAAAATTGTGAATATAATCAAAGAATTGAAAAATTATTAAAATGAATGAACAATAAATGCCAATACTTACCTGTTTGAGTTGAAATAATGCGTACCTATATTTTTAATGAAACACTTGTGTAATCTGTGCTGTGACAATTTTAAACGCAATGAAAATAGGCACCTACATTCTCAATAAATTTTACGAAATATGATTACGAGTATTTCTAGTACAATTACATTTATAGTCAACACCATGAAGGTCGAAACGATTACACTATTTTATAGACTCGGATTAGGGTATCAAAAATTTTTGTACATCAAACAATATATAAAATAAAATTTGAAGAAATTAAGTCTATAATTAGGAATTATTTTGGGACATCAAAAAATAGGTTGGTGTTTCTTCTTCGAATTCAATGAAGCATTTCTTCGAAATTTCAAAAATGAATAATTCAGCACATTTAGGTGCTAGGTGATTGGCAAAAAAAATCTATGCCCAAGTTTCAAAAATTGAGGGGAAAACCATATTGTAGGTATAATAATTAGAAAAAAATAAAATTGTAAAATTGTCCACATTTCATATCATTTATTGGGATGCACTCATATTAAGAATGACCTTCGCGTTTCATTAACATTAATTTATTGAATAGGAAAGTTGATCGTAAAAATCTCAACGTGAATTTGGTTTATTGATACAGTGTAAAAATACATTTATAAACATATGCTTCGAACTGACGTAGGTACTTAACTATGCAAATACCAGTCCTACTGATAAATGGAACCCATGGAAGCCCATATAAAGCTATAAAAACAAAACTATTTTAGCAACGAGTTACACTCTACCCATTTTCAAAGTTGTGCTCCTGAGTCACTGATTTTTCACACCCTCTACAAGATGTTTCGTATTTTGAAAAATATTATTTTACTTTTCGTCATTTTTTCTTCAACTGTGAAAACAAATGTATTGGATGAGCAGGTATGCTATTATATGTGTAGTTACTGGTACATTTACTTATTCCAGAAAATTTTAAGAAGCGTCCCAATTTCGTAATACCGTAACACGTTTTCATATGAATAGGCACTAACACTTTACATATATTACGACGCAAATCAAAAAGCATCAATTGATTGGTTCAAAACTGGTCTTCCCGGATACATCAAAACGTTTCGAGATGGCTTCTACTTATTTAACTTTAATCCCTGCCAGCAAATAAAGGTTAGTGTACTGCTGATTTTTTTGAACATCGTACATATCTGATTCCACATGTACCTACTTATAGTTGAGTTCTGATGGTAAAAAAATTACATGTGACGCACCGGATGAAAATTGTGAAATGAATATACTCCATTCCTGTGCCATTTCCAAAATCAAGGATGACTCGTTTTTAGGTGATTTTCTTACTTGCTCTTTTGAAAAAGGTGCCAGCACTGCTTCGAAACAGGTAAAAAAAAAAGTATACACACAGAAACTATGAAATAGTTAGGTAAGGAACTTTGTTCCAGTTTGTGACTTATTATATCTACACAACATATAATTTTCATACACGTACTTAGTGCTTAAAAGATCAAAATTTAGCCAATGAAATTGACGCCTGCACAAAAAAAGAAGGATTTCAAACTTGCGTAAAATTTTCAAAAGCTTTTGAGAGACCTTTACCAACGGAAGTGACGCCTTTTTTCTTGATTCCACAGGTATCTTTGAATTTTTAAACTTTGTTCTCGAATGGCTGTAATAATAATAATATGCACATGCCTGATCTGTGTTTTTCGTAGGATTTCTATTATTATCCTCCATATTTATCCACTGATGTGATGTGTCGTCACTTGCATGTTTTACAGCGTGCACATCCACAAATATGCGTGAGAGTGAGTACCCTTTTTTTTCTCTTTCCGAATTACTCTTTATTCTTGACTATCCTATCTTATACCAACCTGACGTAAAAATTAGTATTTTTTGGGTAAATTCGACTTTTTTTACCCTATTAAATGTAAGTAGTTTAATCTTAAGAGCAGCCATGTCTCTCACTCATTTTTTCCTGCATTTTTGAAATTTTCTACCTTTCTCGCTCCGAAAACTCTCACAAAATATTCGATTTTTTTTTTTAAATCGTCACATGGGTACTTACTTTTATACACCGATCTAGTGACTGCTTCTGTGAATGTTTCAAAATTTTTTTGGATTACTCTCGTAAGAGATGAAATTGAATTTGGACATCTAATTAGACTCAAAATAATTCAGAGATGTTTTTAATTTTTTCGGTGAGTTTCATGAAATTTGGTGGGATGTGCTGATTTTCCAGCTTAACCTTAACGGCTCTTTAATAGGTATTTATATTTTGAAACCATCTATAGGTAATGTAATGTTGTTGTGATTTAATTATGTAAATCACATCTCGGTGCATCCGAAAAAATCGTGAACTTGATTTTTAAAATCTTTGCCTGTCAGTGTAAGTAAATCCCAGTCTTGTATTTATCCGACCAAATTCTTGATTTCCTCACTTGAAATAGCTGTAACTTTGAAAATTCGAAAACCTTTCTTTTAAGTAGGTACCTACCTCAAAAGTAAAATCCATTTGTAATTGTGAGAAATCTTATTTTATTTTCGTAAAATGTTTTAAAGTACCTACCTAATTAATTTAGGTATCAGGTAGTGTTACCTCTAGAATGATTTTTGAGCATGAAAATAATGTAGTTGTTCATTTCGTATGCTCTTATAAAAATGTTTCGCTAATTTGACATAATTTTTCAGAACGATCTATAAAATTACCACAAAGAATGAAAAAACTAGTCAATTTTCTGTGCATGCCTATTAATGAAATTTAGCTTCATTTTCCACAATCAAAAACCTATACCTACAGATGGTTTAGTAGATACCTCACACAGAAGTGCAGCATTCATTCAAAACCTGCAGATTTCGCATTTCAATTTACTTGCAGTGCATCGAGAAATACAATTATCTTATTCATGCGCATAAAATAAAATGTTAATAAGATTCTAACCCCTCCCCACTTGACAATAGATTCGCCGCTTTAAGCCGAAACGCCGGCTGATTTTTGTAAATCTGCCACTTAAAAGGCGCTCAAAAATGACAGTAAATTTGCCGGTGAAAAAACGCCAGCTAGAAGCGGCTAGTTTATAAAATCAGCCATTTAAATCAGCCGCTTTCCGCCACTTTTAGAAAAACAGCCGCTTTTGAGCCGGCGTTTTAAGCAGCAGTTTTTTATTTTGTTGATTTGCCGATTACAATGCACATGCGCAACCTGTGTTCAGAACTCATTTTCAAAAAATTTAAAGGAAAGTACGAAGTGCGGTACATGTATACCACTTGAAAACGAACATTTCATTGTTGCTGTGATAGCTGAATGGTGAGCGCTCTGGACTTCCACGCAGGAGTCGCGGGTTCGATCCTACCTTGGGCTAGAAATTTTTTGTAGCTTGGTAGATTTTTCGGCGTTTTAATGAATTAATCAGCCACTTTAAACAGCCGCTTTTGGCTGGCGTTTTTTTACCGGCAAATTTACTGTCATTTTTGGGCCGGCTTTTTCACCGGCTTTTTCGGGCGGCGAATCTATTGTCAAGTGGGTCATTTCCTCTCATTGAACGGAAACAGACCAGTTTGGATATTACCTATGTACTTACAATATTAGATTACCTATGTTATTTTTAATATTTTTTTAAATAATAAAAAAATAATTTAGGAAGGTACTTCGATTTTTTTTCTTCAAAACACAGTGGCAGGGGGGTGGTATGAAAATTAGGGACTTGAAACTTCAATTTAGCGTCGTTCAAGGAAGGAAATAAAAAAATGTCTGCCTATATCATAAAAAAATAAGTAGGTTTGGGTACCTATTTTACTTGATACTTATCAATTTCATAATCCACATACGTAATGTACTACTTACCTTCACCCAAGGCACCCACTTAGCAGATACCCCACGCATGCATTTGGAAAAGTTACCTTCAAATGAAATGATACAGTATGAATTTAACATCTGGCTTTTCTTCGAAAGACGAAATGTTGGTTTCATGTAGTTGTTATCACGACAGAATACAATTCATACACGCTGCGGTATACCACAAGTTACTAGGCTGTTGTTTTAAACTAACAAACCCTCCCTCGCATATGCCAGCATATTTCGCATACACCTATACTCACCCGCCATACACCAAGGTAACAGTCCTTCAGGCTTAATTTTTTTGCGCCTTTTGCGCGATGACGCGTTGAAATATTAATATATACGAGTAGTATGTAGCTCTCTAGGTATGTTACACGCGGTGTTATTTCGTTGTACCCACTACCTACACGTAGGAATAAGTACGCAGATACATTTTTTTAAAAATGCGATCTTTTTGAATTTTTTTTACGACCGGAATGCCGCAAAATTGCGACGATATTGAGCTCGAGCAAGATGTGCTTCATATATCAAAATGTATGATGTCTAGACTATAATATTATGCTTTTTTATAGGTACCTATTTTTTTCGCAAGGTGAAAATATACATAATTACGGGTAGGTACCTAACTACGAACTTGGACTTTTTAAAATTTTAACCTTCAAAAGTATACACGTGCTGCACATATGTATAGGTTTCCCGCATCTTCATCATTTCCAGACGATAAAATTGAATTAATTGCTACGTTTAGTACTGTTTTAAAAACATACCTATGTAGCTTTTTACTCAGAAATATCGCCAAAATGGGATCGTATTGAAGAACAAACCAACTGTTCATGGTGATTAATTCTTGTGAGTTGTGAGAGGAATTCTAAATTTGAATTGTATTTTTTTCCAAACACTTTAATACAGAAGTACACAGAATGCTTCCAACAAATTCTCAAAAAGAAATTTCGGTACGTAGTTCAATTTTTTTCTCGTTTCTTAAAGGACAATGTTCTTTAAGCTCTGAAAAAAAGTTAATTTAGACTTAATTTTCATCTCAACACAAAAATGACGTAGGATCAAATTAATTAGAAACATTTATTGAAATGAATACATTGAGCAACATTTCTACAGAATAAATACATACAAAATAAAAAATAAATAAAATTGAAATTACATAACGCGCAAAAAATCGTTAAAAAAAATTAATTACGACCAGAAAATCGTAAATAGGTACACAAAAATCAACGACGAGTAAACTTAGGTGTACGTAGAAAATATATACAACAAAAAAAATGGCACGAAAAAACAAATCTATAAATACACAAATAATCTAATCAATCATCATTTTGAAAAAGAAAACAAAAATATCACAATTTAATAAAACTTTTAAGGCAGTGTTGGCCGTTACAATATCATTTAAAATTCAAACATTAAAAAATACTCAATTTGAATATCATTTTGCCCGTAAAGGCGCAGTCTTTTGTAAAAAATGTTTCGATTAATGCCAACACTATTAACAAACCTTAAAAAATATTACAGGTAAAACGTAGTAAGTAATACAGGTAAAATACAAATTAGGAAAAAAAAGTCAAAACGCGATTGTGTAGTATAAAAATGCACACCGGATTAAAGCATTTTTATAAAATAAAAAAAAACATTAGGAAACATTTATAATCGCAGCACCAGGTTGCTTTTGAAAAATCCATATTGGTGGGAATAGTGCAATCGCGAGTTTCATTTCGTTTCAAAATCTAGTAGCGACGAATTGAGGAGGGTTACTAGGATCACAAGGGTTTCTCGAGAACAAATCTGTGTCTTTCTGCAAATCATATAAACACTGTAAACAATCAGTTCAACGGTCTTAGGACTTGGCGCAACAATAACAAGGAAATACGAGTAAAAATCAATAACTATAGACACATTAATTTTAGCAAGAGATTTGGGTAGGTATAGGTAAGGGGAAAAAAGATTCAATCTAAAAGCAAAACACCAACATGCAACGAAAAAAGTGATCAAAAGAACAACTCGAACGTAACATACCTTTGTTATCAAACCATTTAGTGTAGTGTAGGCAAAAGCCTATAAAGGAATTAGTCGTTTATCTGTAATAATGCAACTTTACCATTATGGCATTACCTATAGCACACAATCAGCAAAGTACGTTGACTTTTATCATCAGATTATACTACACTAGAATGATCCTTGCTTTCAAGTTTCGAAAACTCTCGTTTCCCTTCGCAAATTTGTTGGTTTTTGTAAACAAATCGATTTCATGTAGGAAAAAAAAGGATCACTTTCCTACTTTGTTGTTCATTTGACGTGAAAAAAAAAACACTCAAGTTTCGGAAAAGCGTATTTTGATGACATGATGTAATTTAAAATTTTACGTCGCAACTGAAAATGATGTGCTAAGAAGCTCCCAATATTTGAAAAAATGAAAATAAAATAAATGAAACATTCTTTAAAAATTCTCGTTTTTCCCATTTCCAAAAAAAAAAATCCTGCTCTCGATTTTCCAAGAAATGTTAACCTCTGAGTGCAGCGCTTCAAAGAAAATGTTTAATTATTTCAAACAGGTAACGTATGAAAAAAGTATACGAGATTCAGGTTCTTTTATAAAGAATCTCCCAACTTGAAAAGAAATTTTAAAAAAATATGGAATCATTTCTGATGAAAACTTGGACAATGGCAAAGTGTCAATTTTCAAGCTCATCAATGTTTGTGAAAATCCGTGTATGTACCTAAAAATATTTTGAGTCCAGTTTTAAGACCCCCCCCCCCTCAAAAATTAATTTAAAAAAATTGATCAAATTCTGATATTTTAGACGTTTTTACTGCCTGCTAAATTCTGACAGAACCAGTGACTAAAACTGAAGAACTTCCGCACTTGAGTGTCTTAAAATTTAGTACTGTTGATTTTTCCTGGTGAAAATCAACATCGTTACGTGTGGATGAGAAAAGAAGCGAAGAACTAGAGAATAAATCTAAATAACAACCACCCCAATACATCATCTTAAAATCAACACAAATTCCCCAACGAGGCGATTCTTTAAAGAACACCAAGATTCTTCCTTCATTATCTTTGCAATTTCCACCGCAAGCTTACCCCGATTAAAAATTTATTAATTTCGACTAATACTCTGTTTTTTTTCCTCATCTCTCAACAAAAACAAACAAACGTAATTTAATTAATTTTATTTTAATTACCTTATTAATAAGTATCCCCTTTACGCGTCATAAAAATCTCATTAAAATGAAAGAGGCTTTTTACTTAAAGATAAAAGACCATTTATACAGGTATCATTTGGGAAAACATTAACTCTTTCTGTTTTAAAAGTTAAATGAAAAGTCATTAATCATCTAGCGCTTTTTGAAGATATCCTCAGCTTGGTAGTATAGACGTGCACAGAATGACAACGTAAAAAATTTAAAGCTTAATCTGTCATCACACCTATAAAAAGCTTTTTTCCAACGTTAAAAACGTTGATTATAAAAATTTACAGAGAAAGAGAGCGAAAGGGAAACAGAAAAAAACTACGCCTTATAAGAGTAGGTATAAAAAAAAACCAACGCAGGTAATGAAATACTACGCTTCTCAACTATGTACGTAGTCTTTCGTATACCTAACTTTGCCTCCCTCATCTTGACTAGGTGCCTTATTTTTTCGAGCCTCCTTTACCAAAACGACCACGATAAATAAGCTGATAATAAAACCGTACCGATTGTAATACCCGAGTCTAAAAGTTCACAAAGATGAAGCGTTTCCCATTGATGTTTAAATTGTGTATAATACCCGGTGGAATTTTACCTAGATGATTGAGCCATCTCTGTGCATGCACTACAAAGGTTTGATGCCCTTTTATACGTATATCTCTATAGGTAGCAGGTAGGTACATAAATAGGCATATCTACCAGAACACGTCACGGTGTTGTGTGAATACTAACGTGTGTGTATTTTAGGCACGAACACGCCGCTAAGGTAGATACTAGATAGGTGCCTATTCGCTAACAATTTATTAATAGAGACGGATTTTGGATTGAAGGAAATATCTATATACTCGATAATCTCGTAAACAACAATGAGAAATGTATTCGCTTTGTCTGATGACAGTCTTGTGTACCAGTCATACATTCATCTGTATACCATACCCATAGGTACACATTTCGTATGCTTCAATACCAGATTACATAGCTTCTAGTAAATATACCTACGCTTTATATGTGTACTTGTATGAACAGTAATACTCTCATCAAATTAGCTGTCACGTCGAAACACCCACCGTAAATTATTTATTGGAAAATCTGTTTCGTCGTTATTGCCCTTACACTGTGTGCTACATAGGCTAAGGTGTAAAGGTATGCTGCGCTAGGCTTGTCGTCGTACATCGTTTTCGATTCAATTACATCGTTATGGTTCACTCGACTGAAATACAAAGGTGCGCTAATTACTTCCTTATGTAAGGAATTCGAATACTTCATCACACCCTATAAGAAATAAGCTCATTGTTGGTGTGATCGTCGATTAAAATAATTTTGGGTATCGAGTCAAAAGAAGGCCCAATGCGAAATATTCTCTCAAAAATTTCAAAGAATGTGGAAAACTAAATCCAGCAAGAATTATTTACGTCAATCTATGAATGAAAAAATAAAAATTACATACGATAGGAATTTAGAGTAAGTTATATGTAAGTTCGTACTGAGACAGTTGCCCAGTGCACTTATTTGTAGTGGTGAATACATTGTTTTTATCAAAAATACTGTCTATCATTTCATAAGACAGAATTGGCGCCCAACAATGAAGATTCAAGGTAAATATTTTGTTTAATTGAGTAATTATTGAGTTGTATTATTATATTTGCACCTTTTGCGTAGGTAATTATTTTAATGGTAAATGAAAACATTGTGAGCACCACTAGTGAATTGTCAACAATTAATATTTAAAGTGGATCAGTCTGGATCAATGAAATAACAAAGAATCATTTTGAAAAATTATTTAAAGAGAGTAAAATTAAACCCCTAAGAATATTTAGAAGGTTATTGTAGTGAATTGCAAAAACTTGTCAAAGTTGATAAAATAAAATCCAAGGCAATCAAAGTAGCCTACTTCAGAGATATTTTTGAAATTTTGAGCAATAATCCAGAAGCACTGGAAGCCCAACCAAGTAAGTATTTGTAAAAATGACAAGTTACATACCAGCCCCAACAACATCCAAAATACTCACTTTCCACTCAGACTCATTAAGTGTAAAAATATGAACTTTATGCAAGCATAAACGAATGGGATGATTCTAAAAAATACAAATATTTCCCTGCCTACTTGACTGACATAGCACTGAATGTGTATGAAAATAATAGATAAAAATGAGGTCAAGGACTAGAAGACATTGAAAGAACAACTTTTGGATGAATTTGATGGAGGTGCAAACAGAAATTATAAGACAAGGAAAGATGTGAGCATGAGGAACGAAAGAGTACAGAGTTACAGCCAAGAGATAAGATCATCTGAAAAACAGGTAAATACTAATCATTTTCATTTTCATAATTGTTCAATAAATTCAGAGCATAAAATAAAAAATTTTCACTGAGTGACAGTAGCCATAATTTTTCAACATCAAACAATGCTTCCCTTTAAAAAAAAGGCCCACCTTATCCGAAATTTTTGCCAAATCTTATACCCCAGCCAGGCACAATAGTAGTTCACTAGGTGGCAGTAAGCTGTTACTAGGTGGCACTGGTGCCACCCAGTTTATTTGTTATTTTATGCGCTTGTTCAATTGCCAAGTTGCTGTGTATATGTACTTCCTAGCTCATATTTTTTAAATTTTTTTAATGAAGCATGATTTGACTACTGGTGCATCAAATGAAAGCAGCACAAATGCTAAACTTTCACCATCCCCAAAAGATGGCAAAGAAAATCATTCAGCTCAAAACGATGAAAAAAATTCACAGTTACTGAAAGATGTTGCAAATAAGCATCTTGTACAAAACAAAGAAGAGATCCACCATCAGATGAAAAAGTGATTAATTATTATTTTTAAACCCACGTTTCTCATAAATTTGCACAATTCAATTCATATTATATGTAATTATAGATTTCTAGGATAAAAGCTTTGTCATCTGATACAGATATGAGAGTAGTGACTCAGATGACAAGGGAGAATGGCAATTATTTGGGAAGAATTGTGAAGATAAGGTATGTGCATGTGTTTCAGGTCAATTTTAGACAAATTTTTTTAATTTTCATATTTTTTTGGTGATGTTGTATGAGGATCGGAATTTATAGAGAGTGAGCTAACTGGATGAGTCAGAATTCCAGGAATAGCAGAGTACTCTATTTCCAAGAACCCCCAAAGCCTACTGTGAGAATTATTAATTTTATTGGTGTAATATTGTTAGAATAAGGTGCATTTCCCCAGCCCCCCCACCACCGCCAAAAAGGGTCTAAGTAAGGTCATTCGTTTGTGCTTCGTTAGTGCTTGTTTGTGCTTCAAGTCCGGTCGTTTGTGCTTTAACCCTTTCGGAGATATTGAGAAAAGTTTGTGGGGGGGCTGGGGAAATGCACCTGTTAGAATAACATATACATATACATGGACTGACAAACGATGACATCATGAGGCCATCCTAATGGTGAATTATAGCAAGCAATTGGAAAAGATGACATCACCAATCAAGAAAAAATCAAACCAGGGGGATACCTGATGACCAGCAAGAAAAATATACTTAGGGAAAAATTATTATAAACTGGAAAACTGAATTTGGTTGCAGTATTGCGATAGTTCAGAGAAGTATTGTTTCATTTCGCGAATCAAGAAAAATGGATCTATATTACACCAATGGAAAATATGACAGAAGTTACTTCCATAGGATTTATAAACCCATCCTAGAGGAAATGATCAGAAATCGGCAGGCCATGTCACCAGCAACCAGAAGGAAGATAATGGACCAGATGAGGAAAGAGATCAACAATGATAACATCAACTAGGAAGATGTGCAGATGATCGAGGATGGCCTTAAGAGGCTTGAAGAACAAGAGAGAATCAAACACGAAGAAAGATTGAGGGCTGAGATCCTACCTGAAGCACCTGACAACAAAGTCATAAGCATCTACTCAGAGGACAAGGTATTCTCAATTCCAAGTGAGCAGGAGACCGAGCTAGATGAAAATGAAGTGGGAGACCCAAAATGTGTGATTTGCCACAGTTGGCAATCAAATATTATGCTAAAGAAGTGCAGACACGCTAAACTCTGCAGATGTTACCTTGGACTGATGATGTGGAAAAAGAAAAAGCCTGAATGCCCAATATGTAGGTGTAACATGAGAGGCCACACAGAAATTTTCACCTGAACAAGTCAAAAAGAAAAAATCATCAACCAGATCCAAAAAAAAAAAACATCTCCAAATCAACAAGAAAAACTTCAATCAAGTCATTCAAATAAAATCAAGAAATAGAAAATCCATACCCACCTAAGATGGCAAGGTCAATGACCTATAATGAAATGTACACTCATTGTAGTGCACATAAAATACCTATTTCACTTATACCTACAAAGGACCTTAAAAGAGATTTAATAGCACTGATTGAAAAACTTAGAAAGAGAAAATTGACTTAGCCATACCAGTGTCCAAAATACTTCAATACTACACACTAGAAATCACCCACTATCAGTTTTCAAGTTCTTCAATTTTTGTTGAAATTAGAGTACCAGTTGAAAAACTTCATGCTAATTGGAAATCAGCTCTCAGCCAAGGCTAGAGATGCGATCTTACAGTGTGCTGAAAATCTCACCAAAATGAAGAACTGGGTTGCAGTCCCCCACAAAGAGCTGCTGAAGAGTATGACATAGCGGATCTGCGAGATCAAGCGTGATTTACACAATTGCAAAGAATGCAAATGAAATAGTGCACTTTTCATTTTATCAATTTTATGTGTGTTATATTAAATTTGATCAAAAATATCCAGTTGCATTTTTAATTTTATCAAGTTTATCAGTAGGATATAAAATTTGATCAAATATATTAAGTTTTCAAATTCTATCAGATTTGATCCAAATTTTGACCCGATCAAACCTGATAGAATTCCTATATTTATGTAACTGGATATAATTTTATCCAGTTCTATCAATTTGGTGAAATTTGATATAAATACATATATCAAATTATATGTAAGTAAAATATTGTAAATACTTTTAAAAATGAGAATGTAATTTTTTCTTATCTACCTGAAAATACTTTTGGGGAATTTTGTAACACTTGTTAAGTATAGCCTCAAATCAAAGATTTGGGAATTTTTGCATTTTTAAATGTGATTCTCAGTTGAAAATTCATTTTTCAGAATTATTAGCACTGAAGTATAACCTTAAGTCAAAATTTTGTTTTACTTGAGTGGTTTTTTATTTTAATTTTTTTTTTGAGCCACCCTGTATGTGAAGATACATAACAAACAATGACAGTAAAATTTCCTCACATGATGTGAAATTTTTTCAAGTACGAATACCATAAAATCTGAAAATCACTTAAGGTACCTACACCTTGAGATATTTGAAATTTATGAATGTTCAAAAAATTCATGAGATCGTGATTTGCAAACCCCTTACCCCCTCTCCTGGTCATGCCAGAAAGAGAAGTCTTCAGAAAAAACTACGTTAAATTGGAGGACCCAATATTTCATTATTGTTGGTTCAAGTTTACGCATTATCCATCTACAGCTAAGATGTCATGGTGGATCTTATGCACTGTATTTACGGCAAACTGGTTATGCAAATCCATTAACACATGAGTGTTTTTCAAGCGGTTTGCTAAAAACTTGGTGAAGTGGAGAGGCACAAGGATGTTTTAATGTTATGCGCGTTGATATTTTTACAAATTGACTGCGATATCCCCCCCCCTTGAACTTGTTTCTCCCAATGCATCCTTCCCGTGGATATTTTTTGGCATTCGTCACCTTGCTTTTTTATTCCTAGGTATTGCGATTTTCAACGCTGCTCTGATATACAGGTCCTTCTATCCAAACACTATTCTGATTTCAAAGTCCAAGAAAAAAAAGCCATTTTACCCCGGTGACTTATTTTTCTTAGGTTTTGATCAAACAATACTAATACCTAATCAAATAAGCATCATCGTGTAATTGCACTCACTTTACGATATTGTAAATTTACTTCGGAGTAGAAAATCAAATTCGATGCGAAAATCAAAACTTCATTATATATCTACAAAAAAAAAAAAACTGAACTACGAGAAAAAAACTGAGCTAAATACAGGTGGAGGGGGGGGGGGATAAACCAAAAAAAAGCATCAAAAATATCTACTCAAATCTGCCAAATATGCGTTAGCCTAATCTATCAAAACTAATTCTTCACAAGTGGATGATATGACCTTCACACAGATGTAACGAATCACAGCTCGGCTTGCCTGCCCAAATATGTACTTAATCCAAATTGAACCAGCCATTTCAGACTCTTGAAGAAAATCAGAACTTTCTTTACAACGATTATGGAACCGTTCTTAACACTTTTGTAATATGTACTTATTTCTAATCTACATATAAGCGAATAGCAAAAGCGAAAAATTCTACCTCAAATATATTCGAGCATTATACCATGCTTTCTCGATGATGTCCATTGAGCAGCGGCGTCTCTTGCGTTATATCCGCGTCGATTTTTGTACACGTTTCTATTTGAGCGTAAATGGTTGGCTCTTCGATATGCGATCTAGGATTATTACTGATACGTTGCACATCGACTGGATGAATATTACGTGGTAACGATAACTCAGCATAAGTAATTTCTTCATTCGTCATCGGCTGTAAGCAGAACACAGATTCGAGTTGCAATACATTCTAAATAAACCCTCCGTTGCAAAGGCGAAGTACCTATCCTATAAGCTGTACTACAAGGAAACGAATCGGTTGTAGAAGTAAGATGGCAAATCCGATAAAGTCGTGTCTTTCGTTTAAAAGCCATTTCAGAATTTGACACTTATTCGCTTCGAATCGTTCATCGGCACGTTTTTAAAAAGGTTAAAAGAAAAATATTTTAATGATTTTCAACGTTTATGGTATTTGGATTTTTTTTGTGAATTACTACATTTAACCTTTAGCTATTTTAAACGATGGTAAAAGTTTTCTTCTTATATGCTATATATAAGTTGAACTTATCCGTCGTCCAATAATTTAATGTAACAGCTGGTTACGCACAAACGAACACGTTTCGCTAGCTTGAGCATTACAACTGGCTTCGTTGGAATTTTTGACTTAGTTAAGTTATTTATATCGATCTTATATAATACCAAAATACTATCGCAATGTGTATAAAATAAATTCTCCGGCAAAAACTAACAACTACATTTAATTCCAAAGTACATATATTTTATGACAATACTTTTCTCTACAACTTTTTCTCCTTTAAATTACACCACGAATTCGCAAATCGATTGCTACCTATACAAACTCTTAGGTACCAGAATATCCACACTTGTTAGGTTCTTAAAAAAGTGCGATTTTTTTGCTCCCTTTATTCTCAAGTTGTGAGATTTTTCAAGAGAAAAAAATTCTAAAAAAAATCTGGCCCTCCAAGAAAAGTTAAAACATTATGCCCAAGTAGATTTGAGAAATCAGAAGGACAGCCTATCCACATTTATGGACACTGAGCTCCATTTTAGTACTTTTATGACATTTTTTCTGTGGCTAGAAAAATTAAAAATCCTCAGGAGATCCTAAAATGGTTCTAAAACTCCATCAATGGATTTGTCAAGTCAAAAATTGAAAATAAACTAAATTCCAACTTTCTTCCTTAATTTTATCTATTTTTTCATATTTAAAATTTCAATTCACCAAAAATTGAAATAATAATTCAAAACCTGTTATTTGGTCTGGTAGGGTATTTTTGGATAGGTAGGTAGAGGTACTCATTTACACCTACTCCTTAAAATTTTGGGACTCGAGCTAGGTCACATGAAAAATTTCAAGTTTGAAAGTGCTGAGAGTTTTACTATGTAGTTTAATTTTATTCCATTTTGGCTACCATTTGTCTGTTTGTGTGCATGTAGTTTTTTTTTCAAGACAAAATGATTTCTTCAGTACCTATCTTTACATACAATTTCACTATTCGAAAAAAAAAAAGGTAGGTACCCTATATCAATTTTCCCCCATCTTACAAAGCACCAACATCATTACACGTATAAGTACAGTAAGCAAGCAACATATTTTTCTCACAAGTACCTTCACCAGATACTTCGTACCCTACTTGTGAAATCTTTTCTCGACGATTAACACAACTGCCAACGCATTATTAACGTCGATTTTGCTTCATTTCGCGACAAACAGGGGCAAAAAACCGAGCCAAATGTGTAGTACGCGAATTTTCCATATCGAAATGCTTTTTATGTAACAACAACGTTTCGCGCCGTAGAACGTTTCGAGACGCGGGAGGCTGACGTAGCAAACGAATAAAACAGTGATTAGGGAATAAATATCTCTAGAGATGTACCCGAAACTATTTTCACGATAAACTACGTATAAAATATAGCGTCAAGTTATATTTATACAGTTTCTCAATAGGTACTTTGTGTGACGATAAAATTCAAACATGATTACATTCGAGTATTCGAATTTATACAATGAAAAAGCGAATTTGCATTTTCGTACCCATAAACAGCATATAATAAAATTTTACTCTCATCTTTCTGCTCCAGTTTTACTTTTTCTTTTTATTATTACTTTTTTGGCATCGGATTAAAGTAGATATCTAAAGAGATTGGTCTTGTAAGGTTCGTGTTGAAATCACAAACCCGAATATTTTCCGACGAGTCAGCGTTTCAACCGCGTTATAAGAAAATTATAAACGTTTACGTTGCGCGAACGTTTCAAATGAAAACTCCGCAATGTGGATGCTAAGTACGTACTTATCCTATCTAAATAATATTCAAGAAAAAATATACAGTCGTAATTACCTTTGGTAACGTACAATTATCACGAATACATTGAACACCGTAACATCTGGAGCTATTGTTTAAGCGCTCAAATGCTTTTTCATCTTCGTCCAAGTATTCTGCGAACAAGATTAAGAAAATATATTTCAAATTTCATCAACCCCGCGAGGGAATTGCATAAAATGTCAGACGTTCATTTTCATAGGATTCGTATGTATTATTGGGAAATGCTTGCTTGACAACTGCGAATTCAAATTTTTGGTTCCTGATAGTGATTTATTTTCTCTGATTTGAACGTTCGAAAGTTCCAAAACAAAATTCAAAATAGCTTAATTAAGAAAAAAATATGAGAGAAATCAGCCAAGTGCTGGAATTTTTTGCTTATTGTCAAAGAAATACTATAATATGAACTTTATTTAGCGAAATCACCTGAAATTTACTGATCAAATTCTGTGGAAATCCACCTTGAGTTGTAGGTTTGTATCAAGAAAATATTGTAGCACTGGAGATGCCCCCTGGAGGGGAAATATGGATCCTCAAAGAGAATATTTTTGGAAAAATCGTGATTTTTCGCTCTATAGCTCCTACCCAACAATCCCAACATGTTTCTGAAATAATTTGAGGCTCTGTGTCGATCTATGCTATCGCCGTCAAAATCCAATACCATTTTTAGGGTTCTACTGAACGATTAAAAATTTGCAAATCGCACAAATTAGGCTTAATTTTGGGATAGGATAAGATAAGATTGGGAAGCCTGTAAGAAAATCGGAGGGTTTACAGGGCTGGAGAGATGATTCTGAGAAAGGGTGAGGAAATAGTAGTACATATATCCCTTACCCATCGCATCCTCAGAACCTCTCCTAAATTGTGAATCTGCCTTACGTATATGAATAGGTATAAGTTGCTGCAATAATTATTGAAAAGAATTCAACGCCACTCCAACAAATACAAATATCCAAGAAACATCAAGAAACATGCCTTATGTTATTTGCTCTGAAGTCTAGAAGGACTTTGTTCAGAGAATTCAAGAGGAGAATTCTTTCCTGTACAATCAAAGTGCTAAGTAGGTCCCCCTTGGATAAGTGACCTTTCATATCTCAGCTTCTCATGGCCCTGGGGCATCCCAATAGGGTGCCCTGGGAGCACCAGCTGAGAACACACTCTGAATTGGACAAATTGGACAATCAGTATCAACAAGATGGTCTTCAAATTCCACTACCAGCACCAGAAACTGGCCATACGATATTAAGAGAGATGCACCAACCTTGATATCCTATCCTAGAGATGAAGAATTTTGGAAATTTAATCAAACATCAGCACATAAGATTCGATTTTTCCGGGTATTTTTCAAAGGGTAATTTCTCTTTGAAATGCCAGATTCTACAAAGGTATGGCGATGAAATCAATAGATTTACTTGGATTTATTGATACGAGGGGTGTTTCATAAACCATAGCCACGCTCTGTGGCACAGCTCCCATGAAAGCTACAGAAACGAACGGCCGTTTGTTGGATTCAGCAAGATTTTCTGAGTTGGAATACAAAACTTTGTGTCGCTAGGTACATTTTTGTGTGTTTTGCATTCATTTGAAACGGAAAGTGCTTTGACGTGTCCGTCCAAATTTGGTAAACGACATGCAGACATCCATTTTCACATTGAGGAAACAATTTTGAGGAAGAAAAATCACTGATCAATTGAAAAATGTTTATGGAGAGCGTGCCATGCCATTTGGAACAGTTAGAGCCAGTGTAGAATGATTTAAAGCGGAGAGAGAGTGAATACTTGACAGAAACCGAGCGAAAAGGCCGAGCCAGTTGTCAGCTGCAAAAATGTACCTAGCGACACAAAATTTTGTATTCCAACCCAGAAAATCTTGCTGAATCCATGGAATGGTCGTTCATTTCTGTAGCTTTCATAGGAGCTGAGCCACAGAGCATGGTGTGGCATCGTAAATCGCGCCATATTCGACGACTCGTGTTCTCGTAAGAAAACATGAGCCGTCGAATGAATTTTTGTTGATTCTTGAAAAAAAAATCATCCGCCAATACGATGGCTAAAATATCACGCCATCGCATCGGCGGATACAAAGATCGTGCCCAAAACAGTATCAAACGTTAACGAAGTGTTTTAAATCGGTGACTCGAAATTTTGCCATATAAATTTCAACGATCAAAATTTTTCCAACGATTCGGTACATCATTTTTCCTACCGGTAACATCGAATTGAACCAGTACCAAGAAACAGAAGTTGCAGATTTAATCGACGATAATATTTCAAATGAATCTGGAGGAGGATGCGAATACGAAAATCCAGTTACTGAGATATCGTCCGTTTTCAATAGAAATCAAAGCTGATACAAATTCTCAAATTTCGAGCTAGTTCACTCTGGAGATCAATAATTAAAACGTGAAAAATCCAAAAATTCAAGATCCTGATAACCAACTGTCAATTTCACAAAATAATCCAAAAATTTAATGTGCGTGGCTGAAAATCTAATCGAATAATTTCACCTATCATTCGCCTATGAGTTGGTACATAATCAATATCGTGAATACGCCAATAAATTTGCCGTTTAAAATATAAACTGACCGCGGACGTGCTAAATTTTCCTTGCCAGTCAAACATCATTATTCGAAGATTATTCAGATCGTTGACTACAGCAAACCGCCCCCTAAAGAAGATATCAGAACGTGAATTTATTAAATATTGCCTTCCATTCGTCCATGCGCTGATACAACATTACTATCGCAAATTCGTCGATCAATTTTATGGCTTATGAAGATTTGAAGAAGATATCAGAACGTGAATTATTTTGGCCGCCCAAAATTATCGTCATTTGTTGCTGAAATTGTGAAATATTACCTGTTGTCACCGAAAATTATCAACCATCCAGCCGAAATTCGTGGGATCCATCATCAAGTCAAAACAGAGAAAGTTCGGTGAGTTCATTGACCCATAATGAAATGTACACTTCTTGTAGTGCACATAAACTACCTATTTCACGCATACCTCCTTAGAAGAGATTTGACAACACGGAATGAAAAACTTGAAAATGAAAAATTTACTCTAGCCATACCAGTGACAAAGATTAATGGAACGTTGGAAGCCCCCATGCCCATCAGAATTAGACAGACTCATAAGACAACAAGAAGAGTATGCATTGGAAATTCCTTCCCTGGTGGCCAGAGGCTGAACCTGTCATTTGGAGGGACGATCCGACCATATTGTCATATCCCAGAGATGAAGACAGTAGGGTTTGAACCAGAATACAGGCTCCTGGAGGAAGGTGTAGAAGAGCCAAAGCAGATAAAAAAATGTGCGTTATGCTGGGAACATCATACAACAGAACTATGGTAAAAAAAAACATAATTTTTTTGAAAATGCCTCTTTCTTGAAGACCCATACCTATACTTCTTTCAGGTTCACCTTCTTGAGTTGAAAAATTTTCTTAGGACTTTTCAACTCAAAATGAAGATTTCTACCGAATTTGATCAAAATCCTCCAATATTGTTTTGTTTTTCACAATCCATCCTCATTTATGCAGACTGATGAGAAAATTTTAGAAAAATTCAAGTATGTACCTACTCAAGTGCCTATTTGATTTTGAGAGTAAGTATAAGTATGATTTGTTGAAAATTGCCGAAACAAGCACATTGAACTTTCAAGTACTTGCTTGCTTTTGAACAACTTTTGAGTTGAACTTCATAAAATTGCATTTTATTAAAATAAATTATTTGTAAGAATTGAAATATTACTGCAAAAAAAAAAAAAATTATTTTGAAAATAACGCTTCGTTATCTGCAAAACAAGTAAAACTTACTCGTATATCAAGATACGGTATAAACTTACCTTCATTATGTGGTATAATATCGGGATCTTTCTCGACGCTATCGACGCTATTGCTATTCTGTTTATGAATTTCTTTTTTATTTTTATTTGACGACCTGCATCGTACTTTGATTACGATAACGATACAAATTAGTAAAATCACAGAAACGCCTGTACCGACGAACACACCAATTAACGAACGCAGATCCAATTCCGCCGGCGTAATGCCTGCAAAAATAAATTATAATTATACGTCATCTCTACCACAACCACACTTCAGAATAATTTCGTAATAACTAACATTAAAAATAACGACAAACTCGCGAAAAAAAATAAGGAAAAAAACTGCCAACGTAATAACCATCACTGCGCTGTGATTCATTTACCTATCGTAAACTTTTTACCTTGCAACTATTTAACCGCGTACTTGAAAATTTTATTCATTTTTCAAGACAGAAAACTTTTATCTCCCTAGATGGTCCAACTTTGAGATAATAAGATAATTTTTTTAAATAATTAAACTTCATTTATTTAGTGTATCAACCTCCCGCCGTATTTTTTCGCTCAACATTAATGAAGATGTATTATCTGATGGACAAAGTTGCAAATTGGTGTTTTTATAATTCATTATATTCTAAACAAATGTTTCTTCGCGATATTTCGTATTTTTTAACCAATTTTAGACCACCTGCGAGGTTGATTTATGTCGATGTTAAGCAGAAATGGGCAGTAAAATAATTCGTCAGAATTTTACAAGGAGAAAGTGGGTAGGTACGTATTTAGAAAAGCGTATTCGATGATTTTATTCAATTATTTTCTACGATCTACGACCTAAAGTACATATGTTCAAATTCGCCATCCCCAAACCAACAAGAATTAAGCCCTGAAGAAAGCACATGGCATTACGTACATTATCGCATTTCATACACCCGGGATATTTACGAGTATAATACGAAATAAGACTAAATCAAGTCACGATTTTTCATACCTTCGTATATATATTTTTTTTAATTCGCAGCCAAGCGGCGTAAAATGTCCTTTTAATATTTACATTTATCTAAAGACAAAAGTATACACTTCTGAGGCACAAAAAATTTCCAAAAAAATATATACACGCGTATTCGCACACGAATATGAAATTCACGCGGTGGAAAATGCCTTTTAACTCGAAATCAAGGGGTAGAAAAAACCCACGGCCGCAAAAAACAATACAAAGAATTTTTTGATTTAAAAATGGAGCGCGAGAGAGAGAGAAAAACACTCTCCGGCAAAGGTACCGAAATGAGGAACAAAGCTACTGTTAAAATGATGCCGAAAAGCTAATTGTAATAAATCATTACTATCGGGTAACGTAGTACGGCATTTGTCAGCTAGAATCTTTTGTTATATAAAATAGAAAACGAGATAGAACGAGTGAGAAGGAACGCGTATGAGCCGCAAAGGCTATTTCTGATTTACTGTTTCCTTTTATGCTGAACAAAATCGCCATAAAAGCGTATCCGTTTAACAAGCTTTTTCTGACTTTATACGATATACGCACATATCTCTACACCACACCGTCACGTCATACGAGGCGACGGTAGCGAAAATCTCGGCCTCTAAGAGGCTCACTGCGAAGAGAAAAAAAATCCGCTCAAATGCCGCCTTCGCGTCGTGCACCATCATCCATCAATCATGACACGCGAACTGGCATAGTCTTAAGTACTCAAAAACTTTAACAACTTATCACTTACCGACGTGTTTCTGCGGAGATTTCAAAGTGAACGCTTGTATTGGTACCATACGACTGCGTCCTTTCGAATTATAAGCGTACAATCTGATGTCATATTCGACGCCCGAAAATAGACCGGTAACTGTGAATACCGGCTCGCTACCGGTGGAATTTCTAATCAACTCTCCGTCGAACGTTTCGTAAACTTCCATGCCGAATTCTTGACTTAGACCGCCGTCAAAACCGCTGTCACAGCTGATACTTAATGCGTCGTAAGTTCGATTAGTTATGCTACAATTTGATACTGGGTCTGGCCGTCCTGCAAATCATAAATTCGGCGTGCTTTTTTAATCGCCCACTCGAAGCATTTCCCTTCGCGCTTTTCTTATTCATAGTGTGTTTATCATAACTTCCTTCTTAACATTTCGCTTTCACGCTTTTAAAACATGATTTTTTTTCGACCTCAAAGAAAATTATATTAAAGTCGTGTCCTGATTTTATTTTGGCAAGCAGTTTAAAACCCATCTGACATTTTCCATCGGAATAATAAAACATGGAAAAGGCCCGCGACCGCTACAAAAAAAAATCGCTTTTTATTTATTTTGAAACGAAATATCAAATGAACATAAGTTTCAAAGTTACTGATAAAAAAAGAACCGTAGTGAGAGGTTTATTTTTAACACAAAAAGGAAGAAATATAACCATGTAATTTTCAGCTGTTCTTTTAAGCAGATATTAAATTTCTGAATCTTTTTTTTTCTTCTTTGACTCGACAAAATTTTGGAAAATTATAACACAAAATGTTTAGGTTAAAGTAGATTTTTGTAAATATTGTCCTTTTAAAGAAATGGAAATTTATTCGCAAAATAATATTACTTTGTTGCGAACGAATTTATATCCCACTGATTTTTTTCCCCTTGGTCGCGTTGGCCGAGGTAAAATACCTACCTACTCATTTCATATCGTTTGAAAAAAAAAATGAACAAAACCCAGGAAACAAATTGAAAAAATATTTAAATATCTTTCAAGTTATATCATAAACGACAAATTTTTGGTTGCATAACTGGTTCGCCTTAAAAACTTGAACGTGTGAACAAGCTGTATAGCTAATTTTATTACCATTATGACCAACCTTTAAGATAAAACTCAAAAATGAAGTGTCAGACCGAATGCAATACTAATTTAAAAGCACTGAGGTCGAATTTTTCGGATTTAACTCGTCGTCGCGTCGGTGCCACCCTTACAAGGAAGGAATCCCATCTGACAGGAAATTTTTTCGAATTGGACAGACCTAGATCAAAAGAGAATATAAAGTATACCCACACCCAAAATAAAATTTCCGTTGCTTTAAGTGCATTTTTAAACTTTTCGTGAATTTTTGAAAATCAAATTTTGGCCCACTAAGTATAAAAATGGAAAAAAAATCAAAATTTCATTGACCTAGAAACCTGAAATTTGATGTGTACATATACTTTAATTATGATCAGCAGAATAGATTGAAAATAGTTTCGAGCCGCTTTGAGCAATTCTGGAGTCTCCAGCAACTTTCTGAAACTTCAAGTTTCCACCAAATTTTACGTAATAAAGATGGAAAACTGAAACTCACGTTGTATCGCAACACGTTGAGTCAACTGGCGGTGGTTTCAAACCATTTTGGAGTCTTCGTCAATTTTTTGGAAATTTCAGTTTTAAAAAAAAACACCATAGAATCTGTACAAACTGACTTTAGCACAAATGCTCGAGAATTGGTGCTTCCTCTGAGCTGTTTTTGCGTTGAGGTCAACATTTCGTGAGATATTAGTCAAAAAACTATTTGTGGAAGGAGCCGAGAACCACAAGGCGCACACTCGACACCATTATATATGTATGTACTATTCGTGTTCATTTTTAGAATTTAAAAATTGACCTCTCACTATCAGTAAAAATCCTCGTGTTAAAGCATTTTTCAATATTAAACAGAAATTTAACGCAAACAGAGTATGCAATTTAATCAACATATGGTGGGATTTACGGTGAACTGAGTATGCAACTCATCGAACTGATAACTACCACACTACCAGTCAAGTTGGTACTTCTTAAGGAAATAAGGGTAATGTATATGAAACGTAGGTAGTTAGGAGAATAATTTTGCAGGTGCTCATTAGACTGACGTGGTCAGTTCTTTTAAATATGAAAAACTGAAATTACAATTGAATTGAAAATTTATCATGAAGAAAAATACTTTTGATACCATATCAAACAGACTCATTTTTTTTAAATTTATAAACAAAAAAATAATTGTAATTATAATTTATTAAAATTAAAATTGAATTAAGAATAATTGTGACGCGGCCAGCGATACCATACCATATGTTGGCAAAAAAATTTTTCGTTTTATTGTGGTTTCTGGTAGTGTTTTTCTTCCTCTTTTCAATGGTGCAAACAGATTTTCAAAATATTAAAATCTGACAAATTTTCAAAATTTCAAAGTTGCGTATTTTTTGAAATTCAAAAACCAAAATTCTGAGAAAAACGTGTTTGAAAGTTTGGGTTATTTTTGTAACATTTTTAAATTTTTTTTTTTTTTTTTTGATTTTCTTCATCTTTTAATGGTTTTACATCATAATATTTTTTTTTTTTTTTTTGACATTTTTTTATGAAAAGCACTTTTGTAAAACCGGGTTTTCACCACTAAAACGACGTGTTTGAGATCGGTGAGTACACCCATTCCAAAGTATAGGCTTCATAGTATATGAATCGACAAAAAAAATTTTTTTGATATTTTCTGACTTTTTCCATGAAAACGCGATTATCTCAAAAAAAAGTTTTCCGACATATGGTATGGTATCGCTGGCCGCGTCACAATTATTGATCATTTAAAAAAATTGAACTAACTTCTCATTAACATGTTTTGTTTTTTGTTTTTTTTTTTTCAAAATTGGTTTTATAACGCCCTTTTCTGCAGGAATCCCAGAAATCATGACCTGATTTTGGGTTAACAATTCTTCAAAATTATTTTTAAAAAAAAGGAAATCTTTGAATTTTGGGAGAAGTAACTATGTGATGAGCAGGACTGCCCTGACCGCCTATACGTGGTCTTAATGTAATTTCTCCTCAACATAGTTTTATGATCTTGCCGACCTTATAGGCAAGATTATGTGAATCTTACTGTAGGGGTGCGTTCAAGGCTATCGTGCGACAATTCTGTCAAAGCTGAGGTTCAGCTCCAGCTTTGTATTCCTTAAAAAATCAGTCTTAAAAGTAACGAGTTCGCAATAGTTTCTCTTAAGCTCTAACCAGCTAAATAGGTGACCTGGTCGGCTCTCTGGAAACCACACATTCGTTGTACCCATCCATAGATGGTAATTTTTGTACTTATAACGTGTCAAGTCGTTAATTTCCTCATACGGACATGGTACTATTTTAAATAACGCGATCTTTGTTAATTTCCCGCGTAAGATCGTGGTACTTTTTAGTCACTGGCCAGATTTATCCGGAAATCTGAGCCTTTGTCTCCACAAAAATGGAACTCCGACCCAGACCTGCCGAAGCGACTATTATTGGGGTTGCCAGGGAGAGGCAGGCAATGTGAACAGGTAAAAACAGAAATGTACTCAAACCATCTTAGGTAATTGTGTATCCTTTTATTCAGGGTTATGTGCGCCCTTAATTTATCTAATTATGTTAATAATATATCTTGTGTAATTGTATCAATTGGTAGATGACGATGTGTTAATCATCTATCAATTGATCTATTTTACTTAAGAAGCTGTTTTACTTTGCTTCGATATGTATTTTAATTCACCCTTAAACCAATCTTCCGAGCCTAGCTCATGTGTGTTGTAATCTCGCCACATAATCTTGGCCGATTATGCTGTCGCCATCGAATCTCATGGCAATACAGAATAATTTACGTTTAGACTCTTGTAAATTATTTGGTACACTTTGCTCAACTATGTATATATGTATTTCTGATTAAACTAATTGTACATAATTGCTCCTTGCATTATCATTTCGTTTAATTAAAAAGGTAACCAAAGATTGTTCTAAGTGAATAGTGTAGTTTGATTGACTAAGTCTCTCCATCTTGAGCTAAGCAGGCATCTAAGAAATATTTCCCTCTTAACGAATATTTCTTAGAATTAGCCTATAACAAAATTATTAGAATTCTTCTCATACACAGTCAATATCATACTTTTTCCTTATACGAGTCTTTCTCACTCTCACTATTACAACTAAGTAATTTTAATATACATAATACTTTTTCATCGAAAATGCACCATTCCAAACAGTAAAGGTCATTCAATTTAGGCTGCTTATTATTTTACATTAGGTATTTATAAATATTCCTTCTGGAAATTCAGATTCAGAAATGTCTGACAAGATGAATGAAACGTACCTACTGGTACAAAGAAACCAGATTTACACAACACTTTTTCTAACTGGAGTAGGAGGTATGTTCGAGCTACATGATTTTTCACAACTGAGATAGGAAAGAGTTGATTGTGATACCTGATATAGTGAAGGAAAAAGTGATGTATCAGGCACATATCATCTTAGGGGGTGCACGCCAGGCTATTGCCACGGCGTATGGAAAAGTAAAGGACTTATACGAGTATTATTGGAGAAATATGTACACAGACATGAAAAAATACATACAAACATGTAAGGCATGTCAGGAAAGGAAATAGGAGAAGAAGATAAATGGGCTTATGCAGCATGTAAATGTAGGAGAATGCAGAGTCGTGGGTCACCTACAATATTAGACTTTGTAGGACCTCTCACAATAAAGAGTGAGGGGAAGGAAAACATCCTAGTAGGAATTGATGTAGGCACCAAGTACGCAATTTCTTAGAGAATATAACAAATGCCAATGCAGATCTTGTAATAACCTTTACAATACAAACAATCACTTGGACACAAGGTACCTAATTTACTTTACTATTTTAAATTTTCATTGAAGTAAGTAATTTTTTTACCTAAGTTTCATTATATTTTAATTCATTCATCAATTTTTGTTAATTCGTCGTGTTTTTATTGCTTTTTCAACTTGTGTTCAGAAGAGATCTCAGAAATTTTTATGCGATGTACTCATATGTTGTATGTAGGCCTATGTAGAGATAAGGTTATTATGATGAAATCAACAAAACAAACACACGCTGAATGAAAAGCAAATGCCAGGATTTTTTTTCCTTAATTTCAATTTAACTTATGTACCTATTATTCGCGTGAAAAGTAATGGTTTTCATTTTCCAAGTAACTATGTATCATAAAGGACCCTGTATTCTTAAATATAAAATATACCTACATAGTACCTATTCTCTTAAAATTTGTTCCCTCTGCGGCTATATCTTTTTTACTCTCCTAACATAAGTAGGTAAGGTAGTGTAACGTTCTAGAGAATGGCCGAAAACTTGAACACATCAAGACAAAGTAAAACGAAAAGTAAGTTTCATAGACGGATTGAGAAAACGCTCGTAAATTTTAGCGAAATACAAAATAAATGCGGAATACCGCACCCTCGGCTACATTCGCGAGGGTGTAACTGTAACCATCCGGTATGTATATTGTAGAAACACTTCACGTTCTTTTTCTAGCAATAAATCAAGTAATCTTGGACTATGGTATAAAAATACCTACACAACAAAAACAAAAACACCTCACACGATAAGAGGTTCTCGTCTTCCAACACCTCGTCCGTTGAAGTGCCATCATGAGGGTGAAACCTCCCCGAAGAGATAAGCAACAATTAAAGATATTCTTTACAGCGCTTACGTTGCAATAGCAATATTATAAAGTGGGTATTTGTTGAATTTTCAGCAAACATTTGTTAAGAAATTCGATTCAACTTTTACAGTTGACGTTTGATTGCACTTGTATTAAATTCAGATCGCTACAGACAGAGACGCGTTAACTTTTCGAAAAATATCAAAACAGTATTTTAAAATATGATTAAACGAAAAATTGTTCACTCTATTATAATGTAAAAGCACCCCGGAGATTTGAAATTAACATCAAAGGGCTGAGAACATTGGAACCACACGAAAAAACAATCGTCTCACTCAGACGGTTTAAAATAATCGAAGAGCTCTTGTCTTCGACAAACTTTGCCTTTCGCATTATTTTCTCAAGAACTGCATGGAAAACCGTTCGACTTTTCCCCGCCTTTTTACCCACTGTCTTGGTATAAAATCCAAAAACCTCTTTCATAAGCCAGAGTTTCATATCCGATTGCGCACTTTTGATGCAAACGGGATAAAAAAATAGAAGAAGAAAACTCGACGAGAGTTTGCATTTACTCGGAGAAAATTTCAAAATCTCATTTATACAAAAGACGAAATACCTATAAAAATCGAATCGCTATTAAAAACAATATCAAAAGCGTATTCGTCTACGTAGCAAACTGGATTAAGTACATTTGCAGCGACACGTAAAAAACTATGAAAAAAAACTTTTTCACTGCTCGCTCGCGATTATCAAGTGTAATAGTTTTCTTTGCAATAAAATAAAAAGAGAAAACAAGGTACACGGTACGACATTCTCTCTTAAATCCCCCTCTATCTTCGAACCCCATCTATATAAAATTAATCTCGCGCTAATTCCCGTGAAACTTATAATTTATAATACCTGCCGGAATGATGTGGTAAACGCAAGGTTCACTTTGCATGCCAAGTTGGTTGCTAGCCCAACAATACAAAGATCCATAATCCAGTTCGGTAGTTGGGATAAACTTCGCTACACTTCTGGTTCCTTCAATTCGGAAGCTCTCCGATGATATATTCGTGCTCCCTGATGTATTATTAAATTTCCAAACGAATTTCAAATCTGTCGGATTAGCTTCGATTTCGCAGGCAATGAGAGCTACCTCGCCTCGGCCTACTCCATATGTCGTCTCTTGGCCTGGTCTACAAATTGGTGCATCTGGAATGAACAAAATCTCGTCATTATTGTCACAATTTTTAAAAAATTATAAATTGACTTAATTTATAATTTTTGGTATTTCAAATCATTAAAATTAATCTAGGAGGCCACACGGAGACAGATGTGAGATCATGATCAAATTTTTAAAATTTAAATAGGTTCAAGGAATCGATGTTTCCACACTTTCTAATTTTGTATCAGCTCATATAAGTTTTCTATGCACTTAACGGTAGAAGTCACTTGTTGATATGGCATAAATTTACGTTTTTACTAGAAACAAAAAAGCACGTCGCGACAAATATTGTTTCGTTGCGAAGCTGTTTCAGTTTTCTCTAATTAATCAACCCGTTCGTTTATTAATTATTAAAATGTTCTACTCGTCGAACAACTGTTTTCTTCCGTGAGTTTTTTCCACTCGATCGTAAAAACCCTTCGTCGGTAAACCGATCGTCTGGTTTTTTTTTCCATCGCTAATTTAACCAAACTTTACCTTACAGTATGAAAATTTCGCCCATCGAGCAAAATATGAAAAATATACGTTCGACAATACCGACAACTTTTTTAATCTCTCACAGTGCATTTTTTTGCAGCAGCAACATTTTACATTAATTAATTCATTTCGAGTATAGCTCCAGCGATAGAGAGAGAAAGAGAGAACGAAAAAAAAAACTAACACTGGAAGATATCGCAGGGTAAACGAACGTAATAGAGAATTCATTTTCACGGACAAATTATGCAGATTTTAGACAAGTGAAAAAAAGTATGTAGTACTTTTTTTCACCTAGTTATTTAAAAATTAGTGCAGAAAAAAATCAAATTTTTCCATTAAACTTTGCAGGGATAGCATCAGCTCATCTCGTTATACATAGAGAATTAAATAGTATAATCTCATCAGTTGATTTAGCTATAGCTGTAAATAAGCTTATACTTGGTAAAACGAACTATTTGTAGTTACGTAATTTGCTTAAAATTATAAAATACTTTTATTCGCTCTCTCACTCAGTCTCGTCTATAGTACGCGCATTTTAGCATACACTGAAGCGACAAGAAAAAATAACTAATTGTAATTTTAAAAAAATATCACGTAGCGGCCATTTTATTTAGAGAATACTTACACGATAAAAAGGTAAACTTACATTTGACATCCAGATAAAGTGGACTGCTTTCCCCATCGCCTTCTTGATTACTTCCAACGCACGTATATAAACCTGCTTCCATTCTGGATACCTTTTGAAGGACTAAACTCTGATTACTCACTAACATTCCCTTACTCGGATTATTATGTATGGTCTTGCCCTTTTTACAAACAAATAACAAACACATATATGTAATCTCATTATGTTCTCTTTTTTTCATTGCTTCTTTTGCTTTCTTTTTCTCTACTTTTTTTTTGTTCGCGTTATCCCCGAGTTTTTATATATTTTTATCTTTTCTACGCGCTATAAACCGAATAGGTACCTAACTACCTACCGTCCTTGTTATCCCGTAAAATTGAATTAAAACGTAAAATCGTATTTAAACATACCTTTTCTTAAAGATACACACGTATTATCAAAGGTTACCAAAATGCGAGATGTTCATTTTAATTCCAAATAAATGGCGAGTATTATATCTTTATCACTTTATGAGGAGAAGGAGGGCAGTACAGAACTAACAATAAATAACATTATTATAATTTAAGCGACCGAAGTTATCTAAATGAACTGTTCTGGGGGGGGGGGGTCTCAAATTTAGGGACATCATTTTGAATTTAAAAACCATGTCGTACAGTTTCTCATCTTTAATGTGATTTGGAAACCAATGTAATGCAAATGCATGCACAAATTACTGAAGAGCATTTTTTTCTTTCGATCATTATTCGTTATTCAATAAAATTTGAATCTTTAAATGTTTTTCAACGATTATTTTTTGAACATTTGAATGCAGATGCCTGAATACAAAAATTTTAATTGAATTCTCCAATTATTTTTTTTTCAATTTTTTGTTTTTAAATCTGTGAATTCTTTGACATCATTCAAGAAAGCCTTAAAACCATCAATTTTTTCAGTTCTTTTTTCTTTCTCAGACTGGATTACATTGATACTACTAAAAATAGAAATAAAAAAGAAATAAAATATACTTACATTGAATCTCCAATTCACTTTGTATACCCAAGGATTGCTTTTAATATTGCATTCAAAATATACATCCACACCTTCTCGTATAATGCTACTGTTCAATTTGCTGCCAAATGCCAGTGAAACTATGGGAATATCTGCAGAACAATCGAAAACAAAAATTATTACTTACCATCATCATTATAGAACTGTGAACAGCTATGAGGCAAGTGAATGGAAAATCCAAAATTGATTCTTGAACTACATTATAATTAGGTAATACTTCAGAAGGTGGGTACTGGGTAATATAGAAGATATAACCCAACAGACACAAAATCTTTAGACCGGGCAGAGGGAAATCGAAAGAACCAGAGGACCTCAATGTACTTACACCACCAACGCAAATTCACATTAAGTACTGAAAATTCATGTTTCGACTTTTAGACAGTTTGTTCAAATTTCAAAGAGCTATTAGGTACCTATTTCCCATCAAAAAATCAAAATTAACATGAAAGGCTGAAATTAGGTAGGTACACTTTTATGTTGTATAGGGAAGATCGCCCAGAATAGTCGGCGAATTTTGACCAAATTCGGCAGAGACTTTCATTTTGAGTTTAAAGTTGCCCACAAGCATTTTCATGCCCCAAGGTGTCCCTAATTTTTTTTTTCAAAAGTCGAGGTTTTTTCCCCTCCTTGTCACTGCTCAACCTGTATTGGAAGAAATGATCAAGTCTCAAGTCCCAAATAAAAGTATGTGAGATTCTGCGTCTATTTATGCCATTGCCGTCAAAATCCAAGACCAGTTTTAGGGCTCTACTGCGAGGTTGAAAATTTGCAAATCGCTTATTTTTGGATTGATTCGTGAATTTTGAAAACTTTTTCGTTGCAAATATTTCGCATTAAATTATGCCAAAATATTGAAAGATGTCACTCCTGAAACTGACGAAATATTTTTGAACACTGTGGAGTAAACTTTTTAAGTCATTTTTGCCCACTTCGAAAAATCAAAAAAATTTCATACATAAGTTTTTGGATATTTTTCTGACTTTTTTTGAAATTGGAAATAATGACGAAAAAATTGACTCTACTGCGTTTCAAAATATTTCCCAATTTTTAAGAATGATATCTTTCAATATTTTGGCATAATTCGAAATATTTGCAAAGAAAAACTTTTTGAAAGACAAATTTAGGTACATACTATACTTAGTATTAACTTATCCAAAAAACACAAATTTTCAACTGCGCAGTAGAACTTGGATTTTGACAACAATAGCAAAGATCAGCGTAGAATCTCAAATACTGAGATTGATCATTTTTTTCTAAAACAGGTTGGGTGGCGACAGGAGCGAACAAATCACGATTTTTTTTTAACAAAACCCCCTCTTTGAGGGTTTATATATCTTCTCAAAGAAATTCAAAAATTTCGGAGAAAAAAGAAATCATGCCAGGGGTTATAAAATGGCTCAAATTGATGATATTCGGTTCGAGGGAGTTGATATCATTTTCAGGACTAATTTCCACCATATTTGCTGAATGAATCCCTACTTTTCCAAGAATCGTGGCCCCCCTCAAATTGAAAGTGAGCTGGACACCTCAAGTTAATTCAAATCAGATGGATCTGTATTTTGTCGTAAAGTTGATATCCTTCAGTTTTGAACATATCTTCGAATAACCATCTCCAGAAATTTGCACTTGCTTAATTAAGTTGCTTGAATAAAACGAGTAGGTACCTACCTATTTCACTTAATCTCACCAGTTGCTTATTATTTTGCAAAAATGATCGAATCAGTACATCCACCTACATAATAAATTTCATTTTGATAAAATTTTTGAAAAAAAACTCGAACTGTTCCACATGGTTACAATATATGAGTCAATTCGCTTCATTCGAGCAATCTCTGCTTGATAAAACAATTTCGCTAATTTTTTCGTTTGCTCGACGAGACAAATTTAAAATTATAAACTCGTCGCACAATCTTCGCAACCTTTCTCATAACAGCGCAAGCCTCCTCACCAGTGAGAAATTTCTCTCGAAAAACCATATTACGTTGACAACCAGCCGTAAAATAACTTTCAACAAAATTCGAATACAGAACAGTAGGTAAGTAAAATACGCTCGAAAAAACATGTCTTTCGAAATCATTATCCTACACACATACGCATTCGCATTGACTCAATTTTAAGCCATACGCATTCTTGAAATCAAGCCGAGTTGAAGAAATATAAAGTAATAAGTAAGGAAGCAAAAAAATGCAATATTGACGCGAATCTTAAAATCACCTACACAATCCGCACAGTAAAAATGTGAATCACGGCGAAACAAGTTTCCACAAAATTACAACTCGTACGAACATTCACTTGTGAAATATTATTGTTCAATTTCAGACACAAATTAAGGAAATGAGAGAGGGAAAAAAACTCCTCCTAAGTTCATTTTTAACGTTTCTTCTTCGAAGGAAGCGAGATGAAAAGCGTCATATTCTTTAATATTTTTCACGTATGTACTACGTGAACATCGAAATTTCACACTTCACCGAAAGCAATGAAGCATGTAACAATCTCATCAAATAGCTTAATCAACCGAGGGATGATGACGACGACGATGAGTTGAGGACGAGGGAAAAAACATACTGCCGGTTGAAATTCAAGAAAGCACTTAACACGTCAACCTAAGCCCTTTTAATTAACACGCTGTAAACATTAGAAAAATAATCACGATTGAAGGGCCCATTTTGAATACAACGTATTTCCATATAGCCTACATAAGTTTACACACTGTACGAAAAGTTGCTCTCGGCTGCGGCGCGGCGCATACCACAACGACATCCTTTTACTCGGCATCAATTTCCATGTATCACGTTGTGTTTCATTAAATAATAGTAATTATTTATCGCGTGATTTTCTCGGCTGGATGACGATTATTCTGGTCTGTTTTTTTTCGCACTCTCCTCAGCCCAGTATATTTTCTCAACGCAACGTCCCTTTCGGTAAACGAATTTCAATTAAAATTCTCAATTATACCGAACAAAAAAAAATTTAATTTATTAAAACGTTCGTTTGATCCTTCGAAGCGTTTCATGACTGGTTAACGTTACACAATATCCTCCTCCTTAACGACAAAGCCGCAACATTTAGCTCTTAAGAGTTGTACTTCATTTTGCCTCGGTTCTGCTTTATCTCCTAGCGTTAATTAAAAACTCCTCTCCGTGCAGTCCCTTCCGCGCTTTTAGAGGTCCCGATCTTTTTTCCGGCGCGCCGCACGCTGCTTACCATTATTTACATAACGGAGGTTTCGGGCATGATGAAATTCACTCGTTAACTACCGCGTAAAAATAGGTATTAAACGGAGAGGTTTCATCTCTCGAATTTTGTTGAATTTTAAATTAATTACAAAACCTTCTAATAACAATGTCTATAAAACGGCATTTATTATCGTCGGTTATAAATGAGAAAATTTATGGATTTATTGCAAGTACCTGCAGTGAATTTTTACCTACGTTGTCAGCCTAGTAAGTAGGTAGAACACCTGATGAAAAATTACCCGAGTGTTTGACGATTCAAAATTCCTCGAAAGTTTAATTTCCACTTTGGGGCAAAGTTGTTTTTAAAAAATGAATCACGCATGTTATCGTACCAAATCACTGTCTAAACAAATTTAAATTCAAGCACATCTGAAATCTAGAGAATCATGACTCAAGTTTGCATCCAACAGTCTTCAAAAGTGCACAAAAAAATGTTGTGATGAGAATATAACGAGTTTCTGCTGAAATAATAAGAATAACCTAAGTATTTTGATATAGGTTGCAGGACGCTATTTTTAACAATCCCAAAAATACGATCCAGTTTTGGGGACAAAATTCTTCAAAAGTGCAGAAATTAAATTTGGATGAAAATTATTCATCTTCTTATCAAGTTTATCTTGAAATTTGAAGCTTTCAATAAACTACCCTGACAGGGTACTGTTACGTAGAAAGTATACCGTTATCGAATTTGACAGGATTTGTTTTATAAAATTGATGAGGTTAACAAAAAGCTCAGCTCGCCGAACCCAACGAGCTGACATAAGAAAAAAAAATGCGTCATCTAATGGTAAAACATAGGAAATAGGGAGGGGAATAGGCAAAATCGTATTTCTTGATTAATTATTCGAATACTTAAGTATGTTTTTTTTGTGACTAGCATTCGAGTCAGATAAAAAAGAACCACGTCTTGTTCAATACCCAATATCTTCCACTTCTCGTCGGATTAGAAAATTAATATTACCGAAATAGTTCGATTTCTTTTATCTTTTTATCTTGTGGATTTTTATCGAGATATTAAATTGTGGATTTTGTTTGATATACTTACCTATTTAATAGTAAAACAGGGAAAATCTCGTTGAATATGTCATTGTGTCAGTCATTTTCATCCGAGAAGTGAGTAGTGAGTCGAGCTGACCTAAAATCTCTTCTATATCTCGTTGGGATTGTGAAATCAGTGTCACCGTAATTGTGCAAGATTTCTTTAAAATATGTTGAAAATTTGAATTGTGTCAGTTATATGTATCTATTAAAAAAATGGTACAGAGATAGGTGGTTTTTATTTATGAAACGGTCTGAGGCCAGTGGAACAGTACCATGGAACGATCAGCCCAGCATAAGAGCAGAACTGGAGGGGCTAATGGAGCAACACTGGAGGGATAGGATGGACATCCTCCTCCTGAGCCAGAACCAATGGTGCGGAGAGACGAAATGCAGTTTATCACATACCCTGGATATAGACCAAGGTACCAACGAGAAAAATGCAGTATCTGCCAATAAAATGATAGGGAACAAATCAAATTACTACCATGTGGACACAACACCTATTGCCAATGGTGCATTGGCAGATTACTGATGGAGAGGAGGAAAACCCCATGTCCATTATGTGGGGCTAATATAGAAAATATTGTGATTCTAGTAAGTAGACTAAGATATAAAACATATTTCCATAATAAAAGACAAATAATAAATAAATAAATACATAAATGACTAGCCGAAGCTAAGAAATATTCTAAGTACGGATTGAAAGATATAACAAAACCATTGTTTGAGATTTACGAGTACCTAGTTTAAACTGCTGAATCCGCAGAATTCATTTTTTTGGTGAAATTAGCAATTTCTAAAATAGTTTTTCCACATAGATAAGTGGAGAGAGGAGTTCATTTTATGGGAGATTTTCTCAATTTCTGCTGCGATGCAATCACCAAAAAAAAAAGTTTATCCATTGTAGGAAAACAAAAATAAAATCTAAGAAAAAATACAAAAATGTGAGAGAAGTAATCCTCAAGGATCATGCCAACCTTATCACCACAACCACTTCTCTGAAAATTTTGAAAACATCACTCGAGTGTTGAGACAAGTAGGACTAGATCTTGACAAAGAAAAAAATGAACATTTTTGTGTTTGAGAATTGGCAATGGGTTAACTCCTTTGTGTATTATTGCATTATTTCTGAAATTGGCAGCCATACCAATTTCAGAAATAATGGAATACTACACAAAGGAGTTAACCCATTGCCAATTCTCAGGCACAAAAATTCATGTGGAAATCAGAATACCAGCCAAGAAACTCCAGTCAATATGAAAATTATTTCAGTACATCCCAGTGTACTTCAGACATGAAGATGAACTGTGTAGATCAGATGCTGATAGCCTATGACAAATCAAACGATGTATTCAGAACTACAGCAGGAAATGCACAGAAGAATTGTGACTTAACTTAAACACAGGCCTATGCTACATAGACTACCTACTTTGATTATTCAGACGAAGCACCTAAATGGGCACAATACCTCTTTCTGAGCAGAAGTTACTTAGAACTCAACAAAGTTCATCACTTCAAGTGTGAACCAGCTCACACAAGAGTACTTGTGAGAAAACTTAATACAAACCCGTCCCTGATTTACAAACTAGGTAATTAAGTATTCACAACACCACAGAAAAAAATAGAAAAATAGCTCAAAATCAATTATAACCTGCCAGGAGCAATTTCAACCCATATACTATGTGACATAGCCTCTGCCAGGTAGTCATTTTCGAAAAATGGTGCTGGTGGTTTTATGAGCTCCAACTTTGAAAGTTTTTCCTCCAATTCTTTCTGACTGGTTTTGATTTTGAAATGTGGTGTTTGGTCCTTCCAATTGGTGTTGGAAATTTTACATTTCGAAATCAAAACCAGATAGATGAAGTACACTGGGATGTACTGAAATAATTTCCATGTTGAGTGGAGTTTCTGCAGATATCATATACCTCACCTAGTTGATAGGCATCACTGCAACCATAGGATGGGTTGTATATATTATTATTTATAAGATAAATAAAAGAAATTTTGAAAATAAGGCTAAGTTAACTAGAGGAAAGAAGGAAAAGTTTGGAAGAAATAAAAATTGATTTGAAAAAAGGAACAAATTTCTTTAGGAAAAAAATTACCCTGTGTAAAAATGAAGACTTTCCTTTTTGAGAAGAGGAAAATTTGCAGTGTGCAAGTACAAATGTATAGGTAGAATGAAGGACAACGAACCTAAACAAGGCTTAGGTAAAATAAAAGTATGCACTTGGTAGGTACGTGAGCGGTAAAAAGACATTTGCGCACACTTTCCCTTTCGTTTGAAAAGGTATAGGACACTTGGGCACACCTATTAAACGAGGGACATTTGCGCACACTTGATGAATTTTCGTCAGTGGTTCCCAAACGAAGGAAAATTTTATTTATGCGAGCATTAAAATGAAAAAATAAGTTCATATTCGTACTCAACGACCTCGAAAACATACCATTCGATATATCACTCAACTTTTTCACGATTTTTCAAAATTTTGGCTCCCACAGAGGGACATTGAGGGGTTGGACTCAGAAAATAAGTCCATTCATATTCGTTCTCAGTGACCTCGAAAACATACCATTCCATAGTGTCGCACGACTTTTCACGATTTTTCAAAATTTTGGTCCCCTTTTTGGGGCACAGAGTGGCTTTGAGGCGTTAGGAACCAGAAAATAAGATCAATACTATTCGATATATCGCACGTCCAAATTCGTTTACCAAATAATATATGATTCAGGTGTGTGTTACTTGAAAAATCGAGCACATCCCCCCCCCCGCAAACTACGGGAAGGGTTGAAGACCAATCGATAGTGGTTTGATTAGTAGTTGGGTGATTATTTTTGTCAATATTTTGGAAACCCCTGACATAAAATGAACATTGTGCGCAAATGTCCGGTTTTCCAAAAAAATCCATTAATCATTTCTCGTCCTATTGTTATAAAATTGTGCGCAAATGTCCTACAATTTTCTTCTTCAAACAATAGGTGTGCGCAAATGTCCTATAGCCATGTGAGCAGAGGCACGAGAATGAATTATTAACAGAAAAACAACCAATGCTAGTTTTAAGCATAAAATACCCATAGGTACATATAAATATAATCTAATTCGTAGCTTAATTTATCATTGTAAACTCAGTTTCAATTTGTGAATAAACCTTGTTCGTGTTATATTTGTGTTCTCATTTGGTAGACAGACTCTGACTTGAAATGGAATACCTATCCAAGTGGATCATTTAATCAAAAAACTCTCCACCTATACCTACTTGATAAGACAACTCCGTGAAATTACACACTCACATACTCTAAAACTTGCATATTTTGGCCTATTTCATTCTAATCTGAGCTATGGAATAGCACTTTGGGGTGGAAATCACAGTCAACTTCAACGTGTACTTCTAATACAAAAAAGAGTTTTAAGAATAATGTTTCGAAAACATCCAAGAGAATCCTGTAAATCTGTCTTCAATGATAATAACATACTGCCAGCTCCATGTGAGTACATAATGTACTTCAACTGTGTATTATGATAAAGAATGGAATAATTAACCTAAAGGTACCTTCCCACTCCTATGAAACACGATTTAAAAATTTGGCAATTGGTGAAAATTTAAGAACAAAAATCATGCAAAACAACGTTGATTTTATGGCCTCAAAAATGTATAATAAAATACCACAGGATTTAAAAGATATTACCATCAAAGAAACATTTCAAAAATAAACTTAAAAATTGGTTACAGAGATATGCGTTCTACAGTGTTGAAGAAATGCTGCAGCTAGATGGATAGCAGTTCTTCAAGTTTATTTTGTATTGTTTTCTATATTTTTTATTTTTTTACCTAAATCTTCCTTGTAACATAATTATTTTCAAAACGGCATGTACTTGTAGGGGGAGATTAATGCACACGTGATGATTAAAGCATGTAAACCCTACTTGAGAAGGTTATTCACGTCAGTCTCAAGTAGGAACTAATTTAGCCATATTCCTGGGTTCTAATCAGGGGACTAATTAATTATGAATCTCACCTTCCACTACCAGGACCCCCTCGAACCAGAGAATTCCACTTAGGGGTCCAGCCCTATATACGAGAGCGGGTATGAGTCAGGATAATAATTAATATTTCGTAAATGAACTTACTCAACATTACCTATTACCTAAGTGAGGGACCCACCCCAGGTATAATCATAGGACGAATTTAGATGTGTAGGATCGTATGTATATAAAGAAATAGAAACACAAATGAACTTCAAAACTGTTTATAATTACTTCATCACGTAGAGAAAAGATCAACATTCGTTGGTATCTCAAGAAACGTAATTATAATTGAAGTTAAAACAAGAATTACTACATTCATAGCCTATTCTTGTGGATTTGGGGAAAAGGAAAGTATTTGTTATAAAAACTAAGAAAATAAATGATAAATACCTTGGAATTGGGAAAGACAATATAAATACCATTCCAACACCAGAATGATAATTAAAAATTGCTGTTTGGTGTTGTATAGGTATGTACTTCCGGAATAGTACACACTACTATTGACTCAAAATAAATAGAATAAATGGGGAAAAATCCGAGCCATAGGAAAATAATCCCTCGTGAGCATCATCTCTGTGCTAGTTTCAGTACATTCGAATCAATAGAATCAATGCACTGGACTAGACCTCACACTTCCCTGGCAGTCCAAGCTCGTAGTCTTGGAGCTGACCAGGTCAGGTGGCAGTAGAATGAATACTGAAGTTCTTAGAAACTAGCTTGAGAGAGCTCAATGATGAAAATATGAATAGGGGACGAGCTGCGGATGCAGCGGCTGCGCGCGATGGTGCGCTGTGATTGGCTGGATATTAGGTCATATTTCGCGGAATTACCCCTTTCTATGGTAAGGCTCGCGGCGCGGATATTCGCGTCAGGTTGGGTAATACAGCAATACTTTTTATCCCAGCTAAGTGGTATAAAAAGCATGATTTTTCTCCCTCTACATATGCCCCGATTTAGGTAACACATGTAGCGAGGTCGAAATATGGTACGTAAATCCAAAAAATAGCAGGAGAATCAATAGAATCAATAAGTAGATGACCAATATCCAGCGCCACTGCCCCGATTTATGTACGTTATTGTGTACTCGTGTAGTGTGTACCGGAAGTAATAGAATTAATAAACATCTTCAAGAATTCAAGGTATAGAAAGATAGAAGTAAATAACATGGAAAACATCCACAAGATTACAAAAAGAAGTTACAATTCGAAACCACGTAATATAGAAAATACAGCTTAAAGTAAGTTTGAAAAAAGAAAAAATACGTAAAAATAAGATAATTACGTAATGCTATAGAAAATGAAAATTTACAGAAATTTGAAAAATGGGAATGAAAAGCAAAATGTGAAAAAAAAAAAAAAATAATGATTTAACAAGTAGGACAACTGTCCAAAAGGTAGTACAGTGTAAAAGTAAATACGTACCTATTTGCTTTGGATGTATCAATAAAATAATATAACTTCTGTAATAATTGAGCTTATGTTTTTTTTTTTTATTTCAGATGTAGCAGTTGGAAACGGATACAGCAGTCAAGTCAGGAAGTTGAAGATTACTTGATCGTCGTATAAATGATGAAAGTAGGTCTAAATCATTTACTGTGTAATAGATTAATTTCGTAGTATGACGGCTAAGCGCTACAATTATATGTGGAATACTATCAAAAATTGAATTGTTCTGATTGATTAAACGAACTAATATAATTGTGGCTGACTGTTTCCCTTGGTATTCATGTACCGTGTTAATGGGGAATCCGTTGCGTGCTAAGATCTGTTTTTCATTTTGAGTAAAACATAAGTAATGAGCGTCGACTATATGAGGTAGGGAAATAATATTTTTTAGTTTGACGAGATTCATCTCATGATGTATTTGCGACGATGAAAACATACCTTGATGATAGTATTGAAACAATAATGCTGAGGTGGTTAATGTACACCTATGAGAAATTGATAAATAGGTATAATTCGAAACGGAGTCATCTGATATTGTAGAAAAATGCACAGTTGGTAATAAAGAACGATTGATATATGGGATTTGATTTTTGTCTCCAACAAGTATTACTTCCTTCACGTTGGACTTCGCTATAGCAAATATAATTTCACCTAAATGAACCAAAAATGCTTCATCTATAAATAATCGTGTATAATTCTTATTATTTGTACCCATTAGGTAAGAATCAATTGTTCTGTAATTACGTTTTAAATGGTATTCATCCAAAGTATGTTCATTTTTCAAAATCATTTTATTTCGAAAATTTTCAGCTCCTTCTTTGGTTGGAAATAATACAAGATCTGATTGAATATTTACGTTATTTAGAATAAACGATGTTTTCCCACAGCCTGGTACACCTTGTACAATTGTAAATTTCGGAATTAATGTGTTGCTCAGATCAATATTTTTGCAAGAAAAGAATAGGTCATAATCACTTAATATTCTGGTTTCATTTGTTACAATTAATTTTTGAGAATTCAAGGTGTCAGAATTAATATCGTTAAGAACGAGTAAGTTTTTTCCGTCGCAGGCATATTTGTAATTACTGTATGGTGGAGAATGAATAAATTTTCCAAAGTTAGTATCGTAAATTCCTATTTCCAAATTTTTAGCAGGCATGATTCTTGAATTTTCAAATGAAGAATGAAGTATACTTGCATTCCATAGTGCCGAAACCGAGTTCAAATACCAGATATATAATTGCTCATTAGCAGCATTCAAGAAATTGATAGTCTCGTCGATCGTAGAATTACTCATTATGTAATAAATGAAACAATAATTCAACTCAAGAAATAATATATTCAATGTAATAAGGAAACAATAGTGTCCAGCAAAAATAATAATCGATTATTAAATAAAATTAAATAAAATATTCAGTCTTCGAAAGAGAAAAAAAAAAAAAAAATATGAAAATTTGGCAAATTTTAATTCACACTTCTAATTGGTCCAATAATTGATGACGTAATAAATATGAGTATCGATAATCTATCTGTAATGATAACAAAAATTAACAGCGTTTGTTTTTAATTTGTTTCAGATTATGCGCAAGGATAATTACGAAAATATCGGCAGAATAAACGGGAAGTAATTATAGATCGCGATATTATTTAATATGATACATTGGTACTTTGTTAATCATTATCGTCTTTTTTCAGCGTGATCGGGCTCATCCGTATTGGCGCGTTTCATGAATGGTTTCAACAGTCTTCGCTCTGCAAGATAAGGAATTAAGCCGAGTAGAACTTCAAGATGACTACTCTGTGTTAATGCGGGAATGTTTGACCAGTGTGCAATTGGTAAATGATGATCTACCACAGTTTCCACTTCGTGTAGATAGACAATTCTGGAGGAACGACTTAATAATACTGCCGTATATCGAAGCCAAGCTCGTAAGTCCTTACATGTCTGCTCCGTCTCGCTAGTGTAGATTGGAGGGATTATAACGATTTTACAAACATGCGTCTTGAGAATAAACTCCAATAAATTTTTAGCATCTTCGGTGATATCAGTCAACAGTGTACCGTTCGCTATGTCTCGATGTCCAAGAGAAAGAATAATGTATTTAGGGAGTACTACCACATATTTCCGTAAGATCCTCTGAATATCTTTTATTGCTATAGATCGGTTCACGAAGAGATTCGAGGGAAGCTGATCGACCAAATCAATGTTTCCGGCGACAGCATCATCTACAGCACCACATAGGATGCCATCTCCAATGATCCAATGGCCCTGGATAAAATAGACTGGTTCACGTACGCCATCAGATCTACGTAGCTTGCCCGATACGATGTAAAAATAGAATTTGTGGTCATTTATGTACTTAGCAACGTCTCGTGGCACTTGACGATCGATGTAAAAAGGTAATTCGGAAATCAACATATGAAAAGTCGCAGTAGTTATTACACCATCAGCTGGAATTCTCACCTTTGGGAACGAACCGATCGTCGGACGATGGTAATATGTAATAGGAAAATTATTACGAATATCAAGTCGATTTACTTGTAAGCGACGATTTTCTCTCATTACAGGTACGATGGCAGCTGCTGGCTCAGGTACGGGTACTGGAGCAGGTTCGGGTACAACAGCATCGAGAATCGGATGATAAAGTTGATCGAAATTCATGGCAGAATCATTCGACGAAGCGGACGATGGCGAATATTGATCGGCTGGGATCGGAGCTCGGTAGCCGGAAGTTGATGGTGGTGAGTTGTCAGTTTCGAAATTACGTAGTGCGGCTTGTAAATTTTCAACTGTTACCTTGGGTCTAGGTGATGCGGAGGTAGACGGAATTGATGACTGATTATCGATCTTCTGTTTAGGTTTAGACTCCTTGGAATCGGAATCAAGCGTCTGCATAGAATCGATCGAAAGTTCCAGAGATGCGAGTTTGGCACGTAAATCTTCGATTAGACGGTCTCTTGCGCGTAAATTAGCTTGCAATTCGGCATTACGATCTAAGGTTCGTTGGATTTCACCGTTGAGTCGATTATTCTGCTCGTATGTACTATTCATTTCTTGATTGAGCGACATTATTTGAGCTCGCGTAGAATTATTAATGAATAAACGTAGGCTCTCTGATATAGGCGATACTTTAACTACGATTTCATGAATTGAAGTAACAGAGATCGACGCACCGCAATTATCGTATAAGCAATTTAATTTCCTATCCATCATACCCTTTGTTTTTAGCATCAGGCATTTGAGATGCATTACGTGGTGGCAATTTGAACCGGTTACCAAGACAGGAGGTGCTGTAGATCCAGCCGGCGGAGCAGCTAGCGTATCATCGCAAATGGTACAGACGGCGATACTCAGCTCAACGGAGTGCGTTAAATTAGCAGCAGCCATAATCTCGTTCCACAAAATAAAATATCGAACTTTACGGAAAACAGCAAAAAATAGCACAAAATCGCGTACGTCAACTGAAATGGAGCACTAGCAATGATCACGTCAACATTCAAAATACTAATGAAGGCTAATAGATATTTGCGTAAATTCCTTGTGGATATTATATCGGAAAAATGCTGTAAATGGAAGGGATTATCTTTATAAGGCTGTTAAGTATCATTGTATTTAAGTAGGTGGGGATTATCCATGTAGCAAAGGCCTACAGATTATTGTAGTATTCGTCTGGCAAATTCTATTTATACCTTGTTATCTCTAGTAGACTGATTCTTCCGATAAATTGTACCTGTAAAATATTTTATCTTAAATAAATGGCTGTGAATATTTCCGTATTGTAAATTATCAGAGTTTATACGATTTCAGCATATAATAATTTCAGGTGAAAGCATGCATCTACTAGTATGAGAATTGAGTACACGGAAGATGGAACCATAATTAGAATTAATTGCGGTATAGTATGGTCACCAAGTGACAGGTTAAATGGAATATTGTTTCGTAAGCGGTAAAATAGAACCTATCTGTAGTAAATATCATGAACATTAAACCAATCATATTGCAAAATTCCCTCAGTACTATGTCGAGTTAATTGAGTCGCGAAATTAACCAGATTGAAACTTTGATACCGATAATCCCAAGTAGTGAATAAATTGCCTTAAATCATCTTCCAATAGAAATAATCATGAACAAATAAATAATGCGATTTCTGCAGAAGAGCGTATACTTCTTACAGCTCTTGAATATTTATTATCAAAAAAAAAAAAAATAAAAAAAAATCATAGCCTATTAATACTGGCATACTAGTGAATACAACGTATACACGAACTCGAAAAAATGATTATGCATAAGAAATATAACAAGAAAAAAGAATCAAACAAGGAAATACAATTCACAAACACGTAAAAATAGAAAATACTTCCGAAAATTCCTATTATATCATAGAAAAAGTAGAAAAATTAATCATAATAAACAATATACGTAAATAAATGCTTCGTAGAACAAATTAGCTTAGTTTTTATAATAGAAATAATTTCGTAGAATGCGTAATGGTACAAAACATAAGTCCTAACATAGGTACTTATGTTGATCGAAAAACAGCGAGCTTTGAATTGAACAAATACCGATCCATGTTCAGCTTGTTACCGCATTCTTGTCAAATAAACAACTTAAAAATAGGAAAAATTCAACGAAAATAAATTCACAATTTGACAAACGAAAAAGTAAAAAAAATAAATGAAAAATGTCACCTTAAAAAATAAATATTTACGTAAATGTCTGCTTTACGGCCTGTAGGCGAGAAGATGGCTAATTCTGTAGATTACGTCGAATACCACGAACGGATGAACGTATAGGATACCACCCATATCGCAATGATAGGGCTCTACGCGATCGATAGTTTCTTCGATGAATTCTAAATAGTGAATTCTTTCCGTATCCATCTGAGGCATGATACTTCTCTGCCAGTCGCGATATTCTAACAATCTCTGAGCGTCTTCTCGTCTAGGAGCTACGATAGTCGGAAGAACTAGAATTCGCCGTACGCCGTGGTCAAGTAAACATTTCAGGACAAGGTTGGTGTTTAATCGAGTAGCCAATTCATTTTCAAGCGTATTGTCGTGGGTTCCCATAGAGAGAATTACGTAAGGCGGGACGTTTGTCAAATGGTTGTCAATATTATGCATCAGCCTTTTGGCGCTAATGAAGCTCCCTGCAAATCTTGACCTATCCCACCGATTCTTCAGAACGGAGTTTCTTCTTAATGGCTCTCTCGCCAACGAATGTGCCAAGCCATCACCAACCACCCACCACCCATTGAAGAAACAATGGGTTGATGGCTGGTTATCGTTCGAAGACCAAGTCGTAAAAACCGATGAATACATTTCTTGCGTTTGAAATGAAAATTCTTGCCTCAGCTGATGTTGAATTTGATGGCCATAATGGTAGTTCGCTCTTTCGAGAATCGCCATAATATTACTGCGGCGGTTAGGAAAGATCGCTCTTTGCATTGAATGGCCGTTTACTCCTCCGTCGTAAATGCGTATTTCACGTTCATTGCGGAAGTCTTCATTCGGAGCGTCTTCATCGTCCATTAACGGTCTTTGAGCTTCGGCGATGGTGGCCACACGTGGCGATATTACGTTACGGGTCCGCGGATCTCGCGACATGCGTGTAGCGTTCGCAGACGGTGCCACGATGTGGTTGACCAGCACGTTATGTGCGTTGAAAAAACTTCCCAATACGTTGCGGCCACTTGGACGGAAGGTGTCGCGAAATCGTGAAGTCGATGGTACAGCATCATTTGCCAATACTGGCGGTTCAGTTGACGGATGAGCAGGTGGCATGTTCACATCATCGAGGTTGATTTCTGATGTTTTCGAATGAATTTCTTTATTTTCCTCGATAGTCTTAGGCGACACGATGACCGACGATGAAGTCGAACCGTAGATTGATACTTGATCAGTATTCGTCGATTGGCGTGATGGACCAGCTTCGCCGATTTTTTCGATTGGAGGTAACGTATCAGGAACCTTGGCAATTAAGCCATCTTGCGCATCCAATTGCAGGTCTAGTTGTCGTTGGAACTCACGCTCTTCAGCTTCAAATAAAGAAAGAATGCTAGAATTAGATGAATCAGTTGACTTGTTAATTGAATCAATAGAATGATTAATAATACCTTCTTTCGCGGCGAATATCGACGATAATCGATCAATCGGTTCGTTCAGGTCGTTACGTCCAATTGGGCTTGTGTTTTCAGCTTGTATTGTATCTTGCGACTCTTCGTTATTATTATCGGTATTTACGCAATTGTCTACTTCATTAATATCATCGTCAATCGTATCTTCGACGTATTCACCGTTTTCTTGAACTAATTCTTCATCAATATCTGTGGGAATACATGGATTATTAAATTTTCTTAAATTATTAAATTTTGAAACGAATACATCTTTAGAATTAATGTCAACAGGTATAGGTAGTAAATTCTCGTTTCCACAGGTGAAGTAATTGAAAAAATGCAATTCGCGTAGAAACAATTTCTGTTCAGCGTAATTAAAGTAATTGGTACGATGATGATGGGTACGTGTATATTCAGGATGGTTAAAACAACAAAACTTACCGTCGAGATGATTAACTTCATTTTCACGTCTGATATTATACAATTGTTGTTCCAAATCCGAAATTCTATTCAACCGTACGACACACACCGCCTCAGCATCTTCGAGAGATTCTTGGAGATGGTTAATGCGTTCGGATTGTCGACGGATTATTTCTCCTTGGTTGTCAATACTAATTCGATGTGATTGATTCGTACAGACGCATGATGGTGTACCAAAACGGAAGGATAAATAGTTGTACCGTTGGCGTACAAGGAGCGCGTTACAATTTTTGTTTGGACATTTATTTTTCACCGTCTTAAAATTTCCAGCCGGGGTCCGTTGTTCTGTTGCATCTTTAATACAGGTTTGATGGAATACGTGCGGGCAATATTCGTTTTTTACAACTTCTTGACGCATCTCGAAACCGTCGCCGCAGCGTTCACACATAGGCACTTTGAACGATTCCATGACCCTAGAGGAATGAATAGAATTAGTGTCAGAATCCGATATATCTATGTCTATAGATTGGATAAAATCAGTTGGGAAATCATTATTAGGCTCTGCACAAATAATGTCATCGACATACGTTTTAGTGATTGGTCTATCAGGGTCGAAAATTTTTGATCGGTAGAATGAGTTAGGTTCGTTGAAATATGCTCGAACTAATTCGGGCTTGTAAAGAGATAGGTCTTCTTTGTATAAAGCTCTACGAGCGTCATGAACATCATTGTCAATCTCTTTCTTCGAAAAATAGTACCGGTTTCCTTCCCATTTAATAAGATTGTGAAAATTCATCGTATAAAGAGTAATAGGTACCTGGCAAAGAAATCCGCGTCGTCAGAGTCAGATCTAAACAGTATCGAAATAATTCCCGGTTAGCCTATTCGAACAGTAATTACGTAAATTCAATAGCTTTGTGAATAAATCGGTAACAAATAGCGACAAATTGTAAATGGTATTTTACCTGGTCGTGTTGAATTCAAGTTGAAGAAACCGTATCAACAATTCGCCGAATTAATCGAACCAATAATCGTCTAGTAAACAAATCGAAATTGCTAAATTATGACGAAATTTAAGTAACGAATGAATATGAACTTAATTCTTACCAACAACGTTGAATATTCTTCGCTGATATCGTAAATCACCAATAAAATCACACAGCTGGGCTGTTGCCAAAATACCACGTTGACTTCTGATTAATCAATGAATAAATGTTGAAATTAATGAACGAATTGCACGTAATTAATCAACAAATATCTATACGACTGGAGTATTTAGTCTTGTCTATTATGGAATAAATATCCTAGCTGATTTCTTACCTTTTAAATTCAATTCTCACGCATAGATAGATATAGCCGTAGAAAACACACACCGATCGGAATCAATGCTAGTGAATAAGTTTTTCGGATTAAAACCTTGTCTCGAGTAGAACAAATAGGTATATCGTGTGCTTGCTTACCGTATTCAGCTTCCAACTTATAATTAAATCAAGATTCGCTTATTATAAGGATGAATCCACTGCGACACAATCTGACCAAAGTCACTGAATTAATATCCAAAACTGAAAGATATTCACGAATCAATCAAATAGGCTATATAAAATGGTCGTAGAGATTATGGATAGAAAGAGTATCGCAATAGTAGCTTCCAATCAAATATGGTAAACAATAACAACGTGGCACTTACAGCAGGATAATTTGCATCAATCTAAATTAATCCAATCGAAATATAATACCGCATTAATCGCATAAAAACACCACTGAAATTAAAAAAAGAAGTTCATGAAATGCCTTTAGGCTAGTATGGTGTAGAAAAAATCAAATAATATTCACCGAAAAAGATGGCGACGTAAATAAAAGCACACACAATTCGAGAGAGACATTCGCATTGAAAGCTAAACGTTGAATAATCGTATGTCAGCATCGATGGTATAGGTTCAGTTCGTAGAAGCAATAAATGCGATAAGGAATCTGCCTTTTGTATAATTTTTAGGCGACGGTTCCTTATCTGATTCCCCTCCCCTCCTGTCGTCTCGTACGGCTATCAATTTCCATCGCTAAATATAACTTCTTATGCGACAGAAATCAATCTGGTAAATTTTTGTTCAAGGTTGAGAGGAGAAAAAATGAAACAATTCGTACACGTTAATAGGTAGTTTTTTTTTTTTTATTTATTTGCATAATAAGTAGGGACGTAATTATAAGACAAAGTAGAAAAAATAAAATCAAACTTCTTCTCTTAAAATTAATACAGTATGTACAAGTGTTGGACAATAGATAATTACGTAAATATCGGTAGAAATGATTAAAGTTGGTTAGAAGCTTCCAGGGACTGTGTGAATTTTACAATTCTGTACGCAAGTTCTGCATAAATTAGAGGGTTTGCGTAGTAATTTCCAGCTCCATCTTTAAAGAAAGGGTCTGCTCGATCGATAATTTCTTCGAGAGCGTGAGCATACTTAAGTACTTGTGGGTTAATTTTAATTAGATCTCCTTTGAGCCAATTTCGGAATTTACCACGCAATGATTGATCTGGAAGGATTCTGGAATTAATATTGGGAAGAATCAATATGTCTTCGACACCCTGGTCCAGCAGAAAAGCAATTAATTCTTTAGTGTTGTAACAACATTTGGTAAATGACTCTTTTAAGATGTCGTGACTACCAATAGAAAGAATAATTCGTTTAGGTACTTTAATTTTATGATGCTGGATGTTGTGGCATAATCTCTTCGCAGAAATATTCGTACCTGAAACTTTTGAGGTATCCCATAGTTTCAAAACCCTTTTTTCTTCTTTTACAACTTGACGTACGATAGCGTGTGAAATGCCATCGCCAATCAGCCACCAACCGTTCAGAAAAGCACTCATAATGTGCATACCATCGTAACGTGAGAGAGAAATATAACGGCTTATGAAAAAATGTTGTTGAGCGTAAATAAAATGTTCTTGATATTCGAGAGGCATGATTGGTCCATAGTCACATCCTTCGTTGACCAATTTATCTTCGAGGTTTTCCCAAGTAATAGGTAAAAATACGTCTTGATATACTCCATCAAATCTTCGAATTCTCACGATGTTTTCTGCTTTATTTACATAACGTAGAGGGTAACTATTGTCCAAAGCATACATATTGAATAGAATTAATAAGTTCTTCCTGAAATAATAAAATATTCTTATTTGAAGTAATGCTGCTTAAATGGGATTAATCGAGAACAAATAAAACGAACAAATAGGTAATATATTTGTAAAGAGGTATTTGCGAGTTAGAGATGATCGTTTGAAGAAGAATTAATATCGAATGAACAAAACTTGAAGTTACTTTTTCAAGGTAGGTAGAAAATATTCAACAGGTGAGATCGAGGGAGATTGAGGAAGCTGTCGACCAATCGGGGAGTTCTGATAACGAATGCACCAACGCAATTCGTTGATCATGGTTAAGCAAACTGAGTATAATAGAATTAACGTGTTTGAACCTTTTCCTCTCCCTTCGAGGTTCATCTTCGGGTATGTCAGTTCCTTCGTCGTAATTTATCTCCATACGCCTGCGCATATTATATCGTTGATTAGCCTGTTGTTTAAGATCTTCGCGAGATTTTTCATCTGGAATAACTTGTGATAATACAGCATTAAATTGCTGAGATTTATAATCATCTACCTTTTTTCTAAATTTTCGACGAAATCGGTTAAATTGAATCAATTTCTCATCCTCAGTCATATCATCGACTTTTGATGTGGTTTTCTTCTGTTTTTGTGATTCGAGTTCTTGTATAAATTTCTCTAGCAAATCACGATGCTCAGCAAATTGTTTCATTCGTTTCTGCAAGGATCGATTATCCCATTTAGAACGAAGCTTAGGTTCCTCTGTTAGCAGCTTTAAATGACGTAAATTCAGGTAAGTTGTAATTTGTCTAACGTTGATCAATCGCTTATCACTTTTGTGTGCAATATTGCATACTTCATAGCAATTTGCCCCAGTGTGAGATTTAATAACATATGGCCCAAAACGCTTAGGATATAATTTATACGTAGTTCCTTTATCAGCCGAAGACTGCTTGTGATTAGTAATCATAACAAGTTCTCCAGGCTGATAAATCCTAGGATCTCCATAACGCTTATTATGTTTCTGTTCTTTAGATTGGAAAATATCTTCGCGTTTCTCTTTGATGTATCGAATAAGAGCCTGGTGTTCAGTCAGCGAATCAATCAACGCTAAATCATGATCCACGGTATAGACAGCTTTACGAGCTAATCTATCAGCGGTAAAATTCCCAAAGTCCGTTTCACGAGCATATACATGGGTAAGTTCAAATAATTCAAATTGTGATTTCAAATTAATAATCTCTTTGAACAAGTCCTGATGATGAACTGGCTTCTTTGCAGAGTTCTTCCAATCATTTTCGCTCCATTTTGAGAAAGTATTATTGACGGCAGATGTCAAATACAAAGAATCAGAAATAACTCGTAATCGAAGAATTTTATTATGAATGGCTATTTTCATCGCGGTAAGTAGCGCAACAGCCTCTGCTAAATTGTTCGTTGGCGTATAATTTTCGAGCTTGATTCTTTCTGAGATGTTTTGTTTACCTTCAGGATGCCAGCAGATGCCAATGCCAGCGATGGCATTATCTGAACCGTTATTTGCACAGGCTCCATCAACCGAAACCCATACGACATCTTCGCTGGAAATATAAACGTTGTTCAGTAAATCGAGCTTGGAATTTAAGAGCTCTTCGCTAGTAATTGAAGGTAATTCATCTTGTTTTCTTTTTTCTCGGAATTTACGTAAATGATATTTAGCATCAAATTTAACTCTTTCAGAAGGAAAATCAGTATCGAACTCAGAAATGCTCCAGATTTCGTTAGGAGGAACGTTAACGTCGTTAGGAGTATTATTTATTTCCTCTTCGATATCCCTGATGTAAGTGGACCAACCATGATGCGAGTAAGCTCCATCAGCAGTACTATTCATCTTAATTCGTAACCGGTCACCAATTATACGCATAGTACGTTCGACTAAATTGGATTGGGGGTTGTAGGCCGTGGAGTGCCCAATTTTAATTTTATATTTCTTCAGCAATTTTCGCCATATAGAATTAGTAAACTGAGTTGCATTATCTGTGATAATTTTACGAATTTTACGTTGATCTGATGTAATTTGTTTGATTACAGATTCCATAGCAGTAGCTACGGTTTCTTGAACGATATTCTTCAGTGGTGATAACCAAACTCGTCCTGATAAAACGTCCTTCGATACCAATAAATAACGCGGCTGATTAGAATAGTTTGCAATCGGACCAAGAATATCAACGGAAATTACATCTCCAAGTGAGTGAGCTTGCGTATATCCAAATTCTAATGGCTTACGTTCTGAATAAGTTTTATTTGCTTTACAGTTTAAACATTCGCTGGTTATGTGACGAATAAAGTATTTAGCATTCGATGAATAATACATTCGACGGAAAATAAGTTCAAGCTTATTAGCACCAATATGACCGTAAGTTTCGTGTAAAAATATAATAATATCTTTAAATATTTCGTCTGGTAAAACTGGTACTCTACTCTCATCGGGATAATTGAACATTAATAATTCTTCATCGTTGGTAACATCGATGGAATATCGTTTAGCGAGGTTGTTTTTAATCGATAATTCCCTGGAGTTTAATTCTTCGTCAGGGGTTTTTAAACGTCGAATAATATTTAAACATTTTGAGTCTCGTTTTTGGAAATGACTAAGTCGTGATAAATACTTCAAGAGCTGAGCTCTGATACGTGTGGAAATATCATATTCATCGAGGATAAAATTTGAACAATTGGCACTGTTGATAGTGAGTTCGGGAGCTTGCATTCCGAACCACTTCTTGTGTCTCTTTCGTAAATCGTAAATTAAGTTGTAGCAATTGAATAAAGTGATCCACCCGGCCGCTTTACGGTGGACTTCTGCTATGGTTTCAAATTTATGTACGATGGATAATAAGTCGCTTCGGACATGAATTGTCCGGCCATGGAGCCATAGCTGTAACTTTTTGATACTTTTAGCAAGGGTATACATCTCTTTTTCAATCAACGTATATTTCTTTTGATGACTTTTGAAACTATGACTCGTAAACATTATTATTTCATCGTTATTCTGATAATTCTGATATAATACTGCGTTCATCGCATCACTTGAAGTATACGTATCTAAATAGAGATCAATATCGTCTCTCGGTGGAACTAAATCAAAATCTTTGGTATATTCTTTCTTCAATTCTACAACAGCAGCATCTTGACGAGGTCCCCATTCAAATGGTACGTTGTCGCACGTTAGTTCATATAATGGCGCTATTATCTGCTGGTATGTAGGAATAAATCTACGATATAGGCCAGTAAGACCTATAAATTCGAGTATTTGAATTTTGTCTTTAAGAATAAATTTACCTTTCTTCGTGTGCTTCGTAATATAATCGTTAAATTTATCTATTTTGCACGATTGTTTCGAAATTTTAGCATGACTTAAATCGAAACCCAGATGTTCAGTTTTTCCTTTGAAGAAAGTTGTCTTTTTTGCATTCAGGCGTAGATTATTTAACCGTAATATCGTAAGTACTTCGACCAATAATTCCAACATATTTTCAAAAGTCGCAGATCTGAGTAAAATATCATCGACATATTTAGTAATTCCCGCTTTATCAGGTATTATGGCATTAACCATTTTTACAAAGAGAGCTGAAGATACTTTCAAGCCATAGGGCAAACGAATAAATTGATACACGCGTCCATCAACCTGAAAAGCGCAATATTGGCGAGAATTCTCATCCAATACAAGTTGCCAAAATCCTGAGACAAAATCGAGAGTGCTGAATAGTTTGGATTCGGCATCTTCAGTAATGATTCTATCCAATAATCCCGCTTCATTGTAATTAATGGCTAAAATGGGGTTTAAATCGACAGGATTTAAGCACACTCGTATCTCACCACTTTTCTTAACGTTAACTACGATGGGGTTAATGAACGTGGAGTCTGATGGTTCGATGACATTCGTGGCCATCATTACTTGTAATTCTTTACGTAAATCATTCATTAACTTTTTTGATGGATTATACTTAGTTCCTTTATATTTTATTTCTGTTTCAGGAATGATGAACTTCAATGGAATCTTCTCACCGACATATTTTCCCGGGAATTTTGAGAATACATCGTAAAATTGGCTCAATTTGTTGAAAGCTTTCCTAGCTTGCTCGGTGGTGATTCGATTATCATCGACAGCATCTTGTAAGTCGGACTCCAATTTGGCAAGAAAGATTTCTGGTCCATCGTCGATGATACCGTAAGGTAGGCGATGATAATTATCTTCAGTATTAGTTCTTCGTAAAATATCGTTCATTACCAACCTATATTCTTCTTTCATTCTAGCTCCGGAAACAAATAGCTTACCCTCATATTCTGATGGCGACATAAAATCAATAACCTCAGTATGGACTTTGGCGGATGGTCGACACAAAGCTTTACGTTGTCTGATACGAGGCTCAATTCCTAAGTATTCCATGGACTGAGTACCGATGAGAAAAATATGATTGCAGCCTTTGAGTACATAAAAAGGTATTTTAAGAGCATGAGAGCCGAAATATAACGTAGGAACAATAATATATTTCGCAGTTTCAGCTTCCTTTGAATCAGCAAGCACACATACGGCCGGTTCGTCGAGTGCAATAAAATCTAAATCATCAGAATGATTTTTGATCAAATGTAAAGCTGTTTCTTCGGACATGATGTTTGGAACTGCCCCAGAATCGAGTTGAGCTGGGTAATTAGTATTTCCTAATCGTAGTGGTATTACGCAAGTAATTATTTCGTCTCTATCGTGAAGTAACTGCGATCTTAAATTATTGTTCATTTCAGAAACTTTCATCGGAGTTTTGTTGAAGCTAGAAGGATTGAATGAATCAGTGTTTTCTTCGTTTACTGAAATGCGATTAACCATACCTACGGAAAAAGTCGGAAAATTACGTAATTCTGTAGGAGTTTTATTAGGATCATCGTTATGCGTTGACTCAGGTGGAACCGTATCATGAATAGCAAGACTAAAGTCATCAGATGTATTCAGTGTATCAACGAGAGATTCACCCGCACCAGTACTAGTGTTCAGAGTTTGCATTACATCTAAAGCTACTTCTTGATTTGGAGCGCCTAATATTTGTTCAATCAATCGTAATGAATTGGTTGTCAAATGTTCCAGCGACCCATCTGGTCGAGCCGCAAATTGAGCGCCTTCATCTTCACTAATTGAGATATCTTGAATCGTAACAGAATCACGTGTATCCATCAATCGTTCAGTTGGTTCGCACAAATCATTGATAAACCTGAGAATGGTATTTCGATTTTGGATTCTCAATTTATAAATTTTCTGATCTTCATCAAGGTAAAATAATTTCTTATCTGGAATTACGTTATCGTTAGCATCAGTAGCAACTAAACATTTTCTTCCTAGATTTTCAAGTTTTACTTCTTCTGCAAAAAATATTGCTGGGTATAATGAGTAACGAACGTTCCGTGCTGGACAAACATCCTTGAAAACGTGGAGAAAATCAAGCCATCGTCTATGTGAAGTTGTTGCAGTATCATCGGCCTTGGGACGAACTGGAGGAAATATAACGAGTATGTCTTTAAATTGTTTATTGACCAATAATCGCATAATTCTGTCTACATAGGTATGAACGTACTTCATGTCTATTGAAGAATTATTTAACTCGAAGTCGCCTAATGAAATCAATACGTGTGGTTTGGTGAATGTTGCATTTTCTATTTCATGAGCCAATTCTTTTAATAAAATAATTTCCTTTAAATAAGGTTGTGGATCGAGATCGAATAATGCAGCACCGTGTTTAATATAATACGCAAGACTGTCACCAATAATTTCATAGTCGTCGAGTGGATTTGAAGGTCGATTAAATGAGATGGAATTAATTACTGTTCGTTCCCTTCCACATTCGTCGTGGAGGGTTTCTTCAAGTTTTTTGAAACATTGATTTCCTCAGCGTCAGATTCGGAATCAGAATCGGAACTTATATTTTCTTCATCTTGTTGTTCACCGTAATGTGCTAATGCTTTCTCTAATTCATTCATATTGATTCCAACTGAATGTAAATAATTACGCATTTGTCGATAGGGGTGTTTTGAACGTTCTTTTTGTTCGGTTTGTGTTCCTGCAGCAGCGTTCGATGTACCACTAGGTCCAGGCATGACAGCATTTTCCTTTTGAGTATCATTTCCTTTATTCTTCGTCTTATTGAATAAATTTTTTATCGCACGATTATTTGGAGCACGATTCGGAGTCGACATATAGGGAGGCATCCAGAATTTGTAAAAAGGAGGAACACTTTGATCTTTACTTTCAGAATTAGTATTGGTGTATTCTTCGTGACGTCGCATAACTTGTAATTTATTTTTGAAACGAATACGATTTTCTTGACATTCCGAAAATTTGAACCTCAAGTCCTTAGGAACTTTCTTATAGATCGTGTCTAATAACATGGCATCGGTAATATCTGAATCGGCTAGAATATTGAACCACTTTAATAGTTCGCCAGCAAGTTTCTTCGATGATTTGGCGTTTAATTGCATTTTCATAAAATGATTTCGAGCGTTGTTTTGCTCAACACCATCCCATACCTTCTGAACAAATCCATCCCTAAAATCGAGATAACGTAATTTCGGATCAGCATGTTCTTTATAAGCCTTAGCTTCTTCACTTTGAATTAATTGCGAAAACAACTGTCGATACTGTGATTCGCTAGCTCTTTAATCGCGCATGAAGTGTTCAAACTTCTCAATGAAACTCATTACTTCATATTTATTAGTATCGTCGTAATAAATTCCGTTATCCTGTAAATGCTTAGCTTTTAATTTTAATTTACCTTCCAGGAATTCAAGATCATATCGAAGAGTTCGTTGACGTGGTTTCGTTCGGGAACTGGTATTTTTCTTTCGATTAATCTTATTGGAAAAAACGCCTGATTCATTGAAAGGATTAATATTTCCATCTTGATCATCGTCGTCGTCGCTGCTATCACTGTCAGGTTGCTGACTGCGATTAGTTCGATCATTCGAACCACCGGGACCGGAACGTCGATCATTATTACGTGTTTCATCGGAGATATTGTCTCCGCGTGACGTCGACTCGGGAATTTTCGTCCTGTACTTACCATGAGCATTGTAATAGAACAAATCATCTACTGAATCAGTAAGTTCATTGGTAACCTCTTCAATCGCATCAGTTTTACGATCAATATGAACAACGTCCTTTTTCAAAGAAGCAATCATTTTATCGAATACATTAAATTTACGTGAAGTTTTACCTAATTCTTCGTTCAAATATTTACTCATATTTTTATAATCTGCAGACCGTTGTTCTTGAACAGTTAAGTAGACATCCTTAAGATCGCCTCGAGTGGTAGAAATCCCACTTTCTAGACCTTTAATTCGATCCTTAACTGCAGACGTCCGAGAAGCCCATCCATTGTTTTCTCTTTTAACCCAATCAATAATTCCTCGAGCATGTTGTAATGATAAAACTGCATCTTCAGGAATGTCGAAATCGTCAACATTGATTTCCGGATAAGGAGTTTCGGGATCAAAAGGTTCGAAGCTATATACTCTTCCGTGTTCCTCTTCTTCTTCTTCTCCAGTGTTAACACCTACAGAACGAGTTATCGGTTGTCCATCATTACCGAGAGTAATAACTTCATCTTCTTGGTCATCTTGTGCTGGAGGTGCTCGTCGCAAAACAGCTGGAGGAGGTACTTCTAAATTAATTTCAGGTACTTCATCAAATTCATCGATCCAATGATATGTTGCGTCCAATTCAATACGTTCATCTTCATCGTCATCTTCCTCTTGAACGGCGGATAAATTGACACGAATGGGTTGATGTTCAATAGATTTACGTGGAGTTGAAGAGGAGGGTTCCAAAATGGTACCATCTGGAAGGGTATATCGAACCTTCTTTTTGCCATTGACCTTAGTAGTCGTAGGACTAATAATTACGGATTGTTCAGAAGGAGTCTTCTTTTTGGCATTGTAGAATCGTTGGGTTTCTTCAACGAACCTTGATGTAGCTCCCTTTTCGGTGCTCTGAGTTGGATGGTCTGATTCTGCAATTCTTCGAGCAGTTTCACGAGTCCATCTCGGACGTGATAATAACTGTGATGGTTTGGAAGGAGTTGACTTTTTTCTTTGTTTTCCGTTGGAATTACGGTCGTTGTCTCCATTGCTCATAATATAGAATTAGTAATTACGTAAATTTCTGATGCAGTAATATTTTCGATTCGGAGTTAAACGTCAATATTATTCTGATTATTACGAATAAGAAAATACCAAATTAATTCGAATTTTATTAGAATGAATAAAATTAAATAAATATCTCCGTGTAATGTTTCAGAAATATCAGCGTGATCGAGGAATGAACCAATGGATCGTTCGATCAATTCAGATAAGTACAGCACTCCAGAAATTACAATTGTCAGAAAAAATACAATCTGGCAGGGTAGACGTAAATGAGTCCAAAGAAATATCCACATAAATAATTACGAATAAATTGAATAATTAATTCTGTATTTATTCACCAGGTTCAGAAGACGTTGACAGGTAACGAAGATTAAATTCAATAATACTCACCGCGATGTACGTAGAGGTAAATAGTCAAGACACCAGCGTAAAATCTGCTAATTCCGGAAAAATGATAAATTTCAATAGAGAATAACTTCTCCAAGTATTTCCGCAGTATATTATTAACTAGTTGGTTAATAGAATTAGTAATTACGTAAATAACTGTACTATATTTCACAGGTCGATATATTATTGCACCAATATCAAAAAATGAATGAATAAGAAGCAGTAGCAAAATTAGAAGTTAACTAGTCGAGAATGAAAAACATAATGAAACTTCTATCCACTGGCTGCTGACCTATCGACCTACTACTCATATCGTGAAAGAAGGGGTGTGTCACTTGTTTCCGGGAGTAGGGATAGATAATCGCGAAATGTAGTCGCTATTTCCGATGGTGGTGGCGTTATAAAATTTTACCAATATCGTTATCTCATAGATAAGGGATTCTGCAGGTTCTTTCGCACCAAATGATTATGTACGTAACGTTCGCGGTTATTTATTAAGGGGTAGATAACGATACACCGTTCGCAGCGTCTTGCGGATGGGTAGCTACAATCACTCCTCAATGCGATATAGAATGTATTATACTCAATCGTAGGATGCTGATTAGGGAATCAATATGTGTAAAAATAGCTCAATTATCTAGCGATTCTCGCGTAATCGCGAAGGGTAAACAATAGGTTGCTATTTTAATCTTGATAAATACACGTACGTATTTCCCCAGTTACTGGCCTGTAGGTACTCTTATTGCAATAATTGACAGGTATGAGATAACAATCGTGTATAATGTGTCGTGAATGTGAGATAACGATCTTGTAGACATTCGCGGCTATTGTATTATATCGTGAATAATTCCTCTATCTAATCTAAGCGCCAGCTTTTGGTCCGATTTTAGGTATTTTTCATCTAAACATGTATAGAATGGAAAGAAAATGGAAATGGGAAAAAACCCAGTGCAATTTTTGTCACATTTACGACTTGTTTGATTTCTAGTTCAAGGTCGTTCGTGGGCATATGAATAAATCCCAATACGTGTATGAAAATTATAATTTCTTGTGTCATATTTTCGTAGAATTAATGACAATACGTATTCCATAATATTTCCTCTCATAAACAATGAAAAATATAACTATCATGACCATTAATATGTCGAAATTGGATGAACTGGTCTTCTAATCATCCAATATAAAACCATGGAGAATAAATAGCATGAATTAGATATGAATTCGACTGATAATTTCATTCATAAAAGGTGATAAAAATCCTATGCTTAATGGAAGCTGGAATGAACGAATTTTTTGATAATTGAATTTGAAATAATATGTAATCGAGTGGATATATTTACGTTAAGCTGCTGAATGGTGAATAATTATGTGTAATACATAATTTGAATCAATTTACTCCGATGTATTTGGTGGTAGAATTGCCCCAGGGGGTTCGAAGTCCAAGGGTGGCTAAAACGCACACAAATAACAAATTTTTCTGCAGCATACGAATACGATTACATAAATAATGCGGAGATTTACGAATGAATAAATATCTACGAGGTGTTATATTATGGTGTGAGATGTTAAATTCGAGCTCGAGTAATTTTCAACACCATAATTAATCGTTGAGAATGAGAATGAATTCCATGAGTGGGTAATTTCATGGTAAATTGAATCAATAAGTTGATAAATTCTCATTCTTCATTTTCGTGAATCGAATTAATTGATATTTACATAAATCTCTGTTGTATTTGGCATGTTTCGTGAATTAATCGCTGACTTGATAGAATCAATTCTATTGGCGGGATTAACAGAAATACATGGATACAATAATCATGAGAAACTTATTTCCTTCTCGCAGTTTTCTCTGAATTTTAATTCATCTGCGCAAATGAACTAATCAGTTCTTCTTCCGGAGAATTAATAAATTCCTCAATGAAATACTGTATCATAGAGAACCAAGAGTATTTCTCTTCGAAATATCTTGGTATGTAGAAATAATTGGAACTAATAGAATTAATTTCTTCTTATTTCTACACCTATGGGTTGGGTTCGTCATAGGAATTTTTTACTTGAATTAATATCTCAGTAAATAAATATCGTTCCCCACCAAGGATGCCAAAATGTAGGGGGAGATTAATGCACACGTGATGATTAAAGCATGTAAACCCTACTTGAGAAGGTTATTCACGTCAGTCTCAAGTAGGAACTAATTTAGCCATATTCCTGGGTTCTAATCAGGGGACTAATTAATTATGAATCTCACCTTCCACTACCAGGACCCCCTCGAACCAGAGAATTCCACTTAGGGGTCCAGCCCTATATACGAGAGCGGGTATGAGTCAGGATAATAATTAATATTTCGTAAATGAACTTACTCAACATTACCTATTACCTAAGTGAGGGACCCACCCCAGGTATAATCATAGGACGAATTTAGATGTGTAGGATCGTATGTATATAAAGAAATAGAAACACAAATGAACTTCAAAACTGTTTATAATTACTTCATCACGTAGAGAAAAGATCAACATTCGTTGGTATCTCAAGAAACGTAATTATAATTGAAGTTAAAACAAGAATTACTACATTCATAGCCTATTCTTGTGGATTTGGGGAAAAGGAAAGTATTTGTTATAAAAACTAAGAAAATAAATGATAAATACCTTGGAATTGGGAAAGACAATATAAATACCATTCCAACACCAGAATGATAATTAAAAATTGCTGTTTGGTGTTGTATAGGTATGTACTTCCGGAATAGTACACACTACTATTGACTCAAAATAAATAGAATAAATGGGGAAAAATCCGAGCCATAGGAAAATAATCCCTCGTGAGCATCATCTCTGTGCTAGTTTCAGTACATTCGAATCAATAGAATCAATGCACTGGACTAGACCTCACACTTCCCTGGCAGTCCAAGCTCGTAGTCTTGGAGCTGACCAGGTCAGGTGGCAGTAGAATGAATACTGAAGTTCTTAGAAACTAGCTTGAGAGAGCTCAATGATGAAAATATGAATAGGGGACGAGCTGCGGATGCAGCGGCTGCGCGCGATGGTGCGCTGTGATTGGCTGGATATTAGGTCATATTTCGCGGAATTACCCCTTTCTATGGTAAGGCTCGCGGCGCGGATATTCGCGTCAGGTTGGGTAATACAGCAATACTTTTTATCCCAGCTAAGTGGTATAAAAAGCATGATTTTTCTCCCTCTACATACTTTGTTTATTTGTATCTATTAATACCCAAATTTTTGTTTGTACTGCCCTGACATTGTAATACAGCGAAAGCTGTCGACTGCAATAAAGAATTTGAATTTGAAAACTCACCCAACCAACACCCAATCTCATACAACAGAACTCAAGATAGAAGTGCCAATAATCCCAAAGAAGTACAACGGACATTCTTTCTTAAGGATCTACGAACCTGTGCTAAAAGAGCTACTAAAAAATCGCCCCCTCCCCATTAACGCGGATACCCACAGAAAAACATAGAACATCAACATCATATACGAAGGCAAAATAAACTGGGATAATGCAATTCACATAAATACAACCACTGCACTGTATACATATAAATGTTTATAAATGTATTCTTACAACCTACATGACCATCAGCAATGACGATAAATTAATGGAAAAAATAAACATTCCATCACACCGCGGTCCAAATTGTAATATCATCATCACCCTTTACGAGGCCCATAGGTTCGACGAATAACAACGAACAAAAATCCTATCAGGAAATGACATTTAGAAAGAATGAAAAAAAAGGTTCATTTGCACAACTCAGTGAATTGGCTCAGTCCTGCTAACGTACCACTTGCAGATAAATAACTGTCCACAGAGACGCCAAGCGCATTGCGATAGGAAAGAAAAAAACACGTTAATACGAATTTAAACGAAGTAGAAAATTACACATTGAAGAAAATAAACCCCCGCCATATTCGTTATACGGGTGAATTTAAATTACAAAGAAAATATACTCTCGTGTGATTTTTTTTTTCGTCTATGAACAATCCGCGAATACGGTTCGGCTTACTGCTGGTAATATTTTTGAAGAAAATGCAATATCTCAACGGTCTCGTATAACGCAGGAAGCGGTATTACTGTTTAAAGAAAAACGCGCGCAGGAAATGAAATAATACGAGAAAGTCTCAGCAGACATATTCGCTGCTAGGTCATTATAATGAACAAAGAAAGTTATTAATGGCGGCAATTTCTTCCATTTGAAAAGGGGGGCAAATTCAGAGATTTAGCAACTCCGGTAACAACGGACGATGCTTATGACAGTTCCGTTTTCGAAAGAAGTTTCGCGCCGGAGCAATTTGCTATCTCGATTGTAACATATTGTTATTTCTTCAACCAACCCGGACCGTCGGCGTTTTCTATTTTAAACGTGTCATCCTCTAATTAAATCCATCCAGCTATTAATTCCTCTTCCCTGTTCCCCGGCCTATACCAGTCCCAACCTTGTAAAACGAAATTTTCCATACAAAATACGAATTATAGCTTATTAACGAAAATGTTCCGCAACGACGACAACTCGCAGCAACCGAATTCCCATCGCATCGTAGGTACGTACCTCTACCTATAACGTTTCTCGCCAGCTTTTCGCGATATTCATCTATACCTACATATACCACCAACACTCTACAATACACTGGAAACTATTACGAGTTACTTTGATTCGGAAATATTTTATCAACCTGTCTATTCTTTGGACCTTTCTTCTTTATACAAGCCGAAATCATAGAGCACAAAATGTCGCTACGGGATGTAATATTTTCCACACCTTGGGTACGTTTTTAGAGAAAATTTCATCTCACAGACACGTGCCAACGTTCATCTTCTTTATCGAATGCGAGTTTTTGATGTGTTTCCGCCTTCGTCTATGCGACATTTTTCATTCCGACGTCAAAATATGCTACACGACTAACCTCGGCTCGTTTAATTGTTTTCTTAATTTCCGACCTTTCGCCGAACCAGCATTTTAACGCGTTATCGAAATTTTCGCTTTGGCATATGAAAACTCGGCAATCCTCGCGGGAGACCAGAGAGGTTCGTGACAATATTTCGCTAAATACTGTAGATTAACGGTTTCACCACATTGAATAATCTTATTAATAACAATCCCTCAACAACGGAAGGATTAAAAGTCATAATCGTTGTTATTTAGATTTAATTTTAGTTTCAGCTCTCGACGCATGTAACAAACTCCAAAGCTGTTTTCTTCAACTTGGTGCTTTATTCCATATCTTGAATTACCATCGAAATATTGCGAAAAAAGCCTCGCTGCGTGTCAAGCTGTGATCCTGTTTGAGCCGGATTTCCTTCATACTTACAAGGGAACCTTTACACGACACGTCGACTTAGATTGAGCTGGAATATAGCGCAAAGAATGAGCATGCCACCTATTTTCAAAAATTCGCCAAGAATTAACCCAGGAAGCTCAAAATTTGGTTCTCAGGCCTGGCCTGCACGACATGCTGTTTCAGTGACTCAAAACTGTTTATGTGTGGAAAAAATGTTCTTTGGCTAGATATACGTATTCATTTAAAGAATCTTTTTTATTAATTAATTTTTTATTTTTGCATAATGTATTGGGACACATTGTGAAGTGGTTTATATTATTGGTTTCATAGGTCTGTCGTAGGCAGTAGGCACCTACTCAATGCAGAATATGAGAAAACTTCAATTTAAAAGCAAGTCGAATCACTTTCTTGTAGAAATGATTCGTGATATGTGATTCAAATCATATTTTCTGCGATTTATTACCCAACCCTGCGTAATAAAAATGCCTCTCCTAGAAAAAATGAGGGTAAAGTCTCCTCTCCGAAGAAGTTTTGAATCAGTCATGTTACCAATCTCAATAGGCAAAAATTTTACGAGAAATTCAGCATCTGAAGAATCTCAAGTTGAAGTTAAGATCATGATTTTTAAGGTTTTGGATTTTTTTTTGAGTAGGTAATTTTGAGCAGAAAATTTGGTCATAATTTTCGGAATTTTCAAACAATCAATGTTCAATAATGCACACGGCAACTCTATAGCAAAATTTTTTCATTTTAACTTTACTGAAATTGCATTGGATTTGCCGGACGACAATTCTGACTGCGAGTCAAAGACCCAAGAAAGGTCAACCATTCGGCCTGGACTCAGAGGCGATGGGAAAAAGTGACGTCAGTTTCTCATGAAAATATACTTAACGCTGATGAAGGTTACAAACACCAATAATTCGAAATGATACATAATCTAAAAAATTTAACCATGGCAGATGCTAGCAGCCTTATTTCTGGCATCAAAAATGCACAGTACTATGAAAGTAAAACGAGGAACTCATTTTCTTGGTACATTCTTTCATTTTTGCAGTAATCTGGTGAAAGATAATGAGATATCATTTGTTCAATATATAATGAGAAAATGCTAAAATAACATTACGATATTTTGAAAGATCTGGATATAGATCAACATAAAACTATTCTAGAATCTTAGGAAGTCCTAGCTAACCTCTCTTAGATAAAAAACTCAAATTTTGCTAAATTTGCTTTTATTCCGCTAAAATTAATTGATGCTACTGCTACTGAGGTCAAAATGATAGCGTGACTCAGTATCCAAACAGTTTTCCAAAACTATAACTCCATTTTAGACCACTGCCGACTAAAAATCATCCCAGCATCCAACATTATTTCAAAATTCATTCTTCTATCTGAATGAACAACTTAAAAAAAACCTAAAAGAATTCAATATGGAACTTGCCATTCTATCCTCCAATCCCAAATCCTATTTCGAAATATAGACCACCTATTGCCATTTTTTGAAGACATCAATACCCCAATCCGATCTTTATGAAATAGTAAGTAACTTTTTTTCTGGAGCTTTGCTACAAAAATGTAATTCAAAAGGAAAACTATGCCATATGCAGCCCCACATCCACCAATCAATCCATTTTTGGTAACTGTGTTCATCTTATATTCAAAAATAAATCGACATTGAAATGTACAAAAACAGATGCTTACTTAAATGCACCTAACCTCTATTAAAAACTATAATAATCCAAACAGATTCATATATCTGTTACCGTTAAAGTATTTATGCCAGGTAATGTATGAAATAACTAGTTATTTCATACATTAACGAAAAAGTGTGAAATAGAATTTTCTTCTACACTTTACCTAGTTATTTCATACATACACGAGGTGTGTTTAGTTAAAGTGTGAATTCAATGAATGAACTAAGATAAAGTAAGAAATGAAGGTTAATTCAAAGCTGCAACATATATGAAGGGTCATTCCACTTCAATTTGACCAAGAAATGGTAAGGGTCGGAGATCATTTTTAATTTTTCCTGTGGAAAGACCTTCCGAAGGGATGACCAATGGCGCAAATCGCAGCCCTCTAGCCCTTTTTAAAGGCTGCTAGGGGGTGTCAAAGTTTTCAGTGAACTTGAAATATCATCCATTCAGCAGTGGATTACTCCATAACCACGATACCTACCAAAATGGAACTTTTTCCCATAGTTAGGGCTTTGAAAGGCTTTTTTGGTGATATCATAAAATCAGTGTTATTGCCCTTTTTTTTCGTACGAAAAATCAGCTCGAAAAGTTTCAAAATGTAGTTTTCATATCGTTCCAACTCTCAAAAATGCTGAAAAAAATATATTATGAACAACTTTTCATGCTAAGCAACATACTAAAAAATTGGGATGGCATTATGTCGTAAAGTCGATTTAAAAAAATTGAAAGTTTGCGAAAAATGTGATTTTTTTTATTAGAACATGAAAAAAAGTGTTGACTGGTGAAGTTGAACCATTTGACTTCCTGTTTTTACGTATCCGTTGAAAAAGTTGAAAAACTCCCTTCACTTGATGAAAAACTCACCACAAAAATATTTTCAACAGCTCATTTCATGATTTAACTGATCACACATAGCTATTTCATGGAATAACTAGATAATTCATACATTACCTAGGTGAACTGTGAACAATTTACTAGCATTAAATACTTTTTCGTTAATGTATGAAATAACTAGTTATTTCATACATTACCTGGAGTAAATATGTACTTTAACGGTAACATATCCAATTGGTTCATTAATGATGAAAAATTCTGATAATTCCATCAATCATTTATAAATTGATAATGGTGCATTGAGGTCTTACAGAATAAATCTGGATTCCGATGCACAATTAATCGAACGTACCGCAACAATGAATACGTACGTTATTATTGACAAAATTATCCCCTGCAAAAAATCGTTCAACTTTAACCCACAAAAATTAATTCCAGCAGCGTGGACATCTTAGGAAAAAAGTGGCATGCTTGCCAATGATTTAGATGAAATTATAATCCTAAATGTTTCTAAAATCCTCAATCCCGGTTGGTAAGCATTTACACCTTATTTCAATTCACTTTTAAATGAATCCCGATTACATTAAAAATTGAAAGAATTTCAATAGAAAAATACCTATAGATGATTCCCAATCAGAAGGTACCTTCCTTAAAACGTCTTTAATTACCTATTGTAAGTTTCGTGTTATCCATAAATAATTGACATAGCGCTGACCATGTAGGTATACACTTAAGGAAATGAGTAATCGCAGAAAACCACACTTCATTGACCAACCCATGAGAAAAAAGTTGAGAAAAATGGTCAAAATTTCAAAAATAATCAAACTAGGTATTATTGTGTTATACTTTATGCCGCACCACACTTTTACTGCAGAAAATTCTACTAAAAATAACCCATTTATCGCAAACAAATTGGGCGATTTTTTTCACCTAAATATTCGAATACTTTTATCTAAGTAGATATTTATTTTTAGGGCTAAAATACCGCTATTTTTAACACCGTTTACTCGACTAATTCCTAACGAAAAAAGGCTCAAATAACGGCGAACCAAACGATAAGTAAATACCTACCTAACGCAAGAAATTTCCATATTTAAAAATACCTGTCATAAAATCTGTAAATACCTTTGATAAAAAGCAAACGCACTCGTGAAAAAAATACCGAACAAAAAAATTCTACACAACGCGGGCAGGTAACAACTTTTTAATGATTTTTATCCACCAAAAAAAAAAAAAAAGGATACATAGAAGGGAAGATTTTACAAATCGCGAATAAAATATTAAAATATTTAACATTCCGTAATCATTACCGAATTATATAACAACAAAAAGAATAAAACTCATACCGCAAATGAATACTGGTTTAATTTGAAATTAATGATGCGCAATTAAACGCTCGCTGGCGGAATTTGCAAACACGAGGACGAAACTTCATTAAAAGAATGTTTATTAAAATGACGTTGTTTGGTGGGGAAAAAAATTTCGTCATTATCGTGCACGCGCTTCGTCAGCTAAAAAATTTCTTTCGTTTTTTCAGGCGTGCTATAATTAGCGCTATTTCTCAGTCTATATTTTATACAGAATCGTGCAACCAACTGTTGTACGTATTCGATTTTATTGGTTTTATTTTCAAAAAGACATACCTACCCTAAAGAAACTCTTCTCTTTTAAAAGTACACCTACCTATCTACACCACCTTATACATACGTACAATCACAATATTGAAATTTGGATACATTTTTGCGCACTACAGGCCCATCAAATGCCTCAAGTTTTCTTTTTGTTCGCCCTTGTCGTCGTTCAAATCCTTCAGATTCTTGACGTGAGCATTTTGCCATGTTTTTTATACGTTAGTAGGTATAAGCGACGTTACAGTTGAAATTTCATTGAAAATGAAAGCAATTCGGTTACCGACTGATTGACGTGTTTGAGTGTGCTGAAATTCCAAAGAATTTATACATTCTCGAGTGTTGACATTTTCTGGTAGGTATTGTAAGCTTTAACGACAACGAAGTCAAAAAAAAATAAAGAAAAAAGCAACGTTTTAAAAAAACAATTTTACACGTGAAATTGTCGAAAATATCATATCGTGTGTCTAGTTCCATACTCTGCAATGGTTTTTTGTTTTTCAAACACACCTATAACTATTTGGCCACCTCAGAGACTTTTGAAGCAGACAAGGTAATGCATCAAGGAGTGCTATCTGTTGAAACTAAAAAATGAATAAAACCTGCCTCTAACTGTGGCAAATAAGCTAGGTATATAAAAACAGGCTCATCAAAGTAGAATTTTAAAAAATACAAAGCGAATGAGAATATTAGGTTTTTCTTTCGAGCTCATCTACATATTATTTTAATTAATATGATAATTAGCTGTATCTTATTAAAATTAGAAAACTATCCAATGCGGCATTAACTGGTGTTGAAATTTCATCATTTTTAACACTTTTGCTCAAATGAATTAATATGTCATACCTAGCTGATGGTTTTTTTTTAGTTTTATTTCTCATAAACCATACTTAGAGAGAAATGCGGTGATCTACAAATTTTTGAACGGTTATACATACTTTTTTTTATAGGTCAAGTATATTCATTTTTGGCAAAATGATTAATTTTGAAAGAAAATATAATGAGTGATCGACTAAATATTTTTGTATTTTAAAATATCATTAAAACAGCGAGGTGCAAAACTTTTACAGCCCCCAAAAAAATTCAAATCAAATTCAAAATTTGGGAGGGGAACTTTACAGAAATAACAGTACAGCGAAAAAAGATCAAAAAATTTGGTTCAAAAATTGCTAAAAACAAAACAAAACAAGCAACAAATCCAACCTAAGCCTAGACCCACATTCGCTTCAATAATGAAGCAACCAGTTAATAAAAAAAGACAACCTATTGCACAACAATCTAGTGTTGTGCAACAGGTTCAAAAACCCATAAAAGAGGGGGAAAATGCAACTACAATTCTTGAACATACCTACTGAACAGGGAATCAAAGCTACCTATCGACGAATTTAAATAGAGGGCAAACCCATATGACATGGGGTTACCTACCTAAAAGAAACAACAAACGGAGCAGTGAAAACTTCTTTTAAAACCTACCATGGAGGACTTCTACAGCACCCTCAATGGGCATCTGTTAGAAAATGCAGTGAACTCAACATCAAAAAATTAACTGTCCCGAGAATGGGGCGCGGGCGTGGCGTGGACTCGACAAGCTGGACTGGTCCAACCATTACCCACTACAGATACAGCCTGGAAGTGCAATCTGGCAACGTCGCGCATCTAGTCCGGCTTTATCAATTGTTCTTATGTAGTTATCGATGCGTAACGTTGAAATTCGAATTTTTCTCGGAACTGAAGGGGTTTAGGAAAATTTTTGTCACAACATAAATTGAAGAGGGTGAAATTTCCTATCGATTGGTATATTTTTCTTCGAGTTTTGTACAGAAATGGCGATTTTTTTAAAACATTTTTATGGACAGATTTTTTAAAATGTCAACTTTAAATTGAAATTACGCAAAATTTTGAGTGGATTCATAGGTACTTTAACATACCAAAATGTTCAGAATTTCATCACCTTTCAAATGGTTTTTTATCAAAAGCGCTAGCAGTTACCGTTCAAAAGTTTCTAAAGCTCAAAGCTTTGAACTTTCACAAGTTTTGATCGAAAAGCGCTAGAGCTCTGGGGGGGGGGGAAATCGAGGTTGTAGAGGAGAAAGAGTAGATCATTTTTCATGTTTCAAACACCTATGTGCTCGATCAAATTTTTGATTTATTAAAGTTCAAAGTTTGAAGGTAGGAATTTTTTTACAAGCTGGTTTTAATTCAAATCTGTAGCATTAACCATTCAAAAATTAGGTATTCAAGAAAAACTAAGAAAATTGGGCAATATCCCATAAGACAATGCAGCCGTATAGGACTACACACATCGTATGGTTTTTGAGACGTTGCCGCTCTGCACTTCCAGGCTGTACCTGTTAGAAATAATGTAAAATTCGCGTATACATTGTAATCGTTTATTTACTTCATAATTACACGTAATTCGTTGTATTATCGAGATACATTGTATAGTTTACGTTTCCGAGAAGTCAACAAACATAAATAGTGACTTTTAGATTTTTTCTATTCGAATATCCGTTTTCGTATTCGATTAAGTATTACCGTATTACGTTTTCCATTCGCATTATGGCGATTTTATTTTTGTTTGATTAATGTACATATTTTAATTATTATATATTCGTGTAAATACATCTTTATTTCGAATGTGCGAATCAAGTTTATCGCGTTTGTAGTAGGTAATGGTCCAACAGAAAACAAAACACAGAAAATTTTTACAAAACAATATATTTACCTCCAACAGCCTAAGCCAAATTGTATTAAGAAAAATGGGTATAATTTCGAAACTTTGTAATTTTAACCAATTTCACTATTGTGTGGTCCGGATAACTGGATAAGGTTCTCTCCGGCCATCATATTATTCTATATTCAGAAAACTGAAATCTTGTTAACCAACAACTGACGAGAGGGGGGAGGGACAAAAAAAATCACGATAATAACTACGTGAATTCTTTTAAAATACATCCAGCTTAAATTTTACTGTTCTCACCAATAAGCTTTTTTTCACATAATACAAAACCCTGGCAAGTTCGAGTTTATCTATCACCTCATTAGAAACCATTTACCACTTCTTATTTTCCCCACAGGCGTAATTATCTAATCAAAATCGTCTACTAAAGTATTACTAGCTACTATCTAACGTAAGTTGAATTTCATTACAAAACGGAAAAATATGGTTATTACATAAAGCAAAGCGAATAGCATAAAAACCATCCTTTTTTCCAGCATTATTTTTATCCAACAAGATGCTCGATGTCTGGGTTAATAAAATTTAATACACTTAAACGCCACAATAAATAAACCACCAAAAGGTTACAGTAGCTAAGTACTTCGCTTAGCTTATGCTTTTACATACAAAGGTGAGATTTTTCCCATCACTTTTACATATAGCTTTTCCTCTCCTTCAACACTTTACAATTAACACGTTATAAGATTCTTTCTGAAACACCTTTCATTTAACGAGAACCGACAAATGTGTAATTCGCGTTGTAAAAACCAACTTTGATCTTCGCGTATAATACCTCTAGGTATGTACGATGCAAAGAATAAAAATTAATTGAGATAAAATAAAAAGTACATCTCGAGAGACCTCTCCGGAGGGAAATATTAAAACAAAACAGAAAAAAAACAACTACCTTTTCGAAGAACGAATATTTTGTAGTGTTATTTTCAGTAGGTGGTACTCTTCTTGTTAAGCCATTATTCAGAAGAAATTTGATTTCAAACAGAAATAAGCTTTAATTTACCCTTAAAGTGTTTTCCAGTTTCGCGAAAATGAAACACTTTAGAATGGGGAAAAAAATCTTGTTTCTTTTTTTTTGTACATTTTCATCGTGACGGTTGAGCATCGCCATTACCGTAAATGTTGATTAAAAAAGTTACCAAGTACCTATCGTTGAATTGTGCTCTATTCTTTCCATTATACAATGTGTATACATCGTGTTAAACGATGAATAAAAGTGATGAAATGCACCAATTTTCAAACAGCTGCCATACGAACGTATATGTTAGGTAGGTATTCGTATTCCAAATAGAGTAATTCTTCACTCAGTGAGTAGTACATATAAGTACGTCTTCGTGTATCGAAAGAAAATGGTATTAATTAAACCCCCTCTCTCCTATTACCCTCCTTTACCATCTTGCTGCTTAAAGTACTTACACGATTCGAAATTCACACTTCAAGAGGAATACCTACCTACGCAAAAGTATACACGCAGCATTGCATAGAATAATGTAAAAATACTCACGATGAACGTTCAGTTTCCACGAATCTTCGTATACTCGGTCGTTTTCAGATGGATATTGCGATTCCGCTCTACAGGTTAATGTTTTGCCAAAATCGTCTACAGATGGTGTAAAGGTTACGACGCCGGTGGTAGTGTTACTGTCGTCGCTCACCTGCGAATAATTAATTGAAAAATTTCCATCAAACGTTAAAAATTATTCTATAGAATACCGCTAGGTACCTAGTACCTACTACCTACACCTTCAGGGTTAAAAATCTATCGAGTTGGCGTCTCTTTTTTCTACAAACACAAACTTTGTTTATAGGAGGTAAAAATTACCTTTAAAATACGAGACTGTGCAAGAGTGTTCGATTCGTTCCTTTTTCAGGTCAAACGAAGAGTAGTTTTATGGTTCAATAAAAACCATTAGAAAAGTTAGTAGGTATTTGGTTGGTTTGAAAACGTTGATATCTTCGTTTAACGTCGATATGATTTGTAATTTAGATGAAAACCACTTTTCCGACCTTATTCTCGTCTATAGCATCTACATTTAAAATACTCTAAATTCAAATCAACACTAAAAGAACTAACCGAATAGAGTTAGATCTGGACCAGGTTAGGTACACATTACACACACTGTTTTAGCGACCATTTGACGGATAATCTCGCACTTGATGAATTTGAAATATCGCCATTTCCCGCTCACGTGCGCAAAAATTAGGCGAAATTTTGACAGATGAAAATACCAGTAGCTCAACATAGACCCACTCGCATGAAAACAATATGAAGGGCGTAGTCAGCTAATACCCATCATCATTTTCACTCTCGCTTTTATTTTCATTTTTTTTCCAAACTTATACAATAATCATCTTTATGCCATCGTATCACAGAGTCACATTATAAGGCTATTGTTTCAACGCGTATTTTTTCCATATCCGTTTTACAAAAATTTATCGTATCGTGAAAAGCTTGGATGGATGGCTTTATCATTATTTTTCAGGTCATAAAGTTAGTTATATATCGCACATCGGCCACTTGGCTAGTTAATCAAAACTTTTTTCAACGACGTATAATTACCTCGGATTTTTTTTTTTTAATGTTTCGTGTCTCCAGTTGCTCAGTGGGCGTAACTTGCCGAACTGTCAAAATGTGAAAAAAATTTCAACGCGTTGATTCATTGCCTTTAAAAAAAAACAGGTACAATAACCAACACGTTTTAATTAAAATATATACGAGTCGTTCTTTTTTTTTTTTTTGGAACGTTTTTTCTTAGGAACGTAGAATAAGGTAGAAAGTCAACACACTTCACACTTGAGAATACACAAACAAGAGCTTATTTCGTGGAAAACTAATCTTTCAGACATTTAAATGAAACCGTACGTTGTGCCATCATCGTCCGTGTGGTGAGCTTTAATCGTACCAATGTACCGGGTCACGAAAACAAACAATGTCCTTTTCCTGCATTGTGTGTAAGTAATAAGTTGGTAAATAGGTAGGTAGGTAGGTAGGTAGGTAGGTAATAGGTATATTTGGTAATTTAGCCATCTCAAGATATTACGTACATCAGAATATATAGCATACATCATGATAAATCACATTACATTTTGAATGTGGTAAATTTGAAAATACATAATAACCAATTCAGACTGCTTCAATATTACTACAAAATCAACTACGTCGTAAAAACTTTGAAGCTCAATTGTAGCTTTTTAAGGCAAAATTTTGAAAATCGAATGTCCAGTGGACCATCTAAGTACACCATAACATCTACGGTCAAAATTTCAGTCGTTTAGCCGTGATGCTGTGACAAAGAATTTCGAACTTCCCTTTTGTATAATAGAATATTGCCGAAAATTGTTCATCATTATTATTTACTTTTTACGAACCTTCTTACGAGACTTATCATCTATCTACGCAATTTTAAAACCAAGTGGAATAAATTTAACTTTTAAATAGGTACCTTGTTTCAGGTCTAACCATTGACGAATTGACCAACTCGTTGTATTGGATAAATAAAGAATCCTTATGGAACAAAGTGATCTTATCATCATGGCGAATATATGGCTCGACTAATACAATATTTAGAAGAACTAATACTGATTTTTTTTAATTTGTAATTTTTGGTAAGAAAATTTTTTCGAGATCAGATATTTTTCAAGAAAACGATCATAGAGCAAGTGAAATTGAAGTTTTTTTGCCAAATGGTCTATTAGATACAAAAACAGACACAAAAGACGTTAGTGTTAGCCCAATTAAAATCAATAAAAAAAAAAAAACAAATACAAACAATGACAACTAATATGTACATGTACAGGCTGAAACCCTTCTACTCGCTCAACCTATACCCTAATTTCTTCACCATGGCTGGTTTCATCACTCCAGAAGGAAAAACTGCATCGGCGATTGCAGCTTTTAATATTATTATCATCGCTACCCAATTTCAAAAAAAGTTTTCGTTTGCAATAATTTATACTTCCTAATCTAGGGCGTTGTCACCTTTGTCCAAAAGTGAGGGGGAAGTTTGTGAAGACAAAAATTGTCACATTTGACCCTTGTTGTAAAACACGAGCCAAATTCATTTTTTTTTTATAAAAAAAACAAAGGAAAAAAAAACTATTAAATCATACATACGATTGCATGCAAATTTTCCATACGCAAATTCGTTCACAGCGAAGTCCAGGCGATCAAAAAAGAATTTGCGACAATTCAACTAATACTTTTAAAATAGTGTACATATAAACAGCCAACATTCATAAGTATTTTTTATAAAAACTCTAAAATCAGCGTATAAAATCTAAACTATCATTATGACGATGAAAATCGCAGTAAGTACTTAAAATATCAACAACTCAGCATCAAGTACCGAGAAACTGAGTAAGTAAGTACCTATTAAAAACTCTAAAATGAAGGAACATCCAACAGGCGTGAATTTTAGTATCGTCACCAACGACAAGTACAGTTACCTAGTTATTGATTCACAGTGAAGTTCTGAAGTGGTAAAATCCACTAATTAAACGACACTCGACTTGACGAAACTTTTGTTGAACTTGACTTTGAGGTAGCTACAACTGTTTTGAAATAAGAAACACCTACCCGGTGAATATTACTTCCGACGGGGAAAATGAAAAGTTTTAAAGTACCTAGGCGAATGATGGAAAACAAAGCAACAGCTGAGGAAAAAAATTTCAGAAAATATGAAAGAAATTTCAATTATGTAAGTATGTATAAGTGTATGTTTGTGTTCGTATTTGTATTTGCATTATTTTTTTCGTTTAGAAAATAAGGACCATAAATAATAATATTAATAATTATTCATGAAATTTATAAGTAGTAAGTAGGTACACATTTCATCAATATGTAGGTACTTTACTCACATCAAAAAGAAGTACAAATATGAAACTATCAAAGCAAAACGAAAAGCATGGGAGAACTTTGTGACTCAAAAAGAGGCATGGGGGAAACCCTATAACACTGTAAAAAGATTAATACAAGACAATTACAACTGTATACTACTCTTGAAAAACTCATCAGCCAAAAACGAAAAAGAAAATATTCAATTCCTCCTCAACAGCATGGTTCCACAAGATGGTGAGCCACTATACTCAACGAAGATGTAGAACTCACGATTGAAATGGGAGCGCAGATAGCAGATATCTTAGAGCAACCGAAACAAAGCCAAATAGACGTGATAACAGAACAAGAACTTAGAAACATAGTCAATGAGTTAAGACCAGGGAAAGCCACATGGGCTTGACAAAATAGACAACCGTATGTTCAAACTAATACACAAGTAAAACCAACAAACCATTCTGGACATCTACCAAGCGTGCATGGACTAGCCTACTTTCCGCAAGCTTGGAAAAGTGTGCGTTTGGTGGTTCTCAAAAAACCAGGCATAAGATCCTGATAATGCAAAATCCTACAGACCAATATGCCTCCTAAAAACAATGGGAAAAATTTACGAAAAACTACTCCATAGACGAATTTCATCATTTCTAGAAGAAAATCAACTCCTAACCAAGAACTAGTATGGCTTCAGATCAGGATTATCCACCGATCACACCCTGCTGGATATAGAGATCTTATTTTTGAGTGATTTCCAGTATCGATATTTATCGATATTTTCTCCCCAAGTATCGATAATATCGATAAATATCGATACTTTTCAATTGACTTCAATGACCAGTTATTTTGCTCATAATTTTCAATTTATTAGGAGTATTATTAAAATGAATTGTCGCCAAGCTGGACAGAACTCAATAATTTAAATATTTGTTTTCTTGATAGAAATTACATAGTTAACACCAAAAATTAATGCTCAAATATAAATTACAAACCAAAAAGAGGCGGAAAATGGAGATAAGAACGTAAAAACGAAAATATCGATACTCATTCGATACTACAAATTAGTATCGATACCTTTCGATACTGCGAAGTATCGATATTATCGATAAATATCGATACTCATAAGACCTCTAGCTGGATATGATAGCTGAAATAGAAGTGGGATGGGAGGAGGGCGAATACGTCACAGCAGTGAGCTTCGACGTTTCGGCAGCCTTTGATTCAATCCCACATAACGTCATCCCAATTTTTGTGTTTTGAATTAAAGTAAGTAATTTTCACAGATTTTTTTGCATGATTTAAGATGGGTTCTAGACTACACATAAGTTATTTGTGAATTTGCCCATTTCCAAGAACTCTCATAATAAAATTCACCATCATACACCAGAAACGAGATCCATTATTTTAGATACTAATTTAAAATTTTTCAATAACTTATATTTGTATTCTTTTGTTCTCCTCATTGGTTTCAAAGATTGACTACGTTCAATTTTCTTGCAGAAAAATATCATTACCTTCCGGTGTGTAGTTAAAGGACCTAATTGATAATTTTTTTTCTCTCTATTAGAATATGAAAGTTTGCTACCGACGACCCCCCCCCCTCTCCCAGTATTTGATTTCTACAGACAATTTTTAGGTAAGATAAAAACACAGTGTGTCTGTCCTACATCCGCAACTACACTTTTTTTGCATAAAAATATATTTCATTGACGAACAACATGCTTTAAAATGTTGGGAAATTTCAAAGTGAAAAAAAAAGTGCGAGGATTTCCGCATCTACGAGGGGTGATCAAAATGAACATAGACAATTGCTCTGGTAAGAGTTCTATTGAAGCTACACAACTCACAAACATATCATCTGAAAGCTGCATCTTTCCTCTATAAAATCATCCTTAGTATACGTATTTCTGTTCAGTGGTTCCCAAAATATGGTACATAGAACAAAAGTTCTCAAGGTGCACTCGGCGATTTTTGTTTAAATAACAAAAATTGGGTGAAAAAAGGTTTATTTGTTCGATTACACGAGGAGTATTAATTAATTTTACATCACCTTCAAAGTAATAACCAGCGATATCAATACATTTGCCCCAACGGCTTGTCAACTTTTTAAAAAACGTTTTTGATTCCACGACACGAATGGCACAAAATCGAAAATCATTGCACAGTGTTTATTGAATTTTGCTGATGGACTGAAACCGCTCCCCTTTCAAAAATGCAAACATGTTTTAAGCAGTTGAAAGGCTGTTGGGCTAAATATATCGATAACGGTAGTTGTTAATTTGAAAATGATGAAAAATTAATTGTGCATAAATATTTTTTTCATCCAATTTTTGTTATTTAAATAAAAATCGCCGAGTGCACCTTGAGAACTTTTGTTCTATGTACCATATTTTGGGAACCACTGAACAGAAATACGTATACTAAGGATGATTTTATAGAGGAAAGATGCAGCTTTCAGATGATATGTTTGTGAGTTGTGTAGCTTCAATAGAACTCTTACCAGAGCAATTGTCTATGTTCATTTTGATCACCCCTCGTAATTAAAAAACAGCATTCTATAAACGGTTTGAAATATTTCAAAATTTTCAAACCTATAGCAATAAAAATTGCACACATTAAAACTTGTTATAATATATTTTTTTTGCATGTAGGTATAAACGAGCCGTGTTACACGTTCATCATAGTTTACATTTTTGCACGCGAATAACCATCCCTATCCAGATACGTGCATTATTTTATCACATTTTTGTATCACCTGATCCATCTTTGAAACTAAACCACAGTGGGGAAGGGATTCAATATGTATACTCGTACTCGTACAAACGAAATGTAAACAATTGCGTGTGTTTCAAGAACAACACTATTCAGTAATTTATTGGTTGAAAAAAAAGTAGGTACCTAAGTAAGGTACCTAGTAATTATACATACCTAATTGAATCGATAGATAAGATTTAAATTCGACGAAGAAAAAATAACATTAAGATTTCAAAAGAAAGTTCGCACCAGAAAAAAAGCTTTTCAGACTTTTTTTCAACACTCATTTTGTAAATTTCTAACCACCAAACAGTTCATTTAAAAAGGTCCTTTTTCTACGATACTTTCAAGTTTCGATAACGTGACCAGCTTTTTTTCTTCCAATTACTTTCCCAAAGTTTAAAATCGTTAAAGACTTTAGTGCACGAGTTTTTTCTCATGTTGTATCACTTTAGTATTTCAATGTCCTCTTAAATATCCTCGAATAGAAAGATAATTTCCAAATAAATCAATGCAAACAAAATAGGGTATGAATTTTTTAAAAATTAGTTAGGTATTTTTAAAAATTATCTAATTTTGAAATGATCGGCAATAATCCATTATTTCTGTTTCATTTTATTTTACGTATTTTTCAAAATTGAGAAACTGTTCTAAGCAATTTCTTCATTTCCATAACAAGAATTGATGCGACTTTCCAACTTTGTTTTTTTTTTTTTTTGTTATAAAAATCACAATCTTGTTTTTATTGAAGTTTGTTCTGTGTTACGAAATTTCTCCAAGTTCATTCCTCGAATTTTATTCCCTGACGTGAAAAAGGTTAAACGTTGAAAAATATACCAAACACGATAGACTAGCCAAATATCCAGGCAGATATCTAGGTCCAAGTACCAGTATCCAGGGAGTTGGTAAATTTCTCAAAGTTCAAAGGCCGTTCAACAAAAGATTAAACGGTTTACTGCAGGGAAAATATTACAAGTTTACTATCATCCATCTCAATTGTACAGGGTTAAAACAAGCAAATAAGGTGAAGCGTGCTGAAACGAACCCTCGGTATGAAATTTTTATCACCTCAGACCCAGATTTGTCGAGATGCACGCGGAAATTTAAATTTTTCAGCGAGTTTGCGAACAAACGTACGAACCACAAGAACCACAAAATAGGGTATTTTAAGCTTAATCAAAAATTTCAACTAAGATTCGAACTCATTAAATATTTGTCAAAAAAGAGAGAAACTTCGGTACACGAAAGACTCAATTATCTAATTTAAGATACGCAGTATAAAACCTTTATATAAAACTGGAATTCACTTTTGAAAATCGTGTTCGAAAGTTTATACACTATACAGAGCGAATTAATTCCCTCGAACCTCGACAGGACAAAATCAGTCAACTTGTCATTCGTTTCCATTACAGTATAGAGCAAGTAAGCACTTTCATGATATCTGCGTTGACATAATCGTTTATTTGCTCTTTTTTTCATTCTCCCTCGGTTTTTGAAGAAATGACCACGTGCGTGAAAACGTACGAGCGTAAAAAGTACAAAAATTGTATCACGATGAGAGGAATCATCGAGTCTGCTACATATATTGCAGTATAATTTTATTATTCAATTTCACGAGCCGTCAAACTCTTGTTGGTACACCCTCACGACTTGGGTCAATTTTCCATCATACACAAATAATTTGATGTCTGAAAATAGCCCTTAGCGTGCGCATGTATTCGCTTGTAAAGAGCGCCTTTAAAAAATTCCGCCTTAATCTGAAAGAAAACCATAAACTGTACTTGGAAATGTGACAACTTATTGTTTTAGTTATAAATATCGGACAAACTGAGACCCTTCTTGGGAAGCGATTGACGCGCGTCTTTTCCAATGCGATAGAGGAAGCACGAAGCAGGGAGAAGGAGAGGGAAAAAGCTCGATTCTAAAAAAGAAAAAAAATATCGCTTCCAACTCGATTCTCGAGTATCACTTTAAGTGATTAGTTTAAAGCATCTACAAAGAGGGATTTTCATTTGAGTGACACGGCTCGAAAAAAATGGACGTTTCTAAATGAATTTTTTATTTATTCTACAAACAGTTAGGCTTTTTTTTTTTAGCCATACCCTCTATCTATTATCTTCTGTTTTAAAGCTTGTCACATATTTTCCGACATTTCATTACGATTGACGCGATACATACTTTTAATTGCTCATTGAAAACAGATCCGATATGTTATTATGACCGCATTACGCTCGATAAATTCCACTTTACGTATGAAAATATTCAAAATTTTAAGCTCTATTGATGTGGTGCTTCATGGCGAGAGTATTTTATGTTTTTTTATTGGCTTTTTAACGACAAAGTCACGTCGCCGATAAGTTAGATTTTTAATTGCGATTATCAGTCACGACTGACGAAAATAATCGCCTGAAATATCGCGTCAGCTTTAGGATGTTGACCTTTTAAGCCTACTACGGTATATTTTTAACGACCAACTATATTTTTCACGATTAATTTTTCAACTTTGTAACGCGATGCTCTCTGTATTCGAGCATCTTGGGTCTAACAAAGTACCTATAATACTTAGTTTTCAAAGATTTAAAAACTATTTTTCATCCTTTTGAATAATATATACCATCGGAAGGATGTCAATTAACCGAGGTATAAACAAAAAATAACCCCTCGTATTAATTCGAGTCTCGTTTTTATTACGCTTTGTTCACGCGACACTCGTTTCTTGTCCTTTGAGAAGACTTGGCCTTTTCTTTTTAAAAGTTTAAACGAGTTTGAAATTTTCAATTGAATGTACGAATGAAAAAATACATCCATTATTTCTCCCTCTTCTCGAACTATGGCGTAATGTTGTAAAATTCGGATAAAATTTTCACCTTTTTTTCTTTCGTACTGCTTCTTATGTTCACGTGGCTAAGATTTTTCTCTTATTTCTTGTCGAAAAAAAAATATAAAGAAGAATGGCATATTCAATGATAGACAATGTCGAGAGATGAAGAATGGAAAATGGGCTCCTCAGCACTTCTGTTAAGTACTTACATAATCAAATAATGTGAATTTATTTTCAATAAAATTTGAATTAGCAACAGATTTATACAAAGAAGATGGTTGCGCGAAAAAATTGAGGTGAATACCTCCCTTGAAGCCCTCAAAAAACTTTCAATTGACAATAAAGGTAGGTATAAAATTGCTACCATTACAAGGCCATGAAAAATATACCTCTACCTATTGAATTCAAAAATTATGAAGATAAGAACGACATATATACTCGTACATATCTATCTATGTATATGTAAGCTATGTATAGGGTAAAAATGCACTTTCTTGAAAAAACAAAAAAAAAACAAAAAACACCAATTATTTTATGACAGAGTTAAATTTTGGGAGAAAATTGTTTGTGCTTCTTTTATGTTTTCCAAAGTGCAAACGATTTAAAAAATTCGTCGATTGTGCTTTCACTTTTTATTATGGCTGTTGAGGTTAGATGAGGTCTCAAAATGCGTTATTCATCTACCACCTTCTTCCAATGGTCATATTGGAAGGAGAAACTCAACGCTAATGACTAGAATAAAAACTACTATGCTAAATAATAAAAATTTTGATCCCGAAAAGTCACTTAAAATAACATTGTATGAGCCATATAATGCAACGCCAAATAGGACTATCAACCAAATGACGCAATTCTATCCGATGTTTGTTAAGCAAGATACATGAATTCAACAAAAGTTGAATATACCCACAGAAGAAATTGACCGAAATGAAGAAACTGAAAAATTAAATCGAAAAATAGAAAAAGTTCCAGAATATATTCACAAAAAAAAATTGTTTAATGCAAAAACTGTGAATAAAATCAGGAAAATGGACCGGTTGAATTGGGAGAAAAAGTATTGCTAAAAAATATGCAAAAAAAAAGAGGATAAGTGATCAGGAATTCCTAGGACCATATATAGTTTTGGAAATACTAGGCAATTCCATTTTCAAAATACGTACCTAGCTACTTTAGAAAATGAAACAATTGTACACATTAATTGAATAAAAAAATATTATGAAAGAGATAATATTGATGAAAGAGAAAATATTGACAAAAATATGAAAACTAGCTAATGATTTGACTCAAACAGCTTGATGATAAACAACTCACTCAATAACACTCTCTTCCCTTTCCTTCCTAATCCTTAAATACATATTTTCCTAACAAGCGCAACTTCTTAACCAAATGTTTTCCTGATACAGGTGGTTGAGGTGGTTCTTATTGGTGCTGCTTATTTTCCAAAATGCGAAACCAGATGAAGTGGTGAAGAGAATATTTCCTGGAGTTCATTTCACAAAGATTCCAGATAAAATACTTATATGTAGATACATCATAATACTAATTCCAATTTTATTTACTCAACCATTTATAAGACGCTTCATCATGATACGTCTAGCCTTGTATCCATACCCAAAAGTCCTGCCAACGATTCTGGAGATGATGTTCAGGGACATGAGCGCTTTTAGATACGTTTTTCTGTAGTGTGCTGTGAACGATAGATGACTATCAAAGGTCACAGTGCTTTTGCTTGATACATTCTTGCTGGTAGGTACCTAGTTTAGGTACCAGGTAACCTACTAAGCAGGGTAGACGTTATCCTACCCTGGCGATGATGTAGGCCCACTGAGAGGGAGCACTCAGCTGAAATATGCTGAGATATGCTCAGACTCATTTGTTTAGACCAGCACTTACCAGGCAACCTATAGGCGAAATGCGGACTAGGTTGATTGTTCTGGTAAGTAGGTACCAGTCTGATACTGTACCTGGGAATGGTTTGCTGAATACCTATTTACAAATTTGTTAGTGCTTTTGGTTTTGAGTTTCTGTACTCAAAAGTACCTGTAATTTTTGTTATAGGTAAATACCAGCCTACCTAGTTTACCAAGGTCCAGTTATCCAGATGCCTACTCATGTTTTTATTACTTACGTTTCGATTTAAATTATATTTGTTTATACATTAGAAATTACCTATTTAAAATTATACTCTCACATTCGATCATTCGTTTCTCACTAAATTCTTTACAACCTCAACAATCCTGAACGCATGGATGTTGACCCAGTGGCTTTGAAGATGGTGTTCATAGAATGCAGACAATAATACTACCATGATAACACATTCGAAAAGACAAAAACTACAATTAGACTCTAATTAAAAAACATGTTAATCAAGCCGTTTCCTTGATATTTTGCAAAGTATTGAATGAGATGGGGGTTTTCTCCAAATATGACCAAGTGAAGAAAACTCACAAATACACCAGGGACTTCTTCAATCTACTCCTTGGAAATTCCATTATCAATATGTTCCTTACTGTACACAATGGCCTGAAACAGAAACACAGCAGAGAACAGCAGAACAGCCATACATATGAATACTTATCAAAAGATCACAAGTTTGTAACCAGCAGCCAAAGAAATAAAAGAAGTGAAGGGAGCTGTTCTCCAGAAAATAGTGGAAGAAACATTCAAGATGTTTGGATTCAAATATGAAGCAAATGCTAGAGAGAACCACAATCATTGGTATGGAACTATTATGCGTTATACCTACTCTATACACAAGATTATTATGTTTAGTTGATATCAACAAAATAGAAAGGTGACTTAGTATTTATAGTTAATTATCTGCAGCCTACAGAAGAATATCGTAGTGTTTATAATTATCTTACTCTTTGAATGCATATAGTAATCATACATATTATCCTTTATTATCTAAGCTGATATTTAAAATTAGTATCTCGGAATTCATATGTATTTAATAATTCTACATGCAAGTATATTATCTCATTATGTCATTTACGTTTGTTTTTTTTTCTATCTAAGAAAGGCGGCATGAGGTACCATCAGCACATATTTTGCTGGCTCAAAAGTCCTGGAAATACCGATCATAAGGCTGTATAGTTTCATTGTGTTCTTTATTGGGCAGTCCTGGGCACCACAGCGAGTCTAAAACCAAACTGGTTGAAGGAGAGGACGCAGATCCAAAATGTATTATCTGCTAAGACAGGCAGGTAAATAAATGGTGCTAAAATAGTGCGGCCAAGTAAAATTATAATAAAAACCTGAATGCCCAGTATGTCAACAAAGTATCAGAGGGCATAGAGAAGTCTTACATAAAGAAAGAAAGAAAAAAAAAGAAAAACCTCAAGAAAAACTTTACCTACCTGAAAAACTTCAAGGAAAATTTCACCAAAATTATCAGATAAAATCCAATAGAACCAGCCACCAGAGACGGACACACAGACCCCCCCCCCACACACACACAATACGTAGCAACCTGAAACCGTTATTATTCTATTTTTTAAATATGTACAAGTAAGCAATTTTCAACGATTTTTTGCCATAGACTTTGTATGATGCAACACCTTCACAAATTATTTATCTCGCTTCAATCGATCAGAATTTTTCAAGCGAATAAAACGTCAAATAACACAACCACCGAACAGTGAAAGCTTCATCATTTTACGACGCAAGAAGACTAGAAAATTACCGAATCTTCCAGTATGAAAGTAATCCTGGTAATAGAGATGGTGAAAATATTAACACTCTCGTCATGAAACGATGTTCCATTAAACGTTCACGAATAAAATACCTGCTTCTCAAAAAACGTCATTATTTTATAAACCTTTAAATTTACCGCCTTCTAAAGCAGGTTAGAAAATACCCGCATAGCTTCCGCAATACTTATTGTAAACCATCCCTCGCAACAAAAAAGAAAAAAAGGAAGTAGGTAAGTCTACATTCCACAATTTAGCACAAAATCTTTATACCGGCGGGAAAAATTAAATTCTTTATCATGCTTTAGATTTCAAAGCCACACGATGGAGGTTATCGTTTGTTAAAATGTTTGTTGGGTGGTTTTTAATATTTAACTTTATCGAGCAAATTTCGCCAACTACATATAACGCCACCCTGGTTTACACTCGGTGTACTCGATTTAAAATGAACTAAACCTTCTTTACCACATTCTGTCGCCTGGAAGAAGAAGCAAAGAAAGTGCAGCAACACACGAAACTCGTAATGTATCTTCCATTAATCAGCACATTATTGCACGATCATCCAAGTTCTTCCCAAACTGTAGAACTGCATTATACCGTGTGTACTTATCGACATTCAACTATTGTTTCGAGTTTTTCTATACACACTTTTCTGTAATTTAAATTCTCATGCTGATGGTGTTTCGGTGAAATTTTCAAAATGAGATTATTGTGGTAACAAAAGTACGTACGACAACTGCGATCAGTTTGAATATATTTATAAGTGAACTAAAATATTACAAGTTTCTTTTCTAGATGTGATGTGGGGTAGGTTAAGTGTATGGTACGTGTTTCTTTGGATATATTATGCGCGCTATTTGTATTAAACTCTTTCATCGTGCTCTTCCTTTCTCCGCGCCCTACAACCCTGTCTTGCTCTTATACTGCACAATCTTTATTTTCAACTAAGTACGTACTTCGCAAAACGTTCATTGTAAACAATTACCATACATTTTGAAGCATTCTACGTAATTTATCGTATTCGCCCCAGAGAATTGGCTTAAAACTGCATCAGTGTATTCGTTGTTTGTTGATAGTGGTGCTTGCCTCTCTTTACTCTACCTACTGAGTACCTACTATCAACACGACCGTCATTTATACCTACTTTTACTCGACGTGTTTCACAATTTGGCCAAACTTTTGTGCAAGAGTAGTTTACCACACGGATATGAATAAGTTACACTGGCTGGTGGAATAATGCAGTAGCGAGAGAGAAAAAAAAATCATCTCAGATGGGCAAAAATTTCCGACCAAGTTTAATTTTCACCTCAACTCGTCTGAGCTTTATTATATACCTACGCTGCACTTTAATTTACTCGAGCAATATGCTATAAAGCGCAGCATGATGACTCGGTATGGGCAAAGACTTAAGCATCTCTAGTTAAAATCCACCCAACTCCATAATGGCTTTAATTTTTACACGAGGAAATGCAAACTTTCAACGTAAGTAGAAATAATGGAACAGGAAAAAAAACACGTAGAATTGTAGATGTGAGAAAAAATGTTCAAGTTTGAAAAAACGCCCCCTTCTGACATTCGCTGTACAAGACTATGGACAATTTCCGTTAAACAAAAGAGACAACTATATAGCGGCAAACTTTCACGTATCTTTGATAAAAATAATCTCACCAACATTTTTATAGTGATCACAAACGTTGTTAGAGAAAGAGAGAAAGAGGGGGAGCTTTGTGATAGTTTCTAATTTCCTTTCACATGGCTGAACTTTAAAGCCATCCGAAATATATTGGACTGTTTCCTCTCGCTATGCTACGGGTTAGTAAGATAACCACAAATTGATAACATTCAATGCCCTCCAACAACTCCTCGGTTCACGCGTTTGTTGCTTAAAATGAGAAAGCATCGTCTAGTAAAGTTTTCGTTCGCAAGTCGCCTCCTAATTAGTGTTTTACAACCATCAGCCAGCAATGGCCGGAAGCTCGTCTCGAAAAATTCGTCATAAAACTCGACTTGTCGATACTATCGCCTTCCAACAACCAAGACATTTCAATTTTAACGTTTTTTTTTACCCCTTCTTTCTCGTTTAAAGCTTTGATTACAAGGCGTTTTAGTCTAATTGCCAAAGTAGTCCGAGTATACGCGGCGGCGTGAGGAGGCTTTCTCGATATTAGCAAAGATACAAGAAAATTTCACTGGCTTGAGAAAAGAGAAAAAAAAGAGCTGTAGCCTCGTTTCTGTGACATTTAAATTAATTTTTTCTCTTCTTTCTTAACCGTAATAAAAATTCACTTTTCAATTTAAGCGCTTTAATCAACGAGCTCAATTTTAAACGTTCAAACGAGCTTCGCCACTACGGCTAAATTATGAATTTTTTATCGAATGGATTTCAAAATAACGAGCGTAAAGGAGCTCCGCGTCGCATTAAATTACGAAATAAATTTATCCTCCCCCCCACCACCATTTTCATCCTATCGGCCGTTTATAACCTGTATCCTGCCCCTCGTCGAATTAAACTTGGCAGCTGAAATTTCTCCTATGTTGCACTTTGATTGCGCGTCTCTTGTCCCTTTGCAGGGTTATGTTATCGGGGCTACATAGAGAAGCTATATCTACACACCATCGTCGCTATGTAAATATCATCTATTCGACCGAAAACCTTTGAAAATGACATATATCTTTTCATAATAACCACGTTAATGAGTTAGTTAACTTGCTGACCAAAGTCAATGCGAATCCAACTTTTTATTTATTGCTTTGATTATCGCCATATATCTATCGTTTTCCAAGTAAATGATGTTACACGTGTTTGAAGTTTGATGAATATGTTCAATAAAACAAATAAGCTGAAAAAACACAGAAAAAAGAAGTGGAAAAGTGTGTTTTTTTTACATTTTGATTTTCAGTGAGTAGATTTTATTTTTCCTCATTTCCAATTTATTGTGCAGGAGGCCTCTTAAATGTATCTATAGTCATACTTTGGTAGGAACTAGTTGATGGAATAATAATTTTTTATACTTATTAAAGCAAGTAAACACATACTCGAGATACCCACCTCTGAATTGAACGAGACCACAATTTCTGACGATAACCTGATTTGAAACTTCAATAACCAAAATTTCAGCTGTTCAAATTTATTTTTTGATTTTTGATGAATTTTTGAACAACTCGATTTTTGGTGTTCAAATTGATTTTCTCACTTTTTGAAAAAATTTAAAAATACCGGAATGATCAAACACCGAGCTGAAGGCACCAAGATGGTCGAACACGATGAAATTCGGTACACGTGATGAGAGTTGAAATCAATTTCAAAACTTATCATCAACAATTTTTCTGAATAAATAGATGCATTTTTTAAAAGCCTAAATCACTGAAAATTTAATTTTGAAATTTCAAAAAATTCACCATAAATCGAAAAATTAATTTGATGAGCGCTTGAAATTTTGTTTATAAGGGTTTAAGACCTCTTTTTTTTTTTTACCAAAAATCACGATCCCGCTTAAATCAGGGGGCAGAGGGCGGACACTTCGAGAGGTTCCCTTATTTCTCGTAATATAATATAATTTTAATTCAGTGCTTCAAAAAATTTGACAAGCAGTATGTCTGACACAACATCATCATTTTTTTCATCTTTGAACCAAAGCGGCATACTTTTGGTAGATATTTGCAACCATGTTTGTTCGACAAACGCCTCGCTGAATCAAGAAAATTTGATTAAAATTAAATTTTTATTTATTTTAATTTTTTTGTTTTGTTTGTTTGTTTTTTTTTTACTCTTTTTTTGCGTTGTTTTTATTGGTTTTGTGTACCGCAGCCTCCTCGCTCACCTTTGTTGGTATAGAGGGGCATTTACTTTCTTTATTTAAAAAATTGTTTATAATTGAAGCTGAAGAAATATAAATATTCTGTATTCTGTATTCTGTAAATTATGATTCAAAATTCCAACATCAACAACAGCAAGACTGATCAAGGGGGTAGGTGTAGGTACTTAGCAATTCAATTAAAAAAATCGTTACTTAAATTAGCACTTACCACTTTCTTCGTGCTCTTCAGTGGTGTATTGCCCTTCCACCACGTGACCCTTGGTGGGGGTCTAGCGCCTACCACTTGACATGATATGTTATACTTGTTTTCTGCAGAAAATGGCCTATTCTCGCCGAGGATTTTCACGCTCAATGGTTTCACTGAAAGGAAAAAAAATGAATAAGTTATATCATTAGAGGCAGAAAATTCAATCGAATTCATGTAACATTGGGTCTATAACTGTATAGACTTCGGTGTTCGTTTTTCAACGACAATTTATTCATGTTCTCTCGCACACGTCTCCATTCTTTGCAAACAGCAGAAGCGTGAAGACGGTTTTAAAATGAATGAAAACACTAAATGGGTAACAAGTTACTAGGTTCAGTTCATTCACATTTCACCCTCGATATGGAATAATGTGTACAAATTGCATATAACATATCAATAGACTTTGCATTATGGAGACATTCAGCTCCATTTTATTTTATTTCATGATTCAAATATAATTATTGCATTTAGTTTTTAATTGGTAAGTATTCCATATTTTCAGAAAGGAGGGGAGAGGGGAGATAAAATATAAGGCAACTGTATCTTATAACTAGAAAAAATCTACTTAAAATCAACTCCCAAAACTTGAAATTCTGAAACAACAGTGAGACGGAAATGGAAAAGATAAAAATCCGGTAGGTTGGTACAGGTAGAGTTACCAACGAGATTGATAGAAATATTCCAATCACGCCTGTCGTCAATTGTCACGCGTCGTAAATAGTCAAACTGCGAAATACTCTAGTCTAGACGTTTCAAGTAACTATCACTCTATATAGAGCACATTGGCAGTTGGCACTCACACCTATCCTGTACACTCGAATAAAACATCACAGAAGCGTCTCTTTTCTCATACACAGCTCAATTTCAGCATTTCACTATGCGCTATAAAGATAAACATTTGCCATAAAATATACGCATTGATTTCAACGTTGTTGTTGGAAAACGTAACAAATCGATAATTTGAAATAAAAGAGCTTCTAGTTAAATGGAGCGTGGAAAAATTCATAAAAAATTTATAATATACGATTTCGCATTCGTATACATGTATAAGCCGTCATAGATATATGGCACAGACATAGACACGAAAAGAAAACGCGTTTCGATGTTTATTAGCCGCGCATGTTTGCACATACGAACATCGGTTTTAATTTTTCCATAAACCTTAATAGCTCAATTGCAGTGGTAACTATTTCTGGTATGGTTGAAAAATTGGCATTGGCAAAGTTCGCTATGGTTTGCTTCGAAAAGCTAAGCTATGGTATACCATACCAATACCACACATCTCTATGTCCGATTAATCAACCAACCCATACGATAAATCGAAAAAAGAATCGTTACGAGAAATAAAATATCAATTAAATTCGCATTTCCGGTAACCATAAAATATCGCCCGAGTGAAAAAATTACGCGCGGAGTGTGACGAGAGGAGCACGACGAAATATTGGAAAAACCTTATGAAATATCGCGAACGGGAAATCAATTAGAAACAAAATACTGCACAGGGTGTTTCGAAAAGTGAGACGATTCTTTTACAAAAGTTCGAAATATGTATGTACGAGTACCATCGCGAAAAACCCCAACTCGACGAGAAGAATTTGATTTCGGCTTGTGCCGGGGGAATTTCCCGCGGTAGATTAAATAAAAAAAGAACTTTGCAGACAATTCTGGCAAATAACATAACAAGGCCTTCTTAGAATAATTTTGCCAAAAGCAAGAATTTTTGAAATTTTGGCTACTAACAAAGTTTTTTGGTCATTTCTACCAAAAATATTAGGACTTTTTTGATAACGTCAAAAAAAACATTTTTCGACACTTTTGGTAAAAAACAAGACTCAATTTTGGGTTTTTATAAATGCAAAAGACACCATGTGCGGCGTATCGTTTGTTATGTTTTCGACCATGAAGATTTCAAAAATGAGGTTACTTTTTCGGTATAGGACTCATATGAAGTCGTCAAATTGAATTTATTTTCACAAAAATGGGGGGGGGGAGGAAATAGTAAATGAAGTGTATTATAATACATCTTTTGCGGGGTTTTTAGGTATGTAGATTTCAAAAATCACGTTATTATTTTCGTACAATACATTCGGAGCTCCCAAATTTGAATTATTTTTCCAAAACTACGAGCATGTCGTGTGATATTGTTTTTAATGTTTTTGAATAATATGGCACCGTGAATTTCTGTGTAAAAAAATGTGAGTGTAGTGACAGATTATGCAACCCACATTATAAAATTGACCTATTTAAAAAAACATCATCATGACAATGTCTACCTCAATTTTTGCCTGGTTCTAAAACGTAATTTTAGGTACCAACCATATCTAATATCCTCTTATGAAATTATCATACATAAAATGTAATTTTTGTAACTAACCATACTTAAAATATCATCTTATGGATTCTCATACATGAAACGTCATATTAGGTACAAACTATACCTAAAATATCATCTTATGGGTTACCATATTGGAAACGTCATCCTACTAATGAGTTGGAAAACAACCAATAGGATGACAAATGTGACCAAACTTTAATTTAGTATATAAACCCATGAAAACTTATCAAATGTATTCAGTTCTCTTCCTAGTTCTATAAGAATTTGATATCCTTTTATGTGAACTAAAAAGAGGCCGCAGTAAACATTACCTACCTATATGTTTATTTAAAATAGTTTGCAAATGTTATACTACATACGTATGTTCAAAAATATGTTGAAGTATTCATAAGTATTTTTATTATAAAGTGAATAAACCTTTTTAAAACGTCTTGACTTCGCATATTCTGTCACCACAAAATGGCGCCCAAACAGGGATGTTATGAGTCTCTCCATTATGGACCAATTGTGTCATCAGTTGTGAATGGTAGGACAATCACAAGGCGGATGTCCTATGAACACAATAGTTACCATGCAACCTGGTTTTGCACTCAAACGGTCAAGGATATTGCCTGTGCCTCATACAGGTGCCACTACTTCAATTTGATGTATTGGAGGACTTTGGTCAATTTTCTTTATTATTATTACTTATTTTTTATTCTTATTATTTTTTTCATTTTATAAAAAAAAATTCATTTTTTGTATTTTTGGGTGTGTTTCAGAACTATATCACTGTCCTAGTGTGATCATGAGTTAATGGGGGAGTGAATCCAGGGAACTTCACGTTCCCTCCAAAATTTTGCAAGATATTCCCAGTATTCACACAATGGTACTGGGATTTGGAGCTGAATGTCCAAACAAATACTGTGCAAAATGTAAACGTTGCCCTGCAATTGTTTCCATCTCGCTTGTCATTTCAAGGATCAGAAATGGAGTTGGGAAGTTGAAGTAAGTATGTGTTGAATGTGGAAAATTTATTAATTTAATGTGTAATTACAAATTTTTAAAATAAATATTATGCTGAATTTTTTATCAAGTTTGGAAATTGTGTTATATGTATTTTGTTAATTTTTTGAAATCACCTACGTACTCAAAATACGATTTTATAGTCTTGAAGAATTTATAGCATATCTTTTACATGTATATGATCATATGTGGGTGTATTGTAGGCTTACTGCTATACCTAGGTACCAATCTACGGGTAGATTTTTTTTTTTATCACAAATGAGAATTTTTTATCTGTTATTTTTCAAATTACACCTACAGAAAGGCAAAAAACACAAGGACACGAAGAGACGCACGATGTGCACCAGTTATTTTTTCTGATGGACATTACACATTTGTAGATCTTAAAAATGCTATCAGTAGGTATTGTAGAGACATTAACGAGGCGATGAGATGCTGGATTTCTGCTAAATAGGTATGTTACTCTTGATTGTAATTCTACCTACAAAAGCTCGCATACTTTACATCGATGCATAGGTATTACCTACAGATAACATATGCGTGGTGCATGTGGTGATTTTAGGTGTAGTTCAATAAAATGAATGTTGTAAATTTTCGGAAGATGTTTTGAAAAATTTATCAAATGTTTATTTAAAATAGTTCGGGAATGTTATACCAACTATATTCAAAAATATGTTAAAGTGTTCAAAAGTATTTTTATTACAAAGTGAATAAACCTGTTTAAAACTTTACTTTGCATATTCTGTCACCATAGTGAGAAATAATTTTTTTGGGTTGGTTTTAACTTATCAAAACAGCTTGTAAAAACCTTTAAAAAATCAAAAATCAAATTTCTTGAAATTTTTTCTAGATTTTGTTTATATCTTGTGGTTGAGTATGTATCAAAATGCATCAAAATTTCAAGCTGATTCCAAATATGTTATCCATTTTGATGCATACTCAACCCCCAATTTTTTCCCCCAAATTAAATCGACCAATCTTTTTTTTTTTCAAATGGTCCAAGTATTTGAACTTTCATTGAGGGTTAGAAAACATGCTCTCGCAATAGCTTATTATTTCATGCAGGAAAATACAAATGTTATGGTATACTGTGGGAATAAATACGACTGGGATCCTACAAAGCTTTTGGCCCCCTAGATAGATATGATAATGATAATTTGACTGAATTGGACTCATTCTTCCATAGAATTTTTTACCTACTTGACCAAGAAATTCATGTTTATTTTGTCCCCATTCGCTTTTACAAAAATCATTTTGACGTAATTCTTTCAAAATGTCCGATCAACATTAATGATTTCAAATTAGAAGAATCTAACGTTTAATAATTCAGATTTTTTCAATTGTTTTTTGTAATTTTCTATTCATTTTATCGTATTAAATACGTATATTCACGTTTTATCTTATTTTTAAATATACCTATGTACTTAATTTTTATGTCAAGTTTTATTTACCTTTTCAAGTTTTTATACCTAGGTACTTAATCTTTATTGTATTTTCATTTCTTCATTTTTTATCAAATACGTACATTAGTCTACTAATAAAAATTTTTTAAATTCATAATTCTTTCATTACTTATTTATCTGTTTTTTTTCATGCTACTGAGTTTCCTATCATTCACCTGCTCTGAAAATCTAAAAATTGAAATTACCACTGGCTCCTTTTTGACGAGATTGGAAGACGTTGTTGTTTACGAGAAAACGATACCACTCAAATTTCTGGTGAACTACAAATTTCCCTCATTGGATTTTGCGTCGTGTATAAATGTACCTACAAAATATACATAACTTCTGATCATTCGGGCCAATAAGTAACAACTTCCTTTTTTTAAAAAAGAAAAGAACATCGAGTCGAAAAAATAAGAACAGCGGTTTTTAGTCTTCTATTTCTCGTCGGGTTAAAATATATTAATTTTTCTGAAAAAGTTCGATGAATTTTGTCTTTTTTTTATGCTGTGGATTTTTGTCGAAGTATTTTGTTGTAGATCTTATTCTATGTGTTTAATGAAATCTTATTGAATATTTCGTCGTATTAATAATTTGTATCCGAGAGGATATTGTCGAGATATGTAGTTCGATTTCTTTGATTGTGTTAATATACCTATTTGGAAAAATAAAAAGAGAGAATATCTCGCCGAATATTCCATTGTGTTGATTAATTTTCATTGGAGAAGTTTGCTGAGCTGATTTGAAATATCGTCGAAAAGTTCGAGGTCTCAAGAACAATTTATTTTCGAAAAAAGGTCCAAATCCTCCAGTGTGCTGAGCAGATTTGAAATAGCGTTGAAAAGTCCGAGGTCTCAAGATCAATTTATTTTCGAGAAAAAGGTCCAAATCCTCCCAACAGTACCTACTACCTACACAATAATGATATTTTTTTCTTATATTTAATAAATTAAACTAAAATTTAAACAAAAATATTAATTCAATTTGCATGTTACAGACCGCAGGTTCTTTGTTGAAAAGAAAGATAATGATGGCGAATAGCGATACTGGGTTTTTAAAGAAACCCACTGTAATGGAAAATTATGTTTAATAATTCGATGACACTCAAAGAATTTACCAGATGAAATTAGTGACGAAATAGAGATCAAGGAGGTTGGTGACATTGCTAAAGAAGATAGGTCAAAGTACTTGAAATTCTTGGAGATAAGAGCTCTCAAAAAAGCAATTTAAATTTTGACTTTATAAATTTTTTTCTCTACTGGAATGGTACATAGCTTAATACATATGTATTTTTCAATTTGCAGGAAGATGATGACGAAGATGATGAATTTCATTGCAAATCATGTGATGATTGTCAAAAAAAAATTTCAAATCATTCAATAACAAGGGGGCATATCTACCTAAATATAATTTACACAATTTAATTTCGGGTATTCCTATCAAAATGTGTAAATTTCTATAGTAGAATGAAATGCGTTTAAGGGGAGGATTATTTCATACTGCATCTCAATAATCAATTTTTTAGTACTGAATTTAAAACTGCTTATGTTAATATTCTTATACCATAATAATATTATTTCTAATATAATTTCAGTTTTTGATTGTTTTTTCTTTGTGCGCATTTTTTACTTATATGCTTGCTATTCCTTCTTCTAGGAGATGAAAATGTAACTCAGACCATACACAAATGAGCATTTTTCGATTTTTGAATCAACTTTTTCAAAAAAGTTTGCTTAGACGTAAGTTTGTTATTCTCTGAAAAATACTTGATCATAGAACATGAAATTTTTTTAGAAAATTATATTGAGTTTCGACTTTCTCATGCCATTTAATAATAAAAATTTTATAATTATGCGAAAAAATCTAAATGACTTTCTAAAAGCGATGTTCTATGTAGTATGGAAAACAGAAATCACATTTTATAATTAAGTGGATAGGAGGGAGGACGACTGTTGAAGCAAAAACTCATTACAAGGAATTTTTCTCTCATTCGAGGAAGTGCAATAAAATGAAAAAGTGAAAAAGCAATGTGGCAAAAATAGACAAACATCTTCCTAGTCTGAAGGGTGCGTTTGAAAATATTTTGAAAGCTTTGTACAACTCCGTATCCCACAATGGAAAACTTTGGGCAAAACGCAAAACCAAGACCACAAACCACAACTTTATAAGTTTCTACCTATCACGGTTGTAACGCCAGCCAAGTTTAAAAACGAAGAGCAAAACAGGAACAAGGTTTTAAATGAAACTACCCTGACCCCTGCAATTCGAAGGTCAAGCAAATAAACACTTGAATGAAATATAGATTGCTTAATCTTCAAAATTTAAACATTTCTTACTTACGAAACACCCTGTAAGTACAACGAACTACCTAACGAATAGTTGTTATACTTGTAATAGTACCAGTGAAAATCTAGTTTATGGATTAAATTTTAAGCTATTACAGTATATAGCGAGCATTAAAGTATGTACCTACTTTCCAATACATCATGGCTTGTGAAAAAGTCTTTATTCAAACTCATTCATTTGGCACGCTTCTCAAGTGCAGACGCACAGTTCGCTTTCGGTTCTTCTCGTTATGTATACCTAACTGTAACTTGTCAACACAGATTGCGAACTTTTTTGCGAGCTTGGAAATAGGTGTAAAGTTCAAATCCGCACAAGGTGAACAACTTCCTTTTGTAGATACTGTTTTAAAAGTTTCGTTGACGGTTACAAGTATTTATTAAGAATACTTCGCCAGTCTCGTACTTTTTCGTGCGTCGAAAAACACCCGATAACTGATTTTTCCATTCTGTTCAACACGTAATACGCAATGAACGAGCATACCAGAGGGGACAAGAAGAGGGAAAACTCTCGAATTCGAGCTTCGCATAGGTATATTACATAGGCTGTTAAACTGCTTAAATTTCTTATACCTACAGCCGTTACCTACAGAGAATGTCTAAAACCATACGAAAAGTTTTTCATATAAACGAGTAGCTCTAATTATATCTGGCGTAAATATACGTAAAACTCATACGAACACGACATACTTTCACGTACATATAGGCTGCAGTCTGAAAAACACCAATCAATTACACCCATAACAATCCGACGTATAAAATTAAGAGATGAAAGTTTCAACATAGTAAATGTTACACATTGCCATTTTCAGCCATTATTCGTCTCGTTTATTTTATCGCGCGTATCAGCCGCTCTTCTCGTCTCACACTGTCTACTATCACTATACTACTACTACCACGTTTGGCAATTTTCCTCATCGTCGTCGTATATACAGACAGACATAGACATACATGCTGTAGTATTATGCACCCTATCTAGATACGAATCGTTGAACTCCATTGTAATTAATAAAATTACCCTTTAATCATTTCTTTATTATTGAAATAAAATAATAAACGTTGCTTCTTTATTACGTCAACGCTGCAGCAAAACGCGTCATTAATTTAAAACCGCGCACTGCGCCGCGCCGCCTCGTTCGCTTTTGAATATTATTACGTATGGTAGTCTCGTTGCGGTTTTATGAACAACATATAAGGCGCTTATATAGGCAACTTCGTAAAACCAGCTCAAAGCTCATCTTTAAGGGGTTTTGCCGTATACGTTTCCACAATACACGAATACAAAAAGGTGATTATACGGTTATGAATGGCAGCATACGTTCTGCCATCGACGTACGTATAAGCACCCAAAGTAGGAATACAAGATTGACACGAGTGTCAATCAAGTTTTAGAAAAATTCTTGTGAAAGGATGAGAAAAAAATGACGAATCGCTGGGAGGAGCGGCCCTGAAGAGACACTATCTTTACCTATAAATTTTATGTTGAATAATATACCTAAGTATGAGAAAAATTTCAAACAGAAGCAATGCGTTCTGAAAAAACGCAAATATGTACTTGTAGATAGCTGTAGTGGAAACTACATAAAATGTGTTATGTCTACGACTAATAGTAAAAAATAATTTAAAGGGTTTGCCAATAATTTTTAAATTTTCCAATGCAAATTTATCTTGGAAGAAAATATTAATAATAATGACTAAGTAATATGACTTTATTTGAATGTGTTTTGTGATTGTTGGTTGAATTAATTTTTAAATAGTTTTAACAATCGTGTTGTTTAACATTGTTAAAATGTTGAGCATTTATTTGAAAAAATATGATTTTTATAATTTTTGCGGAATTTACCCAGAAATTTTCAAATTTATTTATAAAGTAGTTTTTTCACAGTAATTACCGTAATATTACCGGTTCATTGCGGTTTCCCGTTTCATGGAACAGCTGGTGATAGAGATGGGGTGCCAGGAAAATTGCTGAGAAGGCATCATCATTAGAAAAATTTATATAACTCTCAGGTATGTAAGAACAATCAATATGAGATTTATTAGGAATGCTTTTATTGTTCATTTTATCATCGAAAGTGGTTGTCGGTGATTGTGGTAATAAGTGAGGTGTGAGGTCACTTTTCCTGGGGGAGGGGGGGTGAGGAAAATTTGTAATGGAAGGAAACGAAATAAAATAAATACTTTAGCGATCCTTGTACAGGTGTTGTAGCATTAAGCTGACTACCTATCAACTATTGACGCTTTTTCTGTATGTTGCTACGAGATAGGAGTGTTCCACCAAAGTCATGAAGAAAAAGAAGATTAAATTGAACAGTCATTAGATTTTATTTTCGCATTCAACTGGCTATTAACTATATTATATTGATGCTTTTTCTGTTTGTTGCTCTGAGTGTTCTACCGAAGTCATGAAGAAAAAGAAAAATGACAAATATATGCCTGACTTCATAATATTATATAATGATGACATGTAAGTACATAAAAAGACCCTTTTTAGAGCGACCAAACATAATTTCTTCACATGTGTTTGTGTGATTTTTTTTGTGCTCTGTGACCTAAAGTTACCCCAAAAAAAGCCGCGTCTCGTTTAAAATTACGTCGACCTGAGCTTCTCGATTGCTCATTGGTCATCGGTCTATTAATTTCGACACATCGTCTTTTACCTTACCTACCCCGCAATCAGATTTGAACGTTTTCATCTTTCACACTGTGGAACCGTTAGGTACACATGTCACCAATTCGCGACTTGTACTTATATAATATTAATGGCGTTTAGGTGGAATTCACCTTGGAAATGCTGACGCGAAAAAGACGCTGATGACTGGTGAGTAACCGCACATTGAGGGTGCCACTGAATTCTTTAAAAACTCGATTTGGAGGTTTCCATCAAATATTCGCGTGATTTCCAATTGGAATAGCGGCCCAGATAAGGAATTAAAGGTCGATGGTACTACGTCACCCGTCTAAAGTACCCCTGTTACGTACTTCGAGTTCCATTGTACCTACTGTGTAAGCACTCTTTGCACTTTACTTTTTTTCATTGTGAATGTATGATGTCCATTAAGCTATTAATCAGTGGCGTAGCCAAGGGGGGCGAAGGGGGCCATGCCCCCCTTGCGAACGAAAATTTGAAAGAAAACATGCAAAAATGGGCGTTTTTTTTGTTGTTTGGACCCATTTTTTCTAAAAATTTTCGCTCTCGCTTCGCTCGAGCAGTAATTTTGCCTTCATTTTCATGAAATCATCACACTTGATGATAGGTGTCCAGAAAATTACCCTTCATTTCGATTTTTCATGCCTAAAAGTCTGGTTTTGCCCCCTCCTTGAGAAAATCCTGGCTACGCCACTGCTGTTAATTGTTTAATTACCAGAGTTAATTAAGTTGTTGAGATATTGCTTGAATATAAAATACTAGGGGGCCTACGGCCCCCTGGCCGCTTCGCGGCCCAACCCACGTTACTCGTTCCTCGGGCTTCGCCCTCGGAACTCGCTCTTGGGGGCTGCGCCCCCAAACCCCCCTTTATTGTATACTTCCTCATTCAAATAGATGAAACTTTGAAAATTTGCCTCGCTTACATTACCCATTTAGCATTGTTAGTTTTTGAGATTAATTTAATTCGAAATTTGGATTCAAAATAGCCCAAGGACTAAGAACCCTCGAAGGTAACTTAATGTAAGTGAGAGAAATGTTCGAAAATTTAATACTCTCTAAAAAGAGACATTAACCACCTTTATTTCTTTTTTGGTTTTTGATAGGTCTATACATTGGAGCATGATCGAAAAAATGGCAAGAACATCTCATTTTTGAACTCAAAATTTGGACCGGTCCTTTAATTTTAAAAATTGTTGAGCTGAATATTTTTTCTACATTCTATTTCTAGATATGTTAACGTGTCGAAATAATAAAAAAAAATATGTAGCTCTCTAGGTTCCATTTTTTTCGGGTATTTTTCCATGTAGAGTATTTTTTGGGAGAGGCGCTTTATTTAATAGAGATAAATACACAATTGTACATAGATGAGGTAGATAGATAGATTGATAGATAACTTCACTTGATGATGTTAACACCTCATAATTCTCTGAAACGTGTAATCATTCACACTATACTTAGGTATTTTATATTTGCCATCTATTCGTAGATTTTTTTTGAAAAAAAAGAAAAAATACTTTAAACACTGTAGGTATTTACATGACATGTACTTTTTTTGTAGGTGAAATGGATTTCTTTTAAATTGAAATGACTAATTCCGTGAAGTCTTTAGCAATCTCTCAACAAAAGACGTTTTTTCTGTGTTTGGTGATCAGTTATGGAATGAATAGGAAGAACTGGTTTAAGGGTGAGTTCGTGCGGGGTAACGTTGACAAAACACTGGCTCGATATGTTAGCTACCTCCTCTCACCGCACATGGTTATCACCACCGAACAACCTATGCATCTAATTCAAGCGCTGAATGACCTATTTCAACTCGTTTCGGCACTTCAACATCAAAATTTGTTTGTCTGATAATTTTTTTCATATTCTAGAGACTTTGAGGCGTCGATTAAAAAAAAAATTAGCTCTCTAGGTGCCATAGGACGGGCTAAATAATTTTTTTAATTTTTTACGTATTTTTTCGTCTATTTTTCGGGTATTTTTGAACTAAACAGTAAATTTGACGCAGATGATTAATTTTGATCTGATAACAGGTTATACCATTTCAAAGAGCATAGAATTTTGAACATTTCCCTCGTTTACATTACCCATCCAGCGTTTTTAGTTTTCGAGATAATTTAATTCAAAATTGTGTAACTGAAATTCAAAATTTGCATTCAAAATAGCTCAAAAACTAAGCACCCTAGAGGGGTAATGTCAGTGAGGGAAATGTTCAACATTTAATGCTCTTTAAAATGAGACATTAACCACCTTCATCGGTTTTTTCGTTTTCAATATATTGGAGAATAATCGAAAAAACGGCAAAAACAGCCCATTTCAACTTGAAATTTGGGCCCTTTAACTTCAAAATTTGTTGGTCTGATAATTTTTTTCATATTGTAGACACGTTAAGGTTTCGATTAAAAAAAAAATTAGCTTTCTAGGTGCCATAGAACGGGCGAAATAATTTTTTTTGATTTTTCACGTATTTTTCGGCGACTTTTTGGGAAGGCGCTTTATAATATAGATAAAATGCTTATTCCGAGCCATGATTCGTCTGTGTTATTTTATTTCGCACCTCGTAGCTGTACGCTAATATTAGGTACCTAGTACCTACCTACCTATGCAGATTTAGAAAATCACGTTATTATTTCGGTACAACACGTTCGGAGCTCCCAAATTGGAATTATTTTTCCAAAACTATGATCAAGTAACTAGGTAGTGTGATATCGTATTATCGTATATCGTTTGTGATGTTTTTGAATATGACAAATTTGAAAATGAATTGATTTTTTTGATAGAGGGCTTTGAAGATTTGAAAGTTCATTAAAAATTCAACCAATTAATGGTCGTTATTTCAATTCGTGAAAGAATGGTGATCAAAAAAAGCATGAAAACATCGAGACAACACACGCAGTTTACTCCGGACATCGTATTTTTCTACGAAAATCGTCCTTTTTACAAACTAAATCGTCAATGTACCATCAGACCATCAGAATAGTAGCAGCAAAACAAGGAAAATTGGAGTGTCAACGTAGGTAAAAACGACGACGAGACCTCGATTAAGGAAAACAAAACCTAAGTTATGTTAGAATCAAAATTAGGAATATCTGGAAAAACAAAAATATAATTTGATACACAAAACAAAAAATTTGAAGCAAACTGCATTGTATCAAAATCAATAGACACTGAATGCATTTTAGGATGTGATTTTATGTTGAGAAATCTGATTCGGCCGCATATTCGAATGTACCGATTAGTAGAATACAATAGAACCACAGGGGGTAAAAACTGTATCCGAATGTCCGAAGCGAAATGACCGCCAATGTTTCAAAAGGTGTATCCGAATGTCCGAAGTAAAAAAAACCTTGTATGACTAGGGATTCCCAAACATATCTGGGTTTTGACGCATATGGAACCCAATTGAAAGTACAACTATACATATACCTTGCATGTAGCATAAAAATACCTAGATAAGCGTAAGGTCGATGAAGATGTGCTCATGAAACCCCAAAATAGATTTATGAGAGGCCCTACTCCCAATCCTGGAATTATGATCGACTGTATAGCCTAAGCCTTTTTGCATTTTTACTTCAGGAAAATCAGGCTAAAAACCATTGAGAAGGCACAAAATTTATTTATTCATTCATTCATTCATTCATTCAAGGCACAAAAATTTACTTTTTTACAGCTGAAAAGTCTAAACCCTTGAAAGGCATATCAAGGACCCCCTCAAAACGCACATGCAAATTTTCCAGCCTTCCAAGTCGATTTGTGAGGTTTCTCTTCTCCAAATTGCTCTAAAAAGTTGATTTTTAATTTTTTTGACCTTTATCGCCTGCTTTTGTTTCTCCCTCTTAAGAATTTGGACATACTTACCTGAATTTTTTAGCGAAAGTAATCTTCACTCATATTTTTCAAATCCAAGGTAAAATCACACAGAATATGAAATTCCTCTGGCTAAAGCTGAAATGTTCTTATAGTCCAAGAAGAGGGGGAGGGATGAAAAAAAAATTGTTTAAAACGTATGTGCCTATAATCTTGATTGAGAACTGAAGAAAATTCTAAAATATATTTCTTGATCTTACAATTACGAGTAGATCATTTCATGACTATTAGGTATACCTTTTCTCTGATATCTAACATTTGCCTATAGGCTAGTACGATTCATATTAATAATCACCAAATTTTCAAAACGTAAACCTAAATGTTCTTTTCCAATTTCAAAAATCAAAACAATTTCACAGCCTCACAGGTAAGTTTTCAACTATTTTTTCAAATTTTTGAAATTGACAAAAATTATTTAAAAATTGGCACCACTGCCTAACAAAATATTTCCCTGGTTTCAGAAATGATATCTTTCTACAATTTAGCATAATTATTAATTAATGCGAAATATTTGCCAAGAAAAATTTTTTGAACTAGGTACATTATATTCAACAGATGTACCTAGACCTAGACCTACTTTAGAAACCCCTGTAAGCGCAAAAATCCAAACGGACATTCAGATACACTTTTTGAGACATTCGCAGTCATATTGCAACGGACATTCAGATACAGTTTTTACCCCCCATGGTTCTACTGATAACCACTAATCGGTACATTCGAATATGCACCGTCTGATTCTCATAGATTTCAAAAATAAAACCATTAAATTCAAATATGTATTTCAAATTCAGTTATAACTGTTAGGCAGGAGATTATAGTACCTATTGGCTAAATCAGAAATTATATTTAAAACTTGCTGTCTAACAAAAAAAATGGAATTTCCAAGAAGATGTTCAAGTTAGTTGGTTGTGCTAGACGTGTGTTTTCGCGTTCGTTGTGGCATGACTTAGGAAGAATTCAAACGATTAAAAACTATGATCGTTGGTGAACCTAGGTACCCATAATCAGCTGGTGGGTATGTACAAAAACCGGTATCAGCAATATGAAACACTGCAAAAAGAAATGGAACTCCTACATGAAGACCACCATGCATTGAAAAAGAAGTTGGAGGAAATTAGGCCTCAACTTAGTCCATCCAAGATGTCAATAAATAGTATGGACATCGGAGTCAGTCTCATCTAATAGCCAAAGTAAGCCAATATACAGTGACAAACTAAAGACAGTTGGAAAACGTATCCCACCAATTTACGTAAGTGGAATTAAAAATATTAGTCTACTAACCACTATGTTGAAAGGCAAAAACGAATGTGAAATTCCAATAATGCAGACTCTGTCTAATACCTAGTTTAACAAATAAAAATAGTTCCAATTAACTTGATAAATTTTATTATTTTTTTTAAATAAAATTTTTTTTTTAAATTTGTAAAAATTGTTTAGGTACCTACTTACCCATGTTATTCTATCAAATTTTTGTATAATATATTAAGTGGTTTGTTATGAGTGTTCTTCATTTGGTTTGTCGTTGGTGTATATTTCGCGTACGTTTGGAGTGTGCATAGAGTGCCCACATGACATGAGGTAAATTTTGAAAAATTTTGTTTCGAATTATCCCACATATAGTAAATCGTTGATGAAAACAACTTGGCACTCTCAGTCTTGTTGATCATCCGAGATGGGTTAGGTCACTTTTGCTAAACGGATATAAAATGTTGTTCACTTGATGAAAAAATTAGAATTGAATAAATTGAGTTCGTTAATTTCCTTTTGCTTTTGCCAAAAAATTATTTTTTTGTTTAATTTTGTTTCAAAAATGTTCTTTTATCCCCACGGAAGGTTGTTTTTACTTGCATTTTTTATTTGTGTGCTTTTTCATCTTTTCAACAACAGGAACTTTAATTTCAGTTCAATTTTGTCTTGTACCTAAGTTTTTTTTTTATTTTGATGAAAGCATTGCTGTGTTAGATTTTTTCCCGAACCCCCCCCCCCCCCCGGACCGTTGAAAATAGGTTTTTATGGGGCGAATTGAAAGTATGGTGATTATAGAATAGCCTAGGGCGAAAAATTCCTAGTCCGCCTCCGATAAAAATGGTCCCTTGTAAGTGATGCGAGGTTCAAAAAATGCTACGCCCTAAAATTAGCATGTTCATTGACAGACATAACGACATGAAAGTTTTAAAACCATCTTCAAATCTCGACACTGCGAAAAATTCTCTTTGATAGCATCGAAAAGAACCTGAAAAATCCATTTAGGAAACTTTTTCATTGGAAAATTAAAAGCGTGGAAAAAATGAGAAAGTGAAAAGGCTGAACGTTTTAAACGAGCTTCACGTTAAGTTTTGTCAAGGTAATGAATAGCTTTTACTGAACTTACTGCATGTCATGATTAATTTATAAAACGCGCCAGCCAACTTTGCAACAAGAACGTCGGCAGATTTCTTATAAATATTTTAAGAAAAAAATTACACTATTTATTTCCCACCTGCCTTCGTTACTTTTTTGTTTTTGACACTTCATGAAAGAGTCTTCGCGAATAGACTCGTACATTTCTGCATTCCGTGGAGATGTCGTCGAAATGAGAAAATCCTCTCAACGAGAGTCATCTTTCGTTGCTAACACCTCTCGGTCTCGTTCAAAAACTACCAAAGCAAATTATTACTTACTTCTTTTTTTTATTATTATTATTTTTTACACCAACGAGCTTCCGTGCTTTGGTAAAATGACGATGGGGGAAAAAAGAGGATATTTCGACTTTTATCACGCTGGTAAAAATACCTAATGCTATTGGAAGCGCGAAATATAATTTAACACGCTCTAAAGTACCTTCAAATTCAATTTCTGTCATGTACCGCATTCGTGTCAATGTAATACCAGAAAGAAAAAAAAACACACTAAGAAAAAAAATGTGTAAGTAAGAAACACATCAATTTCACGACACGATACGACAAAACGAATAATACCCCTTCAGAAAAGCTTAACATATCGTAATTCTTTTCTTCATTGTGTCATATCTATCTATTAAAATAATATTCCTTACGTATTTTTCAAAAGAAATTTCTTCAGTTTTTTTTCGTGAATGGGTTTTTTTAGTTGTATTTCAGGACTCATCGAGGTATATTCTTTTCAAAAAATGAATAGTGTATCTTGTAGCCCCAGTTGAGACAAATTCAGAGATACTAATATCTCAATTCTGAAAATTTTGGACTTATCTACTTCGGCTTTTTCCGTGGGCCCTTCATTTGATTATTTTAAAAACAAAAGAAAATCAAACGAATTGAAAAACACTCGAACAGAGACTGCGTTTAGATAGAGAGAGAAAAGTAAACTGCAATGAAAATCCTGCTTTTAAAAAGCTCTCAAAAAATAATGCGCATAAATTTAAATATAACTGAAAAAAAAAACTTTTACCGTATTATTTACTTAACAGGATTAAAAATACGATGAAAAAAGGCCTTGATATAAGACGCGTCGGCGAGTTTCGTCGTTGAAAGGAAGCCGAAAAAAAAAAATAGAAAGCTCAATGCTTATTCTAACATCGCATTCTTTGTTTCGATGCTTTCTTCGAATGGTATGAAATTTACATCGTTACTTCACATCTCAACCCACGAGGACTTCATAAATTGAAGATTTTCTTCAGCAGATTGCGAAATTTAAGATTTAAGAAAAAAAATACAGGGGAATACTTTCATCCCGTCAAGTATTTACTTAATAAGATTAAAAACATGAATATTCGGCCTTGAGACAAGTATCTTGCAAATACTTGGCACAAGTGGCAAGAATCATCGAAAATTTCCAGAGAGGAGGTGTAAAAATACCATTCATATCGATGTTTAGCTCAAGCTGAAAGATATTTCACTGGAACAAAAACTCGTCTAGATTGGAACATTTCTACAACCCTCGAAGGCTTCATAAATTGCGAATATTTTTCTCGCAACAGTTAAATTTACAATAAAGTTCTCAACTAGTTGATTGTTAGGCCATTTAAGTTGCTGACAAGTTATTAGTAAATTTATACGGTGGTCGGTCAGGGGGGTAGAGGAGATTTAACAACATTAAAGCTTCGGCTTTCCGACAAAGCGAGAATTTTATCATCGTAAGTATCGTTTTCGTCGCTAGTATACCTAAAAAGTAAAAAGCCATTTCGGTAAGTGCAGAACGCAACAGCGAACCAAGTATAACAAATCATCACAACTTGCAATCCGAAGCTGCGCAGCGTTCGCAGACTTTCGTGGCCGTTACGTGTTCGGAAAGTTTAATTTCAAGAATAAAGATAAAGGGACTTTTGAGAGATATCTGCTTTATTCCTACTTTTTGCGCTAATGTTCAGGGACCGAAGCAATTTACACCGTTCGTCTATGTATTATGTGTATAGGTAAGGTCCTTATCACAATATGCAGCCAATGTTCGTTTCGAAGAAATTACTTATGGCATGGCAGAGCTGAACTCGCGAGTCGATCTCCTTTTTTTTAAAAAAAAAAGCATACTCGACGTTTTATTTATAAGAAAAAAGGTATCACCATCGTACCTAAATAATATATCGTACATGTTATAATCGATCCATTCCCTTTTTATTACTCGTGACCGCTTTATTAATGTGAACACAATATAAAGAGCACGTCACTCATTTGTCATGTAAATTGATAGGTGAGTAACTTTTCGCAATTTATGAGAAGTCTTATGATTGTCAAATGCGTTGCTGCCTGCTGGCTTTAACAAGAAAAGCATTTTGGTAAAGCACGAAAGGATCGGAAATGATCGTTCGCCACCTTACGAGATGATACAAGAAAAGTTATTTACCAAGGCAAAATAGCTAGTTTTGTCCGCAAATTAGGCACCTAAAATGTACTGAATTTTTGAAATTTGTTATGAGCCCATTTTTGATGAAAAAATAAGCTTTGAATAGTACAATCAATTTTTGTTCACTTTCACATCAGCAAATCGACCAAAATTGAATGATATTTTATTTTGCCTTTTTTTCACACAAAATATGGCGAACAATTTTATCGACTTCTGCAGGTCCAATCCAATACCTTTGATGGGAAAAAATGAAATTTTTCATAATTTAAATTTATGTTTTCAATACTTTTAATGAAATCATCGCCAAAGTTTAATGAAATCTCGTCAGTTTTTTCTACCTATTATATTTTAATTACCTAATACCTACTTATTGATTTTTTTTTTGTTATCATACCATTTTAACGTGGATTGAATTTTCCTGTGTGGTGATTTATTTTTCCACCAGACTGAGAAATACTACTGTTGTTCTTCAATTCTTTCGACTCAACTAACTATAAGAACTAATATTTCAATATTTTGACCCATCTGTTTTTCGTGCAACAGAACGAACGTCAATGTTACACTATTTTGACCCTTCTTTTTTCCTAGATCGTGAATTTCAAAGTTCACCACATTGCCCAGAAAATTGTAATAAGCAATTTTTTTATATGAGTATGGTAATTCTGCCTCTTCAAATCCCTAGCTATAGGTAAATACAAATAATCTCGAAATAGGTTACCTACTCTTCTATTTGAAGGCGACATTCCGCATAAATTCTGATGATCAGATTCTCAGACATTCCTCACAACGAGATTTGATCGAAATAAGGTCACGAGCTTTATTGAAGATGAAGAAACTTGAAAACTCTGTAAGGAAATCCATATCAACAAATTGAATTTTAATGACGAAGAAATTTTTTCCAACTCATATTTCTGATCTGAACGCAGTTCGCGAATCCCTTTACTGTCCTCGCCATGCAAAGACATTTGCACATCATTCCCTTTTACCGACACTACTAGAAAATAAAACTCTTAACGAACGATATAAACATTACGATGCAATACAAAGTTAGACAACATCGATTCGTTTATACAATGAAACTGCAATATACTGCAACTCTTACTCAAGTTATAAAAGGTGATGGTAGCATTGAACGAGAGAGTCTTGACGTGAGACGAATGAATATATGTACAGTTGACGACCGAAGAAAAACAAAATCACAATTTCTCGCGAACGTTGTGCACACTACGAGTAAGTAGGTAACTCACTTCGCGAAGTCCCGTTTGTTTTGTTGTACTCGTAGTAAGAAAGAAAATACTACAGCGTAATCTAGAAATAAAATGCTTTTCTTTTTCTCGCGTATTTTCACCATCGAAAAGTATAGCGAAACCTAATGAAATGAAATTTTAAATAAATATATCCATACGTTTGAACGTTATTAAAAAATTCCACCGTATTCTTTCTCTTCCATTTCGAATTTTTATAAGCCACTTATTTAGGTTATTTATATATTTTCGTTCTCAGGTAAAAATGCTGAAAAAAAGGCGCCTTTGCAAACATTTTCTATACCAATGTTCATTTGAAAATTTCCCATTATTTTTTTATTTATTTATTTTTATTTTTTTTTGTTATGTATAGGTAGTCGACTAAAAACACGCGGAAACTTGGGTTAGTAACCGACGTTGGTGAAATACCGACATTCAAGTATTACGTATAAACATTTTTAGCTAAATATTTTCACTATTTTTTTTTCTCTCCGTTGAAGGAAATTTGACTACCTACTGGAGTAACTACGGTTAGGGTAATTTTATCCGCGAGAATTGAAATTTTTCCATTTTCTCGACAGAAGAAAATGCGAAATTTGTTAGCGAGGTATTGTAATACGATCCTCTAACTGAATAAAAGCAACTAACACTGGAAAAAAGTTTTCAACCCAATTGATTCAAAGTTATCAGGGGTTTCAAAAAATGTTTACTTAACGAATTTGAATCCGAATATAAGGTTATGAGATTCAGTAGGATGAGATTCGATCTAGATACAGTTGAATCCGATTAGATTTTCTAGATCGAATTGGATGTGATTAGATGCAATTTGATTCAATCCTCATTGTTGATCGATCCAACTGGACCAAAATTTGATATGTATTATTAATTAAGAGGTACCTGATGCAATGGTAATCTCATATCAGCATCCGAGGAATATGCTGGCGCATTGTCAGCAGTATTTACACAGTAGATATGTGGTAGATTGAAGAGATTGTGTGTTAGTAAAGTTGGTATTCGAAGTCTTGTCTGGTTGTGTGTCTTTTGCTTTGTGCGTGTTTATATGATTTTGTTTTGATTTTTTTTTCTTTTTTTTCGGCATGAATTTTACTGGGGTTTATATAGATTTTCTATCGGTTAGCAATGTTTGCATGTTTAATGATAATGATAAGACTTATATTTTTATCAAGGGGAGGGCCCATGGTGCTTACAGTCCACTAGTTCAAAGGGAGGAATGGCCGCCATTAAATGACCACTTGTTTGTTGTAAAGATACCTATTATCGACCCCCAGCTAGGTAATCATTTTTTCAAAATTTGTTTGTTGACGTTTTTGAACATAGTAATTTGAACACAAATTTAATGTTTATAGTGGAATATCTCGTCACCCATCCGCATTCGAATAAGTGTGCCTCAGGGTGCTGATACTCGATCCATCTCTCATCTTCTGTGGTGCCCAAGATTGAATGTTTTGACCAAGCAACAAGAACAAGACACGAATTTAGATATGCTGATGGGGGTGGAGTATTTCCTTTGCCCAAACAACCCTATGTAAGTATAAACTTGAATTCAATATTTTGGAGTTATTGTTGTAGGTTTTTTCAAACTCATGGTTGTAGTAGGTCAGTCCTGAGTTCCCGTTTGAGAAAATGCCACGCTGGCCATTTCGGTGTAGGAAACACCTAACTGTGCTAGGTGCTGTCAAGGCAGAGGCACCCAGGAGGGGAATAGGAAATATTGTAAGTGAAATTGTTCATAACAATTTGCATTTTTAGCCCAATATATACTTAGCAGTGAGAATGTTTTATTTATTTATTTTATTTTATTTTATTTTATTTATTTTATTTGTTTTATTTTTATTTATTCATTTTTTCTCAGCCATTACCTCCTGATTTTGTAGAAGAAGAATATGACAATGTTGATGTCATGGGGGCGGGCACCCTCAGGAGAGGAAGGACCCAATGAGCCCCAGGAATAAACAAGAATAGGAGAAATACATAAATCAAAACAGAGCTTGGAAGAGAAGATAGAGAAAAAACTTAATATTGACGCAATAAAATTTTTGTTTAGTTATGTAGTTTCCTCTGTTTTGTTTTTAGGGAATAAATGTAGCTATGGTGTGAAAGCAATTATTTTATTAAATCAGAATTTAAATAAGATGATATTTTGGTAAAAAAAGAAAAATTTTTTCAGATGAAAAACCAAAAGAGTAATTATTTGAACCCAGTAATCACGGACTTGAGTAAATATTGTATTACATCATATGTGAAAAATTTGCCTCGCCCATCGAACTCAGGCCATTTTTTAAGATTTTTCCACTAGGTGGGCAACAGACAGCGACGTAGTCAGGTGGAGGGGTGAAAGGGCAATTTTCCACTACTCGTGAGTAAAATTTTTAAATAAAACTTGCAAAAATAGCATTTTTATCATTTTTAGGGCCTAATTTATCAAGAAGTGTTCGATCTTGGTTCACTCGAGCAGTAAATTCACTGTGTTTTCATACAAGACATTGACCTACCGCACAATGCCAGTGTAGTGTTATTGTGGTGAGGTATGGGGTGATCAATCCCGTTACCTTTTCCACAACTCATCCAATCATTTATGTGTTTTCGCATAGTATTTTGCCGTATGGTACCAACGAGACGGCAACACCGCATCTATGGTAGGTAAATTACTCACGATAAATTCACGATTATAGCGGCATTCGGAAATTTTTGAAGTGGTGATTGAGCGAGACAGGGGCGCGGAGGGGGGAGGATTATTCCGCGTATTTTTAGAAGAATTATTAACCTTTAATTTCATACCAAAATCGTTTTCATACGTATGGATCGTCTATATGAAAATGAGATTTGTTTTCCTTTGATTTTTCTCAGTTTGGAAACTCTGAAATAGGTGACATATTATGGTTACGAGTAAAATAATACAGATCAGTCTCGTTTTCAAGATACCTGTTGTTAATATTGGTACGGATGACGTTGTTGTTGATTGAAAGAACATCCGAATTATGTGTAGTTTGAAGTTACAAGCACCTTCTCAATAGCTATCATTCTGCGATGATAGATTTTGAATTAGAATTCTGAAATTTTTCGCCTTTCAGTGTTTTTCTTTCTTTTATGTTGTATGCAGATGAAATTTAAATCGAGACTCTAAATTTTTTTCCTCTCCTCTCTTCCCCTGGGGTTTGGCTTTTTTTTACGCTCGATTATCTTCTAAACTAGGATTTGTGATGAATAATTTTTGTATTGATTTTTCAATTTTAATGTGTCTTTATTTAAATTTCTCATTTTTTAAATTTATAATTACCTATGTAATGTTTAATGTATGTATTTCTTGTGTTTCTGTCTTTAGTGTACGTATGTACTGTGACAACGAAATTCCGAGCTGAATCTCATGCCAAGGTTCGACTCGTTCGAATATCATCAAAATTAGACTTTTGAAAATATGATCCCGATTTCCGCCGGCCATTGGCTGAGCATATACATGGCTCGCGAATTCGGTTCTACGAGTGAGCGAGCAACTAATTAATCGAGATCCAATTATCTTGTCGCCTTTTGACAGTTGAATCTATTTATATGGAACCATTACATAATTTTCAATGAATTTTAAAAATCTGAATTGAAAAAATGTTGATTACGAAGTAAGTAAATATTTTTATTTATTTTCAGTTTCAAAATACAAGAAGATAAGCATTTATTACGTAATACGTACACGTCTATCTTAAAGCTGGACATAGAGGTAAGAATTTTCGGAACGTACTTACCTACGCATCGTCCTAATGCCTCAATTTGCCGTGAGAATGTGTGTTACATATTTGGAATAGAAATCATGGTGCCTTAATCAATTAGTAAGGTCGAAGTGAGAAATGCGTAGTTACACCTGGGACTGAAGAAGATTCCCAGCTCGCTATTTGAAAGCGATTAAATTGAAGATATACTTTACCTAACCCAGTTATCAAAACTTACACTGAATATTGGATTAATTTTAGCAGGAACTTGAAAAAGTCAAGATGAAAGGTACCTATAGAAGGTGGAGCGAATATTGAGTTAATGACTAAAGGTAAAATTCAAAAGAATGCAATTAATGAGATAAAAACAATTAGAAGAGATAAGAAGTACCAACTCCTATGATAGTAGCTGAGCCTGATACAAAGGCATCTCCTATAGGACACCTTGTATACTACACGTAGGCACATCCATACAACAGAATCCTTTTAGCTATTATCGTATAGACAGCCGAGTAAAAATATTCGTGATATTTTTACACGCAGCTTTAGGGCCATTTCAAAATGACGTTCGGGCTTAAAATACCCGTCGAGCAAAAAAATCCTGACGGGAAACTTTCGACGCAACGACCACATAAAAATTCTTCCCCTCGTGTCAAACACGCCAATAAAAATCGCATCAAAATAAATTTAATAAAAGTCTCGAGTAGGGTTTTTTTTTCTCATACAACTCTTCTCAGCATCAGCAGAAGCTCTTTCGCTAAACGTTTCTGCGAAGAGTATATACGACTGTCCAAATGGCATGAACACCCACGTCAACGTTTACAATGAAAACTACTCTCGCATCTTAGGTATATGCCTTCGCCTTTTATACGTAAACAATACGCCAGCTTGATGATTTACACGGTGCTGTTAAAATATTCATCTTTACATCGTCTGAGCTGGGTGACTGGTGTGGTCAAGAGCGGGGAACACGAGATACCGATACCGATACAAGCCGAACCGAATTCAAAGACGATTTAATTAATTACGCGTTCAAATTATTGAAATGTAATTCGTTAGCGAAATTAACCCGTCTTTTGACGATGAACGAGCTAAGAAAATGGACGTCGGTTCGAACACAGGGACACCAAAATAACACGAGAGTAGACTTTGCTCAAGATACACGCAGCTTTCTTAAAGGTTATTAATTAAGCTGGTCGAAGCTTTCTGCGTGCTTTTGTTGTGTTTTCCATTCGCATACGTATCGTATGTTTGTATAAGGCATTAGGCAGGTAGGTTTCTAGCAACGAACTGAAAAATGCTCGAGAATACGACCATTTTACGCGTACCTATACATACATTTGTGTGCGTAGGAGTATAAGGCGAAGACGACCGAGCGACTCGACAAACAGAAAACTAAACATTTCCTGGCTAAATACGTTTTTAGCCGAATGGTTTGAATTACACAGAAACGCACGTCTCTTTAAGCTCGACACAAAAAATATGTTAATAAAGCTAGCGTTGAAAATATTCAAAATTTTACTTCCCAACTTGCGGGTGCGCGAAGTTACGCGTTTAATTATAATCGCGGTTGCGAATACATTTACAAAAGTTTTCTCAATGATAAGTTTAACTCGATGGCTGCTCGTTCGTGTATTTTGAAGACCTTTTAAATAACTTTCTACACGTACTTACGGTACAGTACGCGTTTTACAGATAATCAAAAAACTTATCCTCTATTATCAGTCGTCAGTTCTTTTGAAAAACTCGCCACGACCAATCATCTTTGTAGAAATATCGATCATCTTTTTCTCTATCTTCTTTTTTTATACCATAAATACATAGCTGGCGATAGAATAAAGAAGCGATGAATAGCTCTGTACATGGCTGGCCTCTCGACCCAACGTTCTGTATGCTTCGATATTAAACTTAATGAACTAAGACAACTAGCGAGTTTAATTTTACACAGAAAAGGTTATACCAAGAGTTAAAAACTAGCTAACTTTTTTATAACATTTTAACGGGAGTAAGCGTGAAAAGCGAGTTCCGCTTCAATATAGCGAAATTATACCAAAAGCTAACATCAAATTAGCTCTTCTCTCTAGTACAGCAAAACAACTTTATACTAACAGACATTTTATACTGTCATCGTATATATACCTATACAAAAGGCAAAGGCTAGCGACAAAAAAGCCCAGAGCTGAGAAGGTTTTACGAAGGGAATACTTTTCGTCGTCTGCTTACGTATAATCTGTACGAAAATACACTTGGGACAAAAAAAACAACCTACAAGTATGTATAAAATAGACTGGACACCCGATATAAATAGATAGGTAAAGTGGCGAAATGGTTTCCGAAACGACATAATATTCGCGGCTCAATTCGCACGTTTCATTATCAGTTGGGAGGCTGAAAAAAGCGCAAGAAAAACTCAGAAATAATGAAGTTTAATTTATAGAAAGCGTTCCGACATCCGTAGCGAAAAAAAAAGAATTTCCCGAGACAGCAATGAAAATGAACGGAATGAAACGATCGTGTACAGAATTTCAATATACGAAAATGGAAGATCGTATAAAACTATATAATTAGATCAAGCCCAGGAAGCCGGATACCTCGATGATAAATCAAAGCGTGGTTCCCCGGAATAGTTTTTCTTTTTGCCTTTGAACCAATTCTCGGCGTGAATACGGGACAAGGCGAAGGCATAAAAATTTTTATAAACCCGCAGCACGGCTTCGTTTTAATGTTACTTTCGCCGATGTAACTTCCTATTCGCGTTTTGTTAGAACAGAAACGCCGCTAACAAGCCCTCAATATACTTCATTGGTATTCAGTTGCCATCTGTAATAACATTTAACAGTTCAGAAAAGTTCCTAAATTGGCTTCTTTATTACCCATCATTCTTGTTATAATTTCCAAGTGGGTATTGTAAAATTACAACAGTTATAAGCATTCCAAATTCGCGGTATGTGTGAAGCGTGTGCCATTCCAGTCTTTGCGATACACATGTATAATGCTCGGGTATTTTCCAACCAAGTACGTTATGGTATCATTCGCATCATTGAAAATAACTCCGAAGAAGTCTTGAAAATCAGCGACAAGATTCAGTGGATGATTATTCACAAATTTTACAAGATTTTAGTCAAAATTAAGCACAAATACTCAACAAATAGTCTCCTAAGTATTTCAAGTTTCCAGTTGAGGTATGTAGGTGCCTATGGCGAGTAGCTACTTATTATGAGTGAACTACAACAACCATATGAGAATATTTTTCAGAGATCAGAGTTCGATCAGCATAAATTTAGAATGATTTTAATCACCTGATACTCGATGAATACCAAGCGAACTCCCAAACCCGAGGAATTCAGAAATAGATAGGTAGTATTAACGATGATACGAACAGCGCGCTATTATAAGACCTGGACGACTATCCAATCTATGAACGCAACATGTCGAATCGTTTAGTAGGTATTGGTGTTTTTAATTTTATTATACCGAGTAGTGATGTTATGAGAATATGCTCGCCGAGCAAATTAATAAACTAGGGTCATTCCACGTCAATTGAACCAAGAAGTGGTAGGTGGGTTCGGCGATTTTTTTGAAATTTTTCCTGTGGAAAGACCTTCCGAAGGGATGATCAACGGCGCAAATCGCAGCCCTCTAGCTCATTTTTAACGGCAGCCAGGGGGTGTCAAAGTTTTCAGAGAACCCAAAATATCATCCATTTCAGCAGTGGATTGCTCGATAACCGCGATACCTACAAAAATGGAACTTTTCCCCATAGTTAGAGGTTTTGAAAGGCTTTTTGGTGATATCATAAAAATCAGTGTTGCCACTTTTTTTCGTACAAAAAATTAGCTCAAAAAGTTTCAAAACGTAATTTTCATATCGTTCCGACCCTCAAAAATTCTGAAAAAAATATATTATGGACAACTGTTCATGCTGAACAACATACTAAAAAATTTGGATGGTAACTTGTAACATAGTCGATTTAAAAAAATTTTAACTTTGCGAAAAAATGCGATTTTTTGATTTAAAACATGAAAAAATGTTTTGATTGGTAAAGTTGACCCATTTGACCCCTATTTTCACGTATCTGTTGAAAAAGTTGAAAAAACCCCTTTCACTCAATAAAATGAACTCATCACAAAAAAAATCAAAATTCAAAAAAAAGCAAATTTCATTTTTTTTGCTGTGAGTGAGATTTTTATCAACTTTTTCATGAAATACGTCAGAAAGTGGTCAAAATAAGACAACTGAATAAATTTAAGCTTTTTTTGATGTTTGAAATTGAAAATTGAATTTTTTCAAATTTTGATTTTTTTTGTGATGAGTTTATTTTATTGAGTGAAAGGGGTTTTTTCAACTTTTTCAACAGATACGTGAAAATAGGGGTCAAATGGGTCAACTTTACCAATCAAAACATTTTTTCATGTTTTAAATCAAAAAATCGCATTTTTTCGCAAAGTTAAAATTTTTTTAAATCGACTATGTTACAAGTTACCATCCAAATTTTTTAGTATGTTGTTCAGCATGAACAGTTGTCCATAATATATTTTTTTCAGAATTTTTGAGGGTCGGAACGATATGAAAATTACGTTTTGAAACTTTTTGAGCTAATTTTTTGTACGAAAAAAAGTGGCAACACTGATTTTTATGATATCACCAAAAAGCCTTTCAAAACCTCTAACTATGGGAAAAAGTTCCATTTTTGTAGGTATCGCGGTTATCGAGCAATCCACTGCTGAAATGGATGATATTTTAGGTTCACTGAAAACTTTGACACCCCCTGGCTGCCGTTAAAAATGAGCTAGAGGGCTGCGATTTGCGCCATTGGTCATCCCTTCGGAAGGTCTTTCCACAGGAAAAATTTCAAAAAAATCGCCGAACCCACCTACCACTTCTTGGTCCAATTGACGTGGAATTACCCACTAATAAAAACGCTATCAACTGAACTCTCCTTCCCCAAGTCAGAAAATGAAATGTTTTGAGACATTTTTACTTTCGTTCTATAACAATTTCTCAGTAAAGAGTGATGAATTTTAGTATATTATTTGATTCCCAACGGATGAAATATTTGAAAAAGGGTGTCCTTCAGAAAATTCTACTGCTTTACCGTTTTCTTTTTCACGATATGTCCTGTTTGTTTGATACTTTCTACTCACTTCTTCTATTTTTTAATCATAAAACAAAAATTTTGAGACTCTCCCTTCTGAAAAATATTGAAGTATTTTTGAGAAAATGAATTGTTTCTCATTTTATTCTTCCCTTATTTTTTTATTACTTTTTTATAAAAATATGAATTTCCAAAAATTGTCTTCATATGAAAATTTTGGATTGAAAAAAAAGTCGAAATGCTTTCTGAAGTAGAGGAAAAATAATATTGAACCCCTCCGCCTTCCATTCTGATTCAAATAAAATTTGAGAAATTGTTCTACTTTTACCTTTTTTACTATTTTTTAATCATGGAACAAAAAATTGGGGACCCTACCCATTCTGAAAAATATTGAGGTATTTTTGGGAAAATGGTTTGTATTTTAATATTCAACTTATTCTTCCCTTATTTTGGAAATTTTAATTTCTAAAAATTTTCTCTTGAGTAATGAATGATAAATTTGGCGGAAATGATCTAGAATTTTGAATTGAAAAAAAAACGAAATTTATTTTGAAGAAGTGAAAAAATTGATTGTAATAATATCGAACCCTTCCCCCTTCCATTTAAATAAAATAATATGAGAAATTGTTCTGTTTTCGGTCCATTTTTTCATATTTTTCCGTTTTTTGGACAACTTTTTATGTTGAAAATCACAAATAGAAGCATATGTAACATCCATTCGTGGAATGCATTTTAGCATAACTATACGTAATACCGAACAGACTATTACGCGAATTGGTAATTTTACACTTAATCTTACACCAACATCATTATTCCACCATAAAACTTTTTCATTTCACTGTCTGTCTGGTAAGTTTTATTTTTTTTTCAATGGTCTTGTGTGGCTTATCTCTCAACCACAGAAATTTTCTGGAAATTTTGCTGGGTTTCCAAAATAATTTATCATTTTACTGATATCTTTCGCAATCTCGCGTCAATTTTTCCAGTTATACTAACACTGTTGAGAATACGTAGAATTCGACATTATTAAATCAAATATTGTCGAGTGAAGCAATGTATATTGTTCAGTCGTCTCTAGTCTTTAATTTGATGTTTTATTTTGCGTGTAGGGTTGTGTTCCTTTATTCTTTTTTTTCCATTTTTTTTTTAATACCTTACATAACAGATACATGTAATTAATTCATGAGGTACGTAAGCCAATGTTTTGGTTTTCGTGACGTATTTTTGACATGCTCTGTTGATCCAACTATTTTGGGTTCAAATTTGAAAATTTTCACTTTTTTATCAAACTAAAATTATCATTATGAGATTTTTTTTAGATTTTAATGTTGTCTTACTTATAGTTTGAGTAAAAAGCAGGTACCAAAAATCACTTGAATTACAAAAGCTTTCCGATTTCTGCCTAACTTTGGGAAATTTCGATTTTCCCCTATTTTCAGATTAAGTACATAAATCTATTAATACTTTGTCTCGTTAATAGATATTTATTATCTTAGTCTTCGTTTTAATTGTTTCAACTCTTACTTAGTTTTAAAATTTGTTTAAATTTTTAATAATTATGCTGTCATGTATTTTTTTTTCTTTTTTTGTTATTCCTGGAGTAGTAACGAAACAAGGTAAAGCATTTGATTTTTTTTAGAATTCAAAATGCAGACATAGGCCGTGTTGATGGCGAAAAAAAAGATGAAAGGATCTCTGACCAAATTCAATGATGACATTCATTTTGAATTGAAAGTCATCCAGAAGAAATATTACTAATAGCACTACAGATGTTCCTGGAACGAAGGGGCAATTTCAGTAAAATCGTAATTTATTTGCTCCAGCTTTCAGTCAATTAGTTTTGGCAAAAATACCTCATTGTCAGTTCAAAAAAATATTGATGGGGGGAGGGGTCAGCGTAGACCTACGCCATTGCCATCAACATTCAAGACCTGTCCTCAGGAACAATGAATAATAATTTTAAAAAATGTCAAGCAACCAGCTCAAAAAATGAAGTTTCACCAACACCTCAAAAAAATCACTGTATAAATGAAACGTATGTAGTTGTACCAAAGCCTCAGAAAAAATCAAAACGAAACCTTTCTGGTTACTACTAATAAAAACGATGAGAAGAAGCCAAAAGAAGCGACTAATAAGGAGAAGAAAAAAATCCCGTTTTTTTATTGGGAGGTCAGGAGAACTTCACTTTAACTTTTGCGTCGACAATGGCTTTCATTTTTTCATATGGTCCATCAAATGCACTTGAATTATCCACCTCATCGGCTCCAGCCCCAGTTCTTCCCCCAATGCCGGAGAGGATTCTAGTCATTGACAACTCCCCAAGGGAGATTCCAAGATTGATAAACTTTTAATTAAAAATATGATGTTCTGAGCTGCACCGGAGACGCTGAGGTGCTCCAGCTATGGATGCTGGTGGTTTAACAACCACTGGCACCGATGCTTGGTATAAATATTGCATAATTTCACATTTATTCATTATTTTTTAAAAAATGCATTTCTGTCATCACACAGGTTAAATGATCTCACATTCTTGTGCATTCAGGCAGATTTCATCAAAACACTGAATATTGACGAAATTATCAATTAGTTTGCCAGCCTAAAATGTCGCAGACACTTTTGGACCAATTTTGAAAGAATCTGCATTCATTGTTTAGATAGAAAGTAAATTGATTTTTTAAAATTTATTATCGTTTGTTATGTATTATCTGTAGTTTACATGTTTGTTTGTTGAAAAATAAAATAAATGTTGAATATATTATTTTATATGAAAGTTGATGTGGAGGGGACGGAGCGCAAAGTCCAGAATAAGAGATGAAAGCGGGAACATGCTTAATCCGGCACTGTACTCCCACCATAAATTTCACTGGTAAATCATCCTAAATCAAATGTAGGTACTTCCCTATACTTTGAAATTACAAAACTTTCACACAAAAAACAGCTTGACACTAAGTATAGCAGCAAAATTACACGCAGCTAATTAGTGCAAAATTATAATACCCAAAGGTGAAAAAGATTGAGTAAATAAGTTTTAGGGGGAAAAAAAGGAAAAACGACAAAAATCTGCCAATAACACTTGACTATCTAACCAATTCTCAAATGAAATCTATCTCACCACACTCCTTCATTAATCAAATACAAAAATCCTCATCAAAGCATCGCTCGTATGGAGAACTGAAGTAGCGAGGAACCGCAACTATACCGATGCAGTGGTAAATGTAACAATAGGTTTGTTCGTTTTAACTCGCTTCTTATGGAGATTCGTGTAAAGAATCTGATTCTACGATTTTTGCGTTCGTTTTGAAGCGCGTGACGTCACATGCAGTTGTTTATTTTATCAGATTCTTGTTCGATTCTCTACAAAACGGAGCAGATCTATGACTGTTTTGGAGCACCTCACAGCCGCTTCTCCAGATCGCTTCTCGCTTCTAGATTATTTTTGTGTTTATCCAAATGGGTTTTGAGTTTAAAAATTTTTTTTGTTCACCAATGTGATTTTTTAAGAAGTCCTGCTGAAAATAAATCATGAAATTTAATTAGCACAAAAATTAACATATCAACAAACTAGTCCAAATCGAACAGAAAAACTTCACTAAAAAGAATCGTCGTAGAATCCGCTCCTGATGAGAATCGATTCTTTTGAATCTGGTGGTTAAAACGAACAAACCTATCATATCGAATATTTTATCGAATCTTTTCACTAGTCGTTTACCATTTCCGCTCAAATGTTTACATTTAAACAAACCTGACAGCCTAAAATCACACATAAAGCGATAGGGAAACAAATGATAAAACAATTTGATTAAAAACTACCACAGAATGTGGTTTCGTTTGGTAATTCGGCTTTATGTACTATACCGATGAATTGGTTAAGGTTGTTTGATTTTTCGAAACAAATTGCGGCGCTTTTTTGCCGGCATTATTGAATATTTACGTTAAAGTTCATTCGTTCAGACTATAGCGATGGTAGCGGTCTTTATGATGAATGAAGACACACAGTTGAGTTATAACCAAGGGTATATTTTACATGGTCAAAAAAAAAGAAAGAAAAACGAATTTGTTTCTCTGGGTTTCCTGTTCCTATTTTTTTTTCAACTCCCTGTTTCACTCTTTGCCTTCATTATGTGTACAAGAGCTTTGCTATACACGAAAGCAACACTCTGTTGAGCGAAATTATTAAATTTATATAATTTTTATTCAAATTGCGATATTTTTACGCGCGTGGTTATACGTGAACTTCACTTATACCACGTACCCCGACCTCGCTGGCATATTTGCCACAAGTCTTCAGTAATTTATATTAGCGCTAGGTCGCACTGTACTTGGAAACTAATTCATTTAATGCCTGTTAACTGTTTCCAGTCTTATTTTTCGCGTGGTGTGCTGAATTCACAAATACGTTGTTATTTATATCGTTTTGAGTAAAAACAAAAATATGAAATTGTCTTTTATCAAATAATTTAACATCGTTATTTTTCGGTATTTTGTTGTTTTAACATCCTCCTTCATTTTTCTTTCACTATAGAAGCGTAGTTTATAGCTTTTATTGTTGCGGTCATGTTGAAAGAGAAATTTTTTCATTTTGGCTCACTAGAGAAGGTTTCCAAGTGGTGTATTTTATTATATGTACAATATCAATTAGGTAAATGAAATGTTTCTTACTTACGTATCAAATCTAATGTAACAGCGCTGGATATCGGTGCTACAAGGTTATTATTGCTGGCTTGGCATGTGAACACGGCGTTAAGATGCTTTCTTTCTAATTTTTCCAGCCTAAGAACATTACGAATCTGTCTATTTGGTAGTTTTTCGAAAGTTTCGTCTAATAAGGCGTTTTCCTGCCACCATGTCACTCTCGGAGGCGGTCTTCCTGTAAATCAAACTTCAATGTTTAGCACTCATATTGTCATACAGGAACCTACATAAACAACATTGAAGATAAGGACGAGTTGGAAGGTCTAATCTATAAAGGTTTGGAAAAAACAGAGAAAAAAGCATTGGAATCAAAATCGGAAAACTTGGTAGTAAATTATTTTTTTTATTGTTTTGATACATCCTTACTTACACTAATCACATCGCACGAAAATTGAAAAATTTATTTTGATTATGGGTTATACCTAATATCGAGTTACAAGGTTAGATAGGTGTCCAACCAGTCTGAATCTTGGTAAGATTTCTAATCTGGCGCCAATTTTGACGTTGATTTTGAAGAAATTAGGCACCAATTGTAATGAGAAAAAATTCTCACTCCCAGAAAACCTCGCTTCATTTTTTGAACACGAACTCTTTTGTCATTTTTCAAACGAAGACCCCCTCTTGCACTTGAGCAACTCTAACCACAGAAACTTAGAAAAGTGAAAGTTATAAAATTGATTTCAAAACCTCACACAACATTAGGAAAAAAAGAGGCATTCAAACATGTAGGAGAGATCGAGTCTTAGGCAACCGCCTAGGGGTTTGGGTCAGGGTGGACGATCCGTCTCACTCTCCCCCCCCCATTCCCCTTCCCGTCCCTTGTCTTAATCTTGGGATGAAGGTATAGCTATATTTTAGAATAATTAATAGTAGTTAATATTAGTAACCCTAAGATTAAGATTGTTTTTTCTTTTATAAATAAATTAAACCCTCAGCGCCTAGTGAGTCAGAGGTGTTTACCAAAAAAAAAACCAATGTCGAAGACAAATTCCTAAAACTTATCGAAACATGCAGGAACCTACTCGCCAACAGCGGCAACATCAAGAGAGAAATAAGAGATGGCATCACCACCGCTCTTTTAGAGATGGAGGAGATAGCCGTCAACTTGACAAGTTCAGTCAAAGACAAAGTAGCCAAATCGGCGAAAAGGCTGGCTGAAACTTTGATAGCAAAACAAACCAACAAATCGCAATCTCAAAACCAATTCTCCATGCTGTGGAAATTTTTTTCAAAAAATTGACAAAATTTGGTAAAATAATTGCTAAACGATATCAAAAATATAAAAATCAGATTACCATGACACCTTCAGACATAGAAAATTTTAAAAATGAGATAGAATGTTGCATTTGTGGAAATTACTTTTTTGGAGATGAAAAAGTCAGACATCATGATCATGTAACAGGTGTGTACATAGGTGCAGCTTGTAATTCATGCAACTTGAAAGCATGTACCCATTGTACCCCAAATTTTCTACCCATTTTTTTCACAATTTATCTCGTTATGATATTCACCTTATTTTGCAATGTTTTCTTCCAATGGTTGACATATGGCTGAAAACGCTGACGCAAAAACGCTGACACAAACTTACCTACTGGGAAGGAATTAAATTTGTATTATTTTGTTTTTGAATAGAGTCAAAAATTTTAATATTTTGATAATTGGCAATAGATGCGAGATTTTTGTCAGTGACATTTTCAATTGTCTTAAAATTTCTGTTTTCTGTTTGTAACAGATAGCCACTCAGTACCCAATTGAGCATATTATGTAAAATTAGCCCTATTAGTTTTGTTATGAATGCAGTCCATCAGCAGTGGGGTGGAATACACACTTTCAAGGTAAAATATGACAAAAACTATTGGGGCTCTTTGAAAATAAAACCTCATTGCAACATGGAATTACAAGACCACACTAATACCAAAATGATTCCCATGTTTAAAATTAAATCAAAAAATCTATACTGTGAGAAGGGTTCTGCCAAAACAGTGGGAAAAATTGGACATCAATTCTGAAGTCCATCCATTCCCAGAAGCCACTTTATTCCGAAATCTATTTGAACTGTTGGATAAAAATTGGCTATTAGGTAAATACCTCAAATTTTGAGATAAAATCCTCTATAAGTGACTTTGACGAAAAATCAAAATCTATTGAACTCGAAAAACCAAAAAAAGGATTTCTTGACTCACAATTTTTTGGAGATATTCCAACATTTTGTCTTATCATAAATTTTATTCTTTTATTTAAAATTTCCATAAATGTAATCAAAATCCTGGCATAAGGGTATGCGTTGATTTGTACGCGTTACCCCCTGGAGAGGTAGTACACATCACGATGATGAATCAAAATCCGGAGCTCCCAATAACTCCGTCACTGCCCCTCGCAATTAAATTAAAAATCAAAATTAACAAATTATAAAACACAGCAGCATATGGTAAAGTAATATAAGTGATGTTATCTGATCGCATGAATAATCTGAGGAAATGCTATAAAACAATGTATGAACCATGATTGGTGTATGTACATATAAAACAGTTTGTGATCATTATGTCGTATTAGTATTGGTATATATTTTGCTTTTGAGACAGTTCGTCTCGTTGAGTTTTTGTTGAATTTTGGTGAGAGGTTGCAACTTCACACATAGCTTCAAACAGCGGTCGAGTCCAACAGCCCACTCATGCTAGACCCATCATTTGCACTGGCTCGCTGTGTCAGTCAGGAATTAAGAATGTCTGCTAGGATAGCGAGGGATTTCATCCATCACTTTGGAGAAAGGGAGGTGCTACTGACCCAACCTAATATAAAGTGGGGGAAGTGGCAACTCTGGAGCAAAAAATTGAAGAGAGAATGAGCCAGGGCCACTTCACAATATTTTGTATGAACTTCTCCCTCGGTATCCAAAATCTTGTGAAGAAATGTTTTAGTACTTAGAATAATAGGGGAAAACTCGCTATCCCACAGATTGGATGTGGGCTTGACCAGCCTTACTGGCACCAGGCATGATCCATTATTGTTGGAGTGTTCAAGGAGGTTCCAATCGAACATACCAGGCCAAGTCCAACAAAATCACCTTCAGACATCAAAAATAGTAATATTTCTTAAATTGTTAATTTGTTCAGTAAATTTTGGAGAGATTTCGCCCTCGCTTCGTTTGGTGTTCGTGATTGCTTTGAAATTGAAAAATGTCATATCAGTGTTCAAAGATGATCTCCTCTAAAAAAAATGGTAAAAAGTGGTAGAGGGAGTGAAACTGTCTTCTAAGAAAAAACTTTTAATCGGATCATATCCCTTGGGGTTTTGAAAAAATCCTCAAAGAAGTTCTTCAGCAGTTTAGAATTCATTAAGAGATCAAATGAAATTTTTTATTCAGTATAGGTAACTCAGGCAAAACTAAGAACCTAATAAGTGTATTAATGAAAAGACCGGCACAATTTTTCTCTGACATTTTAAAATTACAATAATGTACTTAATCATAAAAGGAACACTGCATTTGCATGGAAGCAAAACAAAATACAAAACCATCAACACCTCAAAAAAAAATCCATGTTAACATTCTTCTCCTATACGTATGTTTTCATGTATCCAACGTTTATACGCAAAACTAAAAACCTGGTAGGTAAGTATATTAATGAAAAGACTGGCAAATTCTGTAAAAGCATACCTATGTAAGATCGTTTTACATAATTTTTCTCTGACATTTTCAAATTACGTTACGTACCCACTTAATCATATGTGTAAGGAACACTGCATTTGCATGGGAACAATAAACAGGACCATTTTTTAATTTTAATGATTTTTAAATTTCACATATACATTCTTCTCCTATGTTGTCATGTATCCAACGTTTATATCTATCAATTCGAGTGTAATTGGTTGGAATTCAAATTTTTAAAACGTACATGTGAGCAAAAAAAACACCATTTTTTTGCGTTCATAAAATGTGAAAGAAAGATTGAAATTCTTGTGACAACAAGAAAGAACTGGGCATAGGCCTACCCTACATGTATGATAATGATAGTAAAGGCACAATTTAAAGTCTATTAAGTATTTCTAAATAAATGTTTTTTTTGTTTTTTTCTCATGCTGACAACTTCTGGCTATTATGAAGAAGAAAAAAACATGCGAGTTTCAAAAAACTATACATTTAATAGAAATTTCGAAGTATTATTTTATTAATGAACCTTTTTTTTAAATCACAGTGGATCAGTATATATCAGTGAGAACTCATGGCAGATGAATAGACTTTGCCAATTCTTTGAAAATGCGATTCCGCAGAAATATGTAGACGAGAAAAAATGTGAGTATTAACCTGTTAATTTCACAAAAATTAATATTGATATAAATAAGTACCTACCTAGTTTAAAATGTATTTTTGTGCTGGTTTCAAAAATGTGTATGAAGACCAAAATTTAATCCGTCTAACATTTTCGCGAGCAAATTAAATAATCATTCAACATGTGCTGCGAAAATGGAAGCAGCAGCAATGCGAGTACATAATCGGTTTTTTTAATGTAATTTTTAATTTGAAAATCGTGTATGAATTCATTTTTATTTCAAGTGTTTTTACTGAAGAAGAATCTCATTTTCGAAAAAAAAATAGGTAGATATCTACGTAATAATTAAGATACGAAATCATGAAAAATCTCAATTTTTTCTCAATCACTTACCTACTTGAAAAAACGTATATTATATGTATGTTTTAATTTGTTGGCGTGTTTTTTTTTTCTTATTATGTAGGTAGATACCTACCTAATTCCAAAAAAACATACATATGCATTTCTCAACTTTTCCAGTATGTGTTTCCAAATTATTATGTAGGTAGTAGTAGGTACCTTGATATTTTTGTAAGCGTGAAACATCGTTTTAAAACTAGGTACGTGTATGAATATCATTTTTTCAAAGTGTTTTCCTTCTTATGTACCTTGAAAATGAAGTGCTTTTTCCTGATTTTCATCTCAAAATGATAACCCAGGCATCAATACCTACCTAGTTTTAAAACGAACACTTTTTCAAATTTTCTGGTATTTTTTTCCTTCAATTTTTTGATAGAATTTTTCTCATAAATATCAGGGGTACCTACGTATTATTTTATTCATAATGGCAGCAATGTTGGTTCAAATCATACGTAAATATGAAAACTTACCTCCTGTTGCTATACAGGTAATATTGACGGATGATCCTTCGGCATATGGTCCCAGTATATAGTTGGGAATATGGTCGCCTTTTTCATTGATCACACTCAAGCTGTCAGGAGGAACTGTAACATGAATTTTAAAAAAACATAATACATATAAGTATGCAAACCGCTATATTTTGTACAAAGCCATTACTATACGTTACGTAATTATGAAGAAAATATCGTTGTAAATTTATAATTATAGGTGTTCAACTTTCAACCTCCCTACAATGGATAAATTTTTCAACAAAATGGGGCTATTTCTTGTGACAACATTTCGCCATTTCCTGTTCTGCTGTTGTTACTCTTTAGAAACCATGCATTATGCAAAGCTTAACATGGCGTGTTATAAACGCATTTCAAAAAAACTTGCACAATATTAAATTATACAACTGAAACAAGAGCAACTGCCTAACAATTATGTTTTTACGCTAACGCAGCTTCGTCGTCTTTACATGTTTTAATTCGGAAAATTTTGCAAATAATGAAATTTCACAAAGACTGCGAGCCTAAAATACGAGCTCGGCGTTTGTAATAACAACGTAAATTACATTTCTATATCCAAAAAGAGCTAAAAAAATAACACGTTACAAATTATAAGAATAATAAAAACAACGAACCTAAGACACGAGCGACTGGAAAAAAATAGCTCGACAATCGAAACAAAGCGTCGAAATATAAAAGATGCATAGACAAATGAAAAATAATGATGACTTTTAATAAGAAATGAAAAGAAGGACTTGAAAAAAGTAAAAGAACGTGGAAAAAGCCGTTGAAAAATGAAAACCGTCTCAACTTCGTCACCCTTTTATTACAGGTTAGGTACAATTGTAAGTAAAATACGACGAGAAAACCTTACAACAGCCAAAAAATATCGAAGTAGGAAAAAGAGAATCAGATAAAGTAAGAGAGAAAAAGGTACCTATATAAACGAAACGAACGCGAACAGGAAAAAAAAGAAATTGAAAACGGAGCAAAAAATTAAGAAAATTCTCCAATAAATCAGCAGCAGTATTAGCAAGAAGCAGTCATATCGAAAATAATCTTTCTCCTGTTTCAATTTTAACACGTTTTTCGTTACCCCTTTTCTTTTTTTTTTTACTCTTTTAATCCCAGACGAATTCGGAGTCCTTTTCATAAAGATTCTAATAACGAAATCGGTTGCTTTATCACGTCCGAACATTTTTCTTCGAGTTAAACGGCTTAGAGAGGCGCTTACATAGAAAGGCCTTATTTCGTAACTTTGTAAAAATCACAAAAAGGTATTCTTCGGTAAAAGACGCTATCGGGAATACGAAATCGAATCAAGTCGGCTACTTATTTCCCAGACTCGATCGCTACACTGAAAAACGGCCACCTTTGAAGGGGTTAAACTTGCCGAATGAATTCATGTAAGCGTTCATTCTTTCACTGGTTGGCCACCGCTACCCCCCGAACCAACCTCCTCACAACCGACAGCCACACTGCGGAAAACCATACACAGTGTAACGTAGAAATGTGTATAGATTTCGTTTGGCCCGCGCCTGCCTTCGCCTCACGGAAGGCACAACGAAGGGTGCACGATGACGCCCCTAAGTTTTTATTGAATCTCTCTTTAACAATGATTTACTGTAATTGCTTGCTATCTGTTCGGCTAAAGTGGACGTGTACGCGTGGTATACGATTGCTCTTTAAACTTTTCTGTGTAAACTCTTCCACGTTCTTTTGCACACATATACGGGGTACAACACCGTTCATCGGTACAAAGTTTTTCTTCTTCTACTTCGCCTCTTCTCCGTTCTCTCTTCTTTTCTACTTTTTTTTATGGCTATATTGTTGTTCGTTTTTAAAGCTTTTTACTACACAATGGCGGTTTTAGAAAATTTTATTTCAACGGCCTTTTGCACTTGTATACGAGCCCCGAAGTTCTATAAGAAAAAAAAACTATATAGAAAGGGTAAACGTAACATCAATTTCGTTAGTTTTTCTCTCAAGTTTTTTTCTTCTTCCTCTCTCTTTTAGTTCGTAAATGAATTTTATACCATTTTTTCTCAATTGGCGAACCTTCCCTTTAACCATACCTCTTATGGTAAGATTGATTTAAAGAAGCACAAAAAATGAAAAAAAAAAAAGAGGAAAAAACAAAGTACACTGAACAAAAAGGAAAACAACCCAAGTATTCGTGAAAAGAGAAAGAAAAAATTCAAATGCGGAAAAAATACATTCTTTAGCGTTCGACGAAATAAACGCGGTCAACGGCGTTGAAAACAAATAACCACAAAATACATGCAAATGACATCAATGCATATATAGTATACACCTTTATGTATGGCCAGTGACCTCAATCAAAAAGCAATTGAAAATGGTCGAGTTGCGCTGTCTTTTCGATATGAATTTTCTCATTTTTCTCATCAAAAAATATTCATCAACAATAGTGAATATCTTCGATACTTTTTACCAGTGTTCATTTTTTTCAAGCATTATACGTAGATTTAATTTACACCTTGTGTATTGTGGCAGAATCGGAGTGTAGGTGAAAAAATATGCAATTTTGGTTTGGGTCCCCCGGTTCAAGAAAATGCAATAGTTACTCAGGGTAGGTTTTTTGCATAGAAAATAGCACTGACGAAGTAAAGTGCCCACTAACTATGTTTACACAAAAAAGACTCTCCAAAGGATGAAAGATCTTGTGATTGGGAAGACATAGGGTCATATCTACTAAATGAAATTATTTCCATGTGTTTTTTTTTTACATCTTTCTATGTACCTACATGAAGGTACTTACATAAGATTTCAAAATTCTCCCTATTCTCACCACCCCTCTCTCCCCATTTCACAATTTTATTCAAAAGAACGAGAGAATTGTCAAAAAAAATCACGCAAAATCTCGCACGATTCTCACAGTTTATTGAAATCCAGAGTAGACAGTTTTGTGATTTTTGGACTACTTTTTTGAATTAAAAAAAATGAATACCTACAATGACCTGCAAAGTTTTCATTTTTCTCCTTACTCAAGATTTTGTGAAACTATCTAATTGTTTTTGAACAATTATGTTTCAGAAAATTTGAAAGAAAAAAAAACAGTAGCCCAAGCAAAGCGGGGGCGAAAGAAAATTTGTGAATTAAAAAAGGTTTTTCGGCATTATCTTGAACCATTATGGTGAAAAATTTTAGAAAACCAGGTAGAAGATTCGCAATTTCGGATGAGTTGCGCATTTTTTTTACAACTTTAGCAACCAACTGTTGAATTCGCAAAAAAATTTCGAATTTCAAAAGTTAGTTGCGAAAATAGTGAATAAGATGCACAATTCATTTAAAATCGCGAATTTTCTCATAATTTTCTCAGACTTTATGTCAAGTAGGGTAGAATTGAGCAACCTGGCCCAGTTGACGTATCGTCTGCTAGGAGCAGGCGTACTTATTGTTTTGTTAATGTAACATTATTTAATGCAGAAACGCTGAATTGTCGAATCAGCTGTTTCAATTACGCTTGCAAATTTAGGAATTTTATCATATAGACGTTAGATAACTTGATGTTTTATGTTCAGCTGTTTTTTTCACGTCATTTTAAAGAATTTTTATCGTGAAAATTAAACTGTGTTATTGTTTGTTTTTTTGATAAAAAAATCAACACTTTCTTGAAAACTGTGTTTTCATCAATCGAAAAATCAAAATAATTTTTATCGTGATAACCAAACAGTTTTAGTGCTTGTTTTTTGATAAAAACAATCAACAATTTCTTGAAAGCGTGTAAAAAAACAGGTAATTCTCACCATTATGAATCGCATAATCGAATCGATAGATTATGCTCGCGGTTGAGAAATATTCCATCTCATTCCTTGGGCGGATCTCAAGAACGTACATATCACTCAAGGATTTCGCCTCTCGTTCAGATCGATTCAGGCATATTAATACCTACCCAGTTTCAAAGTTCGGTGTGGGTATATAAATCATTTTGCTGTTATAGTAAGTAGGCATCTATTTGTCTTTTTTTCATTAATTTGTCTTTTTTTCATTAATTTGTCTTTTTTTCTTTCTTGTGGTACCTATAAGAAAATTATGGGTTGTCACTTGTCCTTTTTCTTAAAATCTGATTTTTTTTCTTTCTCATGGTATGAAAATTATGCACTCCTCAAGATGGTTTTTGAGGAAACAAAAACTAAACCTGATTTCTTTCTTTCTTGTGGTATAAAAAATTATGTACTCTTCAAGATGGTTTTCGAGAAAAACTTTTTTTCAGTGAAATGTCGTTTTCTGATCTCAAAAAATGTTTGAGAATTCTGGTATAAAAAATTATGAGCTCCTCGAAATAGTTTTTACGAAAAAATGGTTCAAAGCAGTTTTCATCAAACAAGTGAAATGTTGTTTGCGGATCTCAAAAATGTTATTATACCAATACCTACCAGTCAATGATTTTTTTCAGACCAACAATCAGATAAAAGATTATAATTCTCAGCGACCTGTCCGTCATTATAATCTTGGAAAACATATTCGATGAAGCAAATTGATAGGTACATATGAAGTAAGCACTTTTTTTTATTGTTTTTTTTTTTTCATATTTTGTGTAATTAAGTATATGAATAATTGTTCGTTTTTTTTTTTTCAACAGAAAGGAGAGAGTACCGTTGAATTCGTGATTCCATTTCCTATAAAATTGCAAACAGTGGTAAAAAAAGGTGGTGGAAGCTGGTTCTACCAAATTTAAAAGTTCTTAGCAACTTTGGAAGATATGTTCAAAAAATACAAGGGTTTCAATGGTTGATCATTAATTTAAAACTATGTTTGTATAATAGTGTAGGTAATTCTAAAAAAATAATCGTATAGGTATCCTTTCTTCATGTACGTTGGTATGTGTAATAATTCGTGAAAGTAAATAGCTGAGATAGCATTCCAGAGTACCACCTCTCAAAAAACGACAAGAAAGGTTCATATTCATGAGCCAAATAAAGCAAAAATTTGACCAAAAAATGCCTCAAATTAGACATATTTTTGAGTAGATTATGATAAGATAAGGAGCCTGCAGGAACATCTGAGGGCCTGCAGGGATGGAGAGAAAATTCTGAGGAAGGATAAGGAAATGGTAGTACCTTATCCATTGTGTCCTCAGAACCTCTCCTGAATTGTGAATCGGCCTTCAATAGATATAGACTAGTAAGTATAATAAATATTTTAAAAGGAATGACTACTCCAACTTATTACAAGCAAATGGTAACATGTCTTACAAATGAGATACTTTTGTCTGGGAGGATTGGATGGCAAGGGTCTATGGAGACCATCTTGATTACTTTGAAAATAATCAAGTGGTTCCTCCATGGATCAGGGGCCCAGACCAGGTGCCTTGGTACCAGCAATCTAGATTGATTCGTGAAAAAAAATCAAAATTGTCAAAAAAAAATTTCGGATTTGAATCGGTGCAGATCCTCCTCATAAGAATATTATTATTGTCAAATATTATCGTATGTGTATGTGTCATTAATCACTATCATCTTCGTTGAATTGAATAATCACCATAATCCATCTGTTCCGATGAAATTTCACTCATCGTCGATTTGGTCAACCTACTGGAAAAATTTCAAACCATCGTCGAGAACATAGAAATTGAAAACCAAATTATTGATACGTACATGGAAGTAAGTACAACAACTACAATATTTCGCATCTTATAGTGGTACCATGGTTAGAAAATTGAATGAAGACAATGATGAATTGACGATAAAAATATATAACTACACCGCGATACCACAACAACTCCACCAACATCAACAAATAGCCAAAACAGAATCATTGGATAAAAATGTAAAACCTAATATGAGCAATATCCATCAAGGAACCCCAGGTTTAGACAGAGGAAAGAAGTATCATCTTGTATCCGGGAAATGAAATTGAAGAAGAATTTGTCCCAGGATTCTAGCCATCATATGAAAAAGAGAAATGTGCCATTTGTCTGGACAGTACAGGAGAGCAATTGAGTTGGAACCATGCAATCACAATGCATTCTGTCAAAGATGCATAGGGAGACTGATCATGGATAAGAGGTAAACCCCTTGCCCCCTCTGTCTCACCATTGTAGAAAAACTTATAATTTTAGTATATTACAAGTAAGATTGTAAAATATTTCTCAAATAAATCACAAACAAAAAACAAACAAACGTATCTACCAACATAGCTGAAGCTAAGATGTTTTATAAGTCCAAAAAATAATCAAAGTCCATATTAAAAATGATTGGAAAATATTACATTCGCGATGCATTAACAGTGAAATTAGCAACTTTTAAATACCTATGTAATATTGAATAGGCAATTTCTTCAACATAGATGTAAGGAAAATAGTAAGTATATCTAAGCTAGCATTTCTCATTTTTTTATTAAAGAGTAATAATGTAATTTTTTCTAAACATAACAAAATTTGAATTATTTCTAAACTTGACAAAATTTGAATTATAATTATTATTACAGCTAATCTTCGATCAAAATATAAAATTTATTAATCTTTTTTTTTTATCGTCTATTATTTAGTTACATACTTTTTATTCACTGAATTATATTATTATTAGTGTATTTTTGTAATGAAATAAATCTGTAATGTCTTAAATGGCGGGGTCACATTCTGTGTATATACTGTATCATAGATTTTCATATTGAAATTTTTAATTTTAAAAAAAAAAATATGTTTTATTCAATTTTTTTAATGGATGAATATTCCTCAAGTTGGTGGGCGGGGGTAGGAATTCTTTTTAAAGATTTTTTGTGGGATTTATCTTTCATGAAATCTTATGTAGAAATAAACAGGTGATTTCAGGAATAAATCTAGGAAAAAAAATCGAAAAATCGCCCGAATAAGCTTTTTGTTAATACGTGTTAGGTATGTAAAATTTATTGAAAATTCAAAAAACTGATCTGTGATTCAAAAAAATCGGAAAGAGCAACTTCAAAAACAACATTTAAAAAATCAGTAATTTTTGATGGAACTTTCATTGGAGTTCATTGTTATGAAGCCAAATTGTCCATAAAAAAAATATTGTTTGTGAATAAACTGTACCATTAAGTGACCAGCTGGCTACCTTAAAACTAGCATTGTAGTTTACCTCGAATGTGCAAAGAAAATTAATCAGGTTTATAGAAAGAGGAAAAAAGATTCATCAAACCGGATAAACTGCAAAATCGCAGCCATACTATTTATTAGATCCTATAGATAGGTATACGTACTATAAATCGAAAAATCCAAAAAAATGTATTATTACTTACCTACATATTAAAATAAAAAGCTATAAATCTTAGACTTCTTACAATATCGAGATTTAAGCAAAAAAAAAAAACACGAACGGAGAAAAATAAACTATATTTTTTCTCGCCGAGTCGAGTACATCAGCATTTTACCAGTATACAAAATGCATTAAGCAAGTTCACTGGTGAAACGGCAAATCGAGTTAACTCTATGCATCATTGGCTAAAGTACTCGCGCGTCTATGGGATAAATTTTTTGGAAAATCCGCGCGCTTTTCGAAACTAGGTATACGTTGTATGTAGTATATGGTCACCATGTGGGAGGATTTTTTCGCTTTCGTTTATTCGGTATAAATTTCATCGTGAATGCACTGTGTAGTGTGTAAGTTACCCTATTATGTTGAAAACTTTTCGAGCTTTTGTCAAAGATTGCGTTTCTCTTAATAAACTTATCGTTAAGTTTCATTTAGCAGATAACTTTAGCTTATGTCACTCGATTAAGCATTACTTGGTCGTAGCTATTTACGTATAAATACCTACAGTAGATTCTCGTACTTGTACATACCCCGTAGTTGCTCAGCTTTCTCAATGTAATGCGATAAATATCAACTCCATCGCCCAAGATAAACCCACCTCAAAGATGAATCTTCTGAACAGTCACGAGTCAGATAAGTACCTCAAACGAACAGTGACCTAATACCATAGAATAATGGTTAAATTTTCACGCTTCATCTACTATATTGCCATTTTATTCGCACGTATTTACGCGTCAAGCTTCCAGCTAAACAGCGAATATTTGCTAGTTTAGCTCATTTAACCGTGTAAGCGTTTGATAATAGATTTCTTAGCCGGCATTTGTTTCTGTGTGAACGTTTTATTGGCTATCGTTACCGTTAATGGACATTTTACACTTTGTGGGGTGAACCGATGAATATTTCATTGAAGTCCAAATGGACACCGAGGCGTTTAAATTAAAATGTATGGGCTGGCTATCGTATTTATTTTTGCTCCAATTTCTTAGTTCATTTTGATTCTCGTTATAACCTGGTCAAGTGGTCACTAACAACTTCTGGGCTAATCATTGTGAGTTTGAGTAAAAATTCAAGGTCAACGAAGGACAAAAATGATTCCTATTTAAGCGTTCGATTTGCGAGTAATACACAAGACCAATATTCCAAAAACTGGTATTTTTGGCAACATGCAAAAGTCATCTCGTGACAATTTATTTTCTACACGAATGAGTAAGTACTTACTCGTATTTGAAAAATAAACCACAATTTCAGCAGTTTTTTTTATCGGTGAATTTTATTCAAGTTTTTTGCTATTTTATTTCACTTCGTCTGCTTAAAGTATACACTTTTTGTAACGGGCCAAAACGTCATAAGTAATGATTAATGTATAGAGCATGTATCTGTGGCTACACGACGTGACTCGAATTATCAAGTATTTTTAACGTTTCGACAAAAAATAAAACCAACGTAGATATCAATGAGAGAGAGAGAGAGAAAAACTGCATCCCATCGAACGAATATTCATTTCGATGAAAACAAAGCGCAAAAAATTTAATATCAACGCTGCCATAGATAATTACTCAATTACAGCCGCAACCTGCGTGTTAGTTCGGCTCAACTCTCAGCAGTGGGAATTTACGATACGAGTTTTCACTATTTCCCCATTCCCAATTGACGAGGTTGAAAAAAAAATGTTGCCAATATCGCGCTTATAGATCGGTTAACGTTTAATTGCAAAAGGTGAAATGCCAAAATACAAAAACATAAATTTTTCAAAAGGAAACCATCAAATGGAATAAAACTTTGTGAATAAAACTTTTTGAATAAATTTAAAACAACTTTGCGCATTGAATGAGCAACTTAATTTTAAGTTTCTCTCGTGTTCGCCGATTTTTTCCCTTCGCTCTGTGTTTCTTATTTCTTCCATACTTTGCAGGGCCTATTCTAAGGTTTTTTTGGAGCTACACAATACTGAGTGAAATTTTTTGAGATTCGTTTTAAAGGATATCTCCCCCCCCCATCCAAAAAAAGAGAGAAAAAATTCAAAGCAATTCATATTTTTTTGAAAAAGAAAACTTTTTACTTGAAAAAATACGTGATGTTGTTTTATTTTGAAAAATTATTAAATTTTCTAAAGCTTTTGCCCTAGCTTAGCTCCAGCCTTTAGGCCCTTGTTTCTATTTTTGAAATTACATATTATAATTCCCTGAAAACTATTGTTAGAATTTTTAAATGTTGAAGCTATGAAAATCAACTTTTTGCATCAGCCATCAACAATGAAACATTACCTTCAGAAATTTAATAGGCATAACCCAATCAATACAGGGTTGGTATGGGTGCGAAATAACGAAACAGCAAAAAATTATTCTATATGTAACTCAGAATAGCGAAAAAAAAGTGCGAGGATTCATTCGAAAATACCAAAAAGCTTGAAATTTAACGTTGAAACTTTTATATTGAAAATCATTATTTGAAATTGTGAGTTTTCTTAGTAAATCTTTTACCCTCACTTGGCTCGGAAAAAATTGAAAATTTTCCAAAAATTATGTTCTGTCCTCTTTTTAAATTTTGTTTTCACAGACCAAAAGCCGAAGAAAATCCACAAAAAATACGTAAAAGAAAAAACAACCTTGCAATGGAACAATTCAAATTTGTTGTGATTGTAGGTAGCATCGTATTTGAAAAATTTAAATTATTCAACTTTTTTGCTTCCAACTCCTGGCTAAATATCTTGAAAAATCCGTGAAAGGGGGGGGGGTTACTTCGGGTAAAAAGTTGCAAAAATCTGGCGAAAAAAGTTGAACATATTTCAGTCTTACCCCCTCCCCCTGGAGCCCTGTAACTAAAATCAACTCCCATGAACTAACTTAAATTGTAATTTCTAGCCATTTAGTCATTCTGGAACTTCCAGCGCGATTCTTGTCCCCCCCCCCCCGAAATATAATTTCAAAATTGCTCTTACGAAATAAGTATGTGGAAATCAATTTGGGCAGCTAAAAATTGTGGTCCATTTTTGGGTCTATTCAACAAGTTTGTCCACATTAAATTTGATTTTCAGGCAAGCACATCAAGGACATTTTTATCAACCAGTATTCTCCACTAATCAATCATTTAAAAAAAGGTTGGTTAAAAAAATGTACTGTGTGTGACTGTCTGAAAATCAGCTCAAATTTGGATAAACTACTTTAATTTGTAGATCGAAAATAAGCTGGTTTTTAGCTCTTCAGCTCATCAAATTTTTTAAAAATGTTTTTAAAATAATGATGGATCGACATTATTGTAAAACTTGAAATAGGTAATAGGCATACGTTTCCCCAAGATTTCTTCAAAAGAGCCTCGAAAGTTTTTTTTTCTCCACAGAAATAGCTCATTAACAGTAGGAAGAGCGTTACAAAATTGTCTTCGGATTTGTTTTTTCATCATTAGAAGTGAAAAGAACTGGCCCATAAAAAAATTTCACATAACTCATGGCAATCATTAGGGTTTTTCTGAAAAAAATGGGGGTCCTCCTGAAAAATTTTTGGAACCCCCAAATATTCTGCAATAGCACATTTCCATCCACTGGGTACCACTACTACTTGGTAATTTTTTCTACTACATTTATGTATCTACCTTTTACCTGATTATTTGTTTGATAGCATTGTGCAGTTTTTATATGTAGTGTACCTTTAGTATTTTTTTTTTTTTTAATTTGGATTCTGAATATTTTTTTTTCAACTGCACAATTTTTTTTCCAACTGCACATCGATTTTTTGGAGCTACACAATATTGTTGGAACTACACGTTAGAATAGGCACTGATACTTTGCATATGTTTCAGCTCCTAAGACTATGTTTCTCATCTGATGAAAACGCTACCCTGACCTTTTTTTTTCGGAGTTTAATTATATGTACATTATGAGTAAGGTACTAAAGGATTAGATATGGTTTTGTTTGACACGGGTTTCGCTAATTTGATGCAATTATGAGGTCTTTTATAAAGGATACTCTTTCATTCGCGTTTATATGGCAATTTGTTCAGCAAAAGTCTGTCGTTGCGAATGAACTTCTTACTCGGAATTACAGCAAGTTTCTTACAACTTCTCCCCAATTTTTCACGGGCGTTTTACTTTTTAAACACTGTATGGTCTCAATCATTTTTTTTTCACAAAGGCTGGGAATGAAATTTGAATTAATAAATTTCTTCCAAACTGCTTCGCATGATTCATTTCCTATCAATATTTTCAAACCAATCCACATAAAAGTACATTCAGTTTTTTCAAACTTTTCACGCAGTAATGCCTTAAGTAGCTCACGTACCTACCAATCGTCTCAACTCGTCATTCACTATTACTCATCATTATCTCACATCCAATCGCATCTGTCTTTAAAAATGTTCGCACAAATCATACTCGAGATCGTTAAAAACTCGCAACTCCGCAGCTCAATAAAGCTTAAAATCAAAATTTCCCATATAATGATTCCATTTGCGGCGGTGATATGTTGCGAGAGCGAGTTATAAAACCGCGCGCGAAAAACAAAAGTATAAAATTTTTATCACATCTCGCAACATAACCGAAGAAAAGTGCAATTTTAATAAAACACCCGAGTTTGTGATTTCCGTAAACACATAAAAATGTGTGGTACGTCAGAACAGTACTGTAAAGCACGCATCGTACTAATCGAAGCCATAAACGTTTTTTCTAGCCAGTTGATGGCGCACAGGGTGCACCTTGTTATCATACTCGTATCTACCAAAGGCTGATCGAGCTCACAGGGTATCTCATGTACCGCTCTTCGAGGCCATCTCTTCTACGTTAATTTTAATTCGACACGTAGGTAAAAGCCCAATGAAATAAACTTATTATACTATATATTCCCAAATGAAATGGCCTTTCAAAATATCCAACTTGACTACCGTTAATAAACAAAATTCCTTTATTAGTATCGCTTACTTTGGGATAGAATAGAGCGAACAACGATCCAATGACCGGCGCGCCTGGCTATAGCAGTGGTTCTATATGATAGGAGGGTAGGAGAAGAGCGACGCGCCGAAACAACGTTAACGTTGTATCATAAACGATAAAGTAGTTTGCATAAGCGATCGCCTATGTCCATAACGAACCTGGTTTGAATATTAATGGAGATGTTTGTTGTTACAAAAAGGGTGAGAAATTTTGCGATGAAATTTTCTTGCCTATTATGATAATGCTTGCGGGTTTCTCGATACTACATATACGCCTATGCTTAGTTTTTTCATGGCTTTTTCATCCTTATTATCAACATAATACTATATTATCGTGAAAAAAGAAAAAAATTATTGTGTACTTCGAGATGTTTTTAAAGATACTGTAATAATAACATAAATAATAGACGATCCATTCGATTTTTGCTATGATAGAATTCTTTAAAAATTTCATTTATAATGTTGATCTGTTTTTTGGCAAAAATGTAAAAACCAAAACTTCGTTGGAATATTACTGAATTTGTCAAGCAGAAACCTAACGATCCTCACTAAAACATTCACAATTTTCTTTTACTAAAACTTCAACAAACCAAATCGAAGAAAAATAAATTCAGAACCTGTCGAAAATTCCAGTCCAACTAGTCCCAGAACCAGCCTCATGAGGTCCGAAATTCTAGTCCAACTAGTTCCAGAACAGAAGTTGTTGTTCCTCATAGTACAAAACCCCCGCGATAAAATTTTCAGATCGCCAAATCACCTACAACCCCTTCAAAAAGGATGAAATTGCAATATATCAGAACTTTTTCAAACCTACTATCAAGAGTTGTTCGTGAAAAATTTTAAAAAAATTATAAGTATCTTCTGGGAAAAATGTGCTTTTCTAGCTTTTAAACGGCACTTTCAGTAAGTTCTGTTCTTTCAAAGGTGCAATCATAGCATGGGAAAGTTGCCAGTGAGCAACGACATTGACAGCAAAAATTTTACTGTAGAAATATGTTTGTAAGGTCCATAGAAGTAAAACCACACAACTTCCCCCACCCAACCGCGCTTACGCTCTCCCACAATGTGCATCTTGACCCTCAAAAACCAGTTTTTCGCCATTTTCTTTCCCGCATTGCATTTTAGCGAAAAACACGTGGTTAGACAAAAGAATCTACGTCGAATTACCGGATCAAGTATTATGTATTTTATCAACTGTCCTTGTATCTACAAGGGGGTGGGGCTACAACCATTCGAATGAGAGGGGTTTTCTGAAAAATACATAAAGGCTATAAGCGCATAAGAGGGGTGAAATGGCCTCAGAGAGTTGAAAAGTATGGGATGTTGGATGGATGTGGGTTCATTTCTGCAGAATTGGCATGGGGGTTTTGGTTCTTTTTGGTACAGGTGCAGGGGACGGTTGTTTTTTTGTGTTGGAAGAGTTTGCCTGCCAGTTTGTAAATGTGCTGTGACTGATTAGAGATTTAATTTCATCAAGAGTTAGAGAGGAGGGGACAGCGGCTGTTTTTGCTAGTCTGATCAGAAAAAATGTTTTGAATGGATAGCAGTGAACTTATAGAAAGTCGCTTTGGATTAGGAATGTTTTGTTTTCTGTTTGAATGGAAATTACACCTATCTATTACGCAATGTTTTATGGCAGTGAGTTCTGCAGTAAAAATTGAGGCACAGTTGTGAATTTTGAAATTGAGGACTTTAGTCATTAATTGAGTAAGCATAGCCAGTATGAATGTTGGAAATTTTTGAACCATCTGTGAAGCCTAAGTTATATTCTGTATAGTTTGATATCAGTTCCAAGTAATAACTCTTGATTAATAACGGGGAGTGATCATGTTTTGGATAGTTTCTTAAATAGAGTTTCATCTGTATAGGTTTGAGAGACCAAGGTGGGGATAAGATATTGGTTTATGGATAAGGTTTTCTAGGTCAATTTGTAAGTTATTCATTTTTTTGATAAATTCTGGGATTGGACCTGAAGTATGGAGGAAATGCTGAGAGTTGTAGATATTGAGTGATTTTTGAAGAGGGTGAGATGGATTATTTGGAACAGTTGTTATGAATTTGTAATTGTCATGAGAATTTTCCTAAAATCAGGAGGAAGCTCTGCAGCTTCACAATAAATGCTAAGTATTAATTGGAGATGAATAGAGAGCACCTATGCAAATGCGCAAGGAGGAATTTTGAACAGTTTTGAGAATGTTAGTAGTTTTATTTGAGAGATTTGTAAGGCATGGACTTCCATATTCAATTTTACTACGTATCAGAGCTTTATACAAAAATCAAAGATTTTAATTCCTCTGAAATGAATAAACTCGTATGGTGTATTACGAGTTGAATTTTGTCTGGGCGTTGACTTTAGCCACTTGGCAGATTAGGAAGAGGGTTAGGGGTTCCCAAAATCGCGAAAATCAATTATTTTTGGTAAAAATTACCTACTTATCATAGGAAAAATTGACAAATTTGTTCCAAATTCGGATTATTGGTGTAGTTAAAGGTATTGAAATCACACAGATCTGACAGGTCACGAAAATTCAAAACAGATCGTTTTCAAAATTACTTGAGATACAGCTATACAGAATAAGTACTGAGTATAAGTAATCAACTTCATCCATCTTTATTCCTGAACCTAGCAGCTAGGTTTAATACGTAGGTATACAAATTGGCCCATGTAGCAGGCACTTGTAACACGCTGCTTTGTTTTATTCATTCGACGAATCAACTAATCTTTCACTGCGGTCATTAATAATTGCACTGGGATATAGACGTTAATACTCTATACGATTACCATGTCACCGTGAACTGACAATGCTATAGGCTGGAGGTATTTAGTTTACATCTTGAATTAACACAATCCCTTGGCCGACCTCGCCTCATAATGTATACATACATAAATAGCCGAGTCAAGTTTACCCTTTTGTACACATATTCCATTCTATATAGAACATTAAGTATAAGCTATACGCATACGCAACATACATGACCAATATCACACTCGAAACATTTCTGTTTAAATCTTGATAACCCAGAATCGTCCTCACAGTCTTGCTCGCCTCGGCCTCGGCCTTACCCTCACCCTCGAAAACAATGACGTATTAAAATTGTACCGAGCATATTTAGTCTAAGCATGTCTAACCACACGTTAAAGTAACTGTATATTATAGTTTCAAATTGTATGTAAACTTTTGCAGTGACAAAGCTGCCAGCTAACAACGGTTCACTTGGACTTGTTAGGTATACCTAAATGTGTATTGTAACGTATTCCTTGCCATCATCCCTATACACATATAACGCCGTTCATACGATTTACAAGTATTACAATGAGAAATTTAAACCTCGAAAAGTTTATTTCCAAAACAATGAATTCGGGTTAACTAATCTTGAAATACCGGAATATGAACCGTCATGTACGTCTTTTGCCGTCTTACTTGCACGCTATATACGTATAATACTTACTATACACAGTTTATAAAACGTTTTATTCGACTATTGTGCAAAAGTTTAAAATTTACGCTGCAAATATACTGGCGAAGATTTCGTCGCCGCTGTCACCCTCTCCTGTTCACCAACAGTGAGAAGTAGCAGCCGAACTCACGTCATACATAACAAGACGGCGGCAACGTTTGCGCAGCTACGCGGAATTTCAAAGAAGCAAGCATCACTAGAGAAGAGAAGATGCCATGCTACAGAACTGAAATTACTCCTTTAAACATTTTATAAGTTAATAAACTTCACAGGGCGTAACTTTTAACAACATAACAATGATATGAATTGAGGTCGTAGTTTTTAGCTACACCAAGCACATCTCATCTCTTTTGCCTCGTTCAATGATTTCCATAACATTTATAATCGTACGTATACTTTACGTCTGTATGATGGGCTTTTAACACAGTTTCTTTTCTCTCTTTTTTTTTTTTAGCTGTTTAATGGTCTTGATCAGGTTGGGTTAGTTTTCATAGATCAAGTTTTATTACTAATGAATCAATATTTTGAGCCTCACCTCAACACTTGAAAGAATCCTACTTTTGATTATTTGTGAAATTTCACCTTTCAAAATGAATTGGACAGGAATGATACAAGATGTAAAAAATTACTTATAAAAAGTTGTCATTCTTTCCAGCTTCGAAAGAGGTAAGTTGATTTTACAATTTTTAAAAGATCTCTTGTGTAGTAGGAATACCCAAAGTAATTTTTTTTAAATACATATATTTACTTTCGTGATCATGTGTATAGAAGAAATTAATTAATCGAACTAAGTATGCACGTAATTATAAAGCCACAAGTTAATTTTGGCAGCCAATAGGAGCCATAATATTTATCCAGTCCATGAGCAGTCCATTGCATGTCAAAGTTGTTTTCAAAGGTGTAGCCCAAGAGGAACCAATGAGCTCCATACCAAAGTCAATTTCTAAGTTGTAACTCAATTCAAGAGGAACCAATGAGCCCAAATGAAAGTTTAAAATTCAAGCACCAAAGAAAATAATAGGATCCTGCTAATGAAGAATGATTAAATTGAGCACAAGTACCTAAGAGTGTCGTGGATATATTTAAAAACCAATGAGTAATTAGAAGAAATTATCAAAGAGTCATTCCCAAAGGAATAAATACAAGAAAATGCCACAATTGAAGTATTAAGGAGGCCATTATTTTCAAGACAGGGAACAATGACTTCCCATTATGTCTCAAACACCTATTCAGGGATGAGACCCGAAATTCTTTAAATACAGTTTGTAACTTTAAATGTGAACCTCGTCACAACAAAACGTTAATAAAAAAAATTTTAAAATGGGATTATGTCATTACAAATCCGAAAAATCTCTATCTAAAAACTGAAAATATAATAACAAAATTGAACACCTCGTAAGACGATATTGGGGCATTAAGACTAAAAATCCCTTGTGATTCCGAAATATATCAAAAATCCAACACTTTTGTAATATTAATCCCAAAATTACTCCAATGTCTAAAATTCCTAAATACTTTGAAAGTATACCAACTACTTCCACTTCAGTGGACAAATTTGGATTCGTTAAAATTCACATTAGAAACTAGTCATTACTTTGATGACATATCATCAAAAATTTTGAATGAAAATTGGAAATTATCAACTCCCAATTTTGAAATTAAAATCTCAACTGAACAGTTGAGGAATAAATTAAAACTATTAGAACTTTCAAAACCGCCAAAAAGCTTATTCCAATCTGATTTTATAGGTGAATTATTGTTGTACTTAATCTGGTTAATAGGGCTTACCATTATATCCTCCATCAATATTTATCTATTCTTCAAACTATGGTGGGATATACCTAAATGTAAGGAAAAATAGACCCCCACCAGTAGCCCCGCAAAAATATAAGGTAGCAAAAGCACAAATTGATTCCGAATTTAATGAGTTAGAAACATCCCAAATGTGAACTTGTATATTTTATGATAGGGGACCACTATAATCGTCCTTTGCAAACTGATTAGTTCATGTGAGACTACTGTGTTGAGTGCAATCAAAGTTATTCAAATGTTGAAAAGCATGCTGGAATATGAGACCAAAGATAGATCTTGATCAATACTTTTTGCCAAATGTTGGCAGCTTAACCAATCTTCTTAATATGTGAATGTTGAGAGAATTGTCTTCTCAGAAAAAAATATTTCTATGACTTACTCATTGACTAAAAGATGTTTTCGGATTGGTTGACCAAAGTGATGGTTATCATCCTTATTTTGTCTATCAGTTGTGGGTTATAAATTAGTTAATCTTAATTATTTTCCTTTGACCAGTTGGGATTCTTTAAATTATTTTTATTCAATAGGCAGATAATTATGTCCTATTATCAAATCTATGTGATTATTTGGTTCTTATAAGTATTTTTATTCATTGAGTGTATATGTGCTATTACTTTGATTCTGTTAATTATTTTTATTCAATAGATGGATAAATATGTGTTATTACCAAATTCATGTGATTATTTGTTTTTTTAAATTATTATGAACTAATAATTGTAGAAGAAAAATAACCTAAGAAGTAAGTAACTATTTTTAATTTCACATGATCGGAAAATGAGTAGTTTCCTAGACAGTTTTGTGTTTGGAAAATACGTCTTTAACGCATCTATCAAAACATGTGCGGAAAACAGTTACTTTCCTCCCTAGGGAGGAAAGTAACTGTTTTCCACACATGTTTACAAATTCGAAATCAGCCATTTTTTTAAATTTTAGCATTTATTTTCCTCTCATATGAAATTAAAATAGTATACGCGACAGGATTGGACAGTAACGCGATTAACTTGTGCGATTTAAGTCGCTCGGCTTCGCCTCGCTCCTTAAACTTCGCACTCGTTAATCGCATACTTTCCGCTCCTGTCACGTAATATACTATTACTCGATCTTTGTTGCAGGTACCTGTACAGAGTGAATAGGTACAACAGAAAATGAAGTGCTCGCAACATCGTATCATAATAGTATACACTAAGTGTAAATATTTAAAAAAAACACCTCGGTTTCGATGTAATTTGGCAAACACGGTGAGGTAATTCAATTAACGAAACAATGCCGCAGCAGATACACGTTTTTCTGTAGAAACACAGAGACCGATGGCGGCGTTGGCGGTGGCACCAGGTCCGCTCCGGTTCAGCAAACCTTTTCCAAAATACCTCAACTTCTCCCTTACTCCTGCGGCAATCAACGGTACACCGGCGGCTTTACGTATTAAAGAACGAACCAGGATAGCACGTTGATCTTACACCGCAACGTTTTCCAATTCAGAATTTGCTAACCACCGAACGAGAGATGAATACGTTAAGAGTGTTGTTTAATTATTTCGCAAACAGGGCCTCGAATTTATATATACGTAATTATTACGCTTATTGTACCGACGTACCAACAGCTTTCAATTCCCATAACAATTTCATCGTCGCCGAGTTAGAGACCGACTCGTAAACGACAACATAATTATAGCTAATGAAAACCAACATGATGAATTATTTCATTACCAAAACCTATATGTATGTACATTTGTAGCTGCAAATACACATAAAAGCTGTATTGTTCAAGGTATTACTTACGTATCACCGTTAAATTGACATTCTGATTCCTGGTGGGCGATTTCTTGAAATCCACTCGACATCTGTATAAACCGCCGTCCGAGTCACGAACCGCTTGCAAAGTTAATCTGGCCGGATATTTGCCCGATCCTAATTCGAAGGTAACTCGACCTCCGACTGTCTTGTCATCCGCCCAATGTGAACCACCTGTAGTTGTTTTATCTCGACTATCATAGCTGTAACATTCAAGATACAAACATAATAAAATATAGAATGATGTCGAGTAGGCACATTGTAATCATGTCAGTCAGAACGATCATAATTTTGTTAGGTTAAGTCAATGCGAATACTTTAATAAATTTGCAAGAAGCTATGTGGAAAATGATGTTATTGCCAAAACGTTGACTTATCTCAATCTATGAGTTTGCGATTTGGGAATCAAAATATAAATTCAATTCGGGAGAATGGAGATGAATTTTTCTATCAAAAATTAGGTACCCAAAGAAATTTATAATACCCAGACCCAATTAATAAAGGCACATATTTGGAATATCTTTACAACTCGGACATTTCTTCGCATTCATCTCCACACGACTTGACAAGTAAACGTAGCCAGGCACCCTCTTTACAGGCAGGTAGGTCTTCTATACCTACCTCATCTACAAAGAATAATCCAACCAACCAAATTCACAAGACACAGGTAGCTACTACCTAACGCAACGTTTACCTTAAGTAAAACATACAACCTACTTAAAATGATTAAATTCGTTGACAGTCAAAGAATTTTCATCACTGTAGGGTACGTAAGTCGTTCTCGTTTAATTTTTTCTCCATTGATTTTCATTCGCCTGTACACGATGTAATTTTATATACGTAGTGAGTTTCAATTTGAACACAGAATTTTACAAACTACAAAGTAAAAGAATTACTTTTCGTTTTACGCTTGTTATATTCGTACTTTAAATGAAAACACTTGGGTTAGGTCTGAAGTAGCAGTACTGCGGGTTATTCGAGTACAAAATTAACATTTTTCATTACAACAGCTAGTTCAAAACGTTATCTTCAAATTACATTCCGAAGAACACTACTTCTTATGCGTGAATTAAAAACTGATTTTTTTTACTTTATGTTATTGGTTTAGGTAGTTAGGTTAAGTATTTAAATGCCTGCAACTAGGAGGTTTAGTTTTTTTTTTCCAAACTAATTACCTATTTCTTTTGATCGGTACTTGATTTAATGCACGGTTCACTTAAGATGAATACGAAAAAGTCATCTGAATACGAGTACCCTGCGCAAATTACGGCGCTTTTTACGCTTTCAAAGACTTAAATCGCTTTAATGTCAACATTTTCAACCTTCCTGTACCCAGAAATTGATCCAGAAAATAAAATAATTAATTAGACGGTCTGAAGTCTATAAAGATAAGTCAATGACCCTCCTAAGACTCTTTAAAAGATGAATTTTACCTTTCAAAAATAATAACTAAATAAATGAACACTAATTATTTCGGGGTGACGAAAATCGCCAACTTCGATAAATATCAATGCTTTCTTGAAAATTGTGTTTTCATTAACCGAAAAATCAACATAAATTTTATCGCGAAAACTGAATTGTGTTGGCGCTTCGTTTTTGATAGGAAAAAATCAACGCTTTCTTGACTGGGTTTACATTAAGCAATCAAAAAAAAATCATAAATACGAGTACTTAGAATATGTACGTACATCTGCTTTAACCAATGGTAAGTAGACATTTTTTTTTTTCATTCTTGTGGCATAAAAAATTATGGGTTGTCTTTTTTTAATCTGATATTTTTCTTTCTCATGGTATAAGAATTAAAGACTCCTCAAGATAGTTTTTGAGAAAAAAAACTCAATATAATTTTTTTTCTTTCTTGCAGTATAAAAAATTATGTATCTACACTTCGACATAGTTTTCGAGAAAACAATTTTTTTGAATTAAATGTCGTTTTCTGATCTCAAAAAATGATTTTTCACGTGAGAAACTGACTTTTTAAATATTTGTGATATCTGGTACAAAAAATTATGAGCTGCTCGAGATAGTTTCCACGAAAAAATGGTTCAAAGCAGTTTTCATCCAAAAATTCTTTTTTAAAGTTTGCAGATCTAGAAAAATGTTTGGCCACAATCTGAAAAATCCGAACTTGAAGTTATAATTGTTCAAAAAATTACAAAATTTTCAACTTTTCTTGTTGGGTCACCTTTGTTGTTGACCCAACTTTCGATTTTTCCAGGATTTTCAACTGGTGGATACTTCGATCATATTTTTTTAAATAGCAGATCTATTAGGAAAAAATCGAAAAAAATTCAAAAAAATTATCACTTGAGGTGTGTGGATGAAAATTGGAGCAATTGTAGAATAATTCGTTAATTTTTTTAAAAAGAATGTAGGATGTACCTATACTTACCTACAGTAAAAGTTATGAAAATCAGTACAAAACTCATATTAACTACCTCGAATCGAAATTCATTTCATATTTTCACCCATTCTAAAATCTTCAGCTCAAAATAATTTTCGATTTTTCCATGATTTTTTTTCAACTGGTAGAAGGTGTCCGTATGAGAATCGGATCATATTGTAGAATAATTCGTTGAACATGATCGAGAATAAACCTTGAATTAATTTTCACTCCTTGTGGTAAAATTTAAAATCTCCAAAATCTTTCTCGAATGAACAGAAATAGATTTTTGATTTTTGCTTGATTGTAAATCGGCTAATAAGATAAAAACGATCGAAGTGTTCTCTTGGAAATCAGCTCAACATGGATAAGTTCGTTAAACAGATCAAAGTTAAGTCTATAATGTTTCAATTTTCAAAAAAAAAAGAGAGAGAAATGAATCAAAAACACATCGTTTTAGTAAATTTTTCAAAAAAACAAATGAAAATAAAAATAAAGATTTTTTCGAGTTTTGATGAAACCTAACAAAAAATTGAGTTTGAATGACTTCAATAAGACATGAGAAAAATTTTCAATTTCTCGGTTACCGTGTGACCTCACAGCTCGAGCTCGAAGTTTATAAAATTTTATGGGGAAAATGAAAATGTGCCCACTTTACATTTTCTCATTATCATCGATCATAGTTCAGCGTACTTAAGAACATCGAACTCAAACCATCATTATTTTTATGCAGCCCAATTCGGCAAAAAGTTTACCTAAAAATAAGTTTAAGAAAATATTTTCACATTACCTGTAGATAGGCGACGATAAACCTTCTTTATACCAGATAACCAAGTACATCAGATCGTTTTCAAACGGTGGAGTAATATTGCAAGACAGCATAGCAACGCCTCCAGCAACAGCTTCTGTTTCCATAAACGATACTGCATAAAAACAAAAAGAAAAACCTCGATAAAAATAGGTTTGGTACATACATATCTATTGTAAATTCACCCTCTTGGGAAAATTTTAAAAAATTAAAAAAAATGAAATCGACCACACAACGAGGAGAAAAAATTTATATAGTGTAATTATAGGGGTTAATAGGATTTGGTTAATTTATGGATATATTAAACGTTAAGCTATTTATCAACGCTTATATTCGATAAATCAAATATTTGCCTTGAACTAAACATACAGATGGCACTTTTACCCTCGAAATGAACATTAAATAATCCTCGTATTAAACACGCGAGATTTAATAGTCTAATTATTTCGGGGCTAGCCGATAAATATATAGACGTAGCGAAATTTTATTGACTTGTCGCACGCTATACAGCCGGCGTCCGACTAACAAATAGATCAAAAATTTTATACAAAAGGGGTCGTATGTTGACAGCGCCATATAGCCGTTATTTCGTCTACAATTTCCTTTATTAAACATTGCGCAAACTATTTCAACATGGATGTTTCAATTTCACGTACTTGGGCGAAAGCGCGATAAGAACACCGTAGCGTATATATTGGTTTCGTGCCAATGGAATAAACATACATAAACATACGTAAATACGCCATTCAAAAGCCCGCCAATGTGCTTATGCTTACGTTATCTGTGAAAAGAAAGTCCACCTAAGTAGATGAGAGGTCTACCGTGGATCGGATATGCTCGAATGTACGCAGATATTTATGAGATTATGAATGGTGGAACAAAATGAACCGTCTACACTTTTTTTTTATTGAAACAAAACGAGGTAAATGCATTCGTCAAAAATACTCCTACTTCACTTTGTTTTCAACTCTTCATCAATTAGTTAAAAGCTCTTAAGCTTTTTTGAAATGCACTAACTGTATATGGTACCACATAATAAAGCAACTGCGCAAAAATATAAAAAAGTTTCACAATGCGGATGTGCGCTCTTTATTGTGCCACGAGGCTAATAAACCTTCACTCGACAATAAAAACCTTTACACCATACTCACTCATCGAACTCGCAAGTCTACGAATGGTATCTTTCTATGTACTTACGATACGTAGAATTATTGCATATATTAATGATTATAGACTCATTCACTCGTACACAAAAATTCTTACTATTGTAATTAGAAGAGAAAATACGGGTATATTTATGTAGCTATGGGGTATTTTATTACGATAGGTAGTTAGATTTGATCGAACTAAAAACATGATTCATTAGATATTAAACACACTCCTTGTCTTAGTCAACAGATGACCTACCCCAAGGATGTGAAGATAAGGAGGAAATGAGGCATCCAGTTTATGGGAGATGAATTCAATTGGTGCTGCAATGTAATAACAGATAGAGAAGTGGTTTCAATTTATGTTAACCCAACAGAAATCGAAAGCAGTGTACAACGAACTGAATAATGCATGTCATTGAGGATCACAAGGAGCTATTTAACACTACCATCGAGCATATTTTGGTAAAAACAGGGTGTATGAGAGTTGAAAGTGATGGTGAGGTCTCAGTTGAGCAAGAGCTCCCTTATCTCGTAGGAAAAGAAAGGAGAGAAATTAAAAGACTGGTTTCACTACAATGCAGGTTTGAAGGGGAATGGTATCAAGTTCGACAGTTTGGAGGAAATTTTGGATCAGAATTGGGAAGAAAAAGTTTCCACTTTTTCTATTAAAGAAACAACTTTACTAGTGACCTGGAAAAGAGATTGAAAAATATTCACTTGGATAAGTTTGAAGAGGAAGGTTACTATATAAAAAATTCAATGTTTTTAATATGGAATATTACATTAACAATTTTAAGTATAGGTACCTAAGTCTAGTAATAGGCATTGTAGGTATTTGTATATTTATATATGATAAATTTATAGAATTAAAAAGCAAGGTAAATATATGTACTATTAGAGCCATGTGGGCACCAAGGTTTCTGCCACAAGATGTATTGGCAGAACATTGGCAGAACTTGGGAAGCCCACGTGCCCATTATGTCGAACAAAAATCGAAGAAAGTGTAATAAATGTGTAAAATTGTACATATTGTTTTAAATAGAATCTAATGATGAAAATTTAAAAAAATAAAAAAACTTACAAAAATAGCTGAAGCTAAGAATTCAAGTTCAAAAAATAGACTAAGTCGGTAAGTTAATTTTTTGAATTGAATGTATGTAGTGTTGTATTTTACCTATACAAAGCCATTTGCAATTGGTTTGATCTACATAAGTAGCAGCATAGTAGGATTTTTCATTTTAGTAAATATATTCTTACTATTTTGTTAAAAATTATTATTTTTTTTTTGAACAAAATCATGTATGAACTGATTGAAATGAATATACCAAAATATATTATCATTTCAAGTTTAAGTTGATAAGTAATAAGTCAGAAGAATGAACTCGCGTATTTACGGCGAACTGCTTATGCAGTTTTATCAACATCCTTGAAATCGGACAATTATTCGCGAGGAATGGAGATTTGAAGGAAAAATAAGATCAAATTGCCAATGTACAAACATACAATTATCTGAAAAATCTAGTTTTCCAACATTCGATTTTGAAGCCCGGTTTTCCAATACTGCCACGCTCTTTCTCCCTAATTTTTTTTAAATTTTCCAGCTTATTCTAACAAACAATTGACCTTAGGGAAAGTTTGAGGTTTTTTCAACGGTTTTGCAATCTCAGCACCGTTTCTAGACAGTCTAGCCATCAAACAACAAAAATTATTCATTATCCCCCCCCACAATCAGTTTTTAACCTTTGACCTCTGAATTTACGCGTAATTTTTCCTGCTCTCCGGGTCTAAAAATCCGTAGGGACAGACAGGATCTGTTAAGCCGAGCCGGAGGGAAAATGGTCCATATTTAACCTGGTTATACCAGAAAAACATCTGACCTTGACCCCAAGGTCAAATTAAAAAATCTGCTCTGGGGAATTTGTTCTTTGGCCCAGGCCGAGGATAACGCCCCAAACCGCTTAGAAATCCGATTATATCTAACCCGAAAAATGACGAGGAAAAAGAAAGTGAGCTGACGAAGATCAGCACTCACAAGGGAACTACCCAAGGTGTTACACGCCGATCGAAAAAATTTTTTCACAGGCGGATAGAGCATCAAAAAATATACTATGATCCAAAATTTCAGCTGCTGAGGTTCACAGGGGGCGAAATTATGGGGGTTTGAATATCGAAAAATCACAAAAATACACAAAAATACACTGAAAAAAATATAAAAGTTGAAATCATTCGGCACTCTGTTCGCCTCAGCAGCTAATTTTTTGGCCACGATCTACCATCGATATATGACGCCTTATGGTGGACAAGTCGCCGCGATCTGCGTGTAACACCTTGGGTAGTTCCCTTGTCAGACTCAGCGTCCCAACCCAGGAAATCCGCAAAAGACAAAAAACCAAAGAATAACCGCAAAAAAACCCCGAAAAATACCCAAACTAATGATGGAAACAGCGAAAAGTCCTCCCCCCCAAAGGCGGACTCAGCAGCTGAGTACAAGAACAAGTTCGTTAAACGTATCAAGAAATGTAGGGACCTCCTAGAGGAAAGCCAAAACTTAAAAGGTACCGTTAGGGAGGGACTAACTAAACTTTTTGCCGAAATGGAAGAAATTGCCATTAACATGTCTAACTCCGTATAAGGATGAGGTGGCCAAGTCGGCTTCTGGTCGTTGTTTTGAAAAAAAAAAAAGACAAAACAGTGTACCTAATGATTAATGAACTAAATCATACGTATGGTTTTAGAGATTCTTATGATAAACGTAAGTTCATTTTTTGATCAGTTTTTCCGACCCCCTCCTCGTTTCTCTTCCCTTCATCGATACCATAGAATATAGAAACTCAAGGCATGTAAAATTTTCACTCTAATATTCGCATAAATGACCAGCGTGCTGTGAAATAATTACACGACCGATTAAAAAGGTCCTTCGAAGTATTTGCGAATTGGTTAACAATGAAAACACTACGCCGCCATAGAAAGCCTTTCAAGTGAACCCCGAACTCCATCTGTGGTAAAGTTTAAAATTCAAGATGGGCCGAGTTATTTTCGTTTAAAACTTAAAGCTGGCATGATTATTGGATAAAATTACCGCAAATTCATTGGTAGCGAAAATTAATCTGTTACTAATTAAATTTCAATTTGCTTTAATGTGTTGTTACATTAAGCCGACGAAATACACATCAATGTTTCAACATGGCTACGTTTTCGCAACCGGGCCAAATACTATACACTTACAGCTCGCTGCTATTCCGTCGAACAAAAACCTTGATTAGTACTTACCGAAGACTGTCATTCATTAGTAATGCGGCTACTATACAGAGATTTCCTTTTAGCAAGGAGAAATATTCAGATTAAAAAAACATGACAGTAAAGTAAACCGCACCAAAAGCTCGCAAGTCGAAGACGTTTTCGGTGATTTTATATCTTACCACATAGTCTGGCGGTTCCTTAAGAAATGTTTTTTATGAACTTGAAAGAGAAATAACGAGACCTTGACTGAATTCATTACGTATCTTATAATCGCATTCCGAAAATACGCGCTTTCTAGCAACTAGCTGCGCTCTGTGGGTAAAACATCTCAGAGCAACTTGTCGCGCGAGAAAATATTCAGTAAGGGAAAGTGGAATTTTTCAACATTAAAATAAATTTTTTTAATTAAAAATATTAAATCATTTTGAGGTAAATATAATGAAGAATACGGCGGCTATGAAGTTCTCCTAAAGTACAAGTCATAAGGAAAAGTACAAAATTATTATGCCTGCTCTTGGTTTTTTCCCCCGTTGGAAAATTTACTAGGACGCATTTTTTCACCGAAACCCGTATAACAACCCAACTTACCGGAGATTTATTGACTAAATTCCTAGCATTTTTACCTTTTATTCATTCATTTGTCGTTTTTCTCACAGCCGAATTCCTAACGTGCTTGTGTAAACTAGCATGTCAAACTTTTACGCCTATCGAGTTGAGACGTGTATCGTCAGAGCAGAAATGTACAATCTTTCTTTCGATATACTTTGTTCTTTATTTGTTCAGCGAGTTCATTTGTAACTTTTCCAACTCTTTTTCAATTTCAAACAAGAATTCTTTCAACTTAAATAATGATATCGATGTTAAATAAAAATGTTGCCGCGATACATTCGTCGTGTCTTGTGTACAGTATAAAGAACGTGATTACATAACCCCTTGTTTTTTTTTTTTTTGCTTTTACGTTTACGCCACTGTGTAGGGTTTTAGGTGAGATTTTTAACCTTTTTGATCGATTCATTAATCAGCTTCGAACTTGGTAACTTTTTAGTGTTTTTTTTTTCGAAATTGAACTTGCTACACCTTTTTATTTCGCATTAATACAACGCCAAGTTAAAATAACTGAGCTTCCAGGGTGTTCCCTCCGATTTGAACAAGACAGCCACTTTTGAAAAGCGCATGATATGAAACACCCACATCCATCAAACGTTTTGCAGCCCAAAGAATTAACTTTTCAAAGATTCATCGAATGCGACTCTTCACCGAATCGATGAAAAACGTAAGAAAGATAAAATTCGTGAATATGAGGGTAAAATAGACTATCTAAAATTGTCATTATTAAGGTGAAAATTCCAGCCTTCCATAATGGTAACAATAAACGCGTGCATTCGGCTCACAATACACACGATGCTCATGAAACCGAGAAAACAACGCGTCGAGGGGAAGAAAGAAAGAGCACGAACGGAATAAACTTTTATTTAGAAACAATAGCCTGTCGGCTTCATTCTGTTACAATGAAAGACCGCAGGTATTGTTTCGCAAAACCGCCCCGAAGTACGATATCTGTTCTCTGTAATTCCTATACACATATATTCGAATAGGTTGTGTATCTGTGTACAGTATGTGCTGCCACATTCTCAGCTTTATGTGTGGTGTAAGTATATTGCTGAGCTACGAACACATCTTCTCTACTAACGCTCTGTCTCTCATCTCTCTCATGTTACGAAGTAAATAGGTAGTCTATAAATTCTTTATATCTTTGCCTAAAAAACACAATTTTAGATAAATAACGACAAATTCCTTCAACTCAAACACAGGAGTTGCTTTAACCAATTACCCATGTGTTCTCTTGTATGGAAAATTGGACATAATACGCATTTATTTATTTTCTCAATTAAGTACCTACCTAGTACCTACTACTAACAGTAGCAACTCCAACTAGACAGTGGCGTAGCCAGAGGAGCGAAGGGGGCCAATGCCCCCCATTGCTTTTTTGCCGACTTTTCTTGAGAAAAGGTCAGTAGGTATATCAATTTATGTATAAATTTGTGTCACGCTGAACTCGAAAGCTTCGAACTTTAAGTCGAAGGTGATTATGGCAAAATATTGGTATGATGCTGAACTAGAGACATTTTTTCAGCAGATCGGTGCGCCGGAGGTCGGGGGTTCGAATCTCACGCGAGGCATGAGGCAAGACTTTTTTGTTCACTTTTTTGTCAATTTTATAATCCTTCCAATTTTTTTCAATAATACCCAAATAATTTTTATGCAATCAAAAATCAAAATTGTTTCGAAATTTCTAGTATGACATCGCGACTTGCAAATCAATGGTTATTTTTGATGAATAACTGATAATTTTTATTTTAAAAAAAAAAACTATAATTTTTGGTAAATTTCCGGTAACTTTTGATCATTTTTTTTGGTAAATTAATAGTAATTTTTAGTAAGTAAATAAAATTAATTCTTTTCTTATCGATAAAACTGTTGGATTGGAGTCATTCGTGTATGGTAATGTGAATGTCTCGTGTTTTGTGTCTTGTGCATTTGGTGAGTTACTTATTTCATCATGAAAAGAACTATTCCAAGCTCCGATATTAGGAATTTCTTCGCAAAAAAGAAAATTAATTCAAATTCTGAACAATCATCCGGAAATGTAGAAATCAATGTGCCTCAGGAGGAATCTCCACCCATGTTATTCGAAGATGTGATTTAGTTCCTCTACGAGCGTCGACATTTTCCTTTTATAATTACACGTATTTTACTCATAATATTGTTCATGCTAAATTGTATTCGTAATTTTATATCTACCTAAAAAACGTGTACCTAGGTATTCAAATCGGCTAGGTATCTTATTGCTGGTTGTTTCACCATATTTTATCGACTAGGCTTCTTTCGTTCTTTTCTCTGTGAGTTAGGGTTCGATTTCTCGACTGCCTGGTTTAGGGAAATTAAAGGGAATTCGATGAATAAAAATTCACATATTTTTTATACGATTAAAATTGAATGTTTTGGAGATTATACCTTAAATCATCTACATTTAGATAACAGAACATAGATATCTTCAACAACAACAACCCCCCCCCCCCTTAATAAATCGTATTTTCACATGACGAACCAAAGCGAATAAAATTCTTCTCCATATGAACGAGGAAATCACGTAATTTGCCAAGTTTAGCAATGCATAATATAATATTCATATCAACGTCGAGACGCCAACACAACGGTACAAAACCACTATTACCCCCATATACCTACCTATAGTACACCGTCCACACCAATACACGCCGAACCGAAGATTTAAGCCGCTGTATTGGAAATTCTAGCCTCACGAAGAAGAGACAAAAAAGAGAAAAGAGGAAAGACTTGCAAAGGATTTACAATGTTTTCCTGCTCCTTACCTCGATAGTGTAAAAATATGCAAAAGTAATACGTGAAAGTCATGCGTTAGGTGGCGTGAAAAAACGACAGAATATGAGTAAAAATTGTTCCTTTAAAAAAGCGTCACGTTTCGAGTGCCCCTTTTCTCGCTTTTTATTTTTCTTATTTCAAGGATAAAAGGTATAAACATGAAGAAGTTAACACCGACTTGTCATTTTTTCCGATTTATCATAACACGACCATTTTCATCTTGACAATACCTTTTTCTTATTTTTAGATTTTTTTTTTCGCTCTTATCTATAAGCACTTGTCAATCGAAACTGCACTTTTTCAGCATCGATTGAAAAAAGGCCTCAGAGAGTTGCTAGAGAAGTTATTTTATTTTTTAAATTTATAGTAAGGGAAATGTTGAAAATAACTCAATTTAAATTGGTATGAATTTAAAAGAAAGTCTTTGCTGCGTCTGTTTCACGTTGAATATGAATTATAATTACTAGATAAGAAAAAATGAAATAACATTGATATGTAGTAAGGTATTTTAAAACCAGCATCAAACTAACTATGTACTTACATAAATTACTAACAAACTTAAAACAGGAACTTTACCTTGACAACCCAGAAACCCATGAAAAAACAAAACTGAACCTTACATTACACCACTATGGAGCCATGAAACTAAAAATACCATGTAGTTAACTATGAACTGACTGATAACTCAAAAAAACTAATTGATACTCAATTTCCATGCCTGGAAAAAAAAATCCTGAAAATACACATACCATATAGGTTCTGTTGGAAAAATAAAGATCGTTTTAAGGGAAAATTGTCTCCCTGAGTATATAGTGATTTTTTGAGTGTGAATCGTTTAAAAATGTTTAATGACGCGAATACTACTTATATTGTTATATAGTTTTGAAGGGTCGCCGGCATGAGGGGAACCATGACCCACTGGTTCAAATTGAACAGTGGCCACCTTTGAATGCTCACACCTATACTCGGAAGATTCCAATTTTTGATTCCCAAACAGGTAAGGAATAATTTGCATATTTTTTCTGTGTATGCCCTTTCATTTTTAATAGTAATTTTTTGGTAATTTTGATGTGTGTTCTTTATAGTGAATGTGATAGTGTCTCACTACCACTGCCAGAAATGTGCCGATGGCTGCTGTTTTACCATCAATTTGAAATTTCCCCTAGTCAACCAAGCTGTATCCTACGATGGCGAAAGTTTCATTAGGTAGACTTTAATACCTGCCAACTCGGAAGGAATACCATTTCCATAAAATGAGCCTCTAGTGAGTATATATTTCCGTGATATTTGTATTGGAGTAGTAATAAACAATATGTGTAAGACTAAAACCTTCATATTTTGCTTTTTAATAGGTTATACCTACCAGCGTTTCCTTTGGAAAGAATGCCGAATTGGCCGTTTTATTGCCAGCATGTACTGCTGACCATGGATGCTGTCAGAAGGCAACGTGTGGAATCAAGAGTGTGAGAGTCATTTTCAATACGTGCATTTGAAGTTATAAATCATGAACTAAGTATGGTTTTTTTGGGGAAATGTTGTATTCTTTTTATTTATTTATTTATTTATTTATTTATTTATTTATTTTGAAAAATGGGACTCATAAATTCAGGGACTAATTCAGAAAAATGTTTCTGAATTTTGAAAGGGGTCCAAGAGGCACTGAATCTGAAAAATAATTTTTGAAAAAGGTTTGATTTTTTGATTTTTTACAATTTTTGCAATTTTTATCATAATGGCTGGAATATTTTATTTTGTAAAATAAAATTCGAGACTTTTGGGGATATTTTTCATAAAACGTTTAGGTGAAAAACGAGACTTTTTGAAAAATAGGCGTAGACAATTTGTATTTCAGCAAAGGGCAGCGTTTTTCATCAATTTTTTGCAAAGAAAAATGAAATTTATTGTAAATGTTTGGTGATAAAAAAAAGTAAAAACTTTACACAATTTTTTTATCGAGAAGGTTAGAATATTTTGCAGCATTTTGGTAGAAAAGTTGAGATTTTTGTGGGGAAAAAAATGATATTATTGGCATTTTTGAACAAAATCAAAACTAACAATTTTAGCAGGAGTGGACTTTTTGGAAACATATCTACTCGAAAACCAAAACTAGATGATTTCCTGCTTTAATACAATCACCAAAACAGAAATATATTCATTGTACAAAAACAAAAAGTAAAATCAAGGAAAAATACAAAAATGTGAGAGAAGCAACCCTAACACTAGGGATGACATCCTCACTAGAATATATAGAGAGATCATCCAGTATTATCAATGTACTAAGGATGTCACTCCATGGATTAGGACCCATCTGAACAGGGTGCCATGGGATGACCAGCCCAACAATCAGGTAGGAACTTCAAAAGTTGGTTCAGCAGCATGAGATGGATGAAATGCCTATTCCTCCGGCAGATACAGAACCAGAAGTCTTGCAAGATGAAGTTAGGCGTTGTATAAGATATTACATTTTGTACCTATGAAGAAAGAGAAGAAGGCCAAGAAGAAGAACTTGAGCCATATGTCCTAGAATATACAAATACATATACCTCCTGAAGAGGTAAATGAAGAAGAGGAAGAGGACTTTCCCCTATGGAGAACGCTGTTGTGTTTGACTCACAAAAAAAGTGTGGTATGTCCAGTTCCAATGTGGTAATGCAGAGTTCTGTAGGTAATGTGCAGCCAAACTAATGTCAGAAGACAAACAGATGGTGTGCTCTTGTTGTGGGACTTCAATCATCTAAATGATTTTACATTTTTACCTATAAATATACAAAAATATTTACAGTATCTATGCATAAAGGTATCAACAATCATAAAATTCGCCGCGGCTAAGAAAGGTAAGTTATGAATTTTTTTCCTCGATTAATTTTTGTTCTATGTAAGTACACATAGAAAAATTTTAAATTGCAGTAGAAATTCTTCCTACATGATTCCAAATTGCATTTCAACTGAAAAACGCGGAACGTTTAAATATTGAGCAGAAGCCTGGATTTTTTTGAGAAAAATCAAGCTGAAAACTCTTTAAAACCTACTACATGTATCTCTCGAACATAAATACTTTATATTTATGGTTCTGTTATTTTTCCATGTCAAGTATTCGCCGGTAAAGTTTCTCTGATAGCAAGAGTAAAATTTTTTGAATACTTTTACATTTCTTTCGGTACATACGTTGCTTACTATTGGTATACACAGTATACATTCCTATCGGCGAAACTTTATTGTATTCTTATCCGACGACCAAAAAATGCAGGCTGCAAAAGTTTTGGAAACATTTGAAATTCGCTGGTACGAATTTATATTCGAAACTGGCCCTGTTTCAGTGTTATATAGCGAAATGGCACTCATTTCATATTCATCACACAAGTTGGAAGCATTCTGCTGGCGATAATAAATATCGCAATGATGGAAACCCATCGCATCGTCGTCGTCGCGATCGCATCCATTAATTTTATCGACTACTTCGACGACAAATTATAACCGCAGACAACACTTGCAAATGCGAACGTGTCAAGGGGAAGAAAAAAAGCTCGCAGGGAAAGTCTCCGAATCTTGGGCATATGTTGCAATCTGTTCGTTTTCAAATATCTAATGCCATTGCCAACACCGTGGAAGGAAAAAAATAATCTTAGGTACGAATTTAATGCAGCGAGGGTTACTTAACGTATAGTACTATACCTTCGTTTTCGCCATTTGATCCACTACGCGAGGTCGTTATTTAATAACATTTACAATAGCTTTTCTTCAATATGGTTCGGGTGCAGGGGCAGGAACAGGGGCAGCACTTTAAACCAAATACACGATACCGTTCATTAATTTACCATTATATCGTATGTTGCCTACAATCCCTGTTCGTTACTTTGCCCGAGCATGGCTTTTCCAGTGCTCTAAACCTTAGTCACCCGTTTTCGCCAATTTGGCGCGCCTCTTAGTAGTGTATCTCGTTATCATTTGCGGTTTACGAGGTCTGTTCTGTAACAGTTTGCATTGCTGTGTGTATACGCGTCGACCAGCCTAAGCAATGATGCGGCTACGACTTTACCTTCAATAATAGCTAAATAGGGATACCGTATGTCAATTATTTCCCTTATATTAGTGTTCGACGTAGGTTACTAGGGACTATGGAATCGTGTATGTGTCCTCATTTCACAGCCATGACAGGTATCACATCACCGAGTCCTTTTTGATAAATATTTCGCGTTCGATACTCGTGATAATTGAGTCCAGAGGCGAATCTAAAGTTTAGTATTGATAGATTACGTTTAAATTTTCAATATTAATATAGATAAATAACACTAGGCAACGGCATATTTGTTTTCGGGTCGAAAATGGGCTTAATCGATAGTTTAGACCCTAAAACAAAAAACAGAGTGGGGTTTTTCAATTTGAGTTGTTTTTGTAGTCAGGAGAGATGATCAAAGTTGCAAAAATGGCCGTTTTTGCCCTATTTCACGAGTCTGTGGCGACATCAGTATCATGTTTCAAAAAAAACCACGGTCATATTCGGATTCTATGCACTTTTTTAAGTAAACATCTTTACCGGATTTTTGATTTTCGAACATTCAAGCGCATACGGAAGATTTTCGTTTGTAACACGAAATTTTTACTGCACGAGAACCTCGCCCGCGTGAACACGGTTCCGCGCCACGATTACATCGTGGAGTAACGCCAGCGTCGCGCGCTCCGAGTTTTAAAATATGTTACAAACAAAAATCTTCCGTATGCGCTTGAATGTTCGAAAATCAAAAATCCGGTAAAGATGTTTACTTAAAAAAGTGCGTAGAATCCGAATATGACCTTGGTTTTTTTTGAAACATGATACTGATGTCGCCACAAACTCGTGAAATAGGGCAAAAACGGCCATTTTTGCAACTTTGATCATCTCTCCTGACCACAAAAACAACTCAAATTGAAAAACCCCACTCTGTTTTTTGTTTTAGGGTCTAAACTATCGATTAAGCCCATTTTCAACCCGAAAACAAAAAAAAGGTCAAAAATTGTTGCCTAGTGTAATTTATGGTTCAGTTGTGATATTGTATGTATGTAGCTGGCATCAGAATGACAACAGTGCATTACGATTATTCTGTTTTCCTGTTGTTCGCATGCGATAAAACCAAAGCAACAAAAATAGGAATGAGGAAGACAAAGTAAGTAAGTAAGTAAGCTTACATATGTACTTATGTGTATTCATTAGAATGCAAATCAGTCACGCAAAAGTCACAAAAAAAATCATGGATTTTTGTTCGAACGAAGCCAACAAAACATCTTTCATGACATAGGTACTCGTACCTACTTATTGCTGCACAGAATCATGAAAATATTTCGATAAAATTCACCTCAGGAAGACCTTGGAGATGATACACTCGAACTATAAGTTCACAGTAGTCGATACAAGAGGTATATTACCTTGACGTCGAATTCGCGAGGGAAAAGAAGTCTACAATTTATAACACCGCCTACACCAAACTAAGCAGAGGGAACACTGCGAACACATCTGAGTACTCGGCAACGAATAAAAACAAGAGATTATTAAGACTCGCGGCACACCGGCATCGGCATCGCATTGCTTCGGCAGCGAGTTTCATACGTGAATTAATCATTCACTATGCAGTAGAAATTATTTGACAGATATTAGTAAAAATTAAGCGCCAAGTTTGCTTCGTGTAGCGCATATGCGAGTATCTTGAACGTAGAAGCTGGATTAAAGTTTCTCTCGTGCGAGTGTGATTTTTATCCTTTCGACAGAGTTTGTCATATATAGCGAACTGAGAACGCTTCCTTGCACGAGTATACAACACCAAAAATGGTAGAACATACAACTCCGATAATATATTTTATTAATTTTTCCTCCCTTCGCGATGGTATTATTGTGCTGCGTGAACAATGTATAGCTCGTACAAGCGAAAATGTAATCCTTTGAGAAAATTCTCATTTATTCGATACATGTACCATTTGGAAGAATTTATCGTGTGCCAAACTATACTATACTAACATATACGTCAAACTTTACGCATTGATTTAATCTGTAAAATTAAACTGCCAATATAACACCCACCCAAACACATGCCCATTCTCTACTTTAATGAAATTAAACAATTCAACCAATAATACCTTATATGTCTTTGGCACACGTGTAATTTGATTTACGTGTCTGTCTACAAATTTCCACCTCTTACCATTGTATCTATCTATATACGAGTGTCGAGTGTGTAGCAACAGTGGAACCTCGATAACTCGAAGCAACGGTCATTCCCCTAGTAGGTATGTGATAGGTATAGGTATGGTACCCTTTGTAGTAGACAGAAAACCGATGATGACACGTTTCAAATAAAATTCACAAAACGAGTTTAATTAAATAGAAATAAACAAAGGCAATTTTTATCCGTGAGCTTTTAGCCTACACCCAAAGGCGCGAGGTACTTCGTAAACAAAAATTTAATGGTATTGTTTTAATTAAATACTTCCATCTCTTTCTTATCTTTAATAAAGGACAATGATATCCATTTGTTCCGCAGATTTTTCCGCGTAATTAATTTTCCAAGAAAACGAGAAAACGTTTTTCTGCAACGTCTGCTAATTTTTAAACGTTATATTTGTAATTGTCGTCTGTTTGTGTGTGAAAGAGTTTAGAAAGCGTTTTGAAATTTCATTTTTTTTTTTTTGCTAGCATTTCGAATGATTTGCATTTCTGGGTGCCCTGTGTGAGAAATGCGGCCAAAAATGAAACACGAAACGAGCACAGTATTGATACGTATCAAAGCGATAATTTGACACGGAATTACAAATTTCCAAATTGGTGAATGATTTAATGAGATTTTGTGGTAATCAAGACATGATTCGCAACCCTTGCAGTGAAATCCTTCATCACAATTAATACCACACTAAAAGCAAATGCGAGCGTTTGGGACAATTTTGTGGAAAGGAGTTATTGAAAAACTCAACACCTTTACCAGTCGGAGTAAATAGTAGCACCATGGACAAGAACTCAAATTATTGGCAAAGTTCCATTACTACAGTTGAAGTTTCATAGAATAAATCCAGCTTTCAACTTTTTGAAATCTGTTGAACTTTTTAAAATGTATATGTACATGTATCCAATGACCTTTTAAACTGGTTGATCACCAACGCCCATTATTTTGATTCAAAAAAAAAAAACTCTCGTTCACTATCAAAACGATGCACTTTTGCCATAACAAAATCACCCGTTTCCACACATCCAAAGCGCCTAATGAAGCTACGTGTTAATAAAATTGCATAACCAGTCTGCCGTAAATCTGCAAGACTCATACCTATTTACGGCGAACAAAGTAGGCAATTTTATTAACACCTTCTCATACATTTAGGTTTTACGTACGAAAACGAATTATTTTTCTCAAGTTGACTTTTCTCGTTTGAGCTTTCGTTTTGCGTGCTCTCATAATATAATTACTTCATTTTTTTTTTTTTTTTTTTAAATTGAAATAGCTTTACATGAAAATTTATAATGAAAATTCAAAATTTTTAATTTTTTTTCTTCTCCCTCCCACTGATTTTTCTTCTGTAGTTATTATTTTCGAATTATGATAATAGGTAAGTATTACATTACCTATGTTTCTAAAATTTTCCCAGTTTTGCTGAAATATTTTTCCGTTGTGTTAGTTTTCGTGAATTAGAATTCTGAAACTTTTCCTTGATTTTTCTTTTCAAATGGTTCTAAATTTTTTCCCCTCTTGATGGTTTTTTTTCTTCGGGTATAAGCTCTTAATTTTTCGAATTGAATGTCTGCATCGGATATTCAGACATCTTGGATTAACTTATTAAGAAAGTCCGAAATTTGCGAAATTTTTCTGACCTATGACTTGTATATAAACGGAAAATTAGATAGTCTCCGCAAAAGATTACGTGATTTCGCTCGTACCTGTCCGGAAATAGGAGACAGATTATAAAAAATATAAGAAGATTATAAGAGGAATAACCAAAACAGTGTAGAAAAAAATTGAAGAATTCTTTAATTCCGAAAACGAGTGGGTGACTGCATCTAAATTTTGGGAAGGGAAGTCCAAGATCACTTTGTCAAAAGACGACGAATCAATAAACAACAACAAGGATTCAAAAAACGATAACAACCCCCCTTCCCCATCAGTTTATCCCTACGAAATTAAATCTCTTCAGAACAAAACTAAAGAACTTCATAAAAAAAATCGAATTAATTTCAAAACGTAAATCAATTGGAAATGAAAAAGCGTGGCTCAGGCACCCAAATTTACAATACATAAGTTTGGGGGGGGGGCAAAAAATGAAAATATTAAAATATTCATGACAATTTTTGAAAACCCAGAGTCGATTTTCAAGTAGTCTCATAGTCTGATGAATTGAAATTTCAATATTTGTCCTTGTATCTAACTGGAGAAGCTCCAGAAATCATTAATCGAGACTTACACCCCAATGAAAATAACTTTGAAGGCAAATTACAAACCAGACCAGCTCACCATCAAAAACAGTATTAAATCCAAAATATTTCGAGAGGGAGAAGATATCTCAAATTATACTTCAGAAATTCGAACCTTGTGTCTTAAGTGGGATCTTACTATGAAAGAAGATAAAATTTGTAGAAAATTATCAAGGGGCTAACCCCTACCCTTATCGAATGGCTCGCTCCGCTAGACACATCTACAATAGATGCTCTTAAAGAAAACATAGTGAAGTTCGAAACAAAAAACTTGGTAAAAGGCAAAACGTCCTGGAGCTGATCCTAATTCTACGGTATAAAAGCCCACTGAGGAGCTGGAAAAATTGAAACTGGAAAAAGCAACTACCCCAATCATAAATATAAATACTGATATGCTTAACTATAAAAACTTTAGGAAAACTAGAAGCTACCACAACAACTACCAACAAAACTATCCGCAAAACTATTCTCAAAACTTTTTTCAAGGTTCATCTTATTACCAACCACATCAATTTGCCTCACAATTTTTGACCTGGAAAAACCCTCAAGGTTATTATCAACCACCACAATTCCAGCCTCCAGCTCCATACCCGCGTTTCCAAAATCCAGCTCCCCAAAACCAGGGTTATAATTTCTTTCTCTCACCGAATTATCAGGGAAGGTTCCCAAAACCAAATTTTTGTGGATCAGGAACCAATAGAGGATCAAACACTCGAGGTTTTAATTGATCAAACGGTGGACAAAATACCGAGGGAAATAACCAAAATAACCAGACAAATTCCCAATCCCAGGGAAAAAACTAAAACGATAAAGGTAACTCTGGGTAACGCAACTAATGAAAATTTATGTCTGACTCGCATAAAAAAAATTGAACCAGTGATTATTTTTCGGTTTTGTGAAGAATAAATTCTACGTAGACGATTTCGGATTTGTTAATTTGTTCAGTGAAATCTGTAATTCACAGTACATACTGTCACGTACAGAAATGCGAGTACGGAAATGCGACGAATTGTATAAAAAAACATCGCGAAAAATTCCACAAAAAAAGTACCGATATGTGGTTCGATTCATAAACATAACGGTACACTCGCACGTTCAAGGGCGAGGTGGATAGCCCAAGCATAGCGCCAGGCGCTAATTAATAATCAGTCGCGAAAAAATAGAGACAGTAGAAGAACTATCCGCCTCCTCGTAATGATAATCGAATATAATTAAATTGAATCGTGTACATTGTATTGAGAATTAAGAAAACGTCTATGTTATCTGTTTTAATCGGAAGATTATCGATCTGTGTCGGATATATTAATTGGTAAATATTTATTCTGTTTCGAGTGCAATTTAAATAAGTATATGATTATTTGGTGATCTGGATATTCGTGTTGACGATTCTATTACGTGTCTTATGATCTATTTAATTGAAGTGCATTGTGCGTAAAGTTGAGAATATTCGTCTCGAATTTGGTTCGAAGGGGCGAAGCTACAATACTTTCATTTTTTTCAAACTCAATGCATGTAAATATTTTTCACTCTAGAATTTTGGCATCGTGACCCCTACCCCTTCATCTTTGTGAAATTAAAAAAAATTATGTAAAACTCACTCAAAAACTATAGGGCACGATCAACAATGATATTTTTTGATAACGTTGATTTTGAATTTCAAAGTAGGTAATTTTTTATATTGACCCCTTCCCTCTCCAGCTAAAAATCTAAGAAAAATCGTGTCGTCATGGTTTGTTAGGTCAGAGGTGCAAATTTCGAATTTCGTTTCACTTATTCTCATCAAAATATTTGGATTCCTCGCCAGATTTCAACTCATTTTGATATTTTGTGTGTCATTTCCCGAAAACACAAATAAATAATAACCAAATTTCAAGTCAAGAATTCTTAATTTATTCTGTTTCAAAAATTTTTAATCTCCGAGTTACGTTATCTACTGTTCAGAATATCCAAACCAAATGTCAATTTTAGGACATCCTAATTGAGATAGAAAAGCCAGCGCAATTTCTTTACTAGGTAGGTACATGTGTGCTTACATTATCGACTGAAATGCCTACAGAAATATCCAAATAATGTAAAGAGAATGACATCGTTTCACTGCTGAAAAAATCTTTCGATTATTCAACAGACTCAGATGCGCGAAAAGATTAAAAATAAAGACTGAAAGTTAATGACCATCTCGACGTTTGTTTTTCCGCACACATTTCATTACGTAAAGCAAGACAAAATCAGACTGGTGAAAACTAAATTTCATTTCCGTTGAAAATAACGAATGTTCTCTGTTTAAAAAACTCGTTTTTTTCGCGAACGGTTCCTAGCTCGATTTTTCCACCATTGTTTTTCTGTTTCTTTTTCTTACAAAGTTTTCATAGTACTTTGAATGAGGAACATTGCCAGACTAAACATTAATTAATTTTTTTATTTACACAATTTACTTAATCACAATATCAACTGGTAAGCTCGGAGAATAAAAGACATTTTCCTCAAAATATAGGCTAAGTTGACAGCAACATACGTATTACGTATACAGCTGACTGAAACTTCATTTACCAGCTTGAATAAAACTGTGACATAAATATAGGACTTTTTTGGTTACATCGAGGTTGCTGCCTCTTTAGTTGAATTTCACGTCGTCGGTGAAATTTTATAAACGAGAGGACTGTAACGTTGTTGCTTTTTTAATAATTGGGTTAAAATCGATAAAGAAACTATTACAATTATTCATCACGATTCAATCCACAGACTGTGGCAGAAAACTCGACGAAATTAGATTTCCACTAAACAAACCTGCTACGAGCTGGAGAAAAAAAATACAAAAATCAACTTACAAAACACAGAGAGAAAGAATAAATTTTAATTTTCAAATTAAACAACTCGTAGCTTAGAGGTTTCTCGACGTGATTATTCTTACTGAAACAACCGTGAACCGTGTAGCGAAATGTCGAAAAGGAAAAAATTCGATAAGCGTTTGACTGAGAAAAGGTTACATTTTAATTTTACTGTTCTTTTTACAAAGACATATATATGAAGGTTTTTGTAAACACGTAAAAACGATAAAATAAGCTATACCTATACCTCGTATGTAATATTACATAATTCGAACAAGAGTAAAATAATAAGTATTTCAAAATAACACTGTTACGAGTAAGTGAAGCGAATGTTGAGATGAATGACATTGATAAAAAGTTTTCCTTCTTTCACGTTTCGCATTTTGGTGTCGTTAAAAATGTAAAAATACCTCGGTTTTTTTTCCAACGTGTCTTACAGATTTACATCTTTCTTTTAAACCATCGCCGTTGTCTACGACGACGTCGTCGAGAGTATTGTGTTAAATCAAAAATCCAATTTTCTAAGTATTCTGTTGGCTTTGTTTTCATTTCGGTACACGAATTAAAAAGGTAAATAGCGCGTAATTTACATTATACGTTTACGTTTTTTTTTTCATCCTGAAAAGTCCTCCGACCCCGTTTACATGTTTTCTGTGTTGTATTTTTCTTTGTTATGTTTTTTTTTTTCAAACACCTCTCTTGCTCTTCACGTAGGTAGGCGTATGGTGACGTGTTAAAAAAGAATGATACTTTTTAATTTTTTTAAATGCGATTGCCGGCAACGATTCGTTACTGTCAAAGACTCTTTTGATAACTGCGAGCAACATTTCGGCTCAACGTTCGAAAAATACTCGCATTTTTTTAAACCTCTGTGTTTATTTTTCGTTACTGCGCCAACGGAGATTTACGTTAGTCGTATTTGCTCTTATACTGTAGACAAAATTTTTAAATTTTTCAACAATTTAAAAACTAAAATTTAACGTTTTGTTGACTTTAACGTTGGCATGGGGCATGTTTTTGAACATAGATTTGGTAACACTTCAATATTCCTTATGCAAAAAATAACATCAGATTCGAAATGTATTCTTTCAAAAGCTCATAAGCTCATTAGTCATACCCACACTATAAGACATTCCCCCTGCGTTAAAGTTGGGATGATTACTAAAATTTGAGAAAACAAATTCAAAAAGGCTCGCCAAACCGAAATCGAAATTGAAACCGTAACTGATGAAAAAAAAAAACAAAACGGGTTATCGGAAATTTTTTTCAGTTACCTAAATTGAAACTGAAACCGAAACCGTTATTTTTCGGTTTGGCGAGCCTTGCACAGAATTATCTACTTACCTACTCAGTAGGTACATGTATCACTGTTACTTAGCTATATTCCTAAACTTGATTTCGTAGAAGAAATTCATTTTTTAATTAAACATAGGTAAGTACTTATTTATTGAAATGAGCTCACTTTTACACATACTCGTATCAGAATACCTACCTTTACGTACTTATTCACTTAAAAATTCTCTTAGATTAGCGTTCGTTTCAACGAAAACATTGAAAAGTAGTGTAAAAGTGTAGAACTTCGAGTCAACATATCGCCTTCGTTAAAATTTAAGGTAACTGCCATTTCGGCAGTTTCTATCTAATAGAAAAATTTTTCATAAATAAGTCAAGTTGGTATACCCAAGAGGTATGCGTGTGTAGTGCATCGTTACTCAGTTACCCCTGAGGAAAGTCTACACCAAAAATTCTGCAAAAAGTTAGCCATTTTTATCGTAGAATGGGTTTGTTCAATTCCAAAATACATACATTAATATCTTCACAGTGGCATCGTTTGTGCCAAAAAGATGAGTAACTACATACATACATATAAGGTAAGCGTAAGCATTAACTCAGTAAGTAATTTTAATATTTTATAAATCAAGGTAGTAAGTAAGTATAGTATTCTTTGTAGGAGAAAAGGGTATTTTTTTGTTCCTCGAAATATGCAGGAAGGATTTTGGAAAAATTCACCGCAATAATGACAGACTACCTGTCTGACAGGGACGTCATCTTCGAGTACAATAACAACACAGTACTATTCAGAAAATGACGCTCTGTTCAAAGTCCATGAAGCACCAAGGGCGATGTTCAAAAGGGTCGATGGGCTCAAAGCACCTATGTACATAGTTTGTTATATGTCATGCTGGTACTTCAACAAGTACTACTGGAGAGCTCTGGTGAGTTTTTAAGTTGCCATTTCTATTCGAATAGGCATACAAGTATTCGGAGATTTTTTGCACTTCTGTTGCAACACCTCAACCATAGAAGAAATTCATCCATTGAATATAGATGAACAATATAAATGTCCTTCATTATTATACTAAATCACAAGGAATGGCTATATCTATTCCTAGGAAAATGTAGGTATCATAATTAATTACCTCCGTACCAGGCGGTCTAAAACAAGGGGAAACAAAACATACTTTTCATAATTATTATAAATATGTACTTATACTAAATTGTTTTTGTGACTATGGATTTCATGTATTGACGAATATGCCAGACAGTTTGCTCCGGAATATTGTTACTGTAATAATAAAGCGGTAAGTAACCGTGCCACCAATTCGCTGTACATATATCAAATGTACCTGGTATTTTTTGCCTCGTGTACAGATGTTCTATGGCACATGGTTTGCATAGATATCTTATTTCTTCTTTAAACTGTTTCCAAAATTTTTTAATCACATAGGACCGTTTATATGTAAAATATGTAATCAACGCTTCAAAACGGCAAAGTTCACACAGCGACATAATTGTGACCATTTGCGAAAATTCCGCCGAAAGAAAAGTTATCCGTTGGTACCCTTTAATGGAAAATGTTAAAAATAGCATTTTTGATACTTCAATGGCCACAGTAAAATTACTTATTTTTTTTACATTTACATTTTTTTGTGGTCATGTTACTATTCTAATTGTGTTTCTGTATACAGTTTTCCTGTAAACAAGAACAAAAGTGTTACATATGTTTTGTATTTCCATCACAAACAAAACATTCACTCACACTGCGAGTATATACAATATTTTAAAGACGCTACCATTGTATGTGTTTTTTTAAAATCTAATCTAATTAGGTATTCATACTGAATTATATATTATATATGTTTATTTCAGTGTATACAGACACATCAAACCACTCAGCACATAAATAAAAACGATTTGACTTCCAAAATATATCGTATATGGACTCAAAAGGTGTTATGTGGATGTATCCCACATGTTTCCCCATCTTAACTCAAATCGACTCAAATCTATTCAAGTGGGAAGTAGATAAAATTCTGACTATTTATCATATTGATTGGGAATACTTTCTGTTATTGAGACATCATATACAATTTATAAATATACTGATACGGCATATTGACCCTTATAAAACCGAATCACAAGAAATTATGGAGAAAGAAATTATGCTATTCTGTATCATGGGTTTAAATTTAAGAGGACAACTATCCAGTACATTGAAGTTTGCTGAAAAATAAATCATCGAAGCAAATATTCTTGATATAACACCATTCTGGGAAGAAGTGCCCCATGAATACAGCATTAAATTAAAAAAAGAACTTGCAAGAGATATATTGGAAAGTTTTGAAAAAGATAACCAATCAAGTTTAATTGAAAAATATCGAGATTACCTCCCAAACTTAAAATCAATGCTACCCATTATGGGAAAGATTAATGGTCTATATTTTAGTGGTGATCAAGTATTCTCTCCATTACAACCTACACCACAAAGATCTCTCATGACTCATGTAGGAAAGATAATGCTGTATACCAACAAAGTTGTCGTTATTGAACCAACAAATAAAAATTTCTTTGTGGATAAAGGATATTCATTCAGTGATGAGGGATTTTTCATCCAAATGCTACATTAACATTAATATGGTGACAGTTTCATTATGTGGTGTGGAAACCAAATATTAATTTCCTTTATATATCTGATCCAATAATTATTCCTTTTTAGATCCATATAATGTGTTTTCCTGTTTATCCCAAATTCCTTTTCCTGCACTACAGAACATAAAGACATCACGATAATGAAAGGCATACATTTTAAAAATGTAGATAACGTTATTTTGTACAAAAATTCTGTACCACTTCTATATAGGGAAAAATTTGAATTACCTCAACCAAAATCGATAAAAATAAATGAAAATGATGATATTGAATGTAACGACATTCAAACAAATTTTGATCTGTGCAAAACAAACCTAAAATTTCTGGAAGTTTTAAATACTTTGGCATCATTTTCTGAATTGAAAATAAATAATTATCAAGTAGATTTGCTAAAATTTGGAAGGGAAAAATGGGGCTTAGAATTTCTAGGAGACTTTTACTCATGGTGTTGCGACTTGGTAACAAGGAAAGAAACAATTCCCTTGTATGATAACCAAGAAACATTACAACTAAATTTAAAAACCATAAAAGATCAAATTGTAGAATCCCATACAGATTTATTTCGATTTCATAAGACATTAAACCACTTCTCTAAAGATGCAAATTTGGGATTCAAAAATGTAAATAATAAATTGGGAGAACTACTAAATGTATCCAAAAATTATTAAAACAAAATGACCCATTCGGCTATTCAAAGAAATGAAATTTTGAGCAAAATTCTATACGTTATTCAAAAAAACGTGATAATTGACCATTTTCAAATTATTCTATCACACTGTAAAGAAAACAAAATTCCTGTAGTGCTCATTTCTCCCAAAGTTCTCCTTAATGATCTCCTAGACCTTCAACAAAAAATTAAAGCTGAAGGTCTGACGTTATCCATCCATATAGAAAAAATATCAAGCTATTACATCAATCCTTTGGCAACATGCCACATAACCCAAACCAAAATAAACATAAAAATTAAAATCCCTCTTAAGCATATGAAATCAGATTGGAAATTATATGAGGTTATCCCTATTCCCTTTGTCCAAAATTCCCAGATCTGCATGATCCATTCTGAACCTAGTTACCTGACTCAAAGTTCTGAAACTGGGGATATCAAAATTATCAGTGGAACAGAACTCGAAAACTGTGACACTGAAATAGGTCTGTGCTATTGTAGATATTTTCAAGACAGGGAACGATGACTTCCCCTTATGTCTCAAACACCTATTCAGGGATGAAACCCTAAATTCCTTAAATACAGTTTGTAACTTTTACTTCCACTTCAGTGGACAAATTTGGATTCGTTAAAATTCACTTCAGAAACTAGTCATTTTTTTGATGACATATCAAAAATTTTGAATGAAAATTGGAAATTATCAACTCTCAATTTTGAAATTAAAACCTCAACTGAACAGTTGAGGAATAAACTAAAACAGTTAGAACTCTCAAAACCACCAAAGAGCCTATTTGAATTGGATTTCATGGGGGAATTGTTGTACTTAATCTGGCTAATAGGGCTTATTGTTAGGTATGTCCTCCCTCAACATATATCTATTCTTCAAACTATGGTGGGATATAAATATAAGGAAAAATAGACCCCCACCAGTAGCCCCAAGAAAATATAAGGTAGCAAAAGCACAAATTGATTCCAAATTTAATGAGTTAGAAACATCCCAAATGTGAACTTGTACATATATTTTATGATAGGGGACCACTATAATTTTTATATGTTACTTGTATTGTTATGTCCAAGTAGCCACTAAGGTGTGAGGTCACCCCTTCTGAAAGGAGGGGGAAGCCTTACACCTTCCTTAACTATAATTAAACCATTCTGCAATAATCTGTGATTTAAATTTTTCTCGTTGTTATTACTATTTTTATACATGTTGAATTTGAAAATCTTGATCAATAATGTTTACCAAATGTTGATGGCTTAACCCACAAAATAACTGAATTAAAAATGCTAGACCGTGCACTTTTGTGTACCTATACATAGTTTTATGAAAGAATACATTCTGATGTTTTTTTTTTCATCAATTAACTAGATGATGCATGTAATGTATAAAGCCACAAAAATAACTTTTGCAGCCAGTGAGAAACGCAAATTGATCCAACCAGTAAGCAACCAATACTGATCGAAAAGAACCAATGAGCATCCCATGTCCTACCAAAATTAATTGCCATTTGTCCAGCCAATGAATAGTGCAGTCCATCCCATGTAAAGACAAAGGAAACAACTGAAAAGTTGGAAAAAAGACTGAAAAATATTCACTTACAAGATAAGTTTGAAGAGGAAGGTTATTTTTTTAAAAATTTACTGTTTTTTATATGGAATATTACCTAGATATGTTAACAATTTTAAGTATAGGTCTAGTAATAAGGATTGTATATTTATACATAATAAATTTAGAATTAAAAAGTAAGGTGAACATATTATTGGATTTAAGAGCAGTTGAGAATGAAGGATGAGCAAGGGTGCTCATCTGAAAAACAGGGGGGAATTTGTAGTAGGTAAGTATATTTATAAACAGATAGGTATACATTTATGTACTATGATTAGGCACGCACCTATCAAGTGCTAACAGCACGTAGGCACGCGCCATAAGCCTATATAAATGTGGTTGAGCATTGGCAAAGGCCTAGGGGTATGGGTTGCGATAGAAAATTTGTCTCGCCTCCTCCCTTCCCCCATCTCATTGCTTAAGCTTGTGATGAAGCTAGGTAGATATTTCATGTAAGTTAGATCATAACTAGAGTACATATAAAAGTGAACAATTCTTTGTGTTTTGTACAGTTTACAAGAATGAAAATTTTATGTGTAGGCGTTAGTCCAATTCTGAACATGAGGAGAAATTTGTAACAACAAAAACTCTAGCTATGGGACTAAGCTATTAGAATTGTTAAAAATGAAAATCACAATTCCAGTTTATACATATGTATAAGAGAAAAATTGAACCATTCTCCTGATGAACCATATGTTCTACTTCTATGCATATGTAGACAAGGAAGGCAAATGAAAAGCAATGTTTTAGAGAATAAAACTTCATCTCAGAAGAACAAACCAAACATTACTTTCACAAAAAAAAGTCACCTAATTTCATTTACTGTATTACAATATTTTTACAATTCTTTCTCTGCTGTTCAGTTCACAAAGAATGAAAATTATACACGTGGGTGTTAACCCAATTCTAAAGATGAGGAGAAATTTGTAGCGACAAAAAACGATGGCCACCAGACTAACCTATTAGAATTTTCAAAGTGAAAAATCACGAAGAGCAATGTTTCAAAGAATAAAACTTCATCTTGGAATAACTATAACCAAAACTAACATTTACAAAAAACAAGTCTTGTAATCTCATTTACAATAATCACACATTACGAGTCTAACATTTCAACAACTGGAAAATGAAAAAAATGTTAAAAACCAGAACGAATCTATTCCTGACGACACACAACAATTCAAACTTCACACAAATTTATAATTCAAGACGAGTAAATAATTAATAACGAATTCTAAATAAGCTATCGGACAATTGAAGATTTTGCTACGACTTATGGCATATGGCGGGACATCCAAAGCGTTTAAAAGTTTTTCAGACTTCATTGAAATTTCATAGAATGGACGTCGCCCCAACCCTTAGGTAAAAATCGAGCACTTAATCCCTGGAAGACTTTACCTCCGTTGCCGAAACATCTGTTCCATTAAAAAGCGACGATAGCTTTTATGACGAGCCGCAATTATTAATGGTTCGATAATTGCTATCGACATTTAAAAGCTCTTCATTTGGACCTATTCTTTTGTGTGTTTCATTCGCAGAACGTTGGTCGAAGTACACGATGGCCGCATGGTGCGCTTTGTAATTGTTATTACAATAACGGCTCCATTAAACGAAATCGCGCGGAAGCTATAAAAAACAGATGAAATGGATGCTCGTCGAGTAGAAATTGCACGCCATGTACCACGTTACGGTGCGATTTTCACGTGTACGTCTACGTACGTATGTACATGAGAGAGCGAAAGAACGAGAGTTGGTGTTGTGGCAGAAAAAGAGAGCAGAAAAATGCCAAGGGAGAAAAAGACAGAAAGAAAGGCGATTAATTCGACGACTTATGAGCGACGTGTAAATACAACAAGGTGTTTCTCGTGTATATATCGTCTTTTATGACTGTTATATATAAAGAGGCCCAACTAACCGGTATGCCCTTGATATATCAACTTTTTCATTGGGTCGTCTCTTTCGCTTTAGCGATTCAACGCTTTAACACGATCCCGAGAACCCATACATCCTGTTAAAAAGCATACGCCATTCTTCTTCGAGTGGATGCGAGTCTTTCAAGTTCAACAATACGGTGCTATTTTCATCGAACACGAAAGCCAATTTCCACAAAATATCAACTCTCCGATTACAGCGGAGCATACTCGCACATGTACACCATCGCACGCGAATACGAAACGATACTTTGTTACACGGTTTCTCCACAATAAAGGAGGTTATTCCGTTGAAAGAAATTACCACGTAAAGAGACCAACGTTGCTCGAGAACATTATATTATTACATTATTACCATTATTAATTCGAACACTGCTGTGTGATGAAATTTTCTATCATCTTGTACCGCGTGAAACTTACACAGCCAACCACGCCTTTGCCTTTTAGCATTTTCGCTCTATTCAAAACCCTTTTCTTAGCACACTATCATTATTCGCCGAATACGAAATAACCGTATGGAGTAGAATTTACTTACGTACGATACCAATTTTAAATACAAATTCTATCTGTAACTTCGACACTGCGGATGCCGTACCGCTTACTTATACTTACTCGTGAAAATTCTTTCTTGAGAATTTACCACATTAAAACCCCCGCTTTTATTGTATGTAATAGGTACCTACGCATTCGACGCACTGAAATTATCTATCGAGCGAATTCTACATAAATAGCACGTCTTTGTGAAATTTTCACGCCAAAGTTGGAAAGGATATCTGTGTACGTTCAGGATGAGTTGGTAAGGTTTTCATCTTACAAATTTGCTTTAAATTGGCGCATTGTCTTATATCGATGTTCTGTATAATTATAAAGGTTAAATTTTATAATTATACAGAACATCACTACTAAATTAATTAGAAGTATTTATAAATTTTATTTAATTATTTTTGTCGACGTAAGTATTCTTCCAACCAAAAAATACACAAACTGTCATTCTCGTAGAAACTTAAAATAGGGACTTAATTACAACAATCAAATTGATGTGATCAGTGTACTATATAATGCCCTACTAACTACGAGTAAGATTACCACTCTAACCATCGAAATGATAAAACATTGATTTGAAAAATATCTCAAAGCGATCATGCAAACTATACTAATCCCAAATAATACGAGTAACATTTATTGTGAAGACGGAAATCGCCAAATTCGCCTAGTGTTGTAGAACATGAGGCGAGTTTAATCCATCGATCTCTGCAAAAATTTGTGAGAACGAACAACTACACGAACGACTCTGATTTTCAGCAAAAATTTAGAATTTTCTGATAAATTTGAAAATTTTCCAAATTGAACATTTTGATAAAATGATTGCTGTTCCGAATGATGAAAATCCAAATTACTCTGATACCAGAAAATTATAATTTCTTTTGAATGATAAATTTATTAAGTATAGATTCTTAAATTCGATTTTTTCTTACTTTTACTGTCTATCCTGAATTTTAAACCTCGTTCACCAAAATTATTATCTCTTGCCAGCGGATAACTCTACTTATCTATCTTTAGCTTTGTCGTTCTGAATTACTAAATTTTCTCTCTCCTAAATTCATTTTTTTTTTCTGTCTTCCAAATAACAATGTAAAATTCAATTAAAAATTCCGTGAAAATGTGGATCGCAAATAAATTTGCGCTCATCGTGTACGAATTTTGTTTATGAATCAAAGCGTCATACCTACCTATATAACAGCAAGTTTACACTTTCCCCTTTCACTTTCGAAACATATAAGTACTAATCATTATCATCTCTTTTTAAACTCATTTTCCCTATTGAAATTTTGAAATTTTGAAATCATCCAAATCTTTCTTTTTTTTCAAATTATTGCAAAAATTACACCAAACCCAAATAAATTTGCGCTCCTCATGCACGAATTTTTTTCTCTTTTCGTGAATCAAAAACTTCCTACCTGCCTAAATAGTTTGAAAAATCGATTCTTAAAATAGAGAATAAGTAATACCTCGCTTGCTTAAATTTTTTTTTCTTTTCTCTAAAAAATTTCTGCTCAAACTTGAAGCAAAATTCAGCAAACTCTAATAAGAAATTCGATTTCCACATTTTTTCTCATTACAATAATACACAGAGCAATTTAAAATTACTATCCAATGAAATTGTGATTAACGAATCGTGGTTTTTGCTATCATTCCTCGGAACCTCGACTTTTAAAAAAATGTTTTTTTGGTCCCTTAAATTCAAATTTGGTCCTGATTCTGTCGCACGAATCCTATCAACAAAATGGTCACACTCCAACGCGACAACAATCGTGTCCACTGCTCTAACATATATTACGAAGACGACTTCTCAACTCACGTCAGATATGCGTCAAATATGTAGAGTAGCGACCATATTTCTTATGTTCATTCTATACAATAAATAATTGGGTGACATATTATTCGCAAATCATTATTGTGGAATTTGTAAGAATTTTTTTCTGTAATTTTAGGTGATTTGTTTTTATTCAACAACATAATAATTGTCTTATTTTCTGTGAGGTCAGAGTGATTAGAGTGTGAGTAATTTTGAAAATTTTTTGCGATTTATTTTTTGTTTGTTTTCTGTTTGAGATCAGGGAAAGCCCCTGGCCTTGACAAGATTGACAATCGTATGTTCACGATAATCCACAAATATAACCATCACACTATCCTGGAAATGTATCAGGCGTGCATGAACCTTGCCTACTTTCCGCAAGCTTGGAAAAGTGCTCGACTGGTAGTACTTAAAAAACCTGGAAAAGAATCCGATAATGCCAAGTCATACAGACCCATATGCCTTTTCAAGACTATGGGAAAAATCTATGAAAAATTGTTACACAAACGAATTTCGTCTTTCCTGGAGAAGAATAAACTGCTAACTAGTCATGTCTCTAACTGTACATTTCCAACTGGTAATACAAATATTAATATTGTTGTATAAGTCAATTTTTGATCGGAATACCCGAAACAGAGAAGATTTTGGTAAGTGTTCAATTTTCTATATAAATAAGCACCTTTTTTAAACCTATAGGATTGGTGGGACCGATGGGGGGGCTCAATTTTTTGCCCCAGACCCTCGCTGGCACTCTGCGACCATGCAGTATTCCACCATGTTGATCGAAATTATGTCTCTAACTGTACATTTTTTAATCACAGAGACATTAATATTCGTTGTAGGTATAAGTCAAGTTTTGATCGGAATACCCGAAACAAAGAAGATTTTTGTAAGTGTTCAATTTTCTATATACCTTTTTTAAACCTTCTGGATTGGTGAGACTGACGGGGTTGGGCTCAATTTTTTTCCAAATGCCCTCGCTGGCACTCTGCGAACCTGCAGTATTCCACCATGTTCATAGATCAAATGGAACTGTAGAGGGCAAGAAACCGACAGCTTTTGTTAACAACGAAAAGGACAATAATGCTGTCTTACAGATTTGTAGATCTGTAGAATGGCTAATCCTACTTTATAATTCAAAACTCCTTCGGGTCATAATCAGTATTGTTAAAATAGGAAAATATGTATATCAACAAAAAAATATTCTGTTAAAACTAAGTACGAGTATATACTACACTTTAAAAGATGAAAAATCAGAAGATTTTACTTAAACAATTTATAATGATACAGACTGATAATGTTGAACCTATGACAATCACATATCCTAGACTTATGAAAGCTTGGGGAAAACATTATGACTCTTATGCTTATGAAAAAGCAATTAAAGAAAAAACAATAATTGATAAAACATTTACAGAAATAAATTGATAAATTCATTACACAAAGAAACAATGATCGATCTTGTCGCTACATGTTTACCCAAATTCAAAGAAGAGAGTTTCCATAGATTTAATTAAGAATCTCAACTGAATAAGCTGGCATACGTATTAATAATGGTGAATGCAATGTCGGCAACTCAGAACACAAAACCGTAACTCATGCACTTTGATAGGACAAAGCTAATTTGTGGAATGAGTAAGTATTTTTTTTTTTTTTTGTACTTGGATAATTATTGGGTGATTTGCTTTTATTCAACAACACAGTAAGATACATTTTGCCTTATTTTCTGTGAAGTCAAAGTAATTGTAGTAGGTATGACTTACCTAATTGTGAAAAATGTTCGCAAACTATTTTTTTCTTGTTTTCAGTTTAATAATTTAAACTTAACTAGCATTGAGGAGCTGTGATGCAGTTAGGTACCTATATGTCGCTTAGTCTACGACTCTACGTACCTATACCTTCGGCAAACGGTATGCAAAAACGCTGACGCGTCTTAACCTACCAATGCCCAAGGGCGAGTTATTTATCGTATTATATAAGTTGTTGGTTCTGGTGTAACTATTGTCAGGTTGAAAATACATATATGTACATAGACATACCTATTAATTTAGCGTTGCTTTGCGTACTCTTCAGCTCAGTGCCTACTCGGATTTTCGCTGCTCGCGAGGCGTTTGATTGGCGTGGTGCTGATGACCACAGGAGCCTACTTCGAAAATATTCTATAAACCCACCTGGTATAAGATGTGTAAAGTTTTAGAAACTGCATCCAAATCGACTAAAAAAGATTCTTCAAGATATTCACATCCCTTCCCCTACGACAATAAAACCCAAACCACACATCTAAAAAATGCTGCAATTCTCGCCACCATCTTCTCTTCTGCTGTTCTACTCCAGCATGATTTTTCTTCGCAAACAAATTCGCAATTAGAATAACGAAAGAGATGACAAATAATCGAGAAACAATACACATAAGCGACGACGAATACGATTAGCGAAGCGTCATCGTGGAACCATTGTTTCAACTTCGTTTGCCGCCAAACTGCTACGTTTTCGAAATTCTTGCACCAATAAAACCATAAAATCTCGACTCGACCTCGCGCCTGTACCATGGTAACTAAATAGCTCAGAAATTATGGCCTTTTTTTTTTCCTCTGTTCGTACAAAAGCAAAAATTAAAGGCTTAACAATAATTGCCGCTGTTCACAACTCGATAAGCCAAACACCCCTTTGTGTATGATATGTTAAACGCGAATACATTTATGTAACATTTCTTTTAATAGTTGGCAAAATCATCGCGAAGTCTAGTAAACCGCTAGCATAAATTCTTTATATCCTTATTATGCGAGCACTTAAAGAAATGAAAAGATAAAACAACGCAACTGCTGTTGATAGTATTATAGATGGCGGAATTATATTGTAAACAAAAAATATTACTGCCTACAAGACAGTGCAACGCATAAAACGCCAAAAAGTCAACCGCAACGGGTGCGCGTTTTTACAGTAGTTATATACCCTAGCTCGAGTGGCTGAATACGGCTAAGTTGAATATCACAGTGTTTTAAGACTTTCAGAAATAAGCAATTTATTCGCATCATGAAGTCGTAAAAATTTTCAAGTACGATTTATAAAATAATTCTGACATAAGAATTTTCATTTTCCCAGTCAAAATAGAACGGGAGTAGAAAAATTATGCTCCCATAAGAAATGACTAATAAAGCACGTAATAAGTATGTACCTACCAACGGTAAATTGTAGAATTTTGTAACGTTGAATTGAAATTATTCGATAGGCATATTTTTTCGCGTTTTACTGATACAAATATTCAAAATGGCCATGAAAACAGCCTGCTGCGGACATTCTCTTCGTTCGATTACTTTAATCTTCCTTGTACGTATACTCGAGCACCAAATCAATGGAGGAATTTTAAAACTTAGAACTCTCTCACTTACTCAACATTAAAGCGTGACTGAACCAACATTTATGTATAAGTGGGGGGAGGGGGGATGACGAAACACTAAAAACCCTGACCGATTTAATTTGATTAAAACCTTCAACACCGAGATCAACGATGAATACAACAAATAAGTCTAAAAAAGGTCGTTGAAAATTCATTATTTCAACTTTCTATTAGTCCGGCATATGACAATAGGAGTAATTGCACCCCCCCCCCGCCGATCCTCCGGGACACAAAAAAAAAGTTGGCCTTACTAACAAAATGGCGGCCATTTTGATTGACAGGTCAGCCGAAATCGCAGATTTTGCGTTTTAACATAGGACTTGCACGAACTTTTTCAAACTTTACAAAGGTAGATCGAAAGATCATGCAAAAATTCATCACCTGTCAAAATTTCAAGTGCTGAAATGCGTTTTTCGATTTTTGGTGAATTTTTGAAAATCGAACTTAGGCCAAAAATGAGGGAAAAAATCAAAATTTTACCAAATTGACCAAGAACGCTGAAATTTGGAATATACCCTATTTTCGACATGCCAAATCGATTGGAAACGGTTTCGACCCGTTTTGAGAAGTTCTGGAGCCTCCATCAGATTTTTGAAACTCGAAATTCCCACAAAATTTCATGTTGTAAACCTAAAATTTATTATAAAAACTAATTTCAATACGCTACGAAGTACTGCAGGTGAATTTCAAGTCGTTTTGGATCCTCCAGCGACTTTTTGAAAATTCCTGAAGCCTCCAGCAGATTTTAGAAACTTTAAATTTTCACAAAATTTCATCAAATGGAGATGGAAAGCTGATATTTACTCTACACTCCAATTTTAACACCCTTCTGAAGACGACTTCAGGTGGGTTCAAGTAATTTCAGGGCCTCCAGTGACTTTTTTTGAAAATTACTGGAGCCTCCAGCAGATTTTTGAAACTTTAAATTTTCACAAAATTTCCTCAAATGGAGATGGAAAGCTGAAATTTACTCTACACTCCAATTTTAACACCCTCTGAAGACGACTTCAGGTGGGTTCAAGTCATTTTAGGGCCTCCAGTGACGGGGGGGGGTGCAATTACTCCTATTGTCATATGGCGGACTATATGGTATAGAGCAAATACCTAAAATTTCATAAAAATTAATTATTGTTTAAAAATGTTCAATTTTTCAGCAAATTATATTCCCCACTACAACCACACATGCCTTCTCCTCGGAAACTCTTCTTTCATCTGTGCGAAAGTATTTTTCAATAAATCGACCAGCGTTATGGTTCGTAAAAACGCACCCATACTCGAATGTGTTTCTTATGAGAGGAAATTATTTCAAAAGAAGTGCATGTAATATTTCATTTTTTGCTGGATTGTTCATGTGTATCGTAATTTTTTTTGGTACAAACCCAAGAAGGAAAAAAAACAAAAAAAAAACACCACAACTTGCGCGTATAAATTTTCAACATTTTGTCGTCAACAGACAAAAACAGGTTGTCGGAACGCGATCTAATTTACACATGGTCCATATGCAGCAAAATCTTGGAATATTTTTTACACGTAACTTGAAAGCCCTACAGGAAAACACGTGGTACGTGAGTTTCTTTCGGAAGCGAGCCTAAAATGATTTTTATGTCGCGGATATTAAACGTGTATTACGAAGGTTTTCTTTAATCCTACGCGATACTCGATTTCGTGTATAAGGTGGCTGGAAAATTCCACGTTTTTTTTTTTCAACGATGGTGAGAAAAATTTCATAATCACATTAGTTCGAGTGTATTTCACACACGTCGTCGCAATTTCCTCGCTACAAAAAATTTCTCTACACAAAAAAAATCAAATTTTTCCCGCGAGTTTTATAAATATAAAATACAAAGCATATAAAGACGTGAAAAACTCTTTAATATCTCCAGAGAAAAGAAACACGATCGCGTAATATGTTACATACGCGTTGAACAAAAAAAACACATATATACTACACATTTTCACCATATAAAAAAGGATATAGTACATAGGAAAGAAACCGGGAAGGGGTACGAAGAAGAAGAAAAAAGTAGAAAAAAAGTGAGATTCGTTACACGCACCGATGTCCCTATTTCTTGGTGTTTGAAAGTTTTTAGATTTGTTTTCTTTAATGGGCTCAAACGTCTCGAAAAATAGTTTTGCGATAGCAAATTTTACGATTGTAGACATTGGAAATCGTGTCATGTTAAGAAAATATGTGTCAATTGGGAACGTTGCAGAGTATAAATTCTATCTTTATGACAGTTTGGGCCGAGTTTTAAGGTAGCGATTTTTTCAGATCAATGTCTATTTCGTGCATAAAAGTCAGCCTTTAACGAGTATTTTCGGCGCTATTTTTCTCTTTCTTCGATTCCATAATATACTACGTTCAACATACCCTAATTAATTCGTAAAACTTTTAATGGCACGCGTGGGATGGTAATAGATGAGGGTAGCCTTTTTTCTGCATCTTCTTTTATGAATGAATATACTCGTTGCTCGTATCCTATGAGCTGTAGTAAATCTCCGATACGTTGACGAGTTTATGGCTAATATTGTCTACGAGGTAGTTTCATGCCGGACATTCTTTCTTATCGAGGTTTTTCTTCTTGCGTATTTTTTTTTTCAGCGTATTACTCGTGGTAAAGAATATTTTATCATCTCGGATTATCCCTGGTTTATGGGGTGGGTATTTTTACGCTAACAAAAGATCCAGAAGAGATCTACAAAAGATTTTTGTAGATGATCCATGGATACAAGTAGCACTGTTCGAAGGGGAAACATGAAAATAAACTTCTATGACATGAAATGAAATGTTATCTTAATAAAAGGTAGGTAAGTATATTATTCACCAATTTCCTTCAAGTACGGAGAGTAGTGGATCCCACTTCTCCATCATATATTCCGCCACCTCCTCCTCCTCGAAATGTATACCTATGTACGATTATCTTATACACACGTTTAGTTTAACAGGAAGTGAACACAATATTAATAACTTGAAAATCTCCATCACATACTTCTGCCAACACAAGACAGCTACATCCAAAAAAACCACCATCAAAAATGAATCTCTTTCCATTTATATTTCCATTAGTAAACGTATGGAAAAACACCGTCTGAAAAACAGATGTAAAAATGACGTCGACTCTCCTCAACAACGCGAGTAGGTACATCTAATCTTGAGCGTAAAAAATACATTCCACATTTTCCAGCCTAGTGAATCACATTACTTCATTATTTTTTCAATATATACCGCCGAACAAGCGCCAGAAAAATGCGTTAAAAGTTGAGCAAACGTTGACGCCGGTATATACAACAAGCAGTATTATTTGTCATATCTTGATTGAGCTGTCATAAGTACCAAAAATTACCTTTCAGTCTCGTCTCCGTCTCGTATAAGTATTGTTGTTACCCTAATATATTAGATTTTTCCTCCTTCTCAACATGATTCATTCCTCTGTATCCTCTGTACATAAAGAAAGAAAACGGTATATTCGCCAAATACTCTTAACCAGAAGTGAATCTGATGAAATCATCTCGCATTTTCTCTCTGAACATCGATGCTTGTGTATATGTATGTTCATTGTAGACTAGACTGGGAAAAATATACGTCAATTCTTCGCACATTCTTCCAACTAATGGTGAGCTCGAGATGGGAACATTACCATATATACCCATTCACGTGCATTTCGCGTCTTTCCATTGCTAAACGAAATAGCAAGAAACATCTGTCAGTAAGGTATTTTTCACCAACATCCTGTATAATAAATTGTTACACGCGTCGAAATTGATTACCGAGCCAATTTACTGAAATGCGCTGCGAAATACTAATCAATCTAGTTGGCTGTTTCGTACTTATTTTCATGTTGACACGGTTTTTAGATTTTACCTATTCTATCTAAAGTATTGTAGATACAACTTTTCACTTTAATTTTTTTTTAATGTAAGATGTTCAAGAAATACTGAAAATTCATAAGAAATTTTGCAAAAGTATTGTGCTTCTTGAACAACTTGCCAAACGGGAAAGTGAAACCTAGCACACTCGCAAAATGTGAAACAAGTCTTCACGAAATGCCTCTAAAATGTACCATCCTTATATATTGAGAACAGAACTTGCATTGGCTATCAATAAGCTGGTTTTTCAGGTCCCAATAATTCATTGCTATAGGTAGGTACTTGAATTCTACGCTAAATTGTAACACTTGAATTTAGAAATTAAATAAAATGATTTTTTTATCTCAATATTATAAGGAATTATCTCTTAATAAAAAACATTATTATGTATTTCGGAATCGGTTCATAGAGTTGCACGAAATCGTCATGGACGTCATCAGTTGCTTCTGCCCCACCCATAATTGTCATAGGCTGTTGGAGGGGCCATAATAAAAAATAGATAAGTAAATAACACACCTTTTCAATTATATCTATCTTTCATTAGGTGTACTTAAATTTAAAGGTGATAAAATATTGTACCTGAATATTGAAAATTAGATTACTAGTGCAAAAAAAAGGTTATGTGCAAACACTTAGTAACGAAAATTAAACAAATACATACACCCAATACTTGAATCTCGATAATTCTGCGTACATACCGACTCCGAGAAACTTTGAAGACTTGGTTCATGAAACCAATAAATTGTTCAACTGTCAGTGCTTGTAAATTGGAAACGTATTGTTGAATTGAATTGGAAATTTTATTTTAATCGCATTATTGTTAATACGATACCTATTGCTGACGAAAATCGGGACAAATCAGACTGAAAAGTTTGTCTGAATTTCAGTAGAAGGAGTCTAGCAAAAGTACAAAAAATCCCCAATAAATTGCACTCCTCTTTCAACTTTTTTGATTTTCTCTTACACGAGTTGATACTTACAGATACTAAATACTTATACCCATCAATAAACTTAAAACTAAATTGTGCGCAAAAAATTGGGGGAGATTTAAAAATAATACGTGCATAAAACAAAAAAAGTGCAGGGTGCAAATTTTAAAAATAAGATACCTAACCTTGAAATAAACTCGATGTTGTAAAATTTTTGAGAAAGTTACCACAAAAATTCAGAAAATCTCCGACCATTTGTATGCCACTTTTGAAAACTCCTTAAAATACAAATACCTATACTTGTTAAATGTGAGCCATCATGAGTCAAGACATACAACCTTTCTCACCTTGCTAATTTGGTAGGTTTACCCCTCCATTATCTCCTATGCTTGACGTCGAAAAAGCCGACAATCCCCCCCCCCCTCTAAGGGAAAATTGGCAACCGATGTCAAAGAAAAACTGTTAAAACATATCGAGACATGCAGGAATCTGCTGAAAAATAGTGGCAACATCAAAAGAGAGATAAAAGACGGGATATCCATCGCTCTTATGGAGATGGAGGAGCTAACCATCAATCTCACGAACCCAGTAAAGGATGAAGTAGCCAAATCGGTGAAAAAGCTTGCTGACTTGCTGATAGCCAAAAAATCCAACCAAACCCAACCCCAAAGTCAATCATCCAAACATGACAACAATAAACAAAGCCATAACAAACCAAGCAAACCAACTTTCGCGTTGATACTAAAGGCGCCAGTTGAGTTAAGGAGCTTTCCTCCACTCCCACAGTCCCAACGACAACCACAAGTTCAGCCTAAAAAACCCGAAAACCACAGAATTATACTGAAAGCAAAGACAGCTGGTCAAAACCCAGTGTAGCTATTGCAGAAAAGCGTCGACCCCTACAAAATGGGGGTCCATTATGTTAAGCCCACTACAAATGGAGCAGTGCTGGTCACTTGCTCGAACCAGGAACAGATTAAGCAATTAAAAGAACAACTTAGTCAAAGAAAACTGGATTCTATAGCCAAAAAAACCAAAAAGAACCCACAGTTGGCTGTGCGCCGACTTCCAGAGGGCACAGAAAAAGATGATGTGGACAAAGTGATATTAAATGCAACCGGTGTACCAGCTCAGTTCATCCGGATTATGAAGTAGGCTATAAGTACAACGACCCTACCTCAGGTTCGTTTGCAATCTGCACAGTATCTCCAAAAACCTGGCAATTGTTAACCCCTAGGTGAAATTTCTCTCTTTTCATACTTCACCCCGAGACGGGCTGGGGGCTCGGTTGTGATCTGAACAGGTATGCGTGCAAACAAAACCTGGGAAGTGACAACCGGGCCTTAGGCAACCGCCTATAGGGGTCTGGGTCAGGGTGGACGATCCGTCTCACCCCCCCCCCCATCCCCCCGTCCCTTATCTTAATGTTGGGGTGAAGCTGTAGATTATACTTGAGTAACCTGAAGATTAAGATTGTTTTTTCTAATAATTGATATTAAACCCTCGATGCCTAGTGCGTCCGAGGTGTTTACCAAAAAAAAAATATTTTACCTATTTCTAGTGAAAAATTTACTTGTTAACATAATTGTCTTGGAGTTATTCTTTATTGTATTTAAGTTAAATTACCTATGTGAAAATTTCCCCCTTTATTATTGATACGTTGTGCCTTGTGCCAATTTGACGGTGTTACCTAAGCTTAGGAACAGAAAATGATGAAAAAGAAGATTTCACCAAGACAACTCACTGGCATAGCCCAATAGATGGAGGGCTGCATAAGCTATATGCTTACTTACTGTTAGTATCATTTAGATGGCCATATATGTAGTATAATGTAGAATGGAGCCATAGAACCTATAAATGATTCATGGTTGATATAGTCACATCAAAAATGTTGATAGGGGAAATGAAAGAACCAACAACAATAAACAATTTGGATGTAATCTCCTATATGGACGGGATAGGTGTTGTATGGATATATCCTAAGTATTCTCCTGTATTTACCCAGATTGATATGAACTTATTCAAATGGGAATCTGATAAAATTCTTAAAATTCATCATATTGACTGGGACTATACTTTCAAAAACTAACAAAGAATATTCAATTTATTGACATTCTATTTACTTAAATACAGTGCATTGTACAAACTTGTGTCTTTTGTTTGTGTATTTTATTGTACAGTATGTTAAGAGACACATCTTTCTCTCTCACAACCCATTACCAAGTAGGTATATGTATAGCAAAATTAATACTGCATGCAGAAGTGATATGTTCTACTCATATAGATTACCTATACCAAAGTAATACTCTTACTGAGTACATTTTTTCCTCTATTCCAATTTTAAATTTTGTTTAAAGTGATGGATCACAATATTGTGTGACATATTATGTTTTAAACTACGCTAATTTTGTAAATAAGTAAATCATTTTTTTTTCAAAATATGTTTTATTGTTTTACTTAGGTACCTATTTGCTTTTTCATTTGTGTGATATTTATTTAAAGTATGAAAAACATATTTTTTCAGATTTTTTTTAAAAATTATTTGGTAGGTAGATATACTCACCTACTTTGAAAATTAATTCCTTTTTCATGTTACGATTTCTCTTAATAGCTGTTGCAGGAGCGAATGCAGCTGAAAATGTTGCAGAACTCAATCTAAGGTTTTAAAAGTTACAGAAATATTATGGAAATTACCCCCAAATAAGAGTCAGTGGTGCTGTAAGAGTGCAATTATTAAGTACGTATAATCAGACAAAATCAAGATCCATCAATTCTATTCAGTTCTTGGAATTGTCAACTGTTCTTGAATGAAATTTCTTATTTGTAGGAAATCTCTACCATAAATTTTCAGAAAAAGCAATATATCATTTTGTAAGTACCATATGTTTTTCTCCGCATTTTCAATTTGAAAAATTTTGTAATAAGATTTTTCAAAAAGTGATCGTAGAGTTCAACATCACTCTCATTCTTAGGGAACATACTCGTACATGAGTCCTGCTCATGTCAAGTGTAATCTTAAGGTGAAATGGGAGAATTTTACATCATTTTTTTCATAATCATTTTAGTGTGTAAATAAAATTCACATTTAATAAAATTGTGAGAGGATTTAAAAAACTGATGTATCAGTAATTCCTTTTACATGAAGAGAATCACATCACATTTTCCAAACAAAATTGGAAATGGTTTTCTATAAAATTTGTTGATTCCTTCCGATTTTTAAGCAAAAGCTCACAAAAATTATCGGATGATTTGCCTATTAAGGAACAGCATTTCCGTACGAAACAGTATTTTCAAAATACAGAGCTGCAGTGTGAGACAAATATCAAACCAATAAATCCAAAATAATGACAAAAAACGCATTCTTCACTAAATCAAAACAAAACATCAAGTTAAAAAAGGAAAGTAGGTACCTAAACATAACAGGCTATACCGCTAATATAAAATAATGGGAAAACGCCCATGCATTTTGCGTGTGCAGAATTTCAACTGATAGTTTTAAAAATTCTTTCATTTCAAGTAAGTAAGTACATTTAAATTTATTTTAGCGAAAAATCTGTATTTTTTCTCAATATATTCGGCATATTTTGAAACCGTATCGAAAAACCGATCAGCTGCAAGCTGCATCTTCTCATCTCTATAAAGACATATCCAGCACATTAACTAAAAAAAATTCCACCACCCAACTAAAAGTCTTTACAGTTCAAAAGAAAATACTTTAAAAACACTTGTTGAAGCTGCATCAACATCCAATTGGCGGATAACAATTTGTTCAATACGAATAACCTCCTCAAAAATTTTCTGACTCGATTTCTTCTTGAAAACTTGCACGTTTAATTTAAACAAAACTAACAAAACGAGAAAACAACCGGCTGCCTATTCGATCATCGCTCACAAAAGCAAATAAGTATACAAAGCCGTGAAACACCACGAAGGAATAGTTTGGCAAAATTTAAAACGTTAGCTTTGAAATATTTACGTTAGCAAAGTAATACAGATTTTGCAAACACGCTGTAGCGATATAGCCTAAGATAACAGCTATATCTCAACGTTCTTAATTTCAGCGTCGTTTCTGGCTTTCACACAACTGTACATTCCCTGCGACCCTGTCTGGTCTTGCTGTCTTTCCATAATACTATACGACTCCGGCATAGAAGAAAGATCTTCTTACGACGATGATTAGTGTTAGTTATTACCCCCGAAAACTGAGTTGTTATAACTTCAGCGATAATTTGATCTTTTAGCGCGATAAAACAGTTCTTGTAATCTATTCCTAATGTTCTGCTATGCTCGTATATAAACAGCAGTATTTCCCTGTTGTGCGTGCGCTACCCCAATCCCTCGTATAACACACGTTGCGTTAATTGAACCAAAATACCGACACAGGAGAGAAAAAAAAATTCCGCAACGTATCTCGAGTTTGGTATGGTAATGTAGATAGAGATACAGATAGCCCAGTATCGAGCAATTGCGAATACGTGAGATATTTTTTAAAAAAGCTTCCACGTACTTAAAAAGTTATTTTCTTCAGTTTATACTCCAGTCTTACATATTTCTTTTTTCGATATTTTTATTTAGTGCGGCAATAGTTTTTCCATAACGTACGATATACCTTTTCCATCATTCAACACTTAGTATAACATGTTTTTTTACATTTAAAAAAATAACTATTCGCCTATATCAATACGAAAGTTGGTGTTTTTTTCGCTTTCGCGTCAAACAAAAGGTGGAATTTCGCTTTTCAATTTTACATACCTCGATATCGTTGAAAAACTTTTACCGAGAACTTGGTACGCTATAGCTATTCTTTTTTGAGAATAAACTTTCGACGAATTCGACGATATTTGTAGTAAGCATTGAAAACAGTGGTCTTTGTAATTTTATACGATGCGAAATTTTCTTCATTTTTTGTTGCTTCGAGATATCTCGACTCTTTGCTCTCATTCCAGGTACGCAAGTATGAGTACCTACCCAGAATAAAAATCATTTTAAAAGGATAATGCCAGGAATTTAATAACTTTTTGGACGGGTACGACATCGAGGAAATAATTTCACTATATCGAATCAGCCGGCAATTTGGGAATAATGCTCTTTGAAATGACCAAAACGTACATTGAGAAGGAAATTCACCATTGATTACCCTTCGGCAATTGGTAACCGTTTCACATACGATGAGTCCAAAGTACCTATATTGAGTAATTTTATCAAGGTCTATATCGTGTTTTCCACGAATTCGCACTGAAATTTAACGAATTTATATCAGGAGTCAAAAAGCAGCATAAATTGTATTTTCGTCGTTCGTAGTAATTTTCAATACCTTTCTGTAATATGAATATATTATTTTGATGAAAGATGAAGATACGAGGTCTGCTTGGCATCATACACAAAGATATACCCCCTTCATTATTCATTAATACACGATTTATAGTATGAAGGTAGGTACATACATGACCCCTGGTAGTAACCACAAACAATTTTAACCTAAAGATACAGATAGAAACCTATTCTGATAAATTGAAACTCTAATTACTTTTTTTTCACTTTCGCTCTTTCTCATGGTTGTTTATTTATACGAAAGAAATTAAAAATTGAAAAATTCACATTTCTTAACAAAAACTCCAAAATTATGTTTTTTTCTTTTGAATTAAATTAATGTCTTCTGAGGTCCAAACAGCCTGGATAAGATCTTTAAAAAAAATCTGTGAAATATTTTTGGCTTACGATTTAAATATTGATGGGAAATTAGACAGCCTTTGTAAAAGATTAAGAAATTTTGCTCGTGGATTTCCGGAAGGAGGGCAACGACTACAAAAATTTTACAGCGAGTTTGATTGAAAGGACCCAAAAGACAAGAAAAAACTAGAGGAATTCCTAAATTCTGAAAATAACTGGATAATTGAAAGCAAATTTCGGCAAGAGAATTCTAAAACCCCTTTCCAACCCACTGAAGACGAAATAAGATTAGTAGACTTATCCGACGACGAATCAAAAGATGAAAACGCCACCCTTCCACTGTAAACTACCCATTTGGCATTTGATATCTTTTTGAAAACGCAGCTGCGATCTATGGTTGGGATGATAAAAAGAAAATATTTATTTATTTGATAAGATTTATTAAAACCTTGAAAGACACTTGAAATGAGAAAAACGAATGCATCTAATTTTGAACAACTCTCTCCAGTGAAAGTAAGTACCCTGCTATTTATTATCATCATCACCTCTCGACTAAATATAAGAAACAGAGCAATTTTCGAAGAAGTGAAAGGAATGGTTCTGTACGAGCATTCCTTATCCCCCTCCAGTATACAATAGAAGACACCAAAACAAGGACAGACAATCCTATGCCACAATGCAATTTATACATAAATGTAACATGCAAAGGAGTAAACAATTTTATACAAGTAGAAGAGCAAAATCAAAGAGTAAAAGAGACCATTAGGAGTCGTCATGTACTTGAGAAAATATTGTAAGATTTTCGGGAAAATTACAATAAATTTCATTCTCATTTTTTAGAATTTTACGTAATTAATGGAATTTTCTTTACTTCGAGCTTGTTGTTTTGTAACATTCTAACTGGAGAAATTATTTTATTCGTTTTTTGAAGACATCACTGCTCTAACTAATTCTGTTTTAATAGATTACTTAATAATTTTACCAATTCGTGTATTTTAATTTCGTCGGCTAAGTGCGAAAAGGTGCCTCATCAGTCCAAATGTTAAAACCAAAAGTTATGTTACCTCAAGGCACCCTTCCCATCACCGAAGATGCCTTTAGATTTGAACTTGGACTGATTGATGGCGCTCAGTGTGGAAAGACCGTTTTACACAGGTATCAAGTAACGAGTTGCACGAGGCACCCTTTCGCACTTAGCCGACGATTTGTAAGTACGAGTAATAAATTGAAGTATAGTGTGTCGCTGAAATATGACAGGTACAAGCAATGGTGACCCCAACATACAACCAGCTGACAGCTATGTAAGATGACACCATAAAACAGAGTAAACTTCAATAAAACAAATTAAAGAAGAGCAGCAGCAGATCAACCATACTCAAGATATTCCCAATTGCTCACATATCAAGCAATGCCAAATAAACATGAAAACCCCCCACCTCAGAGAACAAACATCATCCACAGATGAATCTAAAAAAATAATGATGATTCATCACTCATCAGGCAACATTGAACAGCTGATGCAGTCAAAACTTAAAAAGTAACGTGCAGTGAAAAACTTGAAAATAAGTGTATTCCACCTTTTTCAATGCAATAAAAAAGTAATATTTTGACGATTTTCCATAAAATAATTTGTAGGTATTTGTACAGTGCAGTACCTAATAATATTCAAAATATGAAAACAATTAAACTATTTGACTATCCAAACAACAGGTTCGAATTACTGTAACAATTCGCGGTATAAAAACGCATCTTTGCATTCTTCGAAAATCAAAATGAAAACAATTGTTTGGTAAACGCAACAGGCTACCTCAAGCGTACATCGTGATTATAAAATAACAGGGAAACGCCTGAAAATAGTGTAAGTAGTCTCTCTATCTCATCGGTTCGCAAGCATCGTCGGCTGTTGTAAAAGTGTATATATATCGTCATAAATAGTCAAATAAAATCATTATTCGGTTGTTATTGGTGCGTATTGATTTCGATTATTTTAAAAGAAAATTTTTTCAGGATTTCGGGAAACAAAGGATTTGGAATTTTGGCATTCGGGAAAACAGATTCGGGAAAACGGTATTCGGGAAATATCCCATTCGGGAAATGTCCGTTCGGGAATTCGGATTCGGGAAAATGACCATGAATCATCCTACCACATAGATATAGCGAAGTTTTGTTTCAAGAAAACTGCTTCCATTGACCGACAAAACATGTGATTTGCTGTGGAAAAGGAGCAAATAAGTGAAATTAGAAATATTACACAAGGAGATTCCCTTAATTTATGGCACCTGTTTATTTACATTCCATGTTTTGTCTTTCGCAGGATTCGAATAGACAAATTCCTAACCAAAACAGCCACAAAATACCAATCTAATTTGTTTACATTACCAGTATCATCACCAAAAAACAGAAAAAATTCAGACGTGACCATAAAAACGTCAACCTAAGAATAAAACCAAAACCAAGCTAGAAATAATCTTTGAAGTAGGTACTTTACATCGTTATAGGTACTAGGTACATTTTTTCCTCCATTGATAGTTTTTTTGGAAAACAGTTTTCAAATTCGAGGCCCAAGGGTTGCTCTAAATGAAATGCTGGCGATGATCAAAAGTAGAAAGGTACTTTACATCATTATAGGTAGGTACATTTTTTCCTCCACTGATAGTTTTTTTGGAAAACATTTTTCAAATTCGAGGCCCAAGGGTTGCTCTAAATGAAATGTTGGCGATGATCAAAAGTAGAAACAATCTCCCAGCGAGCAAATTATAATTTGAGACATTTTTTCGTAGAAGCGATATAGGAGGAAAATATACTGCTAGCTACAGAGCAGGTTAGAGCCAGACAAGAGGAGGGGGCTGGTAAAAATGGCACCCAAGCTTATATTCTCTTCTAAATAATAAATATGTCCTAGATTAAGAATCAGTCATCATATCACTTTTTTTACATTCTGATCACATGAATTAGAGAACATCACTATACAAGCTATGGTTCAACATCCAAAAAACCTAACACACAATTTCATCATACGAGCCAACGAACATCATTCAGACCTATTCGCCGTACCGCGGAAACTTCGCACATGGTAACTCGATTATGACCAAATGCGAAGAAATACCTCGGATGGAAGGGAAAAAATACGTTGAAACTTTTCATTTCCGTTCATCTCGTGTATGTGACCGGGTCAGGCGGTTCAATTTATCCAAATACTATGTTATTTGGGTGCGCACATGTTGGAAAAGTCGACAAACACGATGTATATTTCTTATAGGGGTGCAGCATCACATCGGTATCCACACCATAGCCAAGTCTTTTGCGGTTAGAGTTGCTCGGCAATAAATTCGCTCAGTTGGCGTTTTTGCTAAAACGTTTAACAAACGTTTCAAAACGCATATGAGCCGAGACCTTAAAAACGCAGCGAACATTTGCCGAGTCCGACTCCAGCAGCAGACCATTATACGCAGGAAATTTCCAATTTAAAAGCCATCACATACTATGTGCTCGTGTGTCCCTATGCATTGGAATCTAGTGTTTGGTGTAGGTACGCCCATCGGCTGTGAAAAAAATTTCCGATCTGCCAAAAGCAAAAGAGAAAAAACACAGATACGAGATGGTTGTCTATGTATAAACCAGATGCAGGGAGAAATGAAAATTATATAAAATCAATATAGGAAAAACTCGTGTTCAACGGCCAGCAAACTTTTATGCGCGAATAAATCGGTCATTAATAGGTAAAAGGCGTAGGTAAATCATTGCCAATTTGGGTATCCAACTTTAATTACCTTGTTCTGTCATTTTTTGGTAAACGAAAATAATAAATTCGACGTTTGCCAATTTTCGACGTACCCTATACAGGGGGATACCGGTGTAATGGCTTAAGCTAACTTGACCGTGGTTTGGCAACTTGCTCCGAGATTGCGTAGACGTTGCTAATACGCGAGCGGCGGGTTCAAAAACGGACTATTCGCGGAAAACGACGAGCAACTTTATGGTGGCAGTTATATACGTTTGGCTCGTATCCAATTCAAATATTGAAGAGTGAATCTATTTGATTATCGCTGTTCTCGTTGTCGACGTTGTCGTCGTCGTCGTCGTCGTCGTCTTCACGTTCTTTTATACTCTATATCTATATATTAAAACAGTAACGATACTTGTGTTTTACTAAAAAGCAGAATATAGAAGGCAGGAAAAAAAACAAGCGGAAAAAAAGATTCGTAGAAATTTTTCATCTTATTTCCCTTTGTTATTCTTATTTCACTTCTTACGCTACATCGTTTGTTCTTCATTCGATCATTTTTATAGAAAATTATTTCCGTTTCGACGCGTTCCCGATAGAAATTTAATAATATCAAATGCCTGCAGCCAACATCCCCGCATCATCTTGCAGTCAACCGAAGCTCGACTTCTCTTTTTCTCATCTTTGTTAACGCGCGCCTATCATCGTCGCCACTGTTTTACGCTTGATTCGGTATATTTTTTTGTTTTGTTTTATCAATCGAAAATCATCTACATTTTTCACGCGTTCTCACACAGAAAATACGTATATATTCTCTTTTGAGAATACACGCTTGGCAAAGTTGAGGTTTTCCTCCTACAATTACGAGCGATGCTTCGAGGGGCACAATTTAAATTTTATCTCGCTCAAAAGCAAGGATGCCAACAATTTTTCAAATATTAGGTAGTATAATTTCAATTTTGAAAAATTCCTTAGTGCTCGAATTTTTTTCGAAGGGCAGGTTGAAATTATAGAAAAAAATAGGCAGGATTTTCATCTCGAAAACTTTAAAAAATCAGTTTGGTTTTTCAATATAAAATTCAAGATTTTTACAGGAACAAAAAAACTAACTATTTTGTTAAACACTCAGGGACAAAACACCGATTCCATACACAGGGTGTTCACTAAAATTCAAAACGCAAAATTTGGGTTCTTCGAATTTTAAATACAACTTTTACCTGTAGTGCAGCATTATTAACTTCACCAAATTTCATAAATTAAGCGTGAGATTTTCCAAGGAATGATTTTTTAATAACTTACTACTTAGTAATTCTCATAAATGTATGCATCCCATACTTCAAGGGCAAGAAGTTCGTACTCACCTGAAACAACAAAATGAAAATACATGTATGTTTATGTGTGTATATTTTTATGATATTTACAACTATGAACTTTTTGTGATAGGATTTGTAAAACCATGAGGAGGAACAAAGCCCCAAAATTTTGGTCAAAATTCAGCAAAAATGTAAAATATTGTGTGACGTAATCGTATGACATATGACTCATGAAGCAAATTCTATATTGCCCGCCGACATTGTTACAGCCTTCGTCGATAATTTCGTTTAAATTAAAACTCGGTAACATTGGGGTCGAATTGTTGTGTCAAATATTTTCAAGTGAAGAAAACCAGCATCACAATGATGAAGACAGATCCGAGTCTGACCAGTGACCACCAAGAAAATGAATGTCAACAATCAAGATGTTGAAAATTCACTTCAAAAACATAGTGACTCGAATACCTACTGCTTTTTACTATTTATTGGAGGACCTTTCACAAATAAAATACACTCTGAAAGATCTCTTTGTACCTTTACAATAATAAGAGAGTTACCCTAACAAACTGTTTGACACCATTCATGGTCATTAATCAATCCATTGGATATTTTCTCAAACCACAGACACTGAGAAAGTACATACATACACGAAACATAAGAAAAGAAAAAAATCTAACCCCAAAATACACAAGCCACACTCTTTACAAAATGCAGGGTAAAATTACCAGTAAATATTCGGACGATGGGAACTTTTCAAATGATACGTACGTAGGATGGCCATTACAGTAATCTCTCGAGTTACATCTAGTCGGGTTTTCGTTTTGAAATATCTACTTTACGAGAAGCGCAGGATAAAAGAACGCAACTTTCACGCTTAATCTTCATAATGTTCCATTTCGGGAGCAGAAATCCAGCAGTACTCGTGTATTTTTCTTTCAGTATTTAAGCAAGCAGAATTCCACAAGTACCGTCGATATCGCACCGTTGTTGTTGTTGTGTCGTCGAAAGGCGAAAAAATAAACGACACCGGCATCGCTTTATTTCGTTCCAAAAAATATATCGATCATGTAAACAACAACAACAACTCGTAAATAATATCATAGGATTAAGTTTCCCAAAAAAAAGAGAGGAGAATTCGACTGCTGCGTGTTTTTATGCGGATTACATTTCGTGGTACGTACCTAGCACCTACCTACCTATGGTAAGGCAGCAACGCATGCTAGACGTCGACATTTCTAGAATGGTTTCTGTTGATGGATTGATTTAATTGAAAGAATGTTGATGGTACATAAATGTAGGTATTTGAGCATGTTTTTTATCAGTAGGTTCTCTTTCATTGATTCTTATCACATACGTCTTATTCTTAATATTTTTCTCAAAAAAGGAAATGGAAAATCATTTTTTTTTTTCTTTAAATGTTAAATTTATATTTTTCTGATTTTTTTTTTTTTTTTTGATTGAATAAATTAAAGGACTTGAGATCCTTGTGAGATATTCGATTTTTTTCATTCCATATTGTTTTGAATAAGTATGTAAATCAAAAGGGAAAGAGAGATACGAAAAAAAAGTTTATATTTTAAATTTAATTTTGGGGAAAAATTTTTGATGTACCTAGTTAACAAAATTTTTTATGTTCATTCATCGAATTGAATGATTTTTGTTTCCTTTTTTTTCTTCAACTTACTTATCTTTTGACTATGAAAATGAAAATGCAAAAATTATAACAGGTACCTCAATAAAAAACTGCAATGAAAATTCAGGACTTTGCTACATTTCATCCTATGAGGATACAGCCGATGAATTTCCTCTATGTATAGAAGCCATATTTAAGAAGAAATCTAGAAACAAACTTAATAACATATGCGGATTTATGTGTGAAAAGAACCACAACAAAATTATTATAAGAAAAATTGATGACACTGAATTTATACTGACAAACCTGAAACAGGAACTCTACATTAACAACGCAAAAACTCAAGGAAAAACCAAACTTAACTTCACACTAGACCATTACGGTGCAATGAAAATAAAACTACCATGTGGCTACGAACTAACAGATAACGTAAAAACATTAATTGAAACACAATTCCCATGTATACAGAAATCTGAAAAATACTTGTACCATAGAATCCTACCCATCCAATGGACAGAATTTGAAACTCTTTTAGCCGATGCCCTAACGAAAAATACTATATTTTTCAAAAACGTATCAAAAATAGTCAACAAAAACTGGAAAGACCTAACCCCAAATTTTGCTATAAAAACTTCTACAGAAGAAATCAAAAACAGAATAAGACTGATTGAAATGAAAAAACCCCCACAAGGGATGTTTCAAAATCAATTTTGGGGGGATATTTTCTATATATCGTGGCTAACAATCCTGACCTTCATCATAACTGTTGAAACAATAATCATTCTAAAACTATATTCCCTATACCTCAGCAGACAAATTCCCATTACTACCACTAGAATCGACAGCTTTAATTTGTAATTAATTTAAAGAAAACTATTATAATAATCAAAATAAAGATGATATATGTTTATTTGTAAGGTTGTTAAATGCTCGGGACGAGCATTTTCTAAAGGAGGGGGATAGTTGTCATGTACAGAAATGCGAGTAGGAAATGCGACGAATTGTATAAAAAAAACATCACAAAAAATTCCACAACAAAAGTACCGATATGTGGTTTGATTGATAAACATAACTGTACATTCGCACGTTCAAGGGCGAGGTGGATAGCCCAAGCATAGCGCCAGGCGCTAATTAACGATCTGTCGCAAAAAGAATAAAGAAAAGTAACAACTGTCCTCCTCGGTGATAAAATAAGTAAATTTCGAAGATTGTGTCATATGGAATTTTGAATTGATCGTGTATATATTATCTATGTGTCGTTTATATTACCCTGTAGTTCAAGAAGTAACACCCCAAAAAATTTGTATCTTCACAACCCCGTAGGTTCAGAGTTATAAAAACCATCTTGTAAGGTGGTATATGATTGTATCTATGTGATGAACTGGTAGTCTGCCCTCTTGTACTCAGTAGGTAAATGAATTCCATGAGCGAGTAGAAAGGTAGAAAATGCTAACTGCAACTCTAACCAGATGTGTTTGTGTATGTAGGTACTACTGCACTTCCCTTAATATCCAAATGTATCAACAAGGATTATTCCAATCCAAATCAGCCATTGTATTTTATTTTTCATGTATTATTTTATACCTACTTATTTTGATTTATTCCATGCCTTATTCTCATTTCTTCATCAAGTAGTACATTTTATCAAAGAACACATGCGTGTACAATTAAGTGCATTATAGGCAACACGTAAATGCTGCAAGCAATAGCTTACAAATAAAGGTTACCTATTGAATTATTGAATGTTCATAAAAGAAGCGTCCGATTGTTTCATAGCCTCACTCCTCAGATTGTTCCAATATTACATCGCGATTATACCTATCATATTATTATAATGTATTTGCTCTTTGAATTCGTTTGCGAAATTTGCAAATAAAAATTGTTGCAAGTATAGGTAAAGTTTGAACAGTGTTTATGTTTATTCTGATCGGTAGAGATTGGGGCTCCCCTAGGTGCTACCACACCCTCGCCCCCTAGTAGGAAAAAATCGGGTGGAAGATTTGATTCACCTGAAATAAGCAGGATATTCGATGCCACGAAGGGTTTGATTCGAAACATGAAATAGGTATTTCCAAGGTATCGAATGTACGATCATACATACATATAAACCATACACATAGGTATACCACGATATTAAAAACGTTCAACGTTTCGGCATGGTAGCGCAATTGTACACTATTAATGGTACCCCCTTCGATTAACCGTAACAGCAACACGCGGCATGTAGATGTTAATAAATTTACATACTCTGTTCGCCGTGTATTCGCGTTGAAGGGAGATATGGCATTCACAACCATGCGCCTGATGCCCGTATAAACGCGAATGGTATAACAACGAAATTTCTTCAATGCGGTTCGTTATGAATTGGCGACATAATAATAATGGCCCTTACAATTCCATTTATTCGCGTCGGCGGGGTAAACGTTGTAAACTGCGGTCGTTAAGGAATTCGAATTTCGAAATCTGCGATGAAAATTTCTTAGCGCGTTCAAATTAATTAAGAGATGCTTGTCGACGGGTACCGGTATATACGCGAGTACGCCACGCCATCGCCACCGCGCCACTTTGGTATCGCGCCGCGCAACCGCGTCCGACCCATTCGAAGACCCAACGTGCAAATTAAATATAGCGAAATTTCGCTCTCCTAACACATTTTCCACAGGTACCTAGCAACCCTCAAGTGGTCCTAGGTACCAGGTATCTAGCCTACCAACTACCAAGCGTTAGGTGTAGGAAAAAGCAGCATTTTATGTCGTTGGAATTTCATTTTACAACACTATAAAGTACCTTAATTCGCTTCCTTTTTGCTCCAAATTTCGGTCGTCGATACGATAGTAGGTACATTCAAGTAGACAGTAGATACCTACCTACGTCAACGAGAACCGGGTGAGATGAAGGGACTGATAGGCCAGAGGAGAACAGGGGTGAAAAAAGTCAACCAAAACGGAAAGAGGAAAGCTATTTAAAAATGAAAAATAAACGTCCCGATATCGATTTAGCCGCCGGCCAACAAACGTAAGCCGAGAAGCGACAATACTCAGCGCGATAAAATCTTTCATTCGTTTAATTGAATTATTTCGTTTAAACGACCAAGTCTGCCGGTATATTTACATTTTGGGAAAATTCTTCCTATCTCTTTTACATTAATTTTATCCGAGAATAAATCTTCATCTTTCCGAAACCGTTAGGTAAAATAAAAAAAAGGAAAATGGTAGCATTGATGAGCTGATTAACTGAACTGCGGATGAGAACACATACCCAGATCTATCTACTATACAACCACAGTCGCCTAATCGTAATATTTTCATTTCAAGAAAACTATACTCGAGTAATTATGAATACCTATCCAGAGCCGTCGAGAAGGGGGCAAAGGGGGAAGTTAGCTCCGATCCTGCGCTTTCTGGAGGGCCAGGCAAAAGAAAGGGTCTTATATGAAAGAAAATCCTGTTTCTTTACTTCTCAAAATACAAATTTTCGGAAACTTTTGCTTTCGCTTCGCTCGGGCTAGCTTTCTTTTCTTTCTCAGAATTATTTTTTTTTAAATATGATTCAACTTTACATTCTGAAAAAAATCTTTAGGATCTTAAAATTTTTAAATTCAAAACATGAACTCCTTGCATGAAAAACATCGTTTTTAGTTCTCTCAAAATACAAATTTTCAAAAGTTTTTGCCTTCAAATTCTCAAAAACCTTCGCCTTTGCTTCGTTCGGGTCAATTTGTTTTTGTTTTAAAATAAAAGAATCCACGAAAATTTTTATATGCTTTATAGTCCGGCATATGACAATAGAAGTAATTGCACCCCCCCCCCCCCCGCCGATCATCCGGGACAACTTTTTTCTTAAAGGGGACATCCTAAGGAACATTTTAAAGCAAACTTGCCAAAAAAAAAGTTGGCCTTACTTACAAAATGGCGGCCATTTTGATTGACAGGTCAGCCGAAATCGCAGATTTTGCGTTTTAACATAGGACTTGCACGAACTTTTTCAAACTTTACAAAGGTAGATTGAAAGATCATGCAAAAATTTATCACCTGTCAAAATTTCAAGTGCTAAAGTGCGTTTTTCGATTTTTGGTGAATTTTTGAAAATCGAACTTAGGCCAAAAATGAGGGAAAAAATCAAAATTTTACCAAATTGACCAAGAAAGCTGAAATTTGGAATATACCCTATTTTCGACATGCCAAATCGATTGGAAACGGTTTCGACCCGTTTTTAGCAGTTCTGGAGCCTCCAGCAGATTTTTGAAACTCGAAATTCCCACAAAATTTCATGTTGTAAAGCTAAAATTTATTCTAAAAACTAATTTCAATACGCTACGAAGTACTGCAGGTGAATTTCAAGTCGTTTTGGATCCTCCAGCGACTTTTTGAAAATTCCTGAAGCCTCCAGCAGATTTTTGAAACTTTAAATTTTCACAAAATTTCATCAAATGGAGATGGAAAGCTGAAATTTACTCTACACTCCAATTTTAACACACTTCTGAAGACGACTTCAGGTGGGTTCAAGTAATTTTAGGGCCTCCAGCGACTTTTTTGAAAATTACTGGAGCCTCCAGTAGATTTTTGAAACTTGAAATTTCCCCAAAATTTCATCAAACTAAGATGGAGAGTCGAAATTCATTCTACAAACTAATTTCAATGCGCCATGAAGTTGACTGCTGGTAAATTTCAAGTCGTTTTGGAGCCTCCAGCAACTTTTTGAAAGGTTGTATGACGTTTTTTTTTAAAATTGAAATAATTTCCTAAAATTAGCTGGACGCTTCAAAACTATATGAAACCACCATGTATGTAGTCTGCGAAGTAAATTTCAGCTTGCCAACTCTATTTGATAAATTAATGTTGGGGAAATTTCAAGTTTCAAAAATCTACTGGAGGCTCCAGAACTGCTCAAAACGGGTTGAAACCGTTTCCAATCGATTTGGCATGTCGAAAATAGGGTATATTCCAAATTTCAGCTTTCTTGGTCAATTTGGTAAAATTTTGATTTTTTCCCTCATTTTTGGCCTAAGTTCGATTTTCAAAAATTCACCAAAAATCGAAAAACGCACTTTAGCACTTGAAATTTTGACAGGTGATAAATTTTTGCATGATCTTTCGATCTACCGTTGTAAAGTTTGAAACAGTTCGTGCAAGTCCTATGTTAAAACGCAAAATCTGCGATTTCGGCTGACCTGTCAATCAAAATGGCCGCCATTTTATAAGTAAGGCCAACTTTTTTTTTGGCAAGTTTGCTTTAAAATGTTCCTTAGGATGTCCCTTTTAAGAAAAAAGATGTCCCGGAGGATCGGCGGGGGGTGCAATTACTCCTATTGTCATATGCGGGACTATTATGAATATGATAGCAATCAGCAAAATTAGTAATCTTTCCTCTATATCAGTCGGCAAATTTTCGTTTAAACCCCCTCTCCACCCCCTCCCCTCCTCTCTAACCATTTCAAACAACCTATATACATAATATAGTTTTGTTCCTGGTAATGAAACCAAATTAGTCCCTATCGAGTTATTTTGCTCGTCAATATTGATCATGTGATCTGAGAACATAGGGGGAAATCTGACGAGTGAAATATGCAATAAAACCTTGATTTTTCCTTTTAAATTCAAAATAACTCATTAATTTTCCACGAAGAGCATAATTCAACATACTCGTATTTTGCATGTTTCTCAACTAAACGGCTAAATCTCCGTCTTATCCGAGCAAAAAAACAATTTCAATAGAGTAAACTCCCAAAACAATAATAAAACATGGTAAAACTCGCACCAAAATCAAAACAAGCGCGGCAAACAACACTGTAGAAATTAAAATCGTCCGGGTTAATAAACCGTTGCTGCGGTCGAGGGTCTCGTGCACAACAAGACGTATAAAAACACAATAAATATGTAAAGTATTCAGGAAAAAGAGCAGCATCTTAAAAATAAAAAAAAAGGGAAAGAAAGAAGGAAGAAACAAAACAACAATATCTACAAACAAAAAAAAAACCAGTCTCGCGTATTCCAAGAACCGCATCTCGGTGTTCTAATATCTGTACAATTATCCATTAATTAAGTCGACTCGACTAGGATACGATGCCAGTGCCAGTCACATCGCTCGGCGATACAAAGAAGATGCCAGTATTACATTTTTAACACTTGAAACAACGCATTTTTTGAAAAAACCAGTCATCTCGCCGTAATGTTGGGGCTTAGCAGCGTGTCAACAATATACACGTTTTAATTGGCAACCGGTTATTTTGTTATAGAAACGTTTACCGTGCTACTTTTCAGATTAACGCGATAACAATTACGTTTTATTGGAAGAATTTCCAATATAAATTATTCGGCGCGATGCACGAATATCTGAAATAGTTAAAATCTCAAATTGGAATATCTTCATCGAGATCCGATGTAAAATTTTTATCAAGAGAATATTCCAAGCAGGGCCTGAGCGTTCAAACGCGATGTGTTTTTTCTATTGCCAGTGGCGTAAGAATTTTCCAGGATAGCGATGAGGCGGAGGCGTTTTAAAATGAACAAATTTCATAAAATTATCGAGAATTTTTTCGCAATGAACTGAACAAACAAGTGCAAAAATATTAGAATAGAGTTGACGAGTGAAAAAAACACCTCGGTAAAAGCGTCTATACGGTGAATTTCAACATATAGCTTACATTTCGCTAACAAATAAACAAACCGAAGAAAAGTAAACCGCATTAGAACAAAAATAGAAGTTATTTGAGTAGCAATGTGTAATGAAGAGCATTTTTCCCAAAATAAACAAGCCGCAGGAAGCGAAAAAATATTCCCGATGTTTGTATGATCCGCGGCGCAGCAACCCCTATGACAACGACCCAGCTAAAGTTCAACTTGCTTTTTTCCTCTATTCGACATCGCCAGAGAAATTATTTACCGTTTGAGTTCTTTTTCTCGTGTGCTAGCTCTCTCTCTCTTGCCCCTTTCTTTCTCGATATCGCGTAATCAAATATCGCTTATTTTACCTTTGGCGACGTAATCAACCGTTTATACATATCCGTACATATCGAAGAAAACTATAAATTACTCCGTTTATAAATGATCACCGATCACGTCAACGTCACGTGTTTAACAACCAGACGTCTACAGTCATTTAAAACTATTTGAAAATTTCAATCGCTATCGTGCATATGCTGAATGCTCTCCTTTTCCTCTGCATCTACATTCGAGCAGATCCGGTGATTTATTTGCCAACGTAATATGTAATACCATGCATCTACCAACAAATTAAAGCGCAATTTGATGTGATATGTAATGTATGTACCGTCCTTCCTCTTATTCCTCCTTTTTTATTTATAGTCTCCATGGCCGGAGAGCGTATATGGATTCCTTACTTGGAAACTGGTCATGCTGAAAAATACGCCTTTCTGATTGGCTGTAGCGACTGCTCCGCTGTTATCAGTCACAGTCAGATTCAGATTATTAACAATTTCATATTATTTTTTTCGGATTCCGCATAATTATAACAATAATCATGAATAATATGTACAATAATGATTGAAATTTGGAAGATTTATCTTATATGGCTCATTCATTTGAAACAGTTTTCTTATCAATCGAACAAAATAACAAAAACCATTTGCCGCAAACGGCTAAAGTTTCAGCACTTTCAGCATCAAATTCTTAATTCTAGAATTTGATAATGAATTGGGCGAATGTGTGCTACGTTCTAACATCAAAATCTATGCACAATATCGAAGTTTGGGTAAATGCATTTAGTGAATCAATCAATACAAACGCAATGGAATAAGTGAGATTGAAATTCACTGTTCACATCGTAAAGCAACTCGTAAAATTAAAATATGGTCAGTCTACTTGCTTACTACATTTACCAAAGTTGATAAATATGAAAATAAACGAGGTCTGTAAAAGAAATAAGAATGCTTAATGCATAAGCTAGAATTATTCGTATAACTATGTATAAGTATATCGATTGAGAATTGAGATTGATGATTGATTTATCAAGCCGCCGAAATCGTATTTAATTACCTACGTTGTGTTTGCACTCTTTTCAAAAAAAAAAAACATCCTCTATTTGCCAATGTTTATATTCTAGATTTTTAGATGACCCATTATGATTTTTCATCGACTTTTATTTTTTGGAATTAGGAAAAAAACATGAATTATTTGCATTTTATCTTCACAAAAATGCGACTGCGAGATGATAAATTCAAACCTGCAAACTGCTAAGTGCTTAGAAAACGCCCACTGGCATTTTGGCCAATCATAGGGCTGTATTTCTTAGCATGACCAGTTTCCAAGTAAGGAATCCATATACGCGGCCGGAGAGAATGCTGGTGCAAGTGTGCTCTTGCACCAGGCTAAGCGAAAAATTTCCAAAAATGGCCTTGTTTCTTGAATGAAAATTTCACAAATAAAAATTTACCCCTTGAATTGAAATTATTTTAATTTAAAAAAAATGGAATTTTCATTTCTGTAGCATAGATTGTGTAGCTGACCACTCTGTCATGTGTGGCGTCGTGAAAAACACGCCACATTAGGCGGCTCGTGGGAGCCGCCAAAGTGAAAGAATATTTGTGATTTATTCATTGATTAAATGATGTTTTCAGATTGGTTGACCAAAGTGATGGTTATCATTCCTTGTTTTGTCTATTGGTTATGGGTTACGAATTACTTAATCTAAATTGTTTTTCCTTGATCTTTTATTCATCAGGTGAATGTGGCCTTGTCATGTAATTTTATTTTTGTTATCTAATTCTTTTATTTACTAGGTGGACATGTTCTACTAACTAATGTGTGTGATTATTTGCTATGTAAATTTTAAATTTTCATGCTCCTTCTGTTATTAGCTACTGGGATTCAAGTTAGGGTGTGGTTGCCCTCATCTACCAACAACTATATTGTTGGTGGATAGTTAGAATTAGTCGCGATCGAACCTCTGAAAGGTTTAACATCGTTGTTTATTGCTCATCAATCGAATCGTGAAAATAAAGTATTTATGTTCTATTGATAAACCAAAAAGTGTCGTTATTTTCCTCCGGAGGAACAAATTTCGTTGTGACACATGTAAAGATGGAGTGAAAAAAAATATCCTGAATTTTGATGAAAAATTGCAGGTGACAAAGATTACTGGAAAATTGATTAGTAACCATTAATCAAGAAAAAGAGCGAATGAAATGAAATCCGTTATTGAAATTGATTCTTAAAAATAAAACAATAATCAAGTAAGTGGTATCAAATATCATTTATTCATTAAAGATTTTATACTAAGAAATCTCTTAAATGAATTTAATTTTGTTCTAAGTGTGCGAGTTAGAATGTGTAGAGAAAGAAGGGACAGTTATCGCGAGGATAGGGCCAAGTGAGATAAAACCATCATAGGAACAAAATAAGGTAGCTTAAGATTAAAAGTGCCATGTGGATATCAGGTCAGAGAAATAATCAAAGGGAGAGAAAGGACCTTAATAAGTGAGGAAGTACCGCGTAACCAGGCGGTGTTGGAAGAGGAAAAAATGGTAAGTGCTGGTACAATGGACCAAGTTAGAAGGAGCAAGCATGGCGATAAAAGGTAGGATAGAATTTGCAAAGATGGACAATATACTGGACAAAAAATGGAATGAAAATGTGCCAATCAAATTCAATAAAAAGATTGAGAGAATGTTAGGAAATGTTGAACTGGAAGAATACGAGGGAAAAGGAGACTTTTTGGTAATAGTATTATTAATTTGGAACGTCTCGCTAACTTTAGGCTTATTATTTGTTATAATCACTGGCTTCAAGTATGTTTTGTACATAAAGAATACGTATGGGAGTCAAACTAGACAGTCATAGAAACCCACAATAATCTATAAATATAAGAATGTATAAATATGTATGTGGTAGTATTACTAAAATAAATACATATAAGTAAGCTGTGAAGACACAGACTCAAAAAGAGAGGAGAGATGTAGCAAGAGACAAAACGTGAGAGTATGAAATTAAGCAAATACCTAATGTGTTAAACACAGTAAATTAAGGTACCTAGGCACATAAGTAGATGAATAACACGCAGAATTAGAGTACTTAAGAACAAAAATATAGTCAAACAGTTGTAGTTCAGTATCAATCAATAAATGAATACTGATACCTTATCAAATTCTGTTACTACATTTTGTTCATTTATTTGTTTGTTTATTTATGTATTTATTTATTTATTTATTTATTCATTTGTTTATTTATAGGGTGAGGAAAGCTCTTGATGAGTTCAAGGATAGGCCACATAAAGCCGAGTTTTCAACACTTTTCACCCACTTTTATGAGTGTTTCACTTTCAATTTTACAAAAAAAAAAACTCTCTTTATGAAAAATCAGCTTCAATACTACACAAATCCAATGATGTACCTTGAGCTGGTAGAAAATGAATCAATTCTAATTTTGCTGACTCACTTATTCCACAACACAGCCCAAATACGACTAATTACGAACAAAGAAGAGGTAGGAGAGTGGAAGCATCAATTATATAACTATACCAGCATATCTCAACCAGTATATGATACACAACAAATAGGCCAAGTGCATGTTATTAAACAGGGAAAGGAATATGATGAAAATAGCACCAAAGGAAAGAGAATTTTCAGCCAACAATAAGGTGAGAGATGATGAAGGAAATATTATTATTTCTAAAAATTTAAAAAACAGAAAATAGGTTGAGAACTAATCAGATTGGTTGAAAAATACAAACTCCTATTTATAATGAATTCGCTTGAAATTAGCAAGGCTAATGTAGATAAATATGAACTAAAAGTGAGGGATGATGAGCCAGTGGCCTTAAGATCACATAAATTAGCTACTATTAAGAGGAGAGAAATTTGGAGGCAAATAAATGCAATGATACCAAAGTTTCATACTATATGGATTGGATCCAGAGTATAGTTTGGCCTTGATAGAGATTTTAAGGAGATCAATAACAAATTACTGTGCTCCAGCCTTTCTAGTGAAGAAAAATGGGAAATTCAGATTCATCAGCAATTTTCAAGAGCTGAATAAAAAATTAATTCTAGACAGAAATTTTGTAAGTTACCTAGCATTAGAAATAGCATGCAAGACTTTTAATATTATACTACCTTTTAGAAAATTACAATCTATCCATTTTGGGCAGCCTGTGTAGAGCCTAAAGCAAGTGCACTGGCTGTCCACAAAAAGACCCAACAATTCAGGAACTCTTAACTAGGGGCCCAACTTGGGTTGGCCTCCCCTAGGCGCCAAATTTATCCCTATTACCTTACCCTTGAGACAGGTTGGGGGCTCTGGATACGGCCGTTTAGGATGAGTGAAAACAAAACCTGATGGGTGGTGTCCGAGTCCTGGCAACTGCCTAGGGGAAATGGGCTGTGGTGAACGACTCGTCTCACCTCCTCCTCCCACTCAAGTTCAGGGTTAAGTCATAATTAGAATTAATTAGAAATAGTTCTAAACTTAAGTTTGTAATTTTTGTTTTCAAAATAAACCCTCAATACGTAGTGTGAGTGGGAAAACCAACGTTTTCAAATTAGGTAGGTAGATACTATTATTAAGGTAAGCTTTCATTTAATACTTCGTTATGTTTATGTCTATGCGTAAACTTTCATAGAAAATATTGTTATAGTTAAGTATTTTTCTTTTCAAATGACTATTATGATTTATGAGAAATATGCTGTAAACTAACTTTCAAGTTGGCCTTCAGTTTGGCCAAAGTCACAAATCATCAACAAAAATATTCATTACAATTCAGCAAATCTCGATAACTTCGCATCTTACTTATTAGACCAAGTTATGAACCAGTTTCCTTCGGCGTATCAATCCGTAATGCAAAATTTACTCTTCTTTGATCAGGACATTGTAGAATAGGAAATTTTTGCTGATTCATCAATTCCTCAATGGTTTTGTCAATTGGATATCAACTTGTAAAATGTAATGACTTTATAAAGCTACTTGAATCCAACCGTTAGGTCTACTCGTAACCACAAAAGGTTGAAATTTTCTCACAAGTTGTACCTACTTACGTTCGAATCGGATAGAAAAAGATTTGAAACCTCGATTTAAATATTGTTATTTTCACCGCAAGATATATCGAGGAAGAGTTGAGGGAATCAACCAATATCGAATTTCAATTACACCAACCTTTTCGGCGGGGAAACACGGCGAAAAGTTGAAAAAGTAAAACTTTAGCGAATGAAAAAAATCCCACGACTGAAATCAGTTCAGTTCACTAATTAATCAAACGGGGTACCATTTTCTCGTCCCAGTTTTGGTATCGAATTCAATGTGAAATTCACCAACACCTACACTCGGTATAAAATTTACGACGTACGTCTACGCAATAAAATCAAGACCATAAGGGAAGGGAAGTCGGACAGAGAGATAGAAAAACACTCCGGTTAAAAATTTATCGATTCAGCGAACACCCATGTCTAAGTATAATTCAAATCGCTATTAAAAATTGAAATAAACATACATAAAAAGATTAAAAAACTTTGGGCGGGTATAAAAGAGGCGCGTGTAGATTATACGCCGACTGGTATATACAAGTCCGAAAACATTAAATGACACATTTGAAATATTGTTAAAGAATAACTTAACGGATGAGTTATTTTTTCTCGGGCTGCGGCATAGCACTTGGAATTGTAAAAGAAAAAAAAACTCGTCTGGTTGGAAAAACTGCGCGAATTTCCAGTGATCCGAGGGAAAACGATGAAGAAAAGTTGGTTTAAAAAAAACTGAATCACAAAGTGGCAACCATTACGATTATAGAACCGGACAACATTTATGGTCTAACGTTATTGTTAGCGTCATTTTAGCGTTCATCCGTGACATCCAGTTTAACAATTCATTTATATATATAGAGAGAGACTCGCGACATTTCGGCGGCCTTTGCCGTGCTAAAAAGAAATATTACACCCTTTACACCGCAACGTCGTCGTCGCTGCCTCCTCTTGCCCCGATAAGCGTCGAGTAAAATCACGATATCGTAGAGGGTTTTTTCTTCTCGCTATCTCTAGCGAGAGAGCAAACTTATTGAGATGATAATAAATCAAATATGGCAATTTTTTTTTCTCTATATTCAAACAAAAGCCATTTTCCAAAGTTACCACAAAATAGATGGATTTCGGATGAAATTTCTTCTCTTAGTTCGGTTTCATTTTAATGACTGTTCGATATCGACGCGTGCTACTACGGTGCTTTTCACCATTAACCTCATCATACCTAGAGTCAACAACCCGACTAACGCTTATGTACTTCAACTGTATCATTTTAGATGTCATTTTATCCTCAAAAGTGTACATAATACGTTGGTATCATTCTACGAATAACTAGACAAGCATACCGCCACACCGTATCTACTAGATACTATTTCTCTATCTCTATCTCTCTCTCATCGTCGAGTACTACTTCTAATTATTTATTATTTGTACGACGAAAAACGACACACGCAAATTGTAATAATGACTTCGTGCCTCGTAACTCTGTCAGGACATACTCTCTAGTCTACAACTCCTGTGTACTATTTGCTAAGAGCGAATAACTTTTAACGAACGCGTGCCTACGCTTTTAAAAGCTTCGTTACCAGAGTGCAAAATTAACAATCTTAATTATAAATGAAATCATAGTGTTCCACGTGTGAGCAAATTTTACCCAAGATTATATTACACAAAGAACACGCGAGAGTAAAAAATTACCTAATTTTTGCCAACTTGCGCTCATCACATAGTTTAGTCAGCATTATTTGGGCTGAACAGTTGAAATTGTCAAGTCTAAAATTCTCGCAAATTCCCAAATCCCATAAATACAAAATGGAACGGCAAAAGAGCTCAATTAGGCTATTGCAATGGAAATAATGACGTAATAGATCACGACACATAATGGCCTCGTTAGACTCTGATCCTTGAAAAAAATTGTCGACAAATTTTTCAAAGTCTTTCCTAGAAATGGTTTCATTGCGTCAGCTCCAATTAAGCTAAAATTTGGCTCGCTGAAACAGCATTCCACCCAAATCTTAGAATCGAGTTTTAAGCTGTTGTTGAGATTCATTTTTCGATTTTTTGGTAAATTTTCTAAAATGGCGGAAACAACCTGTTGATGCATCAATTTAAAAAGAGTAAACATGGGAAATGGGGATGAAAACTGCACTAGTAGAGTGGACAACTCGATTCGATTGCAATCATTTTCGAGTCTACCTAGAGCATCGAGTGAGTAAAAGTGATCGTTCTTCAGCAATTTCAAGTCGTTTCAAAAGACGTTGCAATCAACTTTGGCAGCTGAGAATTTAATCATGTCAGAAGTTCGACATTACAAATCGATTGAGGCGAATGAATCGCAAATTTGAGGTGACAAGTTGAAAAGTTTATTTATTACTTAGTCTATAATCTAAAATTTTTAAAAATTTCAAAATCATTAATTTTTGCAACAAGTTACTAAAAACTTTTTCTACCCACTGAAAGATGATCCCCCACGCTCCCCGAATGAGTTTTCGCCATTTTCCGGGTCGATCTGGAGCCTCCAGCAGAAGTTGTTATTTTTTCAAAAATTTCAAATCACTCCAAATGTTGGTTGTAAACAACTTCGGCAGCTTAAATTTTGATCTTATCATAATCTTGACATCACTAGTTGGTAGTTGATGAGGGCATGGTGAATTGCAAGTCCAAAGCGATATGCTGAAAAATAATTTTTTTTACAAGTCAAAAATCCCAAATTTTCAAATAATTTCAAAACCGTCAATTTTTGCAAAAAAAAATGATTAGGTAAGTACATGAATCGATTTCTACTTCCTCGGAGCCGATTTCCTTTGAAATGTCAAGCAATAATTGCAGAATGAAATTTTTAGCAGGTGAAACGATTACAACGCCTCCTCGAGCGGTTAGATATTGCTGGAGAAAAGTTCAAGTTTTCTGGGACCTCCAGACTGACTGGAAAATTATGGAAATTGTAGGATATCACTAGGCTAATTTTTGTAATTTTCAAAATTTTGCCAAAAAATTTGAAATTCAACTTTGGCAGCTTAAACTTTTATTCTGAGGTCTGGGTAGTGAGCCAAATTTCAGCACAAACGGAGTTGACAGGTTATAGAGGTACCCTTTCAGAAAGATTTGATCAAAATATGTACTTGGATTTTTTCTATCCCTTACAGGTTTACATTCAAATGCTTCACACGAGTCCCCCCCCCCCCCCGGAACTTGAATAATTCCATCAAATCCGCGAGAAAACCAAAATCCTCTATTTATCATCCTCCCATGTTCAATGTGAATATATGTCACACAGGTACTACCCCCTCTCTTGCTTCTTTTACATCTCCTTCTGTTCGACGAATATGCCAACTCAAATAATCCCACATATGGGAGAAAAGAAATCTTATGCAGTTGAATATCTCGACGTACGAGTATAATTGAAACACATAAACTTGGTAAATATTTCGAAAATATTTATTCCGCTATACTTTTTTACGTCTGGTTGAAAAACACGATGAAAAAGCTAAAACGCCGAGAAAAAAATCCTGTCGCCCCGTAATATATTTTCGTCTGCTGGTGCAATATGAGCCAAAAGGCTGAAAACTATGAATTGATAATTGTACTCGGCTATATACGGAAGCATTTTCTACCAGATAGACGTATTTTTTGGCCTTTTTCCAAATGTACGAAAGCTGTTCGCGTCGAATACCTTATTTTTTTGCCTGACCGAAGAAAGTTTTCAATCTGGAATGCAATAATTCGTAATCGAATAAAAATCGCTGACTAAATAAAAACAAAACACTTGATGCTGAGAGTATTTTAACGAGGAGAAGTCGCGATGGAAAAAGGGTAGTTGGAGAACAAAAAATCCGTTTTATGGTTTTGTACTATAAAAGCGAGATTTTTACGAGCGCTTTTTATCAATTAAATGTATTAATTTTTCACACACACAAAGTTGAAAAAGTATTCTGTTTCCTTATGCCAATAAAACTCCCTCACACTTTTTTTTGCGTTTTAGAAAACTTTGGTGTATTTCATACGTTTTTTTTTTATTCCTGTTTGGAAAAAATACGAAAACTATATGTGTACTTGCCATAAATACCATTAGCGTATAGAGAATCTACATAAATCAACATGGACTTTTTTCCCTCTGTACTTCGCACATGGAGAAGTAGACATACATAGACAGCTAGGGCAAAAAGAAGATTCAAGACTTCGCAGTTGTAATCGTTTCGTCACGCGTGAACAGAACCCGGAAACCCAACCGAATAAGGGCGACAAAAAACCTATAAAAACAGCGGTTCTTCATCGAATCTATTCTTTTTCCAGCAACTTTCACTATTGGTGTCGAGGACAAAAAGCGAAAAACCGAGTATTTTGTACATTGTTTATACGTCGACGAACTCGACGTCGTGTTTATTGAGAATGTAAAACGAGAAACTTGAAAATCGTGTAAAATTGACCCTTAGTTTCCGAAATCATTCTCGTTCTTTTTGAATAAGTACCTACCTACTGTTCTTAAGTATGTTGTATAATAAATGGTGAGAAGGAATGGGGTGTTTATCTGATAATTATAAACTAGACACTCGGTAAGATCGCGCATAAATGCGCTACCTTTGAACGGATTCATAAGTAAAAATAATTGGATAAGTATTATCTTGTAAGGTTGAATGTTACTGAAATGTTTTGTGAAGAATTGAAGACAGTACATAAGAATTATGAAAAATAGAATTGGAAGGAACGATGTAAAAATAAGTATGGAGATGATTGGTGACAGTTAATATTTTACCTTAAAAGGATTGCGAATAAATGACATACGTAGCAAGTAGGTACACGACAAAAATCGAACAATTTCACAAAAAATGTCGTTTTCAACTAATTTGAGGAGTGCAATGAAAATTGACACTGAAGGGAGAGGAAGTGACATTTTTTATCCCAGGTTTGCAGCGATCTATGGTGATTAGATGTGCATTTTACTGATTTGAATTTATTATTGCGGGTTTGCTGTGAATATTGATCTATACTGATAAGGTGTTGATTTTATTCCAAGAATTACTTTAATCATACCTACCTTATTTTTCACCCCCCCCCCCCCCCAACAAACAAAATTCCATGTCGAATGAAACTACAATCAATCGATTTCAAGGGTTGAAATGTTGAAAAAGTGTATCAACGTCAGCTTTTTACGATGGAGATTGAAAATACATATACCTAATTGATCAATTTAAAACATTAACTATACCCTCCTTATTTTTCATCCCCCTCCCCAAAAAAAGTTCTATGTCGAATGAAACTACAATCGATCGATTTCAAAGGTTGAAAAAGTGTACCAACATCAGCTTTTTACAATGGAGATTGATCACCCCCCCCCCCCAAGTTCCATGTTGAATATTTAAAATACATATAATTGATTGATTTCAAACTTTAACAGTATCCTCCTTATTTTTCATCCCCCCTCACACAAAAGAAAGTTCCAAACTACAATTGTAAATTACATACTTTTTAAAATTACTTTAATTATATACCTACCTTATTTTTCACCCTCCCCCCAACCAAAAAAAAAGTTCCATGTGGAATGAAACTACAATCGAAATACATATAATTGATCAATTTCAAACTTTAACCATACCCTCCTTATTTTTCATCCCCCCCTCACCCATAAAAAGTTCCATGTCGAATGAAACTGCAATCGATCAATTTCAAAGGTTGAAAAAGTGTACCAATGTCAGCTTTTTAAGCTTTTTACAATGATGATTGAAACTACATACATACAATCGATTGATCGATTTCAAAGATTGAAGAAGTGTAGGTACAAATGTTTAGGCTCAAAGCTTTCTTCAAAACTTAGGCGAAAATCAATTATTGAGCTTTTTGACGAATATTGAGCTTTTTTGAGCTTTACAGCACAACTATTTTTGTTTACTTTTTTCTTCAACATCCCACTTCTTTTGATGCTCTTTCAAGATATAATATACGTACTTCTTTGTACATGCCAAATGCGCTGTGTATAGGTTAAAATCAATTATTGAGCATTTTTGAGCTTATGGCGCAACTTTTTTGTAAACTTTTTTCTTCGACTTTTTACTTCTTTAGGTCCTCTTTCAAGGTATCAAATATCAAATCAAATAATTTATTGCTGTAAGAGACCGCAAGCGGCATTTACAAGTCATGTTACAATATATTACATGGTATTGCCTATTGAGCTACTCTACAACATTAAAAATACAATAAAATGAAACAGATAGAAACAAAACAATAAGATAAAGTAATGGATACATATAACTAATTAAATAGGGTTAGAGTTTAGGAACTCATCTACATCATAAAATGACCTTTTTAGTAGCCATTTATGAAGAGCTTTTTAAAATAGCTTTGTATTATGAATATCTCTGATTTGTGGAGGGAGACTATTGAAGATTTTGACTGCCATAGTATCTATTCCTTCCCTGTTCACTTTAGTACTCATTTGATCAGCAAAGATTGAGTTTACCCCTCTAGTATTATAAGTGTGGGTCAGTACTGAAGGCTGAATAATATTTTTTTTTATCATTAGTGATACCTGTATAGTATATATAGGGATGGTGTTGTAACAATTTTTTCATCAATGAAGGTTTGTCTACAGGATTGGGTAGGGGCTAAATTAAACATTGTCCTAATAATTCTTTTTTGGATAAGGAATATCCTATCTAGAAGGGTTTTGTTTCCTCCCCAGAATGCAAGTCCATATGACATATTGAAGTAAAACAATCCATAGTAGGCTACTTTTAGTGTGGGAATGGATGCTGTTTTCTTCAATTGATATAGAAGGTAGTTGTAAGATGATAGTTTGTTTGAAAGCTTATTTACATGGTTGGTCCACTTCAAGTTAGTTTCTACAGTAATGCCCAAGAATTTTGCAGTTTCCCGGAATTCTGGTAAAAGGGAATTTCTAGAATTGTCCAAAGTGTGCTGTATGCCAGAGGTGAAGGGGACTACTACAGTTTGATATATGTACTTCTCTGTATACATCAAATGCGCTACGTATAGGCAAAAATCAATTATTGAGCTTTTTTGAGCTTTACGGTGCAACTTTTAAAACTATTGATAAAAACCTGCATATCTACGGTTCAAAAGCTATTTTTTGAGAGGTCACTGAGCAAAATCGGTTCAGCCGTTGCTGAGATCTCAGTGTCATAAGAATTCGGTCATACTATTAATATATAGATAATGTATCAGGTGAGACAGTTCTTTTGTGCGATTTTTTTTTTTTTTTTTGAATTTCAGACTCGAAATCGAATAATGAACTTCAATGTTGGTAAGTCTTATTTCCATTGGTCGGGTTTCTTTACACAGAGAGCAGACAACTACACTGCTTCTTTCAAATTTTTCTCTTTTTTTTATTTTATTTTTTTTCAAGTGTCCTAATGATATTTTATAAACAAATTTTAACGGTATTTTGTGCAGTTTTTACTAGGTAAATCATACCAAAACAGTTGGAATCAACAAAAAAAAAAAATTTTAAACGGAATCTCAAAATTGAGAAAAATCCAACTAAAGAATAAAAACACAGGGAGTATGGCAAAAATGATCCAAACTCTTCGAATAGATGTTACTCGTGAAATTTCGAATAAAATCAAAATATGTACCTCCGAAGTCAGACATCAGACATCACAAAAGTTCGCAGAAATGCCACAAAATGACCTGGCTACATTTTACATCAACATTAAGCACCGAACTCGCAATCGTAAAAATGAACATGGAATCTAATAAGCAACAAAATACCTCCATCGATGTGAAATTTTTCTCCCGTCTCGACTCTTTTCTCTGCTACACAATTCAAATGAACCTCGATTAAATTCACTGTATAATTCGTCGTATTGTATTTATTAACCAATAAAATTGTTCTCTACTTTAATAATTCAGCGACTCGACGGACCAGCACAATATCCGGAAGCGAAACAATTTTCGCTGGTTTGTCGTGTAAATCGACTGGGCTCGTGTTCATCGTACACGGCGCGCGATATGCATCCACTACGTCGTTGTTTCTAAAAAGGTTCGTCGACTTTTCGAATCATTAACGACATTCAATTTAATGCTATGTACTTAGCATTTTAGCCATTAACAAATATTCTTTAGATACTGCGAAGATGAAGGTAAACGATAAGGGAGTTTTTTCTACCCACTTGTTCAAAAAGTTACAACGTCGAAGTACGAAATTTATCATAGAACATTATAACATAATTATGAATCTGGGCTAATTCAGAGTCTGATAGCTTTTTAAGAAACGTGAACTGAACACTTGGCGTTTTACTTATAGCAATATTACGAGTATAGAATAGACTACCTTTTAAAGAGTTCATTTAGTGAGGAGGTGCGTGTAACATCAACTTTACCCTTCGTACCGACTACTTCGTCAAAATGAACCTTTTACTTCACCCTCAAAAGCGATTCCGGATCCTTTTAGTTTCAACACGATTCTAGCTTTAACTCGATACGTTAAGTTGACACGAAAAATATACCTCGAAATGCTACCTCCCTTACTTCTTCCTCCATCCAGGGTAAACCTTTCTCATTAATTTGCTCACTTCATGTACGAGGAATGGGAATTACCTGCTTTTGCAATCGCAATGAAATTGTGATACATTAACTGTGTTTTGAATTTTATACGCGATAAAGAGACTTACACACAGATAGTAAAAATCGACAACCTACGTATCGTACGCTAATTATTTCGTTTTTGAACGTTTTTCGTTCGAAAATCACTGAAACGAACGACCGAACGAGCGTACGAATACGATACGAAATATGTATTTCAAAATCACCAATATAGAAATAATGTAGAATATACGGGTGCGAATACGATAACCGAGCCATCGACGACGTTTTATATCAAAAAATAATAATGAATTGTAAAACAAAAATTATAATCCTTCGACATGGAAATGTTGCCGGATAATAAATAACCCAAGATCGGGTATAAAATCAAAGCCAAATGAATTAATGAGTTTCCATACAGAAAACGAATCCGTCCCGGCGAATAAAATTAAAATATGACATCTCCAGCCAAACGGATTAAATATTCAATAATTCCAGCCAATTAATCAATGGCATTTTACAAGTAATAAATTTCGCCAACGTCATCTAGAATTATTTGGCCATTCGTTGTATGATTTACTCGCCGCTAAAAAGTGCCAAAGGTAAAATTAAGCCAATTCATTCCACTATTCATCAAACAATCACTGACTGAATTTCTCTCAAGAGAAGAGGGGGGAAGGAGGGATACAACTCGACAGTGCATTTAGGAAACTGCGACATAGTTTTTGATTTCTAACTACCTACCCGAAAAAAAAACTAGGCTAATAAAACAATTAGCGTAGCCTTAATTACACCACATATATCTTTCGGGAAACCACAAAACAAGAAAAAACAATTTACGAATTTTTCTCCCCTCAACTAACCCACACCCTTTCTTGCAAATACTCTCAAAACGTAATAACTCGCATGATAACGCTTTTAGCTAAATAAAACTATAATAGCTACTAATTCTTTTAAACCTATTTTCGAGCCAAAATAACGTAACATATTTTAGAAATAATAATAAAAAAAGAGCAACCCGGAAAAAAGGTAATAAATTACGAGTTGTAGCGAAATTACAGCAAATACTACGTTTACGATGGTGATAATCTCATCATTCAACGTTTTTCCTTTTTTTTAAAACTTAGCAACTTTTTTTTGAACCCTCACTAAAACGTATCGGCTGATTAATGATTAAATTTCCGTAACCTGTAAAAAGTCACAGTGATATATCAAACGGAAACGACATATTAATGCGTGAAAACTTGGAGAAAATTTCGCTGTAAATTAAAAACCCGCCTATCTCTAACGCCTACCTAGTACCTCTACCTACCTACATCAAATCCTAATACCGATGTGATTTAAAATTATTAAAAATTTCAACCAGCATCGATAAAAATTATGCGTAGATATGTGTTTCATCGAAACGATGAATACTCGGGGGTTAGGGGGAGGAAATCCCTCTCACGAATAAATAAAATACGAAAAACCGCAATTTCAAAACATAAAACACTGTCAGTTTAAAACTAACGACCACACAAAAAAAACCACCACTAGACAACTTATCCGTTTCCAAGATAAATGAGCTGTAAGTTAAAGAAACGCTCGACACGAGCCATCCGCAAAAACTCGCCCGAAATTCCTAATTAATCGAACGTAAAACGAAAAAAAGCTCGAAAAAAGAATTACAAAGCTGTTGAATCTTTCTACTTCTACATAAACCCGATGCACTTCAAAGAACTTACTGGTGATATTTAACCGCTTATTCAACTGCATTTAAAATTACCTATACATAAATACTGGTAAATATGTATTTTGGAAGAAAATTTTTCATCAATTCCATTCAAAGTTACTCGTACCATTTTATTTCATGGGAATTGAATAGATCTATAGGTACGATACCTTATTCCAGTTCCTTGCTTAAAGTACAATAGTTAGAATCTTCTGAGAAAGGTACTCACCTGTAACAAAGATTTCAAAATGTGTTATTGGTAGGTAGATAAAGGTAGGTAAGTAGGTAGGTATTATAACTAAAAAATAAAACTCAAAAGTCAATCGACAGTTCTTCATAATCTTTCGATCTCTTGGGAAATGAAAGATCAAGAAAATATCATGAGAGACACATACTCTTATTACGAGTAAGTAGTAAAATTTTCTGTTCTGAAGAAATTTCTCATAATTTAGAAAATGTGATGCATGAGTCAGTTTTCTATAGTTGAAATATTCATTGTTATCTACTATTAGAGCAATTTTTCTAATTTTTAAAGTTGAAATATTCATCATTATTATGCAGAGTGAACACATAAGGATATAAAATGAATGAAGTGAGATGAAACACTTACTAAAGAAAATAATGGACTGTGCAATACTAAGAAAAAGCTTGTCATACTTATTATACCACTCCAACATTTTTAAATAGAAAAGGAGATGAAATATTTTTTAGGTTTCTCAGCAAATGCCAAAAATTAAATGAAAAAATAGCCACTGACAATTTTTTTTAGTTGAATATTTAGATATAATTCTTATAGTTAAGTAGTATTTTAACATCATTATTTTTTAGGTTTAATAATATAAACATTAATTTTTATTCAATTTTAATCATATTATTAATTTTAATTTGTGGCAACATGAACGAAAACAGGAGCTGCCGAATTTTTCTAAGAATCATGGATTCACCACCTGCCAATATGATGGCAAAAATGTCAGGCCATTGTATCAGCGGATATCAAATTGCTGATGTGCAACTTTGCACACGAAGTTGCACTCAGCTCAAGTATATGAGGTGAACACACCACTTTATGCAAAAACTGCTAAATCAGTAGTTTTGGTGGGAAAAAACCCCAAAACAAATTGATTTCAGAGTGGACATTAGTGCGATTGGTTGAAATCACAAGTAAGTAATTATTTAAAAGAATGGATGACTAGTAACCAAACCAAGTGGCTATTGTGACGACGATTTCGCCGTCAAATATGACCGGGAAATACTTGGGAGAAAATTCGTTGAAAAATTTCACCGTTAGGCGATGAAATGTAACTTTGTCATTGTCTAACGATGCATTGGTGGTAAACTTTGCCGATTCAGCAGAAATGCTGAGTCGGCGGAGTTTACCCAAACCGGGAAGCTAACGGTAAAATTGGCCGTTGGTTATACCTAGGTTAAAAATCGCAAATGCGATCGGGCTAGTCGATTAAAGTTGGTTCTAAAAGGCAGTCGAGTGATTTTTCATCAATTGTTGAGAGGGTTAGAATATTTTTCAGTATTGTGGTAGGGAAATTGAGATTTTTTATAGGGAAGGAAGAAAAATTGATAAAATTTGCATCTGTGAACAAATCTTAAAAAACCATGTTTTAATCTTATTTATTTATTTATTTATTTGTTTTTTTTGTTTTTTTTTGTTTTTTTATTTCAGAACGTGCCACCCGAGTTTAATGAGAACGATTTTTATCAAATTGTGACCTCAGAATGATATTCATGTTAATTTGTTAAATACAGATCGCCTTTAATGATTAACGTATGTGTATGAGTGTTTATTTCGTGGGTTGGTTTCGATATTTTCGTAATTTTTGTGTAGGGTTAGCACATATTGTAGAATTTTGTGTCAAGAGAGGGATTTTTAGGAAAAGAACAAGAAAAAATGGAGAAACATTGAAATTCAGGATTTATTTTCCAGTCAAATGCAGTTTTTGGAAGAAGAAAAAAGTTTTGAGTTTATATGCATTACCTAATCACTTTGATAGTGGATTACTTTTATGGGAGATTATTGTTTCGAGCATACGGGAGGCTTTCTAACTTTCACCATTTTTTAAATGGATTTGTGGTAAGGATCGACATTTGGAATGCCACGTGATTTTCTCCATGACTCGAATTGAATTTTAGACAAAAAAGGGGGGAAAAATAATAAAAATGAAACTGTGTAAAATTTTTCCTGGGTAACTCGAATTCGTCTACATTATACGTAAAGTAATACCTCTAACGCCATCTATTTGAAGATGAGCGTATCTTTATAGTTGAATGTCTGGTTTTTTCAAGACCACCCATTTAATGATGGCCGGTTGTTGTTATATACCTTTCTCTCTCTCTCATTCACTCTTACTTTTCATCATTGCAAAACATATGATCGGCGCGGTGATGTATTTTTAGTACTGTCAGTAGGTCAAGTCACAAGTGCACATTGACCTACCTCACACTGCCAGTGTATTGTTATTGTGGTGAGGTGCGGGGTGATCAATCCTGTTAACCTCTACTGCAACTCGTATAGTATCCGATCATATGCGTTTTCGCAAAGTATATCGCCGTATGGTACCAACGAGACGGCAACACAGCATCTATGGCAGGTAAATAACTCGAGATAAATTCATGATTATAGCGGCATTTAATTGGTGCTGCAATCTCATTACAGAGGATGATATGCACCCCCTCTTTGAAAATCAGGGTATGCTTTGAGAAAATTATGAAAATATGAAACAAATTTTGATCCAAGATCATTCAGAAATGATCAATATAACCACAAAATTAAATAATTTTACATCAGAAATCAATCTGGGATTTGAAAATTATTCCAAAAAATTAAATGATGTCATAAAACACACCCTAAATTTAGATACCAGCTACTCTTTTGAAACGACATCCCTTCAGGAAATTATTTCAAATACACTGATTTTATTGAAAAAATTGACATTTTCATCACATTTGGAAACAATCATGAAATATTGCAAAAACCACAAATTGAACCCAACCCTCGTTTATCCTGAAAATTTACGCCAAGACCATTTAGAAATTGAATCAAATTTGGAATCAAATAACTTTTCGTTAGTTATCCCAAGAGAAAACATTATGGCATACTTTATCCATCCTCTAGTTACATGTCACTTTTCCGAGTCAGATATTTTAATAAATGTAAAAATCCCTATCAAAACAAAAAACTCAAACTGGAATATTTACAATTATGACCCAGTCCCCTTTATAACCTCCGACAAAATTTGTAGAATTTATTCGGATACGCTTCTGTTGGCATTTAATTCGGATACTGGACTTTTGAAAACCATGGGGGGGAAATTCAGAAAAATACTGCAACGAAAAGGAGGGCCTCTGTTACCTAGACCCTTTTGGCGACACAGCAGATGACTCATCTCTGTGTGCCAAAGCCATTTTTGAAAACAAAAATAAATCTGTTCTGAATGACTTATGTAACTATGTGTGTGAAAAACGACATAGTAAAATTATTATAAAAAAAATCTCTGACGACGAATTCTTGATCTCAAACCCCTCCACACCACTCCAAATTTTTGATTATTCTTCAAAACGATATTTTAAAGTTAAATATGACACAAATTATTGGGGCTCTCTAAAAATTAAAATACTTTGTAATATGGAACTACAAGAAAAATTGAACACCTCAATCAATGTTTTAATACCAAAACGATTTCCCTGCTCAAAATTAAACCAGAAAATCTACACTGTAAGAAGGGTCTTACCTAAACAATGGGCAAAATTTGAGTTTAATTCAGACGATCACCCTTTCCCAGAGGCAACTCTATTTCAAAATTTATCAGACCTTCTTGATAAAAACTGGTCACTCAACACCCCAAACTTCGAAATAAAAACCTCGAAAAAGGATATTGAGGAAAAATTAAAATCATTCGAACTAGAGAGACCCAAAAATGGATTTTTCAACTCTTGGTTTTTCGGAGAGATTTTGACCACCTGGCTGACACTCTCAACCCTTGGTATAATCATCAATTTCATTTTACTTTTTAAAATTTACATCAATGTAGTAAAAATTTTGAGTTCCCAAAAACCTCCAATCCCAGCCCCTTGTAATCTAACTGAAAACCAAACCTAGAAACATCAAATTAAACAACAAAATGGATAACAAACATGATACAAACTCGTCTATTTAAAATCAAAAATTTATTCGCTAAATTCACGTTTTATTACTAGGTACCCTTTTGCTTAATTGTTAGAAAAAGTATGCAACTTATAAATCTGCATATTTCATTAGTTTGTTCTTTTTTTTTCACATAAACAATTTGAATACTTTATTTTATTTTCAAGTTTTTATAATTGCATATCTTTTTATTTTTACATTTTTCCTGAATTGGAATATTATTTATTCTATTCAAATTTGTTTTTGTGAATTTGTGTTTCAAAGACAGCTTTGAACTATTTGTCCCATTATTTTAGTTTTTTTTTGGTTTTATTTTATTTTTATAAATTGGGAATATTCTCTATTTTCCCTAATACTTTTGAACTTCTTTATAAAACTTATCTTGTTTCATATAATTTTTTAAATTTTTATATTTTTTTACAAATATTTTAATTTTTTTTTACTCCATTTTTATATACTTCTTGACTTGGGAAGATTTGATATTTTTACACCTACGTTTTTATGTATTTTAATGAAATTATTGCATTATTTTTGTGTGTTATATTACACTTTCTTTTTTAAATGTATATTTCAATTATGCAAAGGCATCTTCATATGGGACTATAATAACTTTAAATAGGCCTATTATTTTATGGGACATTCTTATAATATTAATGTTTTTTTTTCTTTTACTATTTTCTCTTCATTTTCTTTCCTTGTTTTAGGGATTTAGATATTATAAATATTTAAAACTAAAATTCTTCTGTTAGATTACCTTTTTATACTTTTATGTTTTTATACCAGTTATTTTGAAAATCGCCAGGCTAGTACTCCATCTGAAATCGCGTGGGGTCACGCTTCCGTGGGGGGAGGGGGAAATTTGTGACGACGATTTCACCGTCAAATACAACCGGGAAATACTTGGGAGAAAATTTGTTGAAAAATTTCACCGTTAGGTGACGAAATGTAACTTTGTCGTCGTCTAACGGCGCATTGGTGGTAAACTTTGCCGATTCAGCAGAAATGCTGAGTCGACGGAGTTTACCCAAACCGGGAAGCTAACGGTAAAATTGGCCGTTGGTTATACCGAGGTTAAAAATCGCAAATGCGATCGGGCTAGTCGATTAAAGTTGGTTCTAAAAGGCAGTCGAGTGATTTTTGGTGTCTTGGGCTGGTCTGGCGATTTGTTAGGATATGTGTTGTACATTTTTATCTGTTTTTTCGTCCTAAGAATAAATGGTCATTTTCGAGGCAAAAGTCTCTTGTTGTTAGTCTTTTACCAGCCAAAAGGCCGACTTTACACTATGATTTTGAAATAGAACATCAAAAAGTGAAAAATAATATTGTGCCTGACACATTGAATCACACTGTACCTAATCAACAAGATGAAAATTAAAGATGCTAAAAAAACAAATGTCTAAATTGACATTGGGAAGACGCAAAATGAAGATAAGTTCTGCAAAGACATGGTACTAGCAGGAGGAAAATACTTATTGTAATGACAAAAATCTTCCATATTTGTATTCTTAAGTTGAAGAAGTAGGAGGAGATGTTGGGGAAATTCCAACTCTGTGGATGCTGTCACCATGTGTAAGTATGCTTACTTATGTGATGATTATATTATGTTTAATGTGGTTCTTCTTGGGAATTTTCAGAAATTAAAACTGATAATAAAAGACTTGAAAGACTGTAATTCACTTTTAGAGACACATGTATGCAATCTTCAAAAGGAAGTAATTGACTTAACAAAGAAAAATTCAACTTTGGAGATGGATGTATGCAAGCTCAAAAATAAAGTAATGGACTTGCGAGTCAAAAATATGAACTTGATTTGGGACAAAAAAGATATTAAAGCACACTGCATATGGTAAGTCGTTTTCATTGATGACTGTATATTTATTTGATTTATATATTTTATACATTCCTTGTTATAATGTTTTGTGTAGAGTGAAATATTGTTTTTATATTTTTAATTAGTAATCAGATAATTGTGGTGACTATACGAGTAGACACTGGACCTGCCTATAAGACAACCAACTGGCAGCCATCTTGGCAAAATATCCTGTGTAACGCCAATTTATCCCGCTGGGTGCTCTTTGCAGGCAACAGGGAAAAGGGAGGGTTGTGTAGTCGGCGAGGAACTCTTGGCTGCGCGCGCAGTCAGGAGTTCCTCGCGGACTACACAACCCTCCCTTTTCCCTGTTGCCTGCAAAATCAAGTACAGCGCTACAAAGAGCACCCAGCGGGATAAATTTGCGTTACACAAGTTTTTGTTACCGTTTCCATTCCCCTCGGCCTGCAGTTGGTTGTCTTATACGCAGGTCCAGTGTCTATAGTGGTGACAAAAAAATTGCCACATTTGGCGACTCAGGGCACTCAGCCTACATGAGGCGATCACACCACTTCCACCAGTGGTTTTGGCAAAAAAAATCATCAACAACTATCGTATGTCGTCAATGAGCATAATAATCAGTCGTGATTGTACAGTAGTTAACATAACATCATCAAAAACAAAAAGACAACTGAGATTGCTAAAAAATAAACTTAGAACTAATGCAGGGTTCCTATATTAAATGTTCAAATGTTAGTTGTTCTTAAATATTTTAAGACATTGTTTTTTAATATACTGGTTATCTGATAATTAATTGGTTCTTTTTATATATTTATTGTTATATTATTGTTTCTACGCAGCTCGACTTTGTTCAACTAATTTAATTATGACTGGATAGAATGTAAATTTTTAGAGATACGTTTAAATTATGAAACCTGTAATATGTATCTCATGTGTTGATTGAAAATGTCATATTATAACGTACATGAATTATTAGAGAAGGTAGCTGCAAATTATTTCTTCTCGATTACTTTGTCATTGTTATTTTAATGGCAACTGGGAACCCCCTGCATAGCTCTAAGGCAAGGTCAACAGACAAACCGACTACTTAGGGTGTATGGTAGCCTAAGATTTGAAGTTCACGGATCAGAGTATGAGATTCACCAATACCTTAGAAACAGCTAGAGCACAGAAGAATGATATTGATACCATTTCGACAACATCCTTTCCACACGTCACAATTCAAACAAAACTTTACGCATTTCCGCATCCTTAACATGAATTCCACATCACGTAAACTTAACAATACCATTTCCTTTCAATAAACCAAAACGAAGCGTTCAACTCATTAAACCCAACAACCGATCGGTACTACCTACAAGGAGAAGGAACGGTAAAAAGTGAAAAAAAACTCGACGTGTGAAATCTCTACATTCTCTTCAATCACGTAAAACTCCGCCAGTTTTAAAATGAGCTTCTCAAGAAGAGGGCGAAGTAAAAAAACACACACAAAAAACATTATTTTTCCATTACACCCTCATTCATGGTATCGCTAACCATCACGTAATCAAAGTTTCATTCGCAGATTACATCACCCCACGTTTCGAGTGAGAATTTTTAACAAACACGAACTCCTGCTCGGTATGATTCCGTAAAAATTAAACCAATAAATGAACATCTGCGAAAAACGTAATGTAAACGCGCCCAGACGTATCAAAACACATACTAACTCGAGCATATCGTCGAACGAGAGAATACGTCGAGTCTCTCTTATTCGCCATCATCTAACGAGCAACAAAAAATTACATTTGTTCGATGGCACCTCTCTCGTTCGTGTATTTTTCTCGCAGTTTCCTCCTAGAGACGTGATTTTTCGCACCACCACTCTCGTCATCGTTCATTTATCTTCATAAGTATCCAACCAAATCATGCTACGATTGGTTTTTCTTTTTTACGTTCGTTTCTTTGTAAATTAAGATAATTTAATGCCTTTAAAGCCTGCCTGCGATCCTACGAGTATACCGATCGCAGAAAGAGAAAATTCCACTGGCTTGTACACGATTCCGATTCGTTGTAGTATATTATACGATAAAGTACACGCAGCTTTAAAGTACACAATATAAAAAAATTTCCCCTGTCACCTCGCGATACCGCTATATGCCTTCAACAACGGCTAAAAACTTCGACGAGAGACAAAAAGCTAAAGGATTAAAGGAATAAGCTTCGTTAAAAAGGCGTCTCTTCTTTTTTTCCTCTCTCTCTCACTCGTCTACCGCTCTGATGGCATTCTCATTTCATTACAAAACGAGAAAGACGGTAAAACGAAAACGACATGCTATCGCAACATTTGATGCGAAATGCGATTATTTCCCTCTGCTTTGTTGGGCTTTTGCAAAACCCAGTACTCTGTAGTCTGTACTCCTCTCTATAAGTCGGCCAAATGCAACTGAACGCTAATTTTCCCAATGAGAGAATGGTATAAACATATTTTACGTACGTACGGACACAGATTATCCTGAAACTTGGCAAAAATTTAAGCCTAGTACGACTTTTTTTTCCTTTTCTGCGATCAATCGGACTTAGTTCGAGAAATTTCAGAAATGTTTATTCGAATTGCCTTACTTTATACCTACTACATATTTTAGGTAGGTAGGTACTAGGTACTACATGAAATTTTTCAGAAACCTAAGCGAAGCCTCGTGCAGCTACAACAAACAATGAAATGGTAAAATGAAATTACTTCTTGCACAACGAAACAATATGCAGAGAAGGGAGAAAACTAAAACCACACATATCGAGTACAATAGCTGATAAAAGGCTGCGTGCTGCCTTCGTTCGAGTGATACCCGTAATTACACAGACTAAAGACGATAACGTCTGAGAACCCATCACTGACCACAACAACACCACGTCAAACACACCCTTTCGAATTTTAATCAACTTTCATAAAATCAAAATGGAAAACGAAAAAAAAAAAACATGGCAAAAACTTCCATCGCAAATCAATATTATTACATTGAGGCTTCGGCGGCGATGACGTTTGCCAAAAGTGGAAGTTTTAAAAACCTTTTCTTTTTCATCTATACCAACACAAAGTTAAATTGTTTTGTTTCCGCAGCGGACTTTAATGCAATTTCACTTTAACTTCCTACTAAGTAAATAGTTTTCTACACCACAAAGGAAGCGCACAATTGAAGGCTTTTATCAATTTGTTCCTTTCTGCGTCCTTTATTCCCAAGAACCTAATAACAAAAGGTTATTATTTCTGTATCTGAAAGAAGCAGTATTCGCTGTAATTACGCGATAACTTCGCAATCGGCGCGTAGTTATTCGTTTATAAACGTAGAAACGATGTTTTCTACATTTTGTATTTGGCCGAATTAAATTCTAAGTGGAGAAAAAAATCGTCCCAAGTTCGCGTGCGTTTAGCGAATTTGTTTCAAGAAGGGTGTTCTAGTTGGGATCAGAAGATAAGCCAGAGCTGGTGACGAAAGTTGTGAAAATCAACAAAAATCCTCTCGTGAACAAGTTGAACTTTAATTTAGATTTGTAGCTAACGTTTTATTGCTTTGAAATGTAGTACCTACGTGATATACGAGTAAAATTGGTGTTACACAACATAGCGAGAAGTACCTAAAGAATTATGTTGAGGCATGAATTCATGTTTTTCTATGGACCAAAAACTAAGGTGTGCTCAATTTTGAAGCCTTTTTTTACAGGGTTGTTATGCGTTAAATATCCATTAGTCCCACCCGAGATGAAAAATATGAGATCTGGAAACCCCCTGCAGAAAATATGCGCTACAATCCTACCCAGCCATACATAGTGATAATTTATGTAGGTTTTTCTGTGGGAAAATTTCAAAAATATCGAAATATTATCACCAAAACTGAAAACAATGAATGCATTTAAGGGAAAACAAAAAATGAAAATTGACAAAAAAAAATCTGTTAGGCGATTTTGTACTTAAATGAAATAGAACTTTTGCTAGGAAAACGTTGAAACAAAAATAAGACTTAGGCAGAAAAGACAAAAATTAATGCTTTTTGGACGTTTTGAAAAAAAAAACACAAATTTTTGATTAATTATGGCAAAAATTATGACCACTCCACAATTTTATCAAGAAACTACTTCTTGAGAATTCCAACTGCAAACATTACAACTTTTCGTCAACTTGCCAGAAAATGACACTCTTTAATAATTTTTACAAAAAAAGGGAGTTATTTAATTTTGCCAAGAACAGGACTGCTTGACAATTTCGACAACACTTCTTGACTATTCTGCCAAAAATTGAAGCTTTTCAATATTATTTCCCAAAAATTGACAATTTTCGACATTTTCCCCCAAAATTGACATTTTTTGATTTTGGCAAATTTTGGCCAAAAAAAACAAGACAAAACAAAACTTTATAATCAAGTTTGAAAAAAAAAACAGGACTGTTGTTTGACAATAAATTTTGAAAAGGACTTTGCAACTAGATAAGGTGAAACAATCATTTTTTGGGTGTCTAGGGTGGGGAGGGAATTTAAAAATTATCGACGTACAACTTTCGAGAATTACCGTGCTCTCAAAAAAGAAATAACAAAAAAGCCCTGGTGATCAATCCTCCAAGTGAATCAAAGCTAAAGGAGCACTTGAGTGTCTGGCTCTGATTATAATAATAGGAGCGCGATTTGTGGAAAGATGATACGAGTTATTCGTGAAGCTAATACCGACTACTGCAAATTTTCCAGACATTCCCGAGTCGGCCGATTTCCAATTTTACCAGAATTTTTTAATCTCTCCAGAAGATGCTGAAATAAATTGTACACCTAAAAATCGATTTCTGGCTCATTTCTAACCTGTTTAATGAGTTCATCTTCAATTGGGGCAATTTTCAAGCTGACTCCTCCAATGTGTTTTTTTGCCAACAATTTTACAAAAACCAAAACTTTTCAAAAATCCAACATTTTTTCTGTTCGTAAAAGAATTTTTGCAGCTACCATTTCACCTCTAAAAACCAATCCTCTGGATCCAATTGTCACCATTTTCAATCATTCCGGAGCCTCCAGCTCAATTTTCGATTTTTTTTATGGATACCTACTCAATATTCAATAATTCAAGTCAACACTACCAGATCGTTTTCAGCATATCGAGAATACATCTTCCATAACCCTTATACGATGAAAAGCGATTAAAAATCTAATTACCAGGCTACACCGTTTATTGGATCGGTGATCGCACGGATCGCACGAACAGTGTGGACTTCCTCTTATCATCGTGTATTAATCATTTTCCATCGTTTAGATTTAATATGATGGCTATTTGATTGGATAAATCTAATTTAATGCGGGTACGTTATAAATTCACGCCGCTTAGAACGCATTATTCTAATGGATTCGTTTCAATACTGACACTACGAGAAAATAACTACTCTTTGACCACGTCGTCACACGAGAACACATAAATTCCAATAACATCTCACTAGAAAAGGGAAAAAAACGAAAACGAAAAACTAATCAAGATGAAACTTTCGTATCAACTCCAAAACTAGATAAATATACTGGAAAATACTGCGAGTTACAAGAGAGCGAGAGGGGCTAAGACTATACCTAATACAATGATAGGTGAATAAAACCATAATTTGAAATCCTCTTGAAGATCATACGCAAACATAAACCCTTTTACGAATTACGCCTATATAGAAGGCCCAAAGACAGAGCCGCTCGAGCGAATTTGTAGCAATTTCAACCTTTTCAACCCTGATATTAAAATCATTACGGTTATTTTGGTTCGGCTTATAGTAATTCAAACAATATGTACAGCGATAATGGATACGCGAGCGCCACGATGAGACAACGATGTCACGTATCAAAACCCCGCCAATGCTGGAGAAAAATCCTATACCCACCCAGACGGTATACATAATGTATACCTCTCTGCAAGTACTCCCGACGATAATATTGCATTGTTTTAAATAAAAACCATCGCGCCGGTTCACCCATAAAAGCTGATTACCTAAAAAACACCACACACGCGTTTATTCTGCGATGAAATATTTATATTAAAACCACGTTTCCGTTTAGATTTTCATAACGAGGCACAAAAATATGAGTCTGGTATTTTTATCGATTAAAATTATTGCTGACGAAGTGAAAATTTTCATGTATCACGAATGCATATCGCTGAAACAGCTTTCGCATAGTTTACATCGTCGACGAGCTGGAAAGTAGTGTATCGTTTCACTTGGTAAGTTACGCCATCAAAATGCGTTTTGCTGTTGTTGTTGATGTTGTTTTGTGTTTAGTTTCAAAACAAATTAAGTCGAAGACGACGCGAAACACGCCAGCCAATAAGAAGCTAAATAGCGTGTTGGAGTAACTTTTATATGCACTTTATTATCATCTTAACTACTTATAACGAGTTCAAATGCAATTAATATCACCATTCATTTTTCTCAAGAGTTGGAAAAAGGGGAACCAAAATGTCAAGAGACATTAACGCAGAACGAAGGGAACGGAGGGAAAAATTTTTCTATACAAATCAAAGAATAAAATCTCGAGTATTTCAACCAGTCATAAAAATTGAAATAAAAATTGAACGATAGTTCGAAACAATTTTTCACAACTCTCACAAAAAAACTACGAGCAAATTCAATAAAAATGATAGGTACTATAATAATTTTTAAAAAAACAAATTTTCATCCTTAAAAAACTACCCACCTTTTTCTAAAAACAAAAAATTCAATTTCCCAAAAAAATGAAAAAATAACCCGAAAAATCTCATAAACAATGTTTATATACGCGAGAAATAATAATAAACTGCGGAGAAAGCGAAAGAGAAAAAAAGGTTACATTTCAATTAGCTCATTAATTGATTTAAATGCGGCTCAAAGTAAGCGAGTGGCGGAAGTGAGAGAAAAAAACCATGGTACTTTTATTTTAGCAACACAATACCTCTACTTCCCACGAACGGTAGAAAAAGAAAAAGGCTCCACGCCCCAAAGCAAAGTAATACCCTATTCCAACCCCTTCAATTTTCGTAAAAAGTAACCCTACGCGTTTAACTACCCCATAAAGTTGTAACCTTTCCGAGTTAATAGTTTTTATCGGATTTTTTTTTCTTTTGCGTGATTTACTTTTATACCTTTTATTCAGAAGTATAGTAAAAGCATTAGACAATATTATTTATTTATTAAAGCCAATCTTCTAGGTTAATAGGACTATGAAAACAACAAATTATGTAAAGGGATTTTCGAATGTGTTTGCGCTGATTTAACGACTTTCGTGTGCGGTTTGTTTGAAAGAAATGTCGCCTGGCGAACTAGGTGATGTCTTTATCGAGATAGTTTTCGAGTTTTTACGAGCTTTTATTTTGTTGAATTTCAGAAGTGGAATTTTTTCCTAGATAAAGGTAAGAATGTGTATGTACTTATACATGCGTATCAATGCAGGTAAGCATTACGTAGCTGAAGTAGCTGTCATATTTTTTTAATCGTTTGCTCAAGAAATTTTGGGATCGATTCTTCCTATTTCAATCTTTTAATCAAGTCGATTTAAAAACTTCCGATTTCGATCCGAACAAAAGATCAATCTTTTTAAAAGTGATCGGAATTACTTCAAACTCTTCCCAGGAAATTCAAGCATTGGAAAAAAGAAGAAGTATGCTTCATTTTGTTATTACAGTCAACATGTTTTGCAAAACACAGATCAATCGCGATTAAAAGCTCATAGAGTAAATAGTGGACTTCTGTACGGTTCTGTATCAAAATTTATTCAATTCAGGATTGAAATTGGCAGAAAAAGGAATTCTTCTAGGAGAGGCAATACAAATGATAAAATTTCAAGAATGTGTCTATCATCACCAACACACACATAATCAAAATTTTCATTCAGAGAGGCATGTTGATTACAGTTGTCCTGCAATAATTTTTCCGAGCAGATCTCTACAAACTCTTGCATAGGTATATCGTTTTACATTGCTTTATAAAGTTTTTTCCGACCAAATGGGAATGACCATTGTTTATGAAATAAATTTTTTAATAATTTTACAATATTCATGGAAATATCTGAATGAAAATTTATCAGAAGAAATTCAACCTGGTATGTGTCGTAATAAAAAAAATTAAAAATAATCAAATCTATGCTGTGTTAATGCTGTGTTATCATTATTAAATTGAAAGATAATTAATCTGTGTCGTGTACCTATGGTATCCTTGTTAAAAAAGGAATTTGGGCTTATTAGCCATCGAACATTGTGAGTTAAATTTATTTCGTGGTTCCCGAAGAAAAAACTCATCAGCCCACAAATCGAAGGTTGGGGCAAAGCTACATACAAGTGGCACCCAACGAATCCGTATTAAGCAGGTACGTCCCATTGAGTCGATTTGTTGATTAATCCGTTGTAATCTATGAAGCTACCTACATCCCTTCGAGTCCAGTTGCTGATTTTTGTGTTGTCAATTGTTTGAAAAATAAAGGCGACACAGTCATCCCAGGGAAATTGAGTCCAGATCATGAGCCAAAAAATTCAAAGTTTCCAAAAAAATATTCCTGACAGTGCCAGAAATCAAAGTTTGAAGAGGAACATCCCAAAATTGAAAATCTACGCATCCAAAAATCGAAAATCTCCGCACCAAAAAAATCAAATTTAGTGCAGTTTTATGAAATCATTTGCGATTGGATCCATTCAATTCCAACTACATTTACCTATTTACAGTGCATTGCCTTACTACATTTTTTCAGTGAAAAAATCCTTCAACAATGGACAAACGAAAGCTTGTGAATTTTCCAAAAACAAATAACCTATCTACTATGTCTCACTTGGGTACATTTAAATCTAATTGTTTTCGGAAAATGTTTTCCCTTGGTAAATAAGTAAGATACATACGTGAAACAAAATACAACCTATTCTTAGTCCTATAAGTGTTGATTTACCTAATTAATTAATTTTTCTTGTCATCATACTGTACGTAGTTCTGCATTGATTAATTCACTTTTAATTTACCTATAGCTGTTCGCGATTACAAAATACCTAATAAATATTAGTGATGCGCCAACTGCTGAACAGAATTATTCATAAGCAAAATAAGTAATTCTTTTCCTTTTTTGAAGGAAAATAGCTAGGTAATGGTTTGAAAGGTACACACATACCTCATGAAAAGATGAAGTTTAAGTAAATTCAGTATAATTTGAGGTCATCAGATCGATTAAATACCAAATAATTAAAAGTGATCTAGTAGAATCGGACTCTGAAATACTTGATGAATTATTTCAGCGAGATTTACTTCTCTAACGTGAGACCGAGATGGGCTCCTTGCAAGTATATTCTTCAGTGTGGTATTCGTCTTTTTGTTTTTTAAAGTAAGTAAGTAATTTATTCGTTTATTTGTTTTTTCAAGTCAATACTAGGTATCTATGTGCGTATATGTTATTTGGAAGGGGAAAAAAATACAAATTTCAGTGATTTCAATTTTTTATGGAAAACCCTTTCATCATATCTTCAAAATGTTCAATTCAACAAGTGTATTACACAACCCCGAGTGATTATCAAAGGTTAATACTATAGTTGAAATAAGAATAGAGTTTAATATTGCTGATCCAGTTTTTGTGTAGTCAGCATCCAGGATTTTCAATTCCAACCGTCGAATTGTACTCGTAGTTTTGGTACATAAATAAGCTACGTACAACCTCCTGTAATTTCGTTCTCGAATTTGACTTTTTGGGTGTTATAACTTTTCAGAAAATAACTTGGGCACTAGAGAGCTCATTGCGAGAAAATTAACGCAAAAATTAAACCAAACATTGCCTATGGCACTGAAGCTGCTGATGTAGATTGAACTCGGCATGCATATCGTTAGGGTTTTTAGCATTCTACTGCGCGTTTGAAAATTTGCAAAGCGCTTATTTTTGAATGAATTTATGTTTTTAAAATTTTTTCTTGTCAAATATTTCGCATTAATTATACGAAAATATTTAAAGATATCATTTCTAAAACTGGGGAAATATGGAACGCAATAGTGCCAAATTTTTGATCATTTTTTGTAGATTACAAATAAACGAAAATATTTTTTGATTTTTTACAAGAAATGATGTCTTCAAATATTTTAGCATAAGTACCTACCTAATTATAATGTGAAATATTTGCCAACAAAATTTCAAAACACGAATCTTCCCAAAAATGAGTGATTTGCAAATTTTTAACCGCTCAGCTTATTAGAACCCTAAAAGCGGTCTTGGATTTTGAAGGCAAGTGGATCATTTGGGACTTCTTTACTTGCACCATAAACAAAAGATCCATTCACATTGCGAATATATGCAATATTTTCCAAACTCAGCCACTGTATGTATTTTAACTCTAGTTTATAGTACTGTGGGTAGTACATAAATGCATTTACGCACCTATGATTTATTTCAGTGTATGGAGACGAATCAAACCATCCAAAGTGTATACCAATAGATATGATCTATAGTTTGCTGTAGATGTGATATATGTATGTTAATATCTTCATACGGAAAGATAACTTTTTAATCCCATACTTTTATGACTCGTTTAATTTTGATAATGAAACAATATTTAAAAGTATTTTGGAAGATGACGACGAATCATCACCTGTAAATATTTCCAGCGCGCAATACGGAAAAACACATGAGCTTAAAACATAAGCCAAAAATTTAAATGCAGCTAATGAGACTATACAAAATTTGAATATGGAAACACAAGACGAAATCGTTGAAAAATTAAAGAATTGTATGATGCAGAATGCAATTTAACCATATGGAAGAAATTATATCGAAAGCAGCTGACTCGTCATCGTCATCATCAGACAAAAAAAATGGTTGTTGGTGTTAGCTACCTATTTGTTCTATGTTCATCTTGTTTGAAATGTTTTCCATTTCTTGGTGTTAATGTTAGCATAATAGCATATCTATTGTTTTATCAAATTTAAAACTTAAAAGTAATCGACAAATTAGGCGTTATGGTAAAGCCAATTTGCAGCTTATTTAATATCTCAACACTTTTAATTGAAGAATTTTCAATGTTGTCTCTACTTATTTTGTAATATGTAAAAATATTTGAGGCGAATAGAGAGAATTTAATACTCATTGTCTGTGCTAATTATTGAAGTCACTTCAGCTTGCGTTGGTTTTCTTTGTGCCGCGGGGTTGGGACATGCACGTGGATTAGGCCTATCGAGGATACCACGTTAAAAAAAACGCGCCAACTATGGTACCCCAAATCAGGGTGGTGTGGAAAATTGGAAATCCGAGTCCATCAACAAATGATTACACGTTGATCATATTGAAAACATGACACTTTGCCGGCACCACTGGTGGTGGTAGGTAATTAAAATACGTTTATCTGTGTGATTGTCGAAAAAAAAAACACATACGGCTCAATCATGTCCAACATATCGATGGTGTATTGTAAAAAACGTATTTTTGGAGATTTAGTAATGTTTGGTGGTATAAGAGTAAGACATTTTCGATTTGTGAACGTCGAATATTGCATTAACAAATTGTTAAATGCATGAGATGTGTATCTGTATAAGTTTCATGTAACGAAATTAATGAAGCTGGTGACAGTACCAAATTTTCCAGATATTATATGCTGTAAAAATATGGTATAGATGGGAAATTGGGAATGTTAGGTGGAGTGGATTAAACAACGATTATGATATGTTACATAATTCCAGACGCTTCAGTTGACTATTATTTGCATACACAAACTGCTGAGAAGAGCGTGATAAATTTAATGTTAATACACGTAAGTTTGTAAACGTCGTCATAAACTTAATAGGGACTAGCCCATTTTTCTCAAAACATGTTGTATAGAGGCTAGAGAGAAAAAATGCTTCCTCTTTGACGGTCAATTTTTCCCCTCCAGGGACACCACCGCAGCTAAAAAAAATTCTGAGTGACTTCCAACTCAATATGAAGGGCTTTGCTGAATTTGGTCCAAGATCCTACACATTATTATAGCATAGCAAAATACGGTTCGTTTTCCTGCAATTATTTTACATATTTTTTTTGAAAGGTAAGAAATCAACTAACACATTAGCTCAAGATACACAAGATACCTGTCATCAATTACCTAACACACACATATCAGCAACGAGAAGATGGCAATATATAGGAGGCAATCGACACACAATGGTAAAACTTTCGTATCACTTTATAGACAATTCAACGGTTAGGTCGAGTTGTTTGCAGAGCTTTTCTCCAGACGTGTACGATTTTATTTACCTTGACCACAAAAATCACATCACGTTGAACCAGGCAATGCGTTGGCAAAGAAGGCAGTGCGGCGTCACCGCAAACCGAAACACGCAATTACAAACACTCTGACGGGTAACATATTAGTCGCGAAGATTTCAATGAAATGTAAACCGCCACTATTTATCTCGTACTTGAGAATTAATCCATTTTACTCGTTCGAAAACGCTCGGTTAGTAATACGACGTTGCTGCACGTAAAATATCACAAAGTATTGTCTGGAAGGGAACTACAGTAGTATGTAAGTACGAGGCTAGGAGGAAGGTACTCCACCGAACGGATACGTCGTTTTGCTACAAAAGCTGTGCGGAAAAAATTCACACCATTAAGAACGATAAATATCAGCGAAATGAGTTCTCTGCTCGACTAATACGAGTTACCGCACCGAAAACACCCGCCCGCCGCGTCCGTCCGTACTTGGCTGGCCTCGAGTTGTTCCACAATCCACACACACCGAGCACTGAGCACAGAGCAGCGCCTCGCTAAGCAAAACTGTCAAAATGGACTATTGCCAGTTTTTCTACAATGCTATCTCAGCTTTGAAAATCTTTTTCATAAAAGCAGTTTGATTGAATTTTCGGTAATGCGAAGCGGATAAAACGTTTCGACGTGAATAAGACATATCAGCTTCGAAATGACGACCAACTTCGTAACAAAATTTTCCTCTTAAAGATCTCCCATCTCGTAAGTAAACTTTCGTCTCTCAATGTGTAGATAGGTAGGTATACTCCAGAGAAAGAGTGAGAGACAAGAGACAGCGAGAATATCTTTTAAACCGCGCCATCGCATCGCATCGTACCGCCGCGCCGTTACCGAAACCAGCCCATATCTATTGATATCGTTAAATTCTTTCATCTCTACATCTCGCGCAATTTACTCTCTCGCTACGTATAATTAATCTTGAAAGCCTATTTCGCGAGCTTATTAGCCTCACCGCCGCGCACCTTGCAGGTACCTATCCTTAACTTATTTAGAAACATAATAAGCTCACAGTAGGAGAGAAAAAAAAATCGCTACCCTTGCTCTTCAAAAAATATACGCAGCTGTTCTTCGCTGTGAAAATATAATCCTTTTATTCGCGCCGGCGACCGGCGAGTAGATATTTTTTTGCACGTTTTTACCAGAGAAACCGAGCAGAGCAGCAGAAAAAATATGAAAAATTCTGCTATTTATCCGTTTCTATTCAAAATAACCCCGAAATGTGCGAATAAAAGCATACACTTTTATGTTAAGGAAACCAGAGAACACGTAAATCAAATGTCATATTTCGTTGCCAACTCGGAAACAAAAGCCAATGGAAACTGCTTTCCAAATTCTCGTTGCGGCTGTGCAAAATACACACGTACGGTACGACAATAAAGTATTTTCACCTGCTTTATCGCATATATTACTATAACACCGTTCGTTGCTATAACGTATATTACATATTATTATCGCGTCTTTTATAATACAAACCTACATACACACGCTGCACGCTGCAGATTCTCAACCGAGTAGCGAATAATTACGCTCAGCCGATGGTACGTAGGGTATATTTTTTCCAAAACCGTATATACTACCAGAGTGTTTCCCACACGCAGATTTCTATCTTAAAGCCGCACTAAAGCTCACATATAAAGCAATTAAATTACGAAATTAAGTTGCTCCGCAAGAATCGCGCCGCGTAGGCACATTCTCCACTTTCAGGCTACAAATTCTCTCGCAAACGTTCGGCTTTTGCTTTCGCTATCGTTTCTAAATCACGTCGAGCTTTCTTTTATATAGGAATTTTCCTAGTCGCACAATGAACGCTCAAATGGACACCATTAAGGAATTTTTTTTTTCACTGTTTATCTTCGATACAGACGAAACTATCGCGATTAGAAAGAAAACACTTAAACAGCATACGTACGAGTACGTGAAGAAGCCAACTTTTCGTTTTAAAATTGAACGATAACTAAATTGATATGGTTACGGAATAGTAACACTACCGGAAGAGCGATTCACCCACTGCAGTGGGGGACTGGATGGCCTATGATGTTGACTGGCGATCGCCAGGGGCCCCGAAATACCAAGTGGCCCCACGTTAAAACCAAAAATATACCATTTTCACTCTCTCTAAACATTAATTTTTGCACGCTTTTGCTCTCTCGCTTCATTCAGACGTGTTTTCGTTTCTTTTCTTTCATAATTGAAATTTTTAATCACACAATACTCAAATTTTAAAATCGGGAAGTTATTCTTTTTCATTTCTTTTTTATTCGTATACTTCATTTTTTATTGAATTTATGAATTCCAATAATTTTTCTGTTATCATTTTTTATTGTTTTTTTGCTCATTTTTTTCATTTATTCATCATAAATTCATTTTTTATTTCATTTCAACCTTATTTGTTTTATTTCACTTCAATAAATTTTTCCTTTTTTTTTTGTTAAGGGAGGAAAGGGCATTGCCACGCGGTGCGCGAGCTAAAAAATGCACCATGTGTAACGAAGCCAATACTTCGTTCAATATCGTAATAACCTAATTTTTTTCTTTGCAGTTTTCATTTCAATTAATTTTCAAATACTTTACTTACTGCTTAATTAGCGTGCCGTGTACAGCCGCCTGCGCTAGAGGCACGTTTTGGAAAGTTATTGTAATACTTTAATTTCCTTAAGTAAGTAATTTTTTTTTTGTTTTAATTTTCTTCAATTCGTTCTGTTTTTTTTTTTTTTTTTTTTTGTTTACTTACATACGATGATATCGAGATTCAAAAAAGAAAAAAACTCATTGATCATTTTAATTCTCGTAATTTGTGTTTTTGTTTTGTTTTAATTTTCTCCAATTCTTTCTGGTTTTTTCTTTGGTTTACTTACTTTTTCAATTTATTCAATTATACATACTCTCATTCTCAATCGCTATCTTTTTCCTTTGTTTCATTTTATTGAGTTTCCTCACTTCTTCAAAAATCAGTTGAATATTTTGTTTACTATTTGATGATAAGGAAAATGCCTAGCAAATGAAAATATTCGGCCGCAAAATGAAAAATCGAAGTTAAAATTGTTCAAAATAATGCATTTTCAATGTTTTGTGCTCAAACTAAATAATTTTGAATTTTGAATGTTTCATAATACATCTACATGTCATAAGGAACATTTTTCTAAAAATTTAAGCAAAATCGGTTCAGTAGGAGAGGCTGGCGAACCGTTTTCAACAAACTCTTTTAATATACACAATACACATATAAGAATCTCTTAAAATACATACAATATTTTTGAACGCTTTTGCCCTCGCTCCGTTTGGGCTCCTGTGCTTTTTTTCAAATTGAATTTTTTAAAAATATATCACCTTTCAGCCCAAAATGGCCAAAAATCTCACAGTTCTTGCCAAAAATTGTCACTTTTTCGCGAAAAAATTTAAGAAGTGTCCATTCCCCTTCCTAAAAATTACCCAAAAATCCCGCTATTTTGCCTTAAAAATGTCAGTGACCAAAAGGTTTCTCCGATTTTCAACGAAGATTGCAAAAAAGTGTCATTTTTTTTACCAATATCTAATTGCCAAAAATTGTGCCTTTCCCCAAAAATAGTCAGTCTTGCTTTTTGCTTAAAATTGTCAAAACTCTCCGTTTTTGCAAACAATTCTGAAAAGTTTAATTTTTTCCCAAAAACTGTCCAAAAGTCTTCTCTATTGCTGTGAATTTTCATTTTTTCACATTTGAAAAGTCTCAATTTTTAACGTAAAATTGCCATAAATGTTGCGGAGTGAAAAATATAATTTTTAGAAAAAAAATTATAAAAAGATGTAGGTACTAGGTACTTTATTTTTATTCCTAAAAATAGCTGATTTTTACTAAACTTATCAAATTCTTTCTTTAACATTTTCGTTTTTTCGAAATTATCTGAAAGCCCGGCTTCGGTATCTTACAAGAAATTGCCAAAGTGTCTCTTCTTGCCAAAAATGCTCACAAAGTTCTTATTTTTGCTGAAATCGTCAAAATCCGGCTGTTTGTCAAAAATTGTATCTAACAAAATTTTCAGAAAATTTCGAATTTTTACTGGTTTAAAAAATTGTCCAAATGTCTCGCTTTTTTGACAGAAACTGTCAGAAAACCATTCCTTTTGTTAAAATTGTCAGTCTCGTTTTATTTTTCCAAGAATTGCTTTTTTCGTCAGAAATTGCTTTAATCCTTACTTTTTTGCCAAAAAATTATCAAGAGTTCCGAAATGATTCAACTTTTTAAAATTAAATACATTTCAATTCGTAATACTCATTCTGGTTTTTTTTTGTGATTTTTTTCTGTATTAAAACGTTTTTCTCGCATTTTGTCACTTTTTTGGCTACTTTACAATACTTACTTTTGATCACTTTTTCGAGCTTTTTAGTTACAAAATTATTTTTTTTGGAGGGAGGAATGGAGTACGAGCCCTGCCCTCGCTTCACTAGGATCTGCTTACTTTTCGTTTTCAAAATTAAAATTTTTAAAAACTCATCATTCACATTCTAAAATTATGGATCAAAATTCAAACATTGTTTTTACCTCTCGAAATCCAAATGAAAATTTGTTAATGAACTCAACTTAATGTGAAAATCATATGAATTAGCAAAATATCGTCATTTCTTTTCGGCGAGATTGGTATTTTTTATCTCATACCAGTCAGAAAATTTTCAGTCAACATCCCCTTCCCCCACTCCTCTCAAAAAATCTCCACTTTTTTCTTGTCTAATCGATTTATTTTCACAAAAGTGAATGAAAAATTTTAAAAAACAATTGTACAACTCGCATTCAAGTTTATGAACCTGAGAAAAAAACAATAAGCGAAAGATTCGGGGGGGGGGAGTCCGCGTTTGAGCGATTGTGATAGGTTAATGCACACGAGATCTCCCTCGACGATTAATGGTTGGTTTTTCTCTTTTTCAAAAGATATTTGCATGAAATTCAATCGAAGTAAATCACCATATCAATGCTTGCATCCTTCTCAGTTCTGAGCTAATTTCTGTCTTTGCAGTGGAAAATCACCCTAATAACCTTAACGTATGTTAAGTCTGATCAAGGCACACGAGCATTTTTCAACTCAGTCGACAAAAATTGGTACTGTCGATGACATTATAGGGAAAACAAACTCACATAACCGTAACTTGTCATCTTATTTGTAAAGAGAAACCATGTAGAACGATATCGTGATAGAGTGAAAACCATCATTAAAGCATACCAATTGTTATATACCGATATGACGTCTAGTTCAGCACAAATTCTATTCATTGGTGCGCAAATTTTTCTCATACCTCAATATTCTGAGAAAAAGAAAGCATTTATCTGGTCCTAATTTCAAAACACACCACGTGTCATTCACATACATCTCAATGTTTCGGACTAGTTTTGAAAATAAAAAACCCCCGAACTTCGAAAACAATGGTCGTATCAATATTCATTCCGAACACTAACCACAAACTTCCATAAACGTATGGTAATCTTTGAAATGAACACAACAACGACACTAACAACAAAAAAAACAAAAAAAGCAAACAGAAAACTTTCTAAAACATCTTCATCGTCCCAATGATTTTTCGAATATCGTTTCATTTCGATATAATTCTCAACGGAACGATCAGTCTTGCCACTCCATTTCCTAAATCCGTACGACCTCCGTGTAATAAGTCATTTTCATCTGTGACAGTAAATAAATTGCTATTTCCAACAAATCAGCCGAAAAAACAAATCTATAATAAAAACTCCAACTTGCCAATACAATACACCAACAGTACAACAGTACCATATCCAAGTGTAGAATAAATTGAGCCGACGAAAAAAAAAATAACCATTGCCAATACCCAAATCGCTGAATTCTCAACCCAACCATATATCAATTTTAAAAGCTCGCGCATTATATCGATGACGAGGTTCTTTATAATAAAAGCTTTAAAAAAAAAAAGCTCGAAAATAACTTACTTATGAATTTATTACTTTAAATATACACAAAAGAACACCCTTTCGCGAAACAATCTCGTCGATATTGAAAAAAATTCACGTTTAAAAATTAATCATTGACAAATCGACCGCGTTGAATAGAAAACAGGCGCCAAACTATCGGCTTTCCATATACTCGCACGTTTAAATTTTTTTTTCAAATTGTGGGATGAGAAGAGAAACAAAATGAGAAAACTTTCCAAAAAAAAAAAAAAAAGACTCGTTCGCCTATTAATTCTTTTTTCGCAGTATAAACTCGCGAAAATGTAGAATTAACCTTGAAAAAAGATTTGTTCACAGGATGTTCCAAAATAAATGTCATATATATGGGAGTTCCACTTCAACGCGTTACCGTTCTTCGAAAAACTTTCACCCTTAGAAAGTTCAAAGATGAAATTTACATCATTTTTATGGTGAACGTGAGAAAGGGCGCTTCAAACGTGTTCGAATGATTCAAAATGAGAAAACGCCGAGAGCGTATCATTAAACTCTCAATGAACGAATCATTGTTAATCACAAAGCTATATTTTTCAAACGCAATGAGAATTAACAAATCTTCCAGAAGCACACGATGCTAATTTTTCAAAATTTCCAACATTCCTTTAAAATTGATAGAATTTTTCAAAAATATCGAGTTCTAGATCCCTGTCGTTTAAAAATTATTCCTTTCTTTAATTTATTCTTCTGTCAGAATTAATGGCTTGAAAAAAAGTTGAAAAAGTCAGATATAGATCCTCTTGGCAATTCTTACCTCAGACTTGAAAGTTCATTATAAATTTATAAAATTCTCACAACCTAAGTAAGAATTTGGAATTACAAAATTTTCTCAGGAATTTCCACATGGGGATGGTTTATTGCGGTATGGCCTGGAAACATCGCAAAAGACAAGAGTACGTATTTTACATTGATAAAACCGATGGTATTTTAGCATCACCCTGTACTAAATTTTTTCGCCTCGTGCACGCAGAATAAAAATTTAACAACAATTTTATTATTATATAAAACTGACCAAAAAAAAGTCAAACGTGTGTTTCGCAACGTCAATAATAAAGAATTTTCCGAGAAAAAAAAACCACACTACCCATATCCAACTTTATACCCTTAAAATGAAAGAGATTTAAAAAATTTAATCTTCTATATGATATTACTACCACCGGAATTAATACATCGATTATAAAATTCTCGAACGTTTAAACTTCTTCGCGGGAGTTATTTATTATGGTCGATTACCATTGGATGGTACTTTGTGTGAAATTTTATTGCCAGTTTGATTACATCTAATACATAAAATGATTTCCGTACTCGGACGTGTTATTGAAAATATTGCTTCGACGTTGCTAGCAATTTTATGTAAACCAGCCCCAAGTTCATCAGTGAAAGAAATATAAAATGGAAAAAAAAAGAAGAAAATAACGAGTTTGTCGTCAACTCGAAATACGTCCTATATATTTGCAAGTAATATTTTTTTCAAATTACGCACATTGTAAGAAAATAAGGAAAATTCCAAGAAACAGTCCACGTTCCACTGGAGAAAAAAAGTTCCTTAAATTACACAAAAACCACACGAATTAATATTTTACGCGTTGGCGAAAATAAGAAGGGAAAAATAACGTCTGTGTGCATTCCTCAAGGAAAAGATATAAATTAAGCCTTAGCCAAGCTAAAAATATTTAACAAAATTGGTTACTAGAATACGAGAGAAGGGGTAAAAAAAAATACATTTCCTACAATGGTTTTACTATATAAATTATATAATTGGCCCTAAATTAATATTTGTGCAGAAATTAAAGTGCCCTGTACCGTAAACGAGCAAAACATTCGCATTACAAAAAAAAGTATTAAAATTTTCTCAGCAGTATTTTATCGTAAACTTAGATAAAATAATATATAAATCTGAGATGAGGAGCAACGTGTATTGTGGGAGGGTACAAGTACGTCGAAGGAGTAAATTACATAGAAGAAGCGAAGGGTATAAGTATGATGTTGAATTTGCTGTAGTACAGTGTTGTGATGGGTGTAGGTACGTCTTTTCTGCGGGCTCTTTTCGAGCGTATTTTTTCACCGACTTGAGCACGGTAAACGCGATGATTCTGTGCTGAGATGGCGCTTATTTCTATAAAAGGCTTATTGTCATAAATTAAATGTTAGGTAAAGTACTCGAGATACCGAAGCTGGTAAATTAAATGTTTATTAAGTATAAACCAGTCGGTATAACGTTATAATACGCTTCCATCAATTTACACGACCGCCTTTTTTCCTCTCTTTAGGTTTTCAGAGGTATACCTACCTATGTACTATGTACCTAGCTACCCACGTTATTCGTTGGTAAAACGATTATATACGTAGGTATTTCTTTCCTATACTGCATTTCATCTAACCACCACAAGTGTGTAGCAGGCTATAATTTTGGTACAATTTTACCATTGCGATTTTTTAAATACGCTGATTCGCAAGCACCGATTCAAAGAGAGAATCATCAATCACGTCGTCGTCTATGTATGTATATGGATGAAAAGCAAAACATCAAACACTCGTATCGAACATATCGCATTATTAAGGCAGCCTTTACGGTGCCATGTTTTAGCGGTTAAATTATCCTACATGCCTATACGTCGAATTGAAAATGAAAATTTTCACCAAGTACCGTCGTCGTACATTTTCTCTTACAAAGGCTTTGATATGCACGTACAAGTGTTTTTCAAAGTCTTCCCTTCGAGCTACCGTCAACATAAAAACTATACCGACGAGACTATTGTTTAGGGCGTTCATATACCTACAAATATGTATTATTAACTAGACGATCGTACATAATATGTACTACACGAAAACGTTTTACTACATTCGAATCCAATTTACTCTAGTTGATTTTTACTTTTAGTATATTCGCCTCTGTGAGATTATTCGAATTGCTAAACCCGAACTATAGATTCGTTTCGTCGAATTTTCGAGAGCTTTTTTAGGCATTTTTACGTACCGGGTGCCCCATCAATAGCCTTTTTTGAACCTGATATGGATCGAATCCTCGACAGGATTGGCCAATTTTCATTTTTTTTTCCTGATTTAAAGAAGCCAATGTAAAACAGCTTCAAAACAGAAAAACAAATTGAGATTTGTTTGATTAGTCTCCCCCCCCCCTTCTGCTTGAAAATCATGATTTTTTCAGAATTTCAAAAATAAATTTACAAAGAAACGTGAAAATGATTTAACAACAGCTGTACGGACAGTAATAATCCAAAAATTATTTTATTTTAATGATTTTTCCATGATCGTAGAATTATTCAAAGTGTTGCTGAACATGACAGTCCAACTCTAAAAATGAAGGCGCTACGAGTGGACAACCATTCAGTAGGTTTCTCAAAATTTTCAAAAGTTGGATTTTTGTCAATTTTGAAGATAAATTCTTGAGTAAATGAGCAAAAAATATTGTTTCCTGAAATTGAAAGAGCTGGAAACAGTAGTTTGTACAAAAATTTTGGGACATCCTTAAAGATTGATTTGTCTGTAGAGGTTTCAATTTTAGAGACAGGTTATTTTATGAGAGAACGTTTTTTGTTTGTCTTGAAAAGTTGTACTTTACCAGAAACCACAGTCAAAAATGGGTTTCATCTCTAAAATGTGTACACCGTTGCCCCTTCAATTTCCAGACTAGGCTCATGTCAGACCAACCAAATACGCGCGAGTGTTACCCCCTTGAGGACCTAAAAATAGGCAACCACTCGAACAGATTGGCGACTAACAGTTGAAGTACTTCCCTCGTTAGATGATCATTATCGGCCAAAAAAACAGCTTTTTATTTTCTATTGCGTCTCTTTTTTCATGATCTTTTTCAGCTTTTATTTGATCCCTGAAAATCAATAGAAGACAACATTTTGTTATCCGAACGAAGCGAGGGCGAAAGCTTTGGAAAATTTACAATTTGTGAGGACGAAAAATCCGATTTTCTTCAGTTCATTCTAATTTGAATCTTCTTATATAATATTCAGAAAAAAATATTTCTTTCAAAATTTCGTACGCAAAAGGAGGAGTCCTGATAAGGTCATATTTTGGCCCCCTGACAGTTATCGACTAGACCACTCTTGAAATGTTGTAATAAATATCCAAAATACGAATCGGTGGTTGTTTAACTCAAAATGACCATTTTTTGGGCTCCAGGGGTTCCCAAAGTTGTGATTAGAAAAAGAATTTTAGGAACCACTGAGTATTATTTTCAAAAACTTTTTTAGGGTAAAATATCTGTTTGAACTCGATAAACGTTATGCGAGGTGATTTTCCTATTTTCGACCCTCGGGGGCAGAAATTAGGGGGTTTTGATTTTTGGAAAATTTTGGAACCACAATTTTGAACCTACCCTTTTGAGCCCCCCTAAAAAGCTTTTCACAGTATATTAGTATCTGAAAAACCTTCATCCTACCAAATTTTGAGCTCAATAAAATTTTCCGCTGGTACTCAAAAATCCAGTTTTCCATTTTTTCGCAATTTCGAAATTTTGGGAATCCCTGGAAAACTAGAAACCTACGATTTGCGCCAAACGTAACGTTTTGAGGTATACATATAAATCAGTTATCTTGATGAAAAAGTTGAACTAAGCTCCCTGCATATTTGTAATTTTGAACCCCTTTTTTTAGAGCCCCTCACTTTAGACACCCCTATAAAAGGTGTTTAAGCACATTTTTTCAAATAAATTGAAGAACTTACATTTGAACCACACTGGCAAGCGCTCGATGATTTTTCATTTGATTTTTCCAGTAACTTTCAAAATTAATCGAAAATAGGAAAATCACCTCGCATAACGTTTATCGAGATCAAACAGATATTTTACCTTTAAAAAGTTTTTGAAAATGATACTCAGTGGTTCCTAAAATTCTTTTTCTAATCACAACTTTGGGAACCCCTGGAGCCCAAAAAATGGTCATTTTGGGTTAACCAACCACCGATTCGTATTTTGGATATTTATTACAACATTTTAAGAGTGGTCTAGTCGATAACTGTCAGGGGGCCAAAAAATGGCCTTAACAGGACTCCTCCTTTCGTGAATTTAAGATTTTGATTTTTTTTGTATTTTTAAAGCTCATTTTCAAATTTTGTACTTTTTCGTAATTTTATACTTTAGGAACCATTCTTTTGAAATATGTATGTTCCTCTGAAAAACTCGTATACAGAGCTGAAACTAATACAATTGGCGCATTAGAAGGATGTAAGTAGAAGACTTTAAAAATGTGAAAAAAATTAACCTCCCCAAAAATGAAAGAATCAAATGGTGATGAAAAAAGAAAAAAAGGGACAAGACAAAAAAACGAGTTGGTAAGTATGTAAATAGGAGGATTTTAAAAAAGGAAAAAGTTTCCGTGCCTGTATTTGGCACCTCAGGTTCAAAAAAAAATCAAGCTGACCTATCCTCGTGCCTATATCTGGCCACTTAGAAAGGCAATAAATAACAAAATTTCAAAAAATAAATTTTGTTGAGGTCTATTCGGATAGAATGTATATATTTTGTTTCTTGTGTGTACCTGGTTACATCGAATTCACCCTTTATATTTCTTACAAGGATAATAGCTATAGGTATCTTATATCTTTTTTTCGGAATAAATTTATACAGGCTGGTCAAAAAGAAAAAGGAAGAAAGGAAGAGTAAATGGTCGAATTATTATTACGCTTATAAATTCTAAACAAATAAAAGAATTAACATAATTCGACGCTTAAAAAATCAACCTATATTATATGGTTGAGTAGGCCGTTTGAAAATTCCAAACATCGATAATCAAGTCTTGTAGTACCATAAAACCATGTAGTAAAATGTTTATACACCTGATTACCTCCTTGTAGTAATCAATTTACTACGTACAGAGCGCCTAGCCAGGCTACTGATAAACGGTAGTAAAAAAAAATTTGTGAATTCAAGCAAAAGCACCCTTCGCCAACAATTTACGTCGAGAAAGCGATGATTTAGATGCGATAAATTTTTCATCGCAATTTTAACCGTCTCTCTTTCAATGTAACGGTCTTTCGTGCACATACTACGTACGTACAACATTTAGCTGCGAAAAAAAAGGAAGAAAATAAATTGCCAAAGTCTACTAAAAAATTCCGCATCGTTTTTCACTGCGTCGTTTTAAAATTCTCCGCATACCTATCTATTCACCTGTGCGCGAGGAATCGTCCAAAATGATGGATTAATTGGTATTTGTTTGTTCAACGGCGAGGAAGAATTGGAGGTTATCGTTTATGGTAAGGGAATTACTCCAAATCTTCAAATAATTAAAATCATACCGAGCTGGTTCAGTTTGAGTTGCGAGTCTTTTGTGCGAAATTTGAGACTCCCTGCATTAAAATGAGATCTTCTTTTTCTTAAGAAATACAACAAAAAAAACATAGATTTTTGCAACACTCACAGAATCAGTAGGTACGATTGTGAGGTATCTTCTGCTTTTAGAAATGAATCTTGATATAAATTCACTGGTAGGTAACTAAATTTACCTACATTGCAAATTCATATCGTGGGCTCAAATACAGCTATAAAGTCAATTTGAGATTAAATTCAATATCATACACATACAGAGAACCTCTCTTAGCGACTCAATTCCCCACTCGAATAATTTTTTCGACTTGGTAATTTTATTTTTTCTAAAACCCCAGCTTATTTTTCGTTTGCACATTTGCCACGTGAAAATTCCAGACGATGAAAAAAACAAAAACAAAAAACCATCGTACACTGAGAAATGGAAGGATTCGACGATACACGCATCTCTTTTATATACCACCTGTATCCTGGCGCCTTTGCATTTAACGCCCTGTACAATAAGTCCCCTATACATATTTGGCTTGATTGAAACCACAACAAAGCCCTCTTCAAACAACACGGATACAAGTCAAAAAAGAAGAATATGTAAATACGCTATGACGAATGATAAAATATTTTGCACGTTTTCGAGCACGCTACCATCAGCAATTTGCCATTATACGTAAATAATAAGACAAAGCGCGAGGGGAAAAAAAAGAAAAACACTCGATTCAAGTTCACATCGACGTATTTGTAATAATAAACTTCTGCGAAACATTACGAGGGAATTTTCCAGCCAAACATAAAAAACCAATTAATAAATATTTAAATGCAAAAACTCGTCCCGCAATCGCGTCGTCTATACGATAGCACCGTTGAAAAAAAAAATGGCAACAACACAATTTAATGAAATTTTAACGAAATGAGTTCTCATAAAAAAATACCCCATCATTTGGAAATTCAAAAAATCCCTCGTCGAAGGAGAAAAAAATCTCCGAAATTTTCATAATTAAATTTTTTTCGGACCAGAGCTCGAAAATATAGCGAAGTTTTCATACGACGAAAATCCATCTCGCGGTGAATAGTATCATCGTTTACAGGGTGTCCTAAAATATGTCACCGGTTTGTTGTTTTTATCGTGCATTCAACCTAATTCCGATCAGCATCAGTTCACGGCGTCGATAAAATGCATACATTAATTCGATGAAGCTGATTCATAGCCTGGAATTTTGCTCGATCGAATATTCACCTATGTCCGCAAATTTACCGCTTTATTTGACCGTCAGCGTCACGATTCGTATGCGCGGTTTAGTATTATAGGTGTGTGAGCTCGTTTTTTAAAAAATGCGAATAAACTTGAATGAATTCCAGAATTAACAATTCCATTAATTTTTCGCCGTACTTAATGTATGTTTATCAACACTTCATGCGAGTAGTTACTTTAGTTGTCCGTTCGGAAAGAACCGCGGCGCGTGTATTAACTTAAATAAATTATATTTTTATTATTTTCGTCATTTTGTTTGCCTTCGTCATCGTTGTCATTTGTATATACTACAGATGCTGACCCAAGATCGTATGTAGTTTTGGTCAGTCAACGGGTTGTGAATGTTTGCTCGTAATATTAAGTTTACACGTATCTCGGGTCGTGCGAAATTTTTTCAACTGATTAACGAATTTTCACACATTTGTTGGATTATAACGAGGTAAGTGAACATACAAGAAACATACATTATGTAGGGACCTATAATATAAATCTGTGATAGTTTTTTCTTCAGTGTTCTCCAAATTTTTTAGTAACTAGACTAGTGCAACTAGCAAGAATACACATATTATTATGATGCACTATGCACTTATCTAGGATGATTTTTTGCTTGTTTGATGGAGGGGCTATACAGCAAGTGAGAAATTTGCACCGAGCCCTAATTCTTTATGGTACAGGGCCCGAGTTTGATAAATGATGAGTTTAAGATGCATTATCAATTGTATACAACTTAAATGTTGAATTTTTAAAATTAATTGAAAAATTGTAATTCTTGAGAAGGAAAAATTTAAAAATGAGCTAATAATTCGATGATCTGTTAGGTACAAGCTAACTTTTCATCAAATGAAGGATTTCTCGCATCATATTCTAACGTGTAGTTCCACACATATTGTGTAGCCCCCAAAAATCGATGTGCAGTTGAAAAAAAAATTGTGCAGTCCCAAACTTTGAAAAAAATATTACTCACTAGGTAATAAATGATCAACGACCATCAATTAAATGCAAAAAAAAACATTTGGAACCCATGTATAACTTCAGTATGAAAGGTACATACCTATACTATAAAAACTACACATTTCTATCAAACAAATACCTAATCAGGTAAAAGGCGCATGTAGTAGAAAAAAATTACTAAAAGGCGGTGGTGCTAGAGGATGGTAAAGTGCTATTGGAGAACTTTTATGAGGATTCCAAAATTTTTCAGGAGGGCCCCCGTCTTTTTTTTCAGAAAAGGCCTAATGCTTGGCATGGGTGATACGAAATTTTTTTATGGGCCAGTGTTTTCACTAAAATCAAATTCAAAGACAATTTTGTTACACTCTTCCTAAGCTGTTAATGACCTATTTCTGCAGAGAAAAAAACTTTCGAGACATTTTTGAAGAAATCTTGGAGAAAGCAGGTATCTATATGTCTATTATTTCAAGTTTTACTATAATATCGATCCATTTATTTTAAAAACAAATTTTTTTAAGTTGAAAAGCTAAAAGTCGTGGCTTATATTTTGATTTGATCTAGATACTATTGCATGAGTTGATCCACCTTTGAGCTGATTTTCAGACAGTCACCCGCAGTGCGTTTTCCTTACCAACATATTTTTTTGATAAGTGGAGAATACCCGTTGAAAAAACATCATTGATGTGCTTGCCTGAAAATCAAATCAAATATCGATAATCATGTTGAATAGATCCGAGAATGGGCCACAATTTTTAGCTATCCAAATTGATTTCCACACCTTCTGTAGGACAAATTTTGAAATTTCATTTTCATTTCTGGGAAGAACAAAAATTGCACTGGAAACTCCAGAATGAACAGAAATGACAAAAATTAGTTCATGGGAGTTGATTTTAGTTACACGTCTGCAGAGGGGAGGCGATGGAAGGGTGAGACTGAATTTTTCAAACTTGTAAAAGTACATTGTTATCCTTCTGAAGGAAAGTTCAATAAAATTTTGTGATGGTAAGAAGAAGAATTATTTTTCGTATTTATTAAATGTTTTTGAAATTCAGATATGCTTGAACTTGACAATAGAACTACATACAAGAAAACTCAACGACCATATTACCCCAATTTCAGCTGCCCAAATTGATTTTGGATAAAGTTACCTAAGATCTTGCGATATGAAAAATTTAAGTTGATGCTTATATTCACGTGTGGTCCACTTTTGCGGTGATTGACCGTTTCAGTTGAAATTGACTAAAAATGCCTTGATGAATGCAAATGGCAAATTTTAAAATAAAATTTGAAAATGTTTAGCTCATAAATAAGTAGTAAGTACTGAGAAAATCAAACGTTCAAAAAATTAGAAGTTCGTCATGTCAATAGACTAAGAAGTTGAAAAATTTAACGTAAATCATAAAATTCACTCGAGCAGGTAAAAATTTCAGTCAAAGGTGTAAGTAAGCTGATCTTTCAATGAACCAAATTTTAGCCTGATCAGCAATTCTTGTAACAATTCTCTTAGGTCTATTAGCATACACAGCGCAGCGACCAAATTACACCAACATACACCTACTCACAGAAGATATTCTTACACGTTGTAGATCATTTTAAATATTTTAATTTTTAGTCTCACCAACGTGGAAATTTAATAACGTCGCGTCGCTTTTAAAAGGCGAACGTTTTAATTTTCTCGTCGTCGCAACATTTACCCCGAAATGAATTTCTCCTCGTGTGTCGCTGCCATCCGCCTTCCATGTACTCAAAAGACGAATCGTTTAAACGCGTTGAAAATCCAACTACTGTTACCTCCCCTTGGAGAACGATAAAGTAAACTACCTGCAATTTCATCAACGCATTTACAAGGTACACGCGAGTCAGCCCCTTTATATGAAATTCCGACAACATGGTTCTTCGGACATAAATCCGATCAAATGATCTTTCGGCACCCGTGCTAATCTTCGAACACGTTTAGAAGCCATGCGCGACTAGTCGGTAAAAACGTGTAAGTGCATTTAGCGCCACGTTCGTCGCTCGAATTCCCTGGTCGTATTCTCGAGAAAAAAACACGTTCGTCGAACCAGACATCATCGTGCATCGCGGACCTTGATCATCGAGAATGTAAACAAATAGCATCGCCGATCGCGACTTTCGGTTCACTTCGCAGCTGTCCCAGTGGTTTCTCGCTCGAGTTCGACCACGTCTACGTACAGTCTAGCTCGTCTGCTCTTAGTCCCACAGCATGACTAACCTACATCAATAGCTAGTTCATTACCAGAAACATGAAGACCGATCGCATAGCCTCACATACGCGTTAAAATAGTACACACTACACAAAACAAAACGATCGTAAAATTTTACTCGTATTTCCGGCCGACATTATCGCGTCGCGACGCGACGAAGCGAATGTGGCCTACAAAAACATACACACACACAGTCGTGTCGACCAGTAACCGATTGCGTTCTCCACCATATGCCAAAAACTTGCTTGTAAAAAAACTTTTTCTCTCGTGTTTTTGCATCAAATTTATTACAAATGGATACAGCCTCTTATAACAATCTAAGCAAAATTACTACGATGCAGATCCGCAAAATATTTTTGGCAAACGAAGTAGGTACTTTTTAAAACACATGCATCACTACAACAAACCTGACCCATCACTGCGAACTCAATGGAAATCAATTTTTTATACAAGGAGGCATAACACGTAGAAATTTCAATTTTGAAAAATTCTTCAGCCTCAAAAGTAACCTTCAAAGGGCAGTTTCAAATTTAAAAAAGACAGGGCCTTCATCGTAAAAGCTTTGAAAAATCAGTTTGGTTCTTCAAGCAAAATGTGAGGCTTTTATAGGACCATGAAAACTGGTAGAATCGTTGGACAGGGCACTTGACATAAAACACCAGATCCATACACAGGGTGTCCGTAGAAAATTCAAACGAAAATTTTTCAAGTTTTTTTGTTATTCAATTACAAAATTTTGTGCAGCGTAAACTTCACCAAAAAGCAAGAAAAATCAATGAAATAGGAATACTTTTTGTTTTAAAAAAAAACAAACAAACAAAAAGTCTCGTTTTTTACAAAATAATTGAAAAAAAATCTCCATTTTCAACGAAGATTGCAGAAAAGTCTTTTTTTTTGGCAAAATTGTTCAAAGGTCTTGTATTTTGCCCAAAAATTGTCAAGAAGTCCATCTTTTTAGCTCTTTTTTTACTTAAAATTGACAAAAATTTCAAAAAATATGAAAAAGTGTTACTTCTTGTCAATATCAATAATTCCCGAAATTGCAATATTTTTGCTTTTTGAATTAATTCTGAAACATTTTCAGTTTTTTCCAAAAATTATCAAAAAAGCCTCTGGTATTTTTCAGAAATTTCCGAAAAGTGCCATTTTTTTTGCCAATCAAGTTCTGTTTTTTGCTAAAATTGTTATTCTTGTTTTTCGCCAAAAATATTCCACTTTTTTTTATATGTTTTTAGGTACCATTACTATATGTCTCGATCACATTAAGCGGCAACCACTGAATAAGATTTTCTTATAAATATTCATAAAATAACTTACTGATTCTCATATACATGGTAATAAATATCCCATTACTTGAGGGCGAAAATTCGTACTCACCTGAAACAAAAAAGAAAATACAACGTGGATAAGTTGACTTTAATCTATCACTCAACAAACAGTCTATTGATAAACACAATAAGTTCTGCTACTCTGACAAGGGAACAACCATTCAACTCCGATAGGGCTGAAATTGGACTCGCTGAAAGAGCATGTTAATTGACTCTTCTCCAGAAATCTCAATTTATTCTAGAAGGTGTTATAATCAACTTCGACAGATGAAACTTCAAACCTGTCAAAAAAATTTGAGATTTCGAATCGATGACGGCAGGTGAATTGCCAATCAGAAGTAGACAGTTGTAAAATGTATTTTTTATTGCAAGTTGAAAATCTCAAAATTTCAAAATAGTCAGTTTTCGCAACAAACTACTAAAAATTTCTACAAACTATATAATTTGACTGCCACTATTTTTGAAGCGATTTGAAGCCTCCAGTAGATGTGATTTTTTTAATTTTTCAAGTTGAAAATCTTACTCGATTCTTTCCCCAGAAGAAAGTAACTTTGGTGACCAATTTGATAAACCGCAATTATGAACACCCAAGAAAAAAAATTCAGAAGAAAATTACCGAACAAACCGGAAGTACATTTTAGCAAAAAGTAGGACTATTTGGCAATTAGTGCCAAACAAGTGATCCTTTTTCGTACCTAATTTTTACCAAAAAAGTTGATTTTGAAACAATACATTTTAATAAGAGCGAGATTTTTTTTCAACAATTTTCAATTCTGACAGCATCAAACAGATGGAAAACATTCTTTGATTCATCAAAGAAATCAATCTGTCGAACCAAATCTGAACTAACTCCTCGAAACTGGGCGTAAAAATCCTGGTAATTATACACTACACGCCCAATATAAAAAAATTTATAAAAAAATTGAAAAATTGAAAAATTGAAAAAAAATTTTGAGCAACGTAAGGGAGGATTTTGCAAATTTAATAAAAAAGCGACATATCAGAACAATTTTTGGAAAAAGACTGCAACTTATTGGAATTTTTTACTTGAAAACCACAATTTTCAACAATTTTTGGCAAAAAACGAGAATTTTTGGCAATTAAGACTTTAATAGAGGCTTTTTGCATATTTTTGCAGAAAACAAGATTTTGACAATAATTTTAGCAAAATGCAGCTTTCTCAGCAATTTTTGGCATTTTTTCTGAAAAACGGGATTTTTTGCAATTTTTGCAAAGAACAGAACTTTTGAGTACTTTTGGGTAAAAAAGTTCAATTTTTAGGTACCTACTTCATTTTTGAAAAAAATACAATATTTTTCAGCACTTTTGCTAAAAACAGAAACGTTTTGCGAAATTTTTTCTTATTTTTAGGAATTTTTGACAATTCCTGCCAAAAATTATGGAATTTATTGCGAGAAATCACAATTTTCAGCAATTGTTAGCAGGAAACGAATTAAGTGTATGGACTTTCACTTATTGCTCACTGTTGATATTTTCAATATTTTTTCTTGTTTTCTTCACAAAGCAGAGCCGAGATAGAAAAACTGAATTTTGGAAAAATTGGATTTTCGAAAAGTAACAGAGTATGAGCCCCCCAATCGATCGGGGAGGGGGGAGGAAAAGGGAAAGATTAAATTCAATTTCAACTTTCTACCTCAACTGCATAAAATTTTGATATTTTTTTCAAACTGAATTCGAGTTGTCAAAAATCGAAAAATCAAAATACAAAACCATAAGTTTGGATGTTCTTTCGATTTTTCCTTTTTCCATTCCAAAGTTTCTCAGTGAGGTGGGATACGTTTCTTGTATGATAAAACCTATTCTAAAGTGAAATTCAAATATATTCACTATTGGTGACTTGTTTCCTCAAACGGTCTTGTCTTCGCTAGGACAGCGCTCAAAAATTGTGTTTTCGCAATATCAAGCTAAAACAATGAATGTAATTTAGGTAACAATTAAGTAAAATGAAAATGTGTAAATTTTCAATGCTTTACGGATAAATACTTTTCATTTCAAAAATTTTCAAATTTTCTAAAAATTGTGTCTTCTTGTTTCATTTTAGTCAAATAAGAAAAAAATTGACGTATGAGTTGAAAATAGGTATTCTAGCAAAATTACAATATCTAGAGATTCAAACTTCTTGAAAATTTGAACATTTCGTATTTTTTGTTGAACTTAGATATATCCCCCCCCCCCTCACATAGAGGACAGTTCAATTTTCATCCGACATGCTACGCCTGCTAAGACTAATGGACGATACTGTACATGTACTCGTACATTGCACAATGCACACACTCGACATTTCATCACCCCCTCCCCGCCTCTTCTCCTCTATCCTGTAAATGAATAACCTAAATCAACCGCAACGCTAAAAAGCTCGCCGGCTGTAGACTTGCATTTGAAAAATTCTCTCGAAATTCGTAAAATGTAAACCAAACATACACACACGGTACACTACTCCACGTACGTACGTTTACGTACGTTCGTGCAATACAAACTTTTACCCTCTCAAAATTCCATTTTCGCCGTCTCGGCAATTAAAAATCGCCCGTAAACACGAAAACAACCGTGTAAAAACCTACAATCGACATAGTTCCTGGCTCGGCGCAATCTGCCCTGCTTCGCCCACCTCACGAATTGGAGCTTTTTGTGTAACAGGATGTTTACATTAGAAAAACACACATTCGTATAGGAATATTTCGCCACACACCAGGCAAGTAGGCACAGACACAGGCATCACCGGGCAGATTTTAATAATACGATCACTCGCCGAGCCTTCGTCAGCGCCACCAAGGAAAAAGCGAGCACTTTTCGTTAAAATATCACGTATTAATGAAATGCTTTCAATACACGCGCTAATTTTTCATACCGGCGACGTGACTATATTCATAATTGTAGTATACGCGCCGATGGCCGTTTTTTTTTCATCTCTCGCACAGCATCCCCATTCCCCTTATAGTAGTAGCTTATACTCCAGTCAATTTTTATCGATACGCGTATTCCTGTACATGCTATTTTTAGCATTGTAAGTGTACAGCGGGTAAAAAAAAAGTGAAAAAATAACGCACAGTTCTTTTTTTCTCTCATTAGAATTTCAAATAAGTCGGATATCCCCGCGCTTCCTGCACTTCGATGCGGATTCTGAGAAAAACATTCATTTTTAATTGTCATGTAAATACGACCGAGCAATTTTTTTCCTTTTCCTCCTCGGCATATCGCGAACCGCGGCAGGCGCCATATACAAAATATCTCGATTGTCTTTTACGAAATGAGAAAACTTATCGTGCCTAGAATAAGGTAAGTATCTGGTGTAAAAATAAAATGAGAAAAAAAAAGTAAAAGAAATCCGCTACACAGCTCGATCTCCCTCTTTAATGAGTAAATTATTATCGAAGTTTTTCGTTATCGAATTTTCAGTTTTTAATGAAAAAACCTCCGGATGAAACTTTACCGGTCAATTTTAACTAGAAAAACACCACACCGCATTCTCACCAAAAACACCCGAGTGAGAATCTAAACAAATAACAATCCTGCCTTTTATAAATTCACGTCGCCGTATAGCTTGTTCCTCCTATTATTAAATCATTTTACCCAATTGAACTTTTTCAATCAACTACGAGTACTCTGGTATGTTTTCAACCGAGAAGAAAAAAGCTAGGGTGGCAAGATGCGAGTATAGCAGCTTCATAAGCGATACAACCCAACACTTGAGAAAATAATCATCTACGCAAACGTATTATACTTGTACGAATGGGCATGTATGCGTATGAATGAATCGTAAACCCAAATATGACGTGATAATTATTCTTTTATAGCCGTAAAACTCACACCTACTAGTCCACATACATAGTGTAATACATCAACACATGTACGTATATCAACATACTGTACATGTAAGCTTAAAAGACGTAGGTATAAACCAACAACTCATGCTGACTTGTGTACTTGAACAATGACGATGGCGACTACCAGTGTTATAACACGTTGAATTAATATACCACAATCGTTATAAAACATTGTTTAATACTGAATTCGTTCCAAGCGTGAAAACAACGACGACGATTAAAAAATTTAAACATTTTTTAAAAAATAGCATCGTTAAAGGTTATAGAGCATCATTGATGTAATCACAAAATGAGAAAATCTCCCAGTTACAAGGTGATTAATAAAATTTGTTCAAAAAAAAACTTGGGCTGCAAAATGCTGCTTTTAACCTTCACTTTTTAATGAACTAAGTACCTGTAGTTATTCGAGATATTGTTTTAGTACTTAATGCTTCAAATCAGGAAGCATGAGAGTGTCAATTTGGATCAATTTTTTGATTTTTACTTCATAATTTGTTGAGCATACGTATTTATGAAAAATCTATTTTGAAAATTTTCAAAAATTGGTCAATATAATTTAAAAATTAATTACAGCAGCTCCTTTGATTCTGCAGTAAAATCAATTTCAGCTCAATCTAAATGTAAAGTTTTTTCGTTTTGAAAGATAGAATGCCATGATATATGTTTTACATTAATTTTTTATATTAAAATTGTTTAAAAAAATCCTTGCAGAAAAACTGGAAAAATTTTTGAAAAAATAAGAGTAGGTACCTACTTCAGACATAAAGAGATAAATACCCAAGAAATTCACAATTTTAGATTTGGAAAACGAATACTTATGCGTAAAATTGAATTGAAACAAATTTTTGAAGTACAAATTGAATTAAAATTGATAAAAAGCCATAAAAATTCTTTCAACCTGCTGACACTTGCTCAAACAACAACACCAAGCCTAAAGATTTAATTCAACACCAATCGTTTTTTTGATTCTATTGGTTTACGATTAATAAGACTTCAATTTCTTCCAAAAAAGTAATAAAAATATTTTAATGGAGAAAAAATCATGTAAAAATGAGAAAATGTTCGATTGAATTCAATGTGAACAAAAATTACAAAACAGAACATTTTCAATTAAAATCGAATAACAGGGTGTCCACTCATTTTTGGAAATGATTTTCCCTGACTTTTCCAGGTTTTCCAGACCAATTTTTCCATTTTTCCAGACCATTTTTCTCAATTTTCTATGCTCACCCCGTACTTTAATTTTAAAAAAAATTTGGGGGGGGGGGGTAATTTTTTTCATAAGCTTCTCTTCGAACTGGATACATCTTCGGATATAATAAACAGCTTAACTTTGATTATTAACTTTTCTAATTAAAAATAAATAAAACATGCATCAAGTTTGGCCAATTGATAAAATACCTTACCTATGTATTCATATAACTTAGGAAAATTTTTCTTTTCTTTTTTTGATTTTTGAAGGCCTCAAAATGTGAAATTTGTCCATTCCAAAATGAGAGACAAATTGGCCCGAGCGAAGCGAGGGCGAGAACTTTCGAAAATTTTCATTTCAAGATGCCTAAAAACGAGTTTTTTGTTTGAATGCGAAGGGTGTTTATTTTTTGGTTTTTTAAATTTTAATATTGGAATGGATTTTTTTTTGAAAGAAGTTTACTCTTGAAAAAGAAAAGAGAACAGGCTCGAGCGAAGCGAGGGTGGAAGCTTCTGAGAATTTGAGTTTCGAGAGTCATAAAAACGAGGTTTTTTTATGTGAGGACGAGTAGCTTTTTTTGGCTTTTAAAATTTTAGAATATTTGAATTATGTTTTTTTTTTGAAGGAAGTTGATTTTGAAAAATAAAACAGAACAGGCCCAAGCGAGGGCGAAAGCTCTTGTAAATTTGTATGTACTGTATTTCGAGATGCTTAAGAACGATGTTTTTTTCGTGAGGAGTTCATTTTTTGGCATATAAACTTGATTTTTATAATCTAGAAATTTGTATGTTGCCTTTGAAAAAGAAAAGAAGCCCGAGCGAAGCGAGGGCAAAAGCTTTTGAAAATTTGCGTTTCGAGAAGTGAAAAACAGTGTTTTTCTTTCATCACAGGTCCTTATTCAGAATTTTCAATTGATCGTTTTTTCAAAATTCCAGGGATTTTGCGTGAAAATTACGAAATTCCCTGACTTTTCCAGGTTTTCCAGGTTTTCCAGACCTGTGGACACCCTGAATAATGAAACTCAATCAGGATTTTGGCAATTTCAGCAAAAAGCAGGAATTTTGAGAAATATTGGCCAAAAAGTGGTATATTTTTTACAATTTTTGCCCAAAAAACGAGATTATGCAAAAAAACGTTAAAAAATTTTTGAAGGAAAAGTCACACTTTCGGAATTTTTTGCAGAAAAGTAAAAAATGAGACTTGATGGCGATTGTGATATATGGCGAAACTTTTTGCTATTTTTGGCTGAACGTGTGAGACTAAACATTTTAGCAAAAGGAAAGGCTTTGTACCAAGTTTTTGCAAAATGGTGAAATTTTTCAACAAAAAAGAAAGAATTGACAATTTAAGGAAGAATTTTTACGTTGTTCTTGGCAAAAATGTGAGAATTTTTTGAATTTTTCTCCAAAAAATGCTTAGAAAGTACCCGAGTAAGAGCCCTGAAGAGTCCTTTGGATAAGCAAAAACGCTTTAAATGTTACTTTAATTTTTTGGAGAAATTGGATAAGGCAGTAAAATTTGATTTCTTGTCAATTATTCTAAAACGTTTTAAAAAATTGATAAAGTGTACACTGATTGAGAAAAAGAACAGAAATGAAAAAATTGTGAAAAAAAAGTTTACATGGCAGCTGTTTCAAATTTTTTTTTGGAGAAAGAAGGGGAAAGCAAAATTGAATTTCAAGTCAATTTTCATAAAAACATTCGGACGTCCACCTACTCATAGTAATAACTAAGGAGAGGGGTAGGGAGTATTTTAGGCGAATTTCAGAAAATTCATTGCATGAAAAATCAAAAAAAAAAAAAAAAAACCTTGTTCTTATGGTAAATTCCCTACTTTTATAAAAAGGGTTTCTTCCTCGTGCAACCAAACAAACAAGCCAATATGAATAATAACTCCTCAATAAAAATTTTCTCGGTCTTTTCGGATTACAAATTTGAATTCAAAATTCAATTTTTGACCAACATATCGAGCGAATTCCAGAAAAAATACCAAAAAAAAAACAAATTTTCGAGAACGATGTACTTATTACGAAAGTTCACTCATTGAGATTATCGTTAGATAGGACGATACAGTTGTTCGACGAGGAAGCAACTGCTTTTGAACCATTCCAAAAAATTTCCAAGTTTCAATCAAAAAAAGGTAGATAGTTTGTTTGATTCAGGACGCACTGCAAGTCGAGCAAGCTCAGTCATAACATGAATAAATGAAAGGAAAGGAAACAGGAGAAACGAGAAAATTCGTGAATTTTTTAAATGGAAATCTGCTTCTAGTGGCCTAGACCTTCGTGCAACTTCCTGAATGATTCACACAGACTTTACACATAGACATGGTAGATTCGATACTCGTACATGCAGAAAAAATTGAAGGGCATCCAAGTTCGGGTTTCACGCCGGCAGGTATATCATTCAATGCCCCCCACCCAAAAAAATTGAAGATACGCTTGAGACAAAAAGATTCGATAACATTTGATTCCCTTCGTAAGTGATAAAAAACAGCACGATCACTTTTTTTTCCCTCAAATTGTAATGCTCATTTTGAATCTACTTACAATTAGTATTTCGGTATTTCAATTCGACAAAATGAACTTTGCAGACTTCTCTCAAAAAATTCGTTTTACACTAGGTACATGGAAGTATACCTTTCAGAACCTCTCGTTTCCAAAATTGACATTATTTACACACCTCGAGCATTTGAGCAATGAACAACAAATATTAAAAAATAATAAAACGAGCGACGAAAAGCATCCGAAAGCAAAATTTTCTGTAAAAAGAAAATCAAAGGAAATAGTTGTCTTTGCTTTTGTTTCCACATGACACAAATGGACACGACGTAGTCTACCTCCTCTTGAAAATAAAATAGGGCGTTTCAGACTCGATTCATAAAACCAGCTACAGCTAGCACTTGAAAACTGAGGCCTTAACCGTGAACTAGAAAGAAAAAAAGTAAGTAGGTACATAACAACGAAAATATGATTCAATATCTTAACTGACCAGTCGAGAAAACATATATTTCATTGACTCGTAGTCGTCGCGTCGTCCATCAAGTCTCCTTTTTGCAACTCACCTTCACCCTTAGCTCGTTAACTAAATATGTTTACATTTAATTTAACACTCTTATATCCACTCTACGATTTCCTTCTACACCTTTTCTCGCGCTTCTGAAGAAACCACCATCGACACGAAAAAAAAAATAGAATAAAATAAATTCTACGTCATTTGAAAGAGTATCTTTTAGAGGAAGGGGAAAAAAAGAGTATCATCTCTTACGTATAAAGTATAGGAACGAAATCGTGTAATATAGCAGAAGGGGGTAATCTATCTTCGTCTGAACGAGATTTTCTCCTACTACACGTCCTGTTGGTAGCTTACTAAAGTGATATTAATTGTTGTCCGTGTACGTGCAGACGTTAACACATTAATTACACGGCAACACATGACAGACAACTCAGTGTCACGCATATTTTCCGCAACAAAGTGAATCCGTCATCCGTCGATGTTATTTTCAGGTACCAACCACTTAACACGGTACAAGCGCAAGCCTGCGGTCGCGGAGCTTGCGGTAATTTTTGCCAACTATGAAAATTCAAGCCGGAAGCCTAAATTGATTGTTCTTTTTGCTTAATCAGTTCGCCGATCAATTTATTCGAAACGATGAATTTTCAAATTACAAACTCGAGGTAATCTGCGGCGATCGAGTTCGTGAATTTTAGCCAGTCCACGCGATTTGCATAGTTTTAGTCGACGTGTTCGCGTGTTAGCCACTGTTTGATGTTCGCTTTCATCCTACACGGTGGTAGGTAAGTGATCGAAATTTTTTCCGCTGAATTTCTCGCTTCTAAGGCGAGAAAAGCTCGCTTTTAATCCGTCCAAGGTCGAGCGATTCTAAAGATTTTAAACTTTGAGCTAGACACGGAATTACCGAAATTTACACGCTTTGTTTATCGTAACACGAAAATTTCATTACAGCCTCCGGCATCCGTTTAGCCTTCTTCGCGCCTGTTAATTTGTAACGTTAACGATTTCGCCAAGTTTCTTTTTTTTCTCTGTTTCTCTCCCAAGTAGTATACGATAGTTGTTTAGTCGTTAGAGCACAGAAACCCAAAATGGTAGGCTTTATATTTCCGAAAACGCTGCGTGTTTTCAAATTAATTCCGAGATATTTTCCCTTTATTTACCGGTATTCGCCAGCGAACCTCGAGCAAATTTGGGTACGAAAATAGCCTTCGATCGGGTGATATAAAATAGCAAACTTGAAATTTTTCAGAGGGAAAAATATAAATTTGGAATTAATTTTCTTCTTAAAATTTGCGTGCTTGGCTAAAAAAAAGTTCTTAATATTGACAAGGAATTCCGAGTTTATTTTTAAGTTTTGATTAACAATCATCCCCTTGCATGAAAATCGACAGGGCTCTATAATATCGTCGATCAAATTGAAAATTTCCACAGAGTGGCTCATATGTTAGGTCCAGATTAAAAATGTTCGAAGTTATAAGCTTTATTAAATTTTTCTTGGAAGAGCATAGCCGGGTAAAATAGGCGATTTGGCCTGCCAAATCACTCTTTGAAAATTTTCAACCTATACACAAGAAATTTTGAAAAAAATACATGTTGTAATGTACATCTAGGTGAGATATATTGTACATATTTATTTCATAATTCCACCTCTGAAAAAACTTACTAAAAGTGCCACTTGAAAGCAAAAATTACGCGTTTTGCACTGAAGATATGCTTGAAATTTTTTTTTTAAATTTCCATGAATAACCCTTGATAGAATTCAACATCCCTGCAAGTTAGAAAAAATAATGGTGACAACCGTCAAAACAGGAAATTTTCAATTGGAATTGAAATTTCACCCCTTTTGAGGGGGTTTGGTGGAATTAACGATCTGAAAATTTCATCACGGGATTTTTTGACCATGAGTAACAACTTTCACCGATTAGTTTCAAAAACCAAGAACAAGACCAAATCGCCTATTTTACCCTACTATGCGTTTTCTCAAAATTATCTTAGGAGGTGGAAAAACCGTTCGAGTCGAAAATGTTTCAAAATTGAGTTATACACAATGTTGGATTCGTCTTGAAGAGTACAATAATCTGTACTACTCATTCTTCATGAAACAACAACCAAACTCGTGAAAAATGACGAAGCTTTTTAGAAATATTAATCATGTTTCATTGGTAGGAAATTTTAAATTCTGAAATTTCATTTTTATCTACATTTTTTTTTTTGCAGAACCTACAATTTTTCTTTCAAAAATCAATTTTTTGTTATGAAAAAATTTGAAGAAAAACTTGACATTTTTCGTCACAATTGATTCAAGTTGAATTTACCACTTTTTTTCAAAATAACTCAAGAATAATGCCTCGTAGGAAAAAGTTGAGGAAAACCAATGTATGTTGTACCATTCGCTTTCGCTTCTTTTTTTCTCACAGATCTCTAAACCCATCAAGTATTTCTTCTCAAAAATTGATTTTTCCTAAAGAAGTCATAAGAGAAAATCTCAATTTTTCATCTCAAAAAATCGATCCATGTTAACTTTCAAACTTTTGGACAAAATCACTCAAAAATGGAGCCTCCTTTTGAAAAATTAGAGAACATTCACACTTCAATTTTTTTTCGTAGATTCTTTGCTTTGATGATAAAAATATCAAAAAACAGAGGGTTTCGCAAAAAAAAAAAAAAAAACAAAGTTTGTGAAGCATAAAATTTCCTACTAACAGATTAAACTTATTTTAGGAAAATTGCAATGACTGATTTTTTATCACGAAATCTCAGAATAATATAAAAATTTTGCCAGTTTAAAAACGTCAACCGAAAAATTTAGTTTTGAAAGTGGATTAGGCCATAACGTCGAGTTTCATCTAAAATTTATTTTTTCTTGTCAAAAATACTAGATTAATCCAAATTTTCGGATCATGAAGTCAAAATGAACCCCCTCCCATCATCCACAAACAGTATTCGCTAAACATCACACTTTAATCGTTTCCAATGAGATTTCTAAAGTCAGACTTGACGAAGACTCGTCCAAAATCCTAGGAATCTAAAGATAGAACTTGAGCTAGTATCAACAGATTGGAATAGAATTTCAAATGAAGAATATGATCGCTGACATTTTGCAACAATTTTTTGTATGGGGTCGTCGGGTGCATGTTATGTAAATTCAACACAGAGAGCAGTTGATAAGAGACGACGGGTAGACAGTTGAATTAATTTTCAGGGATTCTGTTTCATTAAATTATTTCTAGTTTTTTTTACATCTATATCATTGCATAAGTTCAATTTCACTATGATAATTCAAATTCTAGACTAAAATAATGCCTGAAAAATGACTGGCACAAAATTTTCAGGTTGACATCCCTTCAGAAAAAATTAATTTTTATAGATTTTGTTTTCTTTTCTTTTCTTTTCAAATAATAGATTTGGTGTAAAATTATAGGATGAATTGAGGAATGGGGAGTGCAAGAGAGACAGCCATACTCAATTTTTATAAACAAGGTGTCTAGCACAGTTTTGAAATCGAAGAGAAGGATTTTCAAAAGTCGTCTTCAAGTCTTACTTACAATTCGAAGAGGAAAGGGATAATGTGAATGATACTTTGAGGCAAATTTGCAAAAAAGAAAAGTGAAGTAATTACTGAATTTCATCTTCACATTTTTCGATCCATGAAAAAAAAAATTGAAAATATTACTTACTTCAAAAACGAGATAACTGATGACAGTGATGACTTGAAAAAAAAATCACAATAATAAAACACGTAATTTTTTGAAAACGGCAAGACTTTATAGAATTTTAGGACAATAATTGGCTAAATTACAGATTAAAAATCACAAAAAATGAAAAATAAATTTTTTGACCAATAATTATGTAACGTAGATTTCGTTTTTAGACGAAGTCATTTCAGCAAAAAAATCTTGATTTTCAAAAAAACCACTTTGCCGTATGAGTAGAAAAATTTCTGCTCAATTACCATTGATTTTTGTGTAAAAAGGACGTCAAATAATTTTTTTAAAATCTACCTAAACGCAAAAAAAAAACTACACAAAATAGTTGATAAAACTACCTAACTCCTGCTAATTCACCGGTATGCAAATTTATTAACATATTGGCATATAATCGAATAAAATTACAACTCACCGGCTTCTTCAACTGGAACAATCCCAGTCAGGGAATTTTTCGCGCATAGCAGCACACCGATAAAAACCAGCATATTGAAAAGGTTTTTGCTACACGCCATCGAAAAAAAAAAAGTAGTACTATAAAATTCACACAATCACGACGATTAGAAAATTACCTCGTGCGATAAAATTTCACGCGACAACACTCCCGGAAAAAAGTATACTACGACGGCACCGCAGACACCAATTTACTCAAAAACACTCGTAAAATTCATCCAACATCGCGTAATTTTCCATCATCGCGAAACAATTCTCGTCGGAAATTCGATCACCAATTTTTTAAATTTCATGACGAAAAATTTTACGAAAATACGTACGTAACAGAAACGACACGACACGAAAAACGCAACGCATAAACGAGGCGCACGAAACGCATTCGGCGAGTCACAACACGTATATTCCTCCGGTAGAAAATACACTCTCGAGTTTTCATCCGAATTCGAGAGCAGCCAGTGTTGCTCGATTTAAAAAGCGAATGTTTTCCCGTTGAGAGAGCTTTACTCTATCGAAGGGTTGAAAAGAACAAAATCGTGAAACGCCAAGTGGTGGAAACTTCGACTGATAAATCACGTTCGAAAAATTTTCTGATACGTATTCGATCTCTTTCGTTATCGCATTCAAAATATTATGGAGCTGAAAGAGAGGGCAAAGTTGCATTATGTTAATGATTTCATAACATAGAAATGTAGTATGTGGTATGTGATCTTAAAGTAAACATAAGTTAGTCTACTCACTTCTTCAATGGTTCTGGGTTCCCGAATCAGCATTCTGACCAGTGACATTATCAACATACGAATCATTAACATTATTCACCGTGAGGTTATCGCTCGATCGTATCAAACTGCGTTCAATTGTTCACGACTTCGAGCTACAGCGATTATTTTCCCTTTGAAAAATTCACTTATTAAGCTAATACCTAGGCTATACGTCTTCAGAATGTACGTCCTAAAAATAATAAAAAATCACACACGATGGTCAGCAGATAAATTTTCTAGCAAAA